>NC_140800.1:22665000-23905000 GCF_037176805.1 Vigna unguiculata | reverse complement strand
TTTAGCTATGCCGCGGTGCACCGACAACCTTGGCCATGTGCAAAACCCAACCAACTCAAAACTTTCGTGCACCAAGACTTTCATGGTATTCATTTGGGGGCATTTGGAGGCCAATCCAACCCTCACAACTCAAAAACCACGAATTTCATTTTTTCACAAAACTCCCCACCAAGCCATTTAGCTATGCCGTGGTGCACCGACAACCTTGGCCATGTGCAAAACCCAACCAACTCAAAACTTTCGTGCACCAAGACTTTCATGGTATTCATTTGGGGGCATTTGGAGGCCATTCCAACCCTCACATCTCAAAAACCACGAATTTCATTTTTTCACAAAACTCCCCACCAAGCCATTTAGCTATGCCGTGGTGCACCGCCAACCTTGGCCATGTGCAAAACCCTCCGAACTCAAAACTTTCGTGCACCAAGACTTTCATGGTATTCATTTGGGGGCATTTGGAGGCCTTTCCAACCCTCACATCTCAAAAACCACGAATTTCATTTTTTCACAAAACTCCCCACCAAGGCATTTAGCTATGCCGTGGTGCACCGCGAACCTTGGCCATGTGCAAAACCCTCCGAACTCAATACTTTCGTGCACCAAGACTTTCATGGTATTCATTTGGGGGCATTTGGAGGCCTTTCCAACCCTCACATCTCAAAAACCACGAATTTCATTTTTTCACAAAACTCCCCACCAAGCCATTTAGCCTGCTCTCATTGGGGCATCTCTTGGCATCAAAGATGTGCTTCATATCCTTCATCCATTGGTCCGCCTGGTCAGGACTCGCCTTGCCATCAAACTTGGCAGGTTGGTGCTTCAAGAAATCTTCCAAACTCCATTTAGGGGGTGGAGGTTGGGGACAAGGACCATACATCGGAGCACCAGCTGCATTCTCCCCTACCTGGCGGAGAGCATCCATGTGCTACCTCTGGGCAGCCTCAGAAGCTTGCCTCGTAGCCTCCATCTACTACATCACTAGATGTTGTTGTTCAAGGGAGGCCTTGGCGTTGCATAGCCACCTCATGCTGTTGCAACATAGCGTTGCTCTGTTGCGTCAAGGCTGCAGCCATAGCCTCGATTGCCCTAGTAAGGTCTTGCCAG
The DNA here is from genome assembly GCF_037176805.1 of Vigna unguiculata. Lineage (NCBI taxonomy): Eukaryota > Viridiplantae > Streptophyta > Magnoliopsida > Fabales > Fabaceae > Vigna > Vigna unguiculata. The sequence goes on along the minus strand of NC_140800.1, from coordinate 23,903,896 downwards.
TCGCCCTGTGGGGGTGCAGGAGGAGCTATACGAGGGGGTGCCATACCACTGGACACACAGAAAGAACCATTAGAAACTTGGTTAGACTAGAAACTCATCTAAACACGATAAGAAAGGCACAACGAAAGCTAAGCAAACACATAGCCCACATAAACTAAGGAACGAAGGCTCTGATACCATAAAAATGTGACATCCCATTTAAATAGATCAAATCTACTAAATAAAAACATCGCATAATTATAGAAATGCAAGAGCAATGTGATGAACTGTGCACATAAGAAAATCCACTATTACCGTCATCCAAGAGAGTACTTTTAAAGGAGATTTAGGCACACTATAATGCCATGGACATAACAGGATCCAAAAGTTTAACAATTTCGCCAAAGATACACTCCTAGAGCAAGGAATTACAATAGGCGCTAGGGCCACAAAACCACTCCTGAGAGTCACATACAACACTCCCACTAGATCGCATCGTTGCCACCATCAGACCTATCTCCCACATTATTCCCATCAGCTCCCACCAATAAGGTGATCATCGCAAAAGAGAAAATAGGACAAGAACATACATAAAAATGAAAGGGTAAGCTAATGTAATTTAAATTTATCATAGTATAACAGACAAGTGCTTAAACAGTCCAAGCATGCAACACAGTAGGCACAAAGAATCATGTTATAGCAAACAAGCAGGACACTATGACTCAATTATACGAATAAATATACTAGGATCGGATTCACTGGATGCTTGCACTTGTGGTGGCCTCTACTACTCTGCAGAGCCATTGCCAATGGATTTCACCCTACCACACACAAGGTTAGCCTTCAAGCATCTAAGGCCATTATCCTGCCAAAGACTAGGGCCTCCTGCCACTCTCACCACTTGGGTCAGTTTGCTCTACCTGAGACTCACTGACCATTAGAGTTTTGGGATGCAGTCCTTACTTGAATCCTTATCCTAATATATATACACTACACGCCACCATGAGAGCTCCCCACGAGACTCATGGAATTACGCCTATCTAACACCAAATTCATGTTTCATGCCTTATACACCACCTTTATCTCAAACATCCAATTCTCATTCAAGGTCTCAACCATACAACCCAAAATCCATGTGCTACTCATGCCAACATACCAATTTCAGTTCATATGAATCAAACAACCATACCCATATACATACTTCATGGTTTAAAGAGGCCACTTAAGCCAATCATGCAATAAATCACCCAAGCATACAAGGGAACAATGTTAGAACACAATTCAGCACCAGCCTCGCTCAAGCTAGGAGCCCCCACTCAAGCGAAGGAAGTTGCCTCGCTTAAGCTACAGGCTCTCGCTTAGGCGAGACTGCAACAATGGCCCCTATGAGATTTCTCGAGCTCTCGCTTAGGCGAGTCCATCTCGCCTGAGCGAGACGGGGTGTTGCTGAAAATGCGAATGGGCCGCCTAGGCGATGGTTGAGGCAGAACCTTAGGCGAGCCTTTGATATTCTCGCCTAGGCGAGACGAGCTCGCTTGGGCGAGAATATCAGTTCTCCCCCACTGTTCCACGCATGCAAGGCAGAAAAACCACACAAAGTAACATCCAGACTACCAACCAACCATCTACACATGATTAATATACCATTCAAGCACCCAAAACACAGAACAACCCTCAAACATACAAAAATCGCTTTACCTTTTTAGGCGCAAGAGAAGGGAGCAGTAACTCAGAGAATGTAACCCAGGCACAATAGCTCCACCAGCTAAGATAGTGAGCTGAAACAGAAACCCGAGGACCCATAACGAGTATAAGAGGATGAACTCTAACGCAACTAAAACGCCCAACTAGAAAGGGAAAGAAAGGCTATGGTAGATGTGAGGAGTAACTTACTTGGAGACAAAATCACTGTATCTAGCTCGAAGATGAAACAATCTCTATGCCCTAGCAGAGCTCTATCAGGAGTCTTGGGTGTTTGAGAGAGGGAGACAGCTTCAGAAAAAGGAGACAAGTGGAATAGTGAGTAGCTAGAAGGCGGTATTGGGGGTCCCTTTTTGGGCTGGTCTTAGGCCTACGAAAAGACTAGGCCCAACAAATAATAAGCTGGAAAAAGGGGGCTCACATATCATTTCATTTAAATTTTTATTTTTTATTACTTGAAAATAATTTGTAATTTTATTGATAATTAAGAAAATATTATAGAATAAAATATTAGTATAATAATGGTTGTGGTAATCATAATATATAAAACTTATTCATAAAATAAAATAAAAAATACCAAATTGGATGTATCATTTAATTTAATTTTTCAATGTTTATTACTTGACGTTATTGCATTACATTGATTGAATTTTATGTTCTAGTTATATCTTTTATCTTTTTACATCTTTAAAAGAATAACTTGTTATATCTTGAAAGAAAAAGAAAAATTTTTATCTTAAAAACATAATTTGATAAGTTTTAAATGATTTTTAATTGAAATCTTGTCCTTTAGAAAAAAAAAGTTAATAAATTATTACTAAAGTATCATTTTCTAAAATTTAAAAAATAGAATTAACTAAAAAGTTTATAGTATAATTATATTTCAAAAATGAGAAATATTTAAAAATTGATAAATATTTTAAAAATATTTTAAACTAAAAAATAAAAATAAAAAAGTTACTTTTTTTTTATTTTATTGGAAAAAATTTAAATTGTTTTAATTGAAATCTTGTGATATAGAAAGAAGATAAGAAAAAATATTAATAACATCAAGTTTTCTAAAAATCTTAAGGGAGAAATTTTAAAAAAATAGAAAATTTAAAAATCTTATAATAGAATTATATTAAAAGATGAGAAAAAATTAAAACATACAAAAGCATTTTCAATGTATTTTAAATTCAAAATAAAGAAAAAGTTTATTTTTTAATTGTTTTGATAATTTTTTTTAGTTTCATAATTGAAATATAATATAATAAAAAAAATAAGATAATGAAATATTAGTAAAATTATCATTGTCTAAAAAATAAAAAATATAAATATATAGAAACATTGAGAAATATTCAACCATAAATACATATTTAAAAAAGTATTTTAAATTAAAAATAGAAAAGATTATTATTTTTTATTAAATTTGATAACATTTTAAGTTTTCTAATTGAAATATTGTACTACAAGAAAGTCCTAATTACTTATGACTGACCAATTATTTAAAAGAAACTACTGTAGAGGTGGTTAAGTGTGAAACCCCCTTAAATAAAACTATCTCTTTTTCTCTATCTGTAAGGACCTAAACACTAGCTACTTCCACCCTCCCCTTCTGCTCTCAATTCTCCCTCAAAACTTCTCCTACTTGATCAGTTCCCTCACCATTTCCTTGCATTTTGTGACCAGATTCTGGAAGAATAGACTCAACAGAACCCTCTGATGATTCATCCCCAACTCCCTTCATCCTTAGTAGGTTCCATTTCTCCTTTTGGTTCAATTCCAACTAGAATCCATCTCTTTTGTCTCTGAATTTTGGGTTTAATTATGGGATTCTCCCTTCTCTATGTCTTGGTGATGAACTTCTAGGTTAATTTAAGATCTCTGCCTCCTTGATACCAATTTGACTTCACCAAGCTCAAATCTTAGCAAAAAGGTAAGGGAAGCTAACCTTCACTTAATTCTCGAGTATTTAGGGTCTTTGTGTGCTTGGATGGTATGATTCTTTGCTTAATTGTTGTTTGGAACTACTTGTTGTGTGAAATTGGATTTTGGCATGAATTTCGTATCTCTTCATGTGAAGAACAGTTTGGAAATCCTAATAATTTCGCCCAGGCGAGTAGCTCTCGCTTGAGCGAAAGTATCAGAGAGTTACCTCTATTACTGTGCGAGGTCTCGCCTAGGCGAGCTAGGGTCGCTTGAGCGAAAGATCCTCTCGTCTAAGCGAACCAGCTTAGCCTGAACGAGAATTTGCAAAGTTTTTGGGTTGCCCACTGATCCACTACTTCTGGTGTTTAATTAGTAGTTTGTTCATGCTTTTGGAATAGAGCATTTTGGGATATACATGTTATATCTTTCCTTAGCATAGGTTATGTGAGTAGTTGGAAGTTTAAACGGTTACTTGGGATGACTGTCTTAACCTCGTGTATGGCTTTTCTAACTACCTGCTTTGCTATATCAAAATATGATGTTTTGTTTGTCGCTTAAAAACTGTTAAATGGGATGTTACATTAAGCGTATATATTAGTTTTTAAAATGCTATATTTGATTTCTTCATTGTTAGGCTACGTCAATAATTTTTTAACCTAATTGTACTTCAATTGTGGTAAGTTAGATTATCACACATTCTTTTCAATTGTTAAAAAAGAAGAACAAAGTGGTGTATCATTTCATTTAAATTTTTGTTTTTTATTACTGTAAAATAATTTCTAATTTTATTGATAATTAAGAAAATATTATAGAATAAAATATTATTACAATAATGGTTGTGGTAATCATAATATATAAAACTTATTCATCGAATTTTATGTTCTAGTTATATCTTTTATCTTTTTACATCTTTAAAAGAATAACTTGTTATATCTTGAAAGAAAAGAAAATATTTTATCTTAAAAACATAATTTGATAAGTTTTAAATGATTTTTAATTGAAATCATGTGCTATAGAAATAAAAGTTAATAAAATATTACTAAAGTATCATTTTCTAAAATTTAAAAAATAGAATTAACTAAAACGCTTATAGTATAATTACATTTCAAAAATGAGAAATATTTAAAAATAGATAAATATTTTAAAATAAAAAATAAAAATAAAAAAGTTACTTTTTTTATTTATTGGATAAAAATTTAAAGTGTTTTAATTGAAATCTTGTGATATAGAAAGAAGATAAGAAAAAATATTAATAACATCAAGTTTTCTAAAAATCTTAAGGAAGAAATATTTAAAAAATAGAAAATTTAAAAATCTTATAATAGAATTATATTAAAAAATGAGAAAAAATTAAAAAATACAGAAACATTTTCAAAGTATTTTAAATTCAAAATAAATAAAAAGTATCTTTTTTAAGTGTTTTGATAATTTTTTTTAGTTTCATAATTGAAATATAATGTAATAAAAAAAATAAGATAATGAAATATTAGTAAAATTATCATTGTCTAAAAAATAAAAAATATAAATATATAGAAACATTGAGAAATATTCAACCATAAATACATATTTAAAAAAACATTTTGAATTAAAAATAGAAAAAATTATTATTTTTTATTAAATTTGATAACATTTTAAGTTTTCTAATTGAAATATTGTACTATAAGGAAGTCCTAATTACTTATGATTGACAAATTATTTAAAAGAAATTACTATAGAGGTGGTTAAGCATATATATTAGTTTTTAAAATGCTATATTTGATTTGTTCATTTTTAGGCTATGTCAATACTTTTTTAATCTAATTAGTCTGTGACCCATGCATATTCACTGGTCTTTTTTTTGTATTTTTTAAATAATATAATTGATATTATATTTATTATTTATAGAAAATATGTAATTAATTTTTAAATAAAAATTTTTAATAGAAAAGAAATAAAAAATACACATTTTTTAATAGTAACCTATACCTACCTCTTTTTATTTAAATATAATATAAAATTATCTCATAAAAATATGATATTGTAGTTTTATAAATTTAATAATAATATTTATTGTTTATGGTCATTGTAATAGAAATATTTAAATAAAATAAAAATAAATATTATCAATTTTGATTAAATAAATATTTAAAAGTAGTACTATACTAATATTTTTACTATTACTAATATTATCAATAAATTTAATAATAACAACAATTATATATAATCATAATATTAATATATTATATATTAATATTGTTAATAATACTAATAATAAGAATAACAATAATAATATAGTAATAATTTTACTATTACTACTAATGTTAATAATTTTGACAATAACAAAATATAATAGTAATAATACTAATAGTAATACTAATAATTTCACCCCTAATTTAAGTATTAATTTTCATATATTATAGTTAATAAATTTTCTAATTACTTCTTTACTCATAATAATAATAATAATAATAACTATTTTTTTGAATTAATTACTTCGATGTAATGATAAATTAACAACAAAAGGAATAAAAAAATGCAAGTAATTGGAACATGATCATGTAGTAAATATCAATAAAATTGGTGTCTAACTATAATAATAATATCCCGTATTGATAAAAATAATAATAATAATAATACACAACTATATATATAAAGATACATGGTCTCCTATTTTGTTTTTACAATTATATTCTCTTAATTAATATTTTTTAAATTTAAATTATTATTGATAATAAAAAAAATTAGTCTTTAGTTCTATTATTTTACTAATTTTAGTAACTACTTTTTTTAATTCAGCTAATTACTCGGATGTAAAGATAAATCAACAACAAAACAAATAAAAATGCAAGTAATTAATATATAATCCATAATGGATAAAAGTAAAATGTATATCTAAATACTACATTAATAATATTTAAAATAAAAATAAAAATAATAATAATAATTATTATTATTATTATTATATTAATATTAATACTAATGCTAATTATTATTTTTTAAATTTAAATGATTATTTATAATAAAAAAACTACATTTTAGTTTTATTATTTTACTAATTTTAGTAACTACTTTTTTGGATTCAGCTAATTACTCAAATGTAAAACAAACCAACAACAAAGCAAATAACAATGCAAGTAATTAAAATATAATCTCGTAGTATATAAAATAAGATGTGTATCTAAATACTGTGACATCCCATTTGAATAGATAAAATCTACTAAATAAAACATCACACAGTCATAATAAAGAGCAGTCAGATTTGGAACAACATACATAAGAAACCCAACTGTTACAGTCATCCAAGAATGTACTGTGAAAGCAAACTTGGGCATACCACCATGCCATAACAAACGCAAAGGAAAGTTAACAATTTAACAAAGGACGATGCTCCTCTAGAGCATGAAATTACAAAAAGGCACTTAGGGCCATAGACTGCTCCTGAGAGTCACACAACAGATCCCCTAAGCTGCACCATTGCTACCACCGGGCCTACTCCTAGAATTTCCTCCATCTGCTCCCACCAAGGGTGATCATCGCAAAAGAGAAAACACAACAGGAACATAAACAGAAATGCAAGGGTAAGCTAGTGCAATTTAATCTTATCATGATATAACAGACAAGTACTTAAACATTCCTTAACATGCAACACAACAGGCACAGAGAATCATGTTATAACAAACAAGTAGGACACTATGACTCAATTATTCGAATAAATATACTAAGATCAGATTCACTGGACGCTTGCACTTGTGGTGGCCTCTACTACTCTGCAGCGTCATTGCCAATGGGTTTCACCCTACCACACACAAGGTTAACCTTCAAGCATCCAAGGCCATTATCCTGCCAAAGACTAAGGCCTCCGGCCACTCTCACCACTTGGGTCAGTTTGCTCTACTTGAGACTCACTGACCCATTTGAGTTTCGGGATGCGGTCCTTACTTGAATCCATACCTTAATATATACACTACACACCACCATGAGGTCTCCCCACGAGACTCATGGAATTATGCCTATCACACACCAAATTCATGTTTCTCATACCTTAACTACCACATTTATCTCATACATCCAATTCTCATGCCTCAATACCACCATTCAACATTTCCAGGCTATAAATTAATCCAAGCATGCTATTTTCTGCCAATACAGTTCAAATAATTCATGCATGTCCATGGAAATATCCAGCCATAACAGAGAATAGAGAAATAACATGCAATCTTGCACTGATCTCGCTTAGGCTAAAAGCCTTCGCCCAGGCGACAATAATTGTCTCGCCTAAGCTAGGCATTCTCGCCTAAGCGAGACGCGAAGTGCTGGTACAGTGGCCACATCTGTGAGTTCTCACCTGAGCGAGCCCCACTCGCCTGGGCGAGATCGTCCTTCGCCAAAAAATCACGAGTACTTCGCTTAAACGAGGACTCCAACAGAGGCACCACTGGTTTCCTCAAGGGCTCGCCTAGGCGAGCTGTCCTCGCTTAAGGGAGACGTGCATCGCTCAAAAACCAAGGTTGGTCGCCTGGATGAGAAGCTCGAGCAGAACCAGGGTGAGCATCCTGATACTCTCGCCTAGGCGAGACGAGCTCGCTTGGGCGAGAATGACAGATCTCACCACTGTTAGCACACATGCAGTATCGAAAACAGCCAAAACCAACATCCAACCACGCATGCAACTTAGTTTCATCCGATAAAAATATACTACTCAAGCATGTAAACATAGAACAAACCAAGAACACCCAAGAATAACTTTGAACTGGTAAATCTAGCTCCCCTTACCTTGTTATACGCTAGCGGAATAGAGTGGTAACCCAAGAAAAGTAGTGGAGCACTGGAGCAAGGTATGGAGCTGAAAACAAACCCACATAGAGTTGAGAAAGGGGGTGCTAGGGAGAACCCAAGACAAAACCATTAGCCTCTGAACTGGAGAAAGAGAAGAACAAGGTTGGAGTTCGACTTACCTGGAAGTACAATATCCTTAGCTAGCTTGAAACAAAGGGGAGAACCTTTGTGCCCTAGCAAAGCTCTTACACTAGACGAGGGGAGGGAACAAGGAGCTGGTTTTTCTGAAAATGGAACAGAATGAAGGGGTTAGGGGCTGGCAAGGGTATTGGGTCCCCTTATTGGGTCGGCCTTAGGCCCACGAATGACTAGGCCCAAATACTCAGCTGAAAAGGACAAAAAGAGGGCTTACAATATCTCCCCAACAACAAAAATTTTTCGTCCTCGAAAAATTAGACTTACCAGAATAGATGTGGATATGAACTCCTCATCTCCTCCTCTAGCTCCCAGGTAGAGTCCTTTGTCCTTCGGTCCTAGATGACCTTCACAAGATTAGTAGCTCTTCCCTTGCGCTCCTTCACTTGGCGATCCTCTATAGCCACGTGTTGTACCACTACCTGGAGATCCTCCCTGACTTGCACATCCTCTGCCTCCAACACATGTGACGAGTCAAAAACATACTACCGTAGCTGTGAGACATGGAAGACTGGGTGTAGATTAGTCAATTAGGGTGGCAATGCAATCTCATAAGCCACGGGCCCTATCCTCCTCAAGATCTGATACGGACCCAAGAACTTAGGAGACAACTTCCTTGATTGGATAGCCCTCCCCACGCCAGTGGTTCGGGTCACCCTCAAGAACACATGCTCCCCAGCCTCAAACTCTAAGGGCCTCCTCCTCCGGTCTGCATATGTTTTCTGCTGACTCTAAGATACTTGCAACCTATCCCTCACCAACTGCACCTTCTTTGTGGTTTGTTGCAACAACTCAGGTCCTACGAAAACTGACTCACCATCTTGGTACCAACATAAGGGAGTCCTACACCTCCTCCCATACAAAGACTCATATGGCGCCATCCATATACTCGCCTGGAAACTATTGTTGTAGGTGAACTCCACCAGCGGTAACACCTCATCCCAACTACCAAGGTGGTCCAAGATACATGTCCTCAACAAGTCCTCCAAGGATTGAATCACCCTCTCTGACTGGCCATCTGTTTGAGGATGATAGGCAGAACCCATCCTCAGCCTGCTACCCATAGCCTCCTGTAGCGTCTGCCAGAACCTCGAAGTGAACCGGGGGTCTCTGTCAAACACTATGCTACTGGGCACTCCATGAAGTCTCACTATCTCTCGGATGTAGAGTTGGGCCAACTTGGCCATAGACATTCTGAGATTCACCGCCAAAAAGTGAGCACTCTTCGTTAGCCGATCCATCACCACCCATATAGCATCATGCCTTCTCATGGTGCGAGGCAAGTGGGTAACAAAATCCATAGCTATGCTATCCCACTTCCACACCGGAATATCTAAGGGTTGAAACGTTCCACCAGGTTTCTGATGCTCCACCTTAGCCTTTTGACAAGTCAAACAGGCCGATACGAACTGTGCAACTTCCTTTTTCATGCCTTGCCACCAAAAGTTTTCCTTGAGGTCTTGGTACATTTTAGTCATGCCAGGGTGCAGACTAAAACGACTCTTATATCCTTCCTCAAGGACCAATCTTCTCAACTCAACATCATCTGGTACACAGACCCTGCCTCTGAACCTCAGCACACCATCACTACCCAAGGCAAACTCCTTGGCCTGATCTGACCCAAGTAGCTCTTTTACACTCTACAAACTAGCATCTTATGCTTGCTTCTCCTTAATCAAGCTCAGGAAGTCGCTAGATATAACCAAGGTGCTACACCTAATGAATTTTGGCTCCAACTCAAACTATAGCTTCATGTCTCTAAAGCTCTCAAGCAACTCCATCTCTTTTATCATCAGGTGTGCCACATGCACGGTCTTCCTACTCAGTGCGTCTGCCACCACATTCGCTTTCCCTGGGTGATAGAGAAGCTCAAAGTCGTAGTCCTTCAAAAACTCTATCCACCGCCTTTACCTCATATTCAACTCTTTTTGATCAAAGAGATACTTCAAACTCTTGCGGTCACTAAACACACGGAACTGTACACCATACAAGTAGTGCCTCCAGATTTTCAAAGCAAAAACCACCACTGCTAATTCTAGGTCATGAGTGGGGTAGTTCTTCTCATGAACCTTCAACTGCCTTGAAGCATAAGCCACCACCTTCCTCTCTTGCATGAAGACACACCTAAGGCCCTGATGAAAGGCATCACAGTAAACCTCAAAGGGTTTACTCACATCCGGGATTACCAATACTGGAGCACTCGTCAGCCTCTGCTTAAGCTCCTTGAAGCTCTCCTCACACCTATCAGTCAATACAAACGGTTGATCCCTCTTGGTTAGCTGTGTCAGGGGTGCCACTATCTTGGAGAACCTCTTTATAAACCTCCTGTAGTAGCCAGCTAAACCCACGAAGCTCCGAATCTTCGTCACAGACATGGGACATTCCCACTGTATTACGGCCTCCACCTTAGCTGGATCCATAGCTATACCTTGAGATGATATCACGTGCCCCAAGAACTGGACCTCTCTCATCCAAAAGTCACACTTTGACAACTTGGCAAACAATTGTCTCTCCCTCAAGATACCAAGCACAATCCTCAAATGCTCGGTATGTTCCTCATGCGTCCTGGAGTAGATAAGAATGTCGTCTATGAAGACCACGACAAACTTATCTAGAAACGGGCGGAAGATCCGGTTCATGTAGTCCATGAACAAAGTAGGGGCATTAGTCACACCGAATGGCATGACAACATACTTGTAGTGCCCGTATCTGGATCTGAAAGTAACCTTCTCTACATCTTCTGCCTTCACCAGAATTTGATGATAACCTGATCGGAGATCAATCTTGGAGAACACTAACGCCCAATGTAGCTGATCCATCAAATCATCTATTCTTGGCAAGGGGTACTTGTTTTTGATGGTCAGCTTGTTCAGCTGCCTATAATCCACACACAACCTCGAGCCGCCATCCTTCTTCTTTACCAACAAGACGGGCGCTCCCCACGACGAAGCACTCGGTCGTATAAACTGTTTCTCGAGCAATTCCTCTATCTGCTTCTTTAACTCCACCAACTCCGTTGGAGCCATGCGGTAAGGAGCTATCGACACAGGGCCAGCTCCCGGTACCAAGTCTATGGAGAACTCAACTTCTCTCCTCAGTGGTAAACTTGGTACCTCTTCGGGGAACACATCCTCAAAGTCCCTGACCACTAATATCACGGTGATCCTCTCCTCCTTCTCAACCTCTATCGTGGCAAAGATCATATAGCACTGTGCATCGTCCCGGATTTCCTTCATAACCCCATGTGAAGACAACAACTCAGGCTCCTCTGAGTTGGAGAACAACAGCTTCTTCTCCCGACAATCTATGAGAACATGATTGGCAGAGAGCCAATCCATTCCCAAGATCATATCTAGCCCTTGCAGAGGGAGGCATATGAGATTGACCTTGTATACGCGTCCCTCTACCTCAACTGGACATCTAGCACACACAGAAGAAGTCCTAACCAACCCAGATGTCGGGGTAGATACCACGAGGTCAAACGGTAGCTCACACACCGGTAGACCCAACTCCCGCACACATGACTCTAACACAAAAGAGTGTGTCGCTCCAGAATCAAAAAGCACGCAACAGGACTTGCTAGATATCACACAACAACCAATCACAAGGTTACCTGAACTCGCTGCCTCTGACCCAGTCATCGCATAAACCCTGCTTGAAGCTTGAGGCATGCTGCCTCCTCTCCTCTGTTGAGTCTAACCAGAAGTCTGGCTCGGAGTCTGTGGTGAAGGTCTTGCCACTACCCTCCTCAAAGTGGGACAATCTCTACCAAAGTGGCCCTCCCTGCCACAATGGTTGCACCTGCGGAACCCGGATAACTACGGGCAGAAACTCTTCACATGCGGTCCTCCGCAGTGGTGGCACTGGATCCTACTAGGCGGGGAAGAAAAGCCTCTAGACCCCTGTGGCTGTGGATGAGGCCTAGCACATGGCTTCTTCTTCTCTTCAACTCTCGGCCTAGACCCAGATGGTCCACTAACTCTTTGTTGTGGCTGCTGCTGGGCTTCCACCTCTACCTTCATCCGCTCCATGACCCTGGCCTTTTCCACCAAGGCCGCAAAGTCCTTGATGGACAGTAGGGCCACCATCATGCGAATGTCTCCTCTAAGACCATTCTCAAACTTTCTGCAACGCCACTCCTCATCGAGTGACATAGTGTAGAAACGCCCCAAATGCTTGAACCTCTCGGCGTACTCAGCTACTGACTTGTTCCCATGTGTCAACTAGAGGAACACTACCTCCTTTGCGTATGTCACGCTGTCCGGAAAGTACTCTGAAAGAAACCTCCTTTTGAAGGCTTCCTATGTGACATCCTCATGCTTCTCTTCCATCACTAGCCTCATGCTGGCCCACCAATGCTCAGCCTCTCCTGTGAGCATGTAGACAGTGAAAGCAAGCCTGCTCTCATCGGGGCACCTCTTGGCATCAAATATGTGCTCCATATCCTTCATCCATTGGTCCGCCTGGTCGGGACTCATCTTGCCATCAAACTTGGCGGGGTGGTGCTTCAAAAAGTCTTCCAAACTCCATTAAGGGGGTGGAGGTTGGGGATGAGGACCATACATCTGAGCACCAGCAGCATTCTCCCCTAACTGGCGGAGAGTATCCACGTGCTGCCTCTGAGCGTCCTCAGCAGCCTGCCTAGCAGCCTCCATCTGCTGTATCACAAAGTTTTGTTGCTCAAGAGAGGCTTCATGGCGCTGTATCACTGCCTCGTGCTGCTGCAACATGGCATTGCTTTGCGGGGTCAAAGCAGCAGTCATTGCCTCGATCGCCTTAGCAAGGTCTTGCCTATCGCCCTGAGGGGGTGAAGGAGGAGTTATACGCGGGGGTGCCATAACACTGGACACATAGAAAGAACCATCAGAACTTGGTTAGACTGGAAACTCATCTAAACACAACAAGAAAGGCACAACGAAAGTTAAGCAAATACATAACCAACAGACAATTAGGAACGAAGGCTCTGATACCATAAAAATGTGACATCCCATTTGAATAGATAAAATCTACTAAATAAAACATCACACAGTCATAATAAAGAGCAGTCAGATTTGGAACAACATACATAAGAAACCCAATTGTTACAGTCATCCAAGAATGTACTGTGAAAGCAAACTTGGGTATACCACCATGCCATAACAAACGCAAAGGAAAGTTAACAATTTAACAAAGGACGATGCTCCTCTAGAGCATGAAATTACAAAAAGGCACTTAGGGCCATAGACTGCTCCTGAGAGTCACACAACAGATCCCCTAAGCTGCACCATTGCTACCACCGGGCCTACTCCTAGAATTTCCTCCATCTGCTCCCACCAAGGGTGATCATCGCAAAAGAGAAAACACAACAGGAACATAAACAGAAATGCAAGGGTAAGCTAGTGCAATTTAATCTTATCATGATATAACGGACAAGTACTTAAACATTCCTTAACATGCAACACAACAGGCACAGAGAATCATGTTATAACAAACAAGCAGGACACTATGACTCAATTATTCAGATAAATATACTAAGATCGGATTAACTGGATGCTTGCACTTGTGGTGGCCTCTACTGCTCTGCAGAGTCATTGCCAATGGGTTTCACCCTACCACACACAAGGTTAACCTTCAAGCATCTAAGGCCATTATCCTGCCAAAGACTAGGGCCTCTGGCCACTCTCACCACTTGGGTCAGTTTGCTCTACTTGAGACTCACTGACCCATTTGAGTTTCGGGATGCGGTCCTTACTTAAATCCATACCTTAATATATACACTACACACCACCATGAGGTCTCCCCACGAGACTCATGGAATTACGCCTATCACACACCAAATTCATGTTTCTCATACCTTAACTAACACATTTATCTCATACATCCAATTCTCATGCCTCAATACCACCATTCAACATTTCCAGGCTATAAATTAATCCAAGCATGCTATTTTCAGCCAATACAGTTCAAATAATTCATGCATGTCCATGGAAATATCCAGCCATAACAGAGAATAGAGAAATAACATGCAATCTTGCACTGATCTCGCTTAGGCTAAAAGCCTTTTCCCAGGCGACAATAACTGTCTCGCCTAAGCTAGGCATTCTCGCCTAAGCGAGACGCGAAATGATGGTACAGTGGTCACATCTGTGAGTTCTCACCTGAGCGAGCCCCACTCGCCTGGGCGAGATCGTCCTACGCCCAAAAATCACGAGTACTTCGCTTAAACGAGGACTCCAACAGAGGCACCACTGGTTTCCTCGAGGGCTCGCCTAGGCGAGCCGTCCTCGCCTGAGCGAGACGTGCATCGCTCAAAAACCAAGGTTGGTCGCCTGGGCGAGAAGCTCGAGCTGAACCAGGGTGAGCATCCTGATACTCTCGCCTAGGCGAGACGAGCTCGCTTGGGCGAGAATGACAGATCTCACCACTGTTAGCACACATGCAGTATCGAAAACAGCCAAAACCAACATCCAACCACGCATGCAACTCAGTTTCATCCGATAAAAATATACTACTCAAGCATGTAAACATAGAACAAACCAAGAACACCCAAGAATAACTTTGAACTGGTAAATCTAGCTCCCCTTACCTTGTTATACGCTAGCAGAATAGAGTGGTAACCCAAGAAAAGTAGTGGAGCACTGGAGCAAGGTACGGAGCTGAAAACAAACCCACATAGAGTTGAGAAAGGGGGTGCTAGGGAGAACCCAAGACAAAACCATTAGCCTCTGAATTGGAGAAAGAGAAGAACAAGGTTGGAGTTCGACTTACCTAGAAGTACAATATCCTTAGCTAGCTTGAAACAAAGGGGAGAACCTTTGTGTCCTAGCAAAGCTCTTACACTAGACGAGGGGAGGGAACATGGAGCTGGTTTTTCTGAAAATGGAACAGAATGAAGGGGTTAGGGGCTGGCAAGGGTATTGGGTCCCCTTATTGGGTCGGCCTTAGGCCCACGAATGGCTAGGCCCAAATACTCAACTGAAAAGGACAAAAAGAGGGCTTAGAAATATACAATCCAAATAATAAAAATATAATCTTGTGTCAAAACAGAAATCATATTAATAATACTAATATTATTTATGATAAGTATAGTACTAATAACCGTAAATAATAATAATAGTACTAATACTAATAATTTCACTACTAATTTAAGTATTAATTTTTGTATATTATAGTTAATAATTTTTCTAATTACTTCTTTACTCATAATAATATAATAATAATAATATATAATAATAGTAATAACTATTTTTTTGAATTAATTAATCCGATGTAATGATAAATCAACAACAAAAGGAACAAAAAAGTGCAAGTAGTTGAAACATGATTATGTAGTAAATATAAATAAAATGGGTGTCTAACTAAAATAATAATATCCTGTATTGATAAAAATAATAATAATACACAACTACATATATAGAGATACATGTTCTCCTATTTTGTTTTTACAATTATATTCTCTTAATTATTATTTTTTACATTTAGATGATTATTGATAATAAAAAAATTAGTCTTTAGTTCTATTATTTTACTAATTTTAGTAACTACTTTTTCTAATTCAACTAATTACTCGGATGTAAAGATAAATAAATAACAAAACAAATAAAAATGCAAGTAATTAATATATAATCCTAGTAGATAAAAGTAAAATGAGTATCTAAATACTACAATTCAAATAATAACACTAAGATTGATATTAATATAATAATAACACTAATATTATTTAAAAAAAAATACAAAAAATAATAATAATAATTATTATTATATTAATATTAATACTAATACTAATTATTATTTTTTAAATTTAAATGATTATTTATAATAAAAAAAACTACATTTTAGTTTTATTATTATACTAATTTTAGTAACTACTTTTTTGAATTCAACTAATTACTCAGATGTAAAGACAAACCAACAACAAAGCAAATAAAAATGTAAGTAAATAAAATATAATCTCGTAGTATATAAAAGTTAAATGTGTATCTAAATACTACAATCCAAATAATAAAATTGTAAGTAATTAAAGTATAATCTTGTGTCAAAATTGAAATAATAGTAATAATACTGATATTATTTATGATAAGTATAGTACTAATAACCGTAAATAGTAATAATAGTAATAATAATAATTTTATTAATAATAATATCATTAAAACTAATAATAATAATATTATTAGTAATAATAAATTTTTCTAGTTATTTTTTCATAATATATAAAAAGATTAATAAATTATATATTGATATTATAAGTAATACTATACTAATATTTTTACTAATACTAATATTATCAAAAAATTTAATAATAACAACAATCATATATAATCATAATTTTAATATATTATATGTTAATATTGTTAGTAATACTAATAATAATAATAACAATAATAATAACAACAATAATTTTACTATTACTAATAATGTTAATAATTTTTATAATAACAAAATATAATAGTAATAATACTAATAGTAATATTAATAATTTCACTACTAATTTAAGTATTAATTTTCGTATATTATAGTTAATATTTTTTCTAATTATTTCTTTACTCATAATAATAATAATAATAATAATAATATATAATAATAGTAGTAACTATTTTTTTGAATTAATTACTTCGATGTAATGATAAATCAATAACAAAAAAAAAACAAAAAAATGCAAGTAATTGGAACATGACGATGTAGTAAATATAAATAAAATGAGTGTCTAACTATAATAATAATATCTTGTATTAATAAAAATAATAATAATAATAATAATAATAATAATAATAATAATAATAATAATACACAACTACATATATAGAGATACATGGTCTCCTATTTTGTTCTTACAATTATATTCTCTTAATTGTTATTTTTTACATTTAAATGATTATTGATAATAAAAAAATTACTTTTTAGTTCTATTATTTTACTAATTTTAGTAATTACTTTTTTTAATTCAGTTTATTACTCTTATGTAAAGATAAATCAACAACGAAACAAATAAAAATGCAAGTAATTAATATATAATCCGTAGTAGATAAAAGTAAAATGTGTATCTAAATACTACGATTCAAATAATAACACTAAGATTGATATTAATATAATAATAATAACACTAATATTATTGAAAATAAAAATAAAAAGAATAATAATAATAATTATTATTATATTAATATTAATACTAATACTAATTATTATTTTTAAAATTTAAATGATTATTTATAATTAAAAAACTACATTTTAGTTTTATTATTTTACTAATTTTAGTAACTACTTTTTTGGATTCAACTAATTACTCAGATGTAAAGACAAACCAACAACAAAGCAAATAAAAATGCAAGTAATTAAAATATAATCTTGTAGTATATAAAATTAAAATGTGTATCTAAATACTACAATCCAAATAATAAAAATGTAAGTAATGAAAGTATAATCTTGTGTCAAAATTAAATAATAGTAATAATACTAATATTATTTATGCTAAGTATAGTACTAATAACCGTAAATAATAATAGTAATAGTAATAATAATAATAATAATTTTATTAATAATAATATCATTAAAACTCATAATAATAATAATATTATTAGTAATAATAAAATTTTCTAATTTTTTTCATAATATATAAAAAGATTAATATATTATATATTGATATTATAAGTAATAATATACAAATATTTTTATTACCACTAATATTATCAATAAATTTAATAATAACAACAATCATATATAATCATAATATTACTATATTATATGTTAATATTGTTGATAATACTAATAATAATAATAACAATAATAATAACAACAATAATTTTACTATTACTAATAATGTTAATAATTTTTATAATAACAAAATATAATAGTAATAATACTAATAGTAATATTAATAATTTCACTACTAATTTAAGTATTAATTTTCGTATATTATAGTTAATAATTTTTCTAATTACTTTTTTATTAATAATAATAATAATATATAATAATAATGTTAATAATACTAATAATAATATATAATAGTAACATATAATAATAATAATAATTATTATTATATTATTATTGGTTATAATTTTATTACTATCACTACAAATAATATTTATAATAATAATATTATTAATAATTACAAATAATAATACTTATAAAAATATTACAAATAATAAAATTACTTATAGTTGACATCATAAATAAATGAAAAAATAAAACAAATTGGTTTTTGTAGGATTTGAACCCGGATCCTTTTATTACACAGTTTTAAAATGACGAAAAAACTAAATTTTATGACACTTGTCAATAACAGAAAATGGATAATGTAGTGATTTTGGTGGTATCTTCTTTTCTTAATATGTAATAGATTGTACTTCAATTGTGGTAAGTTAGATTATAACACATTCTTTTCAATTATTAAAAAAGAACAAAGTGGTGTATAATTTCATTTAAATTTTTATTTTTTATTACTTGAAAATAATTTGTAATTTTATTGATAATTAAGAAAATATTATAGAATAAAATATTATTATAATAATGGTTGAGGTAATCATAGTATATAAAACTTATTCATAAAATAAAATAAAAAATATCAAATTGGATGTATCATTTAATTTAATCTTTCATTGTTTATTACTTGACGTTATTGCATTACATTGATTGAATTTTATGTTCTAGTTATATCTTTTATCTTTTTACATCTTTAAAAGAATAACTTGTTATATCTTGAAAGAAAAAGAAAATCTTTTATCTTAAAAACTTAATTTGATAAGTTTTAAATGATTTTTAATTGAAATCTTGTGCTATAGAAAAAAAAAGTTAATAAAATATTACTAAAGTATCATTTTCTAAAATTAAAAAAATAGAATTAACTAAAAAGCTTATAATATAATTAAATTTCAAAAACGAGAAATATTTAAAAATAGATAAATATTTTAAACTAAAAACTAAAAATAAAAGAGTTACTTTTTTTTATTTTATTGGATAACAATTTAAATTATTTTAATTGAAATCTCGTGATATAGAAAGAAGATAAGAAAAAAATATTAATAACATCAAGTTTTCTAAATATCTTAAGGGAGAAATATTAAAAAAATAGAAAATTTAAAAATCTTATAATAGAATTATATTAAAAAATGAGAAAAAATTTAAAAATACAGAAGCATTTTCAAAGTATTTTAAATTCAAAATAAAGAAAAAGTATCTTTTTTAATTGTTTTGATAAATTTTTTGAGTTTCATAATTGAAATATAATATATATAATAAAAAAATAAGATAATGAAGTATTAGTAAAATTATCATTGTCTAAAAAATAAAAAATATAAATATATAGAAACATTGAGAAATATTCAACCATAAATACATATTTAATATATATGGCATATGGCATATTTGATTTGTTCATTGAATATGGCATATTTGATTTGTTCATTGTTAGGTTACGTCAATAATTTTTTAACCTAATTGTACTTCAATTGTGGTTAGTTAGATTATAACACATTCTTTTCAATTGTTAAAAAGAAGAACAAAGTGGTGTATCATTTCATTTAAATTTTTATTTTTTATTACTTGAAAATAATTTGTAATTTTACTGTTGATTAAGAAAATACTATAGAATAAAATATTATTATAATAATGGTTGTGGTAATCAGAATATATAAAACTTATTCATAAAATAAAATAAAAAATACCAAATTGGATGTATCATTTAATTTAATTTTTCAATGTTTATTACTTGACGTTATTGCATTACATTGATTGAATTTTATGTTCTAGTTATATCTTTTATCTTTTTACATTTTTAAAAGAATAACTTGTTATATCTGGAAAGAAAAAGAAAATCTTTTATCTTAAAAACATGATTTGATAAGTTTTAAATGATTTTTAATTGAAATCTTGTGCTATAGGAAAAAAAAGTTAATAAAATATTATTAAAGTATCATTTTCTAAAATTTAAAAAATAGAATAACTAAAAAGCTTATAGTATAATTATATTTTAAAAACGAGAAATATTTAAAACTATTTTAAATTCAAAAATAAAAATAAAAATTTTATTTCTTTATTTTATTGAATAAAAATTTAAATTATTTTAATTGAAATCTTGTGATATAGAAAGAAGATAAGAAAAAATATTAATAACATCAAGTTGTCTAAAAATCTTAAGGGAGAAATATTAAAAAAATAAAAAATTTAAAAATCTTATAATAGAATTATATTAAAAAATGAGAAAAATTAAAAAATACAAAAGCATTTTCAAAGTATTTTAAATTCAAAATAAAGAAAAAGTATCTGTTTTAATTATTTTGATAAATTTTTTTAGTTTCATAATTGAAATATAATATAATAAAAAAAATAATAAGATAATGAAATATTAGTAAAATTATCATTGTCTAAAAAATAAAAAATATAAATATATAGAAACTGTAAGGCCCAATTGTTTCTACACCTTTATTTTATAGGCTGTCCAATCTTATGGGCCTAAGGGGGTTGACCCAATTCGATTTCTGACCTAAAGTGCCCAAACCCTAACTTGTGCTCACTTTTCGTAAAAACAGATCCCCCACTTTTCTTTGAGTTGCTGTTGTCGTCTCTGCTAGGGTTCCATAGTGTGCCCAATCTCACATTCAACTTGACCGTTTTGGCTCACGTAAGTACTCCCAATCCACACTTTTCGATCTCTGGTCCTGTTTCTGTGTGTAGTGTTAGAGCTTCAGTATTAAACACCCTATGTTCGTTTTTACAGCTCTGTAATCTTCTCCTAGGGCTGTGGTGTTTCGCTGTTCGGTGTCGAGGTCTTAAAACTAGCTCATTCCAGGTAAGGGAAGCTAGGGACTTTCGTTCAAGTTTGTTTCTTGTATGGGTTGTCACTGTTTTATTTTTTGTATGAGTATGATGCCTTTGTGAAATGTTAAATGCATGTATACTGCTGTTTGGGGTGTGGTTGGATGATTGTGCAGGGTGATCAGTGACGAGACCTGTCTGTCTCGCCCAGGCGACCGAGCCTCGCCCATGCGAGACTTGTAGAGACAGACCCAGACTCGCGCTCGAGCTCTTGCTCAGGCGGAGAGCTTTCATTTGAGCGAGACACCATCTCGCTCAGGCGAGAGAGGCTCGCCTAAGCGAGGACGAGTGAGGGTTTGAGGTTTGTGTTGTAGGCGTAGCTCAGGCGAGGAAGCCTTTCTTTTGGGCGAGGGACTTGCTTGCCTAGGCGAGTAGCGGCTCGCTTAAGCGAGAATCCGCGAGCCTCACAGGGTTCCCTAATGACAGTCTCGCCTAAGTGAGACCCTATGGATTGAGCGAGACTGGCACGGGATTTCTTTATGCAAATGTACCTTTTATGTTGTTCGGGCCTTAATTGTATGTTTGGCTTGTTATGCTTTACCTTGGGTATGAACTGTATGAATTGAGTGACCTTGTATGAGGGAGAGGGAATTATGATTCATGAGTTTTAATATGAGTTGAGCATGTTGATTGTATGAGGTGATTCATGGAATTTGAAACGATGGGTTTGGTATGGCTTTGACATGAGATATGAGGGAATGTGGATCAATGAATGTGGCATGGTGTTGGTAGGGAATACACTCCTACATTAGTAATTTGTGAAGGATGAGTGGGATGGATTCAATATGAAACACAAGTGAGAATGGAATTATGAAGGTTGACGTGATATATATAAATATATGTATGTACCTGTGCATGTTAAATAGTATTGGTTTGATTATGATTGGTACGTGTCAGTATGTAATTCCTTAGAGCCTCTAGGTGAGACTTTCAAGGTCGCGCTTCAGTAGTCGGGACGTAATTCCATGGCCCCTGTTAGTGGGTGGTCATGGTGGTGCCCCATCTATATGGTCTGGTAAGGATTCAAGGTAAGGTTGCATCCTGACACTCTAAGGAGTTACTTAGTTTCACTTAGAGCGGACTGACTCTTGTGGTGAGAGTAGTAGGAGGCCTGAAACTCCTTAATGGCTAATCTTGTGCGTGAGAGAATTGATTCATTGTAACACTTGTAACACATAGCTCGAGGGTGAGCAGAGGTATCCACCACAAGTGCGAGCATCCGCTGAATCCGGCCAGACTATATGTATCCGGATGAGTCGAGTTAGAGTCTAGTGTATTGTTTGAAATGTCAGAACATGTTTGGATGATATATGAAATCCTTGGATTGTGTATTGACATGTAACTACTTGTTGAACTGTTTTACTCTGCTTACCCTGTTTGTTGTATGGTTGTCTTGTATGTGGCTCTTCTCTTTTGCGATGAACATCAATTTAATTGATGGGAGCAGATGTGCGAGGTCCTCGCGGTCAACAAGGGAACGGTGACTCCGCTGCTTAGCCATCTGGGCTGGATTTTCTATTTTGAGCTTTCTTTTGGGGCCACGGCTCATATATTGGTTGTTCTTTAAACTTTCAATTTCATTTCAGTTAAATTTCTGTATCTGTTTAGTTTGATATCGTTGTATGCCTTGGTTTATCGTAAGGCAGTTTGTGGAAACTCTAAGACTGCGCTACTATACTATTTTGTTGTGACATTTCCTTCAATTACGACTATTAATTAAATGGGGTGTTACAGAAACATTGAGAAATATTCAACCATAAATACATATTTAAAAAAACATTTTAAATTAAAAATAGAAAAGATTATTATTTTTTATTAAATTTGATAACATTTTAAGTTTTCTAATTGAAATATTGTACTACAAGAAAGTCTTAATTACTTATGACTCACCAATTATTTAAAAGAAATTACTGTAGCGGTCATTAAGCGTATATATTAGTTTTTTAAATGCTATATTTGATTTGTTCATTGTTAGGCTATGCCAGTAATTTTTTAACCTAATTGTACTTCAATTGTGGTAAGTTAGATTATAACATCAAGTTTTTCAATTGTTAAAAAAGAAGAACAAAGTGGTGTATCATTTCATTTAAATTTTTATTTTTTATTACTGGAAAATAATTTGTAATTTTATTGATAATTAAGAAAATATTATAGAGTAAAATATTATTATAATAATGGTTGTGGTAATCATAATATATAAAACTTATTCATAAAATAAAATAAAAAATACCAAATTGGATGTATAATTTAATTTAATTTTTATTGCATTACATTGATTGAATTTAATGTTCTTGTTATATCTTTTATCTTTTTACATCTTTAACAGAATAACTTGTTATATCTTGAAAGAACAAGAAAATCTTTTATCTTAAAAACATAATTTGATAAGTTTTAAATGATTTTTAATTGAAATCTTGTGCTATAGAAGAAAAAAGTTAATAAAATATTACTAAAGTATCATTTTCTAAAATTTAAAAAATAGAATTAACTAAAAAGCCTATAGTATATTTATATTTCAAAAACGAGAAATATTTAAAAATAAATAAATATTTTAAAAATATTTTAAACTAAAAAATAAAAATAAAAAAGTTTCTTTTTTATTTTATTTTATTGGATAAAAATTTAAATTGTTTTAATTGAAATCTTGTGCTATAGAAAGAAGATAAAAAAAATATTAATAACATCAAGTTTTCTAAAAATCTTACGGGAGAAATATTAAAAAAATAGAAAATTTAAAAATCTTATAATAGAATTATATTAAAAAATGAGAACAAATTAAAAAGTACAGAAGCATTTCCAAAGTATTTTAAATTCAAAATAAAGAAAAATAATTTTTTTTAATTATATTTATAAATTTTTTTAGTTTCATAATTGAAATATAATATAATAAAAAAAATAAGATAATGAAATATTAGTAAAATTATCATTGTCTAAAAAATAAAAAATATAAATATATAGAAACATTGAAAAATATTCAACCATAAATACATATTTAAAAAAGCATTTTAAATTAAAAATAGAAAAGATTATTAGTTTTTATTAAATTTGATAACATTTTAAGTTTTCTAATTGAAATATCGTACTAAGCCAAAGTCCTAATTACTTATGACTCACCAATTAATTAAAAGAAATGAATGTAGAGCACTAGACCGCGCCGCTGCCACCATCAGGCCTATCTCCCGCATTATTCTCATCTGCTCCCACCAATAAGGTGATCATCGCAAAAGAGAAAATAGGACAAGAACATACATAAAAATGAAAGGGTAAGCTAGTGTAATTTACATTTATCATAGTATAACAGACAAGTGCTTAAACAGTCCAAGCATGCAACATAGTAGGCACAAAGAATCATGTTATAGCAAACAAGCAAGACACTATGACTCAATTATCCGGATAAATATACTAGGATCGAATTCACTAGACGCTTGCATTTGTAGTGGCCTCTACTGCTCTACAGAGCCATTGCCAATGGGTTTCACCCTACCACACACCAGGTTAGCCTTCAAGCATCTAAGGCCATTATCCTGCCAAAGACTAGGGCCTTCCGCCACTCTCACCAATTGGGCCAGTTTGCTCTACATGAGACTCACTGACCCATTATAGTTTTAGGATGTGGTCCTTACTTGAATCTTTATCCTAATATATATACACTACACGCCACCATGAGAGCTCCCCAAGAGACTCATGGAATAACATCTATCTCACACCAAATTCATGTTTCATGCCTTATACACCACCTTTATCTCAAACATCCAATTCTCATGCAAGGTCTCAACCATACAACCCAAAATCCATGTGCTACTTATGCCAACATACAAATTTCAGTTCATATGAATCAAACAACCATACCTATATACATACTTCATGGTTTAAAGAGGCAACTTAAGCCAATCATGTAATAAATCACCCAAGCATACAAGGGAACAATGTTAGAACATAATTCAACACCAGCCTCGCTCAAGCTAGAAGCCCTCGCTCAGGTGAGGGAAGTTGTCTCGCTTAAGCTACAGGCTCTCTGATATCGCTGTCGTTAGGCGATCAAATTACCACTACTTTAGGAACTTCAGTATTGCCAGTTTGTAGTGAAGAAAATAGTTAGGGTTAAGATAACCCTGAGTCGTCTCACAACGAATACGGAATTGATCTCAAATATTTGATTCTCAAAAATGCAATTTAAAACTAGCAACTATAAAAATAGGGAGGTTTTGATATGCAAAGAAAATGACACGGAAGATTGTAAACAGTAATAGTAAATAGGTCAATTCCACTGCTTTTTCTAAATAAGATTCTTCATTGGTTATCTAGAGATTATTGTTAAATTAATTATTGTTGTTGATTTACAAATCAATCAATGTAAAGACTCAATTCATTTGTTGGCATCCTCACTTTTAATCAAAGTACAGTCTCAATTAAAAGTGAGAATTGTTAGATTATCCATAGTAAATTCAATCAAAGTACAGTCTCAATTAATTTTACTATGCCTAATCATGTCTATTCCTTTGTTTCTTTACCAAATAGAAAACTTAATTAATCAAAGTAAAGTCTTGACTAATTTTAGTTAAAGTAATTACCTCTAATCAAATTAAAGTCTCAATTATTGGCAAAAACTTATTTAATCAAATGAAAGTTTCTAAACAAAATCAAAGTAAAGTCTCAATTTAATTTAAAAACCTTTTAACTCATATGATTAGCATGTATGTAGATTTAAAATCATTATTTTCTATTCGATTAAGAAGCAAAGGACATAGATAAACAAAAACCACAACAATAATCAAAATAACAAAACATATAAATTCATCTAACCTCAGAATCCATTTAAGAAATTACAGTGGAATCAACCCTAAAAGCTTAGCCCTCCATGGCTTTGATGGAATACATGATGATATAAAGGAAAGAAAATAAAAGAAAGAATGAGAGATGTGGTGGAGACGGTATCTGCCAAAACCAGAGAGTTCTAAGTGTCTAAGCTGTCAGCTGTAAAAATTGTAAGTCCCCTCTTCTGCTCCCTTAAGTCTCTTTATATAGGCTTCCACTGGACTTTGGCCTTTATCTGTCAGTTGCTAAAATCTTTTATTTTTATTTAATTAATTAGCAACTTAATTCCTGTCCAATTTCCAATTCTGCCCCTCTCATTTAAGCATTTTTACAAAATTGACTAGAATTTGACCAGAGTTTGACCAGTTTGACCAGAGTTGACCAGAGTTGACCAGTTTTCACCATTTCAGTGTCCATTGAGAGACTGCCACGTGTTAGCTCTTCCAAATCAGATTTCTCTCTCCTTCCTTAGGGTTTGTTCCTCCTTTGACGGCTGAAAACGTGATGGTGGCAGCGGCAAAGCTCGCGGTGGTTGCAGGTGCGTGGCTGTTGGTTCCGGCGAAGTGTTGCAGGTTCGTGGCTGCTTCGATCTGCGACGGTGACTGCGGAAATGGAGCAGGTGCAATGGTGCTGAAGTTGGCAGCGAGAAGATGGAGATTGCAGGTGCAGTGTATCTTCTTTTCCGATCTGGTGCGCGCTGGTGTAGGGATGAAGCGCGACCGTGACTGGTGGTGACGGAACTGGTTCGCGCAGATGTAGGTGCAGGCGCTGGTGGCTCGCGATGGTCGGACGTCTTGGTTGCAGGTCTGCGGTGCTCGCGAGAAGATGGTGTTGCGCGATGGTTATGGAACGCGAGATGCGTTTCTGGCGAGTTTCAGTGGTGGCCATGGTGGTTGCACGTCGCTGCGTAGGTTGGTAGTGGCCGGCGATGGCTGAGGCGAGATGGTGGTGCGGTGGCCGGAGAGATTGGCGGCGGCGGCTGTGTGGAGGGTGGAAGGAAAATTAGGGTTAGGGTTTCATGTGTGAGATGGAGGAGATGATGACGTGGCAAGATCTGAGTGGTCAATTTGGTGAGTGAAGGATTATGACACGTGGCAGCTTATGGTTGGCTAATTTTAAAAGGTGAGGATTGCCACATGGCATGATCTGGTTGAGTGGAGTTTAAGTGGTAGGAGGGGTGCAACTTAGTGAAAACTGGGGGTGCAGAACAGGTTTTTGTGGTCCACTTGAGGGAGGAGTGTGCAAATAAAATCTTGGGGTGCATTTAGCTCCTGATTTATTCTTTTTCAGAATTTCTTGATTTTGGACTTATTTTGTAACTTTGAATATTTCAAAATCACATTATTAATTGACCAAAAATAAATTCCAGCTGCATTAACAAACGTTAAAATATCCAATAATATTTTATGCAACTAAAATCAATTTTTACGCCACTTTTACCAAACTTACTCAATAAATCCAATAATCACAAATCCTAATTAAATCAATCTTTAAGCACAAAAAATTCAATTAAATCCCCAAATTTAAATATTAAATGAGGGCAAAAATTTGAACTCATCACTCTCACTTAGGCGAGACTACAACAGTGGCCCCTGTGAGATTTCACAAGCTCTCGCTTAGGCGAGTCCATCTCGCCTGAGCGAGACGGGGTGTTGCTCAAAACACGAATGGGCCGCTTGGGGGAGTGCTCAAGGCAGAACCTTAGGCAAGCCTCTGATATTCTCGCCTATGCGAAACGAGCTTGCTTGGGCGAGAATACCAGTTCTCCCCCACTGTTCCATGCATGCAAGGCAAAAAAACCACACAAAGTAACATCCAGACTACCAACCAACCATCTACACATGATTAATATACCATTCAAGAACCCAAAACACAGAACAACCCTCAAACATACAAAAATCTCTTTAAAACTTAAAAACCTAGCTTCCGTTACCTTTTTAGGCGTAAGAGAAGGGAGCATTAATTAAAAGAATGTAACCCAAGCACAACAGCTCCACCAGCTAAGATAGTGAGTTGAAACAGAAACCCCAGGACCCAAAACGAGTATAAGAGGATGAACTCTAACGCAACTAAAGCGCCCAACTAGAAAGGGAAAGAAAGGTTATGCAGACATGAGGAGTAACTTACTTGGAGACAGAACCCCCGTATCTAGCTCGAAGATGAAACAATCTCTGTGCCCTAACAGAGCTGTATCTGGAGTCTTGGGTGTTTGAGAGAGGGAGACAGCTTCTGAAAAAGGAGACAAGTGAAATAGTGAGTAGTTGGAAAGGGGTATTGGGGGTCCTTTTTTGGGCTGGCCTTGGGCCTACGAAAAGACCAGACCCAACAAATTATAAGCTGGAAAAAAGGGGTTCACAATCTCCCCAACAAGAAAATTTTTCGTCCCCGAAAAATAAGACTTACTAGAAAAGATGTGGATATGAACTGCTCATGTCCTCCTCTAGCTCCCAAGTAGAGTCAGTTGTCCTCCGGTCCCAGATGACCTTTACAAGACTTATGGCTCTTCCCATCCGCTCCTTAACTTGGCGATCCTCTATAGCCACTAGTTGTACCACTACCCAGAGATCCTCCCTGACGTGCACATCCTCTGCCTCCAGCACATGTGACGGGTCAAACACGTACTTTCTCAGTTGGGAGACATGGAAAACTGGGTGGAGATTAGCCAACTGCAGTGGCAATACAATCTCATAAGCTACAGGCCTTATCCTTCTCAAGTTGTGATATGGACCCAAGAACTTAGGAGACAACTTCCTTGAGCGGATAGCCCTCCCCACACCAGTGGTCTGGGTCACCCTCAAGAATATATGTTCCCCAGCCTCAAACTCTAGGGGTCTTCTCCTTCGGTCTGCATATGCTTTCTACTGACTCTGAGATGCTTGCAACCTATCTCTCACCAACTGCACCTTCTTTGTGGTCTATTGCAACAACTCAGGTCCTACCAAAATTGATTCACCATCCTTGGCCTGATCCGATCCCAGTAGCTCTTTCACCTTTTGTAGACTAGCATCCCCCACTTGCTCTTCCTTAATCAAGCCCAGGAAGTCACTAGATATAGTTAAGGTGCTACATCTAATGAATTCTGGTTCCAACTCCACCTGAAGCTTCATGTCTCTGAAACCTTCAAGCAATTCCAACTCTTTAATCATCATGTGTGCCACATGCACCGTCTTCCTACTCAATGCGTCCGCCACCACATTCGCCTTCTCCGGGTGATAAAGGAGCTCAAAGTCGTAGTCCTTTAGGAACTCTATCCACTACCGATGCCTCATATTCAACTCCTTTTGATCAAAGAGGTAATTCAAACTCTTGTGGTCACTAAACACACAAAACTGCGCATCGTACAAGTAGTGCCTCCAAATTTTCAAAGCAAAAACCACCGCCGCTAGTTCTAGATCATGAGTAGGGTAGTTCTTCTCATGAACTTTCAGCTGCCTTGAAGCATAGGCCACCACCTTCCTCTCTTGCATCAAGACGCAACCAAGACCTTGATGAGAGGCATCACAGTAAACCTCAAAGGGTTTACCCACATCCGGAATCACCAAAACCGGAGAACTCGTCAGTCTCTGCTTAAGCTCCCTGAAGCTCTCTTCACACCTATTAATCCATGCAAAAGGTTGTTCCTTCCTTGTTAGATGTGTTAGGGGTGCTACTATCTTGGAGAACCCCTCAATAAACCTCCTGTAGTAGCCAACTAGACCCACAAAGCTCTGAATCTCCGTCACGGACTTGGGACATTCCCACTGTATCATAGCCTCCACCTTAGCTGGGTCTACAGCTATACCCTGGGTCGATATCACGTGCCCCAAGAACTGCACTTCCCTCATCCAGAAGTCGCACTTCGACAACTTGGCAAATAATTGTTTCTCCCTCAGGATACCAAACACTATCCTCAAATGCTCGACATGCTCCTCATGCGTCCTGGAGTAGATGAGAATGTCGTCTATGAAGACCACGACAAACTTATCTAAAAACGGCCAGAAGATGCGGTTCATGTAATCCATGAACAAAGCTGGAGCATTGGTCACACCAAATGGCTTAACCACATACTTGTAGTGCCCATATCTGGATCTGAAAGCAGTCTTCTCAACATCTTCTGCCTTCACCAGAATCTAATGATAACTCGACCGTAGATCAATCTTGGAGAACATTGCCGCTCCATGCAGCTGATCCATCAAATCATCTATTCTTGGCAAGGGATACTTGTTTTTTATAGTCAGCTTGTTCAACTACCTATAGTCCACACATAACCTTGAGCTACCATCTTTCTTCTTTACTAGCAAACAGGCGCTTCCCACGACGAAGCACTCGGCCGTATAAACTACTTCTCAAGCAATTCCTTTATTTGCCTCTTTAACTCCACCAACTCCGCTGGAGCCTTGCAATAAGGAGCTATCGACACAGGACCAACTCCTGGTACCAAGTCTATGGAGAACTCGACTTCTCTCCTAGGGGTAAACCTGGCACCTCAAATTCCCGGACCACGGGTATCACTGTTATTCTTTCCTCCTTCTCAACTTCTATGCTGGCAAAGATCATATAGCACTGTGCACCATCGTGGTTTCCTTCATAACCCTATGGGAAGACAACAACTCAGGCTCCTTTGAGTTGGAGAACAACAACTTCTTCTCCCGACAGTCGATGAGAATGCGATTGGCGGAGAGCCAATCCATCCCCAAGATCACATCTAGCCCTTGCAGAGTGAGGCATATGAGATTGACTTTATACATGCGTCCCTCTACTTCCACTGGACACCTAGTGTCGCAACCGAGATCGCAGCAGGAAGACGAAAATAATTAAAAAAAAAAGAATAGAGGAGTCGCCACCATAGTTTGTTATCGAAAACTATAGAAAAACCTTAAAAAGAATAGTCTTCAAAACCAAATTTGGATTCGGGAGTCGGTTACGTGTGGGGAAGGTATTAACATCCCACAACGCCCGTCTCAAGACGGTTCCCTCTTTTAATTAACTGTGCAAGATAGAATTCGATGTTTAAAATATTTGTTATTCCCCAAAAATCAAACAAAATAAAAAACACATACAAAAATATTAAATATTAAAACAAAATTATTTTTTATTTTTTTGGGCCCGACGAGGATTGTACCTCTCTCCTACGTATTTCCATTTGGAAAATCAGGGATAACATAGTTCTTTGTAAAATAAATTTTTGTTTGATATTATTATTTTGTTTTTTTAATTTTTTAGATTTTAATATATATATTTTTGTATTAACATCAATAGAACCAGAGATTTTACATGATAAAAGATTTCCTTGTCAAGCAAATCCGATATTTGATATGACATTTAAAATGATTTTATAATTTATTATTTTTATTATTATTAATTAAATGAGAATTAAAAGCCTACGCAAGGATGTTTTGATTATCAAGCAAGTCCGAGACTTGACATGATATTCAATACTTATATAAAAGAAATAATATAATTTTTATAATTTTTATATTTATTATTATTATTTTTTTAGAGAATTAAAGCCTACGAAAAAAACACATTTTTAATTACCAAGTGATATCGCTGTCGTTAGGCGATCAAATTACCACTACTTTAGCAACTTCAGTATTGCCAGTTTGTAGTGAAGAAAATAGTTAGGGTTAAGATAACCCTGAGTCGTCTCACAACGAATACGAAATTGATCTCAAATATTTGATTCTCAAAAATGCAATTTAAAACTAGCAACTATAAAAATAGGGGGGTTTTGATATGCAAAGAAAATGACACGGAAGATTGTAAACACAGTAATAGTAAATAGGTCAATTCCACTGTTGCTTTTTCTAAATAATATTCTTCATTGGTTATCTAGAGATTATTGTTAAATTAGTTATTGTTGTTGATTTACAAATAAATCAATGTAAAGACTCAATTCATTTGTTGGCATCCTCACTTTTAATCAAAGTACAGTCTCAATTAAAAGTGAGAATTGTTTAGATTGTCCATAGTAAATTTAATCAAAGTAAAGTCTCAATTAATTTTACTATGCCTAATCATGTTTATTCCTTTGTTTCTTTACCAAATAGAAAACTTAATTAATCAAAGTAAAGTCTTGACTAATTTTAGTTAAAGTAATTACCTCTAATCAAATTAAAGTCTCAATTATTGGCAAAAACTTATTTAATCAAATGAAAGTTTCTAAACAAAATCAAAGTAAAGTCTCAATTTAATTTAAAAACCTTTTAACTCATATGATTAGCATGCATGTAGATTTAAAATCATTATTTTCTATTCGATTAAGAAGCAAAGGACATATATAAACAAAAATCACAACAATAATCAAAATAACAAAACATATATATTCATCTAACCTCAGAATCCATTTAAGAAATTACAGTGGAATCAACCCTAAAAGCTTAGCCCTCCATGGCTTTGATGGAATACATGATAATATGATGAAGGAAAGAAAATAAAAGAAGAGAATGAGAGATGTGGTGGAGACGGTCTCTCCGTTTTCCGGCGAACTCTTCTTCTCTGATCTGGTGCACGGTGTGCGACAATGGTGGCGCATTGCGGTCTGGCTCGCGTGAGAATCTGCTGGTGCAGTGATGGTGTTTTGCGGTGGTGATTGAACGCGAGATGGTGGTGCGTGGTGAAGTGGCGCGCTCGTTCGCGGTGGCGTCCTAGTTCGCGGAGGTTGTGGTGCTGCTCGTGAAGTGTGCAGGAATGGAAGCTGCTGTTACTCGTCGCTGCTGCGATGTTGCTCGCGAGGGAGTGGTCGACAAACGGTGCAGTTGATGGAACGTTCATGGTGGCTGTGGGAGAAGATGGAGGTGCGGTTCTCATGGTGGTTGAGGAGATGACGGCGCGAATGGAGGAAGATGGTGGTGGCGCGCGGAGCTGCGATGGTTGTCGAAAACGGCGGCGCGAATGGAGGAAGATGGTTGTGGCGCGCGGAGCTGCTAGACGCGAGAAGAAGATGGCGTTGCTGTTCGTGGTGGCCGGAAGACGTGAAGGTGCGGTTGAGATGGAGGTTGAAGTTTCCGGCGAGTTGCAGTGGTGGCCGGCGAGGAGATGGCGGCGGCGGCTGCCATGGTGGGTGGAAGGGAAATTAGGGTTAGGGTTTCATGAGTGAGATGGAGGAGATGATGACGTGGCAAGATCTGAGTGGTCAATTGGGTGAGTGGAGGATTATGACACGTGGCAGCTTATGGTTGGCTAATTTTAAAAGGTGGGGATTGCCACATGGCATGATCTGGTTAAGTGGAGTTTAAGTGGTAGGAGGGGTGCAACTTAGTGAAAACTGGGGGTGCAGAACAGGTTTTTGGTGGTCCACTTTGCAAGAGTGTGCAAATAAAATCTGGGGGTGCATTTAGCTCCTGATTTATTCTTTTTCAGAATTTCTTGATTTTGGACTTATTTTATAACTTTGAATATTTTAAAATCACATTATTAATTGACCAAAAATAAATTCCAGCTGCATTAACAAACGTTAGAATATCCAATAATATTTTATGCAACTAAAATCAATTTTTACGCCACTTTTACCAAACTTACTCAATAAATCCAATAATCACAAATCCTAATTAAATCAATCTTTAAGCACAGAAAATTCAATTAAATCCCCAAATTTAAATATTAAATGAGGGCAAAAATTTGAACTCATCACCAAGATAAAAAATAAAGGGAAAGAGAAAGGTTGAGCACATCTATGACAAACCCAAAATTATGTAACATGAGAATCCCGAACACATTTAATCATACAACGGTTCAAACGATAATATATTTGATATTACACGATAGTCATGAAAAGCATTAGGTGCAAAGAGCATTTACCTTAAGGTGACTCCCTTTTGCACATGCTCTGGTAATAAAGAAGGAGAGGGGTTTTTTCGATTTTTGTTCTCTGTGTCTTGCATTAGAGTAATTTTGTGCATATATAGGCGCCTTGGGGTATCATTAAGATCCTAGTATTTAATTATAATAAAATATATGGGGAAGGAATTGGTCTTATTAAATCATTGCATAATATCCACGGTATTGATTATAATTATTAACGAAATATTGCCTGTAATACTAGAATAATATTCTCTGTCACATCAAGATTGTGATCAAATCATAACATATTATTCATATAATTGATTCTAATTATTACCAGGAATATTTTCGTCTAAATATTAAAATCATACCATTCTCTAAAAGCATTATATCGGGAATATTTTCTTCTAATTAAAATAAAACATTCCCAGTCTAACAACACAAAGAGACACATAAGTGTAAATGCAAGATATTTATTCAAATTATTATAAAAAAATTGCTCCTAATATTATACGCTTCTCTAAAAACAGAAATGAATAAACGTTCTTCTCGGACATGTCATGTGAAGAGTGTAAATAGCAAACAAATGGGGGTAAAAATATGTAAAACATTTGGACTTATAAAGAGAGTGTTATAATAAATTAGATTCTCCTTCTCTTGTTTTTTTTTCTTTTTTTTTTCTTTTTTTTTCTTTTTTTCCCATGGTAGAATTAAAGTTTAAAATACCTACCATCAATCAAAACATATTTTTTATTTTATTTTATTATTTATTATTATTATTAAATTATATATGATTTTTATTATTTTTTTTACCAAACAAATGCATTTACCCGGACGAAATTGGGTGTTGGTAGGTGCCCCTTTGCTTAGATTTGACTAGATAATATGAAAGTGAAATTTTCATTTTATCATAGTAAAAGATAAGTAAAGATAAAAACACTAATTTCGTTCGGGTTTCACAAATGAAAAAAGAGAACTTGACCATGGTCAAAAGAAAACCTGCACTCGACCATTGCCTCGCAGAGGGCTAAGATACCCACAGAAAACCTGAACTCGACCATTGCCTTGTAGAGGGCCGAGATACCAAAAGAAAACCTGGGTTCGACCATTGCCTCGTAGAGGGCCGAGATACCCACAAAAAACCTGAACTCGACCATTGCCTCGCAGAGGGCCGATATATCAAAATTAAACCTGGGCTCGACCATTGCCTCGCAGAGGACTGAGATACCAAAAGAAAACCTGGGCTCGACCATTGCCTCGCAGAGGGCCGAGATACCAAAAGAACCCCTGGGCTCGACCATTGCCTTGCAGAGGGCTGAGATACCAAAAGAAAACCTAGGCTCGACCATTGCCTCGCAAAGGGCCGATATTGAAATGAAAGTTTGTAACCATTCTGTGAAGAGGGTTCTAATATGAAATTTACATGTGAAAGTCAAATTGAAAATATTTGAATGCATGAAAGAAAGAGAGCCACACTTGTTCTTGAAAAATCGTGTGATAAGTGTATAATATGAAACCCAAAAAGTTGTCCCAGGTTATATACATGAAACAAAATAGATGACTCAGATGAATTGGTGTGGGAACGTTTAACGTAAATGATGGCAATGTGTGAAAACTTTGAATAGCACAGAAACAATGTGTAGAAACATTGGCAAGGTGTGGAAACATTGACTGACTTAGAAACAAGGTGTAGAAACCTTGGCAAAGTGCAAAAACCTTGACTAACGTAGCTACAAAGTGTGGGAACCTTGGCAAGGTGTGGAAACCTTGACTTGCATAGAAACAAGGTGAAGAAATCTTAGCAAGGTGTGGAAACTTTGACTCACATAGAAACAAGGTGTGGAAACCTTGGCAAGGTGTGGAAACCTTGACTCACATAGAAACAAGGTGTGGAAACCTTGACTCACATAGAAACAAGGTGTAGGAACCTTAACAAGGTATGGAAACCTTGACTCACATAGAAACAAGGTGTGGGAACCTTGGCAAGGTGTGGGAACCTTGAATCACATAGAAACAAGGTGTGGGAACCTTGGCAAGGTGTGGGAACCTTGACTCACATAGAAACAAGGTGTGGGAACCTTGGCAAGGTGTGGAAACCTTGACTCACATAGAAACAAGTTGTGGAAACCTTGACTCACATAGAAACGAGGTGTGGAAACCTTGGCAAGGTGTGGAAACCTTGACTCATAAGAAACAAAGTGTGGAAACCTTGGCAAGGTGTGGGAACCTTGACTCACATAGAAACAAGGTGTGGAAACCTTGGCAAGGTGTAGGAACCTTAACTCACATAGAAATAAGGTGTGGAAACCTTGAATCACATAGAAATAAGGTTTAGGAACCTTGGCAAGGTGTGAGAACCTTGACTCACATAGAAACAAGGTGTGGGAACCTTGGCAAGGTGTGGAAACCTTGACTGACACAAAAGAACCATGATGATTAAAATTATCTATATTACTATTTTTCATTTTTTTAGAAAGAAAGATTCGATAACCACTTATATGAATGCAGGTGGTTTCGATTCGCAAGAGTGACAAGAATTTTTTCATTTCATGAAAAAGAACTATGATGCATGTACGTGATGCTTGATGATTAAGACATGTTATGAATTTTTCTTTTTGAGCATTTAGATTATTTATGTATGCATGAATATGCTAATATGATATATGCATGAATATGTGGGCATATATGTGACTTTTTTCTTTTTGAACCAAATACTATATAGAACCTAATTTTTCTAACACATGTTTGGATATTTTTTGTTTGACAATTGATGTCATGTGTATGAATGCATGCACATGCTAACACCTTGTATGAATTTTCTTTTTATGAATGCATGAATATGTTGATGCTTATTATGACTTTTTTTTTTTACATTTACATTATATGTGCATAAAAATGCTGACATATGTTATGTATGATTTTTTTAACATTGATTATGATGTGCGATAATGATGTTATGTTTATTTCGAGCATGCATGGTGAATGATAATGTTCGCATGACTTGTGGATTTTCTTTTTGAACACTAACAATATTAGTTTATGATGCACATGTTATGATTTTTTTTTTACATGAACAAAATTTGAAACTTTGATGTATGAATTAATGAATGCATGATGAAAATTCCTTTGTTTGTTAATTTTTTCTTTTCACAAAAATGAATGATGTATGTATGACTAAATATGAATCTATGCATGAAGCATACCCTTGTGTGTTTTTCACCTTTTACATTGTATCAAACTTATTTCAATTGATCCCCAATTTGTTGTTATTTTTAGATTTATGGAATCCTTGTGTTTTGATTTTTTTCCTTTGAAAAATATTCTTTGGTCTAATCAGTTTATTGAGAAACTCTTTTCTGTATCCTTGCTTTTTGAACACTATTTGAGTGACATACATGAAATTGCCAAATCTCTTGGAAGGGATTAGATGAAGTAATTGACTAAAGAGTTGCCCCAATATGATAGGTAAGAGTTAACTTCAGGATATGAGGTGTGTCTGGGCTTGTCCCAATTATTAATAAAAAAAAATATGGAGACTTCAAAATCTTCCATTACTTTTTTTTTTGTATTATTTTCTATTTTTTTGTTGTCTTACTTTTTGCCTAGACTGCCCTTTTGGGTTTTCAGTCTAGTAGACTTTTCTTCATTTTTTCCTTTTTTCTGTGTTCAAAGACTTACTTCAATTTTAATTCATTTTAAGGCACATGCCCCTTTATGATGATCCTCCATGGAATTCAAAGAAAAGGTTTATTAGAGAAAGGTGATGGGAAATGGGATGGCAAAGGAAGTGAATTTGAGCAATTCCATGTACACATATAAAAGCAATGTTTCAAAAGCATGCCACTTTTCATTAAGAAAAATATTCAACTAACTGATTTGACCAAAGAATAATTTATTTTCTCCCCTTCTTTTTTTTCACCTTTCGCAAGATTCCATAAATTTATTAACAAAAAATGGGAAACAATTAATTTTGAATTTATTATAGTGAATTTTTTTTTCAAGATGTGGTGTTGATACATGTTATATGTTATGCAAAGTGACATGAAAATGCAAGATGCTACAAATTTGGAAACTACCTATACACATGCATGTGGGTGTATGTATGGCATGTACTATGCAAGGTGGCATGAAAAAAACAATGGGATGAATATTATGCATTACACATTGTGACATGAATCCAAAATGGATTCATGCTGCGTATCAAGTGAATGTAGAAATGTTATTTACCTTAAAACTATGTGCATGGTACCATGCATGGATGAAGACAAAATATGTATGTAATGCATGTATGCGCCTCAAGAGGCCCTTATTTATACATTGATGCAAATATGACACAGTTAAAAATTAACTACTTAATTCTATAAAAATGAAAAGATTTAAAAAAATAAAGATATAATGCACGCTCCCTTTGTGTCGTAGAAGGTGTAGATAAAATCTATTTTCTGGTCTATGGGCTTTTATATGATTCTTCCAAGGATAGCTCTAAATTATTTCACAGGCCTCTAGAGCTGAAGTCAACCTCAAGACATGATTTTGGGTTTGTCATAGATGTGCTCAACCTTTCTCTTTCCCTTTATTTTTATCTTGGTAATTAAAAATGTGTTTTTTTCGTAGGCTTTAATTCTCTAAAAAATAATAAATATAAAAACACATTGCAGAAGTCCTAACCAACCCAGGTGACGGAGTAGATACCACGAGATCAAACTGTAGTTCACACACCGGCAGACCCAACTCCCGCACACAAGACTCCAACACAAAAGAGTGTGTCGCTCCAGAATCAAAAAGCACGCAACAAGACTTGCCAGAAATCACACAATAACCAACGACGAGGGTACCTGAACCCGTTGCCTCTGACCCCATCATCGCATAGACCTTGCTTGCAGCCTGAAGCCTGCTGCCTCCCCTCCTCTGCTGAGTCTGACTCGGAGTCTATGATGAAGGTCATGCCACGGTCCTCCTCAAGGTTGGACAGTCTCTGCCAAAGTGGCCTTCCCTACCACAATGGTTGCACCTGCGGAACCCGGATAGCTACAGGCAAAAACTCTTCACATCCGGTCCTCCGCAATGATGGCACTGGATCCTGTTGGGCGGGGAAGAAAAGCCTATAGACCCCTGAGGCTGTGGATGAGGCCTATCATACGGCTTCTGCTGGGCTTCTACCTCTACCTTCATTTGCTCTATGACTCTGGCTTTTTCCACCAAGGCCGCAAAGTCCTTGATGGAAAGTGGGGCTACTATCAAGCGAATGTCTCCTCTTAGACCATTCTCAAACTTCCTGCAACGCCACTCCTCATCGAGCGGCATGGTGTAGAAATGCCCCAGATGCTTGAACCTCTCGGCGTACTCAGCCACTGACTTGCCCCCTTGTGTCAGCTGGGGGAACTCCACCTCCTTTGCGTATCTAACGCTGTCTGGGAAGTATTCTGAAAGAAACCTCCTCTTTAAGGCCTCCCATGGGATCTCCTCATGCCTTTCTTCCATAACCAGCCTCATGTTGGCCCACCAATGCTCAACCTCTCCTGTGAGCATGTAGATAATGAAAGCAAGCCTGCTCTCATTGGGGCATCTTTTGGCATCAAAGATGTGCTCCATATCCTTCATCCACTGGTCTGCCTGGTCAGGACTCGCCTTGCCATCAAACTTGGCAGGTTGGTGCTTCAAGCAATCTTCCAAACTCCATTTAGGGGGTGGAGGTTGGGGATGAGGACCATACATCAGAGCACCAGCTGCATTCTCCCCTAACTGGCGGAGAGCATCCATGTGCTGCCTCTAGGCAGCCTCAGAAGCTTGCCTCGCAGCCTCCATCTGTTGCATCACTAGGTGTTGTTGTTCAAGGGAGGCCTCTTGGCATTGCATAGCCGCCTTATGCTGTTGCAACATAACGTTGCTCTGTTGCGTCAAGGCTGCAGCCATAGCCTCGATTGCCCTAGTAAGGTCTTGCTAGTTGCCCTGTGGGGGTGCAGGAGGAGCTATACGAGGGGGTGCCATACCACTGGACACACAGAAAGAACCATTAGAAACTTGGTTAGACTAGAAACTCATCTAAACACGACAAGAAAGGCACAACA
Organism: Vigna unguiculata; assembly: GCF_037176805.1. NCBI lineage: Eukaryota > Viridiplantae > Streptophyta > Magnoliopsida > Fabales > Fabaceae > Vigna > Vigna unguiculata. The sequence goes on along the minus strand of NC_140800.1, from coordinate 23,863,925 downwards.
AAAGCTAAGCAAACACATAGCCCACAGAAACTAAGGAACGAAGGCTCTGATACCATAAAAATGTGACATCCCATTTAAATAGATCAAATCTACTAAATAAAAACATCGCATAATTATAGAAATGCAAGAGCAATGTGATGAACTGTGCACATAAGAAAATCCACTATTACTGTCATCCAAGAGAGTACTTTTAAAGGAGATTTAGGCACACTATAATGCCATGGACATAACACGATCCAAAAGTTTAACAGTTTCGCCAAAGATACACTCCTAGAGCAAGGAATTACAATAGGCGCTAGGGCCACAAAACCACTCCTGAGAGTCATATACAACACTCCCACTAGATCGCATCGTTGCCACCATCAGACCTATCTCCCACATTATTCCCATCAGCTCCCACCAATAAGGTGATCATCGCAAAAGAGAAAATAGGACAAGAACATACATAAAAATGAAAGGGTAAGCTAATGTAATTTAAATTTATCATAGTATAACAGACAAGTGCTTAAACAGTCCAAGCATGCAACACAGTAGGCACAAAGAATCATGTTATAGCAAACAAGCAGGACACTATGACTCAATTATACGAATAAATATACTAGGATCGGATTCACTAGATGCTTGCACTTGTGGTGGCCTCTACTACTCTGCAGAGCCATTGCCAATGGATTTCACCCTACCACACACAAGGTTAGCCTTCAAGCATCTAAGGCCATTATCCTGCCAAAGACTAGGGCCTCCTGCCACTCTCACCACTTGGGTCAGTTTGCTCTACCTGAGACTCACTGACCATTAGAGTTTTGGGATGCAGTCCTTACTTGAATCCTTATCCTAATATATATACACTACACGCCACCATGAGAGCTCCCCACGAGACTCATGGAATTACGCCTATCTAACACCAAATTCATGTTTCATGCCTTATACACCACCTTTATCTCAAACATCCAATTCTCATTCAAGGTCTCAACCATACAACCCAAAATCCATGTGCTACTCATGCCAACACACCAATTTCAGTTCATATGAATCAAACAACCATACCCATATACATACTTCATGGTTTAAAGAGGCCACTTAAGCCAATCATGCAATAAATCACCCAAGCATACAAGGGAACAATGTTAGAACACAATTCAGCACCAGCCTCGCTCAAGCTAGGAGCCCCCACTCAAGCGAAGGAAGTTGCCTCACTTAAACTACAGGCTCTCGCTTAGGCGAGACTGCAACAATGGCCCCTATGAGATTTCTCGAGCTCTCGCTTAGGCGAGTCCATCTCGCCTGAGCGAGACGGGGTGTTGCTGAAAATGCGAATGGGCCGCCTGGGCGAGCGCTCGAGGCAGAACCTTAGGCAAGCCTCTGATATTCTCGCCTAGGCGAGACGAGCTTGCTTGGGCGAGAATACCAGTTCTCCCCCACTGTTCCATGCATGCAAGGCAAAAAAAACCACACAAAGTAACATCCAGACTACCAGCCAACCATCTACACATGATTAATATACCATTCAAGAACCCAAAACACAGAACAACCCTCAAATATACAAAAATCACTTTAGAACTTAAAAACCTAGCTTCCCTTACCTTTTTAGGCGCAAGAGAAGGGAGCAGTAACTCAGAGAATGTAACCCAGGCACAACAGCTCCACCAGCTAAGATAGTGAGTTGAAACAGAAACCCCAGGACCCAAAACGAGTATAAGAGGATGACTCTAACGCAGCTAAAGCGCCCAACTAGAAAGGGAAAGAAAGGATATGGCAAACATGAGGAGTAACTTACTTGGAGACAGAACCACTATATCTAGCTCGAAGATGAAACAATCTTTGTGCCTTAGCAGAGCTCTATCTGGAGTCTTGGGTGTTTGAGAGAGGGAGAGAACTTCTGAAAAAAGAGACAACTTCTGAAAAAGGAGACAAGTGGAATAGTAAGCAGCTGGAAGGGGGTATTGTGGGTCCCTTTCTAGGCTAGCCTTGGGCCTACACAAAGACCAGGCCACACAAATTATAAGCTGGACAAAGGGGGCTCACATATCATTTTATTTAAATTTTTATTTTTTATTACTTGAAAATAATTTGTAATTTTATTGATAATTAAGAAAATATAATAGAATAAAATATTACTATAATAATGATTAGGGTAATCATAATATATAAAACTTATTCATAAAATAAAATAAAAAATACCAAATTGGATGTATCATTTAATTTAATTTTTCAATGTTTCTTGACGTTATTGCAATACGTTATTGCAATACATTGATTCAAACTTTTTACATCTTTAAAAGAATAGCTTGTAATATTTTGAAAGAAAAAGAAAATCTTTTATCTTAAAAACATAATTTGATAAGCTTTAAATGATTTTTAATTGAAATCTTATGCTATAGAAAAAAAAAAGTTAATAAAATATTACTAAAGTATCATTTTCTAAAATTTAAAAAATAGAATTAACTAATATTTTAAAATAGATAAATATTTTAAACTAAAAAATAAAAATAAAAAAGTTACTTTTTTTGTTTTTTGGATAAAAATTTAAATTGTTTTAATTTAAATCTTGTGCTATAGAAAGAAGATAAGAAAAAATATTAACAACATCAAGTTTTCTAAAAATCTTAAGGGAGAAATATTAAAAAAATAGAAAATTTAAAAATCTTATAATAGAATTATATTAAAAAATGAGAAAAAATTAAATAATATAGAAGAATTTTCAAAGTATTTTAAATTAAAAATAAAGAAAAAGTATCTTTTTTTAATTGTTTTGATAAATTTTTTTAGTTTCATAATTGAAATATAATATAATAAAAAAATAAGATAATGAAATATTAGTAAAATTATCGTCGTCTAAAAAATCAAAGACATAAATATATAGAAACATTGAGAAATATTCAACCATAAATACATATTTAAAAAAACATTTTAAATTAAAAATAGATAAGGTTTATGTTGTTTAAAAAATTTGATAACATTTTAAGTTTTCTAATTGAAATATTGTACTACAAGAAAGTCCTAATTACTTATGACTGACCAATTATTTAAAAGAAATTACTGTAGTGGTAGTTAAGCGTATATATTAATTTTTAAAATGCTATATTTGATTTGTTCATTGTTAGACTACGTCAATAATTTTTAACCTAATTGTACTTCAATTGTGGTAAGTTAGATTATAACACATTGTCTTCAATTGTTAAAAAAGTAGAACAAAGTGGTGTATCATTTCATTTAAATTTTAATTTTTTATTACTTAAAAATAATTTGTAATTTTATTGATAATTAAGAAAATATTATAGAATAAAATATTATTATAATAATGGTTGTGATAATCATAATATATAAAACTTATTCATAAAATAAAATAAAAAATACCAAATTGGATGTATGATTTAATTTAATTTTTCAATGTTTATTACTTGACGTTATTGCATTACATTGATTGAATTTTATGTTGTTATTATATCTTTTATCTTTTTTGCATCTTTAAAAGTATAACTTGTTATATCTTGAAAGAAAAAGAAAATCTTTTATCTTAAAAACATAATTTGATAAGTTTTAAATGACTTTTAATTGAAATCTTGTGCTATAGAAAAAAAAGTTAATAAAATATTACTAAAGTATCATTTTCTAAAATTTAAAAGATAGAATTAACTAAAAAGCTTATAGTATAATTATATTTCAAAAACGAGAAATATTTAAAATTAGATAAATATTTTAAAAATATTTTAAACTAAAAAATAAAAATAAAAAAGTTACTTTTTTTATTTTATTAGATAAAAATTTAAATTGTTTTAATTGAAACCTTGTGATATAGAAAGAAGATAAGAAAAAATATTAATAATATCAAGTTTTCTAAAAATCTTAAGGGAGAAATATTAAGAAAATAGAAAATTTTAAAATCTTATAATAGAATTATGTTAAAAAAATGAGAAAAAATTAAAAGATACAGATGCATTTTCAAAGTATTTTAAATTCAAAATAAAGAAAAAGTATCTTTTTTCGTTGTTTTGATTAATTTTTTTAGTTTCATAATTGAAATATAATATAATAATAAAAATAAGATGATGAAATATTAGTAAAATTATCATTGTCTAAAAATTTAAAAATATAAATATATAGAAACATTGAGAAATAGTCAACCATAAATACATATTTAAAAAGCATTTTAAATTAAAAATAGAAAAGATTATTATTTTTTATTAAATTTGTTAACATTTTAAGTTTTCTAATTGAAATATTGTACTACAAGAAAGTCCTAATTACTTATGACTGACCAATTATTTAAAAGAAATTACTGTAGTGGTGGTTAAGCATATATATTAGTTTTTATAAAATGCTATATTTGATTTGTCCATTGTTAGGCTACGTCAATAATTTTTTTTAACCTAATTGTACTTCAATTGTGGTAAGTTAGATTATAACGCATTCTTTTCAATGGTTAAAAAAGAAGAACAAAGTGGTGTATCATTTCATTTTAATTTTAATTTTTTATTACTTGAAAATAATTTGTAATTTTATTGATAATTAAGAAAATATTATAGAATAAAATATTATTATAATAATGGTTGTGATAATCATAATATATAAAACTTATTCATAAAATAAAATAAAAAATACCAAATTGGATGTATCATTTAATTTAATTTTTCAATGTTTATTACTTGACGTTATTGCATTACATTGATTGAATTTTATGTTGTTATTATATCTTTTATCTTTTTTGCATCTTTAAAAGTATAACTTGTTATATCTTGAAAGAAAAAGAAAATCTTTTATCTTAAAAACATAATTTGATAAGTTTTAAATGACTTTTAATTGAAATCTTGTGCTATAGAATTAACTAAAAAGGTTATAGTATAATTATATTTCAAAAACGAGAAATATTTAAAAATAGATAAATATTTTAAAAATATTTTAAACTAAAAAATAAAAATAAAAAAGTTACTTTTTTTATTTTATTGGATAAAAATTTAAATTGTTTTAATTGAAATCTTGTGATATAGAAGGAAGAGAAGAAAAAATATTAATAATATCAAGTTTTCTAAAAATCTTAAGGGAGAGATAATAAGAAAATAGAAAATTTAAAAATCTTATAATAGAATTATATTAAAAAATGAGAAGAAATTAAAAAATACAGAATGTAACATCCCATTTAATAGTTTCTCACACTATCAAACAAAACATTATATCATGGTCAAACATAGCAGATAGTAGGGATAACAGTCATATACGCATAGTATATAAATCTGGTACAGTCCTTCAAAAAATCACATGAAGATACACAAGGGGAGAGTTGATGTAAAAGATACTAAGATACGCAACCCCAACAATTGTACGACAGCAACCTACAACTATAGCGAACACTCCCAGCTAGGCTTCAACTCCTGCTCAAGAGGGAGTATTTCCATCTGGTTTCTACTCTGCTCACACCAACCATGGTGAGCATAACAAAAGGGTAATATGCAAAAGCAGGCAAACGTAAACAAGAAGGGTAAGCTAACTGAAATGAGAAACACCGATACACTTCACAATTTAGAAATATCATTCATAACATGTAATTCAATCACAAGTTCTAGACTCGATATTCTGATTGTGTAAGCAACATTGGAACTCTTGGTGGCTTGCACCTGCAACGGTTCCCAGACTCTGTAGAGTTTGGACGCATGGAGTATTCACCCGACCGTTCCCAGGGTAAGTCCCCTTCACGTCTAAGACTTGATCAAGTCCAACGACGAGGACCTCCTGCTACTCCTCACGACATAATCCATTCTGCTCTATCTGAGCTTGAATGATTATTGGAGTTTTAGGATATCAACCATAATAGATTCCTTACATCCTTACACACACTACAATTCCAATTGGATTTCCCTTGAAATTCCATTTTTACCTCATCTTCTCATAATTTGTATTCATCCCATTTAATCATAAAATACATCAATGGTAGCATTCCAACCATACAGGGCCTAAGTTGCACAAGGATACATTAAAACATACATTTTCACCAAAGAAAAACAAAATTGGAGCACTACTACTGCAGTAGCTCTCACTCAGGCTAAAAGGTCTAGCCTAGGCGAGAGGTTATCTCGCTCAGGCGAGTCAGTCTCGCCTAGGCGAGACACTAACAATGACAAAAAAAAAGAAAACCTGGGCGAACTCTCGCTCAGGCTAGGATGGTTCGCCTAGACGAGATCGTCTCTCGCTCAGGCGACTCCAGCTCGCCTAGGCAAGACTTCGCGCAGGAATAAAGGTGCGTCTCCTGGTGTTTTTGCTCAAGCGAAAGTCATTCGCCTAGGCGAAAATACCAGGTCACGAACCTGTTCCCACATGCAGTAGATCAGTTTTCCTTCAGCATGATGAAAGATTATCTTGTTTTCTTTTAGAGTTATGAATATGGTGAAATTATTTAAGAAAGCTTTTTGAAAATTTCCACTGGACATTGAGATAGCAAGCTATCTAGATGTGATGGTTCATTTCTCAAGCTCATGAAAAGAAGAAGAAAGTTGTGATGAGGTCAAATTTTTGCCCTCATTTAATATTTAAATTTGGGGATTTAATTAAATTTTCTGTGCTTAAAGATTGATTTAATTAGGATTTGTGGTTATTGGATTTATTGAGTAAGTTTGGTAAAAGTGGCATAAAAATTGATTTTAGTTGCATAAAATATTATTGGATATTCTAACGTTTGTTAATGCAGCTGGAATTTATTTTTGGTCAATTAATAGTGTGATTTTGAAGTATTCAAAGTTACAAAACAAGTCCAAAATCAAGAAATTCTGGAAAAGAATAAATCAGGAGCTAAATGCACCCCCAGATTTTATTTGCACACTCCTCCCTCAAGTGGACCACAAAAACCTGTTATGCACCCCCAGCTTTCACTAAGTTGCACCCCTCCTACCACTTAAACTCCACTCAACCAGATCATGCCATGTGGCAATCCCCACCTTTTAAAATTAACCAACCATAAGCTGCCACGTGGCATAATCCTCCACTCACCAAATTGACCACTCAGATCTTGCCACGTCATCATCTCCTCCATCTCACACATGAAACCCTAACCCTAATTTCCCTTCTACCCACCATGGCAGCCACCGCCACCATCTCCTCGCCGGCCACCACTGAAACTCGCCGGAAACAGTAGCAACCTCGCGCTTCCACCACCACCATCTTCCTCCTTCGCGCCACCTTCACCTGCAACGCACCAGCGGCGCCATCTCCGTCAACCACCATGAGCACCGCAACTCCGCCACCGTTCACGCACCACCGTGAGTTCATCTTCACCGCGAGCACCTGCAACCATCATTCGCGTACCAGCAGCGTCCACAAACCTCCGCCACCTTCGCTTGAACCACCGCGCACCAGCAGCCACGAATCTGCACCTTCACGCCAGTGAGCGCATCTCCATCGCAGCTTCACCATCTCTGCAGCAACCAGCGCATCTCCATCGAGCTTCGCACCTCCACAACTTGCCGGAAATGACGAATAGCAACAACCACCGCGAAGCGCCATTACCACGATTCTGCAACACCACCTGAAACGCCGGCAGCCACCACACTTCATGTGCAGCACCACCACACCTCCATCTTCTCGCCTCCGCACCTGCAACTTCAAACCATCCAGCGGCGCCACCATAGATCGCGATCATCTTCTTCACTCGCGCCACCACAGATTGCGCAGCTCCCATCACCGTGCCGCCTTCGTCTTCTCCGTTCACGCACCTGTCCTCGCCGGAAAAGAAGACCTCGCCGGAGCAGCCACCACGTCGGAGCAGCCGCGCCGTTACAAGGGAGGGAGAAGAGAGAGAATCTGCATTGCCACGTGTCAGCATCTGATAGGACAGTCAAACTGCTCAACTCTAGTCAACTGGTCAACTCTGGTCAACTGGTCAACTCTGGTCAACTGGTCAAAGTCAGCAGTCAATTCTGGTCAAAACTGCAAATATGGTTAAATGAGAGGGGCAGAATTGGAAATTGGACAGGAATTAAGTTGCTAATTAATTAAATAAAAATAAAAGATTTTAGCAACTGACAGATAAAGCCCAAAGTCCAGTGGAAGCCTATCTAAAGAGACTTAAGGGAGCAGAAGCGAGGGGACTTACAATTTACAACTTACAGCTTTAACACTTAGAACTCTCTGGTTTTGGCAGATACCGTCTCCACCACATCTCTCATTCTTTCTTTTATTTTCTTTCTTTCATTTCATCATGTATTCCATCAAATCCATGGAGGGCTAAGCTTTTAGGGTTGATTCCACTGTAATTTCTTAACTGGATTCTGAGGTTAGATGAATTTATATGTTTTGTTATTTTGATTATTGTTGTGGTTTTTGTTTATCTATGTCCTTTGCTTCTTAATCGAATAGAAAATAATGATTTTAAATCTACATGCATGCTAATCATATGAGTTAAAAGGTTTTTAAATTAAATTGAGACTTTACTTTGATTTTGTTTAGAAACTTTCATTTGATTAAATAAGTTTTTGCCAATAATTGAGACTTTAATTTGATTAGAGGTAATTACTTTAACTAAAATTAGTCAAGACTTTACTTTGATTAATTAAGTTTTCTATTTGGTAAAGAAACAAAGGAATAGACATGATTAGGCATAGTAAAATTAATTGAGACTGTACTTTGATTGAATTTACTATGGACAATCTAACAATTCTCACTTTTAATTGAGACTGTACTTTGATTAAAAGTGAGGATGCCAACAAATGAATTGAGTCTTTACATTGATTGATTTGTAAAACAACAACAATAATTAATTTAACAATAATCTCTAGATAACCAATGAAGAATCTTATTTAGAAAAAGCAGTGGAATTGACCTATTTACTATTACTGTGTTTACAATCTTCCGTGTCATTTTCTTTGCATATCAAAACCCCCCTATTTTTATAGTTGCTAGTTTTAATTGCATTTTTAAGAATCAAATATTTGAGATCAATTCCGTATTCGTTGTGAGACGACTCAGGATTATCTTAACCCTAACTATTTTGTTCACTACAAACTAGCAATACTGAAGTTGCTAAAGTAGTGGTAATTTGATCGCCTAACGAGAGCGATATCAGTTGGATTCAAGCTTAAACTCAAACGGCATTAACACTTAAAGAACCAAAATGAAAGTAGAAATATTAAAAATGGAAAGCATAGAAGATGAAGCATGGAAGAAGCACGCCACTCATAGGGGGGATCTAAGCCAACCAAGCCCTAGAGATGAGTGATGGTGCCGCCACTTGCAAGCAAGATAAGGCAAAGGTGAGTTCACTTCTAGGAAGGAGAGCTCACGAAAATTTAATGGTTGAAACACAATAGTCTAGAAACAAAATGATCAACCCTTTTACAAGACAAGGAGCACCCTTTAAATAGGAGTTCATAGGGGTCCTTTAGCAAATACAAAAACATGAAAAATGATTAACTAGAAAACCCTAAACCTAATGTGAGAGTGAGTCTTGGCCAAGTGAAGGGAGATGATTGGTGGAGGCATTCCCATGAGGATTCTAGGCCAAAAGAGGAAGGAGACCAAGTGACCTTCTAAGGCATAAACCACAAAGGCAAAAGGAGACAAGGTACATGTCTACTTTTGCTTTTGCTTTATGCTTTTTGCATTCCTCTCTCTTCCACTTCATCCAAGTGCTCCAATCACCAAGTGCCACCTAGCCATGCTTTACTTTCTCTTAATTACCTTCAAAACAAGACAAACAAGGATTAGCATGTTGGTTTAAGTTAATCTAATCTTGGTCAAAGGTCAACTTTGGATCAAAGTCAACAAGTCAACCAAAATAAGTCAACTAGAAACCAACTTAGGGAATTCAAACTAAAGTAATGCAAAACAAAGATAAAGTTGATGGAATAGAAGACTCCCCTCTAGACATGCTTCTAGTGATCCTTCTTGAGGGAGCTTCTAAGGAGGTTGTCACGCCTTCATCATCCTCCCCTTCTTGGAGAGAATTCGACCACGAATTCTTAAACCCTACATCAAAAGGAGAAAGGTCACAAACATTGAATGAGTTACTTATGTTGTAGCTTGGGGGTAAGTCTAACTCATAAGCATTGTTGTTAATTCTACTAATGACCTTAAAGGTGCCATCCCCTCTAGGGAGGAGCTTAGACTTCCTTTGAGTAGGGAATCTCTCCTTTCTTAAGTGAAGCCAAACCCAATCTCCCTCTTGGAAGATGACTTCCTTTATTCCCTTATTACCATCCTCTTGTTGTTTCTTAACTCTTCTCTCAATGGTTTCCTTGACTTGTGAATGCAAGTCTTGGATGTACTTGGCTTTGGCCTCACCATCTTGGCAAGTCCATGCCTCATGAGTGGGAAGGGGAAGGAGGTCTAAGGGAGTTAGGGGATTGAACCCATACACTACCTTAAAAGGGGAATGAGAAGTAGTGGAATGCATAACCCTATTGTAGGCAAACTCTATGTGGGGAAGAAGTTCCTCCCACTCTCTAATGTTTTGCACTATCATACATCTTAGAATTTGCCCTAGGGTTCTATTAACCACCCCGGTTTAGCCATCACTTTGGGGATGGCAAGTGGTGGAGAAAAGAAGCTTGGTGCCAATTTTACCCCACAAGGTTCTCCAAAAATGGCTTAGGAACTTGGAGTCCCTATCACTTATAGTGGACCTAGGTAGGCCATGTAGTCTTACCACTTCCTTGAAAAAACGATTTGCAATATAAGTTGCATCATCAATCTTATGGCAAGGAATGAAATGGGCCATCTTAGAGAACCTATCCACTACTACAAAAATGGAATCCCTACCTTTTTTGGTCCTTGGGAGGCCTAAGACAAAATCCATAGATATGTCAACCCAAGGCTTGGAAGGGATAGGCAAGGGAATGTAAAGACCATGGGGTTGGACTCTAGACTTGGCTTTCATGCATGCTATGCAACTTTTGCAATGCCTATCTACATGCTTCCTCATGTGAGGCCAATAGAAGTGTTCTTTCAAGACTTCCAAAGTCTTGTTTGGCCCAAAATGCCTCAATAATCCTCCCTCATGTGCCTCTCTAATGAGTGAGGCTCTTAAGGAACCTTGGGGAATGCAAAGTCTCTTACCTTTGAAAAGATATTGATTGAGAAGGTAAAAGTCTTTGTAACCCCTTGATGGCACTCACTAAGAATGGAGGAGAAATCAACATCCCTTGGATACAATTCCTTAATATGATCAAAACTAAGAAATTTAGTTTCAACAATTGAAAGGAGGGAATGCCTTCTTGAAAGAGCATCCGCCACAATGTTAGCCTTTCCTTGCTTATGTTTGATCACATATGGGAATTGCTCTAAGAACTCTACCCACCTAGCATGTCTCTTGTTTAACTTGCCTTGGCTTTTCAAAAATTTGAGTGACTCATGGTCACTATGTATCACAAACTCCTTTGAAAGAAAATAGTGTTGCCAAGTTTGCAAAGTTCTCACAAGAGCATAAAGCTCTTTGTCATAGGTGGAGTAGTTGATGTGACTCCCCTTGAGTTTCTCACTAAAATAGGCTATGGGGTGCCCTTCTTGGAGAAGCACAACCCCAATGCCTACATTGGATGCATCACACTCAATTTCAAAACTTTTGGAGAAGTTAGGGAGGGCTAAGAGTGGTGCATTGATCAATTTTTGTTTTAAAGTTTCAAAAGCCTTTTCTTGATCTTTGTCCCACTTATAGACCACACCTTTCTTGACCAATTCATTGAGAGGGGCGGCTATGGTGCTAAAGTTTGGCACAAACCTCCTATAAAAACTAGCCAACCCATGGAAAGACCTAAGCTCACTTACATTCTTTGGGGGAGGCCAATCCTTGATGGCCATCCCTTTTTCTTGGTCCACATGGACCTCATGTTGATTTATTTTGAAACCTAGGAAGATCACATGATCCATCCCAAACACACATTTCTCCATGTTAGCATACAAGGATGCCTTCCTTAAGATCTCTAACACACTCCTTAAATGATGCAAGTGGTCATCTTGAGACATACTATAAATGAGAATGTCATCGAAGTACACCACAACAAACGTCCCTAAGAACTCTCTAAGAACATGGTGCATGAGTCTCATGAATGTACTAGGTGCATTGGTCAAGCCAAAAGGCATGACTAACCAATCATATAATCCAAACTTAGTCTTGAAAGAGGTTTTCCATTCATCACCTTCTTTGATTCTAATTTGATTGTACCCACTCTTCAAGTCTATTTTGAAAAATATGGTTGGACCATGTAACTCATCAATCAAATCATTTAATCTAGGAATAAGATGCCTATACTTGATGGTTATGTTGTTGATAGCCCTACAATCTATGCACATTCTCCATGTTCCATCCTTTTTGGGGGACAAGAATCACGGGCATTGCACAAGGACTCGTGCTATGTTGCACTCACCCCTTTTCTAACAACTCATTCACTTGTTTTTGAATTTCCTTAGCTTCCTCGGGACTAGTCCTATAGGCTGGCCTATTAGGCAAAAATGAGCCTTGTATGAAATCAATTTGGTGTTCTATACCTCTTAGGGGTGGGAGACCCTTTGGAGGTTCTTGAAAAACATCTTTGAACTCATCTAAGACTAATGACAAGTCTAAGGGACATCTAGAGTGAGGGTTTTGGAAGGAGGGGGAAGATTCACTAGGATAAGCTAGGAAGATGGGTTTTTGGGCAAGCATTACCTTCTTCACCCCTTTGAGGGTGATCATGCTCTTCTTGGACTCATTGCCATGCCCTTGCGCCTTCTTTTGCGCCTCCTCTTCTTTTCTTTTCTTTATCATTTGCAATTGGTCCTCATTGACTTCTCTTGGTGAAAGAGGTAGTAATGTAATCTTTTTCCCTTGGAAGCTAAAGGTAAATTTGTTGGCATGGCCATCATGAAAAGCTTTCCTATCAAATTGCCATGGCCTTCCTAATAAAATGTGGGTTGCTTCCATGGGCACTAAGTCACATAATACCTCATCTTTGTAGTTTCCAATGGAGAAGTTAATAAGGACTTGTTTGTCCACTTTAATCTCACCTTCCTCACTAAGCCAAGAAAGCTTATAGGGCTTGGCATGAGGAATGGTTTTCAAGCCAAGCTTGTCCACAACCCTTGTGCTAGCCACATTAACACAACTTCCACTATCAATTATGAGGGAGCAAGTTTTGTTGTTGATTTGGCACCTTGAGTGAAAAATATTTTCCCTTTGGTTTTCAAATTCTTTAGGCACTTGGCCTAGCATGCGCCTAACCACCAACAAACCTCCTTCATTAGGTTTGATTTCATCCTCACTTGAGGATTAGGAAGAAGTGTGGGAGGATGAACTTTTAGGGGAGGGGGGAGAAGAATGTTCACTTTCAACCTCTCCTTTAGGGTTTAAGATCATGTTCCTTTTTGTTGGGCAATTTGAAGCAATGTGACCATAGCCCAAACACTTAAAACATTTTATGGAACTAGTTCTTGAACTTTGAGAAGAGTTTTCACTTTCATGGGAGGTTCTAGATGAATTAGTCCTAGGTGGGTGGTCTTTGGAAGGTGATTTCTCATCCTTTCTTTCCTTTCCTTTCCAAGTTCTAGAGTAGTATTCATTGTAAGAAGTATTCCTCTTGGCCTCTTGTTTCTTTTTCAATTGACTTTCAACTTTTAAGGCCAAGTGTAAAATTTTGTCAAGAGTGGAATACTCATACAACTCAACTACATCTTGAACTTCTCTTCTAAGACCACTCATAAATCTAGCTACCTTTTCTTCTTCACTTTCAAATTGGAGTCCTACTTTGAGAAGCATGGACTCCATCATTTTAAAATATTCATTCACACACATAGACCCTTGTTGAAGCCTTTGGAGCTTCAAAAGAGTCTCCCTCCTATAGTAGGAAGGAACAAATCTAGCACGCATCAAAGTTTTAATGTCCATCCAAGAGGCCGCGGGTGGCTCTTGGTTAATATTGTCCATACACAATTGATGCCACCATGTCATGGCATAATCTTCAAATTCTAAAACTACTAAATCTACTTGTTCTTCATCACTAACTAAATGAATATTGAAGATTTGGTCCACTTTTTGCTCCCACTCTATGTAGAGGTTTGGATCATTCTCCCCCTTGAACTTTGGAATCTTGATTGGTGGAGGTTGTCTTTGTGGAAGTTGATTGCGCCTTCCACCACCATCATAGTCGTGTCTTCTTCTTCTTCCACCATGGCTAGAGTCCTCGGAAGAGGACCTCTTCCTTCTCCTCTCATCTTCCCTAAGCTCAAGTCTTTGGATGTGCTCTTGTAGGAAGATCTCACTTTGCCTCCTATCCGCCCTCAATTGGTCAAAATTTTCTCTCCTACTCACTTCCATCTCATGTAAGATGTTGGTAAGGGTCATTTGTTCACTTTGTTGGGCCATATGAGTCACCATGGGAGGGGAATAAGGTGAGGCCGACTCCTCCTCTTCTTCTACCTCCAAGATTGGATCCATATTCATGTTCCTACACAAAAAACTCACCAAAAACCGAGACAAGGAAGAGGTTAGCTAACAAACAATTCCAAACCTGAGACCAAGTGTGGTCTTCTCAAGCACCCAAGTGTTTTTTATCACACTCCCAAAGTAACAAGGCAAGGATACACTCAAAGCTCCTCCAAAGGAGTGAAGCAAACACTTTTAAAAACTTGTTCAAAACATTTCAAATGCAAGACAAGTGAGTCGGCCACAACATCCCAAGAGTTTCAAGAAAAGAAAACTACTAAGACAAAACAAAGAACACCTAGTGACAAGCAAGAAAAGCACAAAAACAAGGAAAGCTAAACTCTAAAGAAGAAAAGTTTGAGACAAAACTTTTAACAAGACTAAAACAAGAAAACCACATTTTAAAGACTCTATGGAAAGCACTTAACAAACATCTTCAAGTCTTAAATCATGCATACACCAAGAAAGATCATAACCAAGTTAAAGCATGGAACTAATTAGCCAATATCACCCAATTCTCAAGTATGAAAAACTAGTAGCATAACACCTAGTGAAAAACACACTTTTAGTTCACCAAGGAGCAAGATTGCTGTCAGTTTTTAGGCAAATATTGGTGCAAAATTTTCTTCTTTCCACAACTAGTTTCATAAAATGGTGAGAAAGAGTTTTAGGTGGCTTGGACACTTAGTTCCTCAAGTTTTAGGCCAAAATCAATTTCATGGAGCATACATCAAGCAAGACAAAGTGAATGCAAGATTCAAATACTTGGAAAAACAAGAATAAGAAAATTTCAAGTTAACATATGACATATGACTCAAACAAAAGTTAGGCACATTTAAAGACTCAACATGACATACACAAAGACAGAAACATGTAGCTATCATGCATTTAAACTCATGGATTTGAGGCTCAAAGACTAAGCAACAAAAGACATGTTATCCAACCACATTTAGGAGCAAAAGAGTCACAAAACCGAAGCCAAAATTGCCACATAACCTGAAAACGTTGTTTTTCGTATTCTCGGCAGCTCTGACCTTTGCTTACTCATTTGATCATAACTCTCTCCACAGAACTCCAAATGCATTAATTCTTTTTTTGTTCGAAACTAGACTCACAGAGCTTTCTTTTGATATAACGAACGTTACTTTTGGACCACTGAGCTAGCTGCAGTATTTTTTTCAAAAACGCACACGTTGCTGCCTGCACTGTTTTTATGTGGACCATTCAAAGATAGCTACACAAGACAAGGTTAGAACATGAAAACACCATATTCAAGGACAACCAAAGCTCTAGATACCAAATGATGAAGGATTATCTTGTTTTCTTTTAGAGTTATGAATATGGTGAATTTGTTTAAGAAAGCTTTTTGAAAATTCCCACTGGACATTAAGATAGCAAGCTATCTAGATGTGAAGGTTCATTTCTAAAGCTCATAAAAGGAAGAAGAGAGTTGGATTCAGGCTTAAACTCACACGGCATTAACAACACTTAAAGAACCAAAATGAAAGAAGAAACATTAAAAATGGAAAACATAGAAGATGAAGCATGGAAGAAGCATGCCACTCATAGGGGGGATCTAAGCCAACCAAGCCCTAGAGATGAGTGATGGTGCCGCCACTTGCAAGCAAGATAAGGCAAAGGTGATGAAGGCATGACCACCTCCTTAGAAGCTCCATCAAAAAGGATCACTAGAAGCATGTCTAGAGGGGAGTCTTCTATTCCATCACCTTTATCTTTGTTTTGCATTACTTTAGTTTGAATTCCCTAAGTTGGTTTCTAGTTGATTTATTTTGGTTGACTTGTTGACTTTGATCCAAAGTTGACCTTTGACCAAGATTAGATTAACTTAAACCAACATGTTAATCCTTGTTTGTCTTGTTTTGTAGGTAATTAAGAGAAAGTAGAGCATGGCTAGGTGGCACTTGGTGATTGGAGCACTTGGATGAAGTGGAAGAGAGAGGAAAGCAAAAAGCATAAAGCAAAAGCAAAAGTAGACATGTACCTTGTCTCCTTTTGCCTTTGTGGTTTATGCCTTAGAAGGTCACTTGGTCTCCTTCCTCTTTTGGCCTAGAATCCTCATGGGAATGCCTTCACCAATCATCTCCCTTCACTTGGCCAAGACTCACTCTCACATTAGGTTTAGGGTTTGCTAGTTAATCCTTTTTCATGTTTTTGTATTTGCTAAAGGACCCCTATGAACTCCTATTTAAAGGGTGCTCCTTGTCTTGTAAAAGGGTTGATCATTTTGTTTCTAAACTATTATGTTTCAACCTTTAAATTTTCGTGAGCTCTCCTTCCTAGAAGTGAACTCACCTTTGCCTTATCTTGCTTGCAAGTGGCGGCACCATCACTCATCTCTAGGGCTTGGTTGGCTTGATCCCCCCCTATGAGTGGCGTGCTTCTTCCATTCTTCATCTTCTATGCTTTCCATTTTTATTGTTTCTTCTTTCATTTTGCTCTTTAGTGTTGTTATTGCCGTGTGTGTTTAAGCTTGAATCCAACTCTCTTCTTCCTTTCATGAGCTTGAGAAATGAACCTTCACATCTAGATAGCATGCTATCTTAATGTCCAGTGGAAATTTTCAAAAAGCTTTCTTAAACAACTTCACCATATTCATAACTCTAAAAGGAAACAAGATAATCCTTCATCATTTGGTATCTAGAGCTTTGGTTGTGCTTGAATATGGTGTTTTCATGTTCTAACCTTGTTTTGTGTAGCTATCTTTGAATGGTCCACAAAAAAAACAGTGCTGGCAGCAACGTGTACGTTTTTTAAAAAAATACTGCAGCTAGCTCAGTGGTCCAAAAGTAACGTTCTTTATATCAAAAGAAAGCTCTGTGAGTCTAGTTTCCAAAAAAAAAAAGAATTAACGCATTTGGAGTTCTGTGGAGAGAGTTATGATCAAATGAGTCAGCAAAGGTCAGAGCTGCCGAGAATACGAAAAACAACGTTTTCAGGTTATGTTGTGGCAATTTTGGCTTCGGTTTTGTGACTATTTTGCTCCTAAATGTGGTTGGATAACATGTCTTTTGATGCTTACTCTTTGAGCCTCAAATCCATGAGTTTAAATGCATGATAGCTACATGTTTGTGTCTTTGTGTATGTCATGTTGAGTCTCTAAATGTGTCTAACTTTTGCTTGAGTCTCTTGTCATATGCTTCTTTGAGTTTTCTTGTTCTTGTTTCTAAGTTTTTGAACTATTGCATGAGATCTATGCCTTGTGTTGTTGTATGCTCCTTGAAATTGATTTTGACCTAATTTTAAGGAACTAAGTGTTCAAGACACCCTAAAACATCCTTCTTATCATTTTAAGTACCTAGTTTTGAAAAGAAAAAGTGTTTTCAAGACCAAAAACAGTTTGGCCGAGAGCTTTTACAATGCTTGGTGAATCCATTTGGTCATTTTTACTAGGTGTTATGCTACCAAAATTTATACTTGGATTTTGGGTGATATTGGCAAATTAGTTCCATGCTTTGACTTGGTTATGATCTTTCATGGTGTATGCATAATTTGAGGTATAATCTTGGCTTGTTCAAATGCTTTCCATAGAGTCCTTAAAAGTGCTTTTCATTGTTTTAGTCTTGTTCAAGTTTTGTCTTTAAAAACAAGTTTCCTTAGAAGTTAAACTTTCTTGTTTTTTTTTAGCTTTGCTTGCTTGTCTTTAGGTAATCTTTGTTTTGTCTTAGTAGTTTTCTTTTCCTTGTCTTCCTAGAGTGTTGTGGCCGAGCCACTTGTTTGAGCTTTGAAAAGGTTTTCATCTCTTTAAAGGTGTTTTCACTTGTTTGGAAGGTTTTTGAGTGCTAGCCTTGCTTGTGTGCTTTGGGAGTGTGATCAAAAACACTTGGGTGCTTGAGAAGACCACACTTGGTCTCGGGTTTGGAATTGTTTGTTAGCTAACCTCTTCCTTGTCTCGGTTTTTGGTGAGTTTTTGGTGTAGGAACATGAATATGGATCCAATCTTGGAGGTAGAAGAAGAGGAGGAGTCGGCCTCACCTTATTCCCCTCCCATGGTGACTCCTATGGCCCAAGAAAGTGGACAAATAACCCTTGCCAACATCTTACGTGAGATGGAAGTGAGTAGGAGAGAAACTTTTGACCAATTGAGGGCGGATAGGAGGCAAAGTGAGATCTTCCTACAAGAGCACATCCAAAGACTTGAGCTTAGGGAAGATGAGAGGAGAAGGAGGAGGTCCTCTTCCGAGGACTCTAGCCATGGTGGAAGAAGAAGAAGACACGGCTATGATGGTGGTGGAAGGCGCAATCAACTCCCACAAAGACAACCTCCACCAATTAAGATTCCAAAGTTCAAGGGGGAGAATGATCCAAACCTCTACATAGAGTGGGAGCAAAAAGTGGACCAAATCTTCAATATTCATTTAGTTAGTAATCAAGAACAAGTAGATTTAGTAGTTTTAGAATTTGAAGATTATGCCATGACATGGTGGCATCAATTGTGTATGGACAATATTAACCAAGAGCCACCCGCGGCCTTTTGGATGGACATTAAAACTTTGATGCGCGCTAGATTTGTTCCTTCCTACTATAGGAGGGAGACTCTTTTGAAGCTCCAAAGGCTTCAACAAGGGTCTATGTGTGTGAATGAATATTTTAAAATGATGGAGTCAATGCTTCTCAAAGTAGGACTCCAATTTGAAAGTGAAGAAGAAAAGGTAGCTAGATTTGTGAGTGGTCTTAGAAGAGAAGTTCAAGATGTAGTTGAGTTGTATGAGTATTCCACTCTTGACAAAATTTTACACTTGGCCTTAAAAGTTGAAAGTCAATTGAAAAAGAAACAAGAGGCCAAGAGGAATACTTCATACAATGAATACTACTCTAGAACTTGGAAAGGAAAAGAAAGAAAGGATGAGAAACCTCCTTCCAAAGACCACCCACCTAGGACCAATTCGTCTAGAACCTCCCATGAAAATGCAAACTCTTCTCAAAGTTCAAGAACTAGTTCCATCAAATGTTTTAAGTGTTTGGGCTATGGTCACATTGCTTCAAATTGCCCAACAAAAAGGAACATGATCTTGAACCCTAAAGGAGAGGTTGAAAGTGAACATTCTTCTCCCCCCTCCCCTAAAAGTTCTTCCTCCCACACTTCTTCCCAATCCTCAAGTGAGGATGAAATCAAACCTAATGAAGGAGGTTTGTTAGTGTTAGGCGCATGCTAGGCCAAGTGCCTAAAGAATTTGAAAACCAAAGAGAAAATATTTTTCACTCAAGGTGCCAAATCAACAACAAAACTTGCTCCCTCATAATTGATAGTGGAAGTTGTGTTAATGTAGCTAGCACAAGGGTTGTGGACAAGCTTGGCTTGAAAACCATCCCTCATGCCAAGCCCTATAAGCTTTCTTGGCTTAGTAAGGAAGGTGAAATTAAAGTGGACAAACAAGTCCTTATTAACTTCTCCATTTGAAACTACAAGGATGAGGTATTATGTGACTTAGTGCCCATGGAAGCAACTCACATTTTATTAGGAAGGCCATGGCAATTTGATAGAAAAGATTTTCATGATGGCCATGCTAACAAGTTTACCTTTAGCTTCCAAGGCAAAAAGATCACATTACTACCTCTTTCACCAAGAGAAGTCAATGAGGACCAATTGCAAATGATTAAGAAAAGAAAAGAAGAGAAGGCGCAAAAGAAGGCGCAAGGGCATGAGTCCAAGAAGAGCATGATCACTCTCAAGGGGGTGAAGAAGGTAATGCTTGCCCAAAAACCCATCTTCCTAGGTTATCCTAGTGAATCTTCCCCCTCCTTCCAAAACCCTCACTCTAGATGTCCCTTAGACTTGTCATTAGTCTTAGATGAGTTCAAAGATGTTTTTCAAGAACCTCCAAAGGGTCTCCCACCCCTAAGAGGTATAGAACACCAAATTGATTTTATACAAGGCTCATCTTTGCCTAATAGGCCAGCCTATAGGACTAGTCCCGAGGAGGCTAAAGAAATTCAAAAACAAGTGAATGAGTTGTTAGAAAAGGGGTGGGTGCAACATAGCATGAGTCCTTGTGCAATGCCCGTGATCCTAGTCCCCAAAAAGGATGGAACATGGAGAATGTGCATAGATTGTAGGGCTATCAACAACATAACCATCAAGTATAGGCATCCCATTCCTAGGTTAGATGATTTGATTGATGAGTTACATGGTGCAACCATATTTTCCAAAATAGACTTGAAAAGTGGGTACAATCAAATTAGAATCAAAGAAGGTGATGAATGGAAAACCTCTTTGAAGACTAAGTTTGGATTATATGAGTGGTTAGTCATGCCTTTTGGCTTGACCAATGCACCTAGTACATTCATGAGATTCATGCACCATGTTCTTAGAGAGTTCTTAAGGAAGTTTGTTGTGGTATACTTTGATGACATTCTCATTTATAGTATGTCTCAAGATGACCACTTGCACCATTTAAGGAGTGTGTTAGAAACCTTAAGGAAGGCATCCTTGTATGCTAATATGGAGAAATGTGTGTTTGGGATGGATCATGTGATCTTCCTAGGTTTCAAAATAAATCAACATGGGGTCCATGTAGACCAAGAAAAAGTGATGGCAATCAAGGATTGGCCTCCCCCAAAGAATGTAAGTGAGCTTAGGTCTTTCCATGGGTTAGCTAGTTTCTATAGGAGGTTTGTGCCAAACTTTAGCACCATAGCTGCCCCTCTCAATGAATTGGTCAAGAAAGGTATGGCCTATAAGTGGGGCAAAGATCAAGAAAAGGCTTTTGAAACTTTAAAACAAAAATTGATCAATGCACCACTCTTAGCCCTCCCTAACTTCTCCAAAACTTTTGAAATTGAGTGTGATGCATCCAATGTAGGCATTGGGGCCGTGCTTCTCCAAGAAGGGCACCCCATAGCTTATTTTAGTGAGAAATTCAAGGGGAGTCACATCAACTACTCCACCTATGACAAAGAGCTTTATGCTCTTGTGAGAACTTTGCAAACTTGGCAACACTATCTTCTTTCAAAGGAGTTTGTGATACATAGTGACCATGAGTCACTCAAATTTTTGAAAAGCCAAGGCAAGTTAAACAAGAGACATGCTAGGTGGGTAGAGTTCTTAGAACAATTCCCATATGTGATCAAACATAAGTAAGGAAAGGCTAACATTGTGGCGGATGCACTTTCAAGAAGGCATTCCCTCCTTTCCATTCTTGAAACTAAATTTCTTAGTTTTGATCATATTAAGGAATTGTATCCAAAGGATGTTGATTTCTCCCCCATTCTTAGTGAGTGCCACCAAGGGGCTTACAAAGACTTTTACCTTCTCAATCAATATCTTTTCAAAGGTAAGAGACTTTGCATTCCCCAAGGTTCCTTAAGAGCCTCACTCATTAGAGAGGCACATGAGGGAGGATTAATGGGGCATTTTGGGCCAAACAAGACTTTGGAAGTCTTGAAAGAACACTTCTATTGGCCTCACATGAGGAAGCATGTAGATAGGCATTGCAAAGGTTGCATAGCATGCATGAAAGCCAAATCTAGAGTCCAACCCCATGGTCTTTACACCCTCTTGCCTATCCCTTCCAAGCCTTGGGTTGACATTTCTATGGATTTTGTCTTAGGTCTCCCAAGGACCAAAAAAGGTAGGGATTCCATTTTTGTAGTGGTGGATAGGTTCTCTAAGATGGCTCATTTTATTCCTTGCCATAAGATTGATGATGCAACTTATATTGCAAATCTTTTCTTCAAGGAAGTGGTAAGACTACATGGCCTACCTAGGTCCATTGTAAGTGATAGGGACTCCAAGTTCCTAAGCCATTTTTGGAGAACCTTGTGGGGTAAACTTGGCACCAAGCTTCTTTTCTCCACCACTTGTCATCCCCAAAGTGATGGCCAAACCGAGGTGGTTAATAGAACCCTAGGACAAATGCTAAGATGTATGATAGTGCAAAACATTAGAGAGTAGGAGGAACTTCTTCCCCACATAGAGTTTGCCTACAATAGGGTTGTGCATTCCACTACTTCTCATTCCCCTTTTGAGGTTGTGTATGGGTTCAATCCCCTAACTCCCTTAGACCTCCTTCCCCTACCCACTCATAAGGCATGGACTTGCCAAGATGGTGAGACCAAAGCCAAGTACATCCAAGACTTACATTCACAAGTTAAGGAAACCATTGAGAGGAGAGTTAAGAAACAACAAGAGGATGGTAATAAGGGAAGAAAGGAGGTCATCTTCCAAGAGGGAGATTGGGTTTGGCTTCACTTGAGAAAGGAGAGATTCCCTACTCAAAGGAAGTCTAAGCTCCTCCCTAGAGGGGATGGCCCCTTTCAAGTCATTAGGAGAATTAACAACAATGCTTATGAGTTAGACTTACCCCCAAGCTACAACATAAGTAACTCATTTAATGTTTGTGACCTTTCTCCTTTTGATGTAGGGTTTAAGAATTCGTGGTCGAATTCTCTCCAAGAAGGGGAGGATGATGAAGGCATGACCACCTCCTTAGAAGCTCCATCAAAAAGGATCACTAGAAGCATGTCTAGAGGGGAGTCTTCTATTCCATCACCTTTATCTTTGTTTTGCATTACTTTAGTTTGAATTCCCTAAGTTGGTTTCTAGTTGATTTATTTTGGTTGACTTGTTGACTTTGATCCAAAGTTGACCTTTGACCAAGATTAGATTAACTTAAACCAACATGCTAATCCTTGTTTGTCTTGTTTTGTAGGTAATTAAGAGAAAGTAGAGCATGGCTAGGTGGCACTTGGTGATTGGAGCACTTGGATGAAGTGGAAGAGAGAGGAAAGCAAAAAGCATAAAGCAAAAGCAAAAGTAGACATGTACCTTGTCTCCTTTTGCCTTTGTGGTTTATGCCTTAGAAGGTCACTTGGTCTCCTTCCTCTTTTGGCCTAGAATCCTCATGGGAATGCCTTCACCAATCATCTCCCTTCACTTGGCCAAGACTCACTCTCACATTAGGTTTAGGGTTTGCTAGTTAATCCTTTTTCATGTTTTTGTATTTGCTAAAGGACCCCTATGAACTCCTATTTAAAGGGTGCTCCTTGTCTTGTAAAAGGGTTGATCATTTTGTTTCTAAACTATTATGTTTCAACCTTTAAATTTTCGTGAGCTCTCCTTCCTAGAAGTGAACTCACCTTTGCCTTATCTTGCTTGCAAGTGGCGGCACCATCACTCATCTCTAGGGCTTGGTTGGCTTAGATCCCCCCTATGAGTGGCGTGCTTCTTCCATTCTTCATCTTCTATGCTTTCCATTTTTATTGTTTCTTCTTTCATTTTGCTCTTTAGTGTTGTTATTGCCGTGTGTGTTTAAGCTTGAATCCAACTCTCTTCTTCCTTTCATGAGCTTGAGAAATGAACCTTCACATCTAGATAGCATGCTATCTTAATGTCCAGTGGGAATTTTCAAAAAGCTTTCTTAAACAACTTCACCATATTCATAACTCTAAAAGGAAACAAGATAATCCTTCATCAAAAGGTGAGTTCACTTCTAGGAAGGAGAGCTCACGAAAATTTAATGGTTGAAACACAATAGTTTAGAAACAAAATGATCAACCCTTTTACAAGACAAGGAGCACCCTTTAAATAGGAGTTCATAGGGGTCCATTAGCAAATACAAAACATGAAAAAGGATTAACTAGCAAACCCTAAACCTAATGTGAGAGTGAGTCTTGGCCAAGTGAAGGGAGATGATTGGTGGAGGCATTCCCATGAGGATTCTAGGCCAAAAGAGGAAGGAGACCAAGTGACCTTCTAAGGCATAAACCACAAAGGCAAAAGGAGACAAGGTACATGTCTACTTTTGCTTTTGCTTTATGCTTTTTGCTTTCCTCTCTCTTCCACTTCATCCAAGTGCTCCAATCACCAAGTGCCACCTAGCCATGCTTTACTTTCTCTTAATTACCTTCAAAACAAGACAAACAAGGATTAGCATGTTGGTTTAAGTTAATCTAATCTTGGTCAAAGGTCAACTTTGGATCAAAGTCAACAAGTCAACCAAAATAAGTCAACTAGAAACCAACTTAGGGAATTCAAACTAAACTAATGCAAAACAAAGATAAAGGTGATGGAATAGAAGAATCCCCTCTAGACATGCTTCTAGTGATCCTTCTTGAGGGAGCTTCTAAGGAGGTGGTCACGCCTTCATCACAACACAATTCAATTATTCACCAAATCATATAATTCAAACATCAATTTATCAATCAAACATGCAATTCAAACTCATTCACGGATTTTGTATGAAATTTTAAAAAAAAGGGTTAGCTTCCCTTACCTCTATAGGTTTTAAACTAGTTAGAATCCTTTCAACCAAGAGCTCTTCAATTGTACAACCTAATGAGATGGAGGAAAAGGAATTGTAGCTGAGAGAAGAGATCCTGAACTAGCCTCAGGTCTGGACTCTGCAACAGAGGGAGAGTGAATTCATATTTTTGGTAGAGAGAAGGCAGAGGAAGGGAAGAGGGAGAAGGGTGCAAGTGAAGTGTAATGCAATTCAGTGGTGTGGTTGGCAGAGAGAAGAGAGATTAAGGGCTGAAAATTTGGGTTCTCACACAGAAGCATTTTCAAAGTATTTTAAATTCAAAATAAAGAAAAAGCATCTTTTTTAATTGTTTTGATAATTTTTTTTTGTTTCATAATTGAAATATAATATAATAAAAAAATAAGATAATGAAATATTAGTAAAATTATCATTGTCTAAAAAATAAAAGATATAAATATATAGAAATATTGAGAAATATTCAACCATAAATACATATTTAAAAAAACATTTTAAATTAAAAATAGAAAAGATTATCATTTTTTATTAAATCTGATAACATTTTAACTTTTCTAATTCAAATATTGTACTACAAGAAAGTCCTACTTACTTATGTCTGACCAATTATTTAAAAGAAATTACTGTAGAGGTGGTTAAGCGTATATATTAGTTTTTAAAATGCTATATTTGATTTGTTCATTGTTAGGCTACGTCAATAATTTTTTAACCTAATTGTACTTCAATTGTGGTAAGTTAGATTATAACGCATTCTTTTCAATTGTTAAAAAAGAAGAACAAAGTGGTGTATCATTTCATTTAAATTTTTATTTTTTATTACTTGAAAATAATTTGTAATTTTATTGATAATTAAGAAAATATTATAGAATAAAATATTATTATAATAATGGTTGTGATAATCATAATATATAAAACTTATTCATAAAATAAAATAAAAAATACCAAATTGGATGTATCGTTTAATTTAATTTTTTAATATTTATTACTTGATGTTATTGCATTACATTGATTGAATTTTATTTTCTTGTTATATCTTTTATCTTTTTTGCATCTTTAAAAGAATAACTTGTTATATCTTAAAAGAAAATGAAAATCTTTTATCTTAAAAACATAATTTGATAAGTTTTAAATGATTTTTAATTGAAATCTTGTGCTTTAGAAAAAAAAAGTTATTAAAATATTACTAAAGTATCATTTTCTAAAATTTAAAAAATAGAATTAACTAAAAAGCTTATAGTATAATTATATTTCAAAAATGAGAAATATATTAAATATATTTTAAACTAAAATATAAAAATAAAAAAGTTACTTTTTCTATTTTATTGAATAAAAATTTAAATTGTTTTTAATTGAAATCTTGTGATATAGAAAGAAGATAAGAAAAAATATTAATAACATCAAGTTTTCTAAAAATATTATGGGAGAAGTATTAAAAAAATAGAAAATTTTAAAATCTTATAATAGAATTATATTAAAAAATGAGAAAAAATAAAAAAATACAGAAGCATTTTCAAAGTATTGTAAATTCAAAATAAAGAAAAATTATCTTTTTTAATTGTTTTGATAAATTGTTTTAGTTTCATAGTTGAAATATAATATAATAAAAAAAAAAGATAATGAAGTATTAGTAAAATTATCATTGTCTAAAAAATAAAAAAAAATATATATATATAGAAACATTGAGAAATATTCAACCATAAATACATATTTAAGAAAGCATTTTAAATTAAAAATAGAAAAGATTATTATTTTATATTAAATTTGATAACATTATAAGTTTTCTAATTGAAATATTGTACTACAAGAAAGTCCTAATTACTTATTTAAAAGAAATTACTGTAGAAGTGGTTAAGCGTATAGATTAGTTTTTAAAATGCTATATTTGATTCCTTCATAGTTAGGCTACGTCAATAATTTTTTAACCTAATTGTACTTCAATTGTGGTAAGTTAGATTATAACACATTATTTTCAATTGTTAAAAAAGAAGAACAAAGTGGTGTATCATTTCATTTAAATTTTTATTTTTTATTACTTGAAAATAATTTGTAATTGTATTAATAATTAAGAAAATATTATAGAATAAAATAATTATAATAATGGTTGTGGTAATCATAATATATAAAACTTATTCATAAAATAAAATAAAAAATACCAAATTGGATGTATGATTTAATTTAATTTTTCAATGTTTATTACTTGACGTTATTGCATTACATTGATTGAATTTTATGTTCTAGTTATATCTTTTATCTTATTACATCTTTAAAAGAATAACTTGTTATATCTTGAAAGAAAAAGAAAATCTTTTATCTTAAAAACATAATTTGATAAGTTTTAAATGATTTTTAATTGAAATCTTGTGCTATAGAAAAAAAAAGTTAATAAAATATTACTAAAGTATCATTTTCTAAAATTTAAAAAATAGAATTAACTAAAAAACTTGTAGTATAATTATATTTCAAAAATGAGAAATATTTAAAAATAGATAAATATTTTAAAAATTGTTCTTACGGGACCGAAGGTTGTAATCCACAAATCACTTGAGGGCTTCGAACGACTGATCTCGGACTATTCTTCTATTGCTTCCAAGAGAATCCGGGGGCGGAGCATGGGATCTACAAATGACACTTCGATGCCTAAGTCAGCACTGGTGATGTGATGTCAGAGTATTAGAATAATTAATGCGTAATCAATGCATGGAACAATGTGCTATTTATACCTTTTTTACCTGTGAGTCCTACCTGGGATGGGCCTTTGGGCCTAATATCCCCTTTTTGGCTATTCTTGTATCCAATGCTGAGGGGAGAAATTACCAAGAGGTCCTTCAGGGGTTGGCGGTATTCGGTACTCGGTCATGAGGGTCTCTATAGGTGGATGATCTCATCTTGTTAGTCAGAGTGGCTACACCACGGATCTGGACTGTCTTGGGGAGGGATACCCTTAATGTTGGGTAGGCGGCTATCAGGAGGGTCATTAAAGGCCGCGTACTTCGGGGGGTTGTCTATTGTAATGTATGCGGCCACAGGTTTTGTTGAGGGTCGTGTTCTTTAGGGAGGATGTTTGGTATGATGTATGCGGCTATTGGGACCATTGTCGAGTAAGCGGCTCTGAGGCTTTGCTGGGGGTCATATACTAGGGGGTGGGATCCTTCAGAGCGAGAGGTAATGTGGGCGGCCATTAGGCTTGCTGGATGGCGTATGAACTAAGGGAACTTTGTTAAGGTAGGCGGTCAGCGGATGTGTCTGGTGCCGTGTACCAAGGTATGGTTGGGACATCAGCCTCCTAGTCTTGAGGAGATAGTGACGTAAAGACTCATCAGATGGTGGCGTTTTTGCAATTTTCATTTACAGACTATGGTTGTGTATCCTATGGATATACCAGCCTCCCAGTCTTGAGGAAGCGAAGTGACGTAGAGACTTATCGGATAGTGGTGGTGAGTGCCTGATGTGGATGGGCCGCTATGTTTTGTCATTTTGGTGAGATTGGGCCGCTATGTAATCCGTGTACTAGTGGTTCGTGAGTCAGGGTTAAGTGGGAGCTTGTGGGTGGCTGTTAGAAGGTGCTACTAGGGTGTCAGGGTGCATTGAAGTGATGTGACGTTTGGGTTGCACTGTTCTGCGTCAGGGTGCGTTTTTCGAAGTGGTTTGGGCCTTGGGCTTATATTGTCTTGCGTGGGATTTGAAAGGGTGCGTGGTTGATATTTAAGGCTCACGGGTGGTGGTTGGTTCACACTTGCATTTTACGCCTTGATTTCGGTAAGAGGGATAGCGGCTTGAGATTAGAGATATTCGCGTGGAGGGGCCATGTTGTTTTTGTAAAGGTATGTCGTCTTCTTCTCATGGTTTTAATTCCGGGGGGTCTGATGCGAGTTATGGCGAATTGAGGTTGGAGTTTCTTAGTAGCTCGTCTAAGTCGCTGCGTGTTGAGTTGGAGCGGGAAATGCGTGAAGATCCGCCTAGTGAGCACGCTGAGTCCTTATGGCCGAAGCGGGACGGGTATGGTTGGGTGGCCGAAGGTGTGAGGAATTGTTCTTTGAAGTACAGGTGGTCTCGGCTGCTTAAATCTTGGTTGAATAGTATATACCTTTTTGAGAGGGGTTTTGATCTAGACACTATGCATGTGGAGCGGGTGAGTGCCATGGCAGAGAGGGTGCGACGTCTGACTTCTTTTATGTGTACTCTTCTATGTTTGTGAAGTTGCACGTCCGACTTCCGTTCGACAATTTCACGATGGGCGTCCTCCGGTTATTGAACGTGGCGCCTACCCAATTGCATCCAAATAGCTGGGGAAATTTGCAAGCGTTGAGATTGTTGTGCAGGGCGCTTACATTGGAACCGATTGCCGAGAGCTTCTTGTACTTTTACGTGACCAGACCGAGGGAGCCGTGTAGTTAGGTTTCGCTCGTGGGTAGACCTAAGAGTTGCGTGTTGGATGGGTTCACGAAATCTTTCAAGAATTTCAAAGACGGGTTCTTCCGTGTGAGCATGGAGGTGGGGAGGCGGCCGTTGTATTTGGATGAGGGGGGTGCGGCGAGATTCCAGTTGTATTGGACGAGTTCGCCTACAAAGTAGGAGTTGATGGCGAAGGAGGCATTGGATGTGGCGAGTAGGCGGGTTGTCGATGCTTTGGAGAGACTGCCGCCCAGGGCCCCTGGGAAGTGGATCGTTTGTTGTTATTTGACCGATGATCCGGGGCAGGATGTTTGTGGTATGTTTTCTTGTAGCCGTACTGGTTCACGTGTTGGACTAATCTGAATATGTTGCTTTTTTGCAGGTGTGATGGCTCATTATGCGAAAAAGGTGGGGGCTTCAAAGGATTTGTTTGCCAAGATTAGGGACCAGTTGGCGGCTTGTTCGAAGGGGGAGGGTTCTTCAAAGGCGCCGATATTGGCTGGCCTCGTGGTGGAGACAATTCGCCCTACGGCAAAGAGGCCGGCTGTATCGAAGTTGAAGGATGTGGGAAAGGATAGGAAGAGGTTGAGGGCTCTTGCCAAGACTGGGGGGGTTGCGCTTGGTGGATCCAACAATCCGGATTTGGGCGGCTTCGAGAAGGCCAAGGTTCAGATGAGGAAGGGGGTGGAGATTAAGTTAACGGACCTGGAGGTTGCTATCGTTGAGGTCGCCGATTCTGGTTTGATTATGAGGGCTCTGAATGAGTACATGTCGCGAGGCCTTGTATTGGGGCGCAGGTTGTCGGCGATGATATAGGAGGAGATTGCTGCTGGTGACAAGAAGAAGTTGGCGGACGAGGCCAACCTTTAAGAATCAAATTACCACTACTTTAGCAACTTCAGTATTGCCAGTTAGTAGTGAACAAAATAGTTAGGGTTAAGATAACCCTGAGTCGTCTCACAACGAATACGGAATTGATCTCAAATATTTGATTCTTAAAAAATGCTACTAAAACTAGCAATTATAAAAATAGGGGGTTTTGATATGCAAAGAAAATGACACGGAAGATTGTAAACACAGTAATAGTAAATAGGTCAATTCTACTGCTTTTTCTAAATAAGATTCTTCATTGGTTATCTAGAGATTATTGTTAAATTAATTATTGTTGTTGATTTACAAATAAATCAATGTAAAGACTCAATTCATTTGTTGGCATCCTCACTTTTAATCAAAGTACAGTCTCAATTAAAAGTGAGAATTGTTAGATTGTCCATAGTAAATTTAATCAAAGTACAGTCTCAATTAATTTTACTATGCCTAATCATGTCTATTCCTTTGTTTCTTTACCAAATAGAAAATTTAATTAATCAAAGTAAAGTCTTGACTAATTTTAGTTAAAGTAATTACCTCTAATCAAATTAAAGTCTCAATTATTGGCAAAAACTTATTTAATCAAATGAAAGTTCCTAAACAAAATCAAAGTAAAGTCTCAATTTTATTTAAAAACCTCTTAATTCATATGATTAGCATGCATGTAGATTTAAGATCATTATTTTCTATTCAATTAAGAAGCAAAGGACATAGATAAACAAAAACCACAACAATAATCAAAATAACAAAACATATAAATTCATCTAACCTCAGAATCCATTTAAGAAATTACAGTGGAATCAACCCTAAAAGCTTAGCCCTCCATGGCTTTGATGGAATACATGATAATATGATGAAAAGAAAATAAAAGAAAGAATGAGAGATGTGGTGGAGACGGTATCTGCCAAAACCAGAGAGTTCTAAGTGTCTAAGTTCAGTTGTAAAAAATGTCCATCCTTCTGCTCCCTTAAGTCTCTTTATATAGGCTTCCACTGGACTTTGGGCTTTATCTGTCAGTTGCTAAAATCTTTTATTTTTATTTAATTAATTAGCAACTTAATTCCTGTCCAATTTCCAATTCTGCCCCTCTCATTTAACCATATTTGCAGTTTTGACCAGAGTTGACTGCTGACTTTGACCAGTTGACCAGAGTTGACCAGTTGACCAGTTTGACTATCCTATCAGATGCTGACACGTGGCAGTGCAGATTCTCTCTCCAGAAATTAGGGTTTCACTCTCTCACTCTTCTCCCTCCCTTGTGACGGCGCGGCTGCTCCGGCGAGGTGCTTCTTTTCCGATGAGTGCGGTGGCTGCCATGGTTCGTTCTCGCTCATGGTGGCATGGACGGCGCTGCAATGGTGGCGTGTGAAGCTCGATGCGCAAGGTGCAGAGAACGTGAATGGTGGTGTTGCGGAGGCGCGTTGCAGTTGCGCGAACGGAGAGGATGGTTGCGGAGAAGGCGCCGCTGGTGCGCGACGCGTTGTAGGTGCAGTGGTTGCTGGTGCGTCGCCGGCAATGGTGTGATGGTGATGCAGTGGTGGCCGGCGAGGTGAGGAGGTGCGGCGGCGGCTGCCATGGTGGTGGAAGGAGAAAAGAAAATTAGGGTTAGGGTTTTGGGAGATGAAGATGATGACGTGGCAGCCTTCCATTGGACAGCTTGTTAGTGCAAGGATTGTTGCCACGTGGCTTGCTTTGGTTGGCTAATTTTAAGAGGTGGGGATTGCCACATGGCATAATCTGGTTGAGTGGAGTTTAAGTGGTAGGAGGGGTGCAACTTAGTGAAAACTGGGGGTGCAGAACAGGTTTTTGTGGTCCACTTGAGGGAGGAGTGTGCAAATAAAATCTGGGGGTGCATTTAGCTCCTGATTTATTCTTTTTCAGAATTTCTTGATTTTGGACTTATTTTGTAACTTTGAATATTTCAAAATCACATTATTAATTGACCAAAAATAAATTCCAGCTGCATTAACAAACGTTAGAATATCCAATAATATTTTATGCAACTAAAATCAATTTTTACGCCACTTTTACCAAACTTACTCAATAAATCCAATAATCACAAATCCTAATTAAATCAATCTTTAAGCACAGAAAATTCAATTAAATCCCCAAATTGAAATATTAAATGAGGGCAAAAATTTGAACTCATCACACACCCACACTTATCCTTTTGCACTCCTGGGCAAAATTGAACAATTTCAAAACTTTTTTCTGAGGTCTTTTATTCCATATTTTCAGTGGATTAAAGAAATGAATACCAATGGAAATAGATCAATCTTCTAGAAATCATGTTGTCATGCACATACAAATGGATAAAATTTTGTTTTTCACACATGAGTTAATCTTTTGAGTTTACAAGATAATCAAATATGAAAGAGAAACACTCAAGTTAAATATATATTTTCTCACCAAGATTCGCTCAAGTGTTTTGGCTTGTGTTTTCACTCAAAATACCCATGCAAGTAAACACTCTCAATGCTTAGCAAGACTCTAATATTCACAGCTTTCAGAAAACATGCATTCAAAAATCATGAGGACTTTTAACAGGTTATAATGAGGCCAAGGCAAAGGTAGGAAAAACTTTAGGATTTATGTGTTTTTGAAATAGTAAGGAAGAAAGAGTTATGGAGCACAGTTTCAAAAACAATCTTTACTTCTTCTTCTTCTTTTTCTCTTTTATCCTTTGTTGCTCTTTTTCAGACAGCAATCATTTTTCATTTCAACACTCTGTCATCAACAATTATTTTCCTTTTGCCATTTTTACAACTTTGTGGGGGAAATACTCACCCCCACACTTTATTCCTCAACCAATCTCAACATAATCCACTAGCTCCTTCTTTCTCCCTAAGGTAAGGAAAAAAATGGTCTTTTTCTTTTTAAGGTTTAACAGTATGCTCAAAACAAGAAAAAAAGGTTTAAGCTCAAGGGGCTACCAATGGATCAATGTTATGGTTAGCTTATTTGGCCAAGTAGCTAAAAACAAGAAATGCCTCAGTCATATCAAATCATGCATGTTCACCTAAGATGCAAAACAACAGAATCAAGCTAAACATTTGAGTACCAACAAGACATGAGCAAATCACACAAGAAAAATAGGAATGACACACGGTAGTTCATACTTACAATAAAGCTTAAAACTCACAAGGTCAAAAACTCTTTCACAAAAGATTTATTCCAGAAACTCTCAAATCAACTCAATCAAGTAAATCACAGAAACAATCCATTCATAGCACATGACTCTTATTTTCCCAGAATTATGATCGTTCCAATTAGTGAATCAAATCCAAAAATCCAATGTCAACATGTTTTATTGAAAACATAAACCCCTTTTTTTTAAATAAAAACAAACAGAAAACAAAATTAGAAAAGGAAAAACAAAACAAATAGAAAACAAAAACAGAAAAGGGGGAAAATCTCCCCACACCCCCACACTTTATCCATGCATTGTCCTCAATGTATTCAATATGTATAAAATGCAAAGAAAAAGTATGAAGTGTACTTACCTCTCAAGGTGGAAGGTATGAGGGAGAAGTCAAGTTCATCCCATCCATCGTCTTATTCAGCATATCTTGATTTTCATTGAATATCCGAAGACGATGCCCATTAACTTTAAAAGTTCTTGCTGAAGATTCTTCCTTGATCTCCACTGCTCCATAAGGGAAGACTTCTGTAACAATGTATGGTCCTTCCCAAGTAGAACGCAACTTACCACTCATGTGACCAAGCTTGGATTTGTATAGTAACACCTTCTGGCCTACATTGAAATCCTTTCTAGCCACAAGCTTTTGGTCATGGAACTTCTTGGTTTTCTCTTTGTAGAACTTTGAATTTTCATAGGCTGCAAGCCTAATCTCCTCTAGTTCTTGCAACTGAAGTTTTCGCTCATTTCCTGCTTCTTCCAAATCCAAGTTGCATGCTTTCACGGCCCAATAGGCCCGATGTTCAATCTCCACAGGTAGATGACAAGCCTTTCCAAAAACCACCCTGAAAGGTGACATACCTATAGGTGTTTTGTAGGCTGTCCTGTGTGCCCAAAGTGCATCATCCAATCTTGTGGCCCAATCCTTTCGACTAGGCTTCACTACTTTCTTTAGTATCTTTTTAATCTCCCTGTTAGAGATCTCTGCTTGCCCATTGGTTTGGGGGTGATATGGTGTAGCAATGCGATGTGTCACCCCATACTTCTTCAACATGTTCTCAAGTAGCCTATTACAGAAATGAGTCCCCTGGTCACTGATGATGGCTCGTGGTATCCCAAATCTGCAGAAAATGTTACACCTGACAAAACTCATAACAACTCGAGAATCATTAGTCCTTGTAGCTATGGCTTCCACCCATTTGGAGACATAGTCTACAACAAGCAAAATATAAGAAAACCCAAAAGAAGGAGGAAAAGGACCCATAAAATCAATACCCCAAATATCAAATACCTCACAATATAGCATGTGTAAGACCCGGGAAAATTAAATAGTTATTTAATTAATTATTTAATTAGGACGGGTAGCGAGAACATTTAAAGCAATAAATGCGAGGAGCTATGACATGGAAGAGTACTAGCTCAAGTGGTCGAG
Organism: Vigna unguiculata; assembly: GCF_037176805.1. Taxonomy (NCBI): domain Eukaryota; kingdom Viridiplantae; phylum Streptophyta; class Magnoliopsida; order Fabales; family Fabaceae; genus Vigna; species Vigna unguiculata. Next base: position 23,829,480 of record NC_140800.1, on the reverse strand, counting down.
AGTACTTTTTTGTGTGTGAGGACTTGGGTTCGAGTCCTATGTGTGCCACTTGGATGTTATTTAAATTATATGTTTTTGTGTGCTTATATATTGAACTCGTATGGATGATGATAAACTCTTAAAATTGTAGGATTTAGCATGAAACATGTGTTGGTTGAGGGGTTTGGCCTTGGTTTGGTGTATGCATGAGTGTGGGTTCAAACCTTGTTGAGAACTAAATAGTTTTCTTTTTGCTAAATTTCCTTTGAGCATGAATATGAAAGGATTGGAAAACCTAGCAGATACTAGAGAGGTAATGTGGGGGGGAAGCTGAAAATTTATGGGTGATAGCCATTGAATGGCCTTAACCATATTTCTTTTAATAAATTTCGTTTTAGTAAAATAGAGAATAATTAGGGTACATTAAGAGTGAGAGAGAAGAGAGAAGGAGAGGAGAAAATCAGTCTGTGAGAGGTGCAAATAACTCTGAGAGTGAGAAAGAACAATTTTGGTGCGTGAAGGAAGGTCGCGAGAGAAGAATCAGAGTGGTTCTTTTAGCAAAGGGGAAAAGGTGTGCAAGGAGAGTGGGAATCTCAATTTGGAGCGCGAATTCTAGGTAAGGGGAGTTGCTTTCGAGTGTTTCTTTTTCATGATCGTCTTGTTATGCCTTGAATGATCATAAGCGTATGAAATTTTGCCTTAACTGTACTGGTTTTTCGCGTTTTCTGGGTTCTGCCCAGAAACCGCCTGGCGGGCATGCATGTGCCGCCAGGCGGTTCAACAGTTTGTGAGTGCATGGGCTTCTGGGTGACTTAAACCGCCTGGCAGGGATGAATATCCGCCAGGCGGCGTGACAGTGCTTGTGTTCTTTGTCTAATTTTTGATGTTGTTGTGCGAAAGGTCATTGTGATTTCTGAAATCATATTTTGCTGACCTGATTGTATGTGATGCTAACTTGAAATTGGATTAGAATGGCATGATAGCGGGACTTAGACCACTCGTGAGGAGTCGCTCATGATTGAACGCATGAGGGTGGAGGTCACGATTATATTATGATTTGAATTGCAAACTAGATCGGAGTCATCATATCTGTAACGTTGTATTTGAGTGCTGGTAGTCATAAGTCGGGATGATGGTAAGAGTTGATAAATATCGCAGGTGCAAAGAAAAATATTGGGGTTCTTGGGACAGCAGGAACCGCCTGGCGGCACGTTGGTTACCGCCAGGCGCCATATCAGTGAAGCGTGGTGTCTGATTCGTGAAAAACGCTGTTTTTCGTACTTTTCGTGGAACAGGAACCGCCCGGCGCTAGTTCATGCCGCCAGGCGCCATCGATTTTTCTAGTCTGCGCAGTTTTCGAAAAACTACATTTTCCGCTTCGTTAACCGTCCGATTTAGGTGAAATTTTGTAAGGTGTTTCACAACACGTTGTTCTTCACTTTGAACGGTGGAGATTTGAATTGGATGTCTTCAGCTAGAGATATACATCAGTCATGATTTGTTGTTTTAATAACTTAATAATATGATTACTAATGGATGATTAAGTGTTCTCAAGTGCTGGTATGTCCTTGATTGGTGAATGTATATATATAAATATATAGATGTGTGATTAATGAGTATGTTTTTGGTAGTGCTTGCTAAGACATGTTGACTATATGAACTTACGTATGTTAGCTTGAATGTATGATGTTATAAGTGTGTGAAAGAAAAAGCCACTATTGATGATATCACTATGACCAAGTGTTGCATGATCGTGACGGGTTTTGAGGGATGTATGGAGAGTCACTGTTGGGACAATGTTCTTATTATTTGGAGGAGTTGGACAAATGGATCTGTCAAATTAGTGTATAAACACTTGATTAACCACGATTGGGGTAGACTAACCACAGGGAGGAGTCCTTATTGGTCCATAAGAGTGAGTATGTAACCAAAAGTCTAGTTGAGGTACATGTATTTGTTTACATACGATAATTGTAGGTTCACCTATGTGAGGGTTGAGATTGGGGTTCTTATGCGATCTATGGAAGGGATTTAAATGGTAAACTGGATTAACTGGAGTGTCATAAACCATAAAAGTGTTGTTCTGGTGTGGCGCCTGGCGGTCTACTGATAGCCGCCAGGCGATAGCCTTAGCGAGAGAGGACGCTGGCGCCTGGCGGGAAGTGAATACCGCCAGGCGGTCTAGAACAGTTTCGCCTGGCGGCGAGTGGGCCGAGCCAGGCGGAGACACTGATGTTCTTTGATTCCGGGTGCGTTGTTTTGACTGACGATGATGCTTTGCTTGGATCGGGAGATGCTGTGCCATGAGCGGGTAGGTTCATGGATGGTGTGACATGTGATGATATGAGCGGGGAGGTTCATATCAAGTTACTCTCACGTGGGGATACGAGCGGGGAGGTTCGTATGTTCCGTGCTCACGTTGAGAGATGCCACGTGCGGGGAGGTACGGGGGCTGGTGGATCACATGTGTTGGACTACGGGCGGGTAGGTCCGTAGAGCAGGACTACGAGCGGGGAGGTTCGTAGAGGCAGGACCACGAGCGGGCAGGTTCGTGTGAGCATCAGATTCCCGAGTCCAAGGCTAACCAATTGTATGACTTGAAGACTGTTAAGTCTTGGGGTTAGGGTCTTGGCCAAGGTTTATAGATAATGTATAAGATGGGTAAATGATCTATCTTATGTTTACATTCTTGTTATTTTATTTTCTCAGCTCACCCTTTCTGTTTGTGTGTGGCGATGATCGTGTAATTCGTTACACGGGAGCAGATGTTGATACAGGTGGTGCTGAGGATGCTCAGTTGGCGGAGTGAGGGCTAGCATGGGAGTAGTGTTAGGGCTTTGATAAATTGTAATTTATGTTTAAATACCAATTTTGGTAACTTGTAATCAGTTATGAATTTAGTTATGAGTTTTGGCGCGCTATCTTAAATAATTGAAATTTTCCCGCGTTGGGATTTTTATCGAGATAGCTATTTAATGCAATTATTTATTTTAATATTTATTTCTAAGTAATATTCCCTAGGGATGTTACATTTGGTATCAGAGCAAACGTTTTGATGCTTTTGGGGCAAATTGGGGAGTGAGCTTGTCGTGTTTCGGTTGCGAAACCGTGTAGGAATGAATTTGTAGTCTGTCGATCATACTATTGATTGCGGACTACGTAAAGTTGTGAAACTGGAAGCATTAAGAACAGAAAATTTCTTGGTAAAGTGATGAGGGTGCACACTCATGACTATATCAGAGATAGTTCCTTTCTTAATTCTAAAAGTTTTGGTAAAAGAGAGGGAAGTTATAGGTTGAGTTTCTCTCCTATGCCTTTTCCTCTTTATATTTGCACTCATGTGGTATGTGTTTGTTATTTATGGTGGCAAAGGAATGCAGATTCAAGGTCAAACTTGACCTGCTTGCCTTGCAAGGGTTAGTGTGGGGCCTTTAAGGTAGCCTCTTGACCGAAGATACGAATATGCAGAAGGTTGTGTATCAGTGTACGAGTGAAGTTAAGTTGTGAATTTGTAGGCGAAAAACATTAAAGGAGTTTAAAAACATCGCGTTAAACTGAGGGCAAGAATAGGTTCTTGGAACGAATACCAAAAGTTTTGGGAGAGGAATCAAATTCAAAGGTTAGAATAAGGAGAAGTGTTCAGTGCATGCTTATGCAGCAAAGTTGAGAAGTCAAATTGGTACTACATCCTAACATGGGTCAATGGTAGGAGTGGAAAGTAGTGAAACGTATGAGGCTAAGGCTAAACCAAAAAGGGTCGAGACAAGGAAGTGAGAATCTCCAGCAGAATGTAAAGTTGAGGTAGAGCTCGAAAGATTAGGTCGACCAGGAAATGTTCTAAGAAAGGGGGAAAACCAATCACGTGGTAAGAATACCATATGTTCAAGGTTTTATGCCGGTCAACCTCCATGAGAGGCAGTCAAATCTTCTTGGCAATAACCTCAATTTAAGTCAGGAGTAGAATAGATGTTCTAAGTAAGGTGGCTCATGAGAGGGAAAGGTCTGACTTGGGGCATGAGATGAACAGTTTCAAGTATCGAAAGAAGCAGTACTTCATTAAGTTGTTCTTATGGGAATGAGGCAGTTGGTAAGGTCATGGCCCAAGGGAGGATGAAAGGAAGAGAGAAAAGTCTTGTGCAGCTGAAGGAGTGTCTCTACTAATTGGCGTTGGATCGGTTAAAGTAAATAATTAAAAGGATACAAGGTATAAAAGTGGTGATTGGGGTATGCGTTTTGGTTTTAATCGAGATCAGATACTCCTTAGTATCGCCATTATGAGAATTAGGTTCTGGTTGTCAGTAAGAGGGAATTGGTAGTGAGATGTTGGTTTACTCTACAGTTGCGGCTAAGTGTGGAATACTTGGGTTTGGTGGTGTCTCGAGATGATCGAAGAATTCATACTCAAGGTTAATTGGAATTGACTCTTTTGTGAGAATGGGACATCAACACAAGAATGGATAGGTTATTTTCCAATCTCATGCTGGAACAGTGTGATACTCAACAAGGTAGTGTTCGATGATCCAAAGAGACAAATCGACGACGAGGTATCAATTGTAGGTAGATCAGAAAGGTGAGGACAAAATGTCATGTGAACTAGAGTTACTTAGCAAAGACCAGAGAAGAATAGATGTAGAGCATCTTGATGGTGGAAGAGTCCTAGACTCGTTTTCAAGTATATGCTAGAATTTCACTTTGGAGTGGTGAAGTTCCTTATCGTATTAGTACCTGAGGAAGAGCTGGTGTCAATAATTTCTAATTGGATGGTGTCGTGGGGAATGGGAAGAAAGAGAAGAAGAGGAATAGATACTAAAGAATTGATGACAAGGACTTAGTGTAAACACTATAATGATTGCAAGTTTTACACTTGTGTGAGAGGAGGAAGACGTTCAGGTACGTGAGGATCTAATATTGTGAGTTGGATAGGGACTGAGAAGGGGAAAGACTACAGGCTTGGAACGGATGGTATCTTAAGGTTTATAGACCGAGTTGGTGTGCCTGGGGATTTGAGACTGAGGAAACAGATTCTGGAGGAGGGTCATAAAAGCCGACTTAGCATACATCCAGGTATGACTAAGATGTGTCACGATTTGAAACAGTCTTTCTGATGGAATGGGATGAAGACTGACATTGCCGACTTCGTGGCATTGTGCTTGGTGTGTCAGAAGGCCAAGATTGAACACCAGCGACCAGGGGGTACATTGGAGTCATTGGATATTCCTCAATGGAAATGGGATAGTGTAGCTATGGATTTCGTCACTCACTTGCCGAAGTCTGTGAAGGGGCACGACCCAATCTGGGTAATAGTGGACAGGTTGACAAAGTGTGCCCACTTCCTTGCTATTAATCAAAAGTGGTCAATGGACAGATTGGCTGAGTTGTATGTGAGGGAAGTGGTCAGGTTGCACGGCGTGCCGGCCAGTATAGTGTCAGATAGAGACCCGAGATTCACATCTCTTTTCTGGCAGTCATTGCAGGCAGCGTTGGGGACTCAGTTGAGGATGAGTTCTGCATATCATCCTTAAACTGATGGTCAGTCGGAGCGTACCATTCAGTCTTTGGAGGATCTGCTGAGGGCTTGCGTATTAGATCATATGGGTAGTTGGAGTGAGATGCTTCCCTTAGTGGAGTTCACATACAACAACAGTTATCACACCAGCATTGGTATGGCTCCATATGAGGCGTTGTATGGGCGGCGGTGTAGGACGCCACTGTGTTGGAACCAGGATGGGGAATCATTGGTGTTGGGTCCTGAGTTTTTACAGCAAACCTCTGTGAAGGTTAGGGTAATCCAGGAGAGGATGAGGGCTACACAGAGCAGACAAAAGTCCTATGCAGACAAGAGGAGGCGACCTCTAGAGTTCGAGGCTGGGGATCATGTGTTCCTCAGGGTGACACCAATGGCTGGTATTGGGAGGGCCATCAAATCGAGGAAGCTAACCCCGAGATTTGTTGGGCCCTATCAGATTCTGAGGAGAATTGGTGTTGCAGCTTATGAAATCGCCTTGCCACCACACCTGACGAATCTGCATAACGTGTTCCACGTTTCCCAGTTGAGGAAATATGTTACGGATCCGTCACACGTACTGGAGTCAGATGATATTCAGATTCGGGAGGATTTGACAATGAGCACTGGGCCAGTGCGAATTCTAGACTCACAGGTGAAACAGCTACGGGGGAAGGAGATTAAAACTATGAAGGTGTTGTGGGATGAGACTACCCAAGAGATGACCTGGGAGATGGAGGATCGCATGAAGCAATCCTATCCGTACTTATTCCCTGGTAAGTTTTATTTTCGAGGACGAAAATCTTAAAAGGTGGGTGTAATGTAAGACCCGAGAAAATTAAATAGTTATTTAATTAATTATTTAATTAGGACGGGTAGCGAGAACATTTAAAGCAATAAATGCGAGGAGCTATGACATGGAAGAGTACTAGCTCAAGTGGTCGAGAGTACTTTTTTGTGTGTGAGGACTTGGGTTCGAGTCCTATGTGTGCCACTTGGATGTTATTTAAATTATGTGTTTTTGTGTGCTTATATATTGAACTCGTATGGATGATGATAAACTCTTAAAATTGTAGGATTTAGCATGAAACATGTGTTGGTTGAGGGGTTTGGCCTTGGTTTGGTGTATGCATGAGTGTGGGTTCAAACCTTGTTGAGAACTAAATAGTTTTCTTTTTGCTAAATTTCCTTTGAGCATGAATATGAAAGGATTGGAAAACCTAGCAGATACTAGAGAGGTAATGTGGGGGGGAAGCTGAAAATTTATGGGTGATAGCCATTGAATGGCCTTAACCATATTTCTTTTAATAAATTTCGTTTTAGTAAAATAGAGAATAATTCGGGTACATTAAGAGTGAGAGAGAAGAGAGAAGGAGAGGAGAAAATCAGTCTGTGAGAGGTGCAAATAACTCTGAGAGTGAGAAAGAACAATTCTGGTGCGTGAAGGAAGGTCGCGAGAGAAGAATCAGAGTGGTTCTTTTAGCAAAGGGGAAAAGGTGTGCAAGGAGAGTGGGAATCTCAATTTGGAGCGCGAATTCTAGGTAAGGGGAGTTGCTTTCGAGTGTTTCTTTTTCATGATCGTCTTGTTATGCCTTGAATGATCATAAGCGTATGAAATTTTGCCTTAACTGTACTGGTTTTTCGCGTTTTCTGGGTTCTGCCCAGAAACCGCCTGGCGGGCATGCATGTGCCGCCAGGCGGTTCAACAGTTTGTGAGTGCATGGGCTTCTGGGTGACTTAAACCGCCTGGCAGGGATGAATATCCGCCAGGCGGCGTGACAGTGCTTGTGTTCTTTGTCTAATTTTTGATGTTGTTGTGCGAAAGGTCATTGTGATTTCTGAAATCATATTTTGCAGACCTGATTGTATGTGATGCTAACTTGAAATTGGATTAGAATGGCATGATAGCGGGACTTAGACCACTCGTGAGGAGTCGCTCATGATTGAACGCATGAGGGTGGAGGTCACGATTATATTATGATTTGAATTGCAAACTAGATCGGAGTCATCATATCTGTAACGTTGTATTTGAGTGCTGGTAGTCATAAGTCGGGATGATGGTAAGAGTTGATAAATATCGCAGGTGCAAAGAAAAATATTGGGGTTCCTGGGACAGCAGGAACCGCCTGGCGGCACGTTGGTTACCGCCAGGCGCCATATCAGTGAAGCGTGGTGTCTGATTCGTGAAAAACGCTGTTTTTCGTACTTTTCGTGGAACAGGAACCGCCCGGCGCTAGTTCATGCCGCCAGGCGCCATCGATTTTTCTAGTCTGCGCAGTTTTCGAAAAACTACATTTTCCGCTTCGTTAACCGTCCGATTTAGGTGAAATTTTGTAAGGTGTTTCACAACACGTTGTTCTTCACTTTGAACGGTGGAGATTTGAATTGGATGTCTTCAGCTAGAGATATACATCAGTCATGATTTGTTGTTTTAATAACTTAATAATATGATTACTAATGGATGATTAAGTGTTCTCAAGTGCTGGTATGTCCTTGATTGGTGAATGTATATATATAAATATATAGATGTGTGATTAATGAGTATGTTTTTGGTAGTGCTTGCTAAGACATGTTGACTATATGAACTTACGTATGTTAGCTTGAATGTATGATGTTATAAGTGTGTGAAAGAAAAAGCCACTATTGATGATATCACTATGACCAAGTGTTGCATGATCGTGACGGGTTTTGAGGGATGTATGGAGAGTCACTGTTGGGACAATGTTCTTATTATTTGGAGGAGTTGGACAAATGGATCTGTCAAATTAGTGTATAAACACTTGATTAACCACGATTGGGGTAGACTAACCACAGGGAGGAGTCCTTATTGGTCCATAAGAGTGAGTATGTAACCAAAAGTCTAGTTGAGGTACATGTATTTGTTTACATACGATAATTGTAGGTTCACCTATGTGAGGGTTGAGATTGGGGTTCTTATGCGATCTATGGAAGGGATTTAAATGGTAAACTGGATTAACTGGAGTGTCATAAACCATAAAAGTGTTGTTCTGGTGTGGCGCCTGGCGGTCTACTGATAGCCGCCAGGCGATAGCCTTAGCGAGAGAGGACGCTGGCGCCTGGCGGGAAGTGAATACCGCCAGGCGGTCTAGAACAGTTTCGCCTGGCGGCGAGTGGGCCGAGCCAGGCGGAGACACTGATGTTCTTTGATTCCGGGTGCGTTGTTTTGACTGACGATGATGCTTTGCTTGGATCGGGAGATGCTGTGCCATGAGCGGGTAGGTTCATGGATGGTGTGACATGTGATGATATGAGCGGGGAGGTTCATATCAAGTTACTCTCACGTGGGGATACGAGCGGGGAGGTTCGTATGTTCCGTGCTCACGTTGAGAGATGCCACGTGCGGGGAGGTACGGGGGCTGGTGGATCACATGTGTTGGACTACGGGCGGGTAGGTCCGTAGAGCAGGACTACGAGCGGGGAGGTTCGTAGAGGCAGGACCACGAGCGGGCAGGTTCGTGTGAGCATCAGATTCCTGAGTCCAAGGCTAACCAATTGTATGACTTGAAGACTGTTAAGTCTTGGGGTTAGGGTCTTGGCCAAGGTTTATAGATAATGTATAAGATGGGTAAATGATCTATCTTGTGTTTACATTCTTGTTATTTTATTTTCTCAGCTCACCCTTTCTGTTTGTGTGTGGCGATGATCGTGTAATTCGTTACACGGGAGCAGATGTTGATACAGGTGGTGCTGAGGATGCTCAGTTGGCGGAGTGAGGGCTAGCATGGGAGTAGTGTTAGGGCTTTGATAAATTGTAATTTATGTTTAAATACCAATTTTGGTAACTTGTAATCAGTTATGAATTTAGTTATGAGTTTTGGCGCGCTATCTTAAATAATTGAAATTTTCCCGCGTTGGGATTTTTATCGAGATAGCTATTTAATGCAATTATTTATTTTAATATTTATTTCTAAGTAATATTCCCTAGGGATGTTACATTTGGTATCAGAGCAAACGTTTTGATGCTTTTGGGGCAAATTGGGGAGTGAGCTTGTCGTGTTTCGGTTGCGAAACCGTGTAGGAATGAATTTGTAGTCTGTCGATCATACTATTGATTGCGGACTACGTAAAGTTGTGAAACTGGAAGCATTAAGAACAGAAAATTTCTTGGTAAAGTGATGAGGGTGCACACTCATGACTATATCAGAGATAGTTCCTTTCTTAATTCTAAAAGTTTTGGTAAAAGAGAGGGAAGTTATAGGTTGAGTTTCTCTCCTATGCCTTTTCCTCTTTATATTTGCACTCATGTGGTATGTGTTTGTTATTTATGGTGGCAAAGGAATGCAGATTCAAGGTCAAACTTGACCTGCTTGCCTTGCAAGGGTTAGTGTGGGGCCTTTAAGGTAGCCTCTTGACCGAAGATACGAATATGCAGAAGGTTGTGTATCAGTGTACGAGTGAAGTTAAGTTGTGAATTTGTAGGCGAAAAACATTAAAGGAGTTTAAAAACATCGCGTTAAACTGAGGGCAAGAATAGGTTCTTGGAACGAATACCAAAAGTTTTGGGAGAGGAATCAAATTCAAAGGTTAGAATAAGGAGAAGTGTTCAGTGCATGCTTATGCAGCAAAGTTGAGAAGTCAAATTGGTACTACATCCTAACATGGGTCAATGGTAGGAGTGGAAAGTAGTGAAACGTATGAGGCTAAGGCTAAACCAAAAAGGGTCGAGACAAGGAAGTGAGAATCTCCAGCAGAATGTAAAGTTGAGGTAGAGCTCGAAAGATTAGGTCGACCAGGAAATGTTCTAAGAAAGGGGGAAAACCAATCACGTGGTAAGAATACCATATGTTCAAGGTTTTATGCCGGTCAACCTCCATGAGAGGCAGTCAAATCTTCTTGGCAATAACCTCAATTTAAGTCAGGAGTAGAATAGATGTTCTAAGTAAGGTGGCTCATGAGAGGGAAAGGTCTGACTTGGGGCATGAGATGAACAGTTTCAAGTATCGAAAGAAGCAGTACTTCATTAAGTTGTTCTTATGGGAATGAGGCAGTTGGTAAGGTCATGGCCCAAGGGAGGATGAAAGGAAGAGAGAAAAGTCTTGTGCAGCTGAAGGAGTGTCTCTACTAATTGGCGTTGGATCGGTTAAAGTAAATAATTAAAAGGATACAAGGTATAAAAGTGGTGATTGGGGTATGCGTTTTGGTTTTAATCGAGATCAGATACTCCTTAGTATCGCCATTATGAGAATTAGGTTCTGGTTGTCAGTAAGAGGGAATTGGTAGTGAGATGTTGGTTTACTCTACAGTTGCGGCTAAGTGTGGAATACTTGGGTTTGGTGGTGTCTCGAGATGATCGAAGAATTCATACTCAAGGTTAATTGGAATTGACTCTTTTGTGAGAATGGGACATCAACACAAGAATGGATAGGTTATTTTCCAATCTCATGCTGGAACAGTGTGATACTCAACAAGGTAGTGTTCGATGATCCAAAGAGACAAATCGACGACGAGGTATCAATTGTAGGTAGATCAGAAAGGTGAGGACAAAATGTCATGTGAACTAGAGTTACTTAGCAAAGACCAGAGAAGAATAGATGTAGAGCATCTTGATGGTGGAAGAGTCCTAGACTCGTTTTCAAGTATATGCTAGAATTTCACTTTGGAGTGGTGAAGTTCCTTATCGTATTAGTACCTGAGGAAGAGCTGGTGTCAATAATTTCTAATTGGATGGTGTCGTGGGGAATGGGAAGAAAGAGAAGAAGAGGAATAGATACTAAAGAATTGATGACAAGGACTTAGTGTAAACACTATAATGATTGCAAGTTTTACACTTGTGTGAGAGGAGGAAGACGTTCAGGTACGTGAGGATCTAATATTGTGAGTTGGATAGGGACTGAGAAGGGGAAAGACTACAGGCTTGGAACGGATGGTATCTTAAGGTTTATAGACCGAGTTGGTGTGCCTGGGGATTTGAGACTGAGGAAACAGATTCTGGAGGAGGGTCATAAAAGCCGACTTAGCATACATCCAGGTATGACTAAGATGTGTCACGATTTGAAACAGTCTTTCTGATGGAATGGGATGAAGACTGACATTGCCGACTTCGTGGCATTGTGCTTGGTGTGTCAGAAGGCCAAGATTGAACACCAGCGACCAGGGGGTACATTGGAGTCATTGGATATTCCTCAATGGAAATGGGATAGTGTAGCTATGGATTTCGTCACTCACTTGCCGAAGTCTGTGAAGGGGCACGACCCAATCTGGGTAATAGTGGACAGGTTGACAAAGTGTGCCCACTTCCTTGCTATTAATCAAAAGTGGTCAATGGACAGATTGGCTGAGTTGTATGTGAGGGAAGTGGTCAGGTTGCACGGCGTGCCGGCCAGTATAGTGTCAGATAGAGACCCGAGATTCACATCTCTTTTCTGGCAGTCATTGCAGGCAGCGTTGGGGACTCAGTTGAGGATGAGTTCTGCATATCATCCTTAAACTGATGGTCAGTCGGAGCGTACCATTCAGTCTTTGGAGGATCTGCTGAGGGCTTGCGTATTAGATCATATGGGTAGTTGGAGTGAGATGCTTCCCTTAGTGGAGTTCACATACAACAACAGTTATCACACCAGCATTGGTATGGCTCCATATGAGGCGTTGTATGGGCGGCGGTGTAGGACGCCACTGTGTTGGAACCAGGATGGGGAATCATTGGTGTTGGGTCCTGAGTTTTTACAGCAAACCTCTGTGAAGGTTAGGGTAATCCAGGAGAGGATGAGGGCTACACAGAGCAGACAAAAGTCCTATGCAGACAAGAGGAGGCGACCTCTAGAGTTCGAGGCTGGGGATCATGTGTTCCTCAGGGTGACACCAATGGCTGGTATTGGGAGGGCCATCAAATCGAGGAAGCTAACCCCGAGATTTGTTGGGCCCTATCAGATTCTGAGGAGAATTGGTGTTGCAGCTTATGAAATCGCCTTGCCACCACTCCTGACGAATCTACATAACGTGTTCCACGTTTCCCAGTTGAGGAAATATGTTACGGATCCGTCACACGTACTGGAGTCAGATGATATTCAGATTCGGGAGGATTTGACAATGAGCACTGGGCCAGTGCGAATTCTAGACTCACAGGTGAAACAGCTACGGGGGAAGGAGATTAAAACTATGAAGGTGTTGTGGGATGAGACTACCCAGGAGATGACCTGGGAGATGGAGGATCGCATGAAGCAATCCTATCCGTACTTATTCCCTGGTAAGTTTTATTTTCGAGGACGAAAATCTTAAAAGGTGGGTGTAATGTAAGACCCGAGAAAATTAAATAGTTATTTAATTAATTATTTAATTAGGACGGGTAGCGAGAACATTTAAAGTAATAAATGCGAGGAGCTATGACATGGAAGAGTACTAGCTCAAGTGGTCGAGAGTACTTTATTGTGTGTGAGGACTTGGGTTCGAGTCCTATGTGTGCCACTTGGATGTTATTTAAATTATGTGTTTTTGTGTGCTTATATATTGAACTCGTATGGATGATGATAAACTCTTAAAATTGTAGGATTTAGCATGAAACATGTGTTGGTTGAGGGGTTTGGCCTTGGTTTGGTGTATGCATGAGTGTGGGTTCAAACCTTGTTGAGAACTAAATAGTTTTCTTTTTGCTAAATTTCCTTTGAGCATGAATATGAAAGGATTGGAAAACCTAGCAGATACTAGAGAGGTAATGTGGGGGGGAAGCTGAAAATTTATGGGTGATAGCCATTGAATGGCCTTAACCATATTTCTTTTAATAAATTTCGTTTTAGTAAAATAGAGAATAATTCGGGTACATTAAGAGTGAGAGAGAAGAGAGAAGGAGAGGAGAAAATCAGTCTGTGAGAGGTGCAAATAACTCTGAGAGTGAGAAAGAACAATTCTGGTGCGTGAAGGAAGGTCGCGAGAGAAGAATCAGAGTGGTTCTTTTAGCAAAGGGGAAAAGGTGTGCAAGGAGAGTGGGAATCTCAATTTGGAGCGCGAATTCTAGGTAAGGGGAGTTGCTTTCGAGTGTTTCTTTTTCATGATCGTCTTGTTATGCCTTGAATGATCATAAGCGTATGAAATTTTGCCTTAACTGTACTGGTTTTTCGCGTTTTCTGGGTTCTGCCCAGAAACCGCCTGGCGGGCATGCATGTGCCGCCAGGCGGTTCAACAGTTTGTGAGTGCATGGGCTTCTAGGTGACTTAAACCGCCTGGCAGGGATGAATATCCGCCAGGCGGCGTGACAGTGCTTGTGTTCTTTGTCTAATTTTTGATGTTGTTGTGCGAAAGGTCATTGTGATTTCTGAAATCATATTTTGCAGACCTGATTGTATGTGATGCTAACTTGAAATTGGATTAGAATGGCATGATAGCGGGACTTAGACCACTCGTGAGGAGTCGCTCATGATTGAACGCATGAGGGTGGAGGTCACGATTATATTATGATTTGAATTGCAAACTAGATCGGAGTCATCATATCTGTAACGTTGTATTTGAGTGCTGGTAGTCATAAGTCGGGATGATGGTAAGAGTTGATAAATATCGCAGGTGCAAAGAAAAATATTGGGGTTCCTGGGACAGCAGGAACCGCCTGGCGGCACGTTGGTTACCGCCAGGCGCCATATCAGTGAAGCGTGGTGTCTGATTCGTGAAAAACGCTGTTTTTCGTACTTTTCGTGGAACAGGAACCGCCCGGCGCTAGTTCATGCCGCCAGGCGCCATCGATTTTTCTAGTCTGCGCAGTTTTCGAAAAACTACATTTTCCGCTTCGTTAACCGTCCGATTTAGGTGAAATTTTGTAAGGTGTTTCACAACACGTTGTTCTTCACTTTGAACGGTGGAGATTTGAATTGGATGTCTTCAGCTAGAGATATACATCAGTCATGATTTGTTGTTTTAATAACTTAATAATATGATTACTAATGGATGATTAAGTGTTCTCAAGTGCTGGTATGGCCTTGATTGGTGAATGTATATATATAAATATATAGATGTGTGATTAATGAGTATGTTTTTGGTAGTGCTTGCTAAGACATGTTGACTATATGAACTTACGTATGTTAGCTTGAATGTATGATGTTATAAGTGTGTGAAAGAAAAAGCCATTATTGATGATATCACTATGACCAAGTGTTGCATGATCGTGACGGGTTTTGAGGGATGTATGGAGAGTCACTGTTGGGACAATGTTCTTATTATTTGGAGGAGTTGGACAAATGGATCTGTCAAATTAGTGTATAAACACTTGATTAACCACGATTGGGGTAGACTAACCACAGGGAGGAGTCCTTATTGGTCCATAAGAGTGAGTATGTAACCAAAAGTCTAGTTGAGGTACATGTATTTGTTTACATACGATAATTGTAGGTTCACCTATGTGAGGGTTGAGATTGGGGTTCTTATGCGATCTATGGAAGGGATTTAAATGGTAAACTGGATTAACTGGAGTGTCATAAACCATAAAAGTGTTGTTCTGGTGTGGCGCCTGGCGGTCTACTGATAGCCGCCAGGCGATAGCCTTAGCGAGAGAGGACGCTGGCGCCTGGCGGGAAGTGAATACCGCCAGGCGGTCTAGAACAGTTTCGCCTGGCGGCGAGTGGGCCGAGCCAGGCGGAGACACTGATGTTCTTTGATTCCGGGTGCGTTGTTTTGACTGACGATGATGCTTTGCTTGGATCGGGAGATGTTGTGCCATGAGCGGGTAGGTTCATGGATGGTGTGACATGTGATGATATGAGCGGGGAGGTTCATATCAAGTTACTCTCACGTGGGGATACGAGCGGGGAGGTTCGTATGTTCCGTGCTCACGTTGAGAGATGCCACGTGCGGGGAGGTACGGGGGCTGGTGGATCACATGTGTTGGACTACGGGCGGGTAGGTCCGTAGAGCAGGACTACGAGCGGGGAGGTTCGTAGAGGCAGGACCACGAGCGGGCAGGTTCGTGTGAGCATCAGATTCCCGAGTCCAAGGCTAACCAATTGTATGACTTGAAGACTGTCAAGTCTTGGGGTTAGGGTCTTGGCCAAGGTTTATAGATAATGTATAAGATGGGTAAATGATCTATCTTGTGTTTACATTCTTGTTATTTTATTTTCTCAGCTCACCCTTTCTGTTTGTGTGTGGCGATGATCGTGTAATTCGTTACACGGGAGCAGATGTTGATACAGGTGGTGCTGAGGATGCTCAGTTGGCGGAGTGAGGGCTAGCATGGGAGTAGTGCTAGGGCTTTGATAAATTGTAATTTATGTTTAAATACCAATTTTGGTAACTTGTAATCAGTTATGAATTTAGTTATGAGTTTTGGCGCGCTATCTTAAATAATTGAAATTTTCCCGCGTTGGGATTTTTATCGAGATAGCTATTTAATGCAATTATTTATTTTAATATTTATTTCTAAGTAATATTCCCTAAGGATGTTACAGCATGGGTTGTTGAGGCATTTCATCCCTTCTTGTAATGGATCTGGCTGCCCTTTGGCACTGCTCACAATTTTCATATACCCTCTGTGCATCTTTAAAAATAGTAGGCCAATATAATCCACAATCCAACACCTTCCTACCTGTTCTTTGTGTGCCATAATGTCCACCAAAAGGAGAGGAATGACAGAACTCAAGCACATGAGGTATCTCGATATCTGGAACACACCTCCTTATGACTTGGTCACTACCAATGCGCCATAAGATTGGGTCTTCCCAGATATAGTACTTTGCCTCACTTTTTAGCTTGATTCTTTCATATTTGGAGAAGGAAGGAGGTATAGCAGAAACAACCAAATAATTAACAATGTCAGCAAACCAAGGTCCAGGAAACATACCTTTCACAGCAGTCAATGTTAGGAGGACTTCATCAGGAAAGTCATCCTTTATAGGAATTTTATCTTCTCCATTTTCAATCCTGCTAAGATGATCGACTACTAAGTTATGTGCTCCACTTCTGTCTAGAATCTCAATGTCAAACTCTTGGAGCAGTAGCATCCATCTGATCAACCTTGGTTTCGAATCTGCTTTCTTCAGAAGGAATTTTAATACTACATGATCAGTATAAACAATTACCTTGGAACCAAGTATATACGGTCTGAATTTGTCCAAGGCAAACACAACAGCCAATAATTCCTTTTCAGTCGTGGTGTAGTTGGCCTGCGCTGTGTCCAATGTTCTGGAAGCATAATATATCACATGTGATAGCTTCCCATCTTTTTGTGCAAGCACCGCTCCTACTGCAAAGTTTGATGCATCACACGTCAGCTCGAATGGTAATGTCCAGTCAGGTGGCTGGATAATAGGAGTAGTGGTAAGCGCCTTTTTCAATGTATCAAACGCATCTTTGCACCTCTCTCCAAAGTCAAATACTACATCCTTTTGCAACAAGTTGGAGAGAGGGTTGGCTATCTTGCTGAAGTCCTTGATAAACCTCCTGTAAAATCCTGCATGTCCAAGAAAAGATCGAACCTCTTTCACAGAAGAGGGGTAAGGCAATTGTGAAATAATATCAATTTTAGCAGGATCTACAGATATACCATTCTTGGAAACAACGTGACCTAAAACTATACCTTGTTCCACCATAAAATGACATTTTTCAAAATTTAGAACAAGGTTAGTTTCTTCACATCTCTCCAAGACTCTAGCAAGATTAGACAAGCAATGATCAAAAGATGAACCATATACACTAAAATCATCCATAAAAACCTCAATACAATGCTCCAACAAATCTGTAAAAATACTCATCATACATCGCTGAAATGTTCCAGGAGCATTGCAAAGGCCAAATGGCATTTTCCTATAAGCATATGTACCGAATGGACAAGTAAAAGTAGTCTTATGTTGATCCTCTGGGGCAATACAAATCTGAAAATACCCAGAGAATCCATCAAGAAAACAGTAATGAGACTTACCTGCCAATCGATCTAACATCTGGTCCATGAATGGTAAAGGGAAGTGGTCCTTCCTGGTGGCCTGGTTTAGTCTTCTATAATCAATACAGACCCTCCAGCTATTCTGAATACGAGTAGGAATCAACTCGTTCTTCTCATTCTTGACCACGGTGATCCCAGATTTCTTGGGGACCACATGTACAGGACTCACCCAAGTGCTGTCAGAAATGGGATATATAATACCTGCTTGTAGCAACTTGGTGACTTCTTTCTTCACAACCTCCATCAGCTGAGGATTCAGTCTCCTCTGAGGTTGCCTCACTGGCTTAGCATCCTCCTCCAAGAGTATTCTGTGCATGCAGAAAGAAGAACTAATACCAGGAATATCTGTCAAAGTCCAGCCTATTGCTCGCTTGTGATCTTTGATAACCTGCAATAGCTTTTGTTCCTGCTCGTCAGTAAGCAAGGCAGATATAATAACAGGGAGTTTCCCATCCCTCTCAAGATAAACATATTTTAAATGAGATGGTAAAGGTTTCAACTCCAAAATGGGTGGCTGTTCCACAGATGGCAACATTTTACTGCCTAAGGTAATTTCAGCCACCTCAACATCACACTTGGACGCCACAGAGGTATCAAATAGTGACACCGCGTCCTCAACATCACCTGTTTTACAATTTTCTCTTTCGTCTAAAATTGAGCCCGAAATATTCGAAAAAGAAAAATCCAAAGAAGAAGAAAAACCAGATAAAACGTCCAAAAGTCCAAAAGCATAATTGTTCACTACATTACTCAATAAATCAATACAAAACAAAGAATGATCTTCAATTGGGTGCTTCATGGCTTCTAGCACGTTGAACTGCACCTTCTCATCTCCTATCTCCATAGTCAAGGATCCTGCATGCACGTCTATCTTGGTACGTGCTGTCATCATGAATGGTCTTCCCAAGATGATTGTGGTTGAACTCATTCCTTCATCATCCTTCATGTCCAAGATGTAGAAATCTGCAGGAAAAATTAACTTGTCCACACGGACAAGCACATCTTCTAGCACACCTACAGGGTTAACTGTGCTACGGTTGGCCAATTGAATGACCACACCAGTAGACTTAAGAGGTCCAAGATGAAGTGAAGTAAAAACAGATAAAGGCATTACATTAATAGAAGCTCCTAAATCTAACATAGCATTGTCAAACTTAGTACTTCCTATAATGCAGGGAACAAAAAACATACCTGGATCCTTACACTTTTGCGGCATTTTGACTGCAGGCTTCTTAATTAAGCTAGAGACATTTCTTCCCATGTTCACTACCTCTTTGTCCATAATACGCCTTTTATGTGTACATAATTCTTTGAGAAACTTGGCGTATTTAGGAATTTGTCTCACAGCATCCAACAAAGGAATGTTTATCTCCACTTTCTTGAAAGTATTCAGGATTTCTTTATCTAACTCCTCCATCTTTTTAGTTTTTGGTTTCAAACGGTTTGGATAGGGAGGAGGAGGAGAATAAGGAGAAGAATTTTCAGAGGAAGTATTAGGCGATACCAACCTGGAGTTATCACTGGGTGCAGGTATTTCAGATGTTGCTTGTGTTGCTTCATCTGATCTTCCTCTTTCATCATTAGATACAACTTCATTGTCCTTAAAGTAATAGCACTTACATTTCTCGGGTTGATTACAGTTTGTGCAGGCAAATTGCTTGAGCCTTGTTGAGACTTCATCTGATTTAACTCATTTGCCATTTGTCCAATCTGGTTCTGCAAGTTTTGATTGGTTGCTTCCATTGTCTGTTTCAACTCATTGATTTGTCCCTTCATCATATCAGCCATCATTTTCATCATTGCTTCCATGTTTGAATCACCAGAGGTTGTAGTTGGTTGTGGTTGTTGCCTCTGTTGAGGTGGAACATAGACTTGTTGGTGTTGAGGCTGTTGATTTCCCCATTTCTGGCTGGGATATTCCTTCCAATCTGGGTTGTACTTGTTGGAGGACAGATCATGGTTGTACTTGTTGGTGGTCTATTATTGCCATAGATGTTTGCAGCATATGCTTGAGGTTGTTCATTGTCTAACGTCCCTGTCTCTTTTAACATAGAACAAGCCTCTGTAGGATGATTAGTAGAAGCACAAATTCCACATAAAGTAGAAGGGATAGGCTTTTTCTGTAAGTCTGTCAAGGTCCTTACCATGGCTGCTAAGTCATCCAACTTCCCTTCTAATTTCTTGTGATCTGCAACATATGAAACTTCTACTCCATGGGTTCCCTTCAATAGAGTTATAAAATTACTCCTTGTGGAAAATTGTTGATGGTTTGACGCCATAGTTTCAATCAATTGTCTTGCATTTGTTGGCGTTTTGTCCACCAATGACCCTCCACTTGCAGCATCTATCATTTGTCTATCCATGATACTCAATCCCTCATAAAAGTATTGAATGAGGAGATGCTCGTTTATTTGGTGATGAGGACAGGAAGCACATAACTTTTTGAATCTTTCCCAATACTCGTGAATACTTTCTCTTTCTTGTTGCCTTATCCCATAAATATCTTTGCGAATAGCAGCAACTCTAGATGCTGGAAAAAACTTTTCCAGAAATAATCTTTTTAGAGTCTCCCAAGTATTGATGGATCCTGGCGGAAGGCAGTATAACCAATTCTTAGCAGCATCTTGCAATGAGAATGGAAAAGCCTTAAGCTTGATATGTTCCTCTGTCACTGTTGTAGGTCTCATGGATGAACAAACAACATGAAATTCCTTCAAGTGATGGTACGGGTCTTCTCCTGCTAATCCATGGAATTTGGGTAAAAGATGGATTAACCCAGACTTAAGCTCACATTCTCCATCTGGATATTGGATGCACATGTTTTGTGTAATTGCTGCATCCGGTGAAGCCAACTCTCTTATTGTTCTTTCTTCCATTCTATCTTCTTGAAATTCTGGTTCAGGTGATGGATCAGAAGATATGTTAATCACCGGAGGTGATTCTAGTGGTACACTTTCAGTGGTAGGTTCAGATGATGATGGTGCTCCTTCAGTAGAACACCTGAGTTCAAGTCTCCTACGTGATTTACGCAAGTTCCTTTCAAGTTCTGAATCAAGTTGATAAAATTAACCAGGATTAGCCCGAGTCATGCACTATGCAAGTCCACCTGAAAGTGTTTCCCTGTGTGTGTTTTTTTTTTCTTCCTATTCTTGTTTTGGAGAAAGATTTCAAGAAAGAAATGAGTTAAAATGTCGTTGGGTCTACTCCCAGGAAAGAGAGGTGTGTCACAATGGATAACTTAAATACCAAGTCTTTCCTAGACAGAGTTTTCCAAACTAGTCTCAA
This sequence comes from Vigna unguiculata, assembly GCF_037176805.1. Taxonomy (NCBI): domain Eukaryota; kingdom Viridiplantae; phylum Streptophyta; class Magnoliopsida; order Fabales; family Fabaceae; genus Vigna; species Vigna unguiculata. Next base: position 23,808,838 of record NC_140800.1, on the reverse strand, counting down.
AAATTTCTTAAAAGAAATTCTTAATCAAAACAAAAATAGAACTTTGCTTGGAATATATTAACAGAAAACTAGATACTACAAAATAACAAACTATATCAAACGTATATGCGTAAAATAAATAAAAAATAAAAATAAAAATGAAATAAAAATAAAAATAAAATAAAATAAAATAAATAAATAAAAACAGAATCAAAATAAAAGAAATACTAACCGTATTCCCCGGCAACGGCGCCAAATTTGATATCGTTGTCGTTAGGCGATCAAATTACCACTACTTTAGCAATTTCAGTATTGCCAGTTAGTAGTGAACAAAATAGTTAGGGTTAAGATAACCCTGAGTCGTCTCACAACGAATACGGAATTGATCTCAAATATTTGATTCTTAAAAAATGCTACTAAAACTAGCAATTATAAAAATAGGGGGTTTTGATATGCAAAGAAAATGACACGGAAGATTGTAAACACAGTAATAGTAAATAGGTCAATTCCACTGCTTTTTCTAAATAATATTCTTCATTGGTTATCTAGAGATTATTGTTAAATTAATTATTGTTGTTGATTTACAAATAAATCAATGTAAAGACTCAATTCATTTGTTGGCATCCTCACTTTTAATCAAAGTACAGTCTCAATTAAAAGTGAGAATTGTTAGATTGTCCATAGTAAATTTAATCAAAGTACAGTCTCAATTAATTTTACTATGCCTAATCATGTCTATTCCTTTGTTTCTTTACCAAATAGAAAATTTAATTAATCAAAGTAAAGTCTTGACTAATTTTAGTTAAAGTAATTACCTCTAATCAAATTAAAGTCTCAATTATTGGCAAAAACTTATTTAATCAAATGAAAGTTCCTAAACAAAATCAAAGTAAAGTCTCAATTTTATTTAAAAACCTCTTAATTCATATGATTAGCATGCATGTAGATTTAAGATCATTATTTTCTATTCAATTAAGAAGCAAAGGACATAGATAAACAAAAACCACAACAATAATCAAAATAACAAAACATATAAATTCATCTAACCTCAGAATCCATTTAAGAAATTACAGTGGAATCAACCCTAAAAGCTTAGCCCTCCATGGCTTTGATGGAATACATGATAATATGATGAAAAGAAAATAAAAGAAAGAATGAGAGATGTGGTGGAGACGGTATCTGCCAAAACTAGAGAGTTCTAAGTGTCTAAGTTCAGTTGTAAAAAATGTTCGTCCTTCTGCTCCCTTAAGTCTCTTTATATAGGCTTCCACTGGACTTTGGGCTTTATCTGTCAGTTGCTAAAATCTTTTATTTTTATTTAATTAATTAGCAACTTAATTCCTGTCCAATTTCCAATTCTGCCCTTCTCATTTAACCATATTTGCAGTTTTGACCAGAGTTGACTGCTGACTTTGACCAGTTGACCAGAGTTGACCAGTTAACCAGTTTGACTGTCCTATCAGATGCTGACACGTGGCAGTGCAGATTCTCTCTCCAGAAATTAGGGTTTCACTCTCTCACTCTTCTCCCTCCCTTGTGACGGTGCGGCTGCTCCGGCGAGGTGCTTCTTTTCCGATGAGTGCGGTGGCTGCCATGGTTCGTTCTCGCTCATGGTGGCATGGACGGCGCTGCAATGGTGGCGTGTGAAGCTCGATGCGCAAGGTGCAGAGAACGTGAATGGTGGTGTTGCGAAGGCGCGCTGCAGTTGCGCGAACGGAGAGGATGGTTGCGGAGAAGGCGCCGCTGGTGCGCGACGCGTTGCAGGTGCAGTGGTTGCTGGTGCGTCGCCGGCAATGGTGTGATGGTGATGCAGTGGTGGCCGGCGATGTGAGGAGGTGCGGCGGCGGCTGCCATGGTGGTGGAAGGAGAAAAGAAAATTAGGGTTAGGGTTTTGGGAGATGAAGATGATGACGTGGCAGCCTTCCATTGGACAGCTTGTTAGTGCAAGGATTGTTGCCACGTGGCTTGCTTTGGTTGGCTAATTTTAAGAGGTGGGGATTGCCACATGGCATGATCTGGTTGAGTGGAGTTTAAGTGGTAGGAGGGGTGCAACTTAGTGAAAACTGGGGGTGCAGAACAGGTTTTTGTGGTCCACTTGAGGGAGGAGTGTGCAAATAAAATCTGGGGGTGCATTTAGCTCCTGATTTATTCTTTTTCAGAATTTCTTGATTTTGGACTTATTTTGTAACTTTGAATATTTCAAAATCACATTATTAATTGACCAAAAATAAATTCCAGCTGCATTAACAAACGTTAGAATATCCAATAATATTTTATGCAACTAAAATCAATTTTTACGCCACTTTTACCAAACTTACTCAATAAATCCAATAATCACAAATCCTAATTAAATCAATCTTTAAGCACAGAAAATTCAATTAAATCCCCAAATTTAAATATTAAATGAGGGCAAAAATTTGAACTCATCAAAAAGGTTGGCCTCCTCTATGATAAAAGCGGTTTTGAGCTTGTCTTCATCGGCCATGGGTATCTGATTATAGCATCAATATGCATCTAGGAAACATAGTACCGCGTGTCTTGCAGCTCCATCGACTAGTCTGTCGATGCTGGGTAGTGGGTAGGCATCCCGTGCCGCTGGATTTCTTTACTAGTACCACGTTTGCCAGCCAGGTTATGTACTGGGCTTCACCAACGAATTCGACCTGTTTTAGCTTGTTGGCTTCTGCTATGGCTGCTTGTCTTCTACTTTCGCCGAGTTTCCTCTTCTTCTGGGAGACAGGTTTTGCGTTGGGGAAAACAGATAACTTGTGGGAGGCCACCTTGGGTGTACACCGGGGAGGTCTGCTGCGGACCAGGCGAAAAGGTTGGCGTTCCGTTTAAGAACTTGTTCAATGTGGCGCTCCTCTCCATCGGGAAAGGTGGTTCCAATCTGAAGGAATCGATTCTGCTGTGCTAGCGAGAGTTGCCTTATGTCCCTAACGGGCTCGACTCGGGCTTCGGAGTTTATTCTGGGATCGAGATCGTCTCCTGCTAAGGCTGTTCCTGCTCGGGATTGCTCGATGTTGTGGGTTGTCAAGGGCGGGTGGGGAAGTTTCAGGCTTGCCATGTAGCATTCCCTGGCGGCGCGCTGGTCGCCGTGCACTGTGATTATGTCGCCTTGCAGGGATGGGAATTTCATGGCGAGGTGTGGAGTGCATACGATGGCTCCCAAGGTGTTGATGGATGGTCTCCCCAGAAGTATGTTGTAGGATGTGTGGACATCAACGACTAGGTAGCGGATGGGTATGGTCTTCGTTTGCTTACCTTCTCCGAAAGTTGTGTGGAGGTCGATGTAGCCTTTGGTTGGAACCCTTTCGTCGGAGAATCCGTATATGGGTTCGTCATGGGGGGTGAGGTCAGCTAGGGGTATCTGTAACTTGTTGAAGGTTTTCCAGTATACGATATCTACGGAGCTCCCTTGATAAAATGAGTACTTTTTGACTGCAAAGTTTTCTACTTCTATAGTTATGACCATAGGGTCGTCCTGGTTGGGGTCTGTGCCTTGAAAGTCTGAGTCTGAGAATGTGATGGGCGACATTCTTCTTATCGTTCTGTTGGATATAGCGTGTACTAATTGGACAGCTCTTAGGTGCTTCTTTCTGGAGGAGGACGACCTCCCTCCTCCTGCGAACTCTCCAGATATTGTGTTGATTGTTCCGCGCAAGGGTGGTCTTACGTAATGTTTGAGATGCCCGGCTCGCACGAGCTCTTCTATATTGTCCCGCAGGGTATCGCATTCATCAGTTGTATGGCCATTGTTGCGATGGTAATGGCAATACTTGCTCAGGTCCGCGTTAGGTGGGTTTTGGTACTTTCAGGGTGGGGGGATGAGTTCTGCCTGCAGGACCTCGTCCAGTATGCGAGATCTGGGTGCATTCAAGGGAGCGTAGTTGGAGAACTTAACGGGCCTTCGCTCCACAGGACGGTTCTGTTCGAGCGGGGGAGGTTCTTTGTTAGGCCTCCTGGTGTCAGCTCGCGCCGGGGGGGTCTGAGCGTTGCTTTGGTATCGTCTCATGTGTTTGACTCTGATAAACATGGCCTCTCTTCTCCTAAGCTCTTGCATGCTCAGGGGGCGCATTGCCAACTCATCAGCGAAGGGCCCTGGCTTGAGGGAGGTCATCATATACATTAAGATGAGATTGGGGGTAAGGTCCTTGATTTTCATGGCGATGGCGCAAAATCTGTCGATGAAAACCCGGAGGGGTTCTCCCTCTTCTTGTTTGAGGTTGAGGAGAGCGATTGTGGTGAGGTCATGGTGACGACTTGTGTCGAATTGGGTGGTGAAGGTAGTGGTGAGTGTAGTGAAGGAGTCGATGGTGTATGGGGGGAGGCTCATGAACCATTCCAGAGCTAATCCTCTGAGGGCCACTGAGAACGACTTACATAACACGGCGTCGTCCGTGGAATATAGTCCTACCTGCTGGTATAGATAGATACAAACTCGTCTGGATCCGTTGTGCCATCGTATGTGACAGTGGGTGCCTTCCATTTATGGGGCAGAGGGGTTTCTGTGATTCCGTCTATGAAGGGGTGGCGACGGTTCCTCCTCGAGGCGAAGGAGCTGTAGTTACCGCCCGTCGTAGGCCCGGTGGGTTTGTATTCGCTTTCGTCCTCAGTCGGGTGGATATCAGCTCTTGAATGGGGACGAGCATCGACCCTTGAGTGAGGGGGAACATCAGCCCTCGATCGGGGTTGGTAGGGTTCCCCAACTGCTTGGTCCGCTTCTATCTTCTGCCTAAGGCGGGAGTTTTCCTCTCTCAATGCTTCCATCTCGTCTGCGTTCCTCTTCTTGTATTCTGCGAACTCTTGTTGCATCCTGGCTTAGGCCTCCAAAATGCGGGAAATCTCTGATGCTGGTCCGGGGTCCCCAACTTCAGCAGTGGGAACCACGGGAGGGACATCCGCTGTCCTGCTTCTCGTGGAAACCATCTTGTCTCTAGGGGATGTTGTTTTGGATCTGTGAAGTACTCTTCGGCCCCACGGTGGGCGCCAAATGTTCTTACGGGACCGAAGGTTGTAATCGACAAATCACTTGAGGGCTTCGGACGGCTGATCTCGGACTGTTCTTCTATTGCTTCCAAGAGAATCCGAGGGCGGAGCATGGGACCTGCAAAAGACACTCCAATGCCTAAGTCAGCACTGGTGATGTGATGTCAGAGTATCAGAATAATTAATGCGTAATCAATGCATGGAACAATGTGCTATTTATACCTTTTTTACCTGTGGGTCCTACCTGGGATGGGCCTTTGGGCCCAATATCCCCTTTTTGGCTATTCTTGGATCCAATGCTGAGGGGAGAAATTACCAAGAGGTCCTTCAGGGGTTGGCGGTATTCGGTACTCGGTCATGAGGGTCTCTATGGGTGGATGATCTCATCTTGTTAGTCGGAGTGGCTACGCCACAAATCTGGACTGTCTTTGGGAGGGATACCCTTAGTGCTGGGTAGGCGGCTATCAGGAGGGTCGTTAAAGGCCGCGTACTTCGGGGGGTTGTCTGTTGTAATGTGTGCGGCCACAGGTTTTGCTGAGGGTCGTGTTCTTTAGGGAGGGTGTTTGGTATGATGTATGCGGCTATTGAGACCATTGTAGAGTAAGCGGCTTTGAGGCTTTGCTAGAGGCTGTATACTAGGGGGTGGGATCCTTCAGAGCGGGAGGTAATGTGGGTGGTCATTAGGTTTGCTGGATGGCATATGAACCAGGGGGGACTCTTTTAAGGTAGGCGGTCAGCGGGTGTGTCTGGTGCCGTGTACCTAGGTATGGTTGGGACAAAAATATTTTAAACTAAAAAATAAAAATAAAAAAGTTACTTTTTTTATTTTATTGTTTTAATTGAAATCTTGTGATATAGAAACAAGATAAGAAAAAATATTAATAACATCAAGTTTTCTAAAAATCTTAAGAAAGAAACATTAAAAAGATAGAAAATTTAAAAATCTTATAATAGAATTATATTAAAAAATGAGAAAAAATTAAAAAATACATAAGCATTTTCAAAGTTATTTAATTGAAAACATTTTAAGTTTTCTAATTGAAATATTGTACTACAAGAAAGTCCTAATTACTTATTTAAAAGAAATTACTGTAGAGGTGGTTAAGCGTATATATTAGTTTTTAAAATGCTATATTTGATTTGTTCATTGTTAGGCTACGTCAATAATTTTTTAACCTAATTGTACTTCAATTGTGGTAAGTTAGATTATAACACATTCTTTTCAATTGTTAAAAAAGAACAAAATGGTGTATCATTTCATTTAAATTTTTATTTTTTATTACTTCAAAATAATTTGTAATTTTATTAATAATTAAGAAACTATTATAGAATAAAATGTTATTATAATAATGGTTGTGGTAATCATAATATATAAAACTTATTCATAAAATAAAATAAAATATACCAAATTGGATGTATCATTTAATTTAATTTTTCAATGTTTATTACTTGACGTTATTGCATTACATTGATTGAATTTTATGTTCTAGTTATATCTTTTATCTTTTTACATCTTTAAAAGAATAACTTGTTATATCTTGAAAGAAAAAGAAAATCTTTTATCTTAAAATCACAATTTGATAACTTTTAATTGATTTTTAATTGAAATCTTGTGCTATAGAAAAAAAAAGTTAATAAAATATTACTAAAGTATCATTTTCTAAAATTTAAAAAATAGAATTAACTAAAAAGCTTATAGTATAATTATATTTCAAAAATGAGAAATATTTAAAAATAGATAAATATTTTAAAAATATTTTAAACTAAAAAATAAAAATAAAAAAGTTACTTTTTTTATTTTATTGGATAAAAATTTAAATTATTTTAATTGAAATATTGTGATATAGAAAGAAGATAAGAAAAAATATTAATAACATCAAGTTTTCTAAAAATCTCAAGGGAGAAATATTAAAAAAATAGAAAATTTAAAAATCTTATAATAGAATTTGTGAGGCCCCTTTTTCCCACTTATATTTTTTATTGGGCCTGGTCTTTTCATAGGCCCAAGGCCAGCCCAAAAAGGGACCCCAATACCCCTTCCAGCTACTCACAGTTCCACTTGTCTCCTTTTTCAGAAGTTGTCTCCCTCTCTCAAACCTCCAAGACTCCAGATAGAGCTCTGCTAGGGCACATAGATTGTTTCATCTTCGAGCTAGATACAGCGGTTCTGTCTCCGAGTAGGTTACTCCTCAAGGCTGCCATAGCCTTCCTTTCCCTTTCTAGTTGGGTGCTTTAGTTGCGTTAGAGTTCATCTTCTTATACTCGTTTTGGGTCCTGGGATTTCTGTTTCAGCTCACTATCTTAGCTCATGGAGCTGTTGTGCCTGGGTTACATTCTCTGTGTTACTGCTCCATTCTCTTGCGCCTAAAAAGGTAAGGGAAGCTAGTATTTTAACTATTTAAAGTATTTCTCCTTGTTTTTGGTTTGTTGAATGCTTTTGGATGCTAAATGATGTTTTGGATGGAATGAAAATTGTCTTGCTTGCATTTTGTATGTCTCTTGAGTGTGTGTTCCTGCTGCATGCGTGAAACAGTTGCGAGTACTGTCATTCTCGCCTAAGCGAGCTCGTCTCGCCTAGGCGAGAGTGTTTGAGACTCGCCCAGGTTCTACTCGAGTGTCTTGCTCAAGCGGAGGGCTCCTGCTTTGAGCGACGCATCGTCTCGCTCAGGCGAGAGTGACTCGCCCAAGCGAGTTGTCGAGGAAAACCTGATGTACTGTGCTCGCGTTCTCGTCCAAGCGAGGGACCTGCATTTTTGGCGAAGGGCAGTCTCGCCCAGGCGAGATGGGTCCGCTTAGGCAAGGATGCATAGAGTGCTCACAGTGCTTCTGTTTCAAGTCTCGCTCAGGCGAGAATGCCTAGCTTAGGCGGGATCATTGAGGTCGCCTAGGCGAAGGCATTTAGCCTAAGCGAGAACAATGCGAAATTTCACTTTTATTCCCTGTTATTGTTGTGGTTGAATGTTATTATGAGTATGCATGTGTTATTGAAGTTGTATGAAATGAAAGTGGCATGATTGGATTAAGGTATGGCTTGAAACTATTGGATGGTGTAAATGTGGCATGAGAATTAGATGTATGAAATAAAGCTGGTGGTTATGGTATAAGAGACATGAAATTTGTATGTGATAGGCGTAATTCCATGAGTCTCGTGGGGAGATCTCATGGTGGTGTGTAGTGTATATATTAAGATATGGATTTAAGTAAGGACCGCATCCCGAAACTCTAAAGGGTCAGTGAGTCTCATGTAAAGCAAACTGACCCAAGTGGTGAGAGTAGCGGGAGGCCCTAGTGTGTAGCAAGATAATGGCCTTAGACGCTTAAAGGCTAACCTTGTGTGTGGTAGGGTGAAACCCATTGGCAATGGCTCTGCAGAGCAGTAGAGGCCACCACAAGTGCAAGCGTCCAGTGAATCCGATCTTAGTATATGTATCCGGATAATTGAGTAATAGTGTCTTGTTTGCTTACTATAACATGATTTGTACCTTCTGTGTTGCCTGTTTGGGATTGTTTTAAATTATTGCCTGTTGTAGTATGTCGAAGTTATTTCATAATAAGCTCACCCTTTCATTTTTGTGGGTGCCCTTGTTTTGATTTCTCTTTTACGATTATCAACTTATGGTAGGAGCAGATGGAAATACTTCTGGAGGTAGGCCTGATGGTGGTAGCGGTGTAGCTTAGTGGGTCTGTTGTTGTGGCCCTCGGAAGCAATTTTATGGCCCTAGTGCCTTTGTAATTCCTTGCTTTAGGAGCCTTTGTTTTGCATAATTGTTGAATCTTTAGATTCTGTTTTGGTTCTGGCATGGTTGTATGCCTAGGATTCCTTTCAAGTACTCCTATGGATGACTGTAAAAGCGCATTCCTTGATTATGGTTTTTCATCTATTAGCTTTGCTCTTCGTTATTATAAATATGAGATGTTTTACTTAGCAGATTAATCTATTTAAATGGGATGTCTCATTTTTATGGTATCAAAGCCTTCGTTCCTTAGTTTTTGTGGGTTATGTGTTTGCTTAGCTTTCGTTGTGCCCTTCTTGTCGTGTTTAGATGAGTTTCTAGCTTAACCAAGTTTCTAATGGTTCTTTCTGTGTGTCCAGTGTTATGGCACCCCCTTGTATAGCTCCTCCTCCACCCCCACAAGGCGATGGGCAAGATCTGGCTAGGGCGATCGAGGCTATGGCTGTAGCCTTGACGCAACAGAGCAATGCCATGTTGCAACAGAATGAGGCGGCTATGCAACGCCAAGAGGCCTCTCTTGGACAACAACGCCTGGTGATATAGCCGATGGAGGCTGCAAGACAGGCTGTTGAGGTTGCCCAAAGGCAGCATATGGATGCTCTCCGCCAGTTAGGGGAGAATGTTGTCGGTGCCCCGACGTATGGTCCTCATCCCCAACCTCCACCCCCTGAATGGAGTTTGGAAGAGATGCCCGACCAGGCAGACCAATGAATGAAGGATATGGAGCGCATCCTCGATGCCAAGAGATGCCCCAATGAGAGCAGGTTTGCTTTCACTGTCTACATGCTCACAGGAGAGGTTGAGCATTGGTGGGCCAGCATGAGGCTGGTTATGGAAGAAAGGCAGGAGGAAATCACCTAGGAGGCCTTCAAGAGGAGGCTTTTATCTGAGTACTTCCCAGACAGCGTGAGATACGCAAAGGAGGTGGAATTCTTCCAGCTGACGTAGGGAAACAAGTCTGTAGCAGAGTATGCAGAGAGGTTCCAGCATCTGGGACGCTTCTATACCATGCCGCTCGATGAGGAATGGGGCTGCAGGAAGTTTGAGAATGGTCTCCGAGGAGACTTTCGCTTGATGGTAGCCCCACTTTCCATCAAGGACTTCGCTGCCTTGATGGAAAAGGCCAGGTTATGGAGAGAATGAAAATGGAGGTTGAGGTCCAACATCAGCCACAACAGAGGGTTAGCGGACCATCTGAGTTGAGGCCGAGAGTTAAAGAGAAGAAGAAGCCTTATGCCAGGCCTCATCCACAACCATGGGGGTCTAGAGGCTTTTCTTCCCCGCGTAGCAGGATCTAGTGCCATCATTGTGCAGGACCGCATGTAAAGAGTTTTTGCCCGCAGCTATCCGGGTTCCGCAGGTGCAACCATTGTGGCAGGGAGGGCCACTTTGGCAGGGATTGTCCTACTTTGAGGAGGGCAATGGCACGACCTTCATCACAAACTCCGAGCCAGACTCAGCAGAGGAGGGGAGGCGGCAGGCCTCAAGCTACAAGCAAGGTTTATGCGATGACTGGGTTAGAGGCAGCGGGTGCAGGTAACCTCGTCATTGGTTGTTGTGTGATTTATGGCAAGGCTTGTTGTGTTCTTTTTTATTCTGGAGCGACACACTCTTTTGTGTCAGAGTCGTGTGTGCGGGAGTTGGGTCTGCCGGTGTGTGAACTACAGTTTGATCTCGTGGTATATACTCTGACATTTGAGTTGGTTAGGACTTCTACTGTGTGTGCTAGATGTCCAGTTGAGGTAGAGGGACGCGTATACAAAGTCAATCTTATATGCCTTCCTCTGTAAGGGCTAGATGTGATCTTGGGGATGGATTGGCTCTCCGCCAATCACGTTCTCAACGACTACAGAGAGAAGAAGTTGTTGTTCTCCAACTCAGAGGAGCCTAAGTTGTTCTTTTCCCATGGGGTTATGAAAGAAATCCAGGACGGTGCGCAGTGCTATATGATCTTTGACAGGATAGAGGTTGAGAAGGAAGAAAGGATAACAGTGATACCGGTGGTCAGGGAATTTGAAGATGTGTTCCCTGAAGAGGTACCAGGTTTATCTCCAAAGAGAGAGGTCGAGTTCTCCATAAACTTGGTACCAGGAGCGGGCCCCGTGTCGATAGCCCCTTATCGGATGGCTCTTGCGGAGTTGGCGGAGCTAAAGAAGCAAATAGAGGAATTGCTTGAGAAGTAGTTTATATGGCCAAGTGCGTCGCCGTAGGGAGCGCCAGTTTTGTTGGTAAAGAAGAAAGATGGCGGCTCGAGATTGTGTGTGGATTATAGGCAACTAAATAAGCTGACTATCAAAAAAAGTATTCCTTGCCAAGAATAGATGATTTGATGGATCAACTACATGGGGCGTCGGTGTTCTCCAAGATTGACCTCTAGTCGGGTTATCACCAGATTCTGGTGAAAGCAGAGGATGTGGAGAAGACTACTTTTAGATCCAGGTATGGGCACTACGAGTATATGGTTATGCCGTTTGCTGTGACCAATGCTTCAGCCTTGTTCATGGATTATATGAACAGGATCTTCCCCCCGATTCTAGATAAGTTTGTCGTGGTCTTTATAGACGACATAATCATTTACTCCAGGACGCATGAGGAGCATGCCGAGCATCTGACGATAGTGCTTGGTATTTTGAGGGAGAAGCAGTTGTTTGCCAAGTTGTCGAAGTGTGACTTCTGGATGAGAGAGGTGCAGTTCATGGGGCACGTAATATCAGCTCAGGGTATAATTGTGGATCCAGCTAAGGTGGAGGTTGTGGTACAGTGGGAGTGTCCCAAGTCAGTGACGAAGATTCGAAGTTTCATGGGTCTAGCTGGCTACTTCTGGAACTCGGTATAAAAGTTGTTTTCTGAAATCGGTTTTAGTAAGAGAGAAAATTTACAAATCACTGAAATTCATTATGAGAAACAGCCCCCTGAGAGACACAGAGTTCTTGAGCATTCTGGAAGATCATTCAAGTGAAGATTCAAGGAGATTGATGGTTGATTCTACCTTGATGGGTCTAGCTTGAATCTAGGAGCAAATTGACAAATTTGCACAACATAGGTGTATTCGTTTCTTGTTTATTTTGATTATATCTCTGATTACAGTTGCTTCATTGTGTGAAGTGTAGGCCTAGGTGCAATTGCGTGGATGCCTTGCTCCTAGGGGGAGTTCTTGATTGGTAGATCAAGTTCTTGGGTTTCAGGTTCTAGAATTATATAGGTGTTCTTGTAATTCTTGGATCCTAATTGTATTAGTGGAATCCTCCTTAGTAGGTTTACTTAGGAGAAGACTGGACGTAGATTCTTTCTGAATCGAACCAGTATAAACTGTTGTGTCTTGGTTTTTCTCTTCTCTTACAATCTTTCTTAATTGCCTTAAACAGTCCATTAACACAGAACTGCGAAATTAAAGACTCATTAATCAATTCAACTTAAAGAATCTTTCAAGATTCAACTTAAACAAGTGAAAGACTCATTAATCAATTCAGATCCCTTTCTGGGTTGAGCTATTAGACAGATATGTTTTTTAAAAATTGGCACCAGAGCTGGTTAATCGCACGATAATCGATTAGAAAGATCCTGATATGTCTAATACATCTCAAACCTTTATTGAAGGGGCATCCATCAACATGCCACCTCTGTTTGCTGGTGAAAACTACCCTTTTTGGAAAATTAGAATGAAAATTTTTCTTGAATCAGTGGACAAATGGGTATGGGATGCTATGGTGAATGGACCTTTTAAACCAATTAAGATAGTGGAAGGAAAAATTGTTCCTCAAGAGTTCTCACAGTGGACTCTTGATGAAAATAAGAGGGCACACTATGATGTTAGAGCCAAAAATATTATATTTTCTGCACTAACTTTGGATGAATTTTACAGGGTATCTGTGTGTGAATCAGCCAAAGAAATGTGAGATGTCTAGGAAGTAACCCATGAGGGCACGAATGAAGTTAAAAGGGCAAGGAAGAACACTTTCATTCAAGAGTATGAGATGTTCAGGATAGTCTGGAGAAAGCATTTGTGATGTGCATAAAAGATTTACACATATAGTAAATCATCTCCTAGCTCTCGGCAAGACTTTTGACGAGGAACTCAATATCAAAATTTTGAAGAGCTTAAATAGGACATGGCAGCCCAAAGTCACTGCAATTTCAAAATCCAGAGATCTTACTAGCATGAACATAGCCACACTCTTTGGGAAACTAAGGGAACATGAACTAGAGCTTGGAAGACTCAAGGAAGAAGAGGATGGAGAAAAGAGGCACACAATAGCCTTGAAGAGTGTTGTAAAATCTGCAGCAAAATTGAAGAAAGCAGAATCTGTAGATGACTCTAATGATGATTATAACTTTAACAGTGAAGCTTTGAGACTAATGGTAAAGGGGTTCTCAAAATTTCTAAAGTACAAGAACAAATCTAACAGTAATTCTGCAAAAATTAAAAGATCTTCTAGGAAGCAAGAAAAACATGTTCCAACCTGCTATGAGTGTGGAAAAATGGGACACATCAAACCTGAATGTCCTATCCTCAAGCTGAAGCAAAAACTAGAAGAGAAAGTTGAGGCAGACAAGCACAAGAAGAAAAGGAAAGCTTACAACAGTGACTCCAGCTCATCTAGTGAATCTGATGGAAGCATTGAGGAAGAGACCAACCTTTGTCTTATGGCTGGAACAAGCTCTTCTAAGAGCAGTGTGAGTAGTTTCAACTCCAATGATGATGAAAATAACTACTATGAATTACTTGATGCTTTTAATGAATTGCATAAGGAAGCCACAAAATTGCAAAAGTCAAATAATAAGCATAGGGGAGAAATTAAATGGCTTGAAGGTATAGTAAAGCAACTAGAAGAGGAAAATGAAAATCTGATAACAAGTCTTGAAAAACTAGAGAAATCTAAGAAACACTCTAGGTCCAAAGATGACACAAGCTCTCCCTAATGTGAAAAATGCCTAGGACAGCTAGAAAAGATAGATTACCTAATGAAAACTCTCTCAAAATTCACTTTGGGAAGATCAAACCTTGATGCAGTGTTGATGAAGGATTAACTTGTTTTCTTTTAAGATGATTATTGAATATGGTGTGAGTTGATTAAGAAAGCTAAGTGAAATCCCCACTGGACTTTAAGATAGCATGCTATCTAGATGTGAAGGTTCCTTTCACAAAGCTCAAGAGAAGAAGATGATGGATTGATTGAAAACAAAAAGGAAATGGAAGGCACATAAACCATAGAAAACTAAGAACAATTAAAGGAAGAAGAAAACATAGAAGAAAACATAAAATGGAAAGGAAAGAAATGGTAAAAAATGTGAGAAGCACGCTACTGTAAGGCTAGGCTAGAAGCCATGACAACCTTGAAGATGAGTGGATGTGTGTCGCCACTTGCTATGTAAGATAAGGCTTAAAAGTATTCACTCCCAAGGGAGGAAACTCTCACAAATGATTGAGACACAAGAGTGTTTTTACTTCAAAATGTTCAATCCTTTTACATGTCTAGGAGCACCCCTTATATACAAGAGTTTAGGGGCCTTTAAGCAAATAAAAGATACCTAAGGATGTCTCTACAAAAACCTAACCCTAGCTTTTAGAAACTAGGTCAAATAAGGTTACAAAAAATGAGAGACAAAAGACCTAACTATGGTGTGTGCAAGGCTAATTTCGTTCTAGCACAAAAGGAGACAAAGAATGTGTCTCATGTGTCTCCAAAAAGTGGCCAAAGTGTGCTAAAAACAAAGGAGATCAAAGGTACATAGGTACATTTGCTTCATGCCTTTTACTTTATGTTTTATGCCCTTTGCTTTACTCTCTCCTCCACATCATTTATGCTCCTCAATCACCATGCGCCACCTAGCATTGCTTTCTTACTCCTAATTAACCTACAAAGCAAATAAACATAGATTAGCATGTTGGCTTAAGTCAAGTCAACTATAGTCAACAAGTCCAACCTAGTCAAAGGTCAACAAGTCAACTAAAGTTGATTCAACTAAGTCAACTTAGGGAATCAAAAATAACAAACACAAATGAAAGGGATGAAGGATTAGTGAACTTCCTTTCTAAACATGCTTAGTCGTCTTAAGCATGTGCCTCCATCCTTGGTTGGGGTCAATCCTTCATCAAGTGTTAGGATCTCAAAGGAGTGTGCTTAATAAAGAGGGAATAGGTTACAGTGGCAAATCTAATCCATTAGGCACCAGAAATTTTCTAAATATGAGTAAACCAACATTTGTCATTTGCTCCTACTGTTCTGAACATGGTCATGCATCAAATTTCTACTATTCTAAAAATTGTGGGGTTCCTAAAGGAGAGTACAAATGGGTATCTAAAGGAACACCTCAAACCACTAACATGAAAGGACCCAAGTTCAATTGGGTACCTGTATCTTCTCTTTAATCTTTGTTTCAAGTGTGTCTTGATGCAAGGAATATTGGCAAAAGCAACACAAGTCTAAATGCTAAAGCAAGATTTTGATGATGATAAAAGAAGCCTGAAAGCCATTTGGAAGTCAATATGTAGACCATGTGTTGTTGTGTTTAAAGTTATCTTGTAAAATGTAATTAGATTAGTTAGAATCAGTATTGTACAAGAAAATTCTGGTATCTCTCGAAAAATCAAAGTGATAATCGATTATCACTTAGAATAATCGATTATCCTGAGCTGATCCAATTTTTTCAAGAAAGCACTAGAATAATCGATTATCACCTCTGATAATCGATTATCTGCTCAAAAATTTGTTTTCCATTAGCCACACTGGAATAATCGATTATCACTAGTGATAATCGATTATCCTGGTCAGTTGGGCGCGACTGTTCAGCTTTTTGACCTAATTTTTTGAACCTCTATTTAAAGAACCTTAGAGTTACTTCTCACTTACCTTTTTGAGAAGCTAGAGTGCTAGTGTTGTGATTGTAAGAGAGTTCTCTGAGTGTTCTCAATAGAAGCTTTGAAAAACCTAGTGTGGGTAGAGCGATAACTTTTCCTGAGAGGTGTTCTAGGAGATTGAGTGTTGTTGCTGTTGCTAGGAAAGCTAAGGTCAAGGTTCTCTGTGTGATTCAGAGAAAGGTGTTCATCTCTTGTGTGATTCAAGAGAGGTGTTTTCTTTCCTTACACTCTTAATATCTGATTGTAAATCTGTTACTTGTTAGTGATTTAGTTAATCTCGTTTTTGAGAGATTAACAACTGGACGTAGGGTCTTTTGATCCGAACCAGTATAAATACTTGTGTTCAATCTTCTTCTCTATCTCTTTATTTCATCTATTATTGTGTTTAAAGAAATTAATCACTGATTTAATTGATAAATTTTGGAAAAATTTTAAAGTATTAATTTTATTACTTAAAACCAATTCACCCCCCTCTTGGTTTTTGTCCATACGCCTAAACATTCCGCTGCGCGATACCAACAATTGGTATCAGAGCTTGGTTAGATAGTTATTCAAATTTTTCGAAAATGGTTGGACAAAATCAAACCTTTGCTGAGGGTGCGTCTATCAACAGACCTCCTCTATTTACTGGTGAAAATTATCCCTTCTGGAAAGTTAGAATGCAAATTTTTCTGGAATCTGTTGATAGAGGTATTTGGGATGCTATTGTAAATGGTCCATTTGTTCCTGTTAATTTTGTAAATGATGTGCAGGAACCAAAGCCATTCTCGCAATGGACAGCAGACGAAAATAGAAGAGCCTAGTATGATGTAAAAGCCAGAAATATAATTTCATCTGCCTTAACCCTTGATGAGTTTTATAGGATCTCAGTCTGCACCAGTGCACAAGAAATGTGGGAAATATTGCGTGTAACCCATGAAGGAACAGACGATGTGAAAAGAGCACGCAAGAACTCCTTGATCCAAGAATACGAAATGTTTCGGATGCAACAAGGAGAAACTATACAGAAACGATTCACACATATCATCAATCATCTCACAGGTCTAGGTAAAACTTTTGACACTGATGAATTAAATATAAAAATTCTTAAATCCTTGAACAGGACTTGGCAGCCGAAGGTGACAGCCATCACGGAGTCGCAAAATCTTGCGACAATGACGATGGCGGCTCTATTTGGAAAGCTGAGAGAACATGAGCTTGTATTGGGCAGACTAAATGAAGAAGAAGATATTGGAAGAAAGAAGAACATAGCCTTTAAAACTGAAGTGGTTAAAGGTAAAAAGCAAAAGGAAGAAGAAGATTCGGATAACGATGAAAATCTTAGTCTTATGATTAAGAAATTTACAAAATTCATGAAGGCCAAAGGTAAAAATCAATTCAAGAGCATAAAGAAGGATAATCAAGGATCATCCTCAAATTTCAAATGCTACGGATGTGGAGAATCTGGACACGTCAAAGCTGATTGCCCAAATTCAAAGAAAAGTGAAGAAAAGAAGGGCAAAAAATTCTTTAAAAAGAAAGCATTAATAGCATGGGAAGACAATGCCTCAAGCACATCAAATTCTAGCGATTCTGAAAATGAAGAAGCAAATCTATGTTTGATGGCTAATCATGATAATTCTGACAGTGAGGTAAATTCTACTTGCCATGAAAATGACTATGATGATTTGTATGATGCTTTTCAACAATTACTTATTAAATCTAGTAAATTGGATACTGTTTATAAAAAGTTAAAATCTGATTTTAAAGATTTACAAAGTAAATTCGAAAAATCTCTCTTGAAGAAGAATTTTTGAAAAGTAAAATTTCAATTTTAGAAAACAAAGAAAAAGAAGTTGTTGAATGTGCTTCATGTAAAAGTTACATGTTTGATATATGTATTTTGGAAAAACATCTTGAAGATGCCTTAGAAAATAAAAATTGTGAAAAGTTTGATCTCAAGAAAAACCCAAATAAGACCAAGCATGCTCATAATCATAGTTTTAAAAATAAAACTAAAAGAACTCATAGAGATTGGGTAGAAAAAGGAACATCTCATTTTATGAATACATATGCATGTACTGCTACATGTTTTTATTGCATGAAAAAGGATCATACTTCAAACAAATGCAATATTAAACATTTTGGTGTTCCAAATGGGAAGTATCATTGGGTGCCTGTTCATACGTAGATATTTTTATTCTAACCCCAAGGACCCAAACAAGTTGTTGGGGACCTAAATGAATTGTTTCCTTATTTTGCAGATGACTTCTAAATCCAGAAGGTCAATGTGGTATCTTGACAGTGGTTGTTCAAGACACATGACTGGAGACAAAAAGAAGTTTAAGAACTTTAAAAGAAAGGAACAATGATCTGTCACTTATGGGGATAACAACAAAGGAAAAATACTTGGAACAGGTGATGTAGGTGGAGGAAATACTTTGGAGATCAAGGATGTACTGTATGTGGAAGGACTAAAGCACAATCTTCTCAGTATAAGCTAATTATGTGATAAAGGACTCAAAGTAATATTTGAGAGTGACTACTGTACTATTCATCAAAAGGACTCCAAAGAAGTAACCTTAAAAGGTATGAGACACAATAACATTTACTTGATTGATCTTGATACTGCATCATCTAGTGATATAACTTGTTTGGTTAAAGAATAAAATCCTTGGTTATGGCATAAACGAGCTGCTCATATTAACATGCAACAATTAAACAAACTGATTTCTAAAGAATTAGTAATTGGATTGCCAAAAATAAAGTTTGAAAAAGATAAACTATGTGATGCATGTCAAAAAGGAAAACAAGTAAAATCTTCATTTCATTCAAAAAATGTGATTTCTACATCAAAACCTTTAGAACTCTTGCATATGGATTTATTTGGTCCTTCAAGGACAAAAAGCTTTGGAGGAAATTATTATGCTCTTGTTATTGTTGATGATTACTCAAGATATACATGAACTTTCTTTCTCACACTAAAAAGTGAGGCATTTAAAGCTTTTAAGAAGTTTGCAAAAGCAGTTCAAAATGAAAAAGATTTGAAAATTAAAGTTCTAAGAAGTGATCATGGTGGAGAATTTCAAAATGAATTGTTTGAAAACTTTTGTGAAGAAAACAGAATTATGCATAATTTTTCACACCTAGAACTCCTCAACAAAATGGAGTTGTAGAAAGGAAAAATAGATCTTTAGAAGAATTAGCTCGCACAATGTTGAACGAATATGATGTGCCTAAATATTTTTGGGCTGATGTTGTGAGCACAACTTGTTATGTATTAAATAGAATGCTCATTAGACCAATTTTAAAAATTACCCCTTATGAATTGTTTAAAGGAAGAAAGCCTAATGTAGCACATTTAAAAATATTTGGATGCAAATGCTTTGTTCTAAATAACGGAAAAGAAAATTTGAGTAAATTTGATTCTAAAGCTGATGAAGCTATTCTCTTAGGATATTCATTAACTAGTAAAGCCTATAGAATTTTCAATAGAAGAACTTTGAATGTGGAAGAATCTGTGCATGTTGTTTTTGATGAAATTGTGGACCTTGAGGAGAACCCTCTTGAGTCAAATAAAACAAATGGAGGTGATGAAGAATATTTCAAAGAAGCCTTTGATGAGATGTATCTAAATGAAAATCCACTGACTAAACCTGAAGATCTTGCCAAAAGTTGGAAATCACCTAGAGGATTGTCTCTAGAAAATGTCATTGGAGATATATCAAAGGGAGTAACTACTAGAAATATGTCAAATTTCTGTATGACTGTTGCTTTTGTTTCACAGATAGAACCCAAAAATGTAGAAGAAGCTCTTCAAGATGATCAATGGTGTATAGCAATGCAAGAAGAGCTGAATCAATTTGAAAGGAATGAAGTTTGGGAACTCATTCCTAAGGATGATTCACACCAAGTCATAGGAACAAAATGGGTGTTCAGAAACAAACTGGATGAAGATGGAAACATCATTAAAAACAAAGCCAGACTTGTAGCAAAGGGGTACAGACAAGAAGAAGGTATAGACTATGATGAGACTTATGCTCCAGTTGCCAGGTTAAAAGCTATACGTTTACTTCTTGCCTATGCTTCTCTCATGAAATTTAAACTATATCAGATGGATGTCAAAAGTGCTTTCCTAAATGGATTTATAAAAGCAAATGTGTATGTTGAACAACCACCTGGATTTGAAGACTATAAGTTTCCTAATCACATTTATAAATTAAAGAAAGCATTGTATGGATTAAAACAAGCACCTAGATCTTGGTATGAAAGATTAAGTACATTTTTGTTAGAAAATAATTTTGAAAGAGGTAAAATTGATTTCACTCTGTTTATTAAAAGAGTAAATGAGCACATTTTGCTAGTTCAGATTTATGTAAATGACATAATATTTGGGTCTACTGATAGTTCACTATGTAAAGGCTTTGCAAGCATAATGTAAGGAGAATTTGAAATGTTAATGATGGGAGAATTGACATTCTTTTTAGGTCTTCAAATTAAGCAAATGGAAAATGGAACTTTCATTTCTCAATCTAAGTACTGTAAAGAAGTACTTAAGAAATTTGGAATGGATACTGCTAAGGAAGCAAGTACTCCTATGGGAACCTCCTGCTACTTAGACAAAGATGAATCAGGAATAGAGGTAAATCAAACTATGTTTAGAGGCATGATAGGTTCTTTGTTGTATCTTACTGCAAGTAGGCCTGACATTATGCAATATGTATGTGTGTGTGCTTGTTTTCAAGCCAATCCAAAAGAATCACATCTTACTGCAGTAAAAAGAATTTTAAAATATTTAAAAGGAACTACATGTTTTGGACTTTGGTATCCTTCAGGAGCATCTCCAAATTTGATAGGCTATTCAGATGCTGATTATGGTGGTTGTAAAATAGATAGAAAAAGTACCAGTGGTACTTGTCACCTCTTAGGAAGTTCATTAGTCTCTTGGCACTCTAAGAAACAAGCTTGTGTAGCTTTGTCAACTACATAGGCTGAATACATAGCAGCTGGAAATTGTTGTGCTCAAATTCTTTGGATGAAACAACAATTAGAAGACTATAATATCTTTCTAAACCATATACCTCTGAAATGTGATAATACCAGTGCTATTAACTTAACCAAAAATCCGATAATGCACTCTAGGACAAAGCACATTGAAATAAGGCATCATTTCCTAAGAGATCACATAAATAAAGGAAATTGTGAGATAGAATATGTAGATACAAAGCATCAATTAGCTGATATCTTTACCAAACCTTTAGCTAAAGATAGATTTTATGAACTAAGAAGAGACTTAGGCATATTAGAGATCTCTTAAATTTGTCAAAAACTTAAATTCCTTAAAAAATCTGAAAAATAGCGTTAATAATCGATTATCAGTGTCAATAATCGATTATCAGCTACTCTTAAAAAATCTCAAAACATTCTGGAATAATCGATTATTTGGGCCATTATCGATTATCCTTAAAATTCTCAGCCTTAAAATTCAAAAAAAATCTGTAATAATCGATTATTTGGGGCAATAATCAATTATCCTTCATTTTGAGCCAAAAATAAAAAACTCACTGGAATAATCGATTATCACTTAGGATAATCGATTATCAGCTTGTTAGACTTCATATTTTGCCCAGTTCATGAACCAATAATCGATTATCACCTTAGGATAATCGATTATTACACGTCATTGGACCAAATAAATTTAAAAACTAGCCGTTGCAACGACTAGATTTGCATCAAAACACATGTATATGGCCGTTGGTGACTCTTCTCTATAAATCTTAGCCATTTTTGTCACCAGAACACTCTTTTCTCTCCATCAACACTCAAGAACCTCTCATTTTCTCATTTTCTCATTTTCTCAAAAACTCTCAAAAGCTTCCCTCTCCTTTACCTCAACCATGGCTGAACCCTCTCGTAGAACGATTCCTACCCGCAAAAGGACTACATCTCGTGCTTCTCAACCCTCAACTACACCTAGGACTGCTTCCATTGTTTAGAGGTGGCTCATCCTCTTCTTTAGAGGATCACATTTTAAATCTCAACCAGAGACTTGAAGAATTCTTTCTTCTCTCCACTCACAGACATGAAGAAGTCACTGGCTTAATTAGAGGATTAGATTCTAGGATTTCTAACTAAGAACGTAAATTTGATAAGTATGATGACGGTGATGACATGAGTCAAGACTTTTAAAGGTCTACATCATAGTTATCTTTTATTACTATTGTAATATGTTTTCCAGTTGTTATTAATAAAAGTCTATTTTTTGTTATTCTTTACCATTGTCAAATTGATGGGGAGTTTCTCTATTAAAACTTTTTTCCTATGATCAAAACAGGGGGAGAAAAAAGTTTAAAAGTTTAAACCAAATAGTGCTACTAACAAATGTACTTGTAAGATATTTTGATTGCAGATACTTTAAACCTATTGTTTTGATCATCATCAAAAAGAGGGAGATTGTTGGCAAAAGCAATACAAGTCTAAATGCTGAAGCAAGATTTTGATGATGATAAAAGAAGTCTGAAAGCCATCTGGAAGCCAATATGTAGACCATGTGTTGTTGTGTTTAAAGCTATCTTGTAAAATGTAATTAGATTAGTTAGAATCAGTATTGTACAAGAAAATTCTGGTATCTCTCGAAAAATCAAAGTGATAATCGATTATCACTTAGAATAATCGATTATCCTGAGTTGATCCAATTTTTTCAAGAAAGCACTGGAATAATCGATTATCACCTCTGATAATCGATTATCTGTTCAAAAATTTGTTTTTCATAAACCACACTGGAATAATCGATTATCACTAGTGATAATCGATTATCCTGGTCAGTTGGGCGCGACTGTTTAGCTTTTTGACCTAATTTTTTGAACCTCTATTTAAGGAACCTTAGAGTTACTTCTCACTTACCTTTTTGAGAAGCTAGAGTGCTAGGGCTGTGATTGCAAGAGAGTTCTCTGAGTGTTCTCAATAGAAGCTTTGAAAAACCTAGTGTGGGTAGAGCGATAACTTTTCCTGAGAGGTGTTCTAGGAGATTGAGTGTTGCTGTTGTTGCTAGGAAAGCTAAGGTCAAGGTTCTCTGTGTGATTTAGAGAAAGGTGTTCATCTCTTGTGTGATTCAAGAGAGGTGTTTTCTTTCCTTACACTCTTAATATCTGATTGTAAATCTGTTACTTGTTAGTGATTTAGTTAATCTCGTTTTGGAGAGATTAACAACTGGACATAGGGTCTTTTGATCCGAACCAGTATAAATACTTGTGTTCAATCTTCTTCTCTATCTCTTTATTTCATCTATTATTGTGTTTAAAGAAATTAATCACTGATTTAATTGATAAATTTTGGAAAAATTTTAAAGTATTAATTTTATTACTTAAAACCAATTCACCCCCTCTTGGTTTTTGTCCATACGCCTAAACATTCCGCTGCGCGATACCAACAAGGAAAACAATGTAACTTCTATATAATGGATGTTGAAGACACATGAAAAGAGATGTGAAGAACTTCTGCAGGATATCTTACAAAGCCAATTAATGGTCATGTTACATGAGGTGATAATAACAAAGGTCAAATTTTAGGCATTGCCAAGGTGAAAATTTCCTCTTCTATTGTGATCAAGTATAATTGTTGGTTCAAGTACTCCCATATTTTGATTTTACTGCATGTTTGTTCACTAAAAAGGAAGTAAAATTAGCATTTTTTCATATTTCTGCATAAATTAATCCATTAGGTAATTCTCTAATAGATTATCGTTTTCCTGTTATGGCTAATTTGTTGCTTCTGAACACTACATAATTCATTAGATTAGTCATCTGCTAGTACTGTAATCCTTAACTGCTTGTATGCACTCTGATATTCCTACTGTTGGATTTGTTTATCTATCCCATTGGTCTTGGTTTCTATTTGCTCTATACATCCATAAATTTCCGCACTATTAATTTAAATTGATATTGTAATACTTAATTGTTGATTTGATTTATGGTTGTCTGCACTCTGATGTTAACCTGTGCTATTGATTTCACCTGTTGCGTTGTTAGTATTGTCATACTTTGTATTGTTACTATGTGATGTTCATGGTATGTGCTGGTTTGGTTGTGTTACACCCCTATGCTCTTTTTGCTAATGTCCAAAGGGGGAGAAAGCTATTTGTTTATGTACTGCAGGACACATAATGCTGCTATGTTACAGGACATATTTTGGCCATCATCAAAAAGGGGGAGATTGTTGAAAGGGGGAGCTACTTCAACTCATATGAAGATGGTTTTGATGATGTCCAAGACTACACTTCATGTGCATTACCAGTTTAGAATTAGTCCTATTTTAGTTAGGCTGTGCATTAGGATGTTTGTATGAAATTATCATATGTAAATCAAGCCTGCATTAAGTTGTAATTAGCCATCATACTCTTGCTTGTGCAATCATAAATTGATTAGTTGTTTAACTAATGGATTAGCTGTGAGTACTGCACTAAGGCAGTGAAAATACACTCACGATAATCGATTAGGTAAATTCCTAATCCATTAATGACAGCAGAGAACTCTGTATAAAAGTTGTTTTCTAAAATCTGTTTTAGTAAGGGAGAAAATTTACAAATCACTAAAATTCATTCTGAGAAACAGCCCTCTGAAAGACACAGAGTTCTTGAGCATTCTGGAAGATCATTCAAGTGAAGATTCAAGGAGATTGATGGTTGATTCTACCTTGATGGGTCTAGCTTGAATCTAGAAGCAAATTGACAAATCTGCACAACATAGGTGTATTCGTTTCTTGTTTATTTTGATTGTATCTTTGATTACAATTGCTTCATTGTGTGAAGTGTAGGCCTAGGTGCAATTACGTTGATGCATTTCTCCTAGGGGGAGTTCTTGATTGGTAGATCAAGTTCTTGGGTTTCAGGTTCTAGAATTATATAGGTGTTCTTGTAATTCTTGGATCCTAATTGTATTAGTGGAATCCTCCTAACTGGGTTTACTTAGGAGAAGACTGGACGTAGATTCTTTTTGAATCGAACTAGTATAAACTGTTGTGTCTTGGTTTTTCTCTTCTCTTACAATCTTTCTTAATTGCCTTAAACAGTCCATTAACACCGAACTGCGACATTGATTAATTGCGTCATAAAACTTAAAGACTCTTTCAAGATTCAACTTAAACAACTGAAAGACTCATTAATCAATTCAAATCCCTTTCTGGGTTGAGCTATTAGACAGATCTGTTTTTTAACAATATTCAACCATAAATACATATTTACAAAAGCATTTTAAATTAAAAATAGAAAAGATTATTATTTTTTATTAAATTTCATAACATTTTAAGTTTTCTAATTGAAATATTGTACTACAAGAAAGTCCTAATTACTTATGACTGACCAATTATTTAAAAGAAATTACTGTAGAGGTGGTTAAGCGTATATATTAGTTTTTAAAATGCTATATTTGATTTGTTCATTGTTAGGCTACGTCAATAATTTTTTAACCTAATTGTACTTCAATTGTGGTAAGTTAGATTATAACACATTCTTTTCAATTGTTAAAAAAGAAGAACAAAGTGGTGTATCATTTCATTTAAATTTTTACTTTTTATTACTTGAAAATAATTTGTAATTTTATTGATAATTAAGAAAATATTATAAAATAAAATATTATTATAATAACGCTTGTGGTAATCATAATAAATAAAACTAATTCATAAAATAAAATAAAAAATACCAAATTGGATATATCATTTAATTTAATTTTTCAATTTTTATTACCTGACGTTATTGCATTACATTGATTGAATTTTATGTTCTAGTTATATCTTTTATCTTTTTACATCTTTAAAAAAATAACTTCTAATATCTTGAAAGAAAAAGAAAATCTTTTATCTTAAAAACATAATTTGATAAGTTTTAAATGACTTTTAATTGAAATCTTGTGCTATAGAAAAAAAAAAGTTAATAAAATGTTACTAACAGATCATTCTCTAAAATTCAAAAAAATAGAATTAACTAAAAAGCTTGTAGTATAATGATATTTCAAAAGTGAGAAATATTTAAAAATAGATAAATATTTTAAACTAAAAAATAAAAATATAAAAGTTACTTTTTTTATTTTATTGGATAACAATTTAAATTGTTTTAATTGAAATGATGTGATATAGAAAGAAGATAAGAAAAAATATTAATAACATCAAGTTTTCTAAAAATCTAAAGGGAGAAATATTAAAAAAATAAAAAATTTAAAAATCTTGTAATAGAATTATATTAAAAATGAGAAAAAATTAAAAAATACAGAAGCATTTTCAAAGTATTTTAAATTCAAAATAAAGAAAAAGTATCTTTTTTAATTATTTGGATAAATTTTTTTAGTTTCATAATTGAAATATAATATAAAAAAAAAGGTAATCAAATATTAGTAAAATTATCATTGTCTAAAAAATAAAAAATATAAATATATAGAAACATTGAGAATTATTCAACCATAAATACATATTTAAAAAAGCATTTTAAATTAAAAATAGAAAAGATTATTATTTTTTATTAAATTTTATAACATTTTAAGTTTTCTAATTGAAATATTGTACTACAAGAAAGTCCTAATTACTTATGACTAACCAATTATTTAAAAAAAATTATTGTAGAGGTGGTTAAGCGTATGTATTAGTTTTTAAAATGCTATATTTGATTTGTTCATTGTTAGGCTACGTCAATAATTTTTTAACCTAATTGTACTTCAATTGTGGTAAGTTAGATTATAACACATTCTTTTCAATTGTTAAAAAAGAAGAACAAAGTGGTGTATCATTTCATTTAATTTTTTATTTTTTATTACTTGAAAATAATTTGTAATTTTATTGATAATTAAGAAAATATTATAGAATAAAATATTATTATAATAACGGTTGTGGTAATCATAATAAATAAAACTAATTCATAAAATAAAATAAAAATTACCAAATTGGATGTATCATTTAATTTAATTTTTCAATGTTTATTACCTGACGTTATTGCAATACATTGATTGAATTTTATGTTCTATTTATATCTTTTATCTTGTTACATCCTTAAAAAAATAACTTGTTATATCTTGAAAGAAAAAGAAAATCTTTTATCTTAAAAATATAATTTGATAAGTTTTAAATGACTTTTAATTGAAATCTTGTGCTATAGAAAAAAAAAGTTAATAGAATATTACTAAAGTATCATTTTCTAAAATCTAAAAAATAGAATTAAGTAAAAAGCTTATAGTATAATTATATTTCAAAAATGAGAAATATTTAAAAATAGATAAATATTTTAAAAATATTTTAAACTAAAAAATAAAAATAAAAAAGTTACTTAATGAAGAGAGTAGAGTCCATGTAACGTCCTAGCCGTAAATTACTATTTAAAATAAACAAAATAAATTTATAATAAAGCAACCTCATTTATTATCCAACAATTTCCAAAAAAACGCGAAAATATTTAAAACTTTTATTAATGTACAATAAAAGCAATAATCCAGAGTTTATAAAACGGAAATAATATCAAAGTATCTCATGAGAGTTTACAAATTTATTTTTCCTAAACGAACTAAATAAGAAGGCTCCCATGCTATCCCCGCTCCGAATCTATGCATCAGCCTGCTCACCTGCACCAACATCTGCTCCTATGTAACAAGTTACATGATCATCGCCACACACACACAGATAGGGTGAGCTCATGTAAATAACAACAACAAAATATCGTAAATAAATACATCAACTCAAAGTTAACCCCCGGGTTAGTATTCTTCTTTTTTTTTTCCTTACTTCTCCACTTCCAGCACTTGCATTAGACGTCTATCATTTCTATACCCTTTAGGTGAGAACAATGATCGATCTTTGCTGCACGAGTGTCTACTCGCCCCTCCGACTACAGGCCACCACCTGATAGTCCACACGTGGGAATAACCTTGCCACAACATCTCACTGTGACACCAAGTGGAGCTCCCCGAAACAAACATAAAGTTTGTAGCTGTTCCAGACTACCAAAACTCTATCAGAATACTCTGAAGAGGGCAATCAACTGAACCTCGCCGTACGAGCCACAACTCACACACTCCACTGGACTTCCTAAACCACCAGGCTACAACCTAGAGTGGTCACGTGTTACTCCAATACGGGTTACACTCGTAACTGGACCCCCAGCTAAAGTCTCGCATCATGAACATCACCTAAAGCTGTGTAGAAACCTTTCCTAGCGCACCATCACTGAACCAAAACCGCTTGGCGCGCATCTCACGTCGCCAGGCAAACACTGGGTCCAGACCACCTAGCGGGCATCACACACCGCCAAGCGCCACGCGCCTACAGCATCATCACTGCACTGTCACCGCCGGGCGGACTTCACCATGCTGCCAGGCACCACTCGTCGCCACCGCCTGGCGCACCCTTCCCGCACCACCAGGTGCCACCGCATCGTCAGGGTTTCTACTGCACCATTCTGCCTGGCGGAACCCTCCCTACCGCCAGGCGCCTGCTCGTGTTGTGACCACTATCACTGATTTGCGTTCCGTCCGCCTGGCGGCTCGCTTGCACCGCCAGGCGCCATACCAGTAGTGCTCTGTTACTGGTTTCTTGGCACTTAAACAGATCCCCAAGGGATCTCAATCATACAACACAACAATTTACAGCACAGCCTGGTTTTCCAATCATACAACTATAATAAGATTGCATCACACCCATTCAAACATGCCATCAAATCAAGTATTGTCATGTACCCATACTCTCCTTCACTTACCCCTTTAAACATGCCCCATACATTCTACATACAGCCGGTCTTAGGATCATACAGTCTGATATTTTATAAACTCATATAAATAATATACGTACCTGACATTACATACGATATTGCATTTTATTAAATCTCTCAATACTATTTTATTTAGCTTTAAAATAAAACACGAAAATATATTACAATCTACCATTAATTAATTTTGTTAAACATGAACCTTTATATTATTATAATTAATAATAATACGGAAACTACGCTGCACTTCCCAATTTAATAAACACGGCTTATATTATTATAATTAATAATAAAAGAAAAAAAAAACTAATTAGCAATAGATTCGTGAAGCTACGCTGCACTTCCCAATTTAATAAACACGGCTTATACGAAAATTAAGAAAATATTGGTCACCATAAGATAAAGTTCTTTCCTACTTTATAAGTATTTAATTATCATCGTAATAAATAATAACATAAATATTCCTATATATATGTATTATTATCGCCGCTTGTAATTACACCTAAAAGAGAAGGAATCTTGGCCTTTTTTTCCCAAAGTGGGCTGCACCGCAATCATAGGAGAATTATACCTCCACCCATAAGCTTAAATTTCAATTATTTGCTTTTCAACTAAAAGGACCTAACATACGTATGCAAAGCTGCAGCTAAAAAGCTTTAAAGAAAAGGAATTGGAAAAGGCTAATCCACCTTTACATGTAGTTGACGTAGGAAAAGAATAATAAATTGTTCACATGTGGGCCATGGCTATGCTACCACATTAATAACCTTGAGAAATGAAACTAATAAAAAAAATAAATAAATAAAAGCTAACCCCTAAATATCAATCTACTGCAACGTAATTGATAAAAAGCTTTATCCCTGGGTCCACAAAAGTTACTAATGAGGTATTAGTGGAAAGAGAATAGAAACTAAGGTTGTGTCCCATCATTCAAAGTACAAAGCTATATCCAATTCAATGTTTTACTATCCACGAAGGATTTAAGTATGATATGTATATATGTTGGTAGTGTGGAATAGGAATCGCCGCCACTTTGCCTCTAGATCTCTCGCCGCAATACCTCCTTTACAAAAAAAAACCCACCAAAACACACAACAAAACCTGGCAATCTAAACTTTGGAGCGAATCCAAAGTGCACCACTCTGAGATATAGCACCCCGCGCATATATCACTAACAAAGGGACGAAAATCGTCTCTCTCCTGCGTGATGCCTAAAATCACTACCAAATTTATGCTCTCGTAGAACCACTCATCTAGCAACTCCACATACTAGTAAGTTTTCATACAAACCATGGGTTCAAAATAACTAATAGCGCTTGCAGCAAACACGGGGTTGTACCGCAGCCACCGAAAGTGGCCTGCAAATTATACCAGGAAGAACACCACCATACAGAAATCAAACAGGCATCAACATGGAGAAAGGGAAACAAAAATAAACCAGTATAGCAACACAGTTATCATGCTTTTGGCAGCCACTACAATTTAGACAACAACAGACGAACAAAAACTTGCACTGCATAAACAATCAATGGATACAAGAAAACACCATAGAGTCCCGAAAAAATACCCATCCATCCCACTTTGGTTCTCATACATCACGCATAAGAGTAGAAAAGAAGACGAGGTCAGCTCCCCTAACCTGGTTTTTCCTTCGCTTTGCTACGATAGAAGTTTTTCCTACACCAAATGCCTCCTTAGCCTCTTCTCAATTTAGCCCCCAAAACTCACTCAAGCCTCACCGCGAACCCAAGTCCTCTCACACCTTTGAGTACTCTCAACCATTTGAGCTAGTACTTCTCCACGACACATCAACCACTAATAAATGCCATAAAAGTTTCCACGACCCGCATTTATTAATTAATTAATTATTTAATTAATTAAATTTCACGGGTCTTACAATCCACCTGCCCTCTTTGAAACCTGTTTTGAATCAAGACTTCACTTAGCCTTTCATACCATGAGCGAGGGGCTTGCTTAAGTCCATAGAGAGCCTTTTTCAACTTATACACATGATCTGGAAACTCGTAGTCTGTGAATCCAGGGGGCTGTGCCACATAGACTTCTTCCTTAATAAAGCCATTTAGGAAAGCGCTTTTCACATCCATTTGGAAGAGCTTGAATTGTAGTAAGGATGAAATGGCAAGGAGGATTCGGAAGGCCTCAAGGTGTGCTATAGGAGCATAGGTCTCATCATAATCAATCCCTTCTTCTTGACAGTACCCTTTGGCTACCAATCTAGCCTTATTCTTGATAATCACACCAGAATCATCCAGCTTGTTGCGAAAGACCCACTTAGTGCCTATGATTTGCTGAGATTGAGTTCTTGGAACAATATCCCAAACATCATTTCTCTTGAATTGATCCAATTCGTCCTACATTGCTATAAACCAGTGTTCATCCTTGAGAGCATCATTCACTGATTTTGGCTCAAGTTGAGAGACAAAGGCTACATTTAGACAAAACTGGCCTAGCTGTCTGCGTGTGGAAACACCTTTAGAGATATCCCCTATGATGTTGTCAAGAGACATATTTTTAGGAACTATCCAGTCAGCGGGTAAATCTGCTGTAGAGGTTGAAGTCTTAGCTGCTCCAGGTGATGAATCTGCTGCTGCCACAGGCTCAAGTTGTGTCAAATCTGCACTTGTGTCATTTAATTCTGCACTATTTCTTGAACCAGAGGAATTAGCAGCATGATTATCAATATTCTCATCAAATCTGCACTTGTGTCATTTAATTCTGCACTATTTCTTGAACTAGAGGAATTAGCAGCATGATTATCAATATTCTCATCAAATGCAACATGAATGGATTCCTCTATGGTTAATGTTCGTTTGTTATAGACTCGATAGGCTTTACTAGTGGAGGAGTAACCTAAGAAGATGCCTTCATCAGCCTTAGGATCAAACTTGCCAAGATTTGATTTTCCATTATTTAGTATAAAACACTTGCAACCAAAAGCTTTGAAGTAAGGTATATTTGGTTTTCTACCTTTGTAGATCTCATAGGGTGTAAGTTTCAAAACAGGTCTGATTAACACCCTGTTTAGCACGTGGCAAGCTGTACTTACAACATCTGCCCAAAAGTATTTTGGTAAAGAGTTATCATTGAGCATTGTCCTTGCCAACTCTTCCAAAGATCGATTTTTTCTCTCAATCACACCATTTTGTTGTGGCGTTCTAGGGGGCTGAGAAATTATGTGAGATACCATGATTTTCATAAAACTTTTCAAAAGATTCATTTTGAAACTCACCCCATGGTCACTTCGAATGGATTTGATTTTCAAGTCTTTCTCATTTTCAACAATTTTGGCAAATTTCCTAAAAACTGAGAAGGTGTCACTTTTAGATGAGATAAAGAAGGTCCAAGTAAAGCGAGAATAGTCATCCACAAGAACAAGTGCATAAAAATTTCCTCCTAAGCTTTTGGTTCTAGAAGGTCCAAACATGTCCATATGTAACAGTTCTAATGGATTAGAGGTGGATATATGCTGTTTTGACTTAAAGGATGTTTTTACTTGTTTACCTTTTTGGCATGCATCACACAACTTGTCTGACTTCAACTTTATATCAGGCAACCCAGTGACTAACTTCTTTGACACAAGCTTATTTAGGTGACCCATATGTATGTGTGCAAGTCTTTTATGCCAAATCCAAGGTTCATCATTTTTAGCAAAAAGGCAAGCAATTGAATCAAAAGAAGTGTTTTCAAAGTCCACCATGTATATGTTCTGAATCCTTTTTCCTACAAAAACCAGTTCATTTGTGGATGCATGACAGATTAAACAATGATGGGCTTCAAAGGTTACTTTCAGATTCTTATCACAGAGTTGGCTAATGCTAAGTAAATTGTGCTTGAGTCCATCCACCAACAAAACATCCTCAATTTCCACAACTGATGATGACCTTACCTTACCAGATCCAAGAATCTTACCTTTGTTGTTGTCACCATAAGTGACATGTCCACTTACTTTGTATGAAATTTTGCTGAATTTCGAGCTGTCACCTGTCATGTGTCTAGAGCAGCCACTATCCAGATACCACATTGACTCCTTAGCTTCAGCATTGTCTTGCAAAACAAATTATTTTGATGAAGCAGGTACCCAAACAAACTTGGGTCCTCTTGTGTTAGACTGTGTTGCAGTTCTTTTAGGCACCCATTTGAATTTTCCTCTAGGAACCCCACTGTTTTTAAAGTAGCAGGAAGTAGAAAAGTGACCAAGTTCAGAAAAATAGGTGCATATAATGGAGGATGGTTTATTGATGTTGAGAAAATTTCTGCACGATAATCGATTAGGGTTGCCACTATAACCAATTCCCTCTTTATTCAGCACACTCCTTTGGGATCCTAAAATAGCATCTAGGTTGGATCTTCCTAGAGTGAATTTTGATAGGGTTTTCATTAAGTACTCTATCTTCTCTAGCTGTCCTGGATAGTACATACATCTAGACCTGGAGTGTTTTTCAGATTGTTCTTATTTTTCCAAGCAAGTTGTTAGATTCTCATTTTCCTCTTCTAACTGTTTTATTCTACCCTCCAGCCACGTAATCTCTCCTTTACGTTTGCTATTTGACTTTTGTAGTTTTGTAGCTTCCTTATGCAGTTCATTAAAGGCATCAAGCAGTTCATAGTAGTCATTTTCCTCATGTTCAGATGTGAAACTACTTACACTATTTTTGGATGATTCTGCTTTAATGGATGTTTCAGCTTTAGCCATCAGACACAGATTATTTTCCTCTTCAGTGCTGTCATCAGATTCACTGGATGTGCTAGAGTCATTTTCTTCCCAGGCAATGTAGGCTTTCTTTTTCTTCAGGTGCTTCTCTGCCTCATTTTTCTCATCCAGTTTCTGCTTCATCTTCAGCACTGGACAATCAGCTTTGATGTATCCTGTCTTGCCACACTCATAGCAGGTTTGAGTTCCAGATCTGGACTGCCTCTTGTTTCCTGCATAACTGTTGTTAGTTTTATTCTTATACTTCAGAAATTTTGAGAACTTTTTCACCATTAAGCTCAAGGCTTCACTACCAGAGTTTCCATCATTGGAGTCATCTGCAAAGTCTGCTTTCTTCTGTTTTACTGCAGATTTTACTGCACTCTTTAAGGCTATTGTGTGCCTTTTTTCTCCATCCACTTCTGCCTTGAGTCTTCCAAGTTCTAGTTCATGTTCTCTCAGCTTCCCAAAGAGTGTGGCTATGTTCATGCTAGTGAGGTCTTTGGATTCTGAAATAGCAGTGACTTTAGGTTGCCATGTCCTGTTTAAACTCTTCAAGATCTTGATGTTTAGCTCTTTCTTATCAAAGATCTTGCCAAGAGCTAGGAGGTGATTTACTATATGTGTAAATCTCTTCTGTACATCACATATGCTTTCCCCAGTCTTCATTCTGAACATTTCATACTCTTGAATAAGAGTATTTTTCCTAGCTCTTTTAACTTCATCTGTGCCCTCATGGGTGACTTCCAAAACGTCCCATATCTCTTTGGCTGATTCACACACAGAGACCCTATAAAATTCATCCAATATTAGTGCATAAGATATAATATTCTTGGCTCTAACATCATAATATGCCCTCTTATTCTCATCAGGGGTCCATTGTGAGAATTCTTTGGGAAAAGTCTCTCTATCCACTATTTTAATTGGTTTAAAAGGTCCATTTACCACTGCATCCCACACCCCTTTGTCTATTGATTCAAGAAAGATTTTCATTCAAATTTTCTAGAAGGGATAGTTTTCCCCAGCAAACAGAGGGGGCCTGTTGATGGATGCCCCTTCAGCAAAGGTTTGAGATGTATTAGACTTAACAGGATCTTTCTAATCGATTAGCGTGCGATTAACCAGCTCTGGTGCCAATTGTTAAAAATAGATCTGTCTAATTATCTTAACCACAAAGGGATCTGAATTGATTAATAGGCTTTTATCTGGTTTAAGATGAATCTTGAATAAATCTTTAGGTTTTAAAGCTCAATTAATCAATTTCATAGTTGTGGGTTAATGGACTGTTTAAATCAATCAAGAAAGATTATGAGAGAGAAGAAAGAAGCAAGACACACAATTTATACTGGTTCGATTCAAGGCGAATCTACATCCAGTCTTCTCCTAAGTAACACACTTAGGAGGATTCCACTAAACAGATAGGATCCAAGAATTACAAGCACACCTATGTAATTCTAAACCCCCAAAACCCAAGAACTTGATTTACCAATCAAGAACTCCCCCTAAGAGCAATGCATCCACACAATTGCACCTAGGCCTACACTTCACACACTGAAGCAACTATAATCAGAAATACAGTAAACAAAAACAAGAAACGAATACACCTATACTGTGCAGATTTGACAAGATGCTCCTTGATTCAAGCAAGACCCATCATAGTAGAATCAACTATCAATCTTCTTGGATCTGCACATGAGTGATCTTCCAGAATATTCAGAAACTCTGTGACTCTCAGATGGTTCTCTTTCAGATGAAAAACTGCGTGATCTATCAAATTTCTCCAGACCCAAAACAGATTCTAAAAACAACTTTTATACAAAGATTTCTGCTGTCACTAATTTGATTAGCAATTTACCTAATCGATTATCGTGAGTATATTTTCACTTCCTTTGTGCCATACTCACAGCTAATCCATTAGTTAAAAAACTAACCATGCAAGATTACACAGCATAAGTGTAATGGTCCAAAGCAGCACACAGCAGGCCTAAAATACATTGATAAAACAAAGCTATTAGCCTAATGCATAACCTAATTGGACCAAGCTATGTTTTATTCTAGACCAGTAGACATCATCAAAATCATTCTTCATTCATAGGTGAAGTAGCTCCCCCTTCCAACAGGAGTGACCTGGTATTTTCGCCTAGGCGGGTGGTTCTCGCCTAAGCGAAACTACCAGAAAGCTTGTCCCTGTTACTGCGTGAAGTCTCGCCTAGGCGAGCTGGAGTCGCTTAAGCGAGAGATACTCTCGTCTAAGAGAGCCAGTTTAGCCTGAGCGAGAGTTCGCCCAGTTTTTAACCTTTGCCACTGTTCGAGCCTCGTCTAGGCAAGACTGACTCGCCTAAGCGAGATGGCTTCTCGCCTGGGCTAGAATGTCTAGCTTAAGCGAGAGTCACTGCAGTGGGGCACCTCAACTTCTGTTTTAGAGAGTAAAATGATATGTTTTAATGTGGTTTTGTGCAAGGAAGTTCTTATATGCTTGAAATGTCATTATTAATGTATTGTGTGATGAAACTAGATGAATAAGAGTGGTGGCTGGAATGGAATTTCAAGGGAAATTCATGTGAATTGTTAGTGTGTGTAAGGACGTGTGGAATCCATATGGGTTGGTATCCTGAAACTCCAATAATCATTCACGCTCAGATAGAGTAGAATGGATTATGTCGTGAGGAGTAACAGGAGGTCCTAGTCTTTGGACTTGATCCAGTCCTAGACGCAAAGGGGACTTACCCTTGGAACGGTTGGGTGATAACTCCTTGTGTCTAGACTCTATAGAGTCTGGGAACCGTTACAGGTGCAAGCCACCAAGGGAGAAATATTTAAAAAATAGAAAATTTAAAAATCTTATAATAGAATTATATCAAAAACTGAGAAAAAATAAAAAAATACAAAAGCATTTTCAAAGTATTTTAAATTCAAAATAAAGAAAAAGTATTTGTTTTAATTGTTTTGATAATTTTTTTAGTTTCATAATTGAAATATAATATAATAAAAAAAAATAAGATAATGAAATATTAGTAAAATTATCATTGTCTAAAAAATAAAAAATATAAAAATATATAAACATTGAGAAATATTGACACATAAATACATATTTAAAAAAACATTTTAAATTAAGAATAGAAAAGATTATTATTTTTTATTAAATTTGATAACATTTTAAGTTTTCTAATAGAAATATTGTACTACAAGAAAGTCGTAATCACTTATGACTAACCAATTATTTAAAAGAAATAACTATAGAGGTGGTTAGCGTATATATTAGTTTTTAAAATGCTATATTTGATTTGTTCATTACGTCAATAACTTTTTAACCTAATTGTACTTCAATTGTGGTAAGTTAGATTATAATACATTCTTTTCAATTGTTAAAAAAGAATAACAAAGTGGTGTATCATTTCGTTTAAATTTTTATTTTTTATTACTTGAAAATAATTGTAATTTTATTGATAATTAAGAAATTATTATAGAATAAAATATTATTATAATAATGGTTGTGGTAATCATAATCTATAAAACTTATTCATAAAATAAACTAAAAAATAACAAATTGGATGTATCATTTAATTTAATTTTTCAATGTTTATAACTTGACGTTATTGCATTACATTGATTGAATTTTATGTTCTAGTTATATCTTTTATTTTTTAACATCTTTAAAAGAATAACTTGTTATATCTTGAAAGAAAAAGAAAATCTTTTATCTTAAACACCTAATTTGATAAGTTTTAAATGATTTTTAATTGAAATCTTGTGCTATAGAAAAAAAAAGTTAATAAAATATTACTAAAGTATCATTTTCTAAAATTTAAAAAATAAAATTAACTAAAAAAGATTATAGTATAATTATATTTCAAAAATGAGAAATATTTAAAAATAGATAAATATTTTAAAAATATTTTAAACTAAAAAATCAAAATAAAAAATTTACTTCGTTTCTTTTATTGGATAAAAATTTAAATTGTTTTAATTGAAATCTTGTGATATAGAAAGAAGATAAGAACAAATATTAATAACATCAAGTTTTCTAAAAATCTTAAGGGAGAAATATTTAAAAAATTGAAAATTTAAAAATCTTATAATAGAATTATATTAAAAAATGAGAAAAAATTGAAAAATATAGAAGCATTTTCAAAGTATTTTAAATTAAAAATAAAGAAAAAGTATTTGTTTTAGTTGTTTTGATAAATTTTTTTAGTTTCATAATTGAAATATAATATAATAAAAAAATAAGATAATGAAATATTAGTAAAATTATCATTGTCTAAAAAATAAAAAATATAAATATATAGAAACATTGAGAAATATTGACCTATAAATAGATATTTAAAAAAGCATTTTAAATTAAGAATAGAAAAGATTATTATTTTTTATTAAATTTGATAACATTTTAAGTTTTCTAATTGAAATATTGTACTACAAGAAAGTCCTAATGACTTATGATTGACCAATTATTTGAAAGAAATTACTATAGAGGTGGTTAAGCGTATATATTAGATAATATTAGTTTTTAAAATGTTATATTTGATTTGTTCATTACGTCAACAATTTTTTAACCTAATTGTACTTCAATTGTGGTAAGTTAGATTATAACA
This sequence comes from Vigna unguiculata, assembly GCF_037176805.1. Classification (NCBI taxonomy): domain Eukaryota; kingdom Viridiplantae; phylum Streptophyta; class Magnoliopsida; order Fabales; family Fabaceae; genus Vigna; species Vigna unguiculata. Next base: position 23,771,259 of record NC_140800.1, on the reverse strand, counting down.
CATTCTTTTCAATTGTTAAAAAAGAATAACAAAGTGGTGTATCATTTCGTTTAAATTTTTTTTTTTATTACTTGAAAATAATTGTAATTTTATTGATAATTAAGAAATTATTATAGAATAAATATTATTATAATAATGGTTGTGTTTATCATAATCTATAAAATTTATTCATAAAATAAACTAAAAAAATACCAAATTGGATGTATCATTTAATTTAATTTTTCAATGTTTATTACTTGACGTTATTGCATTACATTGATTGAATTTTATGTTCTAGTTATATCTTTTATTTTTTTACATCTTTAAAAGAATAACTTGTTATATCTTGAAAGAAAAAAAAAGTCTTTTATCTTGAAAACCTAATTTGATAAGTTTTAAATGATTTTTAATTGAAATCTTGTGCTATAGAAAAAAAAAAGTTAATAAAATATTACTAAAGTATCATTTTCTAAAATTTAAAAAAGAAAATTAACTAAAAAAGCTTATAGTATAATTATATTTCAAAAATGAGAAATGTTTATAATAGATAAATATTTTCAAAATATTTTAAACTAAACAATAAAAATAAAAAATTTACTTTTTTTCTTTTATTGGATAAAAATTTAAATATTTTTAATTGAAATCTTGTGATATAGAAAGAAGATAAGAAAAAATATTAATAACATCAAGTTTTCTAAAAATCTTAAGGGAGAAATATTTAAAAAATAGAAAATTTAAAAATCTTGTGATAGAATTATATTAAAAAATGAGAAAAAATTAAAAAATACAGAAGCATTTTTAAAGTATTTTAAATTAAAAATAAAGAAAAAGTATCTGTTTTAATTGTTTTGATAAATTTTTTTAGTTTCATAATTGAAATATAATAGAATTAAAAAAATAAGATAATGAAATATTAGTAAAATTATCATTGTCTAAAAATTAAAAAATATAAATATATAAAAACATTGAGAAATATTGACCCATAAATACATATTTAAAAAAGCATTTTAAATTAAGAATAGAAAAGATTATTATTTTTTATTAAATTTGATAACATTTTAAGTTTTCTAATTGAAATATTGTACTACAAGAAAGTCCTAATTACTTATGATTGACCAATTATTTGGAAGAAATTACTATAGAGGTGGTTAAGCGTATATAATAGTTTTTAAAATGCTATATTTGATTTGTTCATTGTTAGGTTACGTCAATAATTTTTTAACCTAATTGTACTTCAATTGTGCTAAATTAGATTATAACACATTCTTTTCAATTGTTAAAAAGGAATAACAAAGTGGTGTACCATTTTGTTTAAATTTTTATTTTTTATTACTTGAAATTAATTATTAATTTTATTGATAATTAAGAAACTATTATAGAACAAAATATTATTATAATAATGGTTGTGGTAATCATAATCTATAAAACTTATTCATAAAATAAACTAAAAAATACCAAATTGGATGTATCATTTAATTTAATTTTTTAATGTTTATTACTTGACGTTATTGCATTACATTGATTGAATTTTATGTTTTAGTTATATCTTTTATTTTTTTACATCTTTAAAAGAATAACTTGTTATATCTTGAAAGAAAAAGAAAAAGAAAATCTTTTATCTTAAAAACATAATTTGATAAGTTTTAAATGATTTTTAATTAAAATCTCACTACAAGAAATTTGCTGATTTGCAAGGGAAATTAGCGAGGGAAAATTTTACTCACTAATCCCTCGCTAATTAGAGACAAATTGGCGACAAACAAATATTGTAGCAAAGTTGTAGCTAATTAGCGAGAGACTATATATAACATAATATGATAGCTAAGTTGTAACTAATTAGTTAGGGATTAAACACAACATAAATATGGTAGCTAAGTTGTAGCTAATTAGTTAGGGATTAGACATAACATAGATATGATAGATATGGTAACTAAGTTGTAGCCAATTAGTTAGGGATTAAACACAACATAAATATGGTAGCTAAGTTGTAGCTAACTAGTTAGGGATTAAATACAACATAAATATGGTAGCTAAGTTGTAACTAATTAGTTAGAGATTATACGCAACATAGATATTATAGCTAAGTTGTAGCTAATTAGTTAGGGATAGACACAACATAATATGGTAGCTAAATTAAAGCTAATTAGTTAGGAATTAGACACAACATAATATAGTAGTTAAATTGTAGCTAATTAGTTAGAGATTAGATACAACATAATATGATAGCTAAGTTGAAGCTAATTAATTATGATTTTAACTATAAAATGATTTTATTGCTAATCCAAAACTAATAAATAGAATTTCTAATTAAAAATAATAATATACATTATTCTATAAAAAATGAATTTATTAAAGATTTTAAAAAACTATCAATATATTAAAAAATCATCAAAAATATATTTTATTATTATATAAATTAATCCCTTATTTGTAAATTATTTTTATTATATATATTTTCTTAAAATAATAACTACCATTTAAATAACACAATATTTTTTCCATTTAAATATTATTACAAAAGGTATTCAAACAATTTATATTAATTATATTGAAAATGAAATGATTAGTTATTATTTTGATAACTATTTATTATCTTTGACGCTATTTTTTTATATTTTATATTAATTTATTGGAATAAAAGAATTATTAAATTAATAATAAATTTATATTGTCACATATTATATATTATTATATTTATGGTACATTTTGTTTTATTTTTAAAAATTTTTAAATATGAAATAAATTATTTATGATATATTATAAATAAAAATAAATTGTATGTATGTATTTTATTTATAAAATATGAATATTTAATTTAATTTAATTAAGCACTTAAAATTCATTTAATATTTAAATATTAAAATTTAAAGAATTAATTATTTTAAAAATAATCATTGATATCAGTATATAATAATAATAATTATATATATATATATATATATAATATAAATACTATAAATAAATGGAAATGATACAAAATATAAAATTAAAGTCAACCAATTAAAAACATAAAACTTATAACCTAATCCTATTCGTATGAAATTTTAAAAACGAAATAAAAACATAAAACATAAAAGTTAAAACTTAATTCTATTCATATGAAACTTCAGAGTTGTCTGTCGGAGACATTATGTCACTGTTCGAACAAAACCCTTTACTTCCATATCACTTTGCTTTTGGTTGAATAGTCGGAAGCTCGCAGACACTAGAAGTTCGCACCGAAGGCATCGAAGGCTGTCAAATTTCGGAAGCTCGCACCGAAGGCATCGAAGACTATCGGATTTCGTATAGTGAAGAAGTGCGAACATTAGGGTTTTGATTTCAGCGTGAAAGAGAACTTGAAGAGGTTCCAGTGACGTCGAGTTCGGTTCCTAAATCAGGTTAATTATCTCGGCCTCTGTCATTTCTCGTTCATCTTCTTCAAAATTGGTTTGGAGAACAAAGTTTTCTAATCTATTAACTATTTTGAAGAGAACCAAGTTTGGGAAGTTGCAGCAATATTATCAAGTTCAAGTTCAGTTTTATAGATAGTTCAGATTGCAGCGATAGTAGGTTAGTATGGTTCAAATTTTACTTATCCTAACTGTTTTATTTATTAGTCTTGGTCTAGGTAGTGAAATTCTGTTTTAAGGTTCAATTTTGAGAAGTAAATAGATATAAACAGCGACAGCGGTGATTGACATCGATATTCACCAGGAAAAACATGCTTGATTTATTGCTATAAATGACAATCGTGAGATATAGTTATAAAATATATGTTTAATGTACGATGAAAGATATAGTTATAAAATATATGTTTAATGTACCTATATGTTTAATATAGGTACATGCAACACAGGAAGCAACCACCCCATTCCCATGGATGATTTCATTCTAACTTCTATGCACGATACAGTGGTCACACAAACTTAGTATGAAGGAAATATACTTGAAAAGATAAGAAATTAAAGATGTATATTTATAGCCAAATTAAAAAGTTGAGACAAGGATTTTGTCGCTAAAATTAAACTTTGATTGTGGTCCTAGACTCCTAGCTTGTAAACCTTTACCTTAAGTGAAGTAAAATTTTATTTTATGCTATAGCTTTGAGAGTGTAAGCCATATCTTCATGTAAGCCATTCATCCTAGTAAATTCGTCAGGAACAATTCTATTGTAATCACATTTCTAACCCTTCTCTTCACCTAATTAGAAGTCTTCCACATATACAAACAAAGATGCATGACTTGGGTTTCTATTGCGCTTCATGAAATCCAAATTTATTTCACATCACATTCGTTGTAATGGTAGAACAACTGGCTACACCATCTTGTCATGATTTATTAACCAACTGAGTAAATATAACATTCTGATAAGCACATGAATGGTCTGAGAAATTTAGAGTTTTTGTATCTTAATTATTATGTCAAACAAATAGTATGAAATTTGTACACTATCCATTACGTTTCATTCCTAATACTGCCACTCACATTGACTTGGAAGTCATTGTGCGTCAAAGACGACTCAGTTATGCTCTGATATTTTTTATCAATGGAATTTAGAGTTTTTAAATATGCAATTATAAGTTCAAACTTTTGTTCCTATTCATCTAAAATGTCACCTCCTCTGCTGTTTTTATCTTCTTTTTTAAAAAATTATATAGGAACCAACAAATACAATAATTTTTTATTTAAGTGAAATAATTCAAGAGATTTTTTTATTTCCCATTTTTACATATCACCAAATACACATACGTGCATATATTAAGTACAAATAAATAAAAATATTGATACAAGTGAAAAAAGAAGTAAGATTATTCAGTAGAAATTTAGAAATAGTAGTTAAACGAAAACAAAAATCTTTAAATTTTAATATTTAGAAAGTAACAGAGGGAGTATTAATGAATGAAAGTACATTAACACTATATGCATAAAATATATGCAATCAGACTTAGTACACGGAAAACTACTGGGTTGGAAGTTATCCTTTTTGTTTTCCTTTATGGTTCCACCTCAAGACTTTTGCTTTGAGTTTCCAAGTTGATCTTATAACATAGCTTCTTCTGCCATGATCTTCTAGATGAAAGTTGATTAGACATGATTAAAGAAATTAAAAGAAGAAAAATTGAATGATATATATATATATATATATATATATATATATATATATATCATGGTCTAATAGAACATTGCTAGCTTTGAGATCTCTATGAATTACTCTGTGTTTGTTTCTGAATCTGCTGCCCCAAATTCCCCACACCGCCCCTCACCGCTTCTCCCTCCTTCCCCGCACCTCTCCCCATCGTAGCCAGTAAGCAATTCCCGTTACTTCTTCATTTTTCTCTAACTTTCACTCAATTCGTTAACCCTAACATTCATGTTGGTTCTCATCAGTAATTATTCTTACTGGAGGAGTATATGGTGCAATGTATTCTTTTTAAGTGTTGGAAAAGCAGTAGCCCGGCTAAGTTGTGACTCTCTTTGGAGTTGCCGAAACTGCAACTTCAAGAGTGATGGTTTCTTTAGTCCCACGTCAAGCAGTGATATGGTTAAAAAGGAATATACAAGTAGGTAAAAACTTCACTTTACAAACTTGATAGAGTTAAGTTAGATCCAAACCCAAATTATAAGATTAAGTAATTGAGTATCAGCGTGATATATTTCAAACAATTAAGGAAGTGTATGGTGTAATGTATTTCTGAGATTATAGAGTATCAGTATGTATAGTGTATTTCTAGAAATTAATAGATTGTTAGTGTAGGGAAACAAGGCTTAGGTATTGTGTGAATTTGGAAGAACTAATACAGAGTGTTAATATAATATGCTCTATGTTAATTGCTCTGATTCTTTCCATCAGTAAAGCTATCATATTGTTTTCTTTGTTCTCTGATTTCAAATCTTTATATAACAAATGATGAAAACATTTTTTTTTGTGGTTTCACTGTTTCTTAATTTCACTATTCTGTAAATTTTTTGTTTAAAATTGAAAATAGAAAATATTTTTCAAACAAACGTCAAGAGAACATGCATAACTAACGATTTCCTAATATTGTCACTTGTTGATGTGAGTCGAGAGTTCTTATGAAGGTATAGAAGACCTCTTGCTATTCCATTGATAATGCTTAATCTTCCTTTCCAATCAAGTTGTTTTCTTTTCTCATCATCTGTCAACTCAAGAAGACAGAAGGGATTTAAACAACACTAGCCATTTAGCAAAACTGCAAATGCTATGTTTTTTCCTTAACACGGGAAAAAAAATACCAAAGGATATTATAGCATTTCCCACTATTCCCTTTGAAAGAACCCAACAATTTAAAACCCATAGTAAAACCCAACAATCGTTTTCCTCCAAGCAGCATATACGTTTAAAAAGCATAAGGAATAATTCGTATCCCCACAGAGGAAAATATGATAGCATCTGTTCTGTGTTATGTGAATGCTTGCTAATTTAGAAGGACATTGTACTAATCCAACAAAAGACTTGAGCATATGCATTGGCACTTTACCGAAAATTTTAGACTCAACTTTTGAAGTTTTTAATTTTTATTTTTGCATCAAGAAAGTTGCAATTTCGGTTCAACTATTCTTAAAGTCCGAAACATAACTATGGTGGATTGTATGGCAATACTTTGAAACTAATATGCATGCGTAGGGGTGCCTATGTTTTACGAAGACACCAATATTGTTATTGGTATATTTGTGGTTGTTAACCTCATAATTGTTTATAAGATGTTTTTTCTTTTTCTTTTTCTTTTTCTTTTTCATCACCTTTTTCTTTTTTTTTTGTGTGATACGAATCATATTTAAATTTTATAGTTTCTTATTCTCTATTTCTTTGTTATATTGTTGCAACAGAGGTTTCGAGACTTGCTGTTTCTATTGGTTGTTGATATGAGGCCACATGTACTTGTTCATTTAGGGGAAGATTGAAGTACAAGGTTAGCGAACCTATTCTTCTCAGCTTGGTTATTTAGAAAATTGAAAAATAATCCTTCTAATTTAGTTCTATCTTTGTTAAATATAAAATTGCATACTCTACATTTATATATTTCTGATTTGGTTGATGGTATTCCATCTGTAGTTAGTTTCACTTCTTCTTTATCTTTTCTAGAATGTGGTACCATTTTCGTGTAAGAGTTAAACATGGGAGGGGTTATGTATTCAATTTGTTTTAATTGCTAGCTTAATTGAAATAATTATTGTTTTAATGTATCACACCAGTGACAAGTCATGAGACCTAATAGAACATGGATGTTACAAAGAAAAGATCAATCTGGCATGATAAGTGGAGAATTTAGAGATGGAGTTGATGATTTCATTCGAATAGCTACAAGAGACCCAACAATTCCAGATGTAACAGGACGCATTCCTTGTCCTTGTACAAGGTGTAGAAATCGTTATTGGGAGACGTCATTTAATGTGGAGAAACATTTATATCATCATGGATTTGTTGATGGTTATGTAAATTGGACTCTTCATGGTGAGAAGAAATGGGAAGATAATTCATCAACATCTGTCATCCAAGATTCTATTGATGAGAGCAAAATGCCATATGTAGATATGATTATTGATGCTTCTTTGGGTAGAATCAATTCTGAAGTGGAAGAAGATCCAAATCCTTTAGCTGCAAAGTTTTACAACTTATTAAGGGATGTTGATGAACCTTTATGGGATGGTTGCAAAAAACATTCAAAATTGTCAGCTACAACACAACTCCTAAACTTGAAGTCAGAGTTTAGCATGAGTGTAAATTGTTATGATCGAATGATTTCCATAATTAAAAGCATGCTTCTAGAGTCAGAAAGGTTGCCTGAAAATTTGTATAGATCGAAGAAAATGGTTAGTGAGTTGGGATTAGGATATGAGAAGATAGATGAATGTCCTAATCATTGCATGTTGTATTACAAGAAAATAGTGACAAGAATGTTTGTTCGGTCTGTAAAGAACCACGATTTAAGCCGAAGACATCTACAAATAAGAAGGATGTTCCTTGTTCGATATTGAGATATTTTCCCCTTGTTCCAAGACTTCAACGCCTATACATGTCTAAGAATACTTCAAAATACATGCGTTGGCATGCAGATGGAGTACGTCAAGATGAATCAGTGATGACACATCCATCTGATGCAAAGGCTTGGAAGCAATTTAATCATACACATCCTACATTCTCACAAGATTCTCGGAATGTTAGGCTTGGGCTTTGCACAGATGGTTTTAATCCATTTAGCAATACAGGTACCCCATATTCATGTTGGCCTGTTTTTGTCACACCGTATAATCTTCCACCAAGTATGTGTATGAAAAAGGAATACATATTTCTTACACTTATGATTCCTGGACCAAAATCACCTGGTAAAAGTTTAGATGTGTATCTCCGACCTCTAGTTGATGAATTAAAGATGTTATGGGATATTAGGGTAAACACTTTTGATACATGGAAAAAACAAAATTTCATTATGAAAGCAGCATTGTTGTGGACAATAAGTGATTTTCCAACATATGGAATGTTGTTCGGGTGGAGCACTCATGGGAGACTTGCTTGTCCATATTGTATGGAGAATAGTAAATCATTTGGTTTGAAGTATGGTAGGAAGCCTTGTTGGTTTGATTGTTATCGTCAACATTTGCCTATTGATCATCCTTTTCGTCATGATCGATACTCTTTTAAGAAGTCTGTAGTAGAAAACTCTTTACCTCCAGAACACTTGAGTGGTATAGATATCTTAAATAGAGTGAATCAACTTCAAGAAGTCAACTTTGGCTTGAAATCAACCAAGATAAAGTAGCCTGACTTTGGTAGAACTCATAACTGGGTAAAGAAAAGCATATTTTGGGAATTACCTTATTGGTCCACCAATCTAATTCGACATAATTTGGATGTTATGCATGTTGAAAAGAATGTGTTTGACAATGTGTTCAACACTGTTATGGACATAAAGGACAAGACAAAAGACAATGCAAATGCAAGACAAGATTTGAAGTTGATATGCAAACGTACTAGGTTAGAGTTGAGAATGAAAAGTATGAAAAACCAAAGGCAACATATGCCTTGAATTTGGATCAAAGAAAGAAGGTGTGTGAATGGATAAAACAACTGAAGTTTCCAGATGGGTACTCATCTAACCTATCACGTTGCATTAATCTAGATGAAGGAAAAATATACGGAATGAAGAGTCACGATTGTCATGTTTTTATGCAAAGACTTATTCCTTTGGCATTTCGTGACATGTTGCCAAGGCCAATATGGAAAGTTTTAACTGAACTGAGTTTGTTCTTCAAAGAGATTTGTGCAATTGGAAGACGTGTTTCTGTCATGGACAATGTCATACTTTCCATCATTGAAACAATTTGCAAGCTTGAGAAGATTTTTCCACCAACATTTTTTGACTCAATGGAACATTTGGTAATACATCTCCCATATGAAGTTAAGGTTGGAGGACCTGTGCAATATAGATGGATGTATCCATTTGAGAGATGTATGTTGTACTTGAAAAGGAAGGTTCGAAATAAGGCAAAAGTTGAAGGATGTATTTGTGAAGCATATATTTTGGAAGAAATTTCTAACTTTGCTTCTTTATATTTTGATCCAAGCATTCAAACAAGGTACACTAATGTTCCTCGTAATGATGATGGTGGTGAACAAAAACTGGATGATAAATTGTCTATTTTTAAACATCCATGTCGCCCTATTGGCAAAGGTCAACATAGATTCTTAACAGATGAAGAACTTCATATTGCCGAGACATATATCTTGGTGAATTGTAAAGAATCAGAATCTTATCTTCCTTAAGTTTTCTTTTTAGTTTATATGTTTATGCATTTTATAATTATATTACTTATGTTATTAATTATCGTATTGTTAGACAATTCGAGGATTCACTAAAGGAAAGAAATCTTAATATATCTGAGGATGAAATACTCATAGCTCGAGATAGAGATTTTAGTAGATGGTTGAAACAACAAGTAAGCAGTCTCTCCCATACTCTTTATAATGTACAATTTAATATTTATTAATTATAATAATAATATAATTATGTGTTTTCACTTTTCCAATAATTCATAGGTTAGTACAGGTCATGTCCAAGATCAAAAGATTCGAGAGATTAGTTATGGCCCATTGAAGGTTGTGATTTCTTATAATGGTTTTATTGTTAATGGATATAGATTCCATACAAAGGATTATGGACATAATAAGTCCACCATGAATAGTGGGATATGTGTTCGAGGAAACATATATGGTGAAAATGATTTGGACTATTATGGTATTGTTGAGGATATACTAGAATTATCATATGTTGGATTTGAAAACAAAGTGGTTATTCTACATTGTCACTGGTTTGACCCTGTCAATGGTGTTAAAGTTGATAATGTCTATGGGTTGGTTGATATCAATCATAAATCAAAGCTTCAAACAAATGAGCCATTTGTATTAGCTGGACAAGCTCAACAAGTCTATTATACAAAATATCCTCAAAGTGGGACTAAAAATACTAGTGATTGGTAGGCAGCTTGCAAGGTTAGAGCAAAATTGTTTATAGTTGAGACACTGAATAATGAAGAAGATTTTTCAAATGAGCAAATTGCTATTGATTATTTTCAAGATCAAGAGTCCACGGGAATGAGTACTATTCTTATTGACAATGAGATCATACAACTATTTGACGCACATGCTCCAATGGAAGAAGTAAATATGGATGATATACAAAGTTCAATTGAAAATGTAAATCATGATGAGGTCAACAATGAACATAATGAGGATGATGGATGAAGATGAGAAGTTAGATGATTTAGATGATTAAAATATGGAGTTAGATGAATCTGATGAAGAATGGTTATGATTCATTCTTTTCCATTTCATTACCTTAATATTCTTCCTAGTAATTTAGATTCTGGAACCTGCTCTATTTCCTTTATATTTTTCAAGCCTTGTAAGAAGATTGTGGAATTATACTCTTTCATTAGTCATTGTCAATTTCGACATTTATTTTGTTACGTTACACTTGACTTTGATTATGGATTGCTTTTATCCTCTCTTTTTTCCATTCATAATTTTAACCCGAATTTGAAACATTTGTTAGTTACCTAAATTTAAAGCTTCATCTTGAGTAATGAGAAAAGTGAAATAGATAAACTAAGACATGTTTAGGATATATATTCTGTTATGATTTATTTAGGAATGGTAAGCTTGGATTTGAAAGAGGTACGAAAGAATTTCCAATTCTCTTGCACATTTGTTTACTCTATTCTTTATTTATTTTCATTCATGTTATTCTGCACCTAATTTTGTTATATGTTGGGTATAAAAAACATTTAAAAGTGTTTGGAGGTATCAATTTTAATGTGGGTCAATTTTGAAGGTTTAAAAGACTTTTCTAACCCAAAATAAATGAGCAAGGCTGCTGAGTTTGTCTACATGTCAGAATTAGAAACTCTTTTAGACCAATCTGATCAGAACGTCATCTCATAGCTTGACCTTAAAAAATCAGTTTGTGAGGTTTGCCTTTTTTTTATTAATGTGGAACTTTTTTTTTTTTGAATTCTTCATGTTGCAGATGAACCGATAAACTGTACATTATTACTATAAAATTACAGAAGAACCAATAAAATTGCCACTTTGATTCTTGTCAAAAATTTTATATGAATGAAACATATAATCATTAATTAATAAGCACCAAGACATATCCAGTTCTCTTTGCGGGTCACAAATTAACTACTTTGTAGGAAAGCAACTGTATCCTAGTGAAGTAGCTGCTAGTCCCACTGGAAATAAAAAAAAGGCAGGAGTAGTTTTTGGGAGGACCTCAGAAATGATGTATAAACAAGCTTTAGGCTTTGTCTCCACATTGACAGTATTACTCGGGGAATGTGTCTGTAAATGTAACCAACACGAATTATAAATACAGCATAGAGTCAGGGGACTATCCTAAGTGTGCTAATTTTTGTCATTCAAAATTCCTCTCCTCTCTCATCTTCATTTACTTAGTTTTGTCAATTCCACATATCCAATTACAAACTTTAAAAATGGAAGAAAAGTCTAAAAACTCAGATTTGTTGGTATTCTTGTGTTGCATGCCTACTTCAAGTACATGCTTTGCTGATCTTCATCCTCTCATGATACTAGTGTTGAAATATGGGTGTAAATATTGTAAATTTATTGTACAATAAATATAGATTTGTTTGTAAGAAATCCCTAAAATTAAGGGATTTGATTATGAGTTTGTTTAGTAGATTTGCTCCAGAGAGTCTTTATGTCTAAAGAATTATTTCCTTTTATTAGGATTTCGTTTTTCCTTTAAATACCAATGTATGTTTTTTTGGAGATGAAGTAGTTTCATAATTATTGCTTAATGTCTGCTCATTTTTTCACAAGCATTAAGTAGATATGATTTTGTTATTCTGACAGATAAATGCATTTCAAAGGAGCAAGTCATTATATAGGTGTCAAGTTTCACTTAAAATATGATTTACTTTACCGATGTATAATCTAGTCCGCATTACAATTGTTTAGGCTCTTCTTGTATTGGGCTTAATTGCATTTTTAATTCCTTTAGTTTAGATTATGTGCAATTTTGTTTCCTGAAGTATTTTTTCAGATAGTCCTTTTATTTTTAAAATCAAAAAAATTTGGTTCTTCAGAAATCTAAACTAAAACAACAAACTGAAACCAGTAAACAAAGTTAGACAGCAAACTAAAATGAAACTAGTGAGTAGTGTATGTGACTGAAAAATAGACATTGTGAAGATTGATATGCAAAACTGAATTAAGATGCAATAAAATGGTTTGAATCATGAACACAACATGCAATTTATTCTAAAATCATACTAATTGAAAACTAAAACCGAGAATTGATACTAAGAACAAGTACAAAATTAGATTTCTAAAATGGGGAAAACTATATTAACTACCATAACTATATTACCCACCATGATGAACAAATGAGAACTTTGAATTGAAATGTGAATTATGCAATGGAAACACAAATTAAATCATGAAAACAGATTAGGAACCAAGTTAACCGGTTCAGCATTTTGCAAGTTGTTCTTCAATGATTGCTTTTATGTGTATGAATATGTATATAGACTTAAGAAGGCAAGTTGGTAATGAACTCATGGTGATTTTATTTAATCATTAAGTTGACAATAAAAATTTATTTTATATATTCAATAAGAAGTAGATAAGTTTTCAGGCTAGGTGGATCAATTCTTTAGCTATAAATAATGTCACAATTATATTTCCATGACAGGAACTGAAATGACTATTTGAGGAAGAGGTAGAGGTCAAGGTAGTCACATTCTAAGTCAACTTAGGCCTATTCAATGTCATGTTGGTCCTTCAGAACTAGATCCTATTTTGCAATCACCAGGTATAATTGTTGAAAGCACTCTAAATTTTTGTATGTATTTAACAACATTTATCTTCATGAAAGACAAATGACAATTCATTTTGTTTAGATTAAGAGAAAAAAAGAAGAAAAAAGGAAATAAATTAGCTTTGTCAACAATTTATAGTTTGAATGTTTTTTTTAGGTGCTACTTCAATTGATGGTAATCAATCACCACGTACCACCTCAGTGTTTGATGGTGGTCAATCAAATGTCAATTCAACATCTAATGACGTACCTACTCAAGATCCTTCAAGTGTATATTCTCATAATGAAGTTGATAGGAGACTTGTCATATTTGTACAAAAAGTTAGCAAACCGTAAGTACATCCAATCAAATATTCAATTCAATGTTGCTAATTTTTGGTTTGTAAAATGATTATTTGAACATGCAGAAGAAGGTTTGTTCCTGATTCTGTGACTCGAGATATCATATCTGAAGTATTGATGAGAATGCCTAATCCAGCTGAGAAATGGAAAACTTATTATGCTGATATGAAAGAAATATTATTCAATGATTTTAAGGCAAGTTACTATAATCTTTTATCTTTATATTACATTTACTTATCATTAATTTTGATAAATTTGTATTGGTGTAGAATAAGTACCGATTTGCATCAGATTATGATCGTAGCATGGCAAGAAAGGTTTGGAATTTAACATGAATGGATCGCTATTCTGACTCTTTAGCTAAGGCAAGAAAAAAGGCAAGAGAAAGAGCAAACTCAGATAATATAGAAGACTTAAAAGGTTTTGGGCCAAGAGGAATAAGGACTGAGATGTGGGACGCTTTAATTGACATATGGATGACACAATACTGGAAAAAGAAATTTATTGCTGGTAAAAACAATAGGGCTGCCAAGCCAGAGGCTATGGTGCGCACTAGAGGGTCAATAAGCTTTGGACAACACTTGAAAAAGATGGTATTCATTTTCTAGTAATATCTATGACTTTATAATAATACTTATATATTTTATACATTTGGTGGATATCATTAATGCATCAATCATATATATATATATATATATATATATATATATATATATAAACATACTTATTATAAATTTTGATATACATTTGAATTTTGATAGTATTCATTATTTAGAATTACATATTATTTTACAGGAGGCGGAGCGTAATGGGTCTGTTTCTTATGGTGAACTATACAACAAAGTTCATAAAAAAAAAGACGGTCAATATGTTTCCAATAAAGAAAAAAATTTCATTGTAAGTATTATTACATGTGTAAGAATTTATTCACTTATTTAATCTTATATTACAAAATGACTGATTTACTATATAGGAATCATATGAAAGTGCTATGGTAGAAAAATATGGAGAAGATGTATCAAAGCATCCTAAAGTTGATTCTGAAGTATGGATGAAAATGGGAGGTGAAAATAAGAAAGGTAGAATTCACGGTATCGGTCGTAGCTTGGAACTTGCCATCATCAATGTGAATGGTTCATCTTCATCAGTTGTAGGTCCTTCCACAAATCCAAGTCATGCATCTCCAACTGAAGAAATCACTGCAATAGCTACACAAATGTCTCAAATGCAACAACAGATGCAGACACAGTTAGATTTACAAACTGAATCTCAAAAGCAACTACAGATAGAGTTACAAGCACAAATAGAGGCACATGCACAACAGGTGCAAGCTCAGTTGAAAGCACAAGCAAATATGCATGCACAATTTCAAGCACAATTCCAAGCACAAATACAAGCACAAATGCAAGCACAAGTAGAAATGCAAAAACTTTTACAGCAACAAATGCATACACAAATGCAAACACAGATGGAGTTTTTCAAGACACAAATATTTCCTGCTTTAAAGATATCATCACCACCGTCTGTCAAGAAACATGGCGAGAACAAAATATGAAGATGATGATGATGTTTTGTTTTGTTTTTAAACTTAATGATGTATGTTGACAATTGTAAAGACTACTTTTATTATGCTCATTACTTTTAGTATTTTGAATGTGATAACATTTGACATGTTTCATATAAAATGTTTGGCAAGATTTATTACTTTATTTTATATTTATGTTAAAATGCATTTCATAAGGTACAGGTAAAAAAGTATGGAATACTTTGGAATGATGCAATTTGCTATGATTTTGCTAAGATTAGCTAGAGATAAATTATTCAATTCGCGAGGGATTAGCTACAAGCAGTTTGCTAGGGCTTAGCTAAGGATTAGCTACAACTTTTTTGCTAGGGAATAGCTAGGGATTAGCTACAACCTATTTGCTAGGGATTAGCTAGGGATTAGCTAGGGATTAGCTACAACCTATTTGCTAGGGATTAGATAGGGATTAGCTACAACCGATTTGCTAAGGATTAGCTAAGGATTAGCTACAACATTTTTGCTAGGGATTAGCTACAACCTATTTGCTAGGGATTAGCTAAGGATTAGCTACAACTTTTTTGCTAGGGATTAACTACAACCGATTTGCTTGGGATTAGCTAGGGATTAGCTACAACCACTTTGCTAGGGATTAACTAGGGATTACCCGCAATACCTTTGCTAGGGATTAACTAGGGATTAACTACAATTATTTTGCTTGTGATTAGTACAACTAGTTTGCTAGGGATTAGCTAAGGATTAGCTAGGGATTAGCGACAAAGTGGTTCTCTAGCTACTTAGCTACCAATATTTTAGCTACGTCATAATGTCTTCGCTAATTTCTCGCTAATCCTTCGCTAAATCGTTTTGCGAGGGATTAGTGAGGGATTCGCTAGGGATTATTCCCTCGCTAATACGTAACTTTCTTGTAGTGTCTTGTGCTATAGAAAATAAAGTTAATAAAATATTACAAAAGTATCATTCTCTAAAATTTAAAAAATAGAATTAAGTAAAAAGCTTATAGTAGAATTATATTTCAAAAATGAAAAATATTTCAAAATAGATAAATCTTTTAAACTAAAAAATAAAAATAAAAAAGTTACTTTTTTATTTTATTGGATAAAAATTTAAATTGTTTTAATTGAAATCTTGTGATATAGAAAGAAGATAAGGAAAAATATTAATAACATCAAGTTTTCTAAAAATCTTAAGGGAGAAATATTTAAAAAATAGAAAATTTAAAAATCTTATAATAGAATTATATTAAAAAATGAGAAAAAATTAAAAAATACAGAAGCATTTTCAAAGTATTTTAAATTCAAAATAAAGAAAAAGTATCTTTTTTAATTGTTTTGATAAATTTTTTTTGGTTTCATAATTGAAATATAATATAATAAAAAAAAAGAGAATGAAATATTAGTAAAATTATTATTGTCTAAAAAATAAAAAATATAAATATATAGAAACATTGAGAATTATTCAACCATAAATACATATTTAAAAAATCATTTTAAATTAAAAATAGAAAAGATTATTATTTTTTATTAAATTTGATAACATTTTAAGTTTTCTAATTGAAATATTGTACTAGAAGAAAGTCCTAATTACTTATGACTGACCAATTATTTAAAAGAAATTACTATAGAGGTTGTTAAGCATATATATTAGTTTTTAAAATGCTATATTTGATTTGTTCATTGTTAGGGTACGTCAATAATTTTTTAACCTCATTGTACTTCAATTGTGGTAAGTTAGATTATAACACATTCTTTTCAATTGTTAAAAAAGAAGAACAAAGTGGTGTATCGTTTCATTTAAGTTTTTATTTTTTATTACTTGAAAATAATTTGTAATTTTATTGATAATTAAGAAAATATTATAGAACAAAATATTATTATAATAATGGTTGTGGTAATCATAATATATAAAACTTATTCATAAAATAAAATAAAAAATACCAAATTGGATGTATCATTTAATTTATTTTTTCAATGTTTATTACTTGACGTTATTGCATTACATTGATTGAATTTTATGTTCTAGTTGTATCTTTTATCTTTTTACATCTTTAAAAGAATAACTTGTTATATCTTGAAAGAAAAAGAAAATCTTTTATCTTAAAAACATAATTTGATAAGTTTTAAATGATTTTTAATTGAAATCTTGTGCTATAGAAAAAAAAAGTTAATAAAATATGTAAGACCCTTGAACATGGCGTTTTAAAAGTGATAGTGATTTTAAAATAGTGAGACTCAATTATTTTAATATTAAAAGATATTAGTATAAATAGAATCATTATAAACGAGTTTGATTATTTTAAAACACACTATCTCTCTAGAAATCACTTTTCTAGAGTTCTCTGACTTCTCTTTAGAGGTTCTGTCTCTCTAGTCGTCTGATTGAAGAACCGAGACCCTAGAATTGATCCTCTCGGTGAGCTCTTTAAATTGGACCGATCAGTTTCTCTGTTTGCGTAAGTTGAGTTTCTGCTCTCTTTTTAGTCTTTTTCTGTTTTTTGTTGCATGCGAGCTCTCTTCCGCTTGCATGCGACGTTTTAATCATCAATATGAGTCTTTGCTGATCAGTGATCATAATGGTAGGTCCTGATCGTTCTTATGATGTTTCTATATGTAGATAGAGCATCTTGTGGAGTTAGATGCGTTTTGGTGCTCTTTGAGCAGTTTGGGTCTACAGAGTCGCTTTGTCAAGTAAGAGAAGCTAATAATTGATTGTACTTAAATTTAGTGGATGTAATTATATGTAATTAGGCTTGCCTGTTTGATTGCTGTGAGATTATGAATTGTTTGATGTTTGGTATAACTGAAATTGTGATTGCATTGTGTGAATTGAGGTTGAATTTGAAAATGAACACTTGAATCATGGCTCTAATTGGTATCATCTCAATTTGCTTAAAAACCATTTTGAAAACTAGACAACACTGCCATGGAGGTGCCAATTTGGGTCATGAAATCAAGTGAAACATCTCCCAACGAAAACCAGAATATGTGTTTTTTTCTGGTGTGAGGTTGAGCCTTGAAAAATGCGAGAGGATCAGCGCTGAGCGTAGCCCAGCAGTGCCTGGCGTTGAAAAATGTGAGAAGAATGAGGTTGAGCGCCAGCCGAGCGGTGCCCCAGCGTTGGGACCCTGTAGGTCTGGAACAAAATTTTAATGCTGAGGCTGAGCGTTGGAATCTGAGGCTGAGCGTTGGCTGCCAGATTTCATGTGTTTGCTTTTTTGATATGTTTCATTGAATTAATTGATCTGAAATGGATTATTTTGACTGTTTTGGTATACTTT
The DNA here is from genome assembly GCF_037176805.1 of Vigna unguiculata. Lineage (NCBI taxonomy): Eukaryota > Viridiplantae > Streptophyta > Magnoliopsida > Fabales > Fabaceae > Vigna > Vigna unguiculata. The sequence continues at coordinate 23,752,772 of NC_140800.1, read as the reverse complement.
GAGTAAGATTGGGTGAATATGGACATGTTGTATGTGAATTATGGAGGAATTTCATGGAGAAATTCTAAGTGTGGATAAGGTAGGGTATGCAAAGACATAAGGACTCGGTTTTGGTTGGTATCCTGACGCTCCAATAACCATTAAGGCTCATATAGAGTATAATGAGTTATGTCGTGAGGAGTAGTAGGAGGTCTTAGCCACTAGACTAGATCAAGTCTTTGGCGCGAATGAGACTTACCTGGTGTGATGATTGGGTGATAACCCCTTGAGGCCAAACTCTGCAGAGTTTGGGAATCATACACGGTGCAAGCCACCAAGAGGTCCGATGTTAATTGCATATATCCGGAAAATTGAGTCTAGAGTTGAATGGCATGTGAGTATTGGAATGTTCCTGTGTGAATTTGTGATAATTGATTGTTATTATGCTCTTACTCTAATGTAACCTTCTTTAAATCATTATTAGCTTACCCTTGCTTTTTGTGTTTTTGTCTCGTGTTGTATGTTTCCTTTTGCGACGATCACCTTAATGGTGGCAGCAGATGTGGTTCCAATGTCAGAGGCACTTCTGGAGAATGAGGAGTCATCGTTTTAGGTGGGAGCTTAAGTGGTGGTCAGTTTAGGTATATTTTTATCAGTTTAGTGTAAGTGTATAAGTGATATATTTTTATAGTCACATCTTTTGTAAGACTGTATTAATATATTGTGTACACTGAATTACCTGTTTTGGAACTATGATGAAACTCCCTATTTTTATTAGTCTTAAGCTTCTAAAATTTAAAAATAGAATTAAGTAAAAAGCTTATATTATAATTATATTTCAAAAACGAGAAATATTTAAAAATAGATAAATATTTTAAAAATATTTTAAACTAAAAAATAAAAATAAAACAGTTACTTTTTTTATTTTATTGGATAAAAATTTAAATTGTTTTAATTGAAATCTTGTGATATAGAAAGAAGATAAGAAAAAATATTAATAACATCAAGTTTTCTAAAAATCTTAAGGGAGAAATATTAAAAAAATAGAAAATTTAAAAATCTTATAATAGAATTATATTAAAAAATGAGAAAAAATTAAAAAATACAGAAGCATTTTCAAAGTATTTTAAATTCACAATAAAGATAAAGTATCTTTTTTAATTGTTTTGATAAATATTTTTAGTTTCATAATTGAAATATAATATAATAAAAAAAATATAAGATAATGAAATATTAGTAAAATTATCATTGTCTAAAAAATAAAAAATATAAATATATAGAAACATTGAGAAATATTCAAGCATAAATACATATTTAAAAAAGCATCTTAAATTAAAAATAGAAAAGATTATTATTTTTTATTAAATTTGATAACATTTTAAGTTTTCTAATTGAAATATGGTACTACAAGAAAGTCCTAATTACTTATGACTGACCAATTATTTAAAAGAAATTATTGTAGAGGTGGTTAAGCGTATATATTAGTTTTTAAAATGCTATATTTGATTTGTTCATTGTTAGGCTAAGTCAATAATTTTTTAACCTAATTGTACTTCAATTGTGGTAAGTTAGATTATAACACATTCTTTTCAATTGTTAAAAAAGAAGAACAAAGTGGTGTATCGTTTCATTTAAGTTTTAATTTTTTATTACTTGAAAATAATTTGTAATTTTATTGATAATTAAGAAAATATTATAGAATAAAATATTATTATAATAATGGTTGTGGTAATCATCATATATAAAACTTATTCATAAAATAAAATAAAAAATACCAAATTGGATGTATCATTTAATTTATTTGTTCAATGTTTATTACTTGACGTTATTGCATTACATTGATTGAATTTTATGTTCTAGTTATGTCTTTTATCTTTTTACATCTTTAAAAGAATAACTTGTTATATCTTGAAAGAAAAAGAAAATCTTTTATCTTAAAAACATAATTTGATAAGTTTTAAATGATTTTTAATTGAAATCTTGTGCTATAGAAAAAAAAAAGTTAATAAAATATTACTAAAGTATCATTTTCTAAAATTTAAAAAGTAGAATTAACTAAAAAGCTTATAGTATAATTATATTTCAAAAACGAGAAATATTTAAAAATAGATAAATATTTTAAAAATATTTTAAACTAAAAAATAAAAATAAAAAAGTTACTTTTTTTATTTTATTGGATAAAAATTTAAATTCTTTTAATTGAAATATTGTGATATTGAAAGAAGATAAAAAAAATATTAATAACATTAAGTTTTCGAAAAATATTAAGGGAGAAATGTTAAAAAAATAGAAAATTTAAAAATCTTATAATAGAGTTATATTAAAAAATGAGAAAAAATTAAAAAATACATAAGCATTTTCAAAGTATTTTAAATTTAAAATAAAGAAAAAGTATCTTTTTTAATTTTTTTGATAAATTTTTTTAGTTTCATAATTGAAATATTATATAATAAAAAAAGTAAGATAATGAAATATTAATAAAATTATCATTGTCTAAAAAATAAAAAATAAAAATATATAAAAACATTGAGAAATATTCAACCATAAATACATATTTAAAAAAGCATTTTAAATTAAAAATAGAAAAGATTATTATTTTTTATTAAATTTGATAACATTTTAAGTTTTCTAATTGAAATATTGTACTATAAGAAAGTCCTAATTACTTATAACTGACCAATTATTTAAAAGAAATTACTATAGAGGTGGTTAAGCATATATATTAGTTTTTAAAATTCTATATTTGATTTGTTCATTGTTAAGCTACATCAATAATTTTTTAACCTAATTGTACTTCATTTGTGGTAAGTTAGATTATAACACATTCTTTTCAATTGTTAAAAAAGAAGAACAAAGTGGTGTATCGTTTCATTTAAGTTTTTATTTTTTATTACTTGAAAATAATTTGTAATTTTTTTGATAATTAAGAAAATATTATAGAATAATGGTTGTGGTAATCATAATATGTAAAACTTATTCAGAATAAAGTTACTTTTTTTTATTTTATTGGATAAAAATTTAAATCTTTTTAATTGAAATCTTGTGATATAGAAAGAAGATAAGAAAAAATATTAATTGTAAGGCCCAGTTTTCTGCCTTAATGTTTTAAGGGCTGCCATTAACCTAATGGGCCTAAGGGCTGGCCCAAGCAGTAAAAACAGACCCTAATTTGCCCTAACGTTTCCACTTCCCTCACTTTCAGAAACAGTGCCTCCTTGCCTCCTTGAGCAGCTACTACGCTCTGCTAGGGTTTTGTCGACAACCTTCTTCAAGCTAGCTCAAGCCAGGTTCCACCCACGTAAGTCAACCTCGAACTCTTACGTCATCTCTGGGCAAACTTTTACCATTAGGGTTTGGTATTAACTTGTGCTTATTTCTGTCTTACCGATTGTTTCCAGCTCTTTGGCCACCCTTAGGACAGTCTTGCTCGATGTGTGCGTATTGGGGGTTTTCCGCTTAGCTCTTCCAGGTAAGGGAAGCTAGGCTTCATATTTTTTATTCATTTTTTGTATGCTTTGGTTCTGTTTCGTGATTCTGGTGATAATATGTTGCTTATGATGATGTGAAAATGCTTTGGGTGTTGTCATGAGTGAGTCCTTGATTAAACATGCGTGGAACAGTGGTGAGAACTGATATACTCGCCCAGGCGAGCTCATCTTGCCTAGGCGAGAATAGCGGGAACTCGTCTAGGTTCCTGCTCGAGCGCTCGCCTAGGCGAAGGGCTGTATTTTTTAGTGACGAACTGTCTCACCCTGGCGAGACCGCCTCGCCTAAGCGAGAGTTCGCGAAACCTTCCAGGGGCACTGTTGCAGTCTCGCCTAAGCGAGAGTCTACAGCTTGAGCGAGAGCACTCCTCTTGATGCGACCCCAATAAGGCTTATAACATTGGGCCAATGCCTAGGCCCATTCTTTTTAATTTCTTTTTATTTTATTTTATTTTAATTAAATAAATGTGTTCTAATTAGGTTTGTTTACTAAATGCAGCCCACTTTTGTAAGCTACCAATTGGTATTGGGCCTTCACAACACTTCTAACCAACGTGCATACAGATGTGGGTCGCGAAGCCTACTTTAACTCCTGGTATGGATCAACAACGTATTCAAAGCACATTTCTTCATAATCAACATTTGTTTTCAGCACGTGGAGTCATTTGGGCCTTAAAGCTTGTCATATCTTTCCGAAGCCCATTACCACACCTATCATTACAACAACACCTGCACCATAATTTCTTCTGCTTGCACACCTCAACGCGTCAACAAAGTTGAAGCCCATTTTCCTCCTCTCCGAATTGAAGCTATGCGTGCATTTCTACTGAAAGCACGATTGCGACCCATGCCTCCAAACCATTCACGGGTGCTGCTATCATGCCAACACGTGTTGGGCTACTAGCCCAATTTCACGCTCCAGTTCACCAATGCTGCTAAACCAACATTCCTTCTGTTGGAGTGCCGTTAGGGTTTCTGGATCCCCATCAATTCTACATTTCTTCCGCGGGACCAACAAAGGCGCAGCGTTTCAACCCGAGCCCATTTCTTCCAACCCAGCTTCTGCGTAAGAAAGGGAAGGGAGCACCACTAGGGTTTCGTGACAGCTGCCGCTTGCTTTTCCATCTGCACCTTCACCATCCAGCAGCCTAATTTGAAGATTGCTCTATGGTGCCGACCCAACATCCACTTCCATTATTTGGCAGCCACGTTAGGATTCCAGTCACGAATTCTGTCACGTGTGCCATCACTTCTTCACGGCACCTGCTACTTCATAGCCTTAGATTAGGATCTCGCCATTAGGATTGTTAGAACGACGTTCTCTTCTCCTGGTTCTGTTAAAACTCTCATGGTGGTCTTCTCACTATAAAAGGCTAGCCAGCTATTGTAAACCCAGCTTTTGATGAATGAGATATTCGGTAGAGAACACTCTTGCTGTTCATCAGCTCACCATAAACCCTAGGTTAGGTCATTACCTACTCGGGTTCCCCCAAACCAGTGAGAAACCATAGCTAACCGAGCATCATATTCATTTCGTTGCGTTTCCCCCGGTCTCTGTGAGATTCTTTCGGTAGAACACCGATTGGGAGAGGTTTTTCGACGACTACCGCGACGGAGGAGCCTCAAGTGGTATTCAGAGCCACTCCTGCAGGACCGCAATGAGATAAGCCTCTTCTTTATCTTTGGATTTTTTTTCTTATCTGTTTGATTCGTATTGTTCCTATTCTGTTGCGTCTTTTCTGATTTTCGAAGTTTTCCTTGCTTCTCTGTTTGAATCAGTGTTACTGATGTGTTTACTGTTGAAATTGATTCACAATGCTTGTTCTCATTTTTCTGAATCAATACCATGATGATTTCATGTTTAGCTCTCTGAATCTGCCGCTTAATGCATGTCTGTTAAGTTTTAATTTCAGTTTTGATTACCTAGCTTTAAATTTTATAATCTCGTGTTTTTGTCTTAGGCTTTGTTAGTTTGTTTTCTATGTCAATGATTCCATAGATGTTGTCTAATTTGCGTATTGTCACTGTTTTATCTCGGTTTCAGTCCTTGTTTGGTTTATCACATGCTTCGTTTTTGTTCTGGTGTATTGTGGAGTTCATATATTGCTACTAGATCAATAGTAATATTTTGCAGTGTTTCAGTTTTCACTGTTTCGTGTTTCACTCATGCTGAGTTTGTATTTGTCCGAGTTGTCATTGCTTGTGGATTTCGCAATAATTTTTTATGTTCAATGGCTATCTGTGCTTTTGATTTGCGTTGTTGTGATGCACTTTGAATCTGTTGGCCAAGGATTGCTCCTGATCGAAGCACCTATTGAGTAAGCCACCACTGTGTTCTCTGATTTGTATCAGCATATATAAGTGGAAACTCATGCTTTGATCTAGGATTGCATAGGCTGTTTCAGCACCTTAATTTTTGTGCATTTTGGCTTCTTGAATTAGTGCCTAGCCAGTTAGTTGGTGTTGGTGCAGTTTTGCAAATATTTTCACAGTCTCTACTACTTGCTCTAAGTTTGAAACTGCATATGTTTTTCGTGTGTTTGCTATATCACTATTTTTGTATCTGTGATTAGCTCAGTGTCTAGTGTTTTTGAGATTTCTTGTGTCTCTTGAGTGCAGTCGTTTTCTAACCTGACTTTGCTTATCCAATGTGGGTTTAGTTGCTCATGTTTCTACCTATCTGCATATGTTGATTTTGCCTTGTGCGTATGTTTGTTGAAAGCAGGCTATTATTGTTGCAACTGGGTTTATTCTTGTGTTGCTTTGCTCCATAGATGTGCAGTTTGTGTTTCCACAGATGATGGCCATTAAAAATTGTTGCAGATGTTGCATTCTGTCTTGCTTGTTCTTGTGGCTACACTACAAGAAAATTGCTAATTTGCGAGGGAAATTAGCAAGGAAAAATTTTGGTCGCTAATTTGTCGCTAATTAGCGAAGGATTAGCGACAAACTAAAATTGTAGCTAAGTTGTAGCTAATTAGCGAGGGACTAGACACAACATAATATGGTAGCTAAGTTGTAACTAATTAGTTAGGGATTAAACACAACACAAATATGGTAGCTAAGTTGTAACTAATTAGTTAGGGATTAGACACAACATAATATAGTAGCTAAATTGTAGCTAATTAGTTAGGGATTAAACATAACATAAATATTGTAGCAAAGTTGTAGCTAATTAGTTAAGGATTATACACAACATGGTATGGTAGCTAAGTTGTAGCTAATTAGTTAGGGATTATACACAACATAATATGGTAGTTAAGTTATAGCTAATTAGTTAAGGATTAAACACAACATAATATAGTAACTAAGTTGTAGTTAATTAATTAGGGATTAGATACAACATAATATGATAACTAAGTTGTAGCTAATTACTTATGATTAATGATATTGTTGCTAATCCAAAGCTAATAAATAGAATTTCTAATTAAAAATAATAATGAATATAAGTATCGATGTTTAATGATATTGTTTATGATTCGAATAACTATCAAGGCTTTTTTCATAAATATTTTCAGAATTTAGAAATCAAATAATAACAAAAATTAAAAATTTAACATTAGATTGTTGACCATAAGAGAAAAAAAATCCAGCAATAACATAAAAGAATTCAAGCATAATATAAAAAAATATAACTTTAAATTTAATTATAAAGTATTAGTTTTAATGTCGTTTTCGTCAATTTGAAATTAAAAAGACTACATTACTATGTTTCTAAAAACAAGTCAAAAACCATTTAAAAAGACTACATTACTATTTAGATTATTAATAATACTCCGAGAGCCGAAAAACCATTTAAAAACGCTCATTCTCACTACAACAAATTCAAAGATTAGCGAGGGAATAATCCCAAGCTAAGCCATCGCTAATCCCTCGCTAAATCATTCGGCGAGGGAATAGCGAGGAAATAGCGAGAATGCTAAATCATAGCTAAATTATAGGTAGCTAAGTCGCTAGGGAACTACTCCGTAACTAATCTCTAGCTAATCCCTAGCTAATCCCTAACTAAATGGTTGTAGCAAATCCCTAACTAATCCCTAGCAAAAAGATTGTAGCAAATCCCTAGCCAATCCCTAGCAAACTAGTTGTAGCAAATCCCTAGCTAATCCCTAGCATAGTGTTTGTAGCAAATCCCCTAGCTAATCCCTAGCAAAATGTTTGTAGCAAATCCCTAGCCAATCCCTAGCAAACTAGTTGTAGCAAATCCCTAGCTAATCCCTAACAAACTAGTTTTAGCAAATCCCTAGCTAATCCCTAGCAAAATGTTTGTAGCAAATCCCTAGTTAATCCCTAACAAAATGTTTGTAGCAAATCCTTAGTTAATCCCTAGCAAATTGTTTGTAGCAAATCCTTAGCTAATCCCTAGTAAAATGTTTGTAGCAAATCCCTAGCTAATCTCTAGCAAAATGTTTGTTGCAAATCCCTAGCTAATCTCTAACAAACTAGTTGTAGCAAATCCCTAGCTAATCTCTAACAAACTAGTTGTAGCAAATCCCTAACTCATCCCTAGCATAGTGGTTATAGCAAATTCTTGCTTGTTGCAATGGAGGAACCGAAGAAGATTTTTATCTCTAAACTAATTCATGGAAAACTATGCAAGCCAATTTGTAAGTTAATTGTTAAAAAGAGGAAATGTCTTAACCATATTACTTAAAGTCGAGGCTTGAACAACCATAGAAGATTGAAAAGATGCCACATTTGTTACGAACATGCAAGAAAATAAAATTTTGTAAATTTTTACTAAATTGAATGTAAAGGAATTACAAAAAATGTGTCAAAAAGAGTGTTACAAACAATTCTCTTCCGAAATAATTCCAAAATGTTAATTTCTATGCAAAAAAAAAAACATTTATAAATTAATCCAAATCAACACCAAACATAATAAGATAGGATAGAAAGGATGATGAATCAATGGGATAGAAAAGCCAGAAATAATGTTTACATGTTAATTCAGATCTTAGCTATACATTTGATGCTGAGAGTAAATCATGTGAAAGCAATATCCAGCTAAATATAAAGCAAATTTGCTTTATATTTAGTGTAATATTTGTTAGCTAAGAGAATCCATACAAGATCAGGATCAGAAGATGCAAGTTCGTGGAGGGAATTGAGAAGCATCCCGAAGTCCAACAACACTGCTACAAGCTATCCCCACAACCAAATCACTAAACTTCTTTAATCTGAACCTTGAGATTGCTTGTCTCAGCGAATGAAACCTCTGAATTCATGGAATTGCTTCTATAAGGTAGTTGCAAACGAATACTTTCATCTTTGGAACATGACTCTTTATGAAATGGGGATGTGATCAGAAGTTTCCAAAACGACGTGTGAAGAAATCTCCTTTACAAACGGGCATTAAATTGCTGATCCATTGTTCCTCTATATCATCTTGAATCATTTAACTTGAATAAAAGTTCCTCCGACTAATCTACAAGCAAAACTCTTCACTTAATAATAATTGACAAACAACCATTACCACAAGAGAATAGGTATCACATAATCTGGTTGATGCAAAAGCACCAATATAAGTCCTATTATACTGTTCTATAGCAACACAATCAAGGAAATTAAGTTTAAGTAATAAAATTACAGGTGTGAACACGATAAAGTCTTAGGAGGCCTAGCACTTGAGAGACATGGTAATCGTAACAACATGAACATATAAATGATTGATAATACACTTTGTAAAATTAAGGTAACAATAATTCATATTATGTAATTATTACTTACTACCAATTATTATCACTCTAGAATTATACTATTATAAACTGAAATATGAAGAATTAAAAGATAGTTGTTTGTTGGTGGCTAAGACCTCATATTATTATCCATTCATGGATTAGGAATTTTAAGAAATTCTCTTTTTAAGTTAACGCACGAAGCAAGAAATTTTAGAAAATCTAGATTGATAAAAAAATGTTAAATATCTCATGTAGATATTTTGAAAAATTGTTCCAAACCTGGATTCAAAGATGAATATAAAAAGATGAAGATAAACATTATGAATTGAATTCTTTAGGTGGCTAATAAAGTAATAAATTGTACTTGTTGAGAAGTCACAGCCACCAGGACTTGGAATCTGTATAGCCAAGGCTTATAGCTATAGTTCTTGAATCAAATATGGTGGCAATATAGATATTTTAATGATCAGATGCTTGGAGAAAATAAACTACCTAAATAGACCCCATGGTTGAGCCTATTATAAATAAGTACGTCATATTATTTAAAATATACATATTATTTTCAAGAAAATATGATGGCAATTATAATAGAAAATTACAAGATATTGGTGCCCATATTTTATGAGCAACTTTATATGGAAGGGCCAATAGGTAGTAGGAGGGAATTTTTGTTGGTATCGCGCAGCGGAATGACTAAACAATGGTCAAAAATCAAGAGGGGGGGTGAATTGGATTTTTAAAATTCTTGACAGGTTTTAAAATTTTTCTCAAAAATTTAATTAATTAACTTAAAGTAATAGTTACTTTAAATGCAAGTGCAGATAAAAGCAATGATCTTTAGATAACCAATGATGAATCTATTTTGAAAAAGCAATGGAATCAATCTATTTTCTTTACTATTGTTTTTATTTCTTTTTATCTTTTATTTGATTTTTATTTGACATCAACACTGGATCAAAGGAATGAACATCATTGGAAACAAATCAATCTTCTAGAAATCAAATTATTATGTATATACAAACGGAAAGGTTCTATTTTTCACACATGAGTTAATCTTTTGAATTCACAATACAATCAATTATGAAAGAAAGCACTCAAGTTAAATGTATATTTTATCACCAAAATTCTCTCAAGTGTTTTGGCTTGTGTTTTCACTCAAAATACTCATGTAAGCAAACACTCATAATACTTAACAAGACTCTAATATTCACAAACTTTTAGAAAAATATGCATTCAAAGATCATGAGGACTTTTCATAGGTTATAATGGGGCCAAGGCAAAGGTAGGAAAAATTTTAGGATTTTTGGGTTTTTGAAATTAAAATATAGAAAGAATAATGGAGCATAATTTCAAAAACAACTCTTTTTCGTTTATTGCTCTTTGTTGCTCTCTCTTTTTTTTTTAGAAAGCAATTATTGTTTTCATTTCAACACTTTTTCATCAACAATTTTTCCTTTTGCCATTTTTATTAATTTGTGGGTGAGGTACTCACCCACACACTTTATTCCTCAACCATTCCTGAACAGAATCCATTAGCTCCTTCTTTCTTCCTAAGGTAGAATATAGTCTTTTTCTTTTCAAGGTTATGCAATAGGCTTAAAACAAGAAAAAGAGGTTTAAAGCTCAAAGGGGCTACCAATGGATTAATATCAAGGTGGGCTTATTTGGCCAAGTAGCTAAAAACAAGAAATGCCTCAGTCATATCAAATCATGCATATTCACCTAAGATGCAAAACAAAAGAATCAAGCTAAACATTTGAGTATAAACAAACATGAGCAAGTCACTCAAGAAAAAAATAGGAATGACATATGGCAATTCATCCTTTACATTAAGGCTCAAGACTCACAAGGTCAAATTCTTTCACAAAAGATTTAATCAAGAAATTCTCAAATCAACTCAATTAGCAAATCATAGAAACAGTCCACTCATACCAACATGACTTTTATTTTTCTAGAATTATGATCATCCCAATTATTGAATCAAATCCCAAAATCCAATGTCAATATATTTTATTGAAAGCAGGGAAATATTTTTGGTGGATTTCTTATGAGACATATTGTTTAAAAGTTTCACTTAGTAAAAAGTTAATTCTTTCACAATTTTCTCAAAAAGAAATCACAATTTTTTTTAAATGAAAAAAAACACAAAAAATAAAAAACACAAAAAACAAAAAACATAAAACATAAAAAGGAAAATCCTACCTACAGTTTGTCTCCCCCACACTTATTTCAAAAAAAATGTCCTTGATGGACTTATTTTGGGGAGGAAACGAAAATTTTTTTGATTTCTGGCTCAATCTGGCCATATGTCAAAATTTATTTTCTTTAATTTTATAAAGTACAAGTCAGCTTGTACCATTTTTTTAATTTTTACTTTTTGAAGTTTATGAAAACTAAAAACAAAAAAACATATTTTTGAAATTTTTTTATATTTTTTATTAAAATCAAAAACAAAAAACAAATATGCATGCAATTTAAATTTTTTATCAACAATGCTTTCAAAAGAATTTGAATCTAACCTGTTTTCTTGTTGCAGCAACCTTTCTTCTTTTTCTGCAGCCATGTCAACAAAGATAACCACTGAAAACTTATTTGCATTATTCACATCAAAACACTTGATGTGTGGATTGTGTGGCTTCAACTCAACTTGAGCATCATCAAGTGCATTTAGATTGTTAACAGGATCATCATTAATCCTCATAATCTCACCTTGTGAGCAAAAATTTTCACCTGGTGTTGTTGACTCTGTTGCTTCATCATTAACCAAGTCAGTTGCAATAGTAGATGCTTCAGCTGCATCTTCTAATACTGTTGGCTCTTCAACTGCACTTGGTTCCTCCATTGTATTGTTCTCACAACTTTGCTCTTGAAAATGATCATTTGTACTCATATCCTCATCAACGGGTACAACTTTATATTCACATTGAGCATCATCAACATATCCATCAGTAGATATGTTTATGTGAGAATCTTTAATTTCTTCATCAACAACATCTTTAGCAAAATTGATATGTCCATCAGTAGACATATTACTATGAGCATCATTATATCTATCAGTAGATATATCAGTGTGATGTGATTCCGCTATCAATTTTTCAGACTGATTCTGCAAGCTTTGTGTGGCGGCATTCATCATCTCTTTCTGATCTGTTTGATTCATCTTCATCATTTCAGTCATCATATTCATCATATCTTCCAAAGTTACCTTTCTAACTGTATCATTCATTAGCAGACTCAAATCTTTAGACATTTGTTCAGCTCTGATGGCCAACTTCAGAAGCACATCTTGGATTTCATGACGAAGTGCATTAAAATCTGGATTTTTAGGAAATCTTTGATGGGGTTGAGGGGTCGTATTAACAGTTACAAGTAATTCTATGAAGTTGTTCTTACTTGCATCCCTCAACATATCAGACAATATTTGCTTATTTTCGTACCACTCTTGCTCAATATTTCTGCATCTTTGATCAACTCGCAACCTTTCATCCATGGACTCTAATTTCTCTATAACTTCACCCATTAGTATCATAACTTCTTTATAGGATGGTCCATTCGTTGCTTCAAATTGCTGTGGTGGTACATATTGTTGCTGAAAACTATTTGGAACATATGATTGCTGAGGTGGACACTCAGAATATGGTTGTTGCTCATGTCCCAAAAAAGATGATCTAGGATATAGATCATTAAATTGTCGTAAAGTTAACCCACTTATATCAGGTGCAGAAGTAGGTGTGACAATTTGTTGCTGAAAATCACGTGGTTGCTGTGGATAGCAATTGTAATCCATTTGAAAACTACAATGTTGATTACTTTCGTATGAAAAATTATTTTGCATTTTTGAAAGAGGTTTTCTGAAAAGAAATAAATTGAAAGCTTGTTGAGTAGACTTCCAGGAAAGAGAGGTGTGTCACAATGGACAACTTAAGTACCTTGTCTTTCCTTAGCCAAAGTGTTTCCCAACTAGTTTCATAAATTTCCCAACAAAAATCCTCAAACAAAAATTATGCCGAAAAAAATAACTAAATAAAATAACTAAAGAAAATAAAAAAAAATGTTAGAACCAAAATTGAGAAAAAAATGTTAGTGATAAACAAAATAAAAATAAAAATAAAAATAAAAAATAAAATCAAAAGAATAAAAATGAAAATAAGAACTAAAATGACAAAAATTCTAACCGTGTTCCCAGGCAACAGCGCCAAATTTGATAACGCTGTCGTTGACGCGATCAAATTAATACTACTTATCTATAACAACTTCAGTATTGTTAAGAAAGTAGTCAACAAAATAGTAAGGGTAAAGTAACCCAAAGTCGTCTCCCAACGAACACAGAATTGATTTTTAACAAGTTAGTTCTTATAAAACTATACAAGAGTTAGTCAAATAAAATTATAAAAATATGAAGGATAAAGATAAGAAGATAAAATAAGATATAAACAATAGTAAAGAAAATAGATTGATTCCATTGCTTTTTCAAAATAGATTCATCATCGGTTATCTAAAGATTATTGCTCAATTAATTATTGTTGTAGATTTGCAAATTAATCAATGTAAAGTCTCAATTAATTTGTTGGCGTTCTCACTTTTAACCAAAGTACAGTCTCAATTAAAAGTGAGAACTTTTAGATTATCCATAGTAAATTCAATCAAAGTACAGTCTCAATCAAATTTTACTATGCCTAATCATGTCTATTCTTTTATCTCCTCACCAAATAAAAAGCTTAATTAATCAAAGTAAAGTCTCGATTAATTTTCATTAGAGTAAATACCTTTAACCAAAGTAAAGTCTCAATTATTGGTAAAAACTCATTTAATCATGTGAAAGTTTCTAAATAAAATCAAAGTAAAGTCTCAATTTAATTTAAAAACCCTTGAACTCATATGATCAACATGCATATAGATTTAAAATCATTACTTGTTATGTGATTCAAAGATAAAAGACATAGATGAATTAAAACCTCAACAATAATAAAAAGAACAAAGAAATTATTTCATTCTAACCTCAGAATCCATAATGAAATTACAATGGAATCAACCCAAGAAGTTTAGCAATCCATGGAATACAAAAGAAGAATAAAGGAAGAATAGAGAGAAGAAAAGAGAGAGAAATAAATTAGGTCCCCTTAAGGGTTCCTAAATTCCGAAGTGCCGAGCTTGTTTTCTGCTTCTCCCTTGGTCTCTTTATATAGGAATTGGACTGGGCTTTTCTGGTGCTAAAATCTCTCAAATATCTTTTAAAATAAAGATAAATATAAATATTTAAAAATATTTAGAGAGATATATACTATTTGACAAATATAGTTGGTTGATAATATCAATATCTAATATAATTAAATTAATTAATTACTTAAAGATATATGATAAATTATCACCAATTAATATTTGAATTAATTTTCCAAATCAACCCTTTGCAATCTCCTCAAATTATCTTCTAAATAATCCAATATCTTCAAGATATATTTGTTTGTTGTGGATCTAAAAAGATTCCAGAAGATCTTGTCATATTTAAAAAGATTTGGTAGTTAATATCTTTTAATATTTTATGATATAATTAAATAAGATAATTATTTAAAAATATCAAATAAAATATCTAAAGATATCTTTTTCCCAAATTATCTCTATCATAAAGATAAAGAAAACCGCAAGGTCCAATTTTTTTGTTCCTCTCTTCTTGGTTTAGCCAAACTTCTTCACTTTTTCAAGTTTTTCTTACCGTCTTCATGCAATGCTTGGCTTGAATTTTTGTGCTTTTGATAATTCCTTATTCTTGGATTTATCTTTAAGGTGTCATAAAGCTTTAATCAATATATTTCCACACCTCCATGAGCTCAACTTAGCTGCAGCTGCACTAACACACCTCAAAATATCCAACGAACATTTATGCAACTAAAAAGCTATTTTTAACATGTTTTTGTATCTCAAGCTCAATAAACCCAATTATAGGAAATCCCAATTAAATCAATCTTTAAGCACACAAATTCAATTAAATACCTATAATTAGACATTAAATGAGGGCAAAAATACGCACTCATCACATCCCGATGGACATAAGTATCACCAAGAGGAACAAGTTTTAGCTGTTTGAGAGAACTTTCAGCAATTTCATTGGCACGTAAGGTACTTTGACAAAGCTCCCCGGTGGTATCAACTCCTTTGTATTCGCAAATCCTTGAGATTAAGAGGGAATATGGGAGAGGATATTGTGGATACCTCTTTGCTTTAAGCATAGTGTCTAGGATTAAACTAGACCATTTTATCGGAACGCGATTTAGAATCGCATACATGATGAGAAGGTCAGCCTCTGAGCACTGAGCATGATTGGTTCCTCTAGGACACAAAATCCAGACAATTAAGTAATGGATGAGTCTTTCATCCATTTTTAGTCCTCCAGCCAATAATTGTCTCCCAACATCCTGTGCTGGGTTGCGTAAGAAGGATTGATAGGCCAAGATTCGATTGAAGCCATCAATCCTATGGAGAATTGATTCTGCAGCATCATTGATGGGAAATTTAGCCACATTTTCCCAAATATCATTGTCGATGATGATGTCCACTCCCTTCACCTTTGATAAAGCAACTTCATCTCTGATCTTGAGATTATAGTAGAACACTCGTACAAGATCAGGATAGTTGTTTCCATGCATTTCCACAAATGGTCTGATGCCTTGAAAATTAAAGAGAGCAGGAAACTCAAAACCTGCAGCTGTGAATTTTCGAAGAGTAATGTACTTTGGAGAGATGAGTGCTTTGTTTTTCCAAATCTGAACGAATTCATCTCTTCGATCTTCATCAGAGATCCAACCTTCAATGGATGCTAATCTGATGGAAGGTTGAGTTGGTCGTGGAGCAGTTCGTCTACGTGTTGGGATCTTTCTGCGAGATGATTCTGCCATGGTGCTGATTGCAAGAGCAAAGGATGACACGTTTAGGGTTTTGTTTGAAGAAAAAGGGGGTAAATGATGAGAGGAGTTCGTTTCTGCGTGAATAGTTGAAATTTGGACTCAGAATTTATAAAGAGTAGGCTCCCAACGGCTAAAATGCGAAAATCAAAGCAAATCTAGCCGTTACAACGGCTATTTTTTCGAAAATTTTGACATAATGTCGTGCAATAATCGATTATCCTGAGTGATAATTGATTATTGTTTCATAATATGAATTCCAAAAGTGATTGGTATGAGCAGATAATCGATTATTGTATGTAATAATCGATTATTCCAGAACGATTTTGAGTATTTTGATCAGGGTCATGATAATCGATTATTCTGCTTGATAATCGATTATTCCAGGAATTTAGAATTTATTTTGGGAGAAGATAATCGATTATCATGAGTAATAATCGATTATTGAGTGTTGATTTATGAAAAAATGAAGATTATTGCTCTTTCAAGAGACTTCTAATATCCCTAAATCTCTCCTAAGCTCATAAAATCTGTCTTTGGCTAAAGGCTTTGTGAAGATGTCTGCCAATTGATGCTTGGTGTCTACGTAGTCTATCACACAATTTCCTTTACTTATGTGATCCCTTAAGAAGTGGTGTCTAATTTCTATGTGTTTTGTCCTAGAATGCATTATGGGATTCTTAGTTAAGTTTATGGCACTAGTATTGTCGCATTTTAGAGGTATATGATTTAGATAGATACTGTAATCCTCTAATTGTTGCTTCATCCATAGGATTTGAGCACAACAATTGCCAGCAGCAATGTATTCAGCCTCTGTAGTTGACAAAGCCACACAGGCTTGTTTTTTGGAGTGCCAAGAAACTAATGAGCTTCCTAAGAGATGACAAGTACCACTGGTACTTTTTCTATCTATTTTACAGCCACCATAATCAGCATCAGAGTACCCTATTAAACTAAGTGATGCCCCAGAAGGATACCAAAGTCCAAAAGATATAGTTCCTTTAAGATATTTTAAGATTCTTTTTACTGCTATAAGATGTGATTCCTTAGGATTAGCTTGATATCTAGCACAAACGCATACAGATTGCATAATATCAGGTCTACTTGCAGTAAGATATAAAAGAGATCCTATCATACCTCTAAACATGGTTTGATTTACCTCAATACCTGATTCATCTTTATCCAAATAGCAGGAAGTTGCCATAGGAGTACTTGCTGCTTTAGCACTATCCATTTCAAATTTTTTAAGTAATTCCTTACAATATTTAGATTGAGATATGAATGTCCCTTCATCCATTTGTTTAATTTGTAAACCAAGGAAGAAGTTTAATTCTCCCATCATTGACATTTCAAACTCACCCTGCATTATGCTTGCAAAACCTTCACATAGAGATTTATCAGTTGATCCAAAAATTATATCGTCAACATACACTTGAACCAATAAAATGTGTTTATCTACTCTTTTAATAAACAAAGTTGAGTCTATTTTACCTCTTTCAAAATCATTTTCGAGCAAAAATGTGCTTAAGCGTTCATACCAAGATCTAGGTGCTTGTTTCAATCCGTAAAGTGCCTTTTTCAATTTATAAATATGATTTGGAAATTTGTAATGCTCAAAACCAGGTGGTTGTTCAACGTACACATCTTCTTTGATAAAACCATTTAGGAAAGCACTTTTGACATCCATTTGATATAATTTAAATTTCATAATAGAGGCATAAGCAAGAAGTAAGCGTATAGCTTCTAACCTTGCAACAGGGGCGTATGTTTCGTCATAATCTATACCTTCTTCTTGTCGATATCCCTTTGCCACAAGCCTAGCTTTGTTCTTAGTAATATTTCCATCTTCATCCATCTTATTTCTGAAAACCCATCTTGTTCCAATCACTTGAAGTGATTCATCTCTTGGAATCAACTCCCATACTTTATTTCTTTCAAATTGATTGAGCTCTTCTTGCATTGCAATGCACCATTGATCATCTTGAAGAGCTTCTTGAACATTCTTTGGTTCAATCTGCGAGACAAAAGCAACATTCATACAAAAATTGTTCATATTTCTAGTGACTACCCCTTTTGAAATATCACCAATGATGTTGTCTAGAGATAGTCCTCTTGGTGACTTCCAGCATTTTTCAAGATCTTTAGATTGATAAGGTGGATTCTCATTTAAATACATCTCATCAAGGGCCTCCTGAATATATTCTTCATCACCTGTAATTTGTTTATTTGACTCAAGAGGGTTCACCTCAAGGTCTACAACTTCATCAAAGACAACATGCATGGATTCTTCAACATTCAAAGTTCTTCGATTAAAGACTCTATATGCTTTACTAGTAAGAGAATATCCTAGAAATATTGCTTCATCAGCTTTAGAATCAAATTTTCCTAAATTTTCTTTTCCATTATTTAAAACAAAACACGTGCATCCAAAAATTTTAAGATGAGCAATATTTGGCTTTCTACCTTTAAATAATTCATAAGGAGTAATTTTTAAAATAGGCCTAATAAGCATTCTATTTAAAACATAACATGTAGTACTCACAGCATCAGCCCAAAAGTATTTAGGAACATTATATTCATTTAGCATTGTTCTAGCTAGTTCCTCTAAGGATCTATTTTTCCTCTCTACAACTCCATTCTGTTGAGGTGTCCTAGGTGCAGAGAAATTATGCAAAATTCCATTTTTATCACAAAATTTTTCAAATGACTCATTTTGAAATTCCCCACCATGATCACTTCTTATAATCTTAATTTTCAAATCTTTTTCATTTTGAACTAATTTTGCAAATTTTTTAAATGCTTTAAAGGCTTCACTTTTTAAGGTAAGAAAGAAGGTCCAAGTAAACCTAGAGTAGTCATCCACAATAACAAGAGCATAATAATTTCCTCCATAACTCTTAATCCTAGAGGGACCAAATAAATCCATATGCAACAGCTCTAAAGGCTTTGAAGTAGATAAAATATTTTTTGAATGAAAAGATGATTTTACTTGTTTTCCTTTTTGACAAGCAGCACATATTTTATCTTTTTCAAATTTTATTTTTGGTAAACCGATCACTAATTCCTTAGACATCAACTTATTCAACTGTTTCATGTGAATATGAGTAGCCCTTTTATGCCACAACCAAGGATTTTCTTCTTTTACAACTAGACATGTTATATCACTAGATGATGCACAATCAAGATCAATTAAATAGATATTGTTGTGTCTCATACCTTTCAAAGCAATTTCATTAGAATCCTTTTGGTAGATAGTGCAGTAATCACTTTCAAAGATAACTTTGAGACCTTTGTCGCATAGTTGACTAATACTGAGAAGATTGTGCTTCAGTCCTTCTACAAGTAGCACATCCTTGATCTCCAAGGTATCTCCTCCACCAACATCTCCAATTCCAATTATTTTCCCTTTGTTGTTATCTCCATATGTAACAAATCCTTGATCCTTTCTTTTGAGATTCTTGATCTTCCTT
This sequence comes from Vigna unguiculata, assembly GCF_037176805.1. Taxonomy (NCBI): domain Eukaryota; kingdom Viridiplantae; phylum Streptophyta; class Magnoliopsida; order Fabales; family Fabaceae; genus Vigna; species Vigna unguiculata. The sequence continues at coordinate 23,733,261 of NC_140800.1, read as the reverse complement.
TTATCACCCGTCATGTGTCTTGAGCATCCACTGTCAAGGTACCACAATGATTTTCTAGCTTTGGAAGTTAACTACAAAATAAAAATAATTTCTTTAGGTCCCCATTAACTTTATTGGGTCCTTGGGGTTAGAGAGATATAAGAATTATCTAGCAATAGGCATCCAAGTATACTTCCCATTTGGAACATCATAGTGTTTAATATTGCATTTATTTGATGTATGCCCCTTTTTCATGCAATAAAAACAAGTAGCTAAACAAGTATTTCTATAGTGAGCAGTTCCTTTTTCTACCCACACTCTGCGAGTCTTTTTATTTGTAGGAACATATTTATTTCTACTTAGATTCTTTTTCTCAAATGCATGTTTTTCAAAAGATTTATTTTCTAAAGCATCTTTAAGTTGTTTTTCTAAAATCATTAACTCAAACATATAGTTTTTGCAAGATTCACATTCAACTGCCTCAATTTCTCTATTTTCTAAACTTAAGATTTTATTTTTCAAAACATTTTCTTCTTCTAGAGATTTTTCAAGATTGTCTTGTAATTCTTTAAAATCTTTTTTTAATTTTTTGTGAGCAATATCTAATTTACTGGATTTAGCAAGCAATTCTTGAAAAGCATCATAAAGAGAATCATAATCATTTTCATTGTCAGAAGAGCTTACCTCACTGTCAGAGTGATCACCATTGGCCATTAAGCAAAAGTTTGCCTCTTCCTCATCGGATCCTTCAGAGTTGGATGAACTTGAGGCATTATCTTCCCACGCTATGTATGCCTTTTTCTTATAATATTTCTTGCTTTTCTTTTCATCACTCCTTTTTGAATTTGGGCAGTCTGCTTTTACATGACCAGTTTCTCCACATCCATAGCATTTAAAGTTTGAGGAGCTTCCTTGATTCTCCTTCTTATTACTCTTGAATTGATTTCTTCCTTTGGACTTCATGAACTTTGTGAACTTCTTTATCATTAGACTGAGATTCTCATCATCATCAGAATCTTCTTCCTCTTTTTGCTTTTTGCCTTTGACAACCTCGGTTTTGAATGCAATATTTTTCTTTCTTCCTTGATCTTCTTCATCATTCAGTCTTCCCAGCTCAAGCTCGTGCTCTCTCAGTTTTCCAAACAGAGCCACCATGGTCATTGTTGCAAGATTCTGTGACTCCGTGATAGCCGTCACCTTTGGCTGCCAAGTCCTATTCAAAGATTTAAGAATTTTTATGTTAAGTTCATCAGTATCAAATGTTTTACCTAGCCCATTGAGATGGTTGACAATGTGTGTGAACCGCTTCTGCACATCGTAGATGGTTTCTCCCTGCTGCATTCGAAACATCTCATATTCTTGTATCAATGAGTTCTTTCTAGCTCGTTTAACATCGTCAGTTCCTTCATGAGTCACTCGAAGGATTTCCCACATCTCGCGTGCACTGGTGCAAACAGAAATTCTGTAGAACTCATCAAGAGTTAGAGCAGATGATATAATGTTTCTGGCTTTAACGTCATATTAAGCTCGCCTGTTTTCATCAGCAGTCCATTGAGCAAAAGGCTTTGGTTCCTGCACTTCATTAACAACGTTAACAGGCACAAATGGTCCATTCAAAACAGCATCCCAAATACCCCTATCAACTGATTCTAAAAATATTTGCATTCTGACTTTCCAAAAAGGATAGTTTTCACCCGTGAAAAGTGGAGGTCTATTGATAGACGCACCTTCAGCAAAAGTTTGATTTGACCCTACCATTTTCGAAAAATTTGAATGACTATCAAAGCAAGCTCTGATACCAATTGTTGGTATCGCGCAGCGGAATGACTAAACAATGGTCAAAAATCAAGAGGGGGTGAATTGGATTTTTAAAATTCTTGACAGGTTTTAAAATTTTTCTCAAAAATTTAATTAATTAACTTAAAGTAATAGTTACTTTAAATGCAAGTGCAGATAAATAAAGAGTTTAAGGGAAAAGGAGCACACTGATATTTATACTGGTTCGGATCAAAAGACCCTACGTCCAGTTGTTAATCTCTTAAACAAGGAGATTAACTCAATCACTATAATAATCAAAAATTACAACAGATTATATGAGAGAAAAGATTAGAAAACACCTCTCTTGAACAACCACAAGAGATGATCAAAACTCCCCCTGAATCTCACAGAGGATGACCAGCTTTCCTAGCAACAGCACAGCACTCAATCTTCTAAGAACTCACTTAGAAAAAGTTATCGCTCACTCACACTAGGTTTTTCAAGCTTTCTTTAAGAATCTCACAGAGCCACACTTTGCAGTCACAGCCAAAGAACTCTGAATCTTTTTTTTTTTTTTTTAAATAAGAAACCTTCTAGAAAGACGAATGCCATGCTGCTGATTCTAAGTTTAATTAAACTATTCTACAATACACTTATTTTATTTTACAAGATAACATTTGCATAATTGAACACTTTGTCTTCATCTTGATCATCATTCAAAATCGCTTGACTTCCTTCTTTTTGCCAACAATTTTTAAGACAGAATAAAAACAGCTAGCCGCTTCCTCGGAAAACTTAGTTATATTGGGTAAAGTCTTGATGAAGTCACTCAAGTGGTATAGATAGAGTGCTATGTGTCCATTACAAGGGCTACTGTACTGGAATAGTTTAGTGTAGCAGCCATAGCGAACCAAATATTGGGTTGAATAGTGGTGTTATGCTCTGATTCCAGAAAATCCCTCTGAACACGTACAATACAGTTCTTTCATTAATATTGCCAATAACAAAATCGCCACAAAATCACTTCTAACACTTGTAGGACCAGAAACAAATTTATGAATCAGATTTAATGATAAAAAAAGTTAGACTAGGTGATAATACTTGTATCAGACATAATGTGTCATTTTCCCACTAATATTATTATTTTAACATGACATAATGTGTCATTTTCCCACTAAATCAACTTCATTAAACCACTGAAAGGGTATTCTAAACCTAGGCTACCGTTCATCTCCTAAGATCAAGTTTTAATGATAATAAACTATCAAAATATAAAATTTCCGTATTCTGAACTTATAATATCAATAGTTTGCCTAAAAAATGTGATTAGAGAAAACAGGACAACACACTTGACAAATCACAAATTGTCTTCGAAATTAGACCTTAGAATACATGATTAAGCAAACATTAACATTTTACTCACAAATTGGCAGCTTCTTTGGTAACATGATATATAACCAACACGTTTTTATTCCAAAGCATGTATTCAAGGGCATGAAGGAGTTTAAACACAGGGACTAACATGCATTTTTTTTAAAAAGTTACAAAGATGAATTCTAAAGTTGAAAGAAAAAAAAAGCTATTCCAAATCAAGAAAATTAAAAGTATATGTAATCTGCAATACTTTAATTATTGTTTGATCTCAACAATTACATCAAAATCCAAAACCAGAGATTAAACAATTGCAAAAACAACAACTGATAATACCTTTGGAGAAAACATAGGTTCGGCCATTGAGTTGTTCGAGCACCTAATTACCTAGTTAGAGAGAGCGAAGAAAAGAGATCACAAAAAAGAAGATGGAAAACATAATAATATTATTACAAAATAAAAAAAAATTGGTGCCTTGGCAGCGCAAGTGAGACGATCACCGTTCTCACTGACGGAGATGTTGAGGATCATCGTGCAGCGCATCTCTTTGCTTTTCCAGCCTGTGGAGGATGATAACGACGACAACGATGGCGAGAAATGCCGAGTGACATATTTCAACCTTTACGGCGTGCAGGTTGTTGGCGTGAAGGACGGTGCCACTGATTTTCTTCAACGAGAATAACAACGGGGAATTAGATCGGATAGTAACGGAGATGCTCAACAGGAGGCGGTCCGATAGAAATGCACCGTGGTTGCTGGAGAACGAGTTTGATTGCATAGAAGAGGTTGAAGTGGTTAGGGTTCTGCAGTAGAGGATCGTGACTATTTGTTGGTGAGAGTGAAGATCATGATTCGTGAGTGAGAATGTCGTAAAAGTATATGAGAAACCCAATAACAATAATAATAATATTATTATTTATTAAGATTTTAAATATAACATTTTACTTATAAAAATAAATATATTTAATATTATTAATATTATAAAATTTGTATGTATTAATATTGATTTTCTAGTGATATCTTTTTTAGAAAGAATTTGTAATTTTTTTTAAAAAATAATTTCCAAAACTTTATAGATATTTTTTATGAAAAATAGTTCACAACAAAAAATAATTCTAAAACAATTTCATGAATATTTTATAATTAAAACTACAAGTATTTTTTTTGTAGATATGTATTTTAAGAAAATTTGAAACAAAATTTATGGATTCTTTCTCAGTGATCTCATGCTAAATAGTGAGGAATAATTATTCATGTTAATTTCTTTCGCAAATTAGCTACGATTTTCTTTTTTGTCGTTGATCCCTCTCTAAATAGTGAGGAATAAATTTTCTCACTAATTTTTCTCGCAAATTAGCTACAGATCATTTTTGTTGCTGATCCCTCGCTAAATAGTGAGGAATAAATATCCTCGCTAATTTTCCTCCCAAATTTGATATAGAACTTTCTTGGTTGCTGATCCCTCGCTAAATAGTGAGAAATAAATTTTCTCGCTAATTTCCCTCGCAAATTAGCTATGAAACTATTTTCGTTGCTAATCCCTCGCTAAATAGCGAGAAATTAGTGAGAAATAGATTCTCTCGCTAATTGCCTCGCACATTAGCTACGAATTATTTTTCTCACTAATCCCTTGCTAAATAGCGAGAAATATTTTTCCTCGCTAATTTCCCTCGCGAATTAGCTTTTTTGTTGTAGTGTCTCTCCTAAATCCCAAATCCTAATCTTTTTCTTTCTTTTTTTTCTATTTTTTTTTTCTCTTAGCACTATTTATTTTTTCCGACACCTCTCGCCAACGACGTAACGGTTCCCGGTGGCCGTTCACCGGCACCGTCGCTAATCTCTTCCGTCCTCCGCCGTCAGATTTACCTCTACTCCTCTCCGTCAGATTTCTCTTTCTCTTTCTCCACCGCAACACACTCAACTCTAGGTATTTCTTTTTCATTTTCATTTCAAATGTTAGTTTATTATTGATTTGCGACGTGTGAAACGAATCTGATTAAATTAAAGGCTTTAACTCCATTAGACGGTTCTGTTATCTGTACTAGTTTTGTGGAGTTTGATCATCTACGTTGATCTTTAATTTACTTCTCATTGCTTCAACCTAGTTCTTTGATTCACCGGCTTTCGCCTATACATTTTTTTGTGCATTCCACGGTTGTGTATTGAGATGACTAATGAACCCTATCTACGTTTAACAACTCAAAATTATTGTCGTTGTAAGAACAGTGTCCTTGCTATTGTTTAAGTTTGGAAAGAAAACCAAAAGGAATTGTGATTTTTTGAAGGTGATTAGGCCATAGGAATTAGTGATAGTCTATTGGATATTGTCATGTTGCAGTTTTTATGAGTGTGTAATTGGAGGATTTCTCGCTTTGAGTTGTAGTGTTTTGAAATACAAGAATTATTATGGCAATAAATCGTTGTTATTCAGTTTCATTTGCTTTTTTTTTTTTAACGAACTCGGATAAACTCTTTAAATTTATAGTAAACTTATATAAGCTCTTGAGTCAAGAAGCCACTTAACGAGTTTGAAATCAAATATAATTTTTGGCCCTACTTTATTTTCATATGAAGAACTTATGTTGGTGTGAATTTATATATGATTTAGACATTTGTGTAGTTTTATTTTATTTAGCACTGGTGTACTATCGCATTTTATTATTGTGATTTGCTCCTTTTATTTTTATTTTGGCGTGGAAATATTGAATTATTCTTGTGTTAACAGTATCATGTTATGTGTATATGTCATTAAGAAAAAAAATATATATTCTCTTTTATATTGGGTAAACTCTTACGAGTGTACCAGTTGATTCACAACATTCCACAAATTTAACGATAAATTCTCGAATTTGATTGAAAACCTTGATCTGATGAATAAATGTAACCATGTTATGACTTTTCTGGTTGTGTTCTGCTGGAACCTAATATTATGTTTTTTTAATGTATATTTTGATATATTCAGGATTTATCAGCAAGAATCATGTCAATTTCCCAGAGTGGTTGAAGAAATGTTTGCATCTTAAGTGCAAATGGGTCCATATCTAATGTGACACTTCGACAACCTGCATCGTCTGGTGGAACTCTGACTTACGAGGTTCATCTTCAAGCCAAAGTTATATATCTATCAATTATTTTGTTGCTCTAAATGCGGAGATTCTTTTAACAAATTTAGTGTGTTCTGTTATTTTATCGAACTTCCAGTTTAGACATTCTTATTAATTGTATTTGTTTTCGTATCCCGTGATCGCTATCTATTGCATAGACTTTTAGTGTAAGAAATTTGATTCTAAAACATTGTTTCGTCAATGCCGGAAATACTTGGCCGCGTCTTAGGGGTGGAGTCGCAGGTCTTTTGGTGGTTGCTTCCCCTGTTCAGGTGCGTTTTCTTTAAGTGCATGTTATGTGTTTGTGAATTTGTTTGGCCTCTAAATGTGGTGTATATTCATGCAGATTGTTTTGGCTAGTTTTGTTTCCGATGGAAAGCAATCCAAGTCTGCAAAGCGGATGAGGAATGTATCTGCACCGGCGGCGGCCAAAGCAGCTCACCGTCAAGGGGCACTCTTAGTGAGTCTTCAGGTGGGGTCGGGAGTGGGAGCCCACTGAACAAAAGCACAAGAGACTGCATCAACAATATGAACAACAACACCCCAACGACTATTGTTCATATTAATAATTATTATGTTAACTTTTGATACAAATTAAGCTCCGAAGGAAATAAGTAGCAAATCAATTTATCTGGAGTTTCCCATCATTGTTATGATCTAGTTTTGGCTGCTTGAACATCGGTTATTTTTGTTTTAAAGATGCTATCATTAACATCAATCAACAAACATAGGGATTACTGAGATGCCCCTGACCAGACAAGTCAGCTACAATGCAAGGGGGATTATTTGAAGATCAATTTCTCCTTAAAACAATTTTGAATGTGATAAAATTTGAAATGTTTTATATAAATTGGTTGGCAAGATTTATTATATTTTTAAGTAATATTGATAATTAAATCTATTTTATAAGGTACAAAAATAATAAGAGCATGAAACAATTTGGCCTAATGCAATTTGTTACGATTATGTAATTAGATAAAGTATTATAATTGGCGAGGGATTAGCAAGGGTTTAGCTAGGTATTAATTTGCTACGAATCAGCTAGAAATTTGCTACAAGCCCTCTGCTAGGGATTAGCGAGGGTTTAGCTAGGGATTAGTTTGCTAGGGATTAACTAGGGATTTGTTACAAACATTTAGCCAGAGATTAGCTAGGGATTTGCTACCACAAGTTTGCTAGGGATTAGCTAGGGATTTGCTACAACTAGTTTGCTAGGGATTAGCTAGGGATTTGCTACAACTAGTTTGCTAGGAATTAGCTAGGAACTTGCTACAACTAGTTTGCTAGGGATTAGCTAGGGATTTGCTACAATTAGTTTGCTAGGGATTAGCTAGGGATTTGCTACAAACATTTTGCCAGGGATTAGTTAGGGATTTGTTACAAACATTTTGCTAGGGGTTAGTTAGGAATTTGCTACAAACATTTTGCTAGGGATTAGTTAGGGATTTGCTACAAATATTTTTCTAGGGATTAGCTAGAGATTAGCTAGGGATTAGCTATGGGGTAGTTCTCTAGCTAATTAGCTACCTATAATTTAGCTTCGGTTCATTACCCTCGCTATTTTCTCGCTAATCCTTCGCTAAATCATTTTGCTAGGGATCAGCGAGGGATTAGCTAGGGATTTTTCCCTCGCAAAGTTGGAAATTTGTTGTAGTGCTATATACTGTTATACAGCGATAAAATTGTGCATTCTGTTTTGCTTGAAAGTTGCTGCTATGACCCAGTTTTAGTGCAACTGATTGCTTTTGTTTGACTCACTTTTCTGCTGCAGTCTGCTGCATAGTCTAGTTGTTGGAAATTTCTAGTTCCTTGCATCTGCACTGCACTGTCCGAGAGTTTCATGTTGTCTTATGTGTTTTTCACCTTTGTTTTTTTTTTCTTCTTTTTGAGTTGAATCTCTTGAAATCTGCCATATGCATTTGTTCATTGATTTGGTGGTCGAAAATTGCACTTTGTGTGAACTGTTTTTCACGTTTTTGATAGCTGATAAGAAAAAGAGAATGCAATCATTGAAAAGAAAAAGAATGTCTCATGAGTACAAAAGCATCTGAAAGCGATTGAATCAGTCTTGATTGCATTTGAACACATTATTTGTTCAGCACAATATACGTTGTCTTGCACAGTTCACAACTGCTTACTATTTTTTTTCAATGACAATTGCATATGCTCTTGATTCAACTTAATTTGAGTCTTTGTTTGCTTTTGGATTTGTTCATCTTACTCTAGATACATTCCTTAGGTTCTCTTTTGTATGCCTCCTTTCTTTCATAGCTTGTTTCTTGCTTATCTTTGTTGGCTATCCTTTGAGTTTGTCATTATATCCATCACTTGATGTTGACCTTGTCTCAAATTTGAACTTTTATTATTTTCTGCTTTTACTCTCAAACGTGGCTGACTGATCATTTGCTCTTGGTTCATTTGGCTTGCACTCATTGTTTTTGGTAGCCTTGTAGGTGATACCCTTTCTGCAAGGTGCAGTTGTGGTGAGGAAAAACCAATTGAGTGGCCACCGAGAGGAAAAAGAAGTGAGTTGGGACCTTCAAGGAGGAGTACACACACTTTATGGTGATCCATTTTGGAGGCTGGCCGAGAGAGAGACATAGCTTAGCATAGTTTATGTTCTTTGATTGTGCTTTTTGTTTTCATATCACGACATTTTTGTATTATTTCTTTTTCAGTTTGCTGTTTTCCTTTCATTTGGCTTAGGTGGGAAAATGCTTTAGAGCAATCCCATCCTTAGCAAATTTGTAATAGTTTTTAAATGTGTAGTGTGAGATTCAAGGGGTTCCAAAGGCCACTTGAATTTTCACTTAGGCTTTCGTCTAGTTTATGTTTTTTTTCGCCTTTATGTTTTCTGTTTTATGCTTTTACATATCCAAGTTGTGTGTGCTTTGTGTGTTTGCCATTTATGTTTTAGGTCACCGTGATATCTAGGTGCAATGTGTTTAACACTTAGTTGACCTTCTTTTGGTATTTAAGTTTGTACTCTCTTCACACACTTTGTCAATGTGTTTTTCACACAATTTGTTTTCATTTGAATTTTTCTTGAGAATTTTTGTGAAAAAATTCTAGAGATCTCTGGCTAGGAAAGACTTGGTTCCTAAGCTTGTCCATGTGACTCACCTCTCTTTCCTGGGAGTATCTCTAGAACTCTCTTCCACTACTTTCTCTTTAGAAATTCATCAACTTTGAAAAAAAATTGTTTTGTCAAAAGTGTTTCAAAATGAGTTTTTCTTCTTCTAGCCATATGCATGTAGATAGGCATAATAATGTGCATTTAGGTAGGCATAATAGTAGTCATGAGTTGCATCATACCATTCATAGTGACATTCCATTCTTTGGAGAAGATATAAGACCAATATCATTTAAAGATTGGATGTGGGATACTGAGAAATTGGTGCAACCTTTGTTTAGTAAATATAGTCATATAGACATTCTTAGGCATGTTACATCTAGGTTTGTAGGACGTGCATTTGATTGGTGGCAAGAGAGGCAATATCTAGCGAAAAAGGGGAGAATATCATGCATCAATACATTTTATGAATTAAAAACATGCATGTGGAAACATTTCATACCCCCTTCATTTAGGATCACTAAAGCACAACAAGCTAGGATAGAAGACTTCATTGACATTGGGGATGTGATGAGTTAAAATTTTTGGCCTCATTTAATATATAAATTTGGGGATTTAATTGAATTTTCTGTGCTTAAAGATTGATTTAATTAGGATTTGTGATTATTGGATTTATTGAGTAAGTTTGGTAAAAATGGCGTAAAAATTGATTTTAGTTGCATAAAATATTATTGGATATTCTAACGTTTGTTAATGCAGCTGAAATTTATTTTTGGTCATTAATAGTGTGGATTTGAAATATTCAAAGTTACAAAATAAGTCCAAAATCAGGAAATTCTGGAAAAGAATAAATCAGGAGCTAAATGCACCCCTAGATTTTATTTGCACACTCCTTCTAAAGTGGACCACCAAAAATATGTTCTGCACCCCTAGTTTTCACTAAGTTGCACCCCTCGTACCACTTAAACTCCACTCAACCAGATCATGCCATGTGGCAATCCCCACTTTTTAAAATTAGCCAACCAGAACAAGCCACGTGTCATAATCCTCCACTCACCAAATTGACCAGTCAGATCTTGCCACGTCATCATCTCCATCTCACACATGAAACCCTAACCCTAATTTTCCTCCTCTCCTTCCATCACCATGGCAGCCGCCACCATGCCGGCAGTCGCCGCCGTTCACTGTCAATTCGCCGGAGCAGTCAGCCATCGCAGCTGCAACGCGCCACCGCGCATCTTCCTCCAGGTTCCTAAATACGAGGATGCCACCATCAAAACCACCGCAACAACAGCGAACACCACCGCGCAGCAGCAACGAGCTCATCAACACCACCGCACCTCTTCATTCTCGCCGGCAGCCACTACGTCCATCTTCCCGCTGCCACCGCCACCATTCATCTCGCTGCGAACACCACCACGTTCACACCATCTCTACAGCAGCCACAATGACCATCCTTCTCGCCTCCATCGCAGCTCCGCACGCCGGAAACAGCACCACAACACCACCACCTATAACCAGAACGCACCAACAGCAGTTTGAACCTTCGAACAGATTGGGAATGCAGCAAAACGCGAGCCAGAAGTCACGAACCAACGTGCATCTGAACCAGATATGCGTCCGCATCGCGACACCATCATCAATGCACCTGCAACATCACAGATCTGCAGCACAAACTGCAACGCACCACCATTCTCCACCACTGCACGCAGCTGAACCAGAAACATAGCACCAGCGGCGTCACAGTAGCACCACCGTGGATGAGCCAACGCTGGTAGCAGAGGAGCAATTGTCATTGCCATCTGCATCTCCATTGCACCTGCAGAAACCCTAATTCTGGAGAGAGAAAATGCACTGCCACATGTCAGCATCTGATAGGACAGTCAAACTGGTCAACTGGTCAACACTGGTCAATTGGTCGAAGTCAGCAGTCAACTCTGGTCAAAACTGCAAAAATGGTTAAATAAGAGGGGCAGAATTGGAAATTGGACAAGAATTAAGTTGCTAATTAATTAAATAAAAATAAAAGATTTTAGCAACTGACAGATAAAGCCCAAAGTCCAGTTGAAGCCTATATAAAGAGACTTAAGGGAGCAGAAACGAGGGACAACTTAGACACTTAGAACTCTCTGGTTTTGGCAGATACCGTCTCCACCACATCTCTCATTTTTTTCTTTTATTTTCTTTCCTTCATCATATATTATCATGTATTCCATCAAAGTCATGGAGGGCTAAGCTTTTAGGGTTGATTCCACTTTAATTTCTTAACTAGATTCTAAGGTTAAATGAATTTATGTGTTTGTTATTTTGATTATTGTTGTGGTTTTTGTTTATCTATGTCCTTTGCTTCTTAATCGAATAGAAAATAATGATTTTAAATCTACATGCATGCTAATCATATGAGCTAAAAGGTTTTTAAATTAAATTGAGACTTTACTTTGATTTTATTTAGAAACTTTCATTTGATTAAATAAGTTTTTGCCAATAATTGAGACTTTACTTTGATTAGAGGTAATTACTTTAACTAGAATTAGTCAAGACTTTACTTTGATAATTAAGTTTTCTATTTGGTAAAGAAACAAAGGAATATACATGATTAGGCATAGTAAAATTAATTGAGACTGTACTTTGATCGAATTTACTATGGACAATCTAACAATTCTCACTTTTAATTGAGACTTTACTTTGATTAAAAGTGAGAATACCAACAAATGAATTGAGTCTTTACATTGATTGATTTGTAAATCAATAACAATAATTAATTTAACAATAATCTCTAGATAACCAATGAAGAATCTTATTTAGAAAAAGCAGTGGAATTGACCTATTTACTATTACTGTGTTTACAATCTTCCGTGTCATTTTCTTTGCATATCAAAACCCTCTATTTTTATAATTTCTAGTTTTAATTGCATTTTTAAGAATCAAATATTTGAGATCAATTCCGTATTCGTTGTGAGACGACTTAGGGTTATCTTAACCCTAACTATTTTGTTCACTACTAATTTGGCAATACTGAAGTTGCTAAAGTTAAGTGGTGGTAATTTGATCGCCTAACGACAGCGATATCAGGATGCATTCATCCAAAACATTGCTAAGTTTTCTAGACTAGAAAAAGATTTTAAGCACAATTTAGACTTGCTATTGAGTGAACAAAGATAGAGAGAAAAATATAAGAGAGAGCAAGCTAAACATCAAAAGCTTCGAGAGTTTGAAAAGACGAGAGAAAAAGAAGAGCTTGAGAAGCTTTGTGCTAAAAAAGAACAAGAGGAAAAAGAGATAAATGAGAAGAAAAAAAGAGAGGAAGAAGAAAAGGCTAAAGAGGAGAGTCTAAGAAAAGTAAAAGAAGAGAATGAGAGAAAACAATTAGAAGAAAGAGAGAAAATAAAACAAGAGAGTAATCTTAAAATACAATCAGTGGTAAAGTTAAAGTGCATTTCAAAATAGCAAAAAGAACTCTGTGTTAGGGATTTGGTGATCAATTCTTCACTAATTACTTACATGAAGATCCCATTTTCAAAGGGAGTTTTCCCATCTTTAAACTCTACTCACTTTTTCATTAAATCTGTTGCTTTGTTTTCTTCTCAAAATTTTTATTCTCAAACTCATTCCCTTATTTCATCCTCCTCAATTTGTTTTGCCAAAACACACTTTGACATTAACATTCTTTTCAAAAATTATTCCCGTCAAGGTGTGGAACATTGTTTTTTTGAAGTGGGCATAATACCATCTTTTTCAATGTTTACAAGCCCATTTTCACAACTTTCTCAATCAATTTTACTGCATGGTCATTATGATTTTACTTCAATTTTATTTGATCAGTACTGCATATTTGTTTTTGATCCTGGTGGAACTCTAACTTTTGTTGCTGTGGGCCTTCAATAATCCTCTAGATCTGAGGATAGATCCTCTTCAAGAGGGAAGGGATGATGCGACCCCAATAAGGCTTATAGCATTGGGCCAATGCCTAGGCCCATTCTTTTTAATTTCTTTTCATTTTCTTTTATTTTAATTAAATAAATGTGTTCTAATTAGGTTTGTTTACTAAATGCGGCCAACTTTTGTAAGCTACCAATTGGTATTGGGCCTTCACAACACTTCCAACCATCGTGCATACAGATGTGGACCGAGAAGCCTGCTTTAACTCCTGGTGTGGATCAACAACGTATTCAAAGCACATTTCTTCATAATCAACATTTGTTTTCAGCACGTGGAGTGACTTGGGCCTAGGAGCTTGTCATATCTTTCCGAAGCCCATTACCACACCTATCATTACAACAACACCCGTAGCACAGTTGTTTCTGCTTGCACATCTCCACGCGTCAACAAAGTTGAAGACCACTTTCTTTCTCTCCGAATTGAAGCTATGCGTGCATTTCTGCTGAAAGAACGATTGTGACCCATGCTTCCAAACCATTCACGGGTGCTGCTATCATGCTAACACGTGTTGGGCTACCAGCCCAATTTCACGCTCCAGTTCACCAATGCTGTTAAACCAACATTCCTTCTGTTGGAGCGTCGCTAGGGTTCCTGGATCCCCATCAATTATACATTTCTTCCGCGTGACCAACAAAGGCGTAGCGTTTCAACCCGAGCCCATTTCTTCCAACCCAGCTTCTGCGTAAGAAAGGGAGGGGAGCACCACTAGGGTTTCGTGACAGATGTCGCTTGCTTTTCCATCTGCACCTTCACCATCCAGCAGCCCAATTTGAAGATTGCTCTACGCTACCGACCCAACATCCACTTCCATTATTTGGCAGCAACATTAGGATTCCAGTCACGCATTCTATCACGCGTGCCATCACTTCTTCACGGCACCTGCTACTTCATAGCCTTAGATTAGGATCTCGCCGTTAGGATTGTTAGAACGTCGTTCTCTTCTCCTTGTTTTGTTAAAACTCTTATGGTGGTCTTCTCACTATAAAAGGCCAGCCAGCTATTGTAAACCAGGCTTTTGATGAATGAGATATTCGGTAGAGAACACTCCCGCCGTTCATCAGCTCACCATAAACCCTAGGTTAGGTCGTTACCTACTCGGGTTCCCCCAAACCAGTGAGAAACCAGAGCTAACCGATCATCATATTCATTCCGCTGTGTTTCCCTCGCTCTCTACGAGATTCAATCGGTAGAACACCGATTGGGAGAGGTTTTCCGGCGACTGCCGCGATGGAGGAGCCTCATCACCTCTCGCCTGAGTGAGGACTCCCAGCTTGAGCGAGACCTAGCTTGGATTTTTGCTATGCTTTGTTTCATGAATGTTAAATGTTTTTTGATTGGCTGGTTTATTGATTTATTATGTATAAAGGGGGTGGATATGCATGTACTATGTATGTTATGGGTGAGAACAAATGAATTGGTAATGAGCTTGGCATGAGATATAATTGATGGTTAATCATTCGTACTAAAGGACATGTTAATGGTATGCATAGGAACTTCATGAGGTTGATAATGTATGAGTAAGGTTTGTGTAGGACATAATTCCATGACCCTTGTAACGGGGCTTGTGGTGGTGCCTCATCTTATGGACATAATTTCGTGGGCTCTTCTAGGGGATGTCCACGATCGTGCCTCAGCAATTGGACCTAATTCCATGAACCTCGAGGTGAGAGTTCATGGTGGTGCCTTGAGATTAGGACGTAATTCCACGAGAGTAACGTGGTGGTGCCTCAAGGCCAGGACGTAATTCCAAGAAGGCCATGTGGTGGTGCCTCTTGTAAAGGTGTAATTCTGCAAAGGCCTCATGGTGATGCCTCACTGATGAAGGATTATGTTGTTCCTTTTTAAGATGATTGAATATGGTGTGAGTTGATTAAGAAAGCTAAGTGAAATCCCCACTGGACATCAAGATAGCAAGCTATCTAGATGTGAAATCCCCATGGATGAAAGGTTGCGAGTTGATCAACGATGCAGAAATATTGAGCAAGAGTGGTACGAAAATAAGCAAATACTGTCTGATATGTTGAAGGATGCAAGTAAGAACAACTTCATAGAATTACTTGTAACTGTTAATACCACCCCTCAACCCCATCAGAGATTTCCTGAAAATCCAGATTTTAATACACTTCGTCATGAAATCAAAGATGTGCTTCTGAAGTTGGCCATCAGAGCTGAACAAATGTCTGAAGATTTGAGTCAGCTAATGAATGATGCAATGAGAAAGGTCACTTTGGAAGATATGATGAAAATGATGACTGAAATGATGGAGATGAATCAGACAGATCAGAAAGAGATGATGAATGCCGCCACACAAAGCTTGCAGAGTCAGTCTGAAAAATCAATAGCGGAATCACATCACATTGATATATCTACTGATGGATATAATGATTGTCATAGTAATATGTCTACTGATGGACATATTAAGGATGTTGCTGAAGTTGATGAAGAAATTGAAGGTTCTCACACAAACATATCTACTGATGGATATGTTGATGATGCTCAATGTGAATATAAAGTTGTACCCGTCGATGAGGATATGAGTACAAATGATCATTTTCAAGAGCAAAGTTGTGAGAACAATACAATGGAGGAACCAAGTGCAGTTGAAGAGCCAACAGTATTAGAAGATGCAGCTGAAGCATCTACTATTGCAACTGACTTGGTTAATGATGAAGCAACAGAGTCAACAACACCAGGTGAAAATTTTTGCTCACAAGGTGAGATTATGAGGATTAATGATGATCTTGTTAACAATCTGAATGCACTTGATGATGCTCAAGTTGAGTTGAAGCCACACAATCCACACATCAAGTTTGTTGATGTGAATAATGCAAATAAGTTTTCAGTGGTTATCTTTGTTGACATGGCTGCAGAAAAAGAAGAAAGGTTGCTGCAAAAAGAAAACAGGTTAGATTCAAATTCTTTTGAAAGCATTGTTGATAAAAAATTTAAATTGCATGCATATTTGTTTTTTGTTTTTGATTTTAATAAAAAATATAAAAAAATTTCAAAAATATGTTTTTTTGTTTTTAGTTTTCATAAACTTCAAAAAGTAAAAATTAAAAAAATGGTACAAGCTGACTTGTACTTTATAAAATTAAAGAAAATAAATTTTGACATATGGCCAAATTGAGCCAGAAATCAAAAAAAAATTCCGTTTCCTCCCCAAAATAAGTCCATCAAGGACAGTTTTTTTTTTGAAATAAGTGAGGGGGAGACAAACTGTAGCTAGGATTTTTTTTTTCTTTTTTATGTTTTTCAATTTTTTGTTTTTGTTTTCATTTAAAAAGAAAAAAATTGTGATTTCTTTTTGAGAAAATTGTGAAAGTATTAACTTTTTACTAAGGGAAACTTTTAAACAATATGTCTCATAAGAAATCCACAAAAATATTTCCCTGCTTTCAATAAAACATATTGACATTGGATTTTGGGATTTGATTCAATAATTGGGATGATCATAATTCGGGAAAAATAAAAGTCATGTTGATATGAGTGGATTGTTTCTATGATTTGCTAATTGAGTTGATTTGAGAATTTCTTGATTAAATCTTTTGTGAAAGAATTTGACCTTGTGAGTCTTGAGCCTTAATGTAAAGGATGAACTGCCATATGTCATTCCTATTTTTTTCTTGAGTGACTTGCTCATGTTTGTTTATACTCAAATGTTTAGCTTGAGTCTTTTGTTTTGCATCTTAGGTGAATATGCATGATTTGATATGACTGAGGCATTTCTTGTTTTTAGCTACTTGGCCAAATAAGCCCACCTTGATATTAATCCATTGGTAGCCCCTTTGAGCTTTAAACCTCTTTTTCTTGTTTTAAGCCTATTGCATAACCTTGAAAAGAAAAAGACCATATTCTACCTTAGGAAGAAAGAAGGAGCTAATGGATTATGTTCAGGAATGGTTGAGGAATAAAGTGTGTGGGTGAGTACCTCACCCACAAATTAATAAAAATGGCAAAAGGAAAAATTGTTGATGAAAAAGTGTTGAAATAATTGTTTACTAAAAAAAAAGAGAGAGCAACAAAGCAATAAATGAAAAAGAGTTGTTTTTGAAATTATGCTCCATTATTCTTTCTATATTTTAATTTCAAAAACCCAAAAATCTTAAAATTTTTCCTACCTTTGCCTTAGCCCCATTATAACCTGTGAAAAGTCCTCATGATCTTTGAATGCATATTTTCTGAAAGTTTGTGAATATTAGAGTCTTGTTAAGTATTATGAGAGTTTACTTACATGAGTATTTTGAGTGAAAACACAAGCCAAAACACTTGAGAGAATTTTGGTGAGAAAATACACATTTAACTTGAGTGCTTTCTTTCATAATTGATTGTCTTGTGAATTCAAAAGATTAACTTATGTGTGAAAAATAGAACATTTCTGTTTGTATATACATGATAATTTGATCTCTAGAGTATTGATTTGTCTCCAGTGATATTCATTCCTTTGATCCAATGTTGATGTGAAATAAAATACCTCAGATTAAGTTTTGAAATTGTTTGATTTTGCCCAGGAGTGCAAAAGGATAAGTGTGTGGGTATGATGAGTACATATTTTTGCCCTCATTTAATGTTTAATTCTGGGTATTTAATTGAATTTATGTGCCTAAAGAGTGATTTAATTGATAATTTTGATAATTAGGTTGTTTGAGCTTGTGTGATAAAAATGTCTTAAAAAGTGATTTTTAGCTGCATAAATTATTTTTGGATATTTTAACGTTTGTTGATGCAGCTGAAGTTAAGTTTTAAGCTCATTTAGAGGTGTGGAAATAAATTGATTAAAGCTTCATGACACCTTAAAGATAAATCAAAGAATAAGAAATTATCAAAAGCACAAAAATTCAGGCCAAGCATTACATGAAGACGGCAAGAAAAGCTTGAAAAAGTGAAGAAGTTTGGCTAAACCAAGAAGAGAGGAAAGAAAAATTGGACCTTGCGGTTTTCTTTATCTTTATGATAGAAGATAATTTGGGAAAATATATCTTTAGATATTTTATTTGATATTTTTAAATAATTATCTTATTTAATTATATCATAAAATATTAAAAGATAATAACTACCAAATCTTTTTAAATATGACAAGATCTTCTTGAATCTTTTTAGTTCCACAACAAACAAATATATCTTGAAGATATTGGATTATTTAGAAGATAATTTAAGGAGATTGCAAAGGGTTGATTTGGAAAATTAATACAAATATTAATTGGTGATAATTTATCATATATCTTTAAGTAATTAATTAATTTAATTATATTAGATATTGATATTATCAACCAATTATATTTGTCAAATAGTCTATATCTCTCCAAGTATTTTTAAATATTTATATTTATCTTTATTTCAAAAGATATTTGAGAGATTTTAGCAACAGAAAAGCCCAGTCCAATTCCTATATAAAGAGACCAAGGGAGAAGTAGAAAACAAGCTCGGGACTTCGGAGTTTTGGAACTCTTAGGGGTGCCTAATTTCGTTTCCTTTCTCTCTCTTTTCTTCTCTCTATTCTTCTTTTTATTTTGTATTCCATGGATTGCTAAACTTCTTGGGTTGATTCCATTGTAATTTCATTATGGATTTTGAGGTTAGAATGAATTAATTTCTTTGTTCTTTTTATTATTGTTGAGGTTTTAATTCATCTATGTCTTTTATCTTTGAATCTCGTAAAAAGTAATGATTTTAAATCTATATGCATGTTGATCATATGAGTTCAAGGGTTTTTAAATTTAATTGAGACTTTACTTTGATTTTATTTAGAAACTTTCATGTGATTAAATGAGTTTTTACCAATAATTGAGACTTTACTTTGGTTAAAGGTATTTACTCTAATGAAAATTAATCGAGACTTTACTTTGATTAATTAAGCTTTTTATTTGGTGAGGAGATAAAAGAATAGACATGATTAGGCATAGTAAAATTTGATTGAGACTGTACTTTGATTGAATTTACTATGGATAATCTAAAAGTTCTCACTTTTAATTGAGACTGTACTTTGGTTAAAAGTGAGAACGCCAACAAATTAATTGAGACTTTACATTGATTAATTTGCAAATCTACAACAATAATTAATTGAGCAATAATCTTTAGATAACCGATGATGAATCTATTTTGAAAAAGCAATGGAATCAATCTATTTTCTTTTCTATTGTTTTTATTTCTTTTTATCTTTTAAATTTTATTTCTATCTTTGTTTATCTGAATCCCCTATATTTTTTATTTTGTTTGACTAACCGCTTTGTATAGTTTTATAAGAACTAATTTGTTAAAAATCAATTCTGTGTTCGTTGGGAGACGACTTTGGGTTACTTTACCCTTACTATTTTGTTGACTACTTTCTTAACAATACTGAAGTTGTTATATATAAGTAGTATTAATTTGAACGCGTCAACGACAGCGTTATCAAATTTGGCGTCGTTGCCGGGGAACACGGTTAGCATTTTTGTCATTTTAGTTCTTATTTTCATTTTTATTCTTTTGATTTTATTTTTTATTTTTATTTTTATTTTGTTTATCACTAACATTTTCTTTTCTCAATTTTTGTTCTAACATTTTTTTTAATTTTCTTTAGTTATTTTATTTTATTTTATTTAGTTATTTTTTTAAGCGTAATTTTTGTTCGAGGAATTTTGTTGGGAAATTTGTGAAACTAGTTGGGAAAAACTTTGGCTAAGGAAAGACAAGGTACTTAAGTTGTCCATTGAGACGCACCTCTCTTTCCTGGAAGTCTACTCAACAAGCTTTCAACTTATTTCTTTTCAGAAAACCTCTTTCAAAAATGCAAAATAATTTTTCATACGAAAGTAATCAACATTGTAGTTTTCAAATGGATTACAATTGCTATCCACAGCAACCACGTGATTTTCAGCAACAAATTGTCACACCTACTTCTGCACCTGATACAAGTGGGTTAACTTTACGACAATTTAATGATCTATATCCTAGATCATCTTTTTTGGGATATGAGCAACAACCATATTCTGAGTGTCCACCTCAGCAACCATATGTTCCAAATAGTTTTCAGCAACAATATGTACCACCACAACAAGTTGAAGCAACCAATGGACCATCCTACAGGGAAGTTATGATACTAATGGGTGAAGTTATAGAGAAATTAGAGTCCATGGATGAAAGGTTGCGAGTTGATCAACGATGCAGAAATATTGAGCAAGAGTGGTACGAAAATAAGCAAATACTGTCTGATATGTTGAGGGATGCAAGTAAGAACAACTTCATAGAATTACTTGTAACTGTTAATACCACCCCTCAACCCCATCAGAGATTTCCTGAAAATCCAGATTTTAATACACTTCGTCATGAAATCAAAGATGTGCTTCTGAAGTTGGCCATCAGAGCTGAACAAATGTCTGAAGATTTGAGTCAGCTAATGAATGATGCAGTGAGAAAGGTCACTTTGGAAGATATGATGAAAATGATGACTGAAATGATAGAGATGAATCAGACAGATCAGAAAGAGATGATGAATGCCGCCACACAAAGCTTGCAGAGTCAGTCTGAAAAATCAATAGCGGAATCACATCACATTGATATATCTACTGATGGATATAATGATTGTCATAGTAATATGTCTACTGATGGACATATTAAGGATGTTGCTGAAGTTGATGAAGAAATTGAAGGTTCTCACACAAACATATCTACTGATGGATATGTTGATGATGCTCAATGTGAATATAAAGTTGTACCCGTCGATGAGGATATGAGTACAAATGATCATTTTCAAGAGCAAAGTTGTGAGAACAATACAATGGAGGAACCAAGTGCAGTTGAAGAGCCAACAGTATTAGAAGATGCAGCTGAAGCATCTACTATTGCAACTGACTTGGTTAATGATGAAGCAACAGAGTCAACAACACCAGGTGAAAATTTTTGCTCACAAGGTGAGATTATGAGGATTAATGATGATCTTGTTAACAATCTGAATGCACTTGATGATGCTCAAGTTGAGTTGAAGCCACACAATCCACACATCAAGTTTGTTGATGTGAATAATGCAAATAAGTTTTCAGTGGTTATCTTTGTTGACATGGCTGCAGAAAAAGAAGAAAGGTTGCTGCAAAAAGAAAACAGGTTAGATTCAAATTCTTTTGAAAGCATTGTTGATAAAAAATTTAAATTGCATGCATATTTGTTTTTTGTTTTTGATTTTAATAAAAAATATAAAAAAATTTCAAAAATATGTTTTTTTGTTTTTAGTTTTCATAAACTTCAAAAAGTAAAAATTAAAAAAATGGTACAAGCTGACTTGTACTTTATAAAATTAAAGAAAATAAATTTTGACATATGGCCAGATTGAGCCAGAAATCAAAAAAAAATTCCGTTTCCTCCCCAAAATAAGTCCATCAAGGACAGTTTTTTTTTTGAAATAAGTGAGGGGGAGACAAACTGTAGCTAGGATTTTTTTTTTCTTTTTTATGTTTTTCAATTTTTTGTTTTTGTTTTCATTTAAAAAGAAAAAAATTGTGATTTCTTTTTGAGAAAATTGTGAAAGTATTAACTTTTTACTAAGGGAAACTTTTAAACAATATGTCTCATAAGAAATCCACAAAAATATTTCCCTGCTTTCAATAAAACATATTGACATTGGATTTTGGGATTTGATTCAATAATTGGGATGATCATAATTCGGGAAAAATAAAAGTCATGTTGATATGAGTGGATTGTTTCTATGATTTGCTAATTGAGTTGATTTGAGAATTTCTTGATTAAATCTTTTGTGAAAGAATTTGACCTTGTGAGTCTTGAGCCTTAATGTAAAGGATGAACTGCCATATGTCATTCCTATTTTTTTCTTGAGTGACTTGCTCATGTTTGTTTATACTCAAATGTTTAGCTTGAGTCTTTTGTTTTGCATCTTAGGTGAATATGCATGATTTGATATGACTGAGGCATTTCTTGTTTTTAGCTACTTGGCCAAATAAGCCCACCTTGATATTAATCCATTGGTAGCCCCTTTGAGCTTTAAACCTCTTTTTCTTGTTTTAAGCCTATTGCATAACCTTGAAAAGAAAAAGACCATATTCTACCTTAGGAAGAAAGAAGGAGCTAATGGATTATGTTCAGGAATGGTTGAGGAATAAAGTGTGTGGGTGAGTACCTCACCCACAAATTAATAAAAATGGCAAAAGGAAAAATTGTTGATGAAAAAGTGTTGAAATAATTGTTTACTAAAAAAAAAGAGAGAGCAACAAAGCAATAAATGAAAAAGAGTTGTTTTTGAAATTATGCTCCATTATTCTTTCTATATTTTAATTTCAAAAACCCAAAAATCTTAAAATTTTTCCTACCTTTGCCTTAGCCCCATTATAACCTGTGAAAAGTCCTCATGATCTTTGAATGCATATTTTCTGAAAGTTTGTGAATATTAGAGTCTTGTTAAGTATTATGAGAGTTTACTTACATGAGTATTTTGAGTGAAAACACAAGCCAAAACACTTGAGAGAATTTTGGTGAGAAAATACACATTTAACTTGAGTGCTTTCTTTCATAATTGATTGTCTTGTGAATTCAAAAGATTAACTTATGTGTGAAAAATAGAACATTTCTGTTTGTATATACATGATAATTTGATCTCTAGAGTATTGATTTGTCTCCAGTGATATTCATTCCTTTGATCCAATGTTGATGTGAAATAAAATACCTCAGATTAAGTTTTGAAATTGTTTGATTTTGCCCAGGAGTGCAAAAGGATAAGTGTGTGGGTATGATGAGTACATATTTTTGCCCTCATTTAATGTTTAATTCTGGGTATTTAATTGAATTTATGTGCCTAAAGAGTGATTTAATTGATAATTTTGATAATTAGGTTGTTTGAGCTTGTGTGATAAAAATGTCTTAAAAAGTGATTTTTAGCTGCATAAATTATTTTTGGATATTTTAACGTTTGTTGATGCAGCTGAAGTTAAGTTTTAAGCTCATTTAGAGGTGTGGAAATAAATTGATTAAAGCTTCATGACACCTTAAAGATAAATCAAAGAATAAGAAATTATCAAAAGCACAAAAATTCAGGCCAAGCATTACATGAAGACGGCAAGAAAAGCTTGAAAAAGTGAAGAAGTTTGGCTAAACCAAGAAGAGAGGAAAGAAAAATTGGACCTTGCGGTTTTCTTTATCTTTATGATAGAAGATAATTTGGGAAAATATATCTTTAGATATTTTATTTGATATTTTTAAATAATTATCTTATTTAATTATATCATAAAATATTAAAAGATAATAACTACCAAATCTTTTTAAATATGACAAGATCTTCTTGAATCTTTTTAGTTCCACAACAAACAAATATATCTTGAAGATATTGGATTATTTAGAAGATAATTTAAGGAGATTGCAAAGGGTTGATTTGGAAAATTAATACAAATATTAATTGGTGATAATTTATCATATATCTTTAAGTAATTAATTAATTTAATTATATTAGATATTGATATTATCAACCAATTATATTTGTCAAATAGTCTATATCTCTCCAAGTATTTTTAAATATTTATATTTATCTTTATTTCAAAAGATATTTGAGAGATTTTAGCAACAGAAAAGCCCAGTCCAATTCCTATATAAAGAGACCAAGGGAGAAGTAGAAAACAAGCTCGGGACTTCGGAGTTTTGGAACTCTTAGGGGTGCCTAATTTCGTTTCCTTTCTCTCTCTTTTCTTCTCTCTATTCTTCTTTTTATTTTGTATTCCATGGATTGCTAAACTTCTTGGGTTGATTCCATTGTAATTTCATTATGGATTTTGAGGTTAGAATGAATTAATTTCTTTGTTCTTTTTATTATTGTTGAGGTTTTAATTCATCTATGTCTTTTATCTTTGAATCTCGTAAAAAGTAATGATTTTAAATCTATATGCATGTTGATCATATGAGTTCAAGGGTTTTTAAATTTAATTGAGACTTTACTTTGATTTTATTTAGAAACTTTCATGTGATTAAATGAGTTTTTACCAATAATTGAGACTTTACTTTGGTTAAAGGTATTTACTCTAATGAAAATTAATCGAGACTTTACTTTGATTAATTAAGCTTTTTATTTGGTGAGGAGATAAAAGAATAGACATGATTAGGCATAGTAAAATTTGATTGAGACTGTACTTTGATTGAATTTACTATGGATAATCTAAAAGTTCTCACTTTTAATTGAGACTGTACTTTGGTTAAAAGTGAGAACGCCAACAAATTAATTGAGACTTTACATTGATTAATTTGCAAATCTACAACAATAATTAATTGAGCAATAATCTTTAGATAACCGATGATGAATCTATTTTGAAAAAGCAATGGAATCAATCTATTTTCTTTTCTATTGTTTTTATTTCTTTTTATCTTTTAAATTTTATTTCTATCTTTGTTTATCTGAATCCCCTATATTTTTTATTTTGTTTGACTAACCGCTTTGTATAGTTTTATAAGAACTAATTTGTTAAAAATCAATTCTGTGTTCGTTGGGAGACGACTTTGGGTTACTTTACCCTTACTATTTTGTTGACTACTTTCTTAACAATACTGAAGTTGTTATAGATAAGTAGTATTAATTTGAACGCGTCAACGACAGCGTTATCAGTCAACAAGTCAACTAAAGTTGATTCAACAAAGTCAACTTTGGGAATCAAAAATAATAAACACAAATGAAAAGAGGGATGAAGGATTAGTGAACTTCCTTTCTAAACATGCTTAGTCTTCTTAAGCATGTGCCTTCATCCTTGGTTGGGGTCAATCCATCATCATCCTCCCCTTCTTGGAGAGAATTTGACCACAAATTCTTGAAGCCTTTGTGGATGGAACTTGACTTGATTTGGGGGAGGATTTGCGCCTCCCTTTTATGAGCTTTTGTTCCATCCTTTCTAAGGGTATTACCCCTAGCTTTGGTTAGGCCATCTTTATTTTCTAGACTACTCTTCCTCTCTTGCTTATGCTTTGGGGCTTCCTTTTTGGCTTGGGAAGAGAAGGAAGAGTGATGCACATCTTGCTTTGGAAGAATTTTTTTGTAGGCAAGTAAAACCTTGGTGAAAGCTTGCCCCTTTTCTTTTTCTTCTTTATCTTTTCTTATTATATTTCTCTCCTTATTAACTTCTTGAGGTGATAGAGGTAGTAAAGTTGTCTTTTTCCCATTTTTGAAGAAAATGTATTGGTTGGTATAGCCATCATGTAAAGTTTGTTTATCAAATTGCCATGGCCTACCTAGTAAGATATGTGTGACTTCTATGGGAACAACATCACATAGCACCTCATCTTTGTAGCTTCCTATAGAGAAGTTAATTAGGACTTGTTTATTGACATCTATTTCTCCCTCTTTACTTATCCAAGCAAGCTTGTAGGGCTTAGCATGAGGAATGGTCTCTAAGCTAAGCTTTTCCACCAACCTTGTGCTAGCTACATTGGTACTACTTCCTCCATCAATAATTAGAGAGCAAACCCATTTGTTAATTTTGCACTTAGATTGAAAAATGATTTCTCTTTGAGTTGGCTCAAGCTCACTTTGATCTTGACCTATCATGCGCCTTAATAACATAGGGTCTTTCTCAAAAATTTTAGTTTTACTTTCAACATCATTACTCTTCTTTAAGATCATGGTCCTTTTGGTTGGGCAATTTAAAGCAATGTGATTATAACCCAAACATTTAAAACATTTAATGGAACTTGATCTTTGAGAAGTGGAATGGTGAATGTGATCACTTGGTGACTTACTTTTACTTGGTGGTTCTTGATGAGAGTTAGAAGGGAACTTATCATGTTTCTTTTTATCCTTTTCCTTCCATGAGTGACTAAAGTAGTGGTTGGGTGAGTAACTCTTCCTTGCCCTTCTTTTTCTTTTCAATTGAATTTCAATCCCAAGGGCAAGTGTGAAAACATTTTCAAGAGTGGAGTACTCATACAACTCTACTTGGTCTTGTATGTCTCTCCTAAGACCACTCACAAATCTTTTTTATTTTCTCTTTGTTAGTCTTTTTTATTTCAACCCTACGCATTTGAGACTCTAATTCTTTAAAGTACTCACTCACACTCATAGAACCTTGGTGAAGCCTTTGGAGCTTCAAAAGAAGTTCCTTCCTATAGGAGGGAGGAACAAAGCTAGCGCGCATAAGAGTTTTAATGTCCATCCAAGAAGCTGCGGGTGGCCCTTGGTCATAATTCTTACAAACTTTATGCCACCAAGTATTGGCATACTCCAAAAATCCTAAAACTACTAGATCAACTTGTGTTTGATCCTTTACATGATTTTCATTGAAAATTTGATCAACTTTAGCTTCCCAATCAAGGAAGACTTTGGGATCACTTCCACCATAGAACTTAGGAATTTTTGGAGTTTGCTTCTCTTGTGATGGGTTGCGCCTAGAATGCCCTCTTTTCCTAGCCTCTCTTTCTTGCTCTTTAGCTTCAAGCCTTTGAATGTGCTCTTGGATTCTTAGGTCACTTTGCTCCTTGTCTTTTCTTAATTGTTCAAAGGCCTCCTTCCTAGAGAACTCCAAATCCCGAAGCAATCTCATTAATGTATTGTTTTTGTTTAGTGTAGGTGCATTTGATGAACTTGCCATGGTTCCTACAACAAAAACACTCAAATCCGAGACAAAATAAATGAATTAGAGGTTAGACAACATGAAAACCGAGACCAAATCCAACCCAAAATGTAACCCAAGTGTTTAGATCACTCTCCCAAAGTAACAAGGCAAGGCTAGCACTCAAAATCCACCAAAGGAGTGAAGCAAACACTTTTAAAAACTTGTTCAAAACCTTTCAAATGCAAGACAAGTGATTCGGCCACAACATCCCAAGAGTTTCAAGAAAAGAAACTACTAAGACAAAACAAAGAACACCTAGTGACAAGCAAGAAAAGCACAAAAACAAGGAAAGCTAAACTCTAAAGAAGAAAAGTTTGAGACAAAACTTTTAACAAGACTAAAACAAGAAAAGCACATTTTAAAGACTCTATGGAAAGCACTTGACAAGCATCTTCAAGTCTTAAATCATGCATACACCAAGAAAGATCATAACCAAGTTAAAGCATGGAACTAATTTGCCAATATCACCCACTTCTCAAGCATGAAACTAGTTGCATAACACTTAGTGAAAAACACACTTTTAGTTCACCAATGAGCAAGATTGCTCTCGGTTTTTAGACAATATTTGGTGCAAAAATTTTCTTCTTTTCACAACTAGTTTCATAAAATGGTGAGAAAGAGTTTTAGGTGGCTTGAACACTTAGTTCCTCAAGTTTTAGGCCAAAATCAATTTCATGGAGCATACATCAAGCAAGACATAAAGTGAAAGCAAGATTCAAATACTTGGAAAAACAAAAATAAGAAAACTTCAAGCTAACATATGACATATGACTCAAGCAAAAGTTAGACACATTTAAAGACTCAACTTGACATACACAAAGACACAAACATGTAGCTATCATGCATTTAAACTCATGGATTTGAGGCTCAAAGACTAAGCACCCAAAGACATGTTATCCAACCACATTTAGGAGTAAGAAGAGTAACAAAAACAGTAGCCAAAACTGCCCAACATAACCTGAAAAACGTTGATTCGCGGTGATCTCGGCAGCTCTGACCTTTGCTCACTATTTCCATCATAACTCTTTCCACAGAACTCCAAATGCATTGGTTCTTTTTTTGTTAAAAACTAGACTCACAGAGCTTTCTTTTGACATCAAGAACGTAATTTTTGGACCACTGAGCAGGTGCAGTTTAATCTTTTAAAATCGTGAACAGTTTCTGCCAGCATTGTTTTTATGTGGACCATTCAAAGATAGCTACACAAGACAAGGTTAGAACATGAAAAACACCATATTCAAGATAACCTAGGCTCTAGATACCAAATGATGAAGGATTATGTTGTTCCTTTTTAAGATGATTGAATATGGTGTGAGTTGATTAAGAAAGCTAAGTGAAATCCCCACTGGACATTAAGATAGCAAGCTATCTAGATGTGAATGTTCCTTTCTCAAAGCTCAAGAGAAGAAGATGATGGATTGATTCAAAATGAAAAGGAAATGGAAAGCACATAAACCATAGAAAACCAAGAACAATTAAAGGAAGAAGAAAACATAAAATGGAAAGGAAAGAAATGGTAAAAATGTGAGAAGCACGCCACTACAAGGCTAGGCTAGAAGCCATGACAACCTTGAAGATGAGTGGATGTGTGCCGCCACTTGCTATGCAAGATAAGGCTTAAAAGTTTCACTCCCAAGGGAGGAAACTCTCACAAATGGTTGAGACACAAGAATGTTTTTACTTCAAAATGTTCAACCCTTTTACATGTCTAGGAGCACCCCTTATATAGAAGAGTTTAGGGGCCTTTAAGCAAATAAAAGATACCTAAGGATGTCTCTACAAAAACCTAACCCTAGCTTCTAGAAACTAGGTCAAATAAGGTTACAAAAAATGAGAGACAAAAGAGCTAGCTATGGTGTGTGCAAGGCTAATTTCGTTCTAGCACAAAAGGAGACAAAGGATGTGTCTCATATGTCTCCAAAAAGTGGCCAAAGAGTGCTAAAAACAAAGGAGACCAAAGGTACATAGGTACACTTGCTTCATGCCTTTTACTTTATGCTTTATGCATTTGCTTTACTCTCTCTTCCACATCATATATGCTCCCCAATCACCATGCGCCACCTAGCATTGCTTTCTTACTCCTAATTAACCTACAAAGCAAATAAACATAGATTAGCATGTTGGCTTAAGTCAAGTCAACTATAGTCAATAAGTCAAACCTAGTCAAAGGTCAACAAGTCAACTAAAGTTGATTCAACTAAGTCAACTTTGGGAATCAAAAATAATAAACACAAATGAAAAGAGGGATGAAGGATTAGTGAACTTCCTTTCTAAACATGCTTAGTCTTCTTAAGCATGTGCCTTCATCCTTGGTTGGGGTCAATCCTTCATCACTCACTGCTAGGACTTAATTCCAGTGTCTTGTGGTGGTGCCTCATTATGCGTATCCGGATAGTCAGGTTTTGTAGTCTTGAAGGGGTTTGGTATATCATGTGTGGTTTCCCGTCATTGATGCTTGATTATATGATTAAATGATGATTATTATGATGTATTCATTATGTGCACTAGCTTACCCTTTTGCTTGTTTGTATGGTTGTGTGTGGTTTTCCTCCTTTGCAATGATCATCAATTCCATTTATGTGAGCAGATGTGAGAACTCGTGGCAGTGATAATGGCAATGGGGATGCTATAGCTTCATGGTGATGGACGGGTATGGGGCTCACTATGGAGCCCTCAGCTGAAGAAGTTTTATTATCTAGATTTATCTTTCTGTACAAGAACTCGTGTTGTTGTCGATCCATTTTAATTAAATTAGGCAGTATAGTGCTTCCTCTCTTTTAGTTATGAAAATGCTTGGGGTATTGTGTACCTTCATCTCCAATTTCTGCACTCTCTAGATATTTATATATGTGTGACGCTTTATTAAATTGAATTTACGTATTTAATTGGGACGTTACATTAATAACATTAAGTTTTCTAAAAATCTTAAGGGAGAAATATTAAAAAAATAGAAAATTTAAAAATCTTATAATAGAATTATATTAAAAAATGAGAAAAAATTAAAAAATACAGAAGCATTTTCAAAGTATTTTAAATTCAAAATAAAGAAAAAGTATCTTTTTTAATTGTTTTGATAAATTTTTTTAGTTTCATAATTGAAATATAAAATAATAAAAAAAATAAGATAATGAAATATTAGTAAAATTATCACTGTCTAAAAAACAAAAAATATAAATATATAGAAACATTGAGAAATATTCAACCATAAATACATATTTAAAAAAGCATTTTAAATTAAAAATAGAAGAGATTATTATTTTTTATTAAATTTGATAACATTTTAACTTTTCTAATTGAAATATTGTACTACAAGAAAGTCCTAATTACTTATGACTGGCCAATTATTTAAAAGAAATTACTATAGAGGTGGTTAAGCGTATATATTAGTTTTTAAAATGCTATATTTGATTTCTTCATTGTTAGGCTACGTCAATAATTTTTTAACCTAATTGTACTTCAATTGTGGTAAGTTAGATTATAACACATTCTTTTCAATTGTTAAAAAAGAAGAACAAAGTGGTGTATCATTTCATTTAAATTTTTATTTTTTAATACTTGAAAATAATTTGTAATTTTATTGATAATTAAGAAAATATTGTAGAATAAAATATTATTATAATAATGGTTGTGGTAATCATAATATATAAAACTTATTCATAAAATAAAATAAAAAATACCAAATTGGATGTATCATTTAATTTATTTTTTCAATGTTTATTACTTGACGTTATTGCATTACATTGATTGAATTTTATGTTCTAATAATATCTTTTATCTTTTTACATCTTTAAAAGAATAACTTGTTATATCTTGAAAGAAAAAGTGTAACACCCCATTTATTTAATAAAGCTAAATAAAGGATATGTCACACAGTATAATATAAGAAGCGAGGATAAAAAAGTATAATGTCACTCCTACAGACATCCCAATTGCTTAAAGGACAAATAAAAGAGGCATACCACGATGCTAGGTACAAAGTAAAGTAAGAGAGTGATAATGACTTAAACAAATTCTCGGAGAAAATAATACATGGGGCCTTAGCCCTAAATGAAGAGCCCAAAGGAAGAAGTCAATCCAAAGGCTAAGCAGCAGAACCATCACCTCCCTGTTGACCATGGGTGTTCCTCGCATCTACTCACATCAACAAGTTGATGATCATCGCAAAAGAGAGTACCACACAACAGAACACATAACAAAAACAGAAGGGTAAGCTAGAGCCAAAAGTGGTTTTATCATGCAATCAGATATACTTTCATAGTCAATTATATATACATCACCAAAGCATGTTATAATCTTCCAAAACAATACACTAAGACTCGACTCGACTCATCCAGATACATATAACCTGGTCGGATTCAGCGGATGCTTGCACTTATGGTGGATACCTCTGCTCACCCCCAAGCTACGTGTTACAAGTGTTACAATGAATCAATTCCCTCACACACAAGGTTATCCCTTAATGAGTTTCAAGCCTCCTGCTACTCTCACCACAGGAGTCAGTCCGCTCTAAGTGAGACTAACTGACTCCTTAGAGTGTCAGGATGCGATCCTCACCTTGAATCCTTACCAAGTTATATAGATGGGGCACCACCATAGACACCCACTAACAGGGGCCATGGAATTACGTCCCAACCATTAAAGCACGACCTTGAAACCCCACCTAGAGATTTCAAGAAATTATGCACTGACCATTGACCAATCATAATCAAACAAATAATATTTAACATGCACATATAAATATCTCATGCCGAACTTTACCATCCATCCTCATTTGTATTCCATGTTTAATCCACACCATCTCATTCTTCCCAATCCATGAATATAGAATTTCACCTCATACCAATACCATGCCATTTTGATACCAACCATTTCATTGAAATCACATGCCAAGATCATACCCAAAATTCATCATTTGCTCACCCATGAACCATTACATATCTTATATCAAATTCATACCCAACTCCTCATATTCAATTCATGTTAAACTCAGAAGCCAGAAACCATAATTCATCATATTCACATAAGGTCACTCAATTCATACTTTAAACGACATAATCAGTCCAAACATATGATTAATATCCAAAAACAAAGAAAACAAGGAGCAAACCCACCGCTCGTGCAGCCCCTCGCAAAGGCAGAAGGGTCTCCCTCAGGCGAGAGGGACTCTCGCTCAGGCAAGCTCCCTTCGCCTAGGCGAGAGCTCGACAATCTGGAACAGTGGCCATTCGCACTAGCTCGCTTAGGCGAGATCTCCTCGCTTGAGCGAGGCATTCTCTCGCTCAAAAAAAGGATGGCCCGCCTGAGCGACAACTCGCGCAAAAGGCTTGGGTGAGCCTCTGCCAGTCTCCCTTAGGCAAGACTAGCTCGCTTGGGCGAGACCATCAGTTCTCGCCTTTATTCTCACCTGCAACAGTCACATTTTCGCACCAAACAATAAACACAAGCACTTCGCATGTTCATAGTAACATATAGCCCATACAACACCAAACAGAACCAAGAATAGGCCAAAAATCATTTAAAACATAAAGCCCTAACTTCCCTTACCTGGAAAGAGCTATCCAAATGACTCGTATACATAAACAATGAGCACCACAACTCCAGGAACGAGTTAGTGAGCTGGAAACATAGCAGAATGGAACAGAACAAGGGCGTTGAGATGAGCCTCAGAGTAAACACGAAAATAAGACTAGGAGAGATCTAGTATGAGCTAAGGAGCAACTTACGTGGAATCGAAAGAGCTTGAGCAACCTTGACGAAGGCTAAGGATCAAACTCTAGCAGAGCTTCTGTTGAGAACGAAGGGGTTTGAGGTCTGATGTTTTCTTAAAGTGAGATGGGAGTGAAAGTGTTAGGCTGGTTTAGGGTCTTTGGCTCCTCATGGGCTAGCCCTTAGGCCCAATTAGATCTGAGGCAGCTCTTAAACATAAGGGCTGAAAATATTGGGTCTTACATTCTCCCCAACAATAGAAATTTTCGACCTCGAAAATTCACCGACGAGATGGGAAGGAAACTACGTTTTCCCCATTTCATCCGACAACCACCACTTAGACATGACGAATAAAATGACTCCAACACCTATAGTCAGTGGAAACTTTACCTTTGTGCTAAGCGGTATGTGTTCGACTGTGTAGATTGGTTTAGTCACTACTCTCGAAGTAACTTCCAACCTGCAACCTTAAAACTGGGATACTCCTTCTTACCTCCCCAACCAACTTGTATTTGATATACCGACTCGTCTACCATATGCTCTCCACTACCTTTTGTAGGTTTTATCAAAGTATCCGATGACTTTAAGTCTCAAACTAAAGCATGTTCGTTATCTCTTCCCATCACCTTCTTTACTCCTTTATGTCTCACTCCACTGACTTGATCATTATTGAGTTCTGGCCTACTACCTCACCATCAACACTCTTGACCCCTTTTACGCATAACGATACTCATAACATCTTACTTCCTTTATTGGCTTCAACCAAGGCAACAAAGTTCCCTACCGAGTTTTTCCATTTCCAATTTAAAACTCTCAACTGATTCCATCGCCATATCATTTTGGCATCCTATCCTCATTTTTGATCCCCTGACTCGTAACCATAATTCCACCAAACTACAAAACCATAACTCCCATTACTCCAAATCTCTAGTCTGTTTTGCACCAAGCAACTTTACGATACACCTCAAACTAAGATTGCCCGATTTGGCTTTTTCCCAACCTCTTTGAGAAACTTACTTGTCCTAGTCGAATTAACTAGACCAAGGAAATCTCTTCACATCTCCTCCTCCTGACTTAGACACTTACTTCTTCGCCAACCCTTACTCTCTCAAGCCCAGATCTTGAATTCTCTTCTAGAAATAAATACCTACCCTTAGTTCCTTACTTCAAGGTTGGTACCCTAACTTGAAAACATAATTCAACCACCTCTCATTTCCTTGGTCCAACTTCCTCTGTGCAACCCTACACTTCCAACTCTGAATGATCATTGCACCCTTTTACCCGATACCCACAAGGACGAAACCTTTGATGTTTTTAAAGAACTGGTCTTCGTAGTGATCTCAAAGGTCTTGAATAACATAGTTCTTCTTGTGCACCTCTTACCATTTCTAAGCATCATCTGCCACCATCCCGCTGCGCTACTTTGATCCATACCCAAGCTCACTTGTTTGTTTACTCAAAATAATGATCCTTTCATGTCCGCCATAACAAGGAAGCAATCGTTGTTGAGAAATCTTCCTCGAGACCCCTATCAAACTTGCAGAACCCCTTAAACTCCACTTTTAATAGCCTCAGCGTTCCATTTTCACAACAATGTACCTATCCTTTTAAAACCATATTCCATATTAGTCATTCCAACCTTAGTCAATACTCTTCTTGAATGGCTTGACACACAACATCTTTTTTTTAAATTTTCACCAAACTCACAGTCTGATGAAGGATTATCTTGTTTCTTTTAAGAATATTGAATATGGTGTGAGTTAATTAAGAAAACTAAGTGAAATCCCCACTGGACATTAAGATAGCAAGCTATCTAGATGTGAAGGTTCCTTTCACAAAGCTCAAGAGAAGAAGATGATAGATTGATTAAAAACAAAAAGGAAATGGAAAGCACATAAACCATAGAAAACCAAGAACAATTAAAGGAAGAAGAAAACATAAAATGGAAAGGAAAGAAATGGTAAAAATGTGAGAAGCACGCCACTACAAGGCTAGGCTAGAAGCCATGGCAACCTTGAAGATGAGTGGATGTGTGCCGCCACTTGCTATGCAAGATAAGGCTTAAAGGTATTCACTCCCAAGGGAGGAAACTCTCACAAATGGTTGAGACACAAGAGTGTTTTTACTTCAAAATGTTCAACCCTTTTACATGTCTAGGAGCACCCCTTATATAGAAGATTTTAGGGGCCTCTAAGCAAATAAAAGATACCTAAGGATGTCTCTACAAAAACCTAACCTTAGCTTCTAGAAACTAGGTCAAATAAGGTTACAAAAATGAGAGACAAAAGAGCTAACTATGGTGTGTGCAAGGCTAATTTCGTTCCAGCACAAAAGGAGACAAAGAATGTCTCTCATATGTACCCAAAAAGTCGCCAAAGTGTGCTAAAACCAAAGGAGACCAAAGGTACATAGGTACACTTGCTTCATGCCTTTTACTTTATGCTTTATACCTTTGCTTTATTCTCTCCTCCACATCATTTATGCTCCCCAATCACCATGCGCCACCTAGCATTGCTTTCTTACTCCTAATTAACCTACAAAGCAAATAAACATAGATTAGCATGTTGGCTTAAGTCAAGTCAACTATAGTCAACAAGTCAAACCTAGTCAAAGGTCAACAAGTCAACTAAAGTTGATTCAACTAAGTCAACTTATGGAATCAAAAATAGCAAACACAAATGAAAGGGATGAAGGATTAGTGAACTTCCTTTCTAAACATGCTTAGTCTTCTTAAGCATTTGCCTCCATCCTTGGTTGGGGTCAATCCTTCATCATCCTCCCCTCCTTGGAGAGAATTTGACCACAAATTATTTATGCCTTTGTAGATGGAGCTTGACATGATTTGGGGGAGGATTTGCGCCTCCCTTTTATGAGCTCTTGTTCCATCCTTTCTAAGGGTATTACCCCTAGCTTTGGTTAGGCCATCTTTATTTTCTAGACTATTCTTTCTCTCTTGCTTGTGCTTTGGGCCTTCCTTTTTGGCTTGGGAAGAGAAGGAAGGGTGATGTACATCTTGTTTTGGAATAATTTTTTTGTAGGCAAGTAACACCTTGGTGAAAGCTTGCCCCTTTTCTTTTTCTTCTTTATCTTTTCTTATTATATTTCTATCCTTATTAACTTCTTGAGGTGATAGAGGTAGTAAAGTGGTCTTTTTCCCATTTATCAAGAAAATGTTTTGGTTGGTATGGCCATCATGTAAAGTTTGTTTATCAAATTGCCATGGCCTACCTAGTAAGATATGTGTGACTTCTATGGGAACAACATCACATAGCACCTCATCTTTGTAGCTTCCTATAGAGAAGTTAATTAGGACTTGTTTATTGGCATCTATTTCTCCCTCTTTACTTATCCAAGCAAGCTTGTAGCGCTTAGCATGAGGAATGGTCTCTAAGCAAAGCTTTTCCACCAACCTTGTGCTAGCTACATTGGTACTACTTCCTCCATCAATAATTAGAGAGAAAACCCATTTGTTAATTTTGCATCTAGATTGAAAAATGTTTTCTCTTTGAGTTGGCTCAAGCTCACTTTGATCTTGACCTATCATGCGCCTTAATAACATAGGGTCTTTCTCAAAAATTTTAGTTTTACTAGAGGAAGAAGATTCTTTTGAAAGAGAATGGGGAGATGAGTGTTCACTTTCAACATCATTACTCTTCTTTAAGATCATGGTCCTTTTGTTTGGGCAATTTAAAGCAATGTGATTATAACCCAAATATTTAAAACATTTAATGGAACTTGATCTTTGAGAAGTAGAATGGTGAATGTGATCACTTGGTGACTTACTTTTACTTGGTGGTTCTTGATGAGAGTTAGAAGGGAACTTATCATGTTTGTTTTTATCCTTTCCCTTCCATGAGTGACTAAAGTAGTGGTTGGGTGAGTAACTCTTCCTTGCCCTTCTTTTTCTTTTCAATTGAATTTCAATCCCAAGGGCAAGTGTGAAAACATTTTCAAGAGTGGAGTACTCATACAACTCTACTTGGTCTTGTATGTCTCTCCTAAGACCACTCACAAATCTTTTTATTTTCTCTTTGTTAGTTTCTTTTATTTCAACCCTACGCATTTGAGACTCTAATTCTTTAAAGTACTCACTCACACTCATAGAACCTTGGTGAAGCCTTTGGAGCTTCAAAAGAAGTTCCTTCCTATAGGAGGGAGGAACAAATCTAGCGCGCATAAGAGATTTAATGTCCATCCAAGAAGTCGCGGGTGGCCCTTGGTCATAATTCTTACAAACTTTATGCCACCAAGTATTGGCATACTCCAAAAATCCTAAAACTACTAGATCAACTTGTGCTTGATCCTTTACATGATTTTCATTGAAAATTTGATCAACTTTAGCTTCCCAATCAAGGAAGATTTTTGGATCACTTCCACCATAGAACTTAGGAATCTTTAGAGGTTGCTTCTCTTGTGATGGGTTGCGCCTAGAATGCCCTCTTTTCCTAGGCTCTCTTTCTTTCTCCCTAGCTTTAAGCCTTTGAATGTGCTCTTGGATTCTTAGGTCACTTTGCTCCTTGTCTTTTCTCAATTGTTCAAAGGCCTCCTTCCTAGACAACTCCAAATCCCGAAGCAATCTCATCAATGTATTGTTTTTGTTTGGTGTAGGTGCATTTGATGAACTTGCCATGATTCCTACAACAAAAACACTCAAATTGGAGACAAAATAAATGGATTAGAGGTTAGACAACATGAAAACCGAGACCAAATCCAACCCAAAATGTAACCCAAGTGTTTAGATCACTCTCCCAAAGTAACAAGGCAAGGCTAGCACTCAAAATCCACCAAAGGAGTGAAACAAACACTTTTCAAAACTTGTTCAAAACCTTTCAAATGCAATACAAGTGATTCGGCCACAACATCCTAAGAGTTTCAAGAAAAGAAAACTACTAAGACAAAACAAAGAACACCTAGTGACAAGCAAGAAAAGCACAAAAACAAGAAAAGCTAAACTCTAAAGAAGAAAAGTTTGAGACAAAACTTTTAACAAAACTAAAACAATGAAAAACACTTTTAAGGACTCTATGGAAAGCATTTGAACAAGCCAAGATTATACCTCAAATCATGCATACACCATGAAAGATCATAACCAAGTCAAAACATGGAACTAATATTCCAATATCACCCCAAATCCAAGTATAAAATTTGGTAGCATAACACCTAGTAAAAATTGCCAAATGGATTCACCAAGCATTATAAAAGCTCTCGGCCAAACTGTTTTTGGTCTTGAAAACACTTTTTCTTTTCAAAACTAGGTACTTAAAATGATAAGAAGGATGTTTTAGGGTGTCTTGAACACTTAGTTCCTTAAAATTAGGTCAAAATCAATTTCAAGGAGCATACAACAACACAAGGCATAGATCTCATGCAATAGTTCAAAAACTTAGAAACAAGAACAAGAAAATTCAAAAAAGCATATGACAAGAGACTCAAGCAAAAGTTAGACACATTTAAAGACTCAACATGACATACACAAAGACACAAACATGTAGCTATCATGCATTTAAACTCATGGATTTGAGGCTCAAAGACTAAGCATCAAAAGACATGTTATCCAACCACATTTAGGAGTAAAAGAATCACAAAACCGAAGCCAAAATTGCCACAACATAACCTGAAAACGTTGTTTTTCGTATTCTCGGCAGCTCTGCCCTTTGCTCACTCATTTGATCATAACTCTCTCCACAGAACTCCAAATGCGTTAATTCTTTTTTTGTTGGAAACTAGACTCACATAGCTTTCTTTTGATATAAAGAACGTTACTTTTGGACCACTGAGCTAGCTGCAGTATTTTTTCAAAAACGCACACGTTGCTGACAACACTGTTTTTATGTGGACCATTCAAAGATAGCTACACAAGACAACGTTAGAACATGAAACCACCATATTCAAGGACAACCAAAGCTCTAGATACCAAATGATGAAGGATTATCTTGTTTCTTTTAAGAATATTGAATATGGTGTGAGTTGATTAAGAAAACTAAGTGAAATCCCCACTGGACATTAAGATAGCAAGCTATCTAGATGTGAAGGTTCCTTTCACAAAGCTCAAGAGAAGAAGATGATAGATTGATTCAAAACAAAAAGGAAATGGAAAGCACATAAACCATAGAAAACCAAGAACAATTAAAGGAAGAAGAAAACATAAAATGGAAATGAATGAAATAGTAAAAATGTGAGAAGCACGCCACTACAAGGGTAGGCTAGAAACCATGGCAACCTTGAAGATGAGTGGATGTGTGCCGCCACTTGCTATGCAAGATAAGGCTTAAAAGTATTCACTCCCAAGGGAGGAAACTCTCACAAATGGTTGAGACACAAGAGTGTTTTTACTTCAAAATGTTCAACCCTTTTACATGCCTAGGAGCACCCCTTATATAGAAGAGTTTAGGGGCCTCTAAGCAAATAAAAGATACCTAAGGATGTCTCTACAAAAACCTAACCTTAGCTTCTAGAAACTAGGTCAAATAAGGTTACAAAAATGAGAGACAAAAGAGCTAACTATGGTGTGTGCAAGGCTAATTTCGTTCTAGCACAAAAGGAGACAAAGAATGTGTCTCATATGTCTCCAAAAAGTGGCCAAAGTGTGCTAAAACCAAAGGAGACCAAAGGTACATAGGTACACTTGCTTCATGCCTTTTACTTTATGCTTTGTGTCTTTGCTTTATTCTCTCCTCCACATCATTTATGCTCCCAAATCACCATGCGCCACGTAGCATTGCTTTCTTACTCCTAATTAACCTACAAAGCAAATAAAGATAGATTAGCATGTTGGCTTAAGTCAAGTCAACTATAGTCAACAAGTCAAACCTATTCAAAGGTCAACAAGTCAACTAAAGTTGATTCAACTAAGTCAACTTATGGAATCAAAAATAGCAAACACAAATGAAAGGGATGAAGGATTAGTGAACTTCCTTCTAAACATGCTTAGTCTTCTTAAGCATTTGCCTCCATCCTTGGTTGGGGTCAATCCTTCATCACAGTCATCCTGGTGATTATACTGAGTTTATACCATTATGTCTCCAACAACTCTTTCACTTGTTTCTCTTATTCACAATCCTAGAATAAAGCCTCCAATTAGAAACTATTAGCACAAGTTCGACTTCAGACCCAAATGCAAAAGGGAACTTCACCACTCCAAAGCGAAAATTCTAATGTTTACTTCAAGACAAATCTATAACTCTTCTACAATTGAGATTCCTTGCGTCTATTTTTCGCTTGCCTTTGTCGTATAACTCTGATTCACATGACACCATGCCCCCACCTTTCAGCTTGATCCACACTTGTTACACCGCTACTGACATATCCCTTCAAATAAAAGGATACAACTTCGTTGGAGATCACATCTCCTAGAAATGAGATTAAGAAAATAACCAATTCACCCTTGAGATCATGTCCCAACCTTGTAAAGGAAACAATTCAAATTGGCTTTTAATTTAAATACTTTGGTCACCGTGAAGGCACCACACACTCGAACGAGTCTCCACTTGGTCATAATTGTAGCAAAACCATCATCTCAACCTCAGTCCCTTCCTAAAGGCAACCATGACTCCTTTACCATACTGGAGACATAAAAAAATACACGATCCCAAGAAAACCGACTCTTAGTCCAAGCATCACTTCGTAAGGTGCATCTCTAGATGAGATTTATTCGTGCTAACCACTTTAGCATCAACCATCGTAGACACCACGTAAACTAATTAAAACTTTTCTTTTCATTCCCTCCATCATTGTGCTCCGACATTAGTTGGGTTGTCCTTCCATACGAGAATAACCTTTAAAGGTGTGCCCTTCCTTCTGGTGCATGAAACCTTCCACTTTATACCCAAGGTCAAATGTCTTGCTCATGGGAACTACTTTTCCTTGAAACTTCCCACTAACAAAGTTGAAAAGACCCCTCTCCACCTGCTGACCGTTAATTCTAGTATGAACCTCTTATCCATCTCAGCCTCTCACTAGAGGTTTGCCATCTTTTCGTACTTCACAGTCTCTTCCTTTCTTAGCTTACTCGTTGCTAAGCAATCTCTCCACTTTCTGCAGCCTAGAATTTTCCAATTCGTCCTCTTCCACTACTCCAAGAAGCACTAGGTGTGACACTATATTCAATGACATTTCTCCTAACACTGTATGCATTTGCATGACTCTGAACTTCAACATTTGTCAGGATGTAGAATTAGGTTGATTTTCCTCAAACGATGTGGCACTTGCATGCACTGATACCTTTCAGTGTTATTAATCTTTGGATTCGACTCCTTTTAGGAAACTTGTAGTATCGGTTTCCGAGAGTCTATCCTTAAAGCCCCCTCTGACCAAACGTTATTTTTGTGAACTCTAGCATCTTCTCCGATTTATTAGCCCAAAACTTAGCTTTCCTTGCTTAATTATATACGTCATACATCGACTCCCTATCTCGGAGGCAAGACATCGTCTTAGAAACCCCATTCAACGCTTATAAAGGTGAGCATACCAAGTTGACATTGCATCAGCATTCTCTTATCTCCGTAGACACTAGACACAAGGCATAGAGGCGCATCAAGACAAACTAAATCATACAAAGCAACACCCTATCACTTATAGACAACCAACCCTCTTGTTTGTCACCCTTCTCTCCCAAACCATTAGAATTAGGAAAGGAAAACAACCTTTAATCTAGTCATGAATGTGCACCCTCATTACTTTATCAAGGCGTTTTCTGTTCTCAAAACTTTTGGTTTCACTGACAAACTTGACTAGACATGACTACTTAAGCCCGCGAGGCATAACAAACCCACGACCTCAAGTCATCCTAAGGACGAACTGCTCTGATACCATTAATGTAACACCCCATTTATTTAATAAAGCTAAATAAAGGATATGTCACACAGTATAATATAAAAATCGAGGATAAAGAAGTATAACGTCACTCCTACAAACATCCCAATTACTTAAAGGACGAATAACAGAGGCACACCACGATGTCAGGTACAAAGTAAAGTAAGAGAGTGATAATGACTTCAACAATTTCCCAGAGAAAATAATACATGGGCTTTAGCCCTAAATGAAGAGTTCAAAGGCAGAAGTCAATCCAAAGGCTAAGCAGCGGAACCATCACCTTCATGTTGACCACGGGTGTTCCTCGCATCTGCTCACATCAACAAGTTGATGATCATCGCAAAAGAGAGTACCACACAGCAGAACACACAACAAAAACAAAAGGGTAAGCTAGAGCCAAAAGTGGTTTTATCATGCAATCAGATATACTTTCACAGTCAATTTATTATATATCACCCAAGCATGTTATGATCTTCCAAAACAATACACTAAGACTCGACTCGACTCATCCGAATACATATAACATGGTCAGATTCAACGGATGCTTGCACTTGTGGTGGATACCTCTGCTCACCCCAAGCTACGTGTTACAAGTGTTACAATGAGTCAATTTCCTCACACACAAGGTTATCCCTTAATGAGTTACAGGCCTCCTGCTACTCTCACCACAGGAGTCAGTCCGCTCTAAGTGAGACTAACTAACTCCTTAGAGTGTTAGGATGCGATCCTTACCTTGAATCCTTACCGAGTTATATAGATGGGGCACCACCATAGACACCCACTAACAGGGGCCATGGAATTACGTCCCGACCACTGAAGCACGACCTTGAAACCCCACCTAGAGATTTCAAGAAATTATGCACTGACCATGGACCAATCATAATCAAACAAATAATATTTAACATGCACATATAAATATCTCATGCCGAACTTTACCATCCATCCTCATTTGTATTCCATGTTGAATCCACACCATCTCATTCTTCCCAATCCATGAATATAGAATTTCACCTCATACCAATACCATGCCATTTTGATACCAACCATTTCATTGAAATCACATGCCAAGATCATACCCAAAATTCATTATTTGCTCACCCATGAACCATTACATATCTTATATCAAATTCATATCCAACTCATCATATTCAATTCATGTTAAACTCATAAGCCAGAAACCATAATTCATCATATTCACACAAGGTCACTCAATTCATACTTTAAACGGCATAATTAGTCCAAACAAATCATTAATATCCAAAAACAAAGAAAACAAGGAGCAAACCCACCGCTCGCGCAACCCCTCGCAAAGGCAGAAGGGTCTCCCTCAGGCGAGAGGGACTCTCGCTCAGGCGAGCTCCCTTCGCCTAGGCGAGAGCTCGACAATCTAGAACAGTGGCCATTCGCACTAGCTCGCTTAGGCAAGATCTCCTCGCCTGAGCGAGGCATTTCCTTGCTCAAAACAAGGATGGTCTGCTTGAGCGACAACTCGCATAGACTAGCTCGCTTGGGCGAGACCATCAGTTCTCGCCCCTATTCTCACTTGCAGCAGTCACATTTTTGCACTAAACAACAAACATAAGCACTTTGCATGTTCGTAGTAACATATAGCCCATACAACACCAAACAGAACCAAGAATGGGCCAAAAATCGTTTAAAACACAAAGCCCTAACTTCCCTTACCTAGAAAGAGCTATCCAAATGACTCGTATACATAAACAGTGAGCACCACAACTCCGGGAATGACATAGTGAGCTGGAAACATAGGACAATGGAACAGAACAAGGGCATTGAGATGAGCCTTAGAGTAAACACAAAAATAAGACTAGGAGAGATCTAGTATGAGCTAAGGAGCAACTTACGTGGAGTCGATTGAGCTTGAGAAACCTTGACGAAGGCTAAGGATCAAACCCTAGCAGAGCTTCTGTTGAGAACTGATGTTTTTTGAAAGTGAGATGGGAGTGAGAGTGTTAGCCTAGTTTAGGGTCTTTGGCTCCTCATGGGCCAGCCCTTCGGCCCAATTAGATCTGAGGCAGCTCTTAAACATAAGGGTAGAAAATATTGGGTCTTACAAAAAGAAAATTTTTTATCTTAAAAACATAATTTGATAAGTTTTAAATGATTTTTAATTGAAATCTTGTGCTATAGAAAAAAAAGAGTTAATAAAATATTACTAAAGTATTATTTTCTAAAATTTAAAAAATAGAAT
Organism: Vigna unguiculata; assembly: GCF_037176805.1. Taxonomy (NCBI): domain Eukaryota; kingdom Viridiplantae; phylum Streptophyta; class Magnoliopsida; order Fabales; family Fabaceae; genus Vigna; species Vigna unguiculata. Next base: position 23,689,746 of record NC_140800.1, on the reverse strand, counting down.
TAACTTAAAAGCTTATAGTATAATTATATTTCAAAAATGAGAAATATTTAAAAATAGATAAATATTTTAAACTAAAAAATAAAAATAAAAAAGTTACTTTTTTTATTTTATTGGATAAAAATTTAAATTGTTTTAATTGAAATCTTGTGATATAGAAAGAAGATAAGAAATAGAAAAGATTATTATTTTTTATTAAATTTGATAACATTGTAAGTTTTCTAATTGAAATATTGTACTACAAGAAAGTTTTAATTACTTATGACTAACCAATTATTTAAAAGAAATTACTATAGAAGTGGTTCAGCCTATATATTAGTTTTTAAAATGCTATATTTGATTTGTTCATTACGTCAATAATTTTTTAATCTATTTGTACTTCAATTGTGGTAGGTTAGATTATAACACATTCTTTTCAATTGTTAAAAAAGAATAACAAAGTGGTGTATCATTTGGTTTAAATTTTTTTTTTATTACTTGAAAATAATTGTAATTTTAATGCTAATTAAGAAATTATTATAGAATAAAATATTATTATAATAATGGTTGTGGTAATCATAATCTATAAAACCTATTCATAAAATAAACTAAAAAATACCAAATTGGATGTATCATTTAATGTAATTTTTCAATGTTTATTATTGGATGTTATTGCATTACATTGACTGAATTTTATATTTTAGTTATGTCTTTTATCTTTTTACATCTTTAAAAGAATAACTTGTTATATCTTGAAAGAAAAAGAAAATCTTTTATCTTAAAAAGCTAATTTGATAAGTTTTAAATGATTTTTAATTGAAATCTTGTGCTATAGAAAAAAAAGTTAATAAAATATTACTAAAGTATCATTTTCTAAAATTTAAAAAATAGAATTAACTAAAAAAGCTTATAGTATAATTATATTTCAAAAAGGAGAAATATTTAAAAATAGATAAATATTTTAAAAATATTTTAAACTAAAAAATAAAAATAAAAAATTTACTTTTTTTATTTTATTGGATAAAAATTTAAAATGTTTTAATTGAAATCTTGTGATATAGAAAGAAGATAAGAAAAAATATTAATAACATCAAGTTTTCTAAAAATCTTACGGGATAAATATTTAAAAAATAGAAAATTTAAAAATCTTATAATAGAATTATATTAAAAAATAAGAAAAAATTAAAAAATATAGAAGCTTTTTCAAAGTATTTTAAATTCAAAATAAAGAAAAAGTATCTGTTTTAATTGTTCTCATAAATTTTTTTAGTTCCATAATTGAAATATAATATAATAAAAAAAAATAAGATAATGAAATATTAGTAAAATTATCATTGTCTAAAAAATAAAAAATATAAATATATAGAAACATCGAGAAATATTGACGCATAAATACATATTTAAAAAAGCATTTTAAATTAAGAATAGAAAGGATTATTATTTTTTATTAAATTTGATAACATTTTAAGTTTTCTAATTGAAATATTGTACTACAAGAAAGTCCTAATTACTTAGGATTGACCAATTATTTGAAAGAAATTACTCTAGAGGTGGTTAAGCGTATATAATAGTTTTTAAAATGCTATATTTGCTTTGTTCATTGTTAGGTTAGGTCAATAATTTTTTAATGTAATTGTACTTCAATTGTGGTAAGTTAGATTATAACACATTCTTTTCAATTGTTAAAAAAGAATAACAAAGAGGTGTATCATTTCGTTTAAATTTATAGTTTTTATTACTTGAAAATAATTATTAATTTTGTTGATAATTAAGAAACTATTATAGAACAAAATATTATTATAATAATGGTTGTGGTAATCATAATCTATAAAACTTATTCATAAAATAAACTAAAAAATACCAAATTGGATGTATCATTTAATTTAATTTTTCAATGTTATATTTTTTATTACTTGAAAATAATTATTAATTTTGTTGATAATTAAGAAACTATTATAGAACAAAATATTATTATAATAATGGTTGTGGTAATCATAATCTATAATACTTATTCATAAAATAAACTAAAAAATACCAAATTGGATTTATCAATTAATTTAATTTTTCAATGTTTATTACTTGATGTTATTGCATTACATTGATTGAATTTTATGTTTTAGTTATGTCTTTTATCTTTTTACATCTTTAAAAGAATAACTTTTATATCTTGAAAGAAAAAGAAAATCTTTTATCTTAAAAACTTAATTTGATAAGTTTTAAATGATTTTTAATTGAAATCTTGTGCTATAGAAAAAAAAAAGGTTAATAAAATATTACTAAAGTATCATTTTCTAAAATTTAAAAAATAGAATTAACTAAAAAAGCTTATAGTATAATTATATTTCAAAAATGAGAAATATGTAAAAATAGATAAATATTTTAAAAATATTTTAAACTAAAAAATAAAAATAAAAAATTTACTTTTTTTATTTTATTGGATAAAAATTTAAATTGTTTTAATTGAAATCTTGTGATATAGAAAGAAGATAAGAAAAAAGATTAATAACATCAAGTTTTCTAAAAATCTTAAGGGAGAAATATTTAAAAAATAGAAAATTTAAAAATCTTATAATAGAATTATATTAAAAAATAAGAAAAAATTAAAAAATATAGAAGCATTTTCAAAGTATTTTAAATTCAAAATAAAGAAAAAGTATCCGTTTTAATTGTTTTGTTAAATTTTTTTAGTTTCATAATTGAAATATAATATAATAAAAAAAATAAGATAATGAAATATTAGTAAAATTATCATTCTCTAAAAAACAAAAAATATAAATATATAGAAACATCGAGAAATATTGACCCATAAATACATATTTAAAAAAGCATTTTAAATTAAGAATAGAAAAGATTATTATTTTTTATTAAATTTGAGAACATTTTAAGTTTTCTAATTGAAATATTGTACCACAAGAAAGTCCTAATTACTTAGGATTGACTAATTATTTGAAAGAAATTACTCTAGAGGTGGTTAAACGTATATAATAGTTTTTAAAATGCTATATTTGATTTGTTCATTGTTAGGTTACGTCAATAATTTTTTAACCTAATTGTACTTGAATTGTGGTAAGTTAGATTATAACACATTCTTTTCAATTGTTAAAAAAGAATAACAAAGTGGTGTATCATTTCGTTTAAATTTTTATTTTTTATTACTTGAAAATAATTATTAATTTTATTGATAATTAAGAAACTATTATAGAACAAAATATTATTATAATAATGATTGAGGTAATCATAATTTATAAAACTTATTCATAAAATAAACTAAAAAATACCAAATTGGATGTATCATTTAATTTAATTTTTCAATGTTTATTACTTGACGTTATTGCATTACATTGACTGAATTTTATATTTTAGTTATGTCTTTTATCTTTTTACATCTTTAAAAGAATAACTTGTTATATCTCGAAAGAAAAAGAAAATCTTTTATCTTAAAAATCTAATTTGATAAGTTTTAAATGATTTTTAATTGAAATCTTGTGTTATAGAAAAAAAAGTTAATAAAATATTACTAATGTATCATTTTCTAAAATTTAAAAAATAGAATTATCTAAAAAAGCTTATAGTATAATTATATTTCAAAAAGGAGAAATATTTAAAAATAGATAAATATTTTTAAAATATTTTAAACTAAAAAATAAAAATAAAAAAGTTACTTTTTTTATTTTATTGGATAAAAATTTAAATTGTTTTAATTGAAATCTTGTGATATAGAAAGAAGATAAGAAAAAAGATTAATAACATCAAGTTTTCTAAAAATCTTAAGGGAGAAATATTTAAAAAATAGAAAATTTAAAAATCTTATAATAGAATTATATTAAAAAATAAGAAAAAATTAAAAAATATAGAAGCATTTTCAAAGTATTTTAAATTCAAAATAAAGAAAAAGTATCCGTTTTAATTGTTTTGTTAAATTTTTTTAGTTTCATAATTGAAATATAATATAATAAAAAAAAATAAGATAATGAAATATTAGTAAAATTATCATTCTCTAAAAAACAAAAAATATAAATATATAGAAACATCGAGAAATATTGACCCATAAATACATATTTAAAAAAGCATTTTAAATTAAGAATAGAAAAGATTATTATTTTTTATTAAATTTGAGAACATTTTAAGTTTTCTAATTGAAATATTGTACCACAAGAAAGTCCTAATTACTTAGGATTGACCAATTATTTGAAAGAAATTACTCTAGAGGTGGTTAAACGTATATAATAGTTTTTAAAATGCTATATTTGATTTGTTCATTGTTAGGTTACGTCAATAATTTTTTAACCTAATTGTACTTGAATTGTGGTAAGTTAGATTATAACACATTCTTTTCAATTGTTAAAAAAGAATAACAAAGTGGTGTATCATTTCGTTTAAATTTTTATTTTTTATTACTTGAAAATAATTATTAATTTTATTGATAATTAAGAAACTACTATAGAACAAAATATTATTATAATAATGATTGAGGTAATCATAATCTATAAAACTTATTCATAAAATAAACTAAAAAATACCAAATTGGATGTATCATTTAATTTAATTTTTCAATGTTTATTACTTGACGTTATTGCATTACATTGACTGAATTTTATATTTTAGTTATGTCTTTTATCTTTTTACATCTTTAAAAGAATAACTTGTTATATCTCGAAAGAAAAAGAAAATCTTTTATCTTAAAAATCTAATTTGATAAGTTTTAAATGATTTTTAATTGAAATCTTGTGTTATAGAAAAAAAAGTTAATAAAATATTACTAATGTATCATTTTCTAAAATTTAAAAAATAGAATTATCTAAAAAAGCTTATAGTATAATTATATTTCAAAAAGGAGAAATATTTAAAAATAGATAAATATTTTAAAAATATTTTAAACTAAAAAATAAAAATAAAAAATTTACTTTTTTTCTTTTATTGGATAAAAATTTAAATTGTTTTAATTGAAATCTTGTGATATAGAAAGAAGATAAGAAAAAAGATTAATAACATCAAATTTTCTAAAAATCTTAAGGGATAAAAATTTAAAGAATAAAAAATTTAAAAATCTTATAATAGAATTATATAAAAAAATAAGAAAAAATTAAAAAATATAGAAGCATTTTCAAGGTATTTTAAATTCAAAATAAAGAAAAAGTTTCTGTTTTAATTGTTTTGATAAATTTTTTTAGTTTCATAATTGAAATATAATATAATAAAAAAAATAAGATAATGAAATATTAGTAAAATTATCATTGTCTAAAAAATAAAAAATATAAATATATAGAAACATCGAGAAATATTGACGCATAAATACATATTTAAAAAAGCATTTTAAATTAAGAATAGAAAAGATTATTATTTTTTATTAAATTTGATAACATTTTAAGTTTTCTAATTGAAATATTGTACTACAAGAAAGTCCTAATTACTTAGGATTGACCAATTATTTGAAAGAAATTACTCTAGAGGTGGTTAAACGTATATAATAGTTTTTAAAATGCTATATTTGATTTGTTCATTGTTAGGTTACGTCAATAATTTTTTAACCTAATTGTACTTGAATTGTGGTAAGTTAGATTATAACACATTCTTTTCAATTGTTAAAAAAGAATAACAAAGTGGTGTATCATTTCGTTTAAATTTTTATTTTTTATTACTTGAAACTATTATAGAACAAAATATTATTATCATAATGGTTGCGGTAATCATAATCTATAAAACTTATTCATAAAATAAACTAAAAAATACCAAATTGGATGTATCATTCAATTTAATTTTTCAATGTTTATTACTTGACGTTATTGCATTACATTGAATGAATTTTATGTTCTAGTTATGTCTTTTATCTTTTTACATCTTTAAAAGAATAATTTGTTATATCTTGAAAGAAAAAGAAAATCTTTTATCTTAAAAACATAATTTCATAAGTTTTAAATGATTTTTATTTGAAATCTTGTACTATAGAAAAAAAAGTTAATAGAATATTACTAAAGTATCATTTTCTAAAATTTACAAAATAGAATTAAGTAAAAAGCTTATAGTAGAATTATATTTCAAAAATGAAAAATATTTCAAAATAGATAAATATTTTAAAAATATTTTAAACTAAAAAATAAAAATAAAAAAGTTACTTTTTTATTTTATTGGATAAAAATTTAAATTGTTTTAATTGAAATCTTGTGATATAGAAAGAAGATAAGAAAAAATATTAATAACATCAAGTTTTCTAAAAATCTTAAGGAAGAAATATTTAAAAAATAGAAAATTTAAAAATCTTATAATACAATTATATTAATAAATGAGAAAAAATTAAAAACTACAGAAGCTTTTCAAAGTATTTTAAATTCAAAATAAAGAAAAAGTATCTTTTTTAATTGTTTTGATAAATTTTTTAAGTTTCATAATTGAAATATAATATAATAAAAAAAAAGATAATAAAATATTAGTAAAATTATGATTGTCTAAAAAATAAAAATAAAAATATATAGAAATATTGAGAAATATTGAACCATAAATACATATTTAAAAAAAATTTTAAATTAAGAATAGAAAATATTACTATTCTTTATTAAATTTGATAACATTTTAAGTTTTCTAATTGAAATATTGTACTACAAGAAAGTCCTAATTACTTATGACTGACCAATTATTTAACATAAATTACTGTAGAGGTGGTTAAGCGTATATATTAGTTTTTAAAATGCTATATTTGATTTGTTTATTGTTAGGCTAGGTCAATAATTTTTTAACCTAATTGTACTTCAATTGTGGTAAGTTAGATTATAACACATTCTTTTCAATTGTTAAAAAAGAAGAACAAAGTGGTGTATCATTTCATTTAAATTTTTATTTTTTATTACTTGAAAATAATTGGTAATTTTTTTGATAATTAAGAAAATATTATAGAATATGTGAGAACCCCCTCTCTGCCACCCAATTCACTGAAAACAGCCCACACTCTCTCTTAATACTCTCTCCTTCCCTTTTTCTTTCTCTACCTTCTCTCTACCAGAAATCACCCAAAATTCATTGTAGTAGGTCTAAAATCCTACTCATTGTTGCAGAATTTGGGACTGAAGCTAGATCAAAACCACTTCCCCAAGGTGAGCCTTGCTTCCCTACGCGTAAGTCAACTTGTACTCCTCCCTTGTCTTCTGATTTTAGAATTTTAGGTAATTCCATCATTCTGGGTTGTGGTAGGATCTGTTCTCACCATTGGCAATTGTAATTTAGTGCCTTAGGTTGGGAGATTGAGGTGTTCTCTTTGTTGAAGAGTCTTTGCTTGTGAAAATTCCAAAGGTAAGGGGAGCTAGCCAATTCTTACTCAAAATCGTTTAAAATCTGTTTTGATGAGTCTGAACTGCATGTTTAAGCATTTAATTGATGATTGAATTGCATGATTTCCGTGTATGATGATGTTGTGATAAACCTGGACTCTTCCATGTGGGAACAGACTCGCAATCTAGTATTTTCGCCTGGGCGAGTGGCTCTCGCCTAAGCGAAAATACCAGGAAAGCCACCCCCGTTCCTACGCGAAGTCTCGCTTAGGCGAGCTGGGGTCGCTTAAGCGAGAGCTACCCTCGTCTAAGTGAACCAACCTAGCCTGAGTGAAAGTTCACCCAGGTTTTTAATTTTGCCACTATTAGAGCCTCGCCCAGGCGAGATTGACTCGCCTAAGCGAGACAACCTCTCGCCTAGGCTAGATTTTCTAGCTTGAGCGAGGGCCACTGCAGTGAATTGCTTGGAGCCCTGTTCTAAGTAGTGAAGTGATATGAATTATATTAATTTAGTGTAGTTGATCTCCTGTATGTTTGGAATGTTTTTTTTATATATGTAGTGAGTATTGAAAAGTTGATGAATATGAATTATGAGAAGTCTTGTTTGGAACGGAATTTCAAGGTAAATTCATGAGAGCTTGTTAGTGTGTAAGGACATGAGGAATCTGTATCGGATGGTATCCTGAAACTCTAATAATCATTCACGCTCATGTAGAGTAGAATGGATTATGTCGTGAGGAGTAGCAGGAAGTCCTAGTCTTTGGACTCGATTGAGTCTTAGACGCGAAGGGGACTTACCCTGTGAGGGGTTAGGTGATAACCCCTTGTGTCCAAACTCTGCAGAGTTTGGGAACCTTCACAGGTGCAGACCACCAAGAGCTCCAATGTCGCATACACAATCCGGATATCGAGTCTAAAATTATATATATAATTGTGATATGTTTGTGATTGATGATTTTGATATGAATTGTATGATTCCTCTTGATTTTAGTTAGCTCACCCTTCTTGTTTATGTATGTTTTTCTTTATGATTTCTCCTTGCTATGATCACCTGCTGTTGGTGTGAGCAGTGCCAAGTCCAGATGAAGATGCCCCTCTCCCTAACAGGAGCTGATTAGTCGTTTAGCGGTTCTGTGGTAGTTCTCGTGGGTTAGATGCCATGGAGTTTTGAGATGTTTATTTTATGTTTGAGTACCTATGTTCTTCATCAGGAATTCATAGGATATGGATATGTTTTGGATGACTGTACTAGCTGTATATTCTATATGACTGTTCTCCATACTATCTTTTGTGCTTAATCATAATATATTGTTTTATTTGATAGCGTGAAAAACTACTAAATGGGATGTTACAGAATAAAATATTATTATAATAATGGTTGTGGTAATCATAATATATAAAACTTATTCATAAAATAAAATAAAAAATACCGAATTGGATGTATCATTTAATTTAATTTTCCAATGTTTATTACTTGACGTTGTTGCATTACATTGATTGAATTTTATGTTCTAGTTATATCTTTTATCTTTTTACATCTTTAAAATAATAACTTGTTATATCTTGAAACAAAAAGAGAATCTTTTATCTTAAAAACATAATTTGATAAATTTTAAATGATTTTAATTGAAATTTTGTGCTATAGAAAAAAAAGTTAATAAAATATTACCAAAGTATCATTTTTAAAATTTAAAAAATAGAATTAACCAAAAAGCTTATAGTATAATTATATTTCAAAAATGAGAAATATTTAAAAATAGATAAATATTTTAAAAATATTTTAAACTAAAAAATAAAAATAAAAAAGTTACTTTTTTATTTTATTGGATAAATATTTAAATTGTTTTAATTGAAATCTTGTGATATAGAAAGAAGATAAGAAAAAATATTAATAACATCAAGTGTTCTAAAAATCTTAAGGAAGAAATATTAAAAATATAGAAAATTTAAAAATCTTATAATAGAATTATATTAAAAAATGAGAAAAAATTAAAAAATACATAAGCATTTTCAAAGTATTTTAAATTCAAAATGAAGAAAAAGTATCTTTTTTAATTGTTTTGATAAATTTTTTTGGTTGCATAATTGAAATATAATGTAATAAAAAAAATAAGATAATGAAATATTAGTAAAATTATCATTGTCTAAAAAATAAAAAATATAAATATATAGAAACATTGAGAATTATTCAACCATAAATACATATTTAAAAAATCATTTTAAATTAAAAATAGAAAAGATTATTATTATTTATTAAATTTGATAACATTTTAAGTTTTCTAATTGAAATATTGTACTAGAAGAAAGTCCTAATTACTTATGACTGACCAATTATTTAAAAGAAATTACTATAGAGGTTGTTAAGCGTATATATATGAGTTTTTAAAATGCTATATTTGATTTGTTCATTGTTAGGCTACGTCAATAATTTTTTAACCTAATTGTACTTCAGTTGTGGTAAGTTAGATTATAACACATTCTTTTCAATTGTTAAAAAAGAAGAACAAAGTGGTCTATCGTTTCATTTAAGTTTTTATTTTTTATTACTTGAAAATAATTTGTAATTTTATTGATAATTAAGAAAATATTATAGAATACTGGTTGTGGTAATCATAATATATAAAACTTTTTCAGAAAATAAAATAAAAAATACCAAATTGGATGTATCATTTAATTTAATTCTTCAATGTTTATTACTTGACGTTATTGCATTACATGGATTGAATTATATGTTCTAGTTATATCTTTTATCTTTTTACATCTTTAAAAGAATAACTTGTTATATCCTGAAAGAAAAAGAAAATCTTTTATCTTAAAAACATAATTTGATAAGTTTTAAATGATTTTTAATTGAAATCTTGTGCTATAAAAAAAAAAAGTTAATAAAATATTACTAAAGTATCATTTTATAAAATTTAAAAAATAGAATTAACTAAAAAGCTTATAGTATAATTATATTTCAAAAATGAGAAATATTTAAAAATAGATAAATATTTTTAACTAAAAATAAAAATAAAAATGTCACTTTTTTATTTTACTGCATAAAAATTTAAATCGTTTTAATTGAAATCTTGTGATATAGAAAGAAGATAAGAAAAAATATTAATTGTAAGGCCCAGTTTTCTGCCTTAATGTTTTAAGGGCTGCCCTTAACCTAATGGGCCTAAGGGCTGGCCCAAGGAGTAAAAACAGACCCTAATCTGCCCTAACGTTTCCACTTCCCTCACTTTCAGAAACAGTGCCTCCTTGCCTCTTTAAGCAGCTACTACGCTCTGCTAGGGTTTTGCCGACAACCTTCTTCAAGCTAGCTCAAGCCAGGTTCCACCCACGTAAGTCAACCTCGAACTCTTACGTCATCTCTGGGCAAACTTTTACCATTAGGGTTTGGTATTAACTTGTGCTTATTTCTGTCTTATCGATTGTTTCCAGCTCTTTGGCCACCCTTAGGACAGTCGTGCTCGATGTGTGTGTATTAGGGGTTTTCCGCTTAGCTCTTCCAGGTAAGGGAAGCTAAGCTTCATGTTTTTTATTCACTTTGTGTATGTTTCGCTTCTGTTTCGTGTTTCTGGTGATAGTATGTTGCTTATAATGATGTCAAAATGCTTTGGGTGTCGTCATGAGTGAGTCCTTGATTGAACATGCGTGGAACAGTCGTGAGAACTGATATACTCGCCCAGGCGAGCTCATCTTGCCCAGGCGAGAATAGCGGGAACTGGCCTAGGTTTCTGCGCGAGCGCTCGCCTAGGTGATGGGCTGTATTTTTTAGCGACGAATTGTCTCGCCCAGGCGAGACCGCCTCGCCTAAGCGAGAGTTCGTGAAACCTTCCAGGGGCACTGTTGCAGTCTCGCCTAAGCGAGAGTCTGCAGCTTGAGCGAGAGCACTCCTCTTGATGCGACCCCAACAAGGCTTATAGTATTGGGCCAATGACTAGGCCCAGTCTTTTTAATTTCTTTTTATTTTCTTTTATTTTAATTAAATAAATGTGTTCTAATTAGGCTTGTTTACTAAATGCAACCCACTTTTGTAAGCTACCAATTGGTATTGGGCCTTCACAACACTTCCAACCAGCGTGCATACAGATGTGGGCCGCAAAGCCTGCTTTAACTTCTGGTGTGGATCAACAACGTATTCAAAGCACATTTCTTCATAATCAACATTTGTTTTCAACACGTGGAGTGATTTGGGCCTAGAAGCTTGTCATATCTTTCCGAAGCCCATTACCACACCTATCATTACAACAACACCTACAGCACAGTTGTTTATGCTTGCACACCTCCACGCGTCAACAAAGTTGAAGCCCATTTTCTTTCTCTCCGAATTGAAGCTATGTGTGCATTTCTGCTAAAAGCACGATTGTGGCCCATGCCTCCAAACCATTCACGGGTGCTGCTATCATGCCAACACGTGTTGGGCTACCAGCCCAATTTCACGCTCCAATTCACCAATGCTGCTAAACCAACATTCCTTTTGTTGGAGTGCCGCTAGGGTTCCTGGATCCCTATCAATTACACATTTCTTCCGCGTGACCAACAAAGGCGCAACGTTTCAATCTGAGCCCATTTCTTCCAACCCAGCTTCTGCGTAAGAAAGGGAAGGGAGCACCACTAGGGTTTCGTGACAGCTGCCGCTTGCTTTTCCATCTGCACCTTCACCATCCACCAGCCCAATTTGAAGATTTTTCTACACTGCCGACCCAACATCCACTTCCATTATTTGGCAGCCACATTAGGATTCCAGTCACGCATTCTGTCTTGCGTGCCATCACTTCTTCACGGCACCTGCTACTTCATAGCCTTAGATTAGGATATCGCCATTAGGATTGTTAGAATGACGTTCTCTTCTCCTTGTTCTGTTAAAACTCTCATGGTGGTCTTCTCACTATAAAAGGCCAGCCAGCTATCGTAAACCCAGCTTTTGATGAATGAGATATTCGGTAGAGAACACTCTCGCCGTTCATCAGCTCACCATAAGCCCTAGGTTAGGTCGTTACCTACTCGGGTTCCCCCAAACTAGTGAGAAACCATAGCTAACCGAGCATCATATTCATTCCGTTGCGTTTCCCTCGCTCTCTGCGAGATTCAATCGGTAGAACACCGATTGGGAGAGGTTTTTCGGCGACTATCGCGACGGAGGAGCCTCATCAAAGTGGTATTCAGAGCCACTTCTGCTGGACCGCGATCAGATAAACTTCTTCTTTATCTCTGGATTTTTTTTCGTATCTTTTTGATTCCGTATTGTTCCTGTTCTGTTGCGTCTTTTCTGATTTTCGAAGTTTTCCTTGCTTCTCTGTTTGAATCAGTGTTACTTATGTGTTTACTATTGAAATTGATTCATAGTGCTTGTTCTCTTTTTTTCTGAATCAATACCGTGATGATTTCATGTTTAGCTCTCTGAATCTGCCGCTTAATGCATGTCTGTTAGGTTTTAATTTCAGTTTTGATTACCTAGCTTTAAATTTTATAATCTTGTGTTTTTGTCTTAGGTTTTGTTAGTTCGTTTTCTATGTCAATGATTCCATAGATGTTGTCTAATTTGCGTATTGTCACTGTTTTATCTCGGTTTCAGTCCTTGTTTGGTCTATCACATGCTTCGTTTCTGTTCTGGTGTATTGTGGAGTTCATATATTGCTACTAGATCAATAGTAATATTCTGCAGTGTTTCAGTTTTCATTGTTTCGTGTTTCACTCATGCTGAGTTTGTATTTGTCCGAGTTGTCATTGCTTGTGGATTTCGCAATAATTTTTTATGATCAATGGCTATCTGTGCTTTTGATTTGTGTTGTTGTGCTGCACTTTGAATCTGCTGGCCAAGGATTGCTCCTGATCGAAGCACCTATTGAGTAAGCCACCACTGTGTTCTCTGATTTGTATCAGCATATATAACTGGAAACTCATGCTTTGATCTAGGATTTCATAGGTTGTTTCAACACCTTAATTTTTGTGCATTTTGGCTTATTGAATTAGTGCCTGGCCAGTTAGTTGCTGTTGGTGCAGTTTTGCAAATATTTTCACAGTCTCTGCTACTTGCTCTAAGTTTGAAACTGTATATGTTTTTCATGTGTTTGCTATATCACTATTTTTGTATCTATGATTAGCTTAGTGTCTAGTGTTTTTGAGATTTCCTGTGTCTCTTGAGTGTAGTCGTTTTCTAACCTGACTTTGCTTATCTAGTGTGGGTTTAGTTGCTCATGTTTCTACCTATCTGCATATGTTGATTTTGCCTTGTGCGTATGTTTGTTGGAAGCAGGCTATTATTGTTGCAACTGGGTTTATTCTTGTGTTGCTTTGCTCCATAGATGTGCAGTTTGTGTTTCCACAGATTATGGCCATTAAAAATTGTTGCAGATGTTGCATTCTGTCTTGCCTGTTCTTGTGGCTATATATTGTTATGCAACGATAAATTTGTGCATTCTGTTTTGCTTGAAAGTTGCTGCTATGGCCCAGTTTTAGTGCAGTTGATTGCTTTTGTTTGACTCACTTTTCCGTTGCAGTCTGCTGCATAGTCTAGTTGTTGGAAATTTCTAGTTCCTTGCATCTGCACTGCACTGTCTGAGAGTTTCATGTTGTCTTATGTGTTTTTCACCTTTGTTTTTTTTTCTTTTTGAGTTGAATCTCTTGAAATATGCCATATGCATTTGTTCATTGATTTGGTGGTCAAAAATTGCATTTTGTGTGAACTATTTTTCACGTTTTTGATAGCTGATAAGAAAAAGAGAATGCAATCATTGAAAAGAAAAAGAATGTTTGATGAGTACAAAAGCATCTGAAAGCGACTGAATCAGTCTTGATTGCATTTGAACACATTATTTGTTCAGCACAATATACGCTGTCTTGCACAGTTCGCAACTGCTTACTATTTTTTTTTCAATGACAATTGCATATGCTCTTGATTCAACTTAATTTGAGTCTTTGTTTGCTTTTGGTTTTGTTCATCTTAATCTAGATACATTCCTTAGGTTCTCTTTTGTGTGCCTCCTTTCTCAAATTTGAACTTTTATTGTTTTCTGCTTTTACTCTCAAATGTGGCTGACTGATCATTTGCTCTTGGTTCATTTGGCTTGCACTCACTGTTTTTGGTAGCCTTGTAGGTGATACCCTTTCTGCAAGGTGAAGCTGTGGTGAGGAAAAACCAATTGAGTGGCCACCGAGAGGAAAAATGAGTGAGTTAGGACCTTTAAGGAGGAGTACACACACTTGAGGGTGATCCATTTTGGAGGCTGGCCGAGAGAGAGACATAGCTTAGCATAGTTTATGTTCTTTGATTATGCTTTCTGTTTTCATATCACGACATTTGTGTATTATTTCTTTTTCAGTTTGCTGTTTTCCTTTCATTTGGCTTAGGTGGGAAAATGCTTTAGAGCAATCCTATCCTTAGCAAATTTGTAATAGTTTTTAAATGTGTAGTGTGAGATTCAAGGGGTTCCAAAGGCCACTTGAATTTTCACTTAGGCTTTCATCTAGTTTATGTTTTTTTTTCGCCTTTATGTTTTCTGTTTTATGCTTTTACATATCCAAGTTGTGTGTGCTTTGTGTGTTTGCCATTTATGTTTTAGGTCACCGTGATATCTAGGTGCAATGTGTTTAACACTTAGTTGACCTTCTTTTGGTCTTTAAGTTTGTACTCTCTTCACACACTTTGTCAATGTGTTTTTCACACAATCTGTTTTCATTTGAATTTTTCTTGAGAATTTTTGTGAAAGAATTCTAGAGATCTCTGGCTAGGAAAGACTTGGTTCCTAAGCTTGTCCATGTGACTCACCTCTCTTTCCTGGGAGTATCTTTAGAACTCTTTTCAACTACTTTCTCTTTAGAAATTCATCAACTTTGAAAAAAAATTGTTTTGTCAAAAGTGTTTCAAAATGAGTTTTTCTTCTTCTAGCCGTATGCATGTAGATAGGCATAATAATGTGCATTTAGGTAGGCATAATAGTAGTCATGAGTTGCATCATACCATTCATAGTGACATTCTATTCTTTGGGGAAGATATAGGACCAATATCATTTAAAGATTGGATGTGGGATATTGAGAAATTGGTGCAACCTTTGTTTAGTAAATATAGTCATATAGACATTCTTAGGCATGTTACATCTAGGTTTGTAGGACATGCATTTGATTGGTGGCAAGAGAGTCAATATCTAGCGAAAAAGGGGAGAATATCATGCATCAATACATTTTATGAATTAAAAACATGCATGTGGAAACATTTCATACCCCCTTCATTTAGGATCACTAAAGCACAACAAGCTAGGATAGAAGACTTCATTGACATTGGGGATGCATTCATCCAAAACATTGCTAAGTTTTCTAGACTAGAAAAGGATTTTAAGCACAATTTAGACTTGCTCTTGAGTGAACAAAGAAAGAGAGAAAAATATAAGAGAGAGCAAGTTAAACATCAAAAGCTTCGAGAGTTTGAAAAGACAAGAGAAAAAGAAGAGCTTGAGAAGCTTGACAAGAGGAAAAAGAGATAAATGAGAAGAAAAAAAGAGAGGAAGAAGAAAAGGCTGAAGAGGAGAGTCTAAGAAAAGTAAAAGAAGAGAATGAGAGAAAAGAATTAGAGGAAAGAGAGAAAATAAAACAAAGAGAGTAATCTTAAAATACAATCAGTGGTAGAGTTAAAGTGCATTTCAAAAGAGCAAAAAGAACTTTGTGTTAGGGATTTGGTGATCAATTCTTCACCAATTACTTACATGAAGATCCCATTTTCAAAGGAGTTTTCCCATCTTTAAACTCTACTCACTTTTTCATTAAATCTTTTGTTTTGTTTTCTTCTCAAAATTTTTGTTCTCAAACTCATTCCCTTATTTCATCCTCCTCAATTTGTTTTGCCAAAACACACTTTGACATTAACATTCTTTTCAAAAATCATTCCCGTCAAGGTGTGGAACATTGTATTTGTGAAGTGGGCATAATACCATCTTTTTCAATGTTTACAAGCCCATTTTCACAACTTTCTCAATCAATTTTACTACATATTTGTTTTTGATCCTAGTGGAACTCTAACTTTTGTTGCTGTGGGCCTTCAATAACCCTCTAGATCTGAGGATAGATACTCTTCAAGAGGGAGGGGATGATGCGACCCCAATAAGGCTTATAGCATTGGGCCAATGCCTAGGCCCATTCTTTTTAATTTCTTTTTATTTTCTTTTATTTTAATTAAATAAATGTGTTCTAATTAGGTTTGTTTACTAAATGCAGCCCGCTTTTGTAAGCTACCAATTGGTATTAGGCCTTCACAACACTTCCAACCAGCGTGCATACAGATGTGGGCCGAGAAGCCTGCTTTAACTCCTGGTGTGGATCAGCAACGTATTCAAAGCACATTTCTTCATAATCAACATTTGTTTTCAACACGTGGAGTGACTTGGGCCTAGATGCTTGTCATATCTTTCCGAAGCCCATTACCACACCTATCATTACAACAACACCCGCATCACAGTTGTTTCTGCTTGCACACCTTCACGCGTCAACAAAGTTGAAGCCCACTTTCTTTCTCTCCAAATTGAAGCTATGCATGCATTTCTGCTAAAAACACGATTGCGACCCATGCCTCCAAACCATTCACGAGTGCTGCTATCATGCCAACACGTGTTGGGCTACCAACCCAATTTCACGCTCCAGTTCACCAATGCTGTTAAACCAACATTCCTTCTGTTAGAGCACCGCTAGGGTTCCTGGATCCCCATCAATTATACATTTCTTCCGCGTGTCCAACAAAGGCGCATCGTTTCAACCCGAGCCCATTTCTTCCAACCCAGCTTCTGCGTAAGAAAGGGAAGGGAGCATCACTAGGGCTTCGTGACAGCTGTCGTTTGCTTTTCGATCTACACCTTCACCATCCAGCAGCCCAATTTGAAGATTGCTCAACGCTGCCGATCCAACATCCACTTCCATTATTTGGCAGCAACGTTAGGATTCCAGTAACGCATTCTGTCACGCGTGCCATCACTTCTTCATGGCACCTGCTACTTCATAGCCTTAGATTAGGATCTCGCCGTTAGGATTGTTAGAATGTCGTTCTCTTCTCCTTGTTTTGTTAAAACTTTCATGGTGGTCTTCTCACTATAAAAGGCCAGCCAGCTATTGTAAACCCAACTGTTGATGAATGAGATATTCGATAGAGAACACTCCTGCCGTTCATCGGCTCACCATAAACCCTAGGTTACGTCGTTACCTACTCGGGTTCCCCCAAACTAGTGAGAAACCAAAGCTAACCGAGCATCATATTCATTCTGCTACGTTTCCCTCGCTCTTTGCGAGATTCAATCAGTAGAACACCGATTGGGAGAGGTTTTCTGGCGACTACCGCGACGGAGGAGCCTCATCACCTCTCGCCTGAGCGAGGACTTCCAGCTTGAGCGAGACCTAGCTTGGATTTTTGCTATGCTTTGTTTCATGAATGTTGATGGTTTTTGATTGGCTGATTTATTGATTTATTATGTATAAAGGGGTGGATATTCATGTACTATGTATGTTATGGGTGAGAACAAATGAATTGGTAATGAGCTTGGCGTGAGATATAATTGATGGTTAATCATTCATACTAAAGGACATGTTAATGGTATGCATAGGAACTTCACGATTGGTTGATAATGTATGAGTAAGGTTTTTGTAGGACATAATTCCATGACCCTTGTAACGGGGCTTGTGGTGGTGCCTCATCTTATGGACATAATTTCGTGGGCCCTTCTAAGGGATGTCCACGGTGGTGCCTCAGTGATTGGACCTAATTCCATGAACCTCGAGGTGAGAGTTCACGGTGGTGCACTGAGATCAGGACGAAATTCCATGAGGGTAACATGGTAGTGCCTCAAGGCCAGGACGTAATCCCTTTTGCTTGTTTGTATGGTTGTGTGTGGTTTTCCTCATTTGCAATGATCATCAAAGACAAATGGGGATGCTACAACTTCATGGTTATGGACGGGTATGGGGCTCACTATGGAGCCCTTAGCTGAAGAAGTTTTATTATCTAGATTTATCTTTCTGTACAAGAACTCGTGTTGTTGTCGATCCATCTTAATTAGGTTAGGCAGTGTAGGGCCTCTTCTCTTTTTGTTATGAACATGGTTGGGGCATTGTGTACCTTCATATCCAATTTTCGCACTCTCTAGATATTTATATATGTGTGACGCTTTATTAAATTGAATTTACCTATTTAATTGGGACGTTACACTTATGGTATCAGAGCGGTCGTTCCTTAGGATCTATGGTTTAGTGTGCCTTCTTAGCTACCATTGTAGCTTGTGTGTTGCTAGCTAAGCTCTCATCTAACCAAGTCTAACTCTTGTTTTTCCTGTGTGCCAGTGACATGGCACCTCAGCGTACGAACTCTCAGCCTTCTCAAGGCGACGCACCAAACATCGCCAGGGCGATAGAAGCGATGGTGGCTGCTATGACATAACAGAGTACTGCAATGATGCAACAACATCAAGCATTAATGCAGCGGTAGGCGACATCACTTGAGCAGCAGCAACTGGTTATGCAGCAGATGGAGGCTGCAAGGGTGGCTGCTGAGGACGCTCACAGACAACACATGGAGGCCCTCCGTCAGTTGGAGGAAAACAGGACCACTGCCCCTATCCACGGTCCTGAGCCAAGACCTCTCCTTCGGGAATGGAGTTTGGAAGACTTTCTGAAGCACCATTCGACTAAGTTCAATGGGAAGACCAGCGCAGATGTCGTAGATCAATGGTTGAAGGACATTGAGAGAATCTTTGATGCTAAGATGTGCCCCGAGGAGAGTAGACTGGCCTTCGCGGTGTACATGCTCACGGGTGAAGCTGAGCACTAGTGGATCAATATGAAATCCATCATGGAGGAGAGGCATGAACCAGTTACTTGGGAGGTCTTTAGGAGAAAGTTTCTCTCCGAGTACTTCCCCGACAACGTCAAATATGCTAAAGAGGTGGAGTTCTTGCAGTTGACTAGAGGAAGCAAATCTGTGGCTGAGTATGCAGAAAAGTTCAAGCATCTTAGTCGTTTCTACACCATGCCACTAGATGAAGAGTGGCGATGCAGGAAATTCGAGAACGACCTCCGTGGAGATCTTCGGCTGATGGTGACCCCACTATCCATCAAGGACTTTGTAGCCTTGGTGGAGATGGCTGGGGTTATGGAGAAGATGAAAGTGGAGGTAGAAACTCAGCACCCACACCAGCAGAGAGTGGGAGGACCATCTTGGTCCAGGCATAGGCACGAGGAGAGGAGGAACCCTATACTAGGCCTCATTCCCAATCTCAGGGGTCTAGGGAATCTTCTTCCCAGCATGACAGGATTCAGTGCTACTAGTGTGGGGGACCACACAAGAGGAATGTTTGCCCCTAACTTGCAAGCTTCAAGAGGTGCAACAATTGTGGCGAGGAAGGCCACTTTGGCAGAGATTGCCCCACCCTCGCGAGGATAGCGACGCGCACCCTAGTTCCAACCCAAGTCCAAAACCAACATAGGAGGGGAGGCAACAGGCCTCAAGCATCGGGCAGAGTGTACGCCTTGACTGGAGCGGAGGCAGCAGGCTCAGGTAACCTTGTCATGGGTCGTTGTGTGATTGCTGGTAAATCTGCATGTGTATTGTATGACTCTGGAGCGACACACTCTTTTGTGTTTGAAACTTGTGTGCAAAGGTTGGGTCTGCTGGTTTGTGAACTGCAATGTGACCTTGTGGTATCTACTCCGGCATCGGGTTTGGTCAGGACATCATCCTTGTGTGCTAGGTGTCCAGTGGAGATAGAAGGGCACATGTACAAAGTGAATCTGATCTACCTACCTCTACAGGAGTTGGAAGTGATCCTAGGAATGGATTGGCTCTCTACCAATCGTATCCTTATAGACTGCCGAGAGAAGATGTTGTTATTCCCTAACTCAGAGGAGCCTGAGTTGTTGTCGTCTCACGGGGTTATGAAGGAGCTATAGGACGGTGCTTAGTGTTTCTTGATCTTTAAACACCTAGAGGTGAAGGGAGAGGAGATGAAGTTTGTTATATCGGTGATACAAGAATTTGAAGACATGTTCCCAGAGGAAGTACCGGGATTACATGATGGCTTCTTCTTGTCTCCATTGATGCTTGCATGAAAAATGGAGGCTCCATGGATGGTGTTGGATGCGGAAGCATGAAGGAAAGAAGCTTAAGGTGTTTGGTTTGGTGTAGGTGAAAGGATTCTTAAGAGAGGTGAGGCCAACTCCTAAGGAAGAAGACTAGAGTAAACTAGAGAAGAGTTTACTCTAAGGTGAGCTCAAAAGAGATTTGTGCACAAATTTGGGCAGCAATTCATTACTCAATTTCAAGCTGAAAAATACATCTCCTAAGTCTTCTATTTATAGGCTAAAATGAGACCAAGGAGTCTCCAAAAAGTGGAGGGAAAAAGGAGTCTAGAAAGTTGAATTTTGGAGCCAAAAAGGAGCATGTGGGAGGTGTGACTTGCCACCTAAGCAAGTCACACTTGTCTTGCCATGGGAAGCTAACTCTCATCCTTGGAGAGCAAGTTTGAGAAGCTTCTAGGCTTTTCTAGAGTAGACACACTACTCTTGGCCCATTTAGCCCAATTCCCCTTTTTGGTCCAAAATTACTTTTAAATCCCAATTTCCTCTAAGGCCCAATACATGGTCCAAAGAAAACCCTATTCTACTGGGCCCAAAATACAAAGCCCAAAAGTTAAATTCTAATCTAATATTTAAACAATTTTGGCCCAAAAGATAAGAGCTTGGGCGCTCTCAACAGTTGAGGACCACTCTTCTTGTCTGCATTTGGCCAAGGCTGGCGTTTGTCATCATCCCCTCCTTCTTGCGAAGGATCTGTCCTCAGATGTACATGTTTCTTCATGACAACAGCCTTTATTATTGTTCTTCTTTGTGTCTTCCTCCTCCAGGATCAAAGACCATCCTACAACAAACACCAAACAACAAAATGAGTGTTATATTGGTAAACATCCAAACAATGCGACTCCCAATGTTCATACACCTTGTATCAAATGAATGATAAAGGTATTTGGTTTTAGGAGATTTTTCATTTTGCTTCTTATTTTCCTTATGTTGAATCCATATAATTTTGATAATATTTCCTTTTTCAACACAAGGTTTATTTTGGTCTTGCTTTTCTCGTTTAGAGGAAGAAGTAAGCCTGACCTTATTTTCACACATGTCTTTGCCCCTTAGAATGATGACTTTTTTGCTAGGGCACTCAAAAGTCTTGTGTTTTCTACCTAAATAATTGGAACTTGTTGTTTCACTAATATGCATGTTGGTAGAATTTTCTTTTTCT
Organism: Vigna unguiculata; assembly: GCF_037176805.1. Taxonomy (NCBI): domain Eukaryota; kingdom Viridiplantae; phylum Streptophyta; class Magnoliopsida; order Fabales; family Fabaceae; genus Vigna; species Vigna unguiculata. The sequence goes on along the minus strand of NC_140800.1, from coordinate 23,668,257 downwards.
TTCTTTATTTTATTTTTCATTTGCATTTGATCTTCTACCACTTGGGATGGTGATAAAGGATGCAAGACAAATTTTCTATCCTTGTGAGTGAAGGTGATTTTATTGGTAAGACCATTATGCATGGTTTTCTTGTCAAATTGCCAAGGTCTTCCCAATAAAACATGGCAAGCTTCCATAGGTACTACATCACATAGTAGAATATCTTCATATTTCCCTATGGATAACTTGATCTTCACTTGATGTTGGACTGTCAAATCCCCACTTTCATTAAGCCAATGCAATTTGTAAGGTTTTGGATGGGGAATGATAGTCAAAGCCAACTTATCAACCAACCTTGTACTACAACAATTGCAACATGAACCACTATCAACAATGAGAGAACAAGTGTTTTCTAAAACTTTACATCTTGTATGAAAGATGTTCTCTCTTTGTGTTGGCTCTTTTGGAATGGGTTGGTTGCTAAGAAGTCTTCTAATCATTAGAAGGTCTCCTTCACAAGGATAGGCAATTTCATTAGCCTCATCATTAGACTCCTCACTAGAAGTCTCACTCTCACTTTCTTGCTCATCTTGGCTACTATAGTGGTCAACACCCCTTAAGATCATGGTCTTTTTGGTGGGGCATTGAGATGCAACATGACCTCTACCAAGACACTTGAAACATTTGATTTCACTAGTGCAAGTGTGTGAAGATGTGCCTTCCCTTGGTTTCTCCTTTTCCTTAAAACTTTTGGAGGGTTCCTCTTTGACTTGTTTACCCTCCCTCTTGAATTCTTTCTTGGTATAAGAGTTAGAGTAGTCATTTCGAAAATTTTTCCTTAGAATTTGTTGCTCTACCTTTATGCAAAGTTGAACCAAGTCATTTAAGTCTTGGTAGGGCAACAATTCTACTCTATCTCTTGGTGAAAGCTTGCCCCTTTTCTTTTTCTTTTTCATCTTTTATTTTATTTTTGTCCTCATTTTCTTGTGGAGGTGGGAGAGGTAGGATTGTGAACTTCTTTCCTAGGGAGGAAAAAACATAAGTGTTTGCATGGCCATCATAAACAACTTTTCTATCAAATTGCCATGGCCTACCTAGCAAAATATGGTTGGCTTCCATAGGCACAATGTCACATAATACCTCATCCTTAAAGTTGCCAATTGAAAAGTTAATGAGGACTTTTTTAGTTACTTTTATTTCTTTTTCCTTAAGCCATGATAGGTTGTAGGGTTTGAAATGAGGAATGGTTTTCAAGCCAAACTTGTCCACCACCCTTGGGCTAGCCATATTTACACAACTTCCACTATCTATGATGAAGTGACATATCTTGTCATTGATAAGGCACCCTCCATGAAAAAGGTTTTGTCTTTGAGAAGGATCAAGTTCTTTGGGAACTTGCCCTAGTTGGCGCCTTACCATTAACAATCCACTTTCAAAGGGTTTAGTCCTTTCAATTGAAGAAGAAGTGTGGGAAGAAGTATTTTGTGGGGAAGGGGAAGAAAAATGTTCACTCTCATCATCACTCTTCTTTAAGATCATTGTCCTCTTCATTGGGCAAGTCAAAGCAATGTGTTTATACCCCAAACATTTAAAACATTTAATGGAACTTGATCTTTGAGAAGTGGAATGGTGAGTGTGACCACTTGGTAACTTATTTTTACTTGATGGTACTTGGTGAGACTTAGAAGGAAATTTATCATGTTTCTCTTTAGCTTTTCCCTTCCATGAGTGACTATAGTAGTGGTTGGGTGAGTAACTCTTCCTTGCCCTATTCTTTCTTTTCAAATGAGTTTCAATCCTAAGATCAAGTGTGAAAACATTTTGAAGAGTGGAGTACTCATACAACTCTACTTGGTCTTGTATGTGTCTCCTAAGACCATTCACAAACCTTTTCATTTTTTCTTTGTTATTTTCTCTTATTCCAACCCTAAACATTTGAGACTCTAATTCTTTAAAGTACTCACTCACACACATAGGACCTTGGTGAAGCCTTTGGAGCTTCAAAAGAAGTTCCTTCCTATAGGAGGGAGGAACAAATCTAGCGCGCATAAGAGTTTTAATGTCCATCCAAGAAGCCGCGGGTGGCCCTTGGTCATAATTTTTACAAACTTTATGCCACCAAGTTTTGGCATACTCAAAAAATCCTAACACTACTAGATCAACTTGTGTTTGATCCTTTACATGATTTTCATTGAAAATTTGATCAACTTTAGCTTCCCAATCAAGGAAGATTTTGGGATCACTTCCTCCATAGAACTTAGGAATCTTTGGAGTTTGCTTCTCTTGTGATGGGTTGCGCCTAAAATGCCCTCTTTTCCTAGCCCCTCTTTCTTGCTCTTTAGCTTCAAGCCTTTGAATGTGCTCTTGGATTCTTAGGTCACTTTGCTCCTTGTCTTTTCTCAATTGTTCAAAGGCCTCCTTCCTAGACAACTCCAAATCCTGAAGCAATCTCATCAATGTATTGTTTTTGTTTGGTGTAGGTGCATTTGATGAACTTGCCATGATTCCTACAACAAAAACACTCAAATCCGAGACAAAATAAATGAATTAGGGGTTAGACAACATGAAAACCAAGACCAATTCCAACCCAAAATGTGACCTAAGTGTTTACATCACTCTCCCAAAGTAACAAGACAAGGCTACACTCAAAGCTCCTCCAAGGAGTGAAATGCTTTCAAAGTTTTTGGAAACCTTTTCAAGACAAGTTCAAGTGGCTTGGCCACTACACTCAAAAGAAAGCAAAGGAAGAAAACTACTAAGAAAAAACAAAGAACCTAAAGACAAGCAATAAAAGTACTTAAAGCCAAGAAAGCTAAACTCTAAGGAAAGGATATCAAGGTGACAAAACTTTAAATCAAAACAAGCAAGAAAAGCACATGAAAAGACTCTATTGGAAAAATACTTGAACTATGCATCACCAAGTCTCAAATCGTGCATACACCAAGAAAGATCATAACCAAGTTTTAAGCATGAAACTAATTAGCCAATATCACCCAACACCCAAATATGGAAACTAGTACCATAACACTTAGTGGAAACACAATTTTGGTTCATCAAAGAGCCATATTTCTCTCGGTAAGATTGTAAAAGTGTACCAAAATTTTTCTTCTTTCAAAAACTAGTTTCACAAAATGATGAGAAAGGTGTTTTAGGTGGCTTGGACACTTAGTTCCCAAATTTTTAGGCCAAAAATCAAGTTCAAGGAGCATACATCAAAAAAGACATAAGGTGAATGCAATATTCAAATACTTAGAATAACAAGAACAAGAAAACTTCAAGCTAACATATGACATATGACTCAAGCAAAGGTTAGGCACATTTAAAGACTCAAACATGTAGCTATCATGCATTTAAACTTTTGGAAATGAAGGTCAATGATTAAGCACACAAAGACATGTTATCCAATAACATTTAGGAGTAAGAAGAGTAACAAAACCAGTAGCCAAAATTGCCCAACATAACCTGAAAAACGTTGATTCGCGATGATCTCGGCAGCTCTGACCTTTGCTTACTATTTTAATCATAACTCTCTCCACAGAACTCCAAATGCATTGGTTCTTTTTTTGTTAAAAACTAGAATAATAGAGCTTTCTTTTGACATCAAGAACGTAATTTTTGGACAACTGAGCAGGTGCAGTTTAATCTTTTAAAAATCGTGAACAATTTATTAAAGGATTGATCCCTACCAAGGATGATGGCCCATGGCACATGCTTAGAAGAAAGGGAGTTCCTTGATCCCTTCCTTTGCTTTTATTTTCTTTAGTTTAAAATTCCTTTAAGTTGGCTTGGTTGACTATTTTTGAGTTGACTTGTTGACCTTGTCTTTGGGTTGACTTGTTGACTCAAAAGATTAGCTTAACCTTAAACCAACATGCTAATAAATTCCTTAATTTGCTTTTGTAGGAATAAGAAAGGAGGAGGACCACATAGGAGACACTTGGCGTCCTAAGGAAGAGAGAGAAGGAATAAGACTTTCTAGAAGCATCTAGAAAGGGGAGGCCCACATGCCTTGGACACCAAGTCTTCTAGAATGTTCTAGAACCTTCCTTTGGGAGCCTTGGCCATGAAGACTTGCCACCTAGATGGCTTGGACGAAAATTCACCCATGTGCACCCTAGGATGACCTACTTTATAGAACATGCTAGGTTTCTTTTGTAATCCTTTAACTTAGTTGTTTTTCTAAGGGGCCCCTAGACTTGTCTATTTAAGGGGACCTCTAACACTTGTACAAGGGTTGAACATTTTGAAGTAAAAACACTCTTGTGTCTCAACCATTTGTGAGAGCATTCCTCCTTAGGGAGTGGAGTTCTTTCAAGCCTTATCTTGCCTTGGCAAGTGGCGGCATACACCACTCATCTTCAAGGTTGCCATGGCTTCTTCTAGCCTAGCCTTGTAGTGGCGTGAATCCTCCATTCCTCCCATTTCACTTGCTTTTCATTTTATGTTTCTTTACTCTTCTTGGTTTATATTGTTTCTATTATATGTTTTTCCTTTTGATTTCTTACTCCCCATCAATCCATTCTCCTCCTCTCTAGAACCTTGGAAAGGAACCTTCACATCTAGATAGCTTGCTATCTTAATGTCCAGTGGGGATTTCACTTTAGCTTTCTTAATCAACTCACACCATATTCAATAATCTTAAAAAGGAACAAGATAATCCTTCATCATGAGGTGAGTCATCTAATAATTGCTTGTGTTATGGATTCATGTTCAATGGAGTTTGAAAGGTTTTGCAACAACACTCCTAATTTAATTATTACCTAGGTTACTCAATATTAATTGGTGTTGGTGCTTATTACTTAGCTATCCTTTCTGGAGCAAAACAGGGGAACCAATATTGATTGGTGCATTTGTCTTTGTGCAATGTGAAAGGAGGTTATATACTAAATAAACAAAGCAAATAACAACAATGACAATGATGCTTTAAGAGAAGAAAAAAGCCAAAAGAATACGGCTCTTGGTGTTGCCACTTTTTCAATCAATCATAATTGTATATAATATAATTGTTTTGATGGTTTTTTTGTTTGTTGTGCAGCTGCCATAGAATCATTTATAAGCTTTTTTCCAAAAGTGAAGGCAATGGCATGCACAAGACTACTGTGGAGTGGGTTCGTCAATAATGCATGATCCATTTCTTCATAATGATTCACTGGTTACCAAGAGAAATAATGCTAGTTCATCACGTTCTCCTTCATCTAGATGCAGCCACGACCAAGGCAGAGATGTCTTTTTTATTTGGAAAATGCATCTATTAAAAGTTAAGCACATACACGAATTTATAAAACTTTTTCCTTCGATTTATGCTACATGTTTTATATCTATTTCAAGCCATTTTCATTAGCTTTGTCATTTTTGAAGGGGAAGTCACTCACATAATTCTGAACTTTTTTTGTTATATAGGTTGAGGAGATGATTCATACATTCAGACAAAGAATAGCCCAAGCAAAAGCTATGGCCCCAAAGGAAGGTATAGTGTGTGTTTTCTCTTTTATTTTATATTTGCTTTGAATGAATACTTTGGTTTGCTAAATATTTTAGTTAATTATTTCATTTTATTGTTTTGAGGATAGAACACCTTTTCCCTTGTAAGGATCTCTTAATTTATTTGAATTTCACATACTCATATATACTTATATTCTTTCTTTATTGTAGGCACCGAATGTTGGAAGTGGTGTGCCATCTCCACACAATATACTAAGATCAAGTGGTGGAAGCAAAACAATTTTATAATTGCCTCATGAAATTTTAATGTTGTTTTTTTTTTTGATGATTGAATATTTTGGTACTTTGGTGTAATTATGTTATGTTGATAATAAAATAATTTAGTCTATTAATTTCTGTTTTTATAGTGTTATAATTTTTTATATATTTTAAACTATCATACAAAATAAATTTTACTAAATTATGAAAGTATGAATGTAGGTGAAAAATAATAAATAATTAAATAATTAAAAATATTAAAATTATGACACTTGATAATGACGTAATTTATCTAAGAATTAATTATAGTATTGACAATTAAAAATATCATAATATAATGATAATTATGTCAGTTTTAAGTGTCATTTTTTCATTATATTTGTTTTCTATTAAAAATATTACGTCAATTTTAATTGACGTTATTTACTTCTTTAAATTGTCATTATATACATAGTATAAAATGACGGTTGTTGCGACGGTTCATCTTAAACCACCATATTATAGTTTGTGACGGCAAGAATAACGACATTTTTGGAAAACGTCGTTAAAGTAAATAACGGCGGTTAAAAATGACGTAAAATACAAAAATAATTGTCGTTACTTACACGTTCTTTTGTAGTGGCTCTTGGCAAGACTTTTGACAAAGAGGAACTCAATATCAAAATTTTGAAGAGCTTAAATAGGACATGACAGCCTAAAGTCACAGCTATTTCTGAATCAAGAGATCTCACTAGCTTGAACATAGCGACTCTATTTGGAAAATTGAGGGAACATGAATTAGATCTTGGAAGACTCAAGGAAGAAGAGGATGGAGAAAAGAGGCACACTATAGCCTTGAAGAGTGCTGTAAAATTTGCAACAAAACTTAAGAAAGCAGAATCTGCAGATGACTCAGTTGATGGAAATTCTGACAGTGAAGCCTTGAGTTTAATGGTAAAAAGGTTCTCTAAATTTTTTTAGTTTAAAAATAAGACTAACAATAACTATGCAAGCAATAAGAGACAATCCAGAAAGCAGGAACGTTTTGGCACTCCAACCTGCTATGAGTGTGGCAAAACATGACACATCAAACCAGATTGCCTTGTACTCAAGATGAAACATAAGCTGGAAGAAAAGAATGAGGCAAAGAAGCACATGAAGAAAAAGAAAGCTTACATTGCCCGGGAAGAAAATGATTCTAGCACATCTAGTGAATCTGACGAGAGCATTGAGGAAGAAAATAATTTGTGCTTGATGGCTGGAACAAGATCCTCTAAAAGTAGTGTGAGTAGCTTCAAATCTGAAAATGATGAAATTAACTACTATGAATTGCTTGATGCCTTTAATGAATTACATAAGGAAGCCATGAAACTGCAAAAGTCAAATAATAAACGTAGAGGAGAAATTAAATGGCTTGAAGGTAGAGTAAAGCAACTAGAAGAGAAAAATGAAAATCTGATAACAAGTCTTGAAAAACTAGAAAAATATAAGAAACACTCTAGGTCCAAAGATGACACAAGCTCTCCCCAATGTGAAAAATGCCAGGATAGCTAGAAAAGATAGATTACCTAATGAAAACTCTCTCAAAATTCACCTTGGGAAGATTAAACCTTGATGCAGTGTTAGGATCTCAAAGGAGTGTGCTTAACAAAGAAGGAATAGATTATAGTGGCAAATCTAATCCATTAGGTACCAGAAATTTTCTAAATATGAGTAAACCAACATATGTTATTTGCTCCTACTTTTCTAAACTTGGTCATGCATCAAATTCTTGCTGTTTTAGAAATTCTTGTGGAGTTCCTAAAGGAGAGTACAAATGGGTACCTAAAGGAACACCGCAAACCACTAACATGAAAGGACCCAAGTTCAATTGGGTACATGCATCTTCTCTTTAATCTATGTTTTAGTTGTGTCTTGATGCAAGGAAAATAATGTAGCTTCTATATAATGGATGTTCAAGACACATGAAAGGAGATGTGAAGAACTTATGTAGGATATCTTACAAAGCCCATAAATGATCATGTTACAAGAGGTGGTAATAACAAAGGTCAATTTTTAGGCATTTCCAAGGTGAAAAGTTCATCTTCTATTATGATCAAGTATAATTGTTGGTTGAAGTACTCCCATATTTTGAATTTACTGCATGTTTGTTCACTAAAAAGGAAGTAAAATGTGCATTTTTCATATTTTTGCATAGATTAATCCATTAGGTAATTCTCTAATCGATTATCGTTTTCCTGCTATGGCTCATTTGCTTCTGAACACTACATAATTCATTAGATTAGTCATCTGCTAGTATTGTAATCCTTAACTGCCTGTATGCACTCTGATATTCCTACTGTTGGATCTGTTTATCCATCCCATTGGTCTTGGTTTCTATTTGCTCAACACTTCCATTAATTTCTACACTACTAATTTGCACTGATTTTGCAATGCTAATTTGATTTATGGTTGTCTGCACTCTAATGTTAACTTGTGATACTTATTCCACCTGCTGCATTGTTAATACTGTCATACTTTGTATTGTTAATCTGTAATGTTCCTGGTATGCGCTAGTTTGGTTGTGTTACACCCCTCTATTTTTTTTTTGCTAATGTCCAAAGGGGGAGAAAACTATTTTTTCTTTGTATTGCAGGAAACATAATATTGCTATGTTACAAGACATATTTTGGTCATCATCAAAAAGGGGGAGATTGTTGAAAGGGGGAGCTACTTTAATGAAGGATTGACTTGTTCCTTTTTAAAATGATTGAATATGATGTGAGTTGATAACGAAAGCTAAGTGAAATCCCTACTGGACATTAAGATAACAAGCTATCTAGATGTGAAGGTTCCTTTCACAAAGCTCAAAAGAAGAAGATGATGGATTGATTCAAAACAAAAAGGAAATGGAAAGCACATAAACCATAAAAGGCTACTCTAGAAGCCATGGCAACCTTAAAGATGAGTGGATGTGTGCCGCCATTGCTATGCAAGATAAGGCTTAAAAGTATTTACTCCCAAGGGAGGAAACTCTCACAAATGGTTGAGACACAAGAGTGTTTTTACTTCAAAATGTACAACCTTTTTACTTGTCTAGGAGCACCCCTTATATAGAAGAGTTTAGGGGCCTCTAAGCAAATAAAAGGTACCTAAGGATGTATCTACAAAAACCTAACCCTAGCTTCTAGAAACTAGGTCAAATAAGGTTACAAAAATGAGAGACAAAAGAGATAACTATGGTGTATGCATGGCTAATTTCGTTCTAGCACAAAAGCAAACAAAGAATGTGTCTCACATATGTCCAAAAAGTGGCCAAAGTGTGCTAAAAACAAAGGAGACCAAACGTACATAGGTACACTTGTTTTATGTCTTTTACATTATACTTCATGCCTTTGCTTTACTCTCTCCTCCACATCATTTATGCTCCCCAATCACCATGCGCCTCCTGTCATTGCTTTCTTACTCCTAATTAACCTACAAAGCAAATAAACATAGATTAACATGTTGGCTTAAGTCAAGTCAACTATAGTCAACAAGTCAAACCTAGTCAAAGGTCAACAAGTCAACTAAATTTTATTCAACTAAGTCAACTTAGGGAATCAAAAATAACAAGCACAAATGAAAGGGATGAATGATTAATGAACTTCCTTTATAAACATGCTTAGTCTTCTTAAGCATGTGCCTCCGTCCTTGGCTGGGGTCAATCCTTCATCATCCTCCCCTCCTTGGAGAGAATTTGACCACAAATTCTTGAAGCCTTTGTAGATGGAGCTTGACTTGATTTGGGGGAGGATTTGCACCTCCCTTTTATAAGTTCTTGTTCTATCCTTTCTAAGGGTATTACCCCTAGCCTTGGTTAGGCCATCTTTATTTTCTCGACTACTCTTCTTCTCTTGCTTGTGCTTTAGGCCTTCCTTTTTGGCTTGGGAAGGGAAGGAAGGGTGATGCACATCTTGCTTTGGAAGATATTTTTTGTAGGCAAGTAACACCTTGGTGAAAGCTTGCCCCTTTTCTTTTTCTTCTTTATCTTTTCTTATTATATTTCTATCCTTATTAACTTCTTGAGGTGATAGAGGTAGTAAAGTTATCTTTTTCCCATTTTTGAAGAAAATGTATTGGTTGGTATGGCCATCATGTAAAGATTGTTTATCAAATTGCCATGGCCTACCTAGTAAGATATGTGTGACTTCCATGGGAACAACATCACATAACACCTCATCTTTGTAGCTTCCTATAGAGAAGTTAATTAGGACTTGTTTATTGACATCTATTTCTCCCTCTTTACTTATCCAAGCAAGCTTGTAGGGCTTAGCATGAGGAATGGTCTCTAAGCAAAGCTTTTCCACCAACCTTGTGCTAGCTACATTGGTACTACTTCCTCCATCAATAATTAGAGAGCAAACCCATTTGTTAATTTTGCATCTAGATTGAAAAATGTTTTCTCTTTGAGTTGGCTCAAGCTCACTTTGATCTTGACCTATCATGCGCCTTAATAACATAGGGTCTTTCTCAAAAATTTTAGTTTTACTAGAGGAAGAAGATTCTTTTGAAAGAGAATAAGGAGATGAGTGTTCACTTTCAACATCATTACTCTTCTTTAAGATCATGGTCCTTTTGGTTGGGCAATTTAAAGCAATGTGATTATAACCCAAACATTTAAAACATTTAATGGAACTTGATCTTTGAAAAGTGGAATGGTGAATGTGATCACTTGGTGACTTACTTTTACTTGGTGGTTCTTTATGAGAGTTAGAAGGGAACTTATCATGTTTCTTTTTATCATTTCCCTTCCATGAGTGACTAGAGTAGTGGTTGGGTGAGTAACTCTTTTTTGCCCTTCTTTTTCTTTTCAATTGAATTTCAATCCCAAGGGCAAGTGTGAAAACATTTTCAAGAGTGGAGTACTCATACAACTCTACTTGGTCTTTTATGTCTCTCCTAAGACCACTCACAAATCTTTTTATTTTCTCTTTATTGGTTTCTTTTATTTCAACCCTACGCATTTGAGACTCTAATTCTTTAAAGTACTCACTCACACTCATAGAACCTTGGTGAAGCCTTTGGAGCTTCAAAGGAAGTTCCTTCCTATAGGAGGGAGGAACAAATCTAGCGCGCATAAGAGTTTTAATGTCCATCCAAGAAGCCACGGGTGGCCCTTGGTCATAATTCTTACAAACTTTATGCCACCAAGTATTGGCATACTCCAAAAATCCTAAAACTACTAGATCAACTTGTGCTTGATCCTTTACATGATTTTCATTAAAAATTTGATCAACTTTAGCTTCCCAATCAAGGAAGATTTTTGGATCACTTCCACCATAGAACTTAGGAATCGTTAGAGTTTGCTTCTCTTGTGATGGGTTGCGCCTAGAATGCCCTCTTTTCCTAGCCTCTCTTTCTTGCTCTTTAGCTTCAAGCCTTTGAATGTGTTCTTGGATTCTTAGGTCACTTTGCTCCTTTTCTTTTCTCAATTGTTCAAAGGACTCCTTCCTAGAGAACTCCAAATCCCAAAGTAATCTCATCAATGTATTGTTTTTGTTTAGAGTAGGTGCATTTGATGAGCTTGCCATGATTCCTACAAAAAAACACTCAAAGCCAAGACAAAATAAATGAATTAGGAGTTAGACAACATAAAAACCGAGACCAATTCCAACCCAAAATGTAACCCAAGTGTTTAGATCACTCTCCCAAAGTAATAAGGCAAGGCTACATTTAAAAACTTGTTCAAAACCTTTCAAATGTAAGGCAAGTGATTCGACCACAACATCCAAAGAGTTTCAAGAAAAGAAAACTACTAAGACAAAACAAAGAACACCTAGTGACAAGCAAGCAAAAGCACAAAAACAAGGAAAGCTAAACTCTAAAGAAGAAAAGTTTGAGACAAAACTTTTAACAAGACTAAAACAAGAAAAGCACATTTTAAAGACTCTATGGAAAGCACTTAACAAGCATCTTCAAGTCTTAAATCATGCATACACCAAGAAAGATCATAACCAAGTTAAAGCATGGAACTAAGTAGCCAATATCACCCAATTCTCAAGTATGAAAACTAGTAGCATAACACCTAGTGAAAAACACACTTTTAGTTCACCAAGGAGCAAGGTTGCTCTCGATTTTTAGGCAAAAATTGGTGCAAACTTTTCTTCTTTCACAACTAGTTTCATAAAATGGTGAGAGAGTTTTAGGTGGCTTGGACACTTAGTTCCTCAAGTTTTAGGCCAAAATCAATTTCATGGAGCATACATCAAGCAAGACATAAAGTGAAAGCAAGATTCAAATACTTGGAAAAACAAGAATAAGAAAACTTCAAGCTAACATATGACATATGACTCAAGCAAAAGTTAGGCACATTTAAAGACTCAAACATGTAGCTATCATGCATTTAAACTTTTGGAAATGAAGGTCAATGATTAAGCACACAAAGACATGTTATCCAACAACATTTAGGAGTAAGAAGAGTAACAAAAACAGTAGCCAAAACTGTCCAACATAACCTGAAAAACGTTGATTCGCGGTGATCTCGGCAGCTCTGACCTTTGCTCACTATTTCAATCATAACTCTCTCCACAGAACTCCAAATGCATTGGTTCTTTTTTTGTTAAAAACTAGACTAATAGAGCTTTCTTTGGACATCAAGAACGTAATTTTTGGACCACTGAGCAGGTGCAGTTTAATCTTTTAAAATCGTGAACAGTTTCTGCCAGCATTGTTTTTATGTGAACCATTAAAAGATAGCTACACAAGACAAGGTTAGAACATGAAAACACCATATTCAAGGACAACCAAAGCTCTAGATACCAAATGATGAAGGATTATCTTGTTCCCCTTTAGAGTTATGAATATGGTGAAGTTGTTTAAGAAAGCTTTTTGAAAATTCCCACTGGACATTAAGATAGCATGCTATCTAGATGTGAAGGTTCATTTCTCAAGCTCATGAAAGGAAGAAGAGAGTTGGATTCAAGCTTAAACACACACGGCAATAACAACACTAAAGAGCAAAATGAAAGAAGAAACAATAAAAATGGAAAGCATAGAAGATGAAGAATGGAAGAAGCACGCCACTCATAGGGGGGATCTAAGCCAACCAAGCCCTAGAGATGAGTGATGGTGCCGCCACTTGCAAGCAAGATAAGGCAAAGGTGAGTTCACTTCTAGGAAGGAGAGCTCACAAAAATTTAAAGGTTGAAACACAATAGTTTAGAAACAAAATGATCAACCCTTTTACAAGACAAGGAGCACCCTTTAAATAGGAATTCATAGGGGTCCTTTAGCAAATACAAAAACATGAAAAAGGATTAACTAGCAAACCCTAAACCTAATGTGAGAGTGAGTCTTGGCCAAGTGAATGGAGATGATTGGTGGAGGCATTCCCATGAGGATTCTAGGCCAAAAGAGGAAGGAGACCAAGTGACCTTCTAAGGCATAAACCACAAAGGCAAAAGGAGACAAGGTACATGTCTACTTTTGCTTTTGCTTTATGCTTTTTGCTTTCCTCTCTCTTCCACTTCATCCAAGTGCCACCTAGCCATGCTCTACTTTCTCTTAATTACCTACAAAACAAGACAAACAAGGATTAGCATGTTGGTTTAAGTTAATCTAATCTTGGTCAAAGGTCAACTTTGGATCAAAGTCAACAAGTCAACCAAAATAAATCAACTAGAAACCAACTTAGGAAATTCAAACTAAAGTAATGCAAAACAAAGATAAAGGTGATGGAATAGAAGACTCCCCTCTAGACATGCTTCTAGTGATCCTTCTTGATGGAGCTTCTAAGGAGGTGGTCATGCCTTCATCATTTGGAACCTTCACTAATGTCACTCATGTTAACTGACCTGAAATTATGAAACGCATTAACCAAATTTAATTTAAACAAATTCGGCACAGATCAATAAAATTACACACAACATAGTCAAAAACCAACAAACTAACTTTATAACATCCAACAACACAAATCCAGTTTGTTTTTTGTACTCACCCAAGCCTAAATGTCGAAACCAACAAACTCACTTTCTAACATCCAACAACACAATTGCAGTTCGCATTTTGTACCCACCCAAGCTTAACTACCGAAACGCTTCTTCAAAAGCATTCGCACATTCGAAGCATTTTTGCTTACACAAACCCGTTCACATTTCGAATTAACAGTCCACAACAACATTTAGGATTGAAAGAGCATCGATTTAGGGAACAACAACACATAAAAATGACATTTTAATCAGGGAACAAGAACAAAACAAAAATACGGGATTGCAATCGGGGAAGTAAAACATACCAAATTGGCCTTTGATTTGGAGAAGAACAACACCAAAATTAGGGCTTGCAATTGTGGAGGAAGCTGCACCCACGATTATTGAGGAAGCTGCAACAGCCACAAAGCCCGCCTTTGTTTTCCTTTCCCAAAACTACACTCTCGCTTTTCCCAAATTCGCAGTGTTCACTTCTTTTTTTTCTCAGTTTTCCTGTGCATCGTGTGACCTTCAAACCATTCATAACTGATGAAGGATTATCTTGTTTCCTTTTAGAGTTATGAATATGGTGAAGTTATTTAAGAAAGCTTTTTGAAAATTCCCACTGGACATTAAGATAGCAAGCTATCTAGATGTGAAGGTTCATTTCTCAAGCTCATGAAAGGAAGAAGAGAGTTGGATTCAAGCTTAAACTCACACAACATTAACAACACTTAAAGAACCAAAATGAAAGAAGAAACATTAAAAATGGAAAGCATAGAAGATGAAGCATGGAAGAAGCACGCCACTCATAGGGGGGGATCTAAGCCAACCAAGCCCTAGAGATGAGTGATGATGCCGCCACTTGCAAGCAAGATAAGGCAAAGGTGAGTTCACTTCTAGGAAGGAGAGCTCACGAAAATTTAAAGGTTGAAACACAATAGTTTAGAAACAAAATGATCAACCCTTTTACAAGACAAGGAACACCCTTTAAATAGGAGTTCATAGGGGTCCTTTAGCAAATACAAAAACATGAAAAAGGATTAACTAGCAAACCCTAAACCTAATGTGAGAGTGAGTCTTGGCCAAGTGAAGGAAGATGATTGGTGGAGGCATTCCCATGAGGATTCTAGGCCAAAAGAGGAAGGGGACCAAGTGAACTTCTAAGGCATAAACCACAAAGGCAAAAGGAGACAAGGTACATGTCTACTTTTGCTTTTGCTTTATGCTTTTTGCTTTCCTCTCTCTTCCACTTCATCCAAGTGCTCCAATCACCAAGTGCCACCTAGCCATGCTCTACTTTCTCTTAATTACCTACAAAACAAGACAAACAAGGATTAGCATGTTGGTTTAAGTTAATCTAATCTTGGTCAAAGGTCAACTTTGGATCAAAGTCAACAAGTCAACCAAAATAAATCAATTAGAAACCAACTTAGGGAATTCAAACTAAAGTAATGCAAAACAAAGATAAAGGTGATGGAATAGAAGACTCCCCTCTAGACATGCTTCTAGTGATCCTTCTTGAGGGAGCTTCTAAGGAGGTGGTCATGCCTTCATCATCCTCCCCTTCTTGGAGAGAATTCGACCACGAATTCTTAAACCCTACATCAAAAGGAGAAAGGTCACGACCATTGAATGAGTTACTCATGTTGTAGTTTGGGGGTAAGTCTAACTCATAAGCATTGTTGTTGATTCTCCTAATGACTTGAAAGGGGCCATCCCCTCTAGGGAGGAGCTTAGACTTCCTTTGAGTAGGGAATCTCTCCTTTCTCAAGTGAAGCCAAACCCAATCTCCCTCTTGGAAGATGACTTCCTTTCTTCCCTTATTACCATCCTCTTGTTGTTTCTTAACTCTTCTCTCAATGGTTTCCTTGACTTGTGAATGCAAGTCTTGGATGTACTTGGCTTTGGCCTCACCATCTTGGCAAGTCCATGCCTCATGAGTGGGAAGGGGAAGGAGGTCTAAGGGAGTTAGGGGATTGAACCCATACACAACCTCAAAAGGGGAATGAGAAGTGGTGGAATGCACAACCCTATTGTAGGCAAACTCTATGTGGGGAAGAAGTTCCTCCCACTCTCTAATGTTTTGCACTATCATACATCTTAGCATTTGCCCTAGGGTTCTATTAACCACCTCGGTTTGGCCATCACTTTGGGGATGGCAAGTGGTGGAGAAAAGAAGCTTGGTGCCAAGTTTACCCCACAAGGTTCTCCAAAAATGGCTTAGGAACTTGGAGTCCCTATCACTTACAATGGACCTAGGTAGGCCATGTAGTCTTACCACTTCCTTGAAAAAAAGATTTGCAATATAAGTTGCATCATCAATCTTATGGCAAGGAATGAAATGGGCCATCTTAGAGAACCTATCCACCACTACAAAAATGGAATCCCTACCTTTTTTGGTCCTTGGGAGGCCTAAGACAAAATCCATAGATATGTCAACCCAAGGCTTGGAAGGGATAGGCAAGGGAGTGTAAAGACCATGGGGTTGGACTCTAGACTTGGCTTTCATGCATGCTATGCAACTTTTGCAATGCCTATCTACATGCTTCCTCATGTGAGGCCAATAGAAGTGTTCTTTCAAGACTTCCAAAGTCTTGTTTGGCCCAAAATGCCCCATTAATCCTCCCTCATGTGCCTCTCTAATGAGTGAGCCTCTTAAGGAACCTTGGGGAATGCAAAGTCTCTTACCTTTGAAAAGATATTGATTGAGAAGGTAAAAGTCTTTGTAAGCCCCTTGGTGGCACTCACTATGAATGGAGGAGAAATCAACATCCCTTGGATACAATTCCTTAATATGATCAAAACTAAGAAATTTAGTTTCAAGAATTGAAAGGAGGGAATGCCTTCTTGAAAGTGCATCCGCCACAATGTTAGCCTTTCCTTGCTTATGTTTGATCACATATGGGAATTGCTCTAAGAACTCTACCCACCTAGCATGTCTCTTGTTTAACTTGCCTTGGCTTTTCAAAAATTTGAGTGACTCATGGTCACTATGTATCACAAACTCCTTTGAAAGAAGATAATGTTGCCAAGTTTGCAAAGTTCTCACAAGAGCATAAAGCTCTTTGTCATAGGTGGAGTAGTTGATGTGACTCCCCTTGAGTTTCTCACTAAAATAGGCTATGGGGTGCCCTTCTTGGAGAAGCACGGCCCCAATGCCTACATTGGATGCATCACACTCAATTTCAAAAGTTTTGGAGAAGTTAGGGAGGGCTAAGAGTGGTGCATTGATCAATTTTTGTTTTAAAGTTTCAAAAGCCTTTTCTTGATCTTTGCCCCACTTATAGACCATACCTTTCTTGACCAATTCATTGAGAGGGGCGGCTATGGTGCTAAAGTTTGGCACAAACCTCCTATAAAAACTAGCCAACCCATGGAAAGACCTAAGCTCACTTACATTCTTTGGGGGAGGCCAATCCTTGATGGCCATCACTTTTTCTTGGTCCACATGGACCCCATGTTGATTTATTTTGAAACCTAGGAAGATCACATGATCCATCCCAAACACACATTTATCCATGTTAGCATACAAGGATGCCTTCCTTAAGGTCTCTAACACACTCCTTAAATGATGCAAGTGGTCATCTTGAGACATACTATAAATGAGAATGTCATCAAAGTACACCACAACAAACTTCCCTAAGAACTCTCTAAGAACATGGTGCATGAGTCTCATGAATGTACTAGGTGCATTGGTCAAGCCAAAAGGCATGACTAACCACTCATATAATCCAAACTTAGTCTTGAAAGAGGTTTTCCATTCATCACCTTCTTTGATTCTAATTTGATTGTACCCACTCTTCAAGTCTATTTTGGAAAATATGGTTGCACCATGTAACTCATCAATCAAATCATCTAATCTAGGAATAGGTTGCCTATACTTGATGGTTATGTTGTTGATAGCCCTACAATCTATGCACATTCTCCATGTTCCATCCTTTTTGGGGACAAGAATCACGGGCATTGCACAAGGACTCATGCTATGTTGCACCCACCCCTTTTCTAACAACTCATTCACTTGTTTTTGAATTTCCTTAGCCTCCTCGGGACTAGTCCTATAGGCTGGCCTATTAGGCAAAGATGAGCCTTGTATGAAATCAATTTGGTGTTCTATACCTCTTAGGGGTGGGAGACCCTTTGGAGGTTCTTGAAAAACATCTTTGAACTCATCTAAGACTAATGACAACTCTAAGGGACATCTAAAGTGAGGGTTTTGGAAGGAGGGGGAAGATTCACTAGGATAAGCTAGGAAGATGGGTTTTTGGGAAAGCATTACCTTCTTCACCCCTTTGAGGGTGATCATGCTCTTCTTGGACTCATTGCCATGCCCTTGCGCCTTCTTTTGCGCCTTCTCTTCTTTTCTTTTCTTTATCATTTGCAATTGGTCCTCATTGACTTCTCTTGGTGAAAGAGGTAGTAATGTGATTTTTTTGCCTTGGAAGCTAAATGTAAATTTGTTGGCATGGCCATCATGAAAAGCTTTCCTATCAAATTGCCATGGCCTTCCTAATAAAATGTGGGTTGCTTCCATGGGCACTAAGTCACATAATACCTCATCTTTGTAGTTTCCAATGGAGAAGTTAATAAGGACTTGTTTGTCCACTTTAATCTCACCTTCCTCACTAAGCCAAGAAAGCTTATAGGGCTTGGCATGAGGGATGGTTTTCAAGCCAAGCTTGTCCACAACCCTTGTGCTAGCCACATTAACACAACTTCCACTATCAATTATGAGGGAGCAAGTTTTGTTGTTGATTTGGCACCTTGAGTGAAAAATATTTTCTCTTTGGTTTTCAAATTCTTTAGGCACTTGGCCTAGCATGCGCCTAACCACCAACAAACCTCCTTCATTAGGTTTGATTTCATCCTCACTTGAAGATTGGGAAGAAGTGTGGGAGGAAGAACTTTTAGGGGAGGGGGGAGAAGAATGTTCACTTTCAACCTCTCCTTTAGGGTTCAAGATCATGTTCCTTTTTGTTGGGCAATTTGAAGCAATGTGACCATAGCCCAAACACTTAAAACATTTGATGGAACTAGTTCTTGAACTTTGAGAAGAGTTTGCATTTTCATGGGAGGTTCTAGACGAATTGGTCCTAGGTGGGTGGTCTTTGGAAGTAGGTTTCTCATCCTTTCTTTCTTTTCCTTTCCAAAATCTAGAGTAGTATTCATTGTAGGAAGTATTCCTCTTGGCCTCTTGTTTCTTTTTCAATTGACTTTCAACTTTTAAGGCCAAGTGTAAAATTTTGTCAAGAGTGGAATACTCATACAACTCAACTACATCTTGAACTTCTCTTCTAAGACCACTCACAAATCTAGCTACCTTTTCTTCTTCACTTTCAAATTGGAGTCCTACTTTGAGAAGCATTGACTCCATCATTTTAAAATATTCATTCACACACATAGACCCTTGTTGAAGCCTTTGGAGCTTCAAAAGAGTCTCCCTCCTATAGTAGGAAGGAACAAATCTAGCGCGCATCAAAGTTTTAATGTCCATCCAAGAGGCCGCGAGTGGCTCTTGGTTAATATTGTCCATACACAATTGATGCCACCATGTCATGGCATAATCTTCAAATTCTAAAACTACTAAATCTACTTGTTCTTGATTACTAACTAAATGAATATTGAAGATTTGGTCCACTTTTTGCTCCCACTCTATGTAGAGGTTTGGATCATTCTCCCCCTTGAACTTTGGAATCTTGATTGGTGGAGGTTGTCTTTGTGGGAGTTGATTGCGCCTTCCACCACCATCATAGCCGTGTCTTCTTCTTCTTCCACCATGGCTAGAGTCCTCGGAAGAGGACCTCCTCCTTCTCCTCTCATCTTCCCTAAGCTCAAGTCTTTGGATGTGCTCTTGTAGGAAGATCTCACTTTGCCTCCTATCCGCCCTCAATTGGTCAAAAGTTTCTCTCCTACTCACTTCCATCTCACGTAAGATGTTGGCAAGGGTTATTTGTCCACTTTCTTGGGCCATAGGAGTCACCATGGGAGGGGAATAAGGTGAGGCCGACTCCTCCTCTTCTTCTACCTCCAAGATTGGATCCATATCCATGTTCCTACACCAAAGACTCACCAAAAACCGAGACAAAGAAGAGGTTAGCTAACAAACAATTCCAAACCCGAGACCAAGTGTGGTCTTCTCAAGCACCCAAGTGTTTTTGATCACACTCCCAAAGCACACAAGCAAGGCTAGCACTCAAAAACCTTCCAAACAAGTGAAAACACCTTTAAAGAGATGAAAACCTTTTCAAAGCTCAAACAAGTGGCTCGGCCACAACACTTTAGGAAGACAAGGAAAGAAAACTACTAAGACAAAACAAAGATTACCTAAAGACAAGCAAGCAAAGCTAAAAAAAAAAACAAGAAAGTTTAACTTCTAAGGAAACTTGTTTTTAAAGACAAAACTTGAACAAGACTAAAACAATAAAAAGCACTTTTAAGGACTCTATGGAAAGCATTTGAACAAGCCAAGATTATACCTCAAATTATGCATACACCGTGAAAGATCATAACCAAGTCAAAGCATGGAACTAATTTGCCAATATCACCCAAAATCCAAGTATAAATTTTGGTAGCATAACACCTAGTAAAAATGGCCAAATGGATTCACCAAACATTGTAAAAGCTCGCGGCCAAACTGTTTTTGGTCTTGAAAACACTTTTTCTTTTCAAAACTAGGTACTTAAAATGATGATAAGGATGTTTTAGGGTGTCTTGAACACTTAGTTCCTTAAAATTAGGTCAAAATCAATTTCAAGGAGCATACAACAATACAAGGCATAGATCTCATGCAATAGTTCAAAAACTTAGAAACAAGAACAAGAAAACTCAAAGAAGCATATGACAAGAGACTCAAGCCAAAGTTAGACACATTTAAAGACTCAACATGACATACATAAAGACACAAACATGTAGCTATCATGCATTTAAACTCATGGATTTGAGGCTCAAAGAGTAAGCATCAAAAGACATGTTATCCAACCACATTTAGGAGCAAAAGAGTCACAAAACCGAAGCCAAAATTTCCACAACATAACCTGAAAACGTTGTTTTTCGTATTCTCGGCAGCTCTGACCTTTGCTGACTCATTTGATCATAACTCTCTCCACAAAACTCCAAATGCGTTAATTCTTCTTTTGTTGGAAACTAGACACACAGAGCTTTCTTTTGATATAAAGAACGTTACTTTTGGACCACTGAGCTAGCTGTAGTATTTTTTTCAAAAACGTACACGTTGCTGCCAGCACTGTTTTTTTTGTGGACCATTCAAAGATAGCTACACAAAACAAGGTTAGAACATGAAAACACCATATTCAAGGACAACCAAAGCTCTGATACCAAATGATGAAGGATTATCTTGTTTCCTTTTAGAGTTATGAATATGGTGAAGTTATTTAAGAAAGCTTTTTGAAAATTCCCACTAGACATTAAGATAGCAAGCTATCTAGATGTGAAGGTTCATTTCTCAAGCTCATGAAAGGAAGAAGAGAGTTGGATTCAAGCTTAAACTCACACAACATTAACAACACTTAAAGAAACAAAATGAAAGAAGAAACATTAAAAATGGAAAGCATAGAAGATGAAGCATGGAAGAAGCACGCCACTCATAGGGGGGGATCTAAGCCAACCAAGCCCTAGAGATGAGTGATGGTGCCGCCACTTGCAAGCAAGATAAGGCAAAGGTGAGTTCACTTCTAGGAAGGAGAGCTCACGAAAATTTAAAGGTTGAAACACAATAGTTTAGAAACAAAATGATCAACCCTTTTACAAGACAAGGAACACCCTTTAAATAGGAGTTCATAGGGGTCCTTTAGCAAATACAAAAACATGAAAAAGGATTAACTAGCAAACCCTAAACCTAATGTGAGAGTGAGTCTTGGCCAAGTGAAGGAAGATGATTGGTGGAGGCATTCCCATGAGGATTCTAGGCCAAAAGAGGAAGGAGACCAAGTGAACTTCTAAGGCATAAACCACAAAGGCAAAAGGAGACAAGGTACATGTCTACTTTTGCTTTTGCTTTATGCTTTTTGCTTTCCTCTCTCTTCCACTTCATCCAAGTGCTCCAATCACCAAGTGCCACCTAGCCATGCTCTACTTTCTCTTAATTACCTACAAAACAAGACAAACAAGGATTAGCATGTTGGTTTAAGTTAATCTAATCTTGGTCAAAGGTCAACTTTGGATCAAAGTCAACAAGTCAACCAAAATAAATCAATTAGAAACCAACTTAGGGAATTCAAACTAAAGTAATGCAAAACAAAGATAAAGGTGATGGAATAGAAGACTCCCCTCTAGACATGCTTCTAGTGATCCTTCTTGAGGGAGCTTCTAAGGAGGTGGTCATGCCTTCATCAATAACCTCACGCGTCAGTTCTCTTTTCATATTTACAAAACATTAAAATAATTCATGCCATGTAAGCGGGTAAAATTTGGGTCAAATAAGTGAGGCATTCTATCATTTTTCCAAACTCCAGCGCTGGTTCACCTTTGCCCGCTCGTTCTTTCTTTCTCTTCAACTCTCACTTTTCTCCCCCATTTCTTTCTTCTTTCTCTGCTTCTTTCTCTCACGAAGATCCACCTGAATTCAAGACTCCCAAACCTTTGAGACTCGACTTTTTTTTCTCTCTCTCGAAACCTCCTTTTTTTCCGAAAACCTCCCCCTTTTCTCTTTTTTTCTCTAAACGATATCCAGACAAAATTTTTTGACTCGATTTTGACAATACTGGTGTGGTAGGGTAGTTTTAAATTTTTTATTGCAAATATTTTAATAAAATGAACCGTTACACGTGTGGGAACATGGGTTAAGCAAAGTGAAAGAGAGAGAGAGAGCGAAATACAGAGAGAGAAGGAAATGTCGAGACACATAGAGAGAAGGGACTGCTTCAAAGGAAGAAGCATTGCAGCCTTCTGTGTGGGTACCAGGAGATCATAGCCCTCTCAAATGCATGACGACAACCATTTGATAGTCCAGACTGGAGGCCACTTCTACTATTCTTGTTGAATATCATTCATCCAGACCGTTGCATTGTGAGTTCGCTATGATTTGCCAGCGGTCTATGTGGGTTTGTGGAGACTACGGCGACCCGCAGTCGTCGACGGGAAGAATTTCATCATCCATTATTGTGCTTCCATTACACATTTCCCTAGCGTCTTTGATGATGATGAATGTTTTTTTTGTAAAGTTTTGAGCTTTGGTTGGAAAAAAATTGTTTTTTTTTATGGAAGTTTGCAAAACTGATTTGGTGGTCTTGTCGTCACTGTTTTGTGCATTTGTAGTGCCCATTGGTGTAGTTTGCTTTTTTGTGTGCTAGAGTTGTGGCTCTTTTGAATATTTGAAGAAAGCACATTTGAGGATTTCCGTATTTGGGTGATTATGTGTTGTTGTTTGGATTTTAATTTTGTAGTGATTTAGTTAATGGTTGTGTAATTTCTACGGTTTTGGCAGAAGCGCTTGTTCAATGTGTTGTGGTTCAGCAATGTCCTATGATTATATTTCGTGTTGTGTGAGAAATGTCCTTTGGTTTGTGTTACTATTTTGAACAATGTCATTGAGCACAACTTTTTTCAGTAGTAGGATAAGAGAACGTTATGGCTGGTCAATTTTGATTTAATGAGAAGGTATTGGCATGGTGTTATTTGTATATTTTGTTGTGATACTTTTTTGTTAAAATTTAAATGAAGTATTAATTTTTGCAATTTCATTGATTGTTAGGCTCGATTGCGTATATTTTTATTACACAAAGTACATTACCACGTCAAGGTGACACTCTACCGCTGAGTTATATCCCTTCCCTTGCCTCCATCGAGAAATAGAACTAACTAATCCTAAGGTAAAGGGTCAAGAAACTCAACGCCACTATTCTTAAACAACTTCTTGGAGTTAGGCTTTCTTTTCACACTATTACGGATACGAAAATTCTGGGAAAAATTGTATTCAATTGTCACCTGCTCCTATCGGAAATAGGATTGACCACGGATTCGAGAAATAACACATGATTTCATAAAACCATATGATTTTCCTGATCGAAATAAAGCAGGTTTTCCATGAAGAAGATTTGTCTAAGCATGTTCTATTCCATACGGGTAGGAGAAGAACCGGAAACGATTTTCTTAAAAAATAGAGAAATCAGAACCAAGTCAAGATGATACGGATCAACCCCTCCTCTTGCGTTCTTGCGCCAAAGATCTTACCATTTCCGAAGTAACTGGAGTTCTATCTATTTTTCTATTTCAATTCAAGAGTTCTTATGTGTTTCCATGCCCCTTCGAGACCCCGCAAAAATGGACAAATTGCTTTTTTTAGGAACATACATATATTCATTACCACAAAAAGGATAATGGTAACCCCACCATTAACTACTTCAATTTAATAGTAATAAAAAGACATGCCCAACCAAGACAGAATTTGCAACTTGCTATACTCTTGCCTAACAGGCAAAGATTGACTTCTGTGGAAAGGATGATTCATTCAGATCGACATGAGAGTATAACCACATTGCATTGCCGGAACCCATGTTGTATATTTGAAAAAGGTTGACCTCCTTGCTTATCTCATGTTACAATCCTCTTGCCGCCGAGCTCCCTTTCTCCTCGGTCCATAGAGACAAAATGTAAGACTGGCGCCAACAGTTCATCACGAAAGAAAGGACTAGCTGAGCCGACATCACTAACTCAAACGAATTTAATTCTAATAGAAAATACTAATCAAATAGAAATAGAAATGTCTTTTCATATAGATATCCCTTCAACACAACATAAGTCATCGAAAGGATCTCGAAGACCCAGCAACGCACGAAAGCTGGGATCTTTCAGAAAATAGATTTCTATTCGAAGGGTCTATTTCGGATAAGCTCACACTAACCCGTCAATTTGGGATTCAATTTGGTTCCTAGGTATCGGGAAGGGATTTGAATGTAATAATATCGATTCATCCAGATACAGAAGAAAGGGTTCTCTATTGATTCAAACGGTCTACCTACGAGATAGGGATAGAGAAAGAGGAAAAAACCGAGGATTTCACATAGTACTTTTGATCGAAAAATCGATCTGATTTTTTTCGTACTTTTCGCTCAATGATGAAATGGGTCAGATTCTACAGGACCAAACCTTGTGGGAGTTAATGAATGATGAAAGAAAAGAAAAAAAGAAAGTAAATAAAAATGCAGTAGAAGAGTCCTGATTCCAAACGAAAAAATGAAAACTTGATTGAAAAGGATCTTTCTGATTATTGAAGAATGGGGCAAAAGGATTGATTACGAAAGATTTCTTGTTCTTATTAGAAGATCGTGATTGAATCCACATATGTTTGGTAAAAAGAAAGAAAAAATCTTCTTCTTTGAGAATAATAAAAAGGAAAGTGTTCAATTGGAACATGAAAACGTGACTGAATTGGTCCTAGTTAATCTTCGGAACGGAATAGAAGAAGGGGAGAGATTCTCGAACCGAACTAGGAAACGGATCCAATGACTTCAAAAAAAATTGAACGTGGAGCCATATGAAGTGAAAATCCCATGTACGATTCTGTAGAGTGGCAGTAAGGGTGACTTATTTGTCAACTTTTCCACTATTACACCCAAAAAACCAAACTCTGCCTTTGTCAGAGTACGCTTAACCTCTGGATTTGAAATTACTGCTTATATACCCGGTATTGGCCATAATTTACAAGAACATTCTATAGTCCTAGTAAGAGGGGGGAGGGTTAAAGATTTACCCGGTGTGAGATATCACATTGTTCGAGGAACCCTAGATGCTGTCGGAGTAAAGGATCGTCAACAAGGGTGTTCTAGTGCATTGTAGATTCTTATCCAAGACTTGTATCATTTGAAAATGCCATGTGAATCGCTAGAAACATGTAAAGTGTATGGCTAACCCAATAACGAATGTTTCGTAAGGGAACTGGAGCAGGCTACCATGAGACAAAAGATTTTCTTTCTAAAGAAATTCGTTTCGGAACTATGATATGTCCAAGGTCCAATATGGAAAGAATTTCAAAGGTTTTCCTTGACTTTGCCGTGTCAACAAACAATTCGAAATGCCTCGACTTTTTTAAAATAGGTCCGAGTCAAATAGCAATGATTCGAAGCAATTTACACTATTTTGGAAACCCAAGGACTCAATCGTATGGATATGTAAAATAAAGGATTTCCTATCCTAGCAGGAAAAGGGGGAACGGATACTCAATTTCAAGTGAGTAAACAGAATTCCATACTAGATATAATAGATACATATAGAATTCTGTGGAGGAAGCTGCAACAGCCACAAAGCCTGCCTCTGTTTTCCTTTCCCAAAACCGTACTCTCGCTTTTCCCAAAATCGCAGTGTTCGCTTCTTTTTTTTCTCAGTTTTCCTATGCAACGTGTGACCTACAAACCATTCATAACCTAACGCGTCAGTTCTCTTTTCATATTTACAAAACATTAAAATAATTCATGCCACGTAAGTGGGTAAAATTTGGGTCAAATAAGTGAGGCATTCTATCATATTTCCAAACTCCAACGCTGGTTCACCTTTGCCCGCTCGTTCTTTCTTTCTTTTCAACTCTCGCTTTTCTCCCCCATTTCTTTCTTCTTTCTCTGCTTCTTTCTCTCGCGAAGATCCACCCGAATTCAAGGCTCCCAAACCTTTGAGACTCGACTTTTTTTTTCTCTCTCTCGAAACCTCCCTTTTTTCCTGAAACCTCCCTCTTTTCTCTTTTTTTCTCTAAACGATATCCGGACAAAATTTTTTGACTCGATTTTGACAATACTGGTGTGGTAGGGTAGTTTTAAAATTTTGATTGCAAATATTTTAATAAAATGAACCATTACACGTGAGAGAGAGAGCGAAATACAGAGAGAGAAGGAAGTGTCGAGACACATAGAGAGAAGGAACTGCTTCAAAGGAAGAAGCATTGCAGCCTTCTGTGTGGGTAATAGGAGATCGCAGCCATCTCAAATGCATGACGACAACCATTTGATAGTCCAAACTAGAGGCCACTTCCACTATTCCTGTTGAATATCTTTCATCTAGACCGTTGGATTGTGAGTTCGCTATGATTTGCCAGCGGTCTGTGTGGGTTTGTGGAGACTACGGCGACCTGCAGTCGTCGACGAGAAGAATTTCATCATCCATTGTTCTGCTTCCATTACACATTTCCCTAGCGTCTTTGATGATGATGAATGTTTTTTTTTTGGTAAAGTTTTGAGCTTTGGTGGGAAAAATTTGTTTGTTTTTTGTTTTTGATGGAAGTTTGCAAAACTGATTTGGTGGTCTTGTCGTCACTGTTTTGTGCATTTGTAGTGCCCATTGGTGTAGTTCGCTTTTTTGTGTTCTAGAGTTGTGGCTCTTTTGCTTGAGATGTTGAAGCATTGATTACTTGCTCATGATCGTTTCGTGTCATGCAACGGTCTATTTCGTTTAGTTGTGCTGACATTTGCATGTGTTTAGATTGGGGGTTTTTGGGTTAGATGTAGATTTTGATAAAAGTGTTTGTGGGGGTAGTCGGTTCACTTCTGAATGACAAATTAATAATTGTTGAAAATGTTATTGAAATAATTAAGAGTTTGGTAGAGAGTGACTCTTATGACGTTGGTAACATATGTCGTTTGTATATTTTTGTTTGTTTTGCGGTGCTTTACTTTCCTAGAAATTCAAAAAGTTGTTAGTAATATTCCTTGTAGTGTTTCGAGAATATTGGCCTGGCCGAATGTGCACTTAAAGTCAAGATGCATTGAGAAGTTGTTCCAAGAGAGCTAAGTAAGTCCCTACAATTTATGGTTTATAATGATGTTTACTATTTTTTAACACAAATTTGTTGCTTTTGATGTTGATTTAGATATTCTGAGAAAGAGGTTGAGAGAAGAAGATAAGGAAAATAAATGATTCGTGAATGCAACTTGGTGAGGAACCAAAGTCCAAAAAATTGCATGTCGATGTAAAGTTGGCTTCGACGAAATATTTGTTAAAGAGGTTGAGAAATCATGGAAGACGCCTACGGAAGATGAAGGAGGACATGACTGTATTACGTGAGAAAATATTTTCTCGATGTCATGGTGGGGATGATGAAGGTGGGCACGATGTAGAGGGAGAAGGAGTGATGAGGTTGAGGTTGAGGTTAAACTTCGTGAGCATGATGATGAAGTCCATCATGAAGCTCCAACTATTGTTGAAACAATGAATGTATTACATGAGCATAAAGATGAAGGAGGACATGGTTGAATTATGTAAGGAAATATTTTCTCGATGTCATGGTGGGGATGATGAAGGTGGACAAGATGTAGAGGGAGAAGGAGGTGATGAGATTGAGGTTGAGGCTAAACTTCATGAGCATGATGATGAAGTTCGTCATGAGGTTCCAACTGTTGTTGAAAGAATGAATGGAGATGACGTTGGGAAAGCTTTTGATTTGAACTCTGCATCCGATGTTGGCCATTGTGGTGAAGTTCTAGAGCTTCAAGTCATAGTTCCATATGTTGCAGAACAGACATCAATTACTGAATTTAAAGTTGACTTCATGAGGTTGTATAGGAGTGTTACATATTTCGGTGTACCTTACAGGTATTTGTAATCTTTTTGTTCATTACTGTTATGAAGTGCTTATAGAATCATTTTTATATGTTATTAACATAGTTAAATTATAGGGTAGTGGCCAACATAAATGGGTAGATTTTGGGTACCTCTGAGTGTTAGGGTTTTGGTCCGGGAAAAACCGTAAAACAATAGACAATGCTGTTGTAAGATTTCCATTTTGTAATATACATTGTTTATAAGTTGTCATTATTATTTACTTGGTTCACTTCATAAGGGATCTTTTTTACACTGTAGGCTCATAATTTGAAATTGCTTTTTGGGATGTTGATGAAATGTTTAGATGATGACCAACCAAAATTTGAAGTTCAATGCAACATAACTCTGATTCAACCCAACTTGTTAGTGCTTACGATTGTATAATTAAACCATTGTTTATTGGCACTACAATTTGATAATTCAATGTCTTAATTGATTTTATTGTGGGGCTTTGTAGATATGATTGTGGCGT
Organism: Vigna unguiculata; assembly: GCF_037176805.1. Lineage (NCBI taxonomy): Eukaryota > Viridiplantae > Streptophyta > Magnoliopsida > Fabales > Fabaceae > Vigna > Vigna unguiculata. The sequence goes on along the minus strand of NC_140800.1, from coordinate 23,639,658 downwards.
TATTGTTCTTAAAATGATGGAGTTGTGGGATGGTCATAAGGAATATGATGGCAATAGCATGCCTCATTACACCAATATGATGGCGATGAATCCCTATACCGCCAGGTGACACATCCCTGAGCACCCAGTTTTCTGGGTTTTTGTTGAATGGTCTGGCGGTGATGAATACCCGCCAGGCGACGCAAACCTTTTTGGTTCGATTTTGATGATTTTGGAGTTCTGGGATGATTCTGATCGAGGGAACTTAGTTTTAACCGTTGAGGAAGGATTGGATGTCGAATTGCATCGTAACACATAACATTGATAGCTAAATGTAATGGAACAGTACGAACATATATTTAGGGTTGGAATTTGGGAGTTTTGATACATCGATATTGAGGGTGGTTGGTTGCACTCAAATTGTAGCTGGAAATTAGTTAAAATTTGAATATCGAGTCACAGTTATTTTGGTTCGAGGAGGAAACATTTAAGGAATGCAGAGAGAAACATTGGGGAATGAGAGAGGGCCTTGTAGCTGGTGAAATTCTGGGAATTTGCCGAAATTGCTTGCACCGCCTGGCGACAAACCCCATGCCGCTAGGCACCATTGTAGGGAATGGGTCTTCACGTGGTTGCAAGTTTTGTTGATGATACTAGATTGAGGGAATTATGTTCATGCTACTTGTGGAGTTTAGAATTAGTTATGTGATGGAAGAATGAATGATGATAAATATGAGCTAGAGGTGAATTCTAGTACTGGGATGGGGAAGAAAATGTCCTTATAGTAGAGAGAAAATTGCAGAGTGAGTAAGGAATCAGTGGTTTAAATCACTGTGGTATTGGTCGTCCTAGGGGTGGCTAGAATTAAGGGGGATTGTGAGGATAGTTGGAATTGCCAATTTGTAAGAAGAGTATAAATATGGTTAGGTGCAGTTATTAAGGCATATGTAAATTGATTGATAACTGAATAGTTAATTTGGGTAAACAACATAGCATAAGAGGTAGGAGATTGCAGTGACATGTTGAGTATTGGAACAATTGAACCTAAGCAAGTCTAATTTGATAAACTAGATTGGTGATCGAAAAAGGGAATTGAAGGACATCCTATCTTGTAAGTTGTAATTGATGGTGGTTAATATACAAGTGTGTCCATATAGGTTTAAGAGGTTTCAGTAATCTGGATGCATGATAGCACAAGACTAAAGTGGGGGAACTTGACTAAAAGTCGCAAAAACAGTAAGACTGTATTACTGGTGTGGCGCTTGGTGGTGATGTTGGACCGCCAGGTGATAGCCATGAAACAAGGGGGTTCTGGTGTGAGTCGCACCTGGCGGTGAGAGTTGATGTAACCCCAACAAGCCCAACCTCAAATGCATCAATGATGAGAAAGATTCACATGGGCCTCTCACAAGATGATCAAGTCAATCATGGGCTTTTTACATTATTCACATGGGCTAAAGAAATCTCTAAAATATGAGATGATGCATGAAGGAAGTAGTCTAGATTTAAATTGGGCCATTGTTTAGGCTTTGCTTTCAATAAAAGCTAGAATACTTTTTGGGATCAATTGGGCTGAGCCCAATGTGCTACCTTTGGCCGAGAATGACTTGAGTGACTCTCCATTTGGGTGTAAGCCAAGCATGAACTAAGCAAGGAGAATGTGATGGAAGCATGGTGCGTGTGACTTGGGCAAGGAGAGTGTGATACGCCACTTGGCATCATCAAGACTCATCTACTACATCACATGGTCTACAATCAAGCTTCTTCTCCAAGTTACATTTGCATTTCATCTTTATTGCATTTTCTCTTCATTTGGCCAGCCATGTGCCTATAAATAGAGCCACTCAAATATTGTAATGGTTACTCTTGAATTGGTAATAGATGCTAGTGTTTGAGATCACTCCACACTTCTATTAATTTGAGAGCATACATGGCTAACCTTCTCCTTCATCTCCTCTAGCCACCTTCCATACCATAGCTCCACTTTTACTCTTCATCTTCACCAAATTCTCCATTTCTAAGAGCTTCCTTCCTCTAATTCTCCAATTTCCGCTGCACTCCATCTTCTCCTCATCATTCTCCATGGATTTCCTTCCTCTCCTACTCCAAGGACGTCCATCAATTGGTATCTAGAGCCATCCAAGCCTTTGGTGCATCCATCCTCTTGGTTTGGGTAAGGTTCTTTGTCCATACTTGTCTCCTCTTTCAATTTCCGTTTTGTCTCTCTTCTCCACTGTTTTCTTCACTTTTGCTGCTATTTTTTTCATGTTTTTGATGTTATCCACCGTTTGACATTGAGGCTACATGAATCTCCATTGATTCATCTGGTAGTACTCCTTGATTCATTGGTGCAAATATGTTTTTAGGTTCTATTTTCGTTTTTCCAGCACTTGTTCTTTGGTTCTTGAGTTTTTTGCATTTTTATTCGGTGAATTCAGTCCTTCTTTGCATTTTATCATTCCAGTTATGTTTAAGTCATGTTCTATGCTTTGTTTGTGCTTTAATTCATCTTTTCCACCATTTCATTTCATTGCTTACTGATTTGATTGAATTTCTGAGCCACATCTCACAGCCAAAACACTATTATTCATGCTTGATTTTAGTTCATAATCAAGTTCTTTAGCTATGCTTTCCATAGAACATCTCCTACAATTTCAGAGAGCAAATCTACTCCACTTTTCTTCTGTTCTTTACCAAATCACTGCATGCACAGTCTCTGTTTTTGATTTTTTTTTAGTAACTCAGTGCACCAAATTTCAATATGATTTTTGCCTCATTTAGTTAACATCCAGACGAAAAATAAAAAAAAAAGAATCATTCAAAAATGTTGAGTACAAAAAAATGAAAAATCATGCAAGTTGAGGCTCATATTTCCGTTTTCTGGCACTACAGTTTCCGAAACTTCATTGTTCCATTGCTGTTTTGTGCGTGTTTGTGTGTTTTTAGTGCTCGTTTTCACATGAATTTTGGCTTGAGTTTGTACTCTATATTGCCTCATTATTGATTTGCTTTGGAAGTCAATTCATCACTTCATTTGCTACTGCTTTGCAATGAGTACTTCAGCCATATGATTGAGCACTTTTGTTTTGCTGTTTTTGCTATTTTCATCTATTCTAGTGCCTTTCTAGGTTCCTTTTGTAGTGTTTGTTTTTATTTTCCAGCCTTTAATTTTTTGCTTGTCACTTCTTGAACCTCCTTTTAGTCATGTTTCATTTCAATTCTCTTTTGGTTTAGCATTTCTAATTAGCTTTTCTTGCTTTCTCCTTTGTTTGGGTTCATCTACTTGTCTCTCGGTTTTGGTTGATTAATGATGCTATGGAGTTTAGAATGGTTTATATGATATGGTAGCATCTTAGGTGGTGGATATTGAAGTAGAATTTTAGCTTGTGTGTTTTCTATATGATTGCCTTCTCCTCACCTTTGAGAGTTTGAGAGTTTGAGAGTTTTGAGCCTATTCATTTGAGAGAGTGTGTGTTAACTAGTTTGCTTGCCATAGTTTGTTTTGTTTCTTTCTTTCACCCTTTTGCAGATTTGGTTGCTCTTTTTGGATGCTGTAGTAGTGTGGTGCTGCAAAGGAAACTTTTACACACTTTGGTGCTTGAATTTGGTCATATACAAAGGCTACCAAAGCCTCTTTTGGTCTCAGGATAGTACATTTTCCAGCAGTTGTGATCTTTGGAGAGCTTGTTTTGGTGCTGTTTTGGAGTCTTTGACTGCACATTTTGGACCTCATTTTAGCAACACCTTTAAGTTCTTTAATTGTGTATAATTTAGACACCTCTTTTTGGTACAATTGAAGCATTCTAAGGCATTTTATTGGTTCTCCAAAAAGCCTTAAAATCTTGTTTTCTAGCATCCAATTTGCTCTCGGTTTGCTTCACTTTGTACCAAAATTTGTGCATCAATTTCTTTTGCTTTGAACATTCCATTGTATCCATGGCCTACTTAGGTGTCTTGGGGAACCAAAGGTGTTCAATCCCATCTCCTAAGTAGAACCTTTTTCATATTCTAGTGCAACGTTTTAGTAAGTGAGTGTGTTGAAAGTTCTAAGTGCTTTCTCACCTTGCTTTTAGGCCGCATAGTTAGACGCTTAGTGGTTTAAATTTATGAGACCAAAGTCTCTAAAATTTTTGCCATTTAGGGGTCCGTTTTCAGTGTTAGTCTTTTCTTTTCTTTGAGTCTTGTTTGTGGGTTCGTTAGTGCTTAGTGTCTCAAGTGATTCTATTTACTTAGCCTTAAACAATTGTGTGATCTTTGAAACCTTTTGCAAGTACATCTTGGCAAGGATTGGCCTTGGTACTTAAGAAGTCTTTTAGACTCACCTCGCCTAACCTGGAGGTCTACTTGTGCTTGGTTTCTTCTTTCACCATTTTGTTAAAGTTCTAAGTTCTTTCAATCACCATGAGCACTAGAAGGGCTACTCGTGCTAGTACCCAACATCAACAACATGATGAAAACAACCTCCACACAAGTGGTGATGAGGAGGTTGAGGTTGATCCTAGAGTCCTAAATAATCTCTCTCAAGAGGTTAGGGACCTTAAAATTCAAATGGCTTCCATACAAGCAAATCTTCAATTAATTGCCAATCAACTTACCCCTCCCAACCATAATACCTGTGCATCTCCTAGGCCTTCTTGTGCCCCTTCAAAGCATGAGTATGATTTTGAAGAGGAGGAAGATGAGCGCATTAACCTTAGACAATCGCCTCGTGTAAGAAGGCAGAGGCGCATACCTCCTCACCCAAAGGAAGTCAAAATTGATTTGCCTCATTTCTATGGAAAGGATAATGTTGAGGTTTTTCTTGATTAGGTTGCCAATCAAGAGGATGAGTGATATCACTGTCGTTAGGCGATCAAATTACCACTACTTTAACAACTTCAGTATTGCAAGTTAGTAGTGAACAAAATAGTTAAGGTTAAGATAACCCTGAGTCGTCTCACAACGAATACGGAATTGATCTCAAATATTTGATTCTTAAAAATGCAATTAAAACTAGCAATTATAAAAATAGGGGGTTTTGATATGCAAAGAAAATGACACAGAAGATTGTAAACACAGTAATAGTAAATAGGTCAATTCCACTGCTTTTTCTAAATAAGATTCTTCATTGGTTATCTAGAGATTATTGTTAAATTAATTATTGTTGTTGATTTACAAATCAATCAATGTAAAGACTCAATTCATTTGTTGGCATCCTCACTTTTAATCAAAGTACAGTCTCAATTAAAAGTGAGAATTGTTAGATTATCCATAGTAAATTCAATCAAAGTACAGTCTCAATTAATTTTACTATGCCTAATCATGTCTATTCCTTTGTTTCTTTACCAAATAGAAAACTAAATTAATCAAAGTAAAGTCTTGACTAATTTTAGTTAAATTAATTACCTCTAATCAAATTAAAGTCTCAATTATTGGCAAAAACTTATTTAATCAAATGAAAGTTTCTAAACAAAATCAAAGTAAAGTCTCAATTTAATTTAAAAACCTTTTAACTCATATGATTAGCATGTATGTAGATTTAAAATCATTATTTTCTATTCGATTAAGAAGCAAAGGACATAGATAAACAAAAACCACAACAATAATCAAAATAACAAAACATATAAATTCATCTAACCTCAGAATCCATTTAAGAAATTACAGTGGAATCAACCCTAAAAGCTTAGCCCTTCATGGCTTTGATGGAATACATGATGATATGAAGGATAGAAAATAAAAGAAAGAATGAGAGATGTGGTGGAGATGTTATCTGCCAAAACCAGAGAGTTCTAAGTGTCTAAGCTGTAAGCTGTAAATTGTTCGTCCCGCTTCTGCTCCCTTAAGTCTCTTTATATAGGCTTCCACTGGACTTTGGGCTTTATCTGTCAGTTGCTAAAATCTTTTATTTTTATTTAATTAATTAGCAACTTAATTTCTGTCCAATTTCCAATTCTGCCCCTCTCATTTAACCATATTTGCAGTTTTGACCAGAGTTGACTGCTGACTTTGACCAGTTGACCAGTTGACCAGAGTTGACCAGTTTGATTGTCCTATCAGATGCTGACACGTGGCAGTGCAGATTCTCTCTCCAGAATTAGGGTTTCACTCTCACACTCTTCTCCCTCCCTCGTGACGGCGCGGCTGACGGCGGCTGCTGCCGTTTTCTGATGAGTGCGGTGGCTGCCATGGTTCGTTCTCGCTCATGGTGGCATGGACGGCGCTGCAATGGTGGCGTGTGAAGCTCGATGCGCAAGGTGCAGAGAACGTGAATGGTGGTGTTGCGGTGCTGTTCTGCGCGAGAAGATGGAACTGTGGTGGTGTTGCGGAGGCGCGCTACAGAGGTTGGATGCGGCTGCCATGGCTGGAACAAGCTTCACGCTCGCGAATGGAGGAAGATGGTGGTGGCGGTAGCTGCGCCGTGGTGTGCGGAACGTCAATGGTGGCTAGAAGAGGTGCTGCAATGGCGTTCTGGTTCGCGCGAAGATCTGTGACGGCCGCGACTGGTCACGCTGGTTGCACGTTGCAGGTGCTGTTTCCGGCGTGAAGGAAGAAGATGATGGAGAGAAAATGGAGGTGCGGTGGTTCTGCAGGAGATTGTGGCGGAACTCCGACGAGGTGAGGAGGTGCGGCAGCGGCTGCCATGGTGGTGGAAGGAGAGAAGAAAATTAGGGTTAGGGTTTTGGGAGATGAAGATGATGACGTGGCAGCCTTCCATTGGACAGCTTGTTAGTGCAAGGATTGTTGCCACGTGGCTTGGTTTGGTTGGCTAATTTTAAGAGGTGGGGATTGCCACATGGCATAATCTGGTTAAGTGGAGTTTAAGTGGTAGGAGGGGTGCAACTTAGTGAAAACTGGGGGTGCAGAACAGGTTTTTGTGGTCCACTTTAAAAGGAGTGTGCAAGTAAAAACTGGGGGTGCATTTAGCTCCTGATTTATTCTTTTTCAGAATTTCTTGATTTTGGACTTATTTTGTAACTTTGAATATTTTAAAATCACACTATTAATTGACCAAAAATAAATTCCAGCTGCATTAACAAACGTTAGAATATCCAATAATATTTTATGCAACTAAAATCAATTTTTACGCCACTTTTACCAAACTTACTCAATAAATCCAATAATCACAAATCCTAATTAAATCAATCTTTAAGCACAGAAAATTCAATTAAATCCCCAAATTTAAATATTAAATGAGGGCAAAAATTTGAACTCATCACACACCCACACTTATCCTTTTGCACTCCTGGGCAAAATTGAATAATTTCAAAACTTTTTTCTGAGGTATTTTATTCCATATTTTCAGTGGATTAAAGAAATGAATACAAATGGAAACAGATCAATCTTCTAGAAATCATGTTGTCATGCACAAACAAATGGATAAAATTATGTTTTTCACACATGAGTTAATCTTTTGAGTTTACAAGATAATCAAATATGAAAGAGAAATACTCAAGTCAAATGTATATTTTCTCACCAAGATTCCCTCAAGTGTTTTGGCTTGTGTTTTCACTCAAAATACCCATGCAAGTAAACACTCTCAATGCTTAGCAAGACTCTAATATTTACAGCTTTCAGAAAACATGCATTCAAAAATCATGAGGACTTTTCATAGGTTATAATGAGGCCAAGGCAAAGGTAGGAAAAAACTTTAGGATTTGTGTGTTTTTGAAATAGTAGGGAAGAAAGAGTTATGGAGCATAGTTTCTAAAACAATCCTTACTTCTCTTTTTTTTTAGACAGCAATCATTTTTCATTTCAACACTCTGTCATCAACTATTATTTTCCTTTTGCCATTTTTACAACTTTGTGGGGGAAATACTCACCCCCACACTTTATTCCTCAACCAATCTCAACATAATCCACTAGCTCCTTCTTTCTCCCTAAGGTAAGGAAAAACATGGTCTTTTTCTTTTTAAGGTTTAGTAATATGCTCAAAACAAGAAAAAGAGGTTTAAGCTTAAGGGGCTACCAATGGATCAATGTTATGGTTAGCTTATTTGGCCAAGTAGCTAAAAACAAGAAATGCCTCAGTCATATCAAATCATGCATGTTCACCTAAGATGCAAAACAACAGAATCAAGCTAAACATTTGAGTACCAACAAGACATGAGCAAATCACACAAGAAAAATAGGAATGACACATGGTAGTTCATCCTTACAATAAAGCTCAAAACTCACAAGGTCAAAAACTCTTTCACAAAAGATTTATTCCAGAAACTCTCAAATCAACTCAATCAAGTAAATCACAGAAAACAATCCACTCATAGCACATGACTTTTATTTTCCCAGAATTATGACCGTTCCAATTAGTAAATCAAATCCAAAAATCCAATGTCAATATGTTTTATTGAAAGCAGAAACTTTTTTTTTATAATAAAAACAAACAAAAAACAAAATTAGAAAAGAAAAAACAAAACAAATAGAAAACAAAAACAGAAAAAGGGGAAAATCTCCCCACACCCCCACACTTTATCCATGCATTGTCCTCAATGTATTCAATATGTATAAAATGCAAAGAAAAAGTATGAAGTGTACTTACCTCCTCAAGGTGGAAGGTATGAGGGAGAAGTCAAGTTCATCCCATCCATCGTCTTATTCAGCATATCTTGATTTTCATTGAATATCCGAAGACGATGCCCATTAACTTTAAAAGTTCTTGCTGAAGATTCTTCCTTGATCTCCACTGCTCCATAAGGGAAGACTTCTGTAACAATGTATGGTCCTTCCCAAGTAGAACGCAACTTACCACTCATGTGACCAAGCTTGGATTTGTATAGTAACACCTTCTGGCCTACCTTGAAATCCTTTCTAGCCACAAGCTTTTGGTCATGGAACTTCTTGGTTTTCTCTTTGTAGAACTTTGAATTTTCATAGGCTGCAAGCCTAATCTCCTCTAGTTCTTGCAACTGAAGCTTTCGCTCATTTCCTGCTTCTTCCAAATCCAAGTTGCATGCTTTCACGGCCCAATAGGCCCGATGTTCAATCTCCACAGGTAGATGACAAGCCTTTCCAAAAACCACCCTGAAAGGTGACATACCTATAGGTGTTTTGTAGGCTGTCCTGTGTGCCCAAAGTGCATCATCCAATCTTGTTGCCCAATCCTTTCGACTAGGCTTCACTACTTTCTCTAGTATCTTTTTAATCTCTCTGTTAGAGATCTCTGCTTGTCCATTGGTTTGGGGGTGATATGGTGTAACAATGCGATGTGTCACCCCATACTTCTTCAACATGTTCTCAAGTAGCCTATTACAGAAATGAGTCCCCTGGTCACTGATGATGGCTCGTGGTATCCCAAATCTGCAGAAAATGTTAGACCTGACAAAACTCATAACAACTCGAGAATCATTAGTCCTTGTAGCTATGGCTTCCACCCATTTGGAGACATAGTCTACAGCAAGCAAAATATAAGAAAACCCAAAAGAAGGAGGAAAAGGACCCATAAAATCAATACCCCAAATATCAAATACCTCACAATATAGCATGGGTTGTTGAGGCATTTCATCCCTTCTTGTAATGGATCTGGCTGCCCTTTGGCACTGCTCACAATTTTCATATACCCTCTGTGCATCTTTAAAAATGGTAGGCCAATATAATCCACAATCCAACACCTTCCTACCTGTTCTTTGTGTGCCATAATGTCCACCAAAAGGAGACGAATGGCAGAACTCAAGCACATGAGGTATCTCGATATCTGGAACACACCTCCTTATGACTTGGTCACTACCAATGCGCCATAAGATTGGATCTTCCCAGATATAGTACTTTGCCTCACTTTTTAGCTTGATTCTTTCATATTTGGAGAAGGAAGGAGGAATAGCAGAAACAACCAAATAATTAACAATGTCAGCAAACCAAGGTTCAGGAAACATACCTTTCACAGCAGTCAATGCTAGGAGGACTTCATCAGGAAAGTCATCCTTAATAGGAATGTTATCTTCTCCATTTTCAATCCTGCTAAGATGATCAGCTACCAAGTTATGTGCTCCACTTCTGTCTAGAATCTCAATGTCAAACTCTTGGAGCAGTAGCATCCATTTGATCAACCTTGGTTTCAAATCTGCTTTCTTCAGAAGGAATTTTAATGCTGCATGATCAGTATAAACAATTACCTTGGAACCAAGTATATACGGTCTGAATTTGTCCAAGGCAAACACAACAGCCAATAATTCCTTCTCAGTCGTGGTGTAGTTAGCCTGCGCTGTGTCCAACGTTCTGGAAGCATAATATATCACATGTGATAGCTTCCCATCTTTTTGTGCAAGCACCGCTCCTACTGCAAAGTTTGATGCATCACACATTAACTCGAATGGTAATGTCCAATCAGGTGGCTGGATGATAGGAGTGGTGGTAAGCGCCTTTTTCAATGTATCAAATGCATCTTTGCACCTCTCTCCAAAGTCAAATACTACATCCTTTTGCAACAAGTTGGAGAGAGGGTTGGCTATCTTGCTGAAGTCTTTGATAAACCTCCTGTAAAATCCTGCATGTCCAAGAAAAGATCGAACCTCTTTCACAGAAGAGGGGTAAGGCAATTGTGAAATAATATCAATTTTAGCAGGATCTACAGATATACCATTCTTGGAAACAACGTGACCTAAAACTATACCTTGTTCCACCATAAAATGACATTTTTCAAAATTTAGAACAAGGTTAGTTTCTTCACATCTCTCCAAGACTCTAGCAAGATTAAACAAGCAATGATCAAAAGATGAACCATATACACTAAAATCATCCATAAAAACCTCAATACAATGCTCCAACAAATCTGTAAAAATACTCATCATACATCGCTGAAATGTTCCAGGAGCATTGCAAAGGCCAAATGGCATTTTCCTATAAGCATATGTACCGAATGGACAAGTAAAAGTAGTCTTATGTTGATCCTCTGGGGCAATACAAATCTGAAAATACCCAGAAAATCCATCAAGAAAACAGTAATGAGACTTACCTGCCAATCGATCTAACATCTGGTCCATGAATGGTAAAGGAAAGTGGTCCTTCCTGGTGGCCTGGTTTAGTCTTCTATAATCAATACAGACCCTCCAGCTATTCTGAATACGAGTAGGAATCAACTCGTTCTTCTCATTCTTGACCATGGTGATCCCAGATTTCTTGGGGACCACATGTACAGGACTCACCCAAGTAATGGGATATATAATACCTGCTTGTAGCAACTTGGTGACTTCTTTCTTCACAACCTCCATCAGCTGAGGATTCAGTCTCCTCTGAGGTTGCCTCACTGGCTTAGCATCCTCCTCCAAGAGTATTTTATGCATGCAGAAAGAAGGACTAATACCAGGAATATCTGCCAAAGTCCAACCTATTGCTCGCTTGTTATCTTTGATAACCTGCAATAGCTTTTGTTCCTGCTCGTCAGTAAGCAAGGCAGATATAATAACAGGGAGTTTCCCATCCCTCTCAAGATAAACATATTCAAATGAGATGGTAAAGGTTTCAACTCCAAAGTGGGTGGTTGTTCCACAGATGGCAACATTTTATTGCCTAAGGTAATTTCAGCCACCTCAACATCACACTTGGACGCCACAGAGGTATCAAATAGTGACACCGCGTCCTCAACATCACCTGTTTTACAATTTTCTCTTTCGTCTAAAATTGAGCCCGAAATATTCGAAAGAGAAAAATCCAAAGAAGAAGCCCTTCATGATATTGAGTATTGGAATGATCTTAAGGAAGCCCTTCATGCCCGCCATGTTCCCTCCTACTACAAAAGAGAGCTCTTGGACAAGCTGCAAAGGCTCCAACAAAGATCTATGTCTATAGAAGAGTATAAACAAAAGATGGAGCTCTACATCATGAGAGCCGTAATTGAAGAAGAAGAGGAACTTATCATTGCTAAGTTCTTAAGTGGACTCAATTACAACATACGAGCTAAAGTTGAGTTGCTCCCCTACCGCAATTTTAATGATCTTGTTCAAATGAGCATCAAGGTGGAACAACAACTTTTGAGACGTCCTTCTCGCAAGGATTCTCCCTCTTTTTCTAAAAGTGATTTTCCAAAGAAAGATTTTTCAAAAGAAAAAGAGTCCACTCTTAAGAGCCTTATAAAGGTAAGTGACAAGGGTGAATCCTCCACCAACAAAAGAGGTAGTGACATCAAATGTTTCAAGTGTCTAGGTAGAGGTCATGTGGCCGCTCAATGCCCTTCCAAATGCACCATTGTGCTTAAGGGCAAAGACCTCTACACTAGCCAAGAGGAGTCATCTTCAAGTGACTCCGACTCTTCTCATTCTAGTGATTCTCAAGAACATTCATATCCAAATGAAGGGAAAGTTTTGATGATTAGGAGAGTTCTCAATAACCAACCCAGCATTCCTCTCAATGATCAAAGAGAAAATATTTTCCACACAAGATGTGAGGTTTTGAAAACTACTTGTTCTTTGATCATTGATAGTGGATCTTGTTGCAATTGTTGTAGCACAAGATTGGTTGAGAAGTTGAATTTGACTTTGTTACCCCATCCCAAACCTTACAAACTTCATTAGCTTAATGAAGATGGGGATATCAACGTTGAACATCAAGTGAAAGTCAAGTTCTCCATTGGGAAATTTAAAGATAAAGTTTTAAGTGATGTAATCCCAATGGAAGCTTGCCATATTCTCTTGGGGAGGCCTTGGCAATTTGATCATAAAACCTTACACAATGGCCACACCAATGAGATCACCCTTCAACATCTTTCAAAAACTTTTGTGTTGCATCCCCTCACTCCTAGCCAAGTTGCTAGTGATCAAGTTCAAATGCGAGCTAGGAGAGAGGAAGAGAGTTCCAAGAACTCTAATGCTTCTAAAGATTCGAAGGACAAGACAAAGGTAGAGGAAGTTTCTTCTTCTAAGTTTGTTGCTCATGAAGTTCTTTTAACTCATAAAACTCTTTTGCACACTTTTCATAATGAGCAACCTCCCTTCCTCTTACTTTGTCAAGCAATCCTTACTTGTCTTGAACATCCTTCTCTTAAGGATCTACCTCCTTCCATTCGTGCTCTCCTTCATGAATTTCAAGATATTTTTCCAAAGGATGGCCCTCATGGTCTCCCACCTTTTAGAGGGATTGAGCACCAAATTGATTTTGTCCCAGGGGCAAGTATTCCTAATAGACCCGCCTATAGGACAAACCCAATTGAGACCAAGGAGATAGAAACTCAAGTGAATGAGTTGCTAGACAAGGGATGGGTTCAAAAAAGTTTAAGTCCTTGTGTTGTGCCTGTGTTGTTGGTGCCCAAGAAAGATGGAAAGTGGCGTATATGCTGTGATTGTAGGGCTATCAACAACATCACCATAAAATATAGGCGCCCAATCCCAAGACTAGATGATATGTTGGATGAATTACATGGAGCACAAATATTTTCAAAAATAGACCTCAAAAGTGGTTATCACTAAATTCGTATTCAAAAAGGTGATGAGTGGAAAACTGCTTTCAAAACAAAATTTGGTCTATATGAATGGTTAGTCATGCCCTTTGGTCTAACCAATGCTCCTAGTACATTCATGTGCCTAATGAATCATGTCTTGCGAGATTGTATAGGCAAGTTTGTTGTTGTCTATTTTGATGACATCTTGGTGTATAGTACAAGCTCTAAGCTTCATGTGGGTCATCTTAGAGTTATGTTATCTCTTCTCCGAGACCACCAACTCTATGCTAACATTGACAAGTGCACTTTCTGTGTAGAGAGTGTCATCTTTTTGGGATTTGTGGTCAATAAGAGTGGGGTGCATGTTGACCCTACAAAAATAAAGGCCATCCAAGAATGGCCTGTGCCAAAGACTATTGGGGACATTAGAAGTTTTCATGGATTAACAAGTTTTTATAGAAGATTTGTCCTCAACTTCTCCACCATTGCTTCACCCCTCAATGAACTTGTTAAGAAAGACATATCTTTTGAGTGGGGTGAAAGACAATAAAAGGCTTTTGATGATATCAAGACTAGGCTCACCCAAGCTCCCATTCTTGCTCTTCCAAATTTTGAGAAAACTTTTGAGCTAGAATGTCATGCTTCTGGGGTGGGAATAGGTGCGGTTTTGTTACAAGAAGGCCATCCAATTGCCTATTTTAGTGAAAAACTAAATGGTCCTTCTCGTAACTATCCCACCTATGACAAAAAGCTATATGCTCTTGTGCGAGCTCTTCATACTTGGGAACATTATCTTGTGACAAAAGAGTTTATTATCCATAGTGATCATGAAACTCTCAAGTATTTGAAGAGCCAACACAAATTGAATAAAAGGCATGCAAAGTGGTTTGAGTACTTGGAACAATTCCCTTATGTTATCAAGTACAAGAAAGGGAAAGCTAATGTGGTGGTTGATGCACTATCAAGGAGATATACTCTCTTAGCCAAGCTTGGGTCCCAAATTCTTGGATTTGACAACATATGTGAATTGTATATTCATGATCCCTTCTTTGCTACCATTTATCATGATTGTCTCACTAAGTCCCAAGGCGGCTTTTATCTCTCAAATGGATATCTTTTCAAACAAGGCCGCCTATGTATTCCTCTAGGTTCTCATAGAAAACTTTTGGTCAAAGAAATGCATGAGGGGGGGACTTATGGGTCACTTTGGGGTCGCCAAAACTTTGGCCATGCTTAAAGAGAAATTCTTTTGGCCCCATATGAAAAGGGAAATACAAAACCATTGCGCTAGTTGTTTGAATTGTTTGCATGCTAAGTCTAGCACAATTCCTGCAGGGATGTATACTCCTTTGCCTGTTGCTTCCACCCCTTGGGAGGACTTCTAGGGGTGTTGACTCTATATTTGTGGTAGTGGACCGTTTTTCTAAAATGGCACATTTTATACCATGCCACAAAGTAGATGATGCTAGCAACATAGCAAGGTTGTTCTTTAGAGAAGTGGTTCGCCTCCATGGTTTACCCAAAACAATTGTGTCTGATAGGGATGCTAAATTCCTAAGCCATTTTTGGAGGACCTTGTGGTCTAGGCTAGGAACAAAACTTTCTTTTTCTAGCTCTTGTCACCCACAAACTGATGGGCAAACCGAGGTAGTCAATAGATCCCTTTCCACATTGCTTAGGGTTTTGCTTAAGGGGAATCATAAATCTTGGGATGAGTATCTTCCCCACATTGAATTTGCTTACAATAGAGTGGTCCATAGCACCACCAAACTCTCACCCTTTGAGGTAGTTTATGGTTTTAACCCTCTCACCCCATTGGACTTATTACCTCTTCCAACTTCTTTTGATTTTGTTCATAAAGAAGGGGTTTCTAAGTGCAAGTTCATAAAATATTTTCATGAGAAGGTTAAACACCAAATTCAAGCCCATGTTGAAAAGATTGCTCATTCTAAAAAAAGGGCAAGAGAGTTAGGTCTTTTAATGAAGGAGATTTAGTTTGGTTGCACTTAAGGAAGGAAAGATTTCCTAATATAAGAAAATCCAAACTTAGTCCCCGAGGTGATGGTTCATTCCAAATCATCAAGAACATCAATAATAATGCTTATCAATTGGATCTTCCTCCGGAATATGGTGTGCATCCTACTTTCAACATTACTGATTTGGTACCTTTTGTAGGTATTTTAGATGAAGAGGGTGACCACCAAGATTTGAGGGCAAATCCTCTTCAAGGGGGAGGGGATGATGTGACCCCAACAAGCCCAACCTCAAATGCATCAACAAGCCCAAGCCAACATCAAGGCCCAATCACTAGAAGCATGATGAGAAAGATTCACATGGGCATCTCACAAGATGATCAAGTCAATCATGGACTTTTTACATTATTCACATGGGCTAAAGAAATCTCTAAGATATGAGATGATGCATGAAGGAAGTAGTCTAGATTTAAATTGGGTCATTGTTTAGGCTTTGCTTTCAATAAAAGCTAGAATACTTTTTGGGATCAATTGGGCTGAGCCCAATGTGCTACCTTTGGCTGAGAATGACTTGAGTGACTCTCCATTTGGGTGCAAGCCAAGCATGAACTAAGCAAGGAGAATGTGATGGAAGCATGGTGCGTGTGACTTGGGCAAGGAGAGTGTGATACGCCACTTGGCATCATCAAGACTCATCTACTACATCACATGGTCTATAATCAAGCTTCTTCTCCAAGCTACATTTGCATTTCATCTTTGTTGCATTTTCTCTTCATTTGGCCGACCATGTTCCTATAAATAGAGCCACTCAAATATTGTAATGGTTACTCTTGAATTGCTAATAGATGCTAGTGTTTGAGATCACCCCACACTTCTATTAATTTGAGAGCATACATGGCTAACCTTCTCCTTCATCTCTTCTAGCCACCTTTCATACCATAACTCCACTTCTACTCTTCATCTTCACCAAATTCTCCATTTTCGAGAGCTTCCTTCCTCTAATTCTCTAGTTTCCGCTGCACTCCATCTTCTCCATGGATTTCCTTCCTCTCCTACTCCAAGGACGTCCATCAAGAGTGGTCCCGCCAGGCGATAGTTGTAGGACCACTGTGCTTTTGGAGTGCGTGCGCCTAGCGATAGGAGCTTTTCCGCCAGGCGGTGTCTGTAAGGATTGATGGTTAAGAGGTGCTACGTGCCTGACGATATGTGTCCCCCACGATGTGGTCTGATAGCGGCAGCGCCCGACAGTACGTGTCCCCCGCCAGGCGATTTTGTTGCTGCAATCTGGGGTTGCTGGATTTTTCATGCGTGATCAAGAAGACTTTTGGTGATGCTTCAAAGGTGGGTTGTTGGTGTTTCTTGAGTTGAGCTAGGAATGTATCTCTTGAGTTGAGCTCGGGATAAGGGTTAAAGACGTGGCATTCCTCGAGTTGAGTTCGGAGTGGCATCCCTCGAGTTGAGCTCGGAATGACGGATGAACACGAGGAACCCTTGAGTTGAGCTCGAGTTGGCGAGTGTTGCTAGTGTGAGTGTGCTGGTTATGGCCAGTACGAATGGGTCCAGATGGATTGCCCTCCTCAACAGTTAGCTGACAAGTTTGGTAGTCTTGGGACGTTGCCAACTATGTTCGTATTTGGAAACTCCACCTGGCGTTACGATGTATGATCCGTAGCAATGGTTTCTTGCACGTGCTTTATCAGTTGTGGCCGATAGGTATGGCAGCAAGTCATCTTGAGTATGGCCATGTGATATGGAACTTCTGGGGTGATTGTATGATATAAATATCTGAGTGTTGTACATGTATATACATTTTTATATGATTTATCTGTTAAGCTCACCCTATCTGCTTGTGTTTGGCAATGATCGTGTGCGCAGGACACGTGAGCAGATGATGTTGATGTAGGTGGCTTTGGTGAGGCCTAGCTACGGAGCGAGGATGACTTGGGGAGTTTTATGATTTTGGAATAAATTGTAAACACCTATGAATGTTTTTATCAGATTTCTAGTTTTGTAATTTATGGATTTCGTATTATCTATTTATTTAATAAAGTTTTAAATTTCCCACATTTTTGGGAAATGATGTATTATTAAATTAAGTTGATATATATTTCTTTATTTTATCATTTAAAACTGTAATATCCGGATGGGATGTTACATTTGGTATCACAAGAAAGGTTTTCAAAATGTTTTTGGGGTTTATGGGGAGTGAGCATACCGTGTTTTGCTTGCGAGACTATTTG
Source organism: Vigna unguiculata (assembly GCF_037176805.1). Taxonomy (NCBI): domain Eukaryota; kingdom Viridiplantae; phylum Streptophyta; class Magnoliopsida; order Fabales; family Fabaceae; genus Vigna; species Vigna unguiculata. The sequence goes on along the minus strand of NC_140800.1, from coordinate 23,622,121 downwards.
ATTCTTGATTGTTAAGTTTTTTGTTGTTTAAGTCTTAATTGGAGCTGTTTGGTGTGAATAGCTGAAAATGTGGCTTGCCTAGGCTATGGCTAACAGGCGGAGGAGGAATACTGCTGGAGCTGATGATATCGCTCAAGCCATTCATCGCATGGTAGACGCGATGCATCCTATTGCAGGACAGCCTAGAGTCGTGGTGGCACCTACTCGCCCAATGACGATGGAAGACTTTATGAGGCACAAGCCCTCAAAATTCACTGGAAAAATCACCCCTGATGAGGGAGACGCATGGCTCAGAGAGTGTGAGAAGATCTACAGAGTGATAGACTGCACCGACGCACAAAAGTTGTCTTGCGTCACCTTCTTGCTAGTGGCGGATGCTGAGTACTGGTGGGTAGGAATGCAGCAGTTGATGCAGACTCGGCAGAGGAGATTACTTGGACATCCTGTAGGATGAGATTCCTAGAGAAATACTTCCCGGATAGTGCCAAACATGAGAGGGAAGTTGAATTCCTCACTTTCCAACAGGGGAACTAGACTGTGCAAGCATACACAGACAGGTTTGAGTACTTGCTGATATTTTATTCGCCCGTTGTTACCGAGGAGTGGAGGTGCAGAAAGTACGAGGGTGGTCTGAAACATGAGTTGTGTCGTTTCATAGTACCACTCCAGATCAGGGAGTTTCCATTCTTGGTAGAACAAGCCAAGGCGGTTGAACGACTAGAGATGAGGCCTAGTAAGGTGGTGCGATCCCAGAAGACTACTGTAGACACTCGCCAACAGAAGAAACCATATAACAGACCACCATCTTCTTTCAGGAAACTACAATGTTTCAACGGTGGTGGAGAGCATCTAAGGAGGGATTGCCTAAAACCCTCTTGCAGTTCGGGAGGAGGACCTAGCACTAGCAAGTGCTACGAATGTGATTGATAGAGGCCGTACCCCACCAAATTAAATCATATTAAATGCAGTACATGAAAGTGAACCAAGTCGTCTCCCAACGACCAATATTTTCATTCAAAGCGAAATTTTCAGATGAACACAACAATAAAACATAGGGGGGGTTGGCAGACAGATTCAGAATACTAATCAACAGATTAAATTAAATGCTACAGTGATTAAAACCGTATTGACATCCTTGATTCAAACACAATTTCACTTATCATAGGCCACCAAATTAACACCAACTCTGCCTTATCTCAATCCACTAGATAATAATTCACTAAGTGAAAATTACAATCTAGCTTCATTATGCAATTAAGCAATGCACACATCCTTAAATTCGTGACAACCAAGCTACATACATTAAGCATGAACGTATCTTAGCCAAAACATATGCAATTACTCTGTAAATTAAGCATTAACAGATTCACCACATGCATTCCACGAATTCAGAACAAAAACATGACAGATTTCACAAAAGAAGCACAAACCTCAAAGCTTCATTGCATTTTTCAACAAGGAGTCAATACACGAATTTAGCTAGACATGGAAATGAGCAATTAAACACTTCAAAATTGGAATCACAAAAACAGAACCAAGATGAAGTAGCGGCTCCCCTTCCATGCAGACCTAATTTTCGTAGTCATTTCACCCCCTGCCACTCAAAATTACGAAACTGCCATTATGAGCTGTAGAATTACAAAAATGCCACTCTAGGCCTCAAATGTTGACCCATTGACTTTGCTGACTGGAAATGACATGGAAATGATGTGGAAATGATTTGGTGACTCTCTTCAACTGAATATTGATGTCCAAGCTCCAAAATTTGCTTCACCCAAATACCTAAAAATAATTAAAAACAAAAATTAGGCCAAATAATGTGAAATTAGTCCAAATTCGGAATAGTGGCCCAATAAAGCCCAACAGATGAAAAACACTCTAAAGATGAACAATTAAGCACTAATCAATTGTCTAATGGGTACATAAAGGCTAGTGGATTGGAAGAAAATAATGACTCATCAGCGATCAGACGGGACACTATGCCCGACATTGCCCAACAAGAAACTAGATAGAGGTGCGCCAGCGAAGAAACTAGTTGGAGATAGGCCCAGAGCACTAGGGCGTGTATTTACCTTGACAACCACCGAGGCAACCTAGTTAGGTAACCTGGTGCAACTTTCATGTTTGTTGTTTGCTCATGAGGTTGTGGTGTTGTTTGATTCAGGAGCCACCCATTCATTCGTGTCTAATGAATGTGTGAGGAGGCTCAAACTTGTGCTGCGAGAGTTGGGGTGCGAGCTGATAGTTGCGACACCAGCATCTGGCGAGGTATCCACCACATCTATGTGTGTGGGATGCCCTATGGAAGTGGCATGCTACAGGTTCAAGGTGAATCTCATTTGCTTGCCAATGGAGGGCTTGGACGTGATTCTAGGAATGGATTGGTTGTCGGTCAATCATATTGTTATCGATTGCAGGCGTCGCAGTGTGATTTTTCCAGAGACTATGGGGCTGGAGTTGATCTCAGCTTAGAAGGCGATGAAGGAAGTAGAAGTTGGAGCTACTTGTTTCATGCTAGTGGCTCATGGAGAGAAGAAGAGTACAACTGAGCAAATTAGAAGCATACCCGTGGTGGATGAGTATGTGGATGTCTTTCCAAACCAGATACCAGAATTGCCACCGAGTAGGGATGTGGATTTCACTATTGATCTCATTCCTAGAGCCGACCCAGTATCTATGGCACCGTATCGGATGGCGCCAACCGAGTTGGCTGAGTTGAAGAAGCAGATTAAAGACTTGTTTGAGAAGTTTATCAAACCGAGTGCATCACCATGGAGAGCACTAGTATTACTAGTGAAGAAAAAAGATGGCAGCTCAAGACTGTGTGTGGACTACCGGCAGTTGAATAAGTTAATAATAAAGAATAAATATCCACTACCGAGGATTGATGATCTGTTGGATCAGTTGTGGGGAGTCGCAGTGTTCTCTAAAATTGACTTGAGGTTTGGATTTCATCAGATCTTGGTCAAGCCTGAGGATGTGCAGAAGATGGCTTTCAGGTCACGCTACGGGCATTTTGAGTATGTGGTGATGTCGTTTGGGGTGACAAATGCTCTTGTGATCTTCTTGGACTACATGAACATAATTTTTTGGCCGTACCTGGATCAGTTTGTCGTTGTATTCATTGACGACATAATAATATATTCTGAGAGTCGGGAAGAACACGTAGAACATCTAAGAGTGGTGTTGGAAATTCTTAGAGAGCATCGACTGTATGGAAAGCTGTCAAAGTGTGAGTTTTGGCTGGATGAGGTTTAGTTCTTGGGTCATGTAATCTCAACCCAAGGGATAATAGTAGACCCGACTAAGAGTGAGACAATAGTGAATTGGGAGAGGCCATAAATAGATACTGAGATGCGAAGTTTCCTGGGTTTAGCAGGATACTACAGGCAATTCGTCGAGGGGTTCTCCAAGATGGTAAGTCCGTTGACACAGCTCACCAGAAAGGACCAGCCTTTCTCATGGACAGATGAGTGTGAGGCCTGTTTTGAGGATATGAAAAGGAGGTTGACGATCACTGATGCTGGCTATTGCAGTCACGACTAAGACATTCTGATGAAGGATTGACCTCAATCAAGGATGGAGGCACATGCTTAAGAAGACTAAGCATGTTTAGAAAGGAAGTTCACTAATCCTTCATCCCTTTCATTTATGCTTGTTATTTTTGATTCCCTAAGTTGACTTAGTTGAATCAACTTTAGTTGACTTGTTGACCTTTGACTAGGTTTGACTTGTTGACTATAGTTGACTTGACTTAAGCCAACATGCTAATCTATGTTTATTTGCTTTGTAGGTTAATTAGGAGTAAGAAAGCAATGCTAGGTGGCACATGGTGATTGGGGAGCATAAATGATGTGGAGGAGAGAGTAAAGCAAAGGCATAAAGCATAAAGAAAAAGGCATAAAGCAAGTGTACCTATGTACCTTTGGTCTCCTTTGTTTTTAGCACACTATGGCCACTTTCTAGAGACATATGAGACATATTCTTGGTCTCCTTTTATCCTAGAACGAAATTAGCCTTGCACACACCATAGTTAGCTCTTTTGTCTCTCATTTTTGTAACCTTATTTGACCTAGTTTCTAGAAGCTAGGGTTAGGTTTTTGTAGAGACATCCTTAGGTATCTTTTATTTGCTTAGAGGCCCCTAAACTCTTCTATATAAGGGGTGCTCCTAGACATGTAAAAGGGTTGAACATTTTGAAGTAAAAACACTCTTGTGTCTCAACCATTTGTGAGAGTTTCCTCCCTAGGGAGTGAATACTTTTAAGCCTTATCTTGCATAGCAAGTGGCGGCACACATCCACTCATCTTCAAGGTTGCCATGGCTTCTAGCCTAGCCTTGTAGTGGCGTGCTTCTCACATTCTTACCATTTCTTTCCTTTCCATTTTGTGTTTTCTTCTTCCTTTAATTGTTCTTGGTTTTCTATGGTTTATGTGCTTTCCATTTTCTTTTCATTTTGAATCAATCCATCATCTTCTTCTCTTGAGCTTTGTGAAAGGAACCTTCACATCTAGATAGCTTGCTATCTTAATGTCCAGTGGGGATTTCACTTAGCTTTCTAAATCAACTCACACCATATTCAATAATCTTAAAAAGGAACAAGATAATCCTTCATCACATTCGAAGTGTACTGTGATGCTTCCTATCAGGGTTTGGGTTATGTGTTGATACAGGAGAAATGACTAGTTGCTTATGCATCTTGTCAATTGAAGGTGCATGAGAAGAATTACCCTACTCATGACTTGGAGCTAGCTGCAATAGTGTTTGCGCCAAAGACTTGGCGGCACTATTTGTATGGTTCACAATTTCAGGTGTTTATTGATCACAAGAGCTTGAAGTACTTGTTTGATTAGAAGGAACTGAACATGAGGCAACGCAGGTGGATGGAGTACTTAAAGGATCACAAATTTGAGCTTTTATATCATACTGGCAAAGCCAATGTCGTTGCAGATGCTTTGAGCAAAAAGAGCGTGCATGTGTCTGCCATGATGATAAAAGAACTAGAGCTTATTGAGAAGTTGCAAAAGATGAACTTGGGGTTACACACGGGCGTTGATTACATACGTTGCAGTATGCTGCGAATCACTAATGAGTTCCTAGACGAGGTTCAAGTGGAACAGGGTAAGGATCATGAGCTGTAGTAGATAATTGGCGAGTTGGGCACCGAGAAAAGAAAAGACTTCAGGATGGATAAAGACGACATCCTACGTTTTAGAGAGTGTGTGTACCCCAAGAGTCGAGTATTGAGGAAGATGCTCTTGGATGAAGGGCATAAGTTTCGTCTTAACATACATCCAGGTATGACTAAGATGTATAAAGATTTGAAAGCGACATTCTGGTGGACGGGTATGAAGACAGATGTGGCCGATTATATTGCTTCTTGCTTGGTATGCCAGAAGGTGAAGATTGAGCATCAGAGGTCGGGTGGCACGTTGGAGCCTCTAGACGTTCCTTAGTGGAAATGGGACAACATTTCCATGGATTTTGTTACACATTTACCGAGGTCAGTGAGGGGACATGACTCGATCTAGGGATGAGATCGCAGAAGGCAACATTGGGTACACAGTTAAGAATGAGCTCAGCTTATCATCCTTAGATAGATGGGCAGTCTGAGAGGATCATCCAGTAATTGGAAGATTTGATAAGGACTTGTGTATTAGATCACTTGGGCACCTGGAGTGATATGTTCTCGTTGGTGGAGTTCACTTATAATAATAGCTATCATTCTAGTATTGGAATGGCACCATACAAGGCTTTGTATGGTAGGTGATGCAGGACTCCGTTGTGTTGGCAACAGGATGGGGAGTCAATGGTTCTTGGGCCAGAGTTCTTACAGCAGACTATTGAGAAAGTAAAGGTGATATAGGATCGGATGCGTGCAATTAAGAGTCGGCAGAAATCCTACGTAGATAAGAGGAAGAGGCCGCTTGAGTTTGAGGCAGGCGACCATGTGTTCCTCAGGGTTACACCTACAGTAGGTATTGGGAGAGCACTCAAGTCTAGGAAATTAACTCCTCGTTTCATTGGTTCGTACAAGATCACGAGGAAATTAAGTCATATGAGATTTGCTTTGCCACCTTGTAAGACCCGTGGAAATTAATTAATTAAATAATTAATTAATCAATAAATGTGGGTGGTGGGAACTTTGAAGTCATTAAATTTTAATTGGTATGACGTGGAAAAGTACTAGCTCAAATGGTTGAGAGTACTTAATTGTGTGAGAGGACTTGGGTTTAAGTCTATGTATGCCATTTATGCGTTGTTTGATTTATTATTATTTTGATAATATAATTGAGTCTATTGAGTGATAGTATAATTGTAGAACTTTGATAATTATCACTAAATATGAGTTGGTTGAATGGTTGTGTAGGATTTTGACATTTGAATGGTCATGGGTTCTGATGAAGGATTATCTTGTTTCCTTTTAGAGTTATGAATATGGTGAAGTTATTTAAGAAAGCTTTTTGAAAATTCCCACTGGACATTAAGATAGCAAGCTATCTAGATGTGAAGGTTCATTTCTCAAGCTCATGAAAGGAAGAAGAGAGTTGGATTCAAGCTTAAACTCACACAACATTAACAACACTTAAAGAACCAAAATGAAAGAAGAAACATTAAAAATGGAAAGCATAGAAGATGAAGCATGGAAGAAGCACGCCACTCATAGGGGGGGATCTAAGCCAACCAAGCCCTAGAGATGAGTGATGGTGCCGCCACTTGCAAGCAAGATAAGGCAAAGGTGAGTTCACTTCTAGGAAGGAGAGCTCACGAAAATTTAAAGGTTGAAACACAATAGTTTAGAAACAAAATGATCAACCCTTTTACAAGACAAGGAGCACCCTTTAAATAGGAGTTCATAGGGGTCCTTTAGCAAATACAAAAACATGAAAAAGGATTAACTAGCAAACCCTAAACCTAATGTGAGAGTGAGTCTTTGCCAAGTGAAGGGAGATGATTGGTGGAGGCATTCCCATGAGGATTCTAGGCCAAAAGAAGAAGGAGACCAAGTGACCTTCTAAGGCATAAACCACAAAGGCAAAAGGAGACAAGGTACATGTCTATTTTTGCTTTTGCTTTATGCTTTTTGCTTTCCTCTCTCTTCCACTTCATCCAAGTGCTCCAATCACCAAGTGCCACCTAGCCATGCTCTACTTTCTCTTAATTACCTACAAAACAAGACAAACAAGGATTAGCATGTTGGTTTAAGTTAATCTAATCTTGGTCAAAGGTCAACTTTGGATCAAAGTCAACAAGTCAACCAAAATAAGTCAACTAGAAACCAACTTAGGGAATTCAAACTAAAGTAATGCAAAACAAAGATAAAGGTGATGGAATAGAAGACTCCCCTCTAGACATGCTTCTAGTGATCCTTTTTGAGGGAGCTTCTAAGGAGGTGGTCACGCCTTCATCATCCTCCCCTTCTTGGAGAGAATTCGACCACGAATTCTTAAACCATTCTTTGGGGGAGGCCAACCCTTGATGGCCATCACTTTTTCTTGGTCCACATGGACTCCATGTTGATTTATTTTGAAACCTAGGAAGATCACATGATCCATCCCAAACATACATTTCTCCATGTTAGCATACAAAGATGCTTTCCTTAAGGTCTCTAACACACTCCTTAAATGATGCAAGTGGTCATCTTTAGACATACTATAAATGAGAATGTCATCAAAGTACACCACAACAAACTTCCCTAAGAACTCTCTAAGAACATGGTGCATGAGTCTCATGAATGTACTAGGTGCATTGGTCAAGCCAAAAGGCATGACTAACCACTCATATAATCCAAACTTAGTCTTGAAAGAGGTTTTCCATTCATCACCTTCTTTGATTCTAATTTGATTGTACCCACTCTTCAAGTCTATTTTGGAAAATATGGTTGCACCATGTAACTCATCAATCAAATCATCTAATCTAGGAATATGATGCCTATACTTGATGGTTATGTTGTTGATAGCCCTACAATCTATGCACATTCTCTATGTTCCATCCTTTTTGGGGACAAGAATCACGGGCATTGCACAAGGACTCATGCTATGTTGCACCCACCCCTTTTCTAACAACTCATTCACTTGTTTTTGAATTTCCTTAGCCTCCTCGGGACTAGTCCTATAGGCTGGCCTATTAGGCAAAGATGAGCCTTGTATGAAATCAATTTGGTGTTCTATACCTCTTAGGGGTGGGAGACCCTTTGGAGGTTCTTGAAAAACATCTTTGAACTCATCTAAGACTAATGACAAGTCTAAGGGACATCTAGAGTGAGGGTTTTGGAAGGAGGGGGAAGATTCACTAGGATAAGCTAGGAAGATGGGTTTTTGGGCAAGCATTACCTTCTTCACCCCTTTGAGGGTGATCATGCTCTTCTTGGACTCATTGCCATGCCCTTGCGCCTTCTTTTGCGCCTTCTCTTCTTTTCTTTTCTTTATCATTTGCAATTGGTCCTCATTGACTTCTCTTGGTGAAAGAGGTAGTAATGTGATTTTTTTGCCTTGGAAGCTAAATGTAAATTTGTTGGCATGGCCATCATGAAAAGCTTTCCTATCAAATTGCCATGGCCTTCCTAATAAAATGTGGGTTGTTTCCATGGGCACTAAGTCACATAATACCTCATCTTTGTAGTTTCCAATGGAGAAGTTAATAAAGACTTGTTTGTCCACTTTAATCTCACCTTCCTCACTAAGCCAAGAAAGCTTATAGGGCTTGGCATGAGGGATGGTTTTCAAGCCAAGCTTGTCCACAACCCTTATACTAGCCACATTAACACAACTTCCACTATCAATTATGAGGGAGCAAGTTTTGTTGTTGATTTGGCACCTTGAGTGAAAAATATTTTCTCTTTAGTTTTCAAATTCTTTAGGCACTTGGCCTAGCATGCGCCTAACCTCCAAAAAACCTCCTTCATTAGGTTTGATTTCATCCTCACTTGAAGATTGTGAAGAAGTGTGGGAGGAAGAACTTTTAGGGGAGGGGGTAGAAGAATGTTCACTTTCAACCTCTCCTTTAGGGTTCAAGATCATGTTCCTCTTTGTTGGGCAATTTGAAGCAATGTGACCATAGCCCAAACACTTAAAACATTTTATGGAACTAGTTCTTGAACTTTGAGAAGAGTTTGCACTTTCATGGGAGGTTCTAGACGAATTAGTCCTAGGTGGGTGGTCTTTGGGAGGTGGTTTCTCATCCTTTCTTTCTTTTCCTTTCCAAGTTCTAGAGTAGTATTCATTATATGAAGTATTTCTCTTGGCCTCTTGTTTCTTTTTCAATTGACTTTCAACTTTTAAGGCCAAGTGTTGTCAAGAGTGGAATACTCATATAACTCAACTACATCTTGAACTTCTCTTCTAAGACCACTCACAAATCTAGCTACCTTTTCTTCCTCACTTTCAAATTGGAGTCCTACTTTGAGAAGCATGGACTCCATCATTTTAAAATATTCATTCACACACATAGACCCTTGTTGAAGCCTTTGGAGCTTCAAAAGAGTCTCCCTCCTATAGTAGGAAGGAACAAATCTAGCACGCATCAAAGTTTTAATGTCCATCCAAGAGGCCGCGGGTGGCTCTTGGTTAATATTGTCCATACACAATTGATGCCACCATGTCATGGCATAATCTTCAAATTCTAAAACTACTAAATCTACTTGTCTTGATCACTAACTAAATGAATATTGAAGATTTGGTCCACTTTTTGCTCCCACTCTATGTAGAGGTTTGGATCATTCTCCCCCTTGAACTTTGGAATCTTAATTGGTGGAGGTTGTCTTTGTGGGAGAATGATGGAGGCGTGGTCCGGGATCGTCACATGGTTTTCATAGCAGTTGATGGGATCATGCCCAAGACCTTTAAAGAGATCTCAGATTAGCTTTAGATCATAGAATAGGAACTCTTATAATTCTTGCAATGTTTTTGTTTGGGCTTTACCAGACCTTTAGTTATATTGGGCCTTTTTGGTGTTTCGGCCCATAGTATATAAGCCATTGTGAGACACATTTGTATTTAGATTTGAGTTTTATGAAACAGTGAGTTTTCTCTCAAGTCTCAAGGTTCTCCCCAGAACCACCGATCCTTATCTTTGAATCTCCGATTCAAAGTGGCGGATCTTCCTCACTTATCTTGGAATCTCCTCCAAGTGGCGTGAATTCCTCCCATTCCGAAAACCCCCAAATCGACATCCTCCATTTTCCCCATTCGTTGTAGGGTTCATACCCATTTTTTCGTATTAGACGAATTTCCACCCCCAAATCCGAGACGATCCTTCATCATCTGGTAATCAGAGCTCGGTTCGTAGTCTTTTGTGTTTCGTTTCGTATTTTCACGTTTTTCCTTCCGAAGTGGGTCGTCGTGCGTTTCTTGTTGTGTTATTTTGCATTCTGGATTCTCGTGTTTGTTCTCGGGCATTGATTCAGTGATTTCTAGAACATATCAAGTAGAAGGCAGTTGTTGTTTCTCCTTCCGCATGACCAATAATCAGTGGCCCAACTGAACTTTTGGTTGGCACACACAAGTACCGATTTGAGTGCGTTGCAACATCTTGGTTCAGTTAAGTGCAGATCTTTGGAGGAGAAATTGAGATTGCAGGTGCTAGTTGGATCTGTGGCGATTGGAGAATATTTGGATCAATTGAACTGGTGAAATTTGGTTGCAGCCCATGTGTTTGTGAAATTGATTCAGCGGAGATAAATTGTGAAATTGAAGTTACTTGTGACAAGCGCGACAAAGGTTGGCCAAGTGGAGAGAGCCATTCTGGTTTCCAAAGAAAATTTTGATGTGGTGCAGTGAATTTGGATTACCACGTTGTGTTTGGCTTCTCGGTGCAAATCTAATACTCTCTTTTTGCTTAGTAGTGCCCAAGATTAAGCGCAAGTTTGAAGTCTTCTATTTGCTGTAGAGAGAAATTAGTTCGTTTGGCTAGGTGGAGTGTAGATCGTTGATGGAAATTGAAATTGGAGGTAATTGTCTTTTGGTGTGGAAGCGGCAGCGTGATATTGATATTACTAGAGCCTCATTCGGTTCAGACCTTTGCAATTACTTAAATTATATCCTTCCAAGTTGGATGCACTAATTACTTTAGCCACACGTGTAGAAACAATTTAATCATCCTTTGGTCTGCAATGCTTGACGCCAATCAATTTCTTGATGTCCATTGTGGTGAAGAGCTACACATAATCCAAGTGATGGTAGCATGGAGTTCTGATTCCTTTTGGCAGCAAAGGGTCCAATAATATCACATTGGAGAGGTGTGACACAATTGTGATTGTAGGTGGAGGACTTGTGCTTGAAGCGGTGGATTTTAGTTGGTCCAGAGACAAGTGTTGGTTTTAGTGGAGTATGTTCGAAAGCATCAACACGTTTAATTGGCTGCAGCTATATTTATGCCTCCCTCGCTTAAACCCTGCAAACAACAACATCCACTTTGAAGAGTATTTCCAGCCTTTTTCCAAAGCTGAATGGTCCACTTAATTGGTTCACTTCCAAGTTTGTTTCTACATAAATTGCATCAGCAATGCGTATTGGAATTGGGTGCAGCAACCTCACGTTACAACAACACCTCTTTTGTTTATTTGGCAACCTTATTAGGTGAAGTATTGGCCAAATTAAGCCCTTGGCCTAAGCGGTGTAACTGTAACCTTTGATTGGCATCAGTGAAATGGTGCTTGGAAGCAAAACATCTATAATTTTCTTGGTGCAGTTTTCTGAATTGATTCAGTGGCAGTCTTAAATTTTTTAAGCAGAACAACTTGATTTTTGAACACGTGTGGCAGCAGCTGGTTCTCTCTTTGTGATGTCATAATCTTCTTGGTCCATTCGGCGCAAATTACAGCAGCTAAATTTGTTTTATGTAGGGAAATTGGACAACGGTTCATTGGAGCAAACTTTTGTTTCAAGATTTGGTAGCAACTCCATTTATTTTCTCTCGGTGCAGGAGTTTAGTGCTAAGGATTACAACTTAAAATCCAGTCGGTGCCGCTAAATGGGTGTGATGTTTCACGTGGCATTCAATGGCAGCCTTTCTAGGATTACACTTCTAGTTGTCATTCGGTGCAGCGTAGAGTTTTAGTGCAGCAAAACCTGAATTGTCTAGAATTGGTAGCAGCCTCCTTTGCCTCTTGCAATTCACAACAGCTAGTCTACTCACTTTGGTGCAGGACCTCAACCCCGTCGCTTAAGCGAAACAATTTGCAGCAACATGTTTTTTGGAAATTCTGGAAAATGACAACAACCAATTTTAGTCCAAGCGGTGCCAATACTTTCTAGATTCCTTGGTGCAGTGGATAGAATTTGGTTGGAGTATTTGTTTGCGGGTTCAACATATTTCTTTAAAAGGTGGTGGGATATTTTGGTCATTGTGGTTGGCTCCTTGCTCCACTCGGTGCAATTGAATCAAAATGTGACAACCACACCCCTAGCTTCAAGTGCTGCAGTATGTTTTTCTTGAATTGGTGCATGTGGCTTAGTTACATGTGCTTTTTGAAGCAGTGCAGAATTTGCCCTGGCTGTTTTTGGTGCTGATTTGAAGCTTGAAACAACAGCCATATCATGCGTGTTATTCATCTTTTACTGCTGCTTTGGCCTACCACCGTGGATGCTATCCTGAGGTGATTTTTGGTGCTGTTTTGGGGTATTCTTTGGTGCAAAATTGGGGCACTTTAGTCATGTTTCTAGTTGAATTTGTGATGCACTTTTTGCATTTTGCTTTGCTTAGTTCTTATCATTTAGAGTTAGAAATTGTTCATTATTGCTTTGCTTGAGTCGCTTGTCCATCATTTCTCTGAGTTTGATTTTCCTTGGTTTCTTGTGTTGTGGGGCAATGTACCTTGAGCTAAATTGTTGGAAGTATTGCTTGTGGGAGTTTGAATTAATCATCACATTTTAGCTTGAGTATTTTGTTTCACATTTCTAATAGTAATTCTAAATAGCTGTTTAGATTACTTTTGTCTTTAAAAGTGCTTTTCTCGTTGTCATAGTCCTAGTTTTGTCACATATTACTCTTCTTGGTTTAGCCCTTTCTTGATTTTGGTGCTTTTGTAGTTTGTCTTCAAATTTCCTTGGTTTTGTCTTAGAGTTTTCTTTCCTTGGCCTCCTGAGTTGGGCTTAGATCTGTTACATCTTTCACTTTGATGTTGAATTCTTGATGGGTTGATTGGAGGTTCTTTGAAGAATTGAACAGGAACTTGAGAGCGAGTGAATACACTTTGAGAGTGAAATACGAGTGGAATTGAGTGTAAACACGTAAGGAGTGGTGAGGCCCATTTAATAATTTTATCCCCATTACTATTGCTAACCACTTACTGTGTTTTGTGTTAGTTCTTGTTTCCTCTCTTTCACTGCAGGAATTAGGAATTCTGAGCACTCCAGAATGTTCCATACACGTTCAACCTTGATAGAAGATATCAACTTCATTGTGTCCAGAATTATCAAGTTGAATAGCAAACTTGGGAATCTTAGAAGGGAGCACCATGAAGAAAGACGATCATTGCCAAAAGACAAAACAAGTGCTATTAGATGCACCAAGTGTGAAGGTTATGGACACGAAAATTATCAATGTCCTAATTGGAACGCAAAGTACATGAATCTTCAGGAACTCCAGGATTACATTGTATACTTGAAAGAGATAAAGAGGAGTGTTAGGCGAAAGCTCGAAGTTAGGCAAGAGCAACAAACAAAAAGGGAGCATGAAAAGTCGGAAAGAGCATTAAAGGAAATGTGGGAAAAAGCAAGACAAAAGAGAGAGCTAAAAGAGAGAAAGGAGCAAGAGCTAAGAGAACAAAAGATGAAAGAGCTTAGAGAAAGAAAAGAAAAACTGCTAAGAGAGCAAGAAGAGAAAGAACAAAGAGAGAAACACGAGAATGAGTCTCTCCTCACACTCGTGGCATGCATGGTTGAGATGAAATCCTTAAAGGGGGATGATAATGTGTTAAATTGTTGTTCCCATTCACATCATGATTTTTCATTGGGAACACTTACTAACCCCTCTCTTTTTGTCTTAGTGCCTAGGGAAGACTTATACATTAAGGAGCAATGGCATAAGCAATGGGGTGAGGAAAGGATGATAGAAAAGGCAACAACAACATGGGCAACTGATGAGTACGTATTTTTGCCCTCATTTAATGTTTAATTCTGGGTATTTAATTGAATTTATGTGCCTAAAGAGTGATTTAATTGATAATTTTGATAATTAGGTTGTTTGAGCTTGTGTGATAAAAATGTCTTAAAAAGTGATTTTTAGCTGCATAAATTATTTTTGGATATTTTAACGTTTGTTGATGCAGCTGAAGTTAAGTTTTAAGCTCATTTAGAGGTGTGGAAATAAATTGATTAAAGCTTCATGACACCTTAAAGATAAATCAAAGAATAAGAAATTATCAAAAGCACAAAAATTCAGGCCAAGCATTACATGAAGACGGCAAGAAAAGCTTGAAAAAGTGAAGAAGTTTGGCTAAACCAAGAAGAGAGGAAAGAAAAATTGGACCTTGCGGTTTTCTTTATTTTTGTGATAGAAGATAATTTGGGAAAATATATCTTTAGATATTTTATTTGATATTTTTAAATAATTATCTTATTTAATTATATCATAAAATATTAAAAGATAATAACTACCAAATATTTTTAAATATGACAAGATCTTCTTGAATCTTTTTAGTTCCACAACAAACAAATATATCTTGAAGATATTGGATTATTTAGAAGATAATTTGAGGAGATTGCAAAGGGTTGATTTGGAATATTAATACAAATATTAATTGGTGATAATTTATCATATATCTTTAAGTAATTAATTAATTTAATTATATTAGATATTGATATTATCAACCAATTATATTTGTCAAATAGTCTATATCTCTCCAAGTATTTTTAAATATTTATATTTATCTTTATTTCAAAAGATATTTGAGAGATTTTAGCAACAGAAAAGCTCAGTCCAATTCCTATATAAAGAGACCAAGGGAGAAGTAGAAAACAAGCTGGGGACTTCGGAGTTTTGGAACCCTTAGGGGTGCCTAATTTCGTTTCCTTCCTCTCTCTTTTATTCTCTCTATTCTTCTTTTGTATTTCATGGATTGCTAAACTTCTTGGGTTGATTCCATTGTAATTTCATTATGGATTTTGAGGTTAGAATGAATTAATTTCTTTGTTCTTTTTATTATTGTTGAGGTTTTAATTCATCTATGTCTTTTATCTTTGAATCTCGTAAAAAGTAATGATTTTAAATCTATATGCATGTTGATTATATGAGTTCAAGGGTTTTTAAATTTAATTGAGACTTTACTTTGATTTTATTTAGAAACTTTCATGTGATTAAATGAGTTTTTACCACTAATTGAGACTTTACTTTGGTTAAAGGTATTTACTCTAATGAAAATTAATCGAGACTTTACTTTGATTAATTAAGCTTTTTATTTGGTGAGGAGATTAAAGAATAGACATGATTAGGCATAGTAAAATTTGACTGAGACTGTACTTTGATTGAATTTACTATGGATAATCTAAAAGTTCTCACTTTTAATTGAGACTGTACTTTGGTTAAAAGTGAGAACGCCAACAAATTAATTGAGACTTTACATTGATTAATTTGCAAATCTACAACAATAATTAATTGAGCAATAATCTTTAGATAACCGATGATGAATCTATTTTGAAAAAGCAATGGAATCAATCTATTTTCTTTACTATTATTTTTATTTCTTTTTATCTTTTAAATTTTATTTCTATCTTTGTTTATCTTAATCCCCTATATTTTTTTATAATTTTATTTGACTAACTCTTGTATAGTTTTATAAGAACTAATTTGTTAAAAATCAATTCCGTGTTCGTTGGGAGACGACTTTGGGTTACTTTACCCTTTCTATTCTGTTGACTACTATCTTAACAATACTGAAGTTGTTCTAGATAAGTAGTATTAATTTGATCGCGTCAACGACAGCGTTATCAGCAACACATGAACCTGCCTTTAATCATCTGCTTGTGTGTTTGTCCTGTCCTGAAAATCCTAAGGGATTCCAAGGACACTCTTTTTCTATTATGATTACTATGGGTTGTTTTCCTTTTTGTTTCACTGTGGATAATACAATTGTGTTTAAACTCTTTGATTTGTTCTACAGGTTTATCTTTGATCCAGGAGGACAATCTCCAAACACCTTGATAATAAGAGATTGGCCTCTTTTATGATTCCAATCTCATTTTTTTTATATAGCCTTTCATTTATGTCTTTAGACTATTATGGTTTTGTGTGTGTTCACACTTATGTTTGTGTGTTTGGTTGTAGGTAATAAAGCGCTAAAATTCGAGGTCGAATTTTCTCCAACCTGGAGGCAATGATGGAGGCGTGGTCCGGGATCGTCACATGGTTTTCAGAGCAGTTGATGGGATCATGCCCAAGACCTTTAAAGAGATCTCAGATTAGCTTTAGATCATAGAATAGGAACTCTTATAATTCTTGTAATGTTTTTGTTTGGGCTTTACCAGACCTTTAGTTATATTGGGCCTTTTTGGTGTTTCGGCCCATAGTATATAAGCCATTGTGAGACACATTTGTATTTAGATTTGAGTTTTATGAAACAGTGAGTTTTCTCTCAAGTCTCGAGGTTCTCCCCAGAACCACCGATCCTTATCTTTGAATCTCCGATTCAAAGTGGCGGATCTTCCTCACTTATCTTGGAATCTCCTCCAAGTGGCGTGAATTCCTCCCATTCCGAAAACCCCCAAATCGACATCCTCCATTTTCCCCATTCGTTGTAGGGTTCATACCCATTTTATCGTAATAGACGAATTTCCACCCCCAAATCCGAGACGATCCTTCATCAGAGTTGATTGCGCCTTCCACCACCATCATAGTCGTGCCTTCTTCTTCTTCCACCATGGCTAGAGTCCTCGAAAGAGGACCTCCTCCTTCTCCTCTCATCTTCCCTAAGCTCAAGTCTTTGGATGTGCTCTTGTAGGAAGATCTCACTTTGCCTCCTATCCGCCCTCAATTGGTCAAAAGTTTCTCTCCTACTCACTTCCATCTCACGTAAGATGTTGGCAAGGGTCATTTGTTCACTTTCTTGGGCCATAGGAGTCACCATGGGAGGGGAATAAGGTGAGACCGACTCCTCCTCTTCTTCTACCTCCAAGATTGGATCCATATTCATGTTCCTACACCAAATACTCACAAAAAACCGAGACAAGGAAGAGGTTAGCTAACAAAAAAATTCCAAACCCGAGACCAAGTGTGGTCTTCTCAAGCACCCAAGTGTTTTTGATCACACTCCCAAAGCACACAAGCAAGGCTAGCACTCAAAAACCTTCCAAACAAGTGAAAATACCTTTAAAGAGATGAAAACCTTTTCAAAGCTCAAACAAGTGGCTCGACCACAACACTCTAGGAAGACAAGGAAAAGAAAACTACTAAGACAAAACAAAGATTACCTAAGGACAAGCAAGCAAAGCTCAAAAAACAAGAAAGTTTAACTTCTAAGGAAACTTGTTTTTAAAGACAAAACTTGAACAAGACTAAAGCAATGAAAAGCACTTTCAAAGACTCTATGGAAAGCATTTGAACAAGCCAAGATTATACCTCAAATTATGCATACACCAAGAAAGATCATAACCAAGTTAAAGCATGGAACTAATTTGCCAATATCACCCAAAATCCAAGTATAAAATTTGGTAGCATAACACCTAGTAAAAATGGCCAAATGGATTCACCAAGCAACACATTAGCTCTCGGCCAAACTGTTTTTGGTCATGAAAATAATTTTTCTTTTTAAAACTAGGTACTTAAGAAGATGAGAAGGATATTTTAGGGTGTCTTGAACACTTAGTTCCCAAAAAAATTAGGTCAAAATCAATTTCAAGGAGCATACAACAACAAAAGGCATAGATCTCATGCAATAGCTCAAATACTTAGAAGCAAGAACAAGAAAACTCAAAGAAGCATATGACAAGAGACTCAAGCATCCAAAGACATGTTATCCAACCACATTTAGGAGCAAAAGAGTCACAAAACCGAAGCCAAAATTGCCACAACATAACCTGAAAACGTTGTTTTTCATATTCTCGGCAGCCCTGACCTTTGCTCACTCATTTGATCATAACTCTCTCCACAGAACTCCAAATGCGTTAATTCTTTTTTTGTTGGAAACTAGACTCACAGAGATTTCTTTTGATATAAAGAACGTTACTTTTGGACCACTGAGGTAGCTGCAGTTTTCTTTTCAAAAACGCACACGTTGCTGCCAGCACTGTTTTTATGTGGACCATTCAAAGATAGCTACACAAGATAAGGTTAGAACATGAAAACACCATATTCAAGGACAACCAAAGCTCTAGATACCAAATGATGAAGGATTATCTTGTTTCCTTTTAGAGTTATGAATATGGTGAAGTTATTTAAGAAAGCTTTTTGAAAATTCCCACTGGACATTAAGATAGCAAGCTATCTAAATGTGAAGGTTCATTTCTCAAGCTCATGAAAGGAAGAAGAGAGTTGGATTCAAGCTTAAACTCACACAACATTAACAACACTTAAAGAACCAAAATGAAAGAAGAAACATTAAAAATGGAAAGCATAGAAGATGAAGCATGGAAGAAGCACGCCACTCATAGGGGGGATCTAAGCCAACCAAGCCCTAGAGATGAGTGATGGTGCCGCCACTTGCAAGCAAGATAAGGCAAAGGTGAGTTCACTTCTAGGAAGGAGAGCTCACGAAAATTTAAAGGTTGAAACACAATAGTTTAGAAACAAAATGATCAACCCTTTTACAAGACAAGGAGCACCCTTTAAATAGGAGTTCATAGGGGTCCTTTAGCAAATACAAAAACATGAAAAAGGATTAACTAGCAAACCCTAAACCTAATGTGAGAGTGAGTCTTTGCCAAGTGAAGGGAGATGATTGGTGGAGGCATTCCCATGAGGATTCTAGGCCAAAAGAGGAAGGAGACCAAGTGAACTTCTAAGGCATAAACCACAAAGGCAAAAGGAGACAAGGTACATGTCTACTTTTGCTTTTGCTTTATGCTTTTTGCTTTCCTCTCTCTTCCACTTCATCCAAGTGCTCCAATCACCAAGTGCCACCTAGCCATGCTCTACTTTCTCTTAATTACCTACAAAACAAGACAAACAAGGATTAGCATGTTGGTTTAAGTTAATCTAATCTTGGTCAAAGGTCAACTTTGGATCAAAGTCAACAAGTCAACCAAAATAAGTCAACTAGAAACCAACTTAGGGAATTCAAATTAAAGTAATGCAAAACAAAGATAAAGGTGATGGAATAGAAGACTCCCCTCTAGACATGCTTCTAGTGATCCTTCTTGAGGGAGCTTCTAAGGAGGTGGTTACGCCTTCATCAGGTTCAAACCTTGATAAACATGAATTAAACCTTATTTTTTTTTGTTAGAATCAGCTTTGGCTAGAATGTGAAAAGGTAGAGGGAACCCTAGCAGAAGGGGCAGCCTAAAGGGGCTGAAAAACCATTATGTAATTATCATTGAATAGGCGTTAAACTCATAATTGAGCCCATTTTCGTTTTAGCTTTTAAACCCATCATCAATACACCATAAGAGGCCAATTCTAGGTGGGAAGAAGGGTTTCTACAGTTGTTTGTTTTGGCTTTGAGAGGAGAACGAAAATTGGAGAGGGAGTGGTGAGTATTGGGTGCACAAGAGATTGAATTGGTAGTAAGGTTGACGCAAGGCATTGCTGAACAAGGAACCTTCATTTTTGCCAAATTTTAATCAAGAATTCCAGGTTAGGGGATGTTGTCAATTGGTATCCACACGTTGTGAATTTCGTGTTCCCTATTCTGAGATTGAAAATTTGGTTATTAGTTGTTGTGGGCAAAGCCTTTTTATGCTTTATATGATTAGGATGAGGGTTTTTGGAATGGAATGGTCATTATTGATTAAAATCTCGAATTTCTGTAGTCCAAATGAATATCAAACCTGATTGTGAGGGTTGCTTGATGTTTCCTAGATTATGGGAATTACCTGCATGTTTTGTGATGTTTGGGCTTGAAGGACTAAGTCCATAGGATGTGGGATGTTGATGAAGGATTATCTTTTTCCTTTTTAAGATTATTGAATATGGAGTGAGTTGAATAAGAAAGCTAAGTGAAATCCCCACTGGACATTAAGATAGCAAGCTATCTAGATGTGAAGGTTCCTTTCTGAAAGCTCAAGAGAAGAAGATGATGGATTGATTCAAAATGAAAAAGAAATGGAAAGCACATAAACCATATAAAACCAAGAACAATTAAAGGAAGAATAAAACATAAAATGGAAAGGAAAGAAATGGTAAAAATGTGAGAAGCACGCCACTACAAGGCTAGGCTAGAAGCCATGACAACCATGAAGGTGAGTGGATGTGTGCCGCCACTTGCTATGCAAGATAAGGCTTAAAAGTATTCACTCCCTAGGGAGGAAACTCTCACAAATGGTTAAGACACAAGAGTGTTTTTACTTCAAAATCTTCAACCCTTTTACATGTCTAGGAGCACCCCTTATATAGAAGGCTTTAGAGGCCTCTAAGCAAATAAAAGATACCTAAGGATGTCTCTGCAAAAACCTAACTCTAGCTTCTAGAAACTAGGTCAAATAAGGTTACAAAAATGAGAGACAAAAGAGCTGACTATGGTGTGTGCAAGGCTAATTTCGTTCTAGAACAAAAGGAGACAAAGAATGTGTCTCATATGTCTCCAAAAAGTGGCCAAAGTGTGTTAAAAACAAAGGAGACCAAAGGTACATATGTACACTTGCTTCATGCCTTTTACTTTATGCTTTATGCCTTTGCTTTACTCTCTGTTCCACATCATTTATGCTCCTCAATCACCATACGCCACCTAGCATTGCTTTCTTACTCCTAATTAACCTACAAAGTAAATAAACATAGATTAGCATGTTGGCTTAAGTCAAGTCAACTATAGTCAACAAGTCAAACCTAGTCAAAGGTCAACAAGTCAACTAAAGTTGATTCAACTAAGTCAACTTAGGGAATCAAAAATAGCAAACACAAATGAAAGGGATGAAGGATTAGTGAACTTCCTTTCTAAACATGCTTAGTCTTCTTAAGCATTTGCCTCCATCCTTGGTTGGGGTCAAT
Organism: Vigna unguiculata; assembly: GCF_037176805.1. Taxonomy (NCBI): domain Eukaryota; kingdom Viridiplantae; phylum Streptophyta; class Magnoliopsida; order Fabales; family Fabaceae; genus Vigna; species Vigna unguiculata. Next base: position 23,601,046 of record NC_140800.1, on the reverse strand, counting down.
CCTTCATCAGATGTGCTTGGCTTGAGTCGCAAGCAAGGAGTTCTTGATGGGTGGACTGCATGCGGAACGTGAACGATTTAGTTCACCATAGGTACTCTTGTTGGGATGAGTGAGCGAGGGAGTTCATTTCATGCTCAACTTGAGAATGCTATGAGCGAGGGAGTTTATAGAAGGAAAGGCGGGTATATGGGTTTGGGTCCGAGGATGGAGTTCGGATGACGGGCGAGGGAGTACGTGAAGCAGGACTACGAGCGGAATAGGCTTGTCGGTTGGACCACGAGTGAGTAGGGTCATGGAAGCACAAAAAGTCCCAAGATTTAGAGTACATGCATGGACTCATAATGGTTATAAGTGGGGAAAGAGGGAAATCTTATTTTAAATTAATGAAAAATTATAAATTGTCGGGTGGGATTTATTCATATTTATTTATATCTATGTGCATAGCTCAACCTATCTGTTTGTGTGTGGCGATGATCGGGTAACTTGTTATCCAGGAGCAGATGATGTTTTAGGTGAGCCAGGAGATGCTTAGTGGCGGAAAGTGGGAGCAGAGTACGAGGGGATTTTATAAATGCTTTTCTTTAGTTTTCATGTAATTAAATTACTATTTTGGATTTTCAAATTGTAAGGAAGAATTATGAGTATTTTGTCTATGTATAGTGGATATTACATTTAAATGTTTTAATATTTCCTGTGTTTTAGGAAATAGAGTGTTAATAAATGAGGTATTATTTACGCAATTTGATATTTTAATTATTGTTTTAAGTAATATCCTACTAGGATGTTACAGTTGGTATCAGTGCAAAAGTTTTGAAAATATTTTAAATATTTTGGGGCTTTTGGGGTGTGAGCTTATCGATTGGTTGTTTGTTGTTGTGTTTGAGTTGAATGTTGTAAAGGTGTGAGTGGCTTTGTTTGACTAAGTGACTGATTCTTAATAGTTGAAATGTAATGTATTCTTGCTATGGCTGCTAACAAGAGGAAAAGGAATGGAAATGGTGCTGATGACGATGCGATGCAGCCACCTATAGCAGTGCAGCCCAGAATAGTGATTGCGCCAGTTAGGGTGCCAACTGTGGAGGTTTTCTTGTGACACAATCCAGCAGAGTTCACTAGCAAAGCCTCTCCCGATGAAGCGAATGCATGGCTCCGCAAATGTGAGAAAATATTCAAGGTGATGAACTACGAGGATGAGCAGAAGCTCCTGTTTGCCACCTTTTTGGTGAATGAGGACGCATAGTATTGGTGAGCAGGAATGCAACAACAGATGCAGACCCGAGAGGAACAAGTAGACTGGACTAACTTCAGGACTCATTTCCTGGAGAAATACTTTCTTGACACGGCTAGGCAGGACAGGGAAGCTGAGTTCCTCGCACTACAACAAGGAGATATGACAGTGCAGGAGTATGTGAACAAATTTGAGCATCTGGCGAGGTATTGCTCATAGGACATTACAGAGGAATGGAGGTGCTTGAAGTTTGAGCAAGGACTCAAACATGAGCCAAAGAAGGTGGTAACGCTTTTGAGGGAGAGAAGATTCCCAGTCTTGGTGGAACAGGCCAAGAGTGTTGAGCATTTGGAGAAGGGCCCTAGCCCCATTATTAGACATCAGGAGAATGTCATTGAGGCTAGGCAGATGAAGAAGCCATATAGTCGTGCTCCTACCACCTTAGGAGATTTTAAATGCTTCCAATGTGGGGGAATGCATGTGAAGAGGAACTGGCCGCAATTAAAGAGTCAACCTAGCGGACAAGGGAGTAGTCGTAGATGCTTCATTTGTGATTAGGTTGGGCATTTTGCTAATCAATGGCCAGTGCGACGAAGAAACCATCACCTCCTGGATCAGAGAGACCTAGAACTGCTGGAAGGGTCTTTGCTATGACCTCTAACGAAGCGACACAATCAAGTAATCTCATCATGCAATCTTGTTTACTAGAGGGCATAATGTGCTTGTATTATTTGACTATAGAGCAACACATTCTTTTATTTCTGATGCATCTGTGGCGAAACTAAGCTTGGAGAGGTGTGACTTGGACTGTGAGTTGCTGGTTTCAACTTCATCTTCGGGTCAGGTGGCTACTAGTTCAGTCTGTGTTGGGTGTGTGATTGAAGTGGCAGGTCGCAAATTCAAAGTGAACCTGGTGTACTTGCCTCTGGAGGGATTGGATGTTATACTAGGGATGGACTTGCTGTCTGACAACCATATCATAATCGACTATGGATGGCGCAGTTTGGTATTCCCAAAACATGCAGGGTTAGAGTTGATCTCACTTTGCCTCCTATCCGTCCGCAATTGGTCAAAAGTTTCTCTCCTACTCACTTCCATCTCACGTAAGATGTTGGCAAGGGTCATTTGTCCACTTTCTTGGGCCATAGGAGTCACCATGGGAGGGGAATAAGGTGAGGCCGACTCCTCCTCTTCTTCTACCTCCAAGATTGGATCCATATTCATGTTCCTACACCAAAAACTCACCAAAAACTGAGAGAAGGAAGAGGTTAGCTAACAAACAATTCCAAACCCAAGACCAAGTGTGGTCTTCTCAAGCACCCAAGTGTTTTTTATCACACTCCCAAAGCACACAAGCAAGGCTAGCACTCAAAAACCTTCCAAACAAGTGAAAACACCTTTAAAGAGATGAAAAGCTTTTCAAAGCTCAAACAAGTGGCTCGGCCACAACACTTTAGGAAGACAAGGAAAAGAAAACTACTAAGACAAAACAAAGATTACCTAAAGACAAGCAAGCAAAGCTAAAAAAAACTGTTTTTGGTCTTGAAAACACTTTTTCTTTTCAAAACTAGGTACTTAAAATGATGAGAAGGATGTTTTAGGGTGTCTTGAACACTTAGTTCCTTAAAATTAGGTCAAAATCAGATTCAAGGAGCATACAACAACACAAGGCATAGATCTCAAGCAATAGTTCAAAAACTTAGAAACAAAAACAAGAAAACTCAAAGAAGCATATGACAAGAGACTCAAGCAAAAGTTAGACACATTTAAAGACTCAACATGACATACACAAAGACACAAACATGTAGCTATCATGCATTTAAACTCATGGATTTGAGGCTCAAAGAGTAAGCATCAAAAGACATGTTATCCAACCACATTTAGGAGCAAAAGAGTCACAAAACCGAAGCCAAAATTGCCACAACATAACCTGAAAATGTTGTTTTTCGTATTCTGGGCAGCTCTGACCTTTGCTCACTTATTTGATTATAACTCTCTCCACAAAACTCCAAATGCGTTAATTCGTTTTTTGTTGGAAACTAGACTCACATAGCTTTCTTTTGATATAAATAACGTTACTTTTGGACCACTGAGCTAGCTTCAGTATTGTTTTCAAAAATGCACACGTTACTGCCAACACTGTTTTTATGTGGACCATTCAAAGATAGCTACACAAGACAAGGTTAGACCATGGAAACACCATATTCAAGGACAACCAAAGCTCTAGATACCAAATGATGAAGGATTATCTTGTTTTCTTTTAGAGTTATGAATATGGTGAAGTTATTTAAGAAATCTTTTTGAAAATTCCCACTAGACATTAAGATAGCAAGCTACCTAGATGTGAAGGTTCATTTCTCAAGCTCATGAAAGGAGCAAGAGAGTTGGATTCAAGCTTAAACTCACATGGCATTAACAACACTTAAAGAACCAAAATGAAAGAAGAAACATTAAAAATGGAAAGCATAGAAGATGAAGCATGGAAGAAGCACGCCACTCATAGGGTGGGATCTAAGCCAACCAAGCCCTAGAGATGAGTGATGGTGCCGCCACTTGCAAGCAAGATAAGGCAAAGGTGAGTTCACTTCTAGGAAGGAGAGCTCACAAAAATTTAATGGTTGAAACACAATAGTTTAGAAACAAAATGATCAACCCTTTTAGCTAATACAAAAACATGAAAAAGGATTAACTAACAAACCCTAAACCTACTGTGAGAGTGAGTCTGGGCCAAGTGAAGGGAGATGATTGGTGGAGGCATTCCCATGAGGATTCTAGGCCAAAAGAGGAAGGAGACCAAGTGACCTTTTAAGGCATAAACCACAAAGGTAAAAGGAGACAAGGTACATGTCTACTTTTGCTTTTGCTTTATGCTTTTTGCTTTCCTCTCTCTTCCACTTCATACAAGTGCTCCAATCACCAAGTGCCACCTAGCCATGCTCTACTTTCTCTTAATTACCTACAAAACAAGACAAGCAAGGATTAGCATATTGGTTTAAGTTAATCTAATCTTGGTCAAAGGTCAACTTTGGATCAAAGTCAACAAGTCAACCAAAATAAGTCAACTAGAAACCAACTTAGGGAATTCAAACTAAAGTAATGCAAAACAAAGATAAAGGTGATGGAATAGAAGACTCCCCTCTAGACATGCTTCTAGTGATCCTTCTTGAGGGAGCTTCTAAGGAGGTGGTCACACCTTCATCAAGATTACACGGAGTACCCGAGAGCATAGTGTCAGACTGCGATCCTAGATTCACATCATGGTTTTGGCAATCCTTGCAAGCTGCATTGGGTACACAGTTGAGAATGAGCTCAGCTTATCACCCTCAGACGAATGTTTAGTCTGAGCAGACCATTTTCAATCTCTAGAAGATTTATTGAGGTCATGTGTGCTAGACTAGTTGGGAAACTGGAATGATGTATTACCCTTGGTAGAGTTCACATACAATACTAGTTATCATGGGATGAAGGATTAACTTGTTCCTTTTTAAGATTGTTGAATATGGTGTGAGTTGATAAAGAAAGCAAAGTGAAATCCCCACTGGACATTAAGATAACAAGCTATCTAGATGTGAAGGTTCCTTTCACAAAGTTCAAGAGAAGAAGATGATGGATTGATTCCAAACAAAAAGGAAATGGAAGGCACATAAAGCATAGAAAACTAAGAACAATTAAAGGAAAAAGAAAACATAAGATGGATAGGAAAGAAATGGTAAAAATGTGAGAAGCACGCTACTACAAGGCTATGCTAGAAGCCATGGCAACCTTGAAGATGAGTGGATGTGTGCCGCCACTTGCTATGCAAGATAAGGCTTAAAGGTATTCACTCTTTAGGGAGGAAACTCTCACAAATGGTTGAGACACAAGAGTGTTTTTACTTCAAAATGTTCAACCCTTTTACATGTTTAGGAGCACCCCTTATATAGAAGAGTTTAGGGTCCTCTATGCAAATAAAAGATACCTAAGGATGTCTCTACAAAAACCTAACCCTAGCTTCAAGAAGCTAGGTCAACTAACGTTAAAAATATGAGAGACAAAATAACTAACTATGGTGTGTGCAAGGCTAATTTCGTTCTAGCACAAATGGAGACCAAGAATGTGTCTCATATGTCTCCAAAAAGTGGCCAAAGTGTGCTAAAAACAAAGGAGACCAAAGGTACATAAGTACACTTGCTTTATGCCTTTTTCTTTATGCTTTATCCCTTTGCTTTACTCTCTCCTCCACATCATTTGTGCTCCCCAATCACCATGCGCCACCTAGCATTGCTTTTTTACTCCTAATTAACCTACAAAACAAATAAACATAGATTAACATGTTGGCTTAAGTCAAGTCAACTATATTCAACAAGTCAAACCTAGTCAAAGGTCAACAAGTCAACTAAAGTTGATTCAACTAAGTCAACTTTAGGAATCAAAAAATAACAAACACAAATGAAGGGATGAAGGATTAGTGAACTTCCTTTCTAAACATGCTGAGTCTTCTTAAGCATGTGCCTCCATCCTTGGTTGGGGTCAATTGATGAAGGATTGACCCCAACTTCCATGTGTGAAAAGGAAGCTTTTCCATAGTGCTTTATTATGCATTAGGTCCGTTGATGAGAAGCAAATTCGTCAAACACAACGCATGGAATTATTTATTGTAACATATCAAGGTGGGGTAGTGTTGGCAGGCACGGATTGCAACCATTGGAAAGGAACAAAGATGAATATATTGAAATTGAATTTGATCCTGGAGAAAGAGAATTAGTTTCAAGTTGTGGAAAAATAAAGTCCTTCACAAGATCACAATAAACTTATACTAAAACTAGTAGAAAAATAAAGTCTTAAGATTGACTAATGCGCCACATTGATGCAGTTTCCTTTATTCAAAGAAGGGCCCAATGCTTTGTAAAATTGGCTTACCAAATTGTGTTTTGGCTTAACCAATTAATGCGCTTTAGTTTTGCTTTATTTTCAAGTTGTAATAAGGGTTCACATTCCAACTTAAGAACCAGCCTTTGGAAGATCAAGAGGACCATTGCTTAAAGTTTGTAGATGACTTTCGGTAGCCTTAGTTTCAGTTACAATCAACCATTAAGTAGTGGATCATTACTAGCTTGAGTGGATCATTAATGGCTTTAAGTGGGTTGTAATTGAAATTTATGTGTCTTTTGTCATTCCAATGGTTAAAGCTCCAATATAAACTGAACAACTTTCATCAATGAAAGCAAGTTGCGTTTTATTAAGAAAATATCAGAGTTTTATTTCTTCTGTCTTAGTGAGAGTGATTCTCCTAAATTCTTGAGTGATTCAAGAATCCCTGAGTTTTGTCAAAGGTCCTTTGTCACTATGTGTGTTTAAACTCTTAGGCTTATCTTCCATTCTTGGAAGTGTGATGTCGATCAATTTCTGCACCATCTTCTTACATGTTGCCATTTTTTCGTTTTAAATAATTTCTCAAACTTCTTGCTTATTAGCATTCCAACCTTGATAGAGCAGTAAAACGAATCCACGCCCATGCATTCACATCATTTGCTATTCAGTGCTTGGCTATCTAGATTTGGAATAGGAATGGAAGTTTATTATACAAGGTGTTTAATTGAAAGCCACCCATGTTTAGTTGCATTCGAGTACGGAAGCGACAACAATGTTGTGAGCGAAAGATTGGTGGAGAAACTGCAGTTACCAACAACCTTTCATCCGAATCAAGCATGGATCAAATTCAGTACAAAGCAGTGTATGAAAGAAGTATTATGTGATGTGGCTCCCACGTACTCTTGTCATCTTCTTTTTGAATGGGCATGGCTTCTTTTTAAAACACTCAATCTTGATAAACGTTCCCTTTGTTTGAGGCACGAGGGACATAAAGTGAAGTTGAGATTTATGACACCAAGGCACGTCAGTAAGGATGAACATAGGCTAAAGGAGAAAATAGAAAAAGAAAGAATAAAAAAAGAAGAAATAAAAACTGCAGAAGGAAGGGAAAATGAAGAAAAAGAAATGGAAGTAGAGAAAAATATGATGGAAAGTTTATTTGTCAATGTTTTTTTTCTACAGTTTGTGATGTCATTTTACATGAACAAAAGGATATGCATGTGAATGAAACACACCAACTTCCATGTTTGAAAAGGAAACTTGTCCATAGTGCTTTATTATGCCTTTGGTCCGCTGATGAGAAGCAAATTCGTCAAACACAACGCATGGAATTATTTATTGTTACATATCAATGTGGGGTAGTGTTGGCAGACGAAGTGCTCCACGGATTGCAACCATTGGAAAGGAACAAATATGAATATATTCAAATTGAATATGATCCTGGTGGAAGAGAATTAGTTTCGAGTTGTGGAAAAATAAAGTCCTTCACAAGATCATAATAAACTTATACTAAAACTAGTAGAAAAATAAAGTGTTAAGATTTCGGACGAATCTTCTCGAAGAAGGAGAGTATGATTTGAATTGCGTATGGGCCAAATGAAGGATGACTAATGCGCCACAATGATGTAGTTTCCTTTACTTAAATAAGGGTCCAATGCTTTGTAAAATTGGCTTACCAAATTGTGGTTTGGCTTAACCAATGAATGCGCTTTACTTTTGCTTTATTTTCAAGTTGTAATAAGGGTCCACATGCCAACTTAAGAACCAGCCTTTGGAAGATCAGGAGGACCATTCCTTAAAGTTTGTAGATGACTTTCGGTAGCCTTAATTTCAGTTACAATCAACCATTAAGTAGTGGATCATTATTAGCTTGAGTGGATCATTAATGGCTTTAAGTGGGTTGTAATTGAAATTTATTTTTCTTTTGTCATTCTGATGGTTACAGCTCCTATATAAACTGAACCACTTTCATCAATGAAGGCAAGTTGCGTTTTATTCAGAAAATATCAGAGTTTTATTTCTTCTGTCTTAGTGAGAGTGATTCTCCTAAGTTCTTGAGTGATTCCAGAATCCCTTAGTTTTGTCAAAGGTCCTTTATCACTATGTGTGTTTAAACTTCTAGGCTTATCTTCCATTCTTGGAAGTGTGAGGTCGATCAATTTCCGCTCCATCTTCTTATATGTTTCCATTTTTTTGTTTTAAATAATTTCTCAAACTTCTTGCCCATTAGCATTCCAACCTTGATAGATCAGTAAAACGAATCCAACCCCCTGTATTCACATCATTTGATATTCAGTGCTTGGCTATCTAGATTTAGAATAGGAATGGAAGTTTATTATACAAGGTGTTTAATTGAAGGCCACCCATGTTTAGTTGCATTCGAGTACGGAAGCGACAACAATGTTGTGAGCGAAAGATTGCTGGAGAAACTGCAGTTACCAACAACCTTTCATCTGAATCAAGCATGGATCAAATTCAGTACAGAGTAGTGTGTGAAAGAAGTATTATGTGATGTGGCTCCCATGGACTCTTGTCATCTCCTTTTTGAATGGCAATGGCTTGTTCTTAAAACATTCAATCTTGATAAACGTTCCCTTTGTTTGAGGCACGAGGGAAATAAAGTGAAGTTGAGATTTATGACACCAAGGCAAGTCAGTAAGGATCAACATAGGCTGAAAGAGAAAATAGAAAAAGAAAGAATAAAAAAAGAAGCAATAAAAACAACAGAAGGAAGGGAAAATGAAGAAAAAGAAATCGAAGTAGAGAAAAATATGATGGAAATTCTATTTGTCAATGTTTTTTCTTCTACAGTTTGTGATCTCATTTTACATGAACAAAAGGATATGCATGTGAATGAAACACACCCACTTTCATGTTTGAAAAGGAAGGTTGTCCATAGTGCTTTATTATGCATTTGGTCCGCTGATGAGAAACAAATTCTTCAAACACAAAGCATGGAATTATTTATTGTTAAATATCAAGGTGGGGTAGTGTTGGCAGGCAAAATGCTCCACGGATTGCAACCATTGGAAAGGAACAAAGATTAATATATTCAAATTGAATTTGATCCTGGAGGAAGAGAATTAGTTTCAAGTTGTGGAAAAATAAAGTCCTTCACAAGATCACAATAAACTTATACTAAAACTAGTAGAAAAATAAAGTCTTAAGATTCGGGACGAATCTTCTCGAAGAATGAGAGTATGATATGAATTGCGTATGGGCCAAATAAAGGATGACTAATGCGCCACGTTGATGCAGTTTCCTGTACTTAAATAAGGGCCCAATGCTTTGTAAAATTGGCTTACCAAATTGTGTTTTGGCTTAACCAATGAATGCGCTTTAGTTTTGCTTTATTTTCAAGTTGTAATAAGGGTCCACATGCCAACTTAAGAACCAGCCTTTGGAAGATCAGGAGGACCATTGCTTAAAGTTTGTAGATGACTTTCGGTAGCCTTAGTTTCAGTTACAATCAACCATTAAGTAGTGGATTATTATTAGCTTGGTTGGATCATTAATGGCTTTAAGTGGGTTGTAATTGAAATTTATTTTTCTTTTGTCACTCTGATGGTTAAAGCTCCTATATAAACTGAACCACTTTCATCAATTAAAGCAAGTTGCGTTTTATTCAGAAAATATCAGAGTTTTATTTCTTCTGTCTTAGTGAGAGTGATTCTCCTAAGTTCTTGAGTGATTCAAGAATCCTTGACTTTTGTCAAAGATCCTTTATCACTATGTGTGTTTAAACTCTTAGGCTTATCTTCCATTCTTAGAAGTGTGATGTCGATCAATTTCCGCTCCATCTTCTTATATGTTGCCATTTTTTCGTTTTAAATAATTTCTTAAACTTCTTCCTTATTAGCATTCCAACCTTGATAGATCAGTAAAACGAATCCAACCCCCTACATTCACATCATTTGGTATTCAGTGCCTGGCAATCTAGATTTGGAATAGGAATGGAAATTTATTATACAAGGTGTTTAATTGAAGGCCACCCATGTTTAGTTGCATTCGAGTACGGAAGCGACAACAATGTTGTGAGCGAAATATTGGTGGAGAAACTGCAGTTACAAACAACCTTTCATTCGAATCAAGCATGGATCAAATTTAGTACAGAGCAGTGTGTGAAGGAAGTATTATGTGATGTGGTTCCCATGGAATCTTGTCATCTTCTTTTTGAATGGCCATGGCTTCTTTTTAAAACACTCAATCTTGATGAACGTTCCATTTGTTTGAGGCACGAGGGACGTAATGTGAAGTTAAATTTATGACACCAAGGCAAGTCAGTAAGGATCAACATAGGCTGAAAGAGAAAATAGAAAAAGAAAGAATAAAAAAAGGAGCAATAAAAACTGCAAAAGGAAGGGAAAATGAAGAAAAGGAAATGGGAGTAGAGAAAAATATGATGGAAAGTTTATTTGTCAATGTTTTTTCTTCTACAGTTTGTGATGTCATTTTACATGAACAAAACGATATGCATGTGAATGAAACACACCAACTTCCATGTTTGAAAAGGAAACTTGTCCATAGTGCTTTATTATGCCTTTGGTCCGCTGATGAGAAGCGAATTCGTCAAACACAACGCATGGAATTATTTATTGTTACATATCAAGGTGGGGTAGTGTTGGCAGGCAAAGTGCTCCACGGATTGCAACCATTGGAAAGGAACAAAGATGAATATATTCAAATTGAATTTGATCCTAGAGGAAGAGAATTAGTTTCAAGTTGTGGAAAAATAAAGTCCTTCACAAGATCACAATAAACTTATACTAAAACTAGTAGAAAAATAAAGTCTTAAGATTCGGGACGAATCTTCTCAAAGAAGGAGGGTATGATGTGAATTGCGTATGGGCCAAATGGAGGATGACTAATGCACCACGTTGATGCATTTCCTTTATTTAAATAAGGGCCCAATGCTTTCTAAAATTGGCTTACCAAATTGTGTTTTAGCTTAAGAAATTAATGCGCTTTAGTTTTGCTTTATTTTCAAGTTGTAATAAGGGTCCACATGCCAACTTAAGAACCAGCCTTTGGAAGATCAGGAGGACCATTGCTTAAAGTTTGTAGATGACTTTCGGTAGCCTTAATTTCCATTACAATTAACCATTAAGTAGTGGATCATTATTAGCTTGAGTGGATCATTAATAGCTTTAACTGGGTTGTAATTGAAATTTATGTGTCTTTTGTCATTCTGATGGTTAAACCTCTTATATAAACTGAACCACTTTCATCAATGAAAGCAAGTTGCGTTTTATTCAGAAAATATCAGAGTTTTATTTCTTCTGTCTTAGTGAGAGTGATTCTCCTAAGTTCTTGAGTGATTCAAGAATCCCTGGGTTTTGTCAAAGGTCCTTTATCACTATGTGTGTTTAAACTCTTAGGCTTATCTTCCATTCTTGGAAGTGTGATGTCGATCAATTTCCGCTCCATCTTCTTATATGTTGCCATTTTTTCGTTTTAAATAATTTCTCAAACTTCTTGGTTATTACCATTTCAACCTTGATAGACCAGTAAAACGAATCCAACCCTCTACATTCACATCATTTGGTATTCAGTGCTTGGCTATCTAGATTTGGAATAGGAATGGAAGTTTATTATACAAGGTGTTTAATTGAAGGCCACCCATGTTTAGTTGCATTCGAGTACGAAAGCGACAACAATGTTGTCAGCGAAAGATTGGTGGAGAAACTGCAGTTACCAACAACCTTTCATCCGAATCAAGCATGGATCAAATTCAGTACAAAGCAGTGTGTGAAAGAAGTATTATGTGATGTGGCTCCCACGTACTCTTGTCATCTTCTTTTTGAATGGGCATGGCTTCTTTTTAAAACACTCAATCTTGATAAACGTTCCCTTTGTTTGAGGCACGAGGGACATAAAGTGAAGTTGAGATTTATGACACCAAGGCAAGTCAGTAAGGATCAACATAGGCTAAAGGAGAAAATAGAAAAAGAAAGAATAAGAAAAGAAGAAATAAAAACTGCAGAAGGAAGGGAAAATGCAGAAAAAGAAATGGAAGTAGAGAAAAATATGATGGAAAATATATTTGTCAATGTTTTTTCTTCTACAGTTTGTGATGTCATTTTACATGAACAAAAGGATATGCATGTGAATGAAACACACCAACTTCCATGTTTGAAAAGGAAACTTGTCCATAGTGCTTTATTATGCCTTTGGTCCGCTGATGAGAAGCGAATTCGTCAAACACAACGCATGGAATTATTTATTGTTACATATCAAGGTGGGGTAGTGTTGGCAGGCAAAGTGCTCCACGGATTGCAACCATTGGAAAGGCACAAAGATGAATATATTCAAATTGAATTTGATCCTAGAGGAAGAGAATTAGTTTCAAGTTGTGGAAAAATAAAGTCCTTCACAAGATCACAATAAACTTATACTAAAACTAGTAGAAAAATAAAGTCTTAAGATTCGGGACGAATCTTCTCGAAAAATGACGTTTTGATGTGAATTACGTATGGGCCAAATTGAGGATGACTAATGTGCCACGTTGATGCAGTTTCCTTTATTTAAATAAGGGCCCAATGCTTTGTAAAACGGGCTTACCAAATTGTGTTTTAGCTTAACAAATTAATGCGCTTTAGTTTTGCTTTATTTTCAAGTTGTAATAAGGGTCCACATGCCAACTTAAGAACCAGCCTTTGGAAGATCAGGAGGACCATTGCTTAAAGTTTGTAGATGACTTTCGGTAGCCTTAATTTCCATTACAATTAACCATTAAGTAGTGGATCATTATTAGCTTGAGTGGATCATTAATAGCTTTAAGTGGGTTGTAATTGAAATTTATGTGTCTTTTGTCATTCTGATGATTAAACCTCCTATATAAACTGAACCACTTTCATCAATGAAAGCAAGTTGCGTTTTATTCAGAAAATATCAGAGTTTTATTTCTTCTGTCTTAGTGAAAGTGGTTCTCCTAAGTTCTTGAGTGATTCAAGCATCCCTGGGTTTTGTCAAAGCTCCTTTATCACTATGTGTGTTTAACCTCTTAGGCTTATCTTCCATTCTTGGAAGTGTGATGTCGATCAATTTCCGCTCCATCTTCTTATATGTTGCCATTTTTTCGTTTTAAATAATTTCTCAAACTTCTTGCTTATTAGCATTCCAACCTTGATAGATCAGTTAAACGAAACCAACCCCTTGCATTCACATCATTTGGTATTCAGTGCCCCGCTATCTAGATTTGGAATAGGAATGGAACTTTATTATACAAGGTGTTCAATTGAAGGCCACCCATGTTTAGTTGCATTCGAGTATGGAAATGACAACAATGTTGTGAGCGAAAGATTGGTGGAGAAACTGCAATTTCCAACAACCTTTCATCCGAATCAAGCATGGATCAATTTCAGTACAGAGCAGTGTGTGAAAGATGTATTATGTGATGTGGCTCCCATAGACTCTTGTCATCTTCTTTTGGAATGGGCATGGCTTCGTTTTAAAACACTCAATCTTGATGAACATTCTCTTTGTTTGAGGCACGAGAGACATAAAGTGAAGTTGAGATTTATGACACCAAGGCAAGTCAGTAAGGATCAACACAGGCTGAAGGAGAAAATAGAAAAAGAAAGAATAAAAAAAGAAGCAATAAAACCTGCAGAAGGAAGGAAAAATGAAGAAAAAGAAATGGAAGTAGAGAAAAATATGATGGAAAGTTTATTTGTCAATGTTTTTTCTTCTACAGTTTGTGATGTCATTTTACATGAACAAAAGGATATGCATGTGAATGAAACACAACAACTTCCATGTTTGAAAAGGAAGGTTGTCCATGGTGCTTTATTATGCATTTGGTCTGCTGATAAGAAGCAAATTCGTCAAACACAACGTATGGAATTATTTATTTTTACATATCAAGGTGGCGTAGTGTTAGTAGGCAAAGTGCTCCACGGATTGCAACCATTGGAAAGGAACAAAGATGAATATATTCAAATTGAATTTGGTCCTGAAGGTAGAGAATTAGTTTCAAGTTGTGGAAAAATAAAGTCCTTCACAAGATCACAATAAACTTATACTAAAACTAGTAGAAAAATAAAGTCTTAAGATTCGGGACGAATCTTCTCGAAGAAGGAGGGTATGATGTTAATTGCGTGTGGGCCAAATGGAGGATGACTAATGTGCCACGTTGATGTAGTTTCCTTTATTTAAATTAGGGCCCAATGCTTTGTAAGATTGGCGTAACAAATTGTGTTTTGGCTTAACCAATTAATGCGCTTTAGTTTTGCTTTAGTTTCAAGTTGTAATAAGGGTCCACATGCCAACTTAAGAACCAGCCTTTGGCAGATCAAGAGGACTATTGCTTAAAGTTTGTAGATGACTTTCGATAGCCTTAATTTCAGTTACAATTAACCATTAAATTAGTGGATCGTTATTAGCTTGAGTAGATCATTAATAGCTTTAAGTGGGTTGTAATTGAAATTTATGTGTCTTTTGTCATTCTGATGGTTAAACCTCTTATATAAACTGAACCACTTTCATCAATGAAAGCAAGTTGCGTTTTATTCAGAAAATATCAGAGTTTTATTTCTTCTATCTTAGTGAGAGTGGTTCTCCTAAGTTATTGAGTGATTCAAGAATCCCTGAGTTTTGTCAAAGGTCCTTTATCACTATGTGTGTTTAAACTCTTAGGCTTATCTTCCATCCTTGGAAGTGTGATGTCGATCAATTTCTGCTCCATCTTCTTATATGTTTCCATTTTTTCGTTTTAAATTATTTCTCAAACTTCTTGCTTATTAGCATTCCAACCTTGATAGATCTATAAAACGAATCCATCCCCCTGCATTCACATCATTTGGTATTCTGATGAAGGATTGACCCCAACCAAGGATGAAGGCACATGCTTAAGAAGACTAAGCATGTTTAGAAAGGAAGTTCACTAATCCTTCATCCCTTTCATTTGTGTTTGTTATTTTTGATTCCCTAAGTTGACTTAGTTGAATCAACTTTAGTTGAATTGTTGACCTTTGACTAGGCTTGACTTGTTGACTATAGTTGACTTGACTTAAGCCAACATGCTAATCTATGTTTATTTGCTTTGTAGTTTAATTAGGAGTAAGAAAGCAATGCTAGGTTGCGCATGGTGATTGGGGAGCATAAATGATGTGGAGGAGAGAGTAAAGCAAAGGCATAAAGTATAAAGTAAAAGGCATAAAGCAAGTGTACCTATGTACCTTTGGTCTCCTTTGTTTTTAGCACACTTTGACCCCTTTTTGGAGACATATGAGACACATTCTTTGTCTCCTTTTGTGGTAGATCGAAATTAGCCTTGCACACACCATAGTTAGCTCTTTTGTCTCTCATTTTTGTAACCTTATTTGACCTAGTTTCTAGAATCTAGGGTTAGGTTTTTTTAGAGACATCCTTAGGTATCTTTTATTTTCTTAGAGGCCCATAAACTCTTCTATATAAGGGGTGCTCCTAGACATGTAAAAGGGTTGAACATTTTGACGTAAAAACACTGTTGTGTCTCAACCATTTGTGAGAGTTTCCTCCCTTGGGAGTGAATACTTTTAAGCCTTATCTTGCATAGCAAGTGGCGGCACACATCCACTCATCTTCAAGGTTGCCATGGCTTCTAGCCTAGCCTTGTAGTGGCGTGCTTCTCACATTTTTACCATTTCTTTCCTTTCCATTTTATGTTTTCTTCTTCCTTTAATTGTTCTTTGTTTTCTATGGTTTATTTGCTTTCCATTTCCTTTTTGTTTTGAATCAATCCATCATCTTCTTCTCTTGAGCTTTGTGAAAGGAACCTTCACATCTAGATAGCTTGCTATCTTAATGTCCAGTGGGGATTTCGCTTAGCTTTCATAATCAACTCACACCATATTCAATAATCTTAAAAAGGCACAAGTTAATCCTTCATCAAACTCTTATATGTTTCCATTTTTTTGTTTTAAATAATTTCTCAACCCCCTGCATTCACATCATTTGGTATTCAGTGCCTGGCAATCTAGATTTGGAATAGGAATGTAAGTTTATTATACAAGGTGTTTAATTGAATGCAACCCATGTTTAGTTGCATTCGCATACGGAAGCGACAACAATGTTGTGAGCTAAAGATTGGTGGAGAAACTGCAGTTACCAACAAGCTTTCATCCGAATTAATCGTGGATCAAATTCAGTACAGAGCAGTGTGTGAAAGAAGTATTATGTGATGTTGCTCCCATGGACTCTTGTCATCTTCTTTTTGAATGGGCATGGCATCGTTTTAAAACACTCAATCTTGATGAACGTTCCCTTTGTTTGAGCCACGAGGGACATAAAGTAAAGTTGATATTTATGACACCGAGGCAAGTCAGTAAGGATCAACATAGGCTGAAGGAGAAAATAGAAAAAGAAAGAATAGAAAAAGAAGCAATAAAAAGTGTGGAAGGAAGGGAAAATGAAGAAAAAGAAATGGAAGTAGAGAAAAATATGATGCAAAGTTTATTTGCCAATGTTTTTTCTTCTACAGTTTGTGATGTCATGTTACATGAACAAAAGGATATGCATGTGAATTAAACACACCAACTTCCATGTCTGAAAAGGAAGCTTGTCTATAGTGCTTTATTATGCATTTGGTCCGCTGATGAGAAGCAAATTCGTCAAACACAATGCATGGAATTATTTATTGTTAGAGATCAAGGTGGCGTAGTGTTGGCAGGCAAAGTGCTCCACGGATTGCAACCATTCGAAAGGAACAAAGATGAATATATTCAAATTGAATTTGATCCTGGAGGAAGAGAATTAGTTTCAAGTTGTGGAAAAATAAAGTCCTTCACAAGATCACAATAAACTTATACCAAAACTAGTAGAAAAATAAAGTCTTAAGATTCGGGACGAATATTCTCGAAGAATGATGTTTTGATGTGAATTGCGTATGGGCCAAATTGAGGATGACTAATGTGCCACCTTGATGCAGTTTCCTTTATTTAAATAAGGACCCAATGCTTTGTAAAACCAGCTTACCAAATTGTGTTTTAGCTTAACAAATTAATGCGCTTTAGTTTTGCTTTATTTTCAAGTTCTAATAAGGGTCCACATGCCAACTTAAGAACCAGCCTTTGGAAGATCAGGACGACCATTGCT
This sequence comes from Vigna unguiculata, assembly GCF_037176805.1. Lineage (NCBI taxonomy): Eukaryota > Viridiplantae > Streptophyta > Magnoliopsida > Fabales > Fabaceae > Vigna > Vigna unguiculata. The sequence continues at coordinate 23,583,891 of NC_140800.1, read as the reverse complement.
TAAAGTTTGTAGATGACTTTCGATAGCCTTAATTTCCATTACAATTAACCATTAAGTAGTGGATCATTATTAGCTTGAGTGGATCATTAATAGCTTTAAGTGGGTTGTAATTGAAATATATGTGTCTTTTGTCATTCTGATGGTTAAACCTCTTATATAAACTGAACCACTTTCATCAATGAAAGCAAGTTGCGTTTTATTCAGAAAATATCAGAGTTTTATTTCTTCTGTCTTAGTGAGAGTGATTCTCCTAAGTTCTTGAGTGATTCAAGAATCCCTGAGTTTTGTCAAAGGTCCTTTATCACTATGTGTGTTTAAACTCTTAGGCTTATCTTCCATTCTTGGAAGTGTGATGTCGATCAATTTTCGCTCCATCTTCTTATATGTTGCCATTTTTTCGTTTTAAATAATTTCTCAAACTTCTTGCTTATTAGCATTCCAACCTTAATAGATCAGTAAAACGAATCCAACCCCTTGCATTCACATCATTTGGTATTCAGTGCCTGGCTATCTAGATTTGGAATAGGAATGGAAGTTTATTATACAAGGTGTTTAATTGAAGGCCACCCATGTTTAGTTGCATTCGAGTACGGAAGCGACAACAATGTTGTGACCGAAAGATTGGTGGAGAAACTGCAGTTACCAACAACCTTTCATCCGAATCAAGCACGGATCAAATTCAGTACAGAGCAGTGTATGAAAGAAGTCTTATGTGATGTGGCTCCCATGGACTCTTGTCATCCTCTTTTTGAATTGGCATGGCTTCTTTTTAAAACACTCAATCTTGATAAACGATCCCTTTATTTGAGGCACGAGGGACATAAAGGGAAGTTGAGATTTATGACACCAAGGCAAGTCAGTAAGGATCAACATAGGCTGAAGGAGAAAATAGAAAGAGAAAGAATAAAAAAAGAAGCAATAAAAACTGCAGAAGGAATCGAAAATGAAGAAAAAGAAATGGAAGTAGAGAAAAATATGATGGAAAGTTTATTTGTCAATGTTTTTTTTCTACAGTTTGTGATGTCATTTTACATGAACAAAAGGATATGCATAAGAATGAAACACACCAACTTCCGTGTTTGAAAAGGAAGCTTGTCCATAGTGCTTTATTATGCATTTGGTCCGCTGATGAGAAGCAAACACGTCAAACACAACGTATGGAATTATTTATTGTTACATATCAAGGTGGGGTAGTGTTGGCAGGCAAAGTGCTCCACGGATTGCAACCATTGGAAAGGAACAACGATGAATATATTCAAATTGAATTTGATCCTGGAGGAAGAGCATTAGTTTCAAGATGTGGAAAAATAAAGTCCTTCACAAGATCACAATAAACTTATACTAAAACTAGTAGAAAAATAAAGTCTTAAGATTCGGGACGAATCTTCTCGAAGAAGGAGGGTATGATGTGAATTGCGTATGGGCCAAATGGAGGATGACTAATGTGCCACGTTGATGCAGTTTCCTTTATTTAAGTAAGGGCCCAATGCTTTGTAAAATTGGCTTACCAAATTGTGTTTTGGCATAACCAATTAATGCGCTTTAGTTTTGCTATATTTTCAAGTTGTAATAAGGGTCCACATGCCAACTTAAGAACCAGCCTTTGGAAGATCAAGAGCACCATTGCTTAAAGTTTGTAGATGACTTTCGGTAGCCTTAATTTCAGTTACAATCAACCATTAAGTAGTGGATCATTATTAGCTTGAGTGGATCATTAATAGCTTTAAGTGGGTTGTCATTGAAATTTATGTGTCTTTTGTCATTCTGATGGTTAAAGCTCTTATATAAACTAAACCACTTTCATCAATGAAAGCAAGTTGCGTTTTATTCAGAAAATATCAGTTTTATTACTTCTGTCTTATTGAGAGTGATTCTCCTAAGTTCTTGAGTGATTCAAGAATCCCTGAGTTTTGTCAAAGGTCCTTTATCACTATGTGTGTTTAAACTCTTAGGCTTATCTTCCATTCTTGGAAGTGTGATGTCGATCAATTTCCGCTCCATCTTTTTGTATGTTTCCATTTTTTCGTTTTAAATAATTTCTCAAACTTCTTGCTTATTAGCATTCCAACATTGATAGATCAGTAAAACAAATCCAACCCCCTGCATTCACATCATTTGGTATTCAGTGCCTGACTATCTAGATTTGGAATAGGAATGGAAGTTTATTATACAAGGTGTTTAATTGAAGGCCACCCATGTTTAGTTGCATTCACGTACGAAGCGAAAACAATGTTGTGAGCCAAAGATTGGTGGAGAAACTGCAGTTACCATCAACCTTTCATCCGAATCAAGCATGGATCAAATTCAGTACAGAGCGGTGTGTGAAAGAAGATTATGTGATGTTGCTCCCATGGACTCTTATCATCTTCTTTTGGACTGGGCATGGCTTCGTTTTAAAAGACTCTATTGAAGGATTATATTGTTCCTTTTTAAGAATATTGAATATGGTGTGAGTTGATTAAGAAAGCTAAGTGAAATCCCCACTGGACATTAAGATAGCAAGCTATCTAGATGTGAAGGTTCCTTTCACAAAGCTCAAGAGAAGAAGATGATGGATTGATTCAAAATAAAAAGGAAATGGAAAGCACATAAACCATAGAAAACCAAGAATAATTAAAGGAAGAAGAAAACATAAAATGGAAAGGAAAGAAATGGTAAAAAATGTGAGAAGCACGCCACTACAAGGCTAGGCTAGAAGCCATGACAACCTTGAAGATGAGTGGATGTGTGCCGCCACTTGCTATGCAAGATAAGGCTTAAAAGTATTCACTCCCAAGGGAGGAAACTCTCACAAATGGTTGAGACACAAGAGTGTTTTTACTTCAAAATGTTCAACCCTTTTACATGTTTAGGAGCACCCCTTATATAGAAGAGTTTAGGGGCCACTAAGCAAATAAAAGATACCTAAGGATGTCTCTACAAAAACCTAACCCTAGCTTCTAGAAACTAGGTCAGAGACAAAAGAGCCAACTATGGTGTGTGCAAGGCTAATTTCGTTCTAGCACAAAAGGAGACAAATAATGTGTCTTATATGTCTCCAAAAAGTGGTCAAAGTGTGCTAAAAACAAAGGAGACCAAAGGTACATAGGTACACTTGTTTTATGCCTTTTACTTTATGCTTTATGCCTTTGCTTTACTCTCTCATCCACATCATTTATGCTCCCCAATCACCATGCGCCACCTAGCATTGCTTTCTTACTCCTAATTAACCTACAAAGCAAATAAACATAGATTAACATGTTGGCTTAAGTCAAGTCAACTATAGTCAACAAGTCAAACCTAGTCAAAGGTCAACAAGTCAACTAAAGTTGATTCAACTAAGTCAACTTAGGGAATCAAAAATAACAAACACAAATGAAAGGGATGAAGGATTAGTGAACTTCCTTTCTAAACATGCTTAGTCTTCTTAAGCATGTGCCTCCATCCTTGGTTGAGGTCATTCCTTCATCATCCTCCCCTTCTTGGAGAGAATTTGACCACAAATTCTTTTAGCCTTTGTAGATGGAATTTGACTTGATTTGGGGGAGGATTTGTGCCTAGCTTTGGTTAGGCCATCTTTATTCCATCCTTTTATTCCATCCTTTCTAAGGGTATTACCCCTAGCTTTGGTTAGGCCATCTTTATTTTCTAGACTACTTTTCCTCTCTTGCTTATGCTTTGGGCCTTCCTTTTTGGCTTGGGAAGAGAAGGAAGAGTGATGCACATCTTGCTTTGGAAGAATTTTTTTTTTAGGCAAGTAACACCTTGGTGAAAGCTTGCCCCTTTTCTTTTTCTTCTTTATCTTTTCTTATTATATTTCTATCCTTATTAACTTCTTGAGGTGATAGAGGTAGTAAAGTTGTCTTTTTCCCATTTTTGAAGAAAATGTATTGGTTGGTATGGCCATCATGTAAAGTTTGTTTATCAAATTGCCATGGCCTACCTAGTAAGATGTGTGTGACTTCCATGGGAACAACATCACATAACACCTCATCTTTGTAGCTTCCTATAGAGAAGTTAATTAGGACTTGTTTATTGACATCTATTTCTCCCTCTTTACTTATCCAAGCAAGCTTGTAGGGCTTAGCATGAGGAATGGTCTCTAAGCTAAGCTTTTCCACAACCTTGTGCTAGCTACATTGGTACTACTTCCTCCATCAATAATTAGAGAGCAAACCCATTTGTTAATTTTGCATCTAGATTGAAAAATGTTTTCTCTTTGAGTTGGCTCAAGCTCACTTTGATCTTGACCTATCATGCGCCTTAATAACATAGGGTCTTTCTCAAAAATTTTAGTTTTACTAGAGGAAGAAGGTTCTTTTGAAAGAGAATGGGGAGATGAGTGTTCACTTTCAACATCATTACTCTTCTTTAAGATCATGGTCCTCTTGGTTGGGCAATTTAAAGCAATGTGATTATAACCCAAACATTTAAAACATTTAATAGAACTTGATCTTGGAGAAGTAGAATGGTGAATGTGATCACTTGGAGACTTACTTTTACTTGGTGGTTCTTGATGAAAGTTAGAAGGGAACTTATCATGTTTCTTTTTATCCTTTCCCTTCCATGAGTGACTAAAGTAGTGGTTGGGTGAGTAACTCTTCTTTGCCCTTCTTTTTCTTTTCAATTGAATTTCAATTCCAAGGGCAAGTGTGAAAACATTTTCAAGAGTGGAGTACTCATACAACTCTACTTGGTCTTTTATGTCTCTCCTAAGACCACTCACAAATCTTTTTATTTTCTCTTTGTTAGTTTCTTTTATTTCAACCCTACGCATTTGAGACTCTAATTCTTTAAAGTACTCACTCACACTCATAGAACCTTGGTGAAGCCTTTGGAGCTTCAAAAGAAGTTCCTTCCTATAGGAGGGAGGAACAAATCTAGCGCGCATAAGAGTTTTAATGTCCATCCAAGAAGCCGCGGGTGGCCCTTGGTCATAATTCTTACAAACTTTATGCCACCAAGTATTGGCATACTCCAAAAATCCTAAAACTACTAGATCAACTTGTGTTTGATCCTTTACATGATTTTCATTGAAAATTTGATCAACTTTAGCTTCCCAGTCAAGGAAGACTTTGGGATCACTTCCTCCATAGAACTTAGGAATCTTTGGAGTTTGCTTCTCTTGTGATGGGTTGCGCCTAGAATGCCCTCTTTTCCTAGCCTTTCTTTCTTGCTCTTTAGCTTCAAGCCTTTGAATGTGCTCTTGGATTCTTAGGTCACTTTGCTCTTTGTCTTTTCTTAATTGTTCAAAGGCCTCTTTCCTAGACAACTCCAAATCCCGAAGCAATCTCATCAATGTATTGTTTTTGTTTGGTGTAGGTGCATTTGATGAACTTGCCATGATTCCTACAACAAAAACACTCAAATCTGAGACAAAATAAATGGATTAGAGGTTAGACAACATGAAAACCGAGACCAAATCCAACCCAAATTGTAACCCAAGTGTTTAGATCACTCTCCCAAAGTAACAAGGCAAGGCTAGCACTCAAAATCCACCAAAGGAGTGAAGCAAACACTTTTAAAAACTTGTTCAAAACCTTTCAAATGCAAGACAAGTGATTCGGCCACAACATCCCAAGAGTTTCAAGAAAAGAAAACTACTAAGACAAAACAAAGAACACCTAGTGACAAGCAAGAAAAGCACAAAAACAAGAAAGTTTAACTTCTAAGGAAATTTTGTTTTAAAGACAAAACTTGAATAAGACTAAAGCAATGAAAAACACTTTTAAAGACTCTATGGAAAGCATTTGAACAAGCCAAGATTATACCTCAAATTATGCATACACCAAGAAAGATCATAACCAAGTTAAAACATGGAACTAATTTGCCAATATCACCCAAAATCCAAGTATAAAATTTGGTAGCATAACACCTAGTAAAAATGGCCAAATGGATTCACCAAGCAACACATTAGCTCTCGGCCAAACTGTTTTTGGTCTTGAAAACACTTTCTTTTCAAAACTAGGTACTTAAAATGATGAGAAGGATGTTTTAGGGTGTCTTGAACACTTAGTTCCTTAAAATTAGGTCAAAATCAATTTCAAGGAGCATGCTACAACAAAAGGCATAGATCTCATGCAATAGCTCAAATACTTAGAAACAAAAATATGAAAACTCAAAGAAGCATATGACATATGACTCAAGCAAAAGTTAGACACATTTAAAGACTCAACATGACATACACAAAGACACAAATATGTAGCTATCATGCATTTAAACTCATGGATTTGAGGCTCAAAGACTAAGCATCAAAAGACATGTTATCCAACCAGATTTAGGAGTAAAAGAATCACAAAACCGAAGCAAAAATTGCCACAACATAACCTGAAAACGTTGTTTTTCGTATTCTCGGCAGCTCTGACCTTTGCTCACTCATTTGATCATAACTCTCTCCACAGAACTCCAAATGCATTGGTTCTTTTTTTGTTAGAAACTAGACTAACAGAGCTTTCTTTTGACATCAAGAACGTAATTTTTGGATCACTGAGTAGGTGCAGTTTAATCTTTTAAAATCGTGAACAGTTTCTGCCAGCATTGTTTTTATGTGGACCATTCAAAGATAGCTACACAAGACAAGGTTAGAACATGAAAACACCATATTCAAGGACAACCAAAGCTCTGATACCAAATGATGAAGGATTATCTTGTTCCTTTTTAAGATTATTGAATATGGTGTGAGTTGATTAAGAAAACTAAGTGAAATCCCCACTGGACATTAAGATAGCAAGCTATCCAGATGTGAAGGTTCCTTTCACAAAGCTCAAGAGAAGAAGATGATGGATTGATTCAAAACAAAAAGGAAATGAAAAGCACATAAACCATAGAAAACCAAGAACAATTAAAGGAAGAAGAAAACATAAAATGGAAAGGAAAGGAATGGTAAAAATGTGAGAAGCACGCCACTACAAGGCTAGGCTAGAAGCCATGGTAACCTTGAAGATGAGTGGATGTGTGCCGCCACTTGCTATGCAAGATAAGGCTTAGAAGTATTCACTCCCAAGGGAGGTAACTCTCACAAATGGTTGAGACACAAGAGTGTTTTTACTTCAAAATGTTCAACCCTTTTACATGTCTAGGAGCACCCCTTATATAAAAGAGTTTAGGGGCCTCTAAGCAAATAAAAGATACCTAAGGATGTCTCTACAAAAACCTAACCCTAGCTTCTAGAAACTCGGTCAAATAAGGTTACAAAAATGAGAGACAAAAGAGCTAACTATGGTGTGGGCAAGGCTAATTTCGTTCTAGGACAAAAGGAGACCAAGAATGTGTCTCATATGTCTCTAGAAAGTGGCCATAGTGTGCTAAAAACAAAGGAGACCAAAGGTACATAGGTACACTTGCTTTATGCCTTTTTCTTTATGCTTTATGCCTTTGCTTTACTCTCTCCTCCACATCATTTATGCTCCCCAATCACCATGTGCCACCTAGCATTGCTTTCTTACTCCTAATTAACCTACAAAGCAAATAAACATAGATTAGCATGTTGGCTTAAGTCAAGTCAACAATAGTCAACAAGTCAAACCTAGTCAAAGGTCAACAAGTCAACTAAAGTTGATTCAACTAAGTCAACTTAGGGAATCAAAAATAACAAGCATAAATGAAAGGGATGAAGGATTAGTGAACTTCCTTTCTAAACATGCTTAGTCTTCTTAAGCATGTGCCTCCATCCTTGATTGAGGTCAATCCTTCATCAAGAGTGTTTTTACTTCAAAATGTTCAACCCTTTTACATGTTTAGGAGCACCCCTTATATAGAAGAGTTTAGGGGCCACTAAGCAAATAAAAGATACCTAAGGATGTCTCTACAAAAACCTAACCCTAGCTTCTAGAAACTAGGTCAGAGACAAAAGAGCCAACTATGGTGTGTGCAAGGCTAATTTCGTTCTAGCACAAAAGGAGACAAATAATGTGTCTTATATGTCTCCAAAAAGTGGTCAAAGTGTGCTAAAAACAAAGGAGACCAAAGGTACATAGGTACACTTGTTTTATGCCTTTTACTTTATGCTTTATGCCTTTGCTTTACTCTCTCATCCACATCATTTATGCTCCCCAATCACCATGCGCCACCTAGCATTGCTTTCTTACTCCTAATTAACCTACAAAGCAAATAAACATAGATTAACATGTTGGCTTAAGTCAAGTCAACTATAGTCAACAAGTCAAACCTAGTCAAAGGTCAACAAGTCAACTAAAGTTGATTCAACTAAGTCAACTTAGGGAATCAAAAATAACAAACACAAATGAAAGGGATGAAGGATTAGTGAACTTCCTTTCTAAACATGCTTAGTCTTCTTAAGCATGTGCCTCCATCCTTGGTTGAGATCATTTTCTTACTCCTAATTAACCTACAAAGCAAATAAACATAGATTAACATGTTGGCTTAAGTCAAGTCAACTATAGTCAATAAGTCAAACCTAGTCAAAGGTCAACAAGTCAACTAAAGTTGATTCAACTAAGTCAACTTTGGGAATCAAAAATAATAAACACAAATGAAAAGGGATGAAAGATTAGTGAACTTCCTTTCTAAACATGCTTAGTCTTCTTAAGCATGTGCCTTCATCCTTGGTTGGGGTCAATCCTTCATCACACTCAATCTTGATGAACGTTCCCTTTGTTTGGGGCACGAAGGACATAAAGTGAAGTTGAGATTTATGACACCAAGGCAAGTCAGTAAGGATCAACATAGGCTGAAGGACAAAATAGAATAAGAAAGAATAAAAAAAGAAGCAATAAAAAGTGCAGAAGGAAGGGAAAATGAAGAAAAAGAAATGGAAGTAGACAAAAATATGATGGAAAGTTTATTTGTCAATGTTTTTTGTTCTAGAGTTTGTGATGTCATTTTACATGAACAAAAGGATATGCATATGAATGAAACACACCAACTTCCATGTTTGAAAAGGAAGCTTGTCCATAGTCCTTATTATGCATTTGGTCCACTGATGAGGAGCAAATTCGTCTAACACAACGCATGGAATTATTTATTGTTACATATCAAGGTGGGGTAGTGTTGGCAAGCAAAGTGCTCCACGGATTACAACCATTGGAAAGGAACACAGATGAATATATTCAAATTGAATTTGATCCTGGAGGAAGAGAATTAGTTTCAAGTTGTGGAAAAATAAAGTCCTTCACAAGATCACAATAAACTTATACTGAATCTTAAGATTCGGGACGAATCTTCTCGAAGAAGGAGGGTATGATGTGAATTGCGTATGGGCCAAATGGAGGATGACTAATGCACCACGTTGATGCAATTTCCTTTATTTAAATAAGGTCCCAATGCTTTGTAAAATTGGCTTACCAAATTGTGTTTTGGCTTAACCAATTAATGCACTTTAGTTTTGCTTTATTTTCAAGTTGTAATAAGGGTCCACATGTCAACTTAAGAACCAGCCTTTGGATGATCAAGAGGACCATTGCTTAAAGTTTGTAGATGAATTTCGGTAGCCTTAATTTCAGTTACAATCAACCATTAAGTAGTGGATCATTATTAGCTTGAGTGGATCATTAATAGCTTTAAGTGGGTTGTAATTGAAATTTATGTGTCTGTAGTCATTTTAATGGTTAAAGCTCCTATATAAACTGAACCACTTTCATCAATGAAAGCAAGTTGCGTTTTAATTAGAAAATATCAAAGTTTTATCTCTTCTGTCTTAGTGAGAGTGATTCTCCTAAGTTCTTGAGTGATTCAAGAATCCCTGAGTTTTGTCAAAGGTCCTTTATCACTATGTGTGTTTAAACTCTTAGGCTTATCTTCCATTCTTGGAAGTGTGATGTCGATCAATTTCCGCTCCATCTTCTTATATGTTTCCTTTTTTTCGTTTTAAATAATTTCTCAAACTTCTTGCTTATTAGAAATCCAACCTTGATAGATCAGTAAAACGAATCCAACCCCCTGCATTCACATCATTTGGTATTCAGTGCCTGGTTATCTAGATTTGGAATAGGAATGGAAGTTTATTATACAAGGTGTTTAATTGAAGGCCACCCATGTTTAGTTGCATTCTCGTACGGTAGCAAAAATAATGTTGTGAGCCAAAGATTGGTGGAGAAACTGCAGTTACCAACTGATGAGATGCCTCGAGCCAAGGGACCTACAACAAGAGCCATGGCTAGGAGAATACAAGAGGAATGGGCCTTAAATGCGCATGCAAGGCCCAAGATGAACTTCACATGGGCCAAGGAAGATGTGAAAACCTAGCCTAGGACATTTTGCTTGTAAATACTAGATTAGGATTTTATTTTGGGCTTTGTATTTTGGGCCCAGTAGAATAGGGTTTTCTTTGGGCCATGTATTGGGCCTTAGAGGAAATTGGGCTTTAGAAGTAATTTTGGACCAAAAAGGGGAATTGGGCCAAATGGGCCAAGAGTAGTGTGTCTACTCTAGAAAAGCCTAGAAGCTTCTCAAACTTGCTCTCCAAGGATGAGAGTTAGCTTCCCATGGCAAGACAAGTGTGACTTGCTTAGGTGGCAAGTCAGACCTCCAAAATTCAAATTTCTAGACTCCTTTTTCCCTCCACTTTTTGGAGACCCCTTGGTCTCATTTTAGTCTATAAATAGAAGGCTTAGGAGATGTATTTTTCAGCTTGAAATTGAGTAATGAATTGCTGCCCAAATTTGTGCACAAATCTCTTTTTAGAGTAAACTCTTCTCTAGTTTACTCTAGTCTTCTTCCTTAGGAGTTGGCCTCACCTCTCTTAAGAAACCTTTCACCTACACCAAACCAAACACCTTAAGCTTCTTTCTTTCATGCTTCCGCATCCAACACCATCCATGGAGCCTCCATTCTTCATGCAAGCTTCAATGGAGACAAGAAGAAGCCATCATGTGGTATCATGAGCCTTGGTTTTAGTGAGTTAAGTGCTTCTTCTCCATTTCTTTCAATTCCGTGTTGTTCATCACTTCTCCTACTTGTCTTGCTGTTTTTGTTCATTTTATTTTGAGTATTAATGTCTTTTTACTTTGGTTCATCTTCATTTGCTTCATCTTGAACCATCCTTGTGTGCTTTAGGTGATCTATTTGGTTTCTACCGCTTACTTTTCATTTTAATTGACTATTTGTTGTTTTTGTTCAGTTCATTCTCTTGATTCTTGAGTTTATTTTGATTTTAAGATCCATATGTTTTGTCTAGAGTCATCTTTAGTCCATATATGTCATTAATTCCTTGTTTAGCTTTTAATTTTCTTTGAATTTGTTGGTGATGTGCTGCTGAATTTTTTTCAGATTTGAGTGCAGTTTTTAATCCTTAAAAATTAACACTCTCTTCTCTCTTTGAGCCTTGGAAATGAACCTTCACATCTAGATAACCTTAGTTATCTTAATGTCCAGTGGGAATTTTCCTTGTACTTGCTTAAAATCACCATAAACCACACTAAATTTCCTTTCAATTAATTGTGGTTTGGTGCTTTTTCATTTCTGTTTTTGAGTTCAGATTGCTATTTAGATCTTAGCAATGTCTTAGAGTCAATTTCCATTGTGTTTCATTGTGTTTCATGATCTTCTTTTGATTCCTTTAAGTTTCCTTCTCCTTTGTGCTTTTTGTTTCCATTAAAATGCAAATGATCAAGCATAGTGTGGTGGTGATTCTGTTTTGTGGTGGAAACTAGCTACTGTAAGAGCAATAAAAAGAAAGAAAAAGAGCACAAAAAGAATACAAGCAAGTGCCAAAAAGAATCAAAAGAAAAGATCAAAAGAAAGTGGCAAAAGAAGTACACTAGAATCACTACAATCACTTGAGTTTGAGAGCATTATTTTGTTGCATTTTACTGTTGTTCCAGTTTCTGTCTGACTGCACACTGTTTGTATTTGATTTATCATAAAAACTTGGCCGGTGAAAATCCAAATCTAATTTTTGCCTCTTTTATCTAAGACATAGACGAAAAAGTGAAAAAAAGAATCATTGAAAAATGTTGAGAAATGAAAAAATGAAAAATATCTGAAGCAGAGGCCTGAATTCACGTTTTTGGACTGGCAGTGAGTGAAAAATCAAATTTCAGTGCAGTTTTCTAGCTTATTTTGGTTGTTTTTCATCCATTCTAGTGCCATTCATTAGGTAATTCATTTGACTGCTTATCTTGTTTCTTTACCTTATTTCTAGTTTGTCATTTCTTTGGTAATCCTTTGAGTTTGTCATGGCATTATTCACTTTTGGTTTAGCAATTATAATTTTGTGCTTTTCTTGCTTTATTTCTTGACCTCTTTTGGTTTGGTTTCTATATTTGGTGCATACTTCTTTTTGGAGGTGATCTAATTTTCCTAAGGTAGCATCCTAGGAGGTGGAGTACCTAGTCCCGAAAGAGAATCCTCTTTGGTGAGATCAAGAGGAAGTGCAAGAGTGAAACACTTGTGAGGACCAAGCCAAGAAGACAAAGCCAAGAAGACCTTTTACATTTTGTGCACTTTGATTGTATTCAAATTGAGTTGTAAAATTGTAATGCTTTCCTTCTTGTGTTCATGGCCTAGTTAGGTGTCTTGGGGGAGTCTTAGGTACTCAATCCCATCTCCTAACTAGAACCTCTTCTATACATTAGTGAAGCGCTTTTAGTGGTGAAGTTTGAAGATTCCAAGTGCCTTCTACTTCTACCAAAACTTAGGCCGCATATAGCTTATAATCTTTCTTGTTTTTAATTTTCTTGTTTGATAGTTTAGTGTGTGTCAACTTAGTCTTTGAATTAATTTCATTTAAGAAGTTTTGTACAAAAGTTTCAAGTTCCCTTGGCTAGGAAAGACTTGGTATGTAAGCAATCCAAGTGATTCACCTCTCTTTCCTGGAGGAGAACTAAAAGTTTTTGCTATTTACTTCTTCTTTCAAATTTTCTTTTAAAGACCAAAGTCTTCTAAAAAAAAATGTCTCAACCTCCTTCTCAATGTATGAGTGCTTCAAATGAAAAAGAAATAAGTTTGAAACAAATTGCCTTTGATTTGAGAGCACTACTACGTTGGAAGGAAGATGAAATAATTCAAGGGAAAGGGAAAAACAAGAAAGAGATAGGTTTCATCAACTTTTAGATGAAGAGAGGAGGGGAACAAGAAATATGGAAAGGTTGCATGAGAGGATGAGTAATAGGAGTCAACATTTGTACTCCCACACTCCAACACTAGTCAGACACTATGAAGAAGATAGTAGAATAGTTGACAACTTCTATCAACCTCCTCCTCCTCTAAGAAAAGAAAGAAGAGAGCCTAGGGAACCAAGAGCCATTAGAATAGACCTCCCTCACTTTTATGGGAAAGATGATGTTGAAGCTTATCTTGATTGGGAAATGAAGGTTGAGCAACTCTTTGCTTGCCATCAAATAAGTGAGGAGAGGAAAGTACCATTAGCTACCCTTAGCTTCCAGGGCAATGCTATGTATTGGTGGACTGCCCTCGAAAGAGATAGGAGAATCAATCAAAGTCCCGAGGTCAAATATTGGAATGACCTCAAAGGAGCCCTTAGGAGAAGACATATTCCCTCCTATTATCATAGAGAGCTAATGGATAAGCTCCAAAGACTCCATCAAAATAAAATGAAAGTGGAAGAATATAGACAAAAGACGGAGTTATATATGATGAGGGCTGGGATTAGGGAGTCCGAGGATACCACCATTGCAAGGTTTCTTAGTGGCTTAAGTCTTGAGATAAGAGATAGAGTAGAATTGTTGCCCTACCAAGACTTAAATGACTTGGTTCAACTTTGCATAAAGGTAGAGCAACAAATTCTAAGGAAAAATTTTTGAAATGACTACTCTAACTCTTATACCAAGAAAGAATTCAAGAGGGAGGGTAAACAAGTCAAAGAGGAACCCTCCAAAAGTTTCAAGGAAAAGGAGAAACCAAGGGAAGGCACATCTTCACACACTCGCACTAGTGAAATCAAATGTTTCAAGTGTCTTGGTAGAGGTCATGTTGCATCTCAATGCCCCACCAAAAAGACCATGATCTTAAGGGGTGTTGACCATTATAGTAGCCAAGATGAGCAAGAAAGTGAGAGTGAGACTTCTAGTGAGGAGTCTAATGATGAGGCTAAGGAAATTGCCTATCCTTGTGAAGGAGACCTTCTAATGATTAGAAGACTTCTTAGCAACCAACCCATTCCAAAAGAGCCAACACAAAGAGAGAACATCTTTCATACAAGATGTAAAATTTTAGAAAACACTTGTTCTCTCATTGTTGATAGTGGTTCATGTTGCAATTGTTGTAGTACAAGGTTGGTTGATAAGTTGGCTTTGACTATCATTCCCCATCCAAAACCTTACAAATTGCATTGGCTTAATGAAAGTGGGGATTTGACAGTCCAACATCAAGTGAAGGTCAAGTTATCCATAGGGAAATATGAAGATAGGGTGCTATGTGATGTAGTACCTATGGAAGCTTGCCATGTTTTATTGGGAAGACCTTGGCAATTTAACAAGAAAACCATGGTCTTACCAATGAAATCACCTTCACTTACAAGGATAGAAAATTTGTCTTGCATCCTTTATCACCATCCCAAGTGGTAGAGGATCAAACCCAAATGAGAAAGAAGTTGGAAAAGGAGAGAAAAGAGGATAAAAAAAACCGTAATCGGTCCTTGCTACAGCAAACACTATCCACACCCTCCGTCACACACACTTGCCATACGTTAACCCACACCCCATCAAACAGTTTCACCCCCACCCAAAACCCAAACTGGACCACCCCTTACATTCAGTACCTCAAAACTGGCAACCCCCCTGCCGACGCGGACAAAACTTGGCTAGCCAAGGCCGCCAGGTACACTATGGTAGGCGACGACCTCTAAAAACGCGGATACGGCCAGCCCCTACTTAAATGTGTCACGCCAGAACAAGCCCAGTACGTCATTAAGGAACTACACGAAGGAATATGTGGTTATCATTCAGGCACGCGCACCATGGCCACAAGAATTCTCAGAGCCGGGTAGTTCTGGCCCACAATGGAGGCGGACTGCCAAGACTACGTCAAGAAATGTAAACCATGCCAAAAGCACGGCAACCTTATACATCAAAAACAAGAACAGCTACACCACATATTGTCCCCTTGGCCATTCGCTAAATGGGGAATGGACATCCTAGGCCCCTTCACACCCGGGGAAGGACATGTTAAGTTCCTAATCGTAGCTATTGACTACTTCACCAAATCGATTGAAGCCAAGCCATTGACCACCATCACGGCCCAGCAGGTCCAGCAGTTTGTGTGGAAGGACGTCATATGCAGATATGGTGTACCGCATACCATCATAACAGATAACGGCCGACAATTCATTGACAAGGAGTTAGCAAAATTCTACACCAGTTTAGGCATCAAACACATCACAAGTTCTGTAGAACACCCACAGACCAATGGGCAAGCGGAAGCGGCAAACAAAGTTATCCTCGTAGAGCTGCGTAAAAGATTGAATACCGCTAAAGGCCGATGGCCAGAAGAATTAATTGAAGTGCTATGGGCCTACAGATGCACCCCTCAATCGTCCACAAATGAATCCCCTTTCAGCCTAGTCTACGGCGCAGACGCCATGATACCAGTAGAAATTGGCGAACCATCCCTGCGCCGAGAACTGTACGACCCAACTCACAACCACCATAACATGGCCTTACATCTCAACCTCCTTCCCGAACTTAGAGAAAAGGCCCAAATACGCAATCTCGCTGCCAAACAACGAGCTGCCAGGAAATATAACGCAAACCTGCACCCACAATCGTTTGTCATAGGAGACCTAGTATGGAGAATGGCCAGCAGTGCTAGAAAGAAGGATGGCAAGTTCTCCGCCAATTGGGATGGCCCATACCGCATACAAGAAGACGCAGGAGGTGGGGCTTATCGCTTAGAGGACCTATCTGGGGAAGAAATCCCCAACACATGGAATGTATCCCACCTCAAGTTCTACTTCAGTTGAACATGTATCATAAGCGGATCAATACTTGTAACCACAGGTGTACTCTTTTTCCTCACTTGGTCTTTTTTCCCTAAGGAGGGTTTTGGCCAAGGAGGTTTTAACGAGGCACCCCTATTTGAATAAATAAAATGAGTGGTTCCCTACTTTATGACTCTATACTACTTTACTCGTGGTTAATTCGTTTAAGTTCCCCACCCTTACCACAAGTAAGCGGCCTGGGTCGAACACCCTTTACTTAATTTCAAATCTTTCTAGTTCCCCACCCTTACCACAAGTAAGCGGCCTGGGTCGAACACCCTTTACTCGTGGTTAATTCGTTTAAGTTCCCCACCCTTACCACAAGTAAGCGGCCTGGGTCGAACACCCTTTACTCGTGGTTAATTCGTTTAAGTTCCCCACCCTTACCACAAGTAAGCGGCCTGGGTCGAACACCCTTTACTTAATTTCAAATCTTTCTAGTTCCCCACCCTTACCACAAGTAAGCGGCCTGGGTCGAACACCCTTTACTTAATTTCAAATCTTTCTAGTTCCCCACCCTTACCACAAGTAAGCGGCCTGGGTCGAACACCCTTTACTCGTGGTTAATTCGTTTAAGTTCCCCACCCTTACCACAAGTAAGCGGCCTGGGTCGAACACCCTTTACTTAATTTCAAATCTTTCTAGTTCCCCACCCTTACCACAAGTAAGCGGCCTGGGTCGAACACCCTTTACTCGTGGTTAATTCGTTTAAGTTCCCCACCCTTACCACAAGTAAGCGGCCTGGGTCGAACACCCTTTACTTAATTTCAAATCTTTTTAGTTCATCACCTCATCCACACGCTAGCGGCCCGAGTCGAGTACTCTAATTTAACATACAAACGTCAGCAATACTCCCCTAGGTAAATACGCATATAACATAACATATCACATACAAAACATCATTATCCAACCAACACGTTCCTATCACATATGCTATCGTCAACAACCACAAAACATATATATCCACAATATGCATCACATTAAAAACAAGTCAAAATATTGTACGAGTTATTACAGACTTAGGATTCAGTGCGAAATAGAACATCATAAAAACTACATCCTAAGCTGCTTTGTTGTCATCACCCTCCACGGTCGCGTCCACATCCTTCTCTTCCTCGGCCGCCTCATTCCCAACCTCTTCCCCACCCTCTTCATCCTCCCCTACCAACTTTCCGCCAACCACATCTTTATCCACATCGAACCTCGAATCCAGGGCATCCACATCCTTATAGAAGAAAGCCGCCTGCCGCAACCCCTTCTCGAAACCATTTATATGCTCCGTCATATTTGTCCTTCAAGTCCTCACAGTCTTCTTCCAGCTCCCCTATACGCTTGTTCAGTTTCTCCTCGGAATCTAAACAACGCACTTTCCATGACGCCAACCTCTTCCTTTCAGCTTCCCAACCTTCCTTCTCCTTCTCTAGCGCCGCCTTCTCCTCCGCAAGTTTGTCCACCTTACCCTGCAACTCCCCCACCTCCTTCACTTCCCTTCTGTAAAGGGACCCCACACGTCGGCCCAAGACTAACGCCTTGCTCCCAAACTCAACCATTGTTCTCACGATATGATCAACCTCCATGTTATCGATAGAGTTCACAACAGTATCTGGGAGGTTGATCGAGATGTCCTTCCTCACGGATATCTCCAGCAACTCAATCAGACCGGCCTCCGGCAACTTCTCCCCGCTAGCCGATCCCGCCCCAACAGCTGACCCGAGGATAGATGCCCTTATTTTCTTCACATCCTTACCCTTCCCAGGTCGAGGCGGGAGCTCAGCTCTCCTCTTCGTTCCGCCATGTACATGTACTTCCACCACGGATTCCTGCAAATTGGGAACACCAGCTTTCCCAGCCTCCTTGGCCTTGGCGGCCATCTCCTTCCTCAGTGCTTGAAAGAGCGCCAAGTTCTTCTTACCAGATTGCGCCATATGCTCTGCAATAACATATCACAACTCGGATCAAAACAACTTAGCATCATTAACACAGCTTAAGTAATAAACAGATACCTTTAATATCTATTATCGGATGCACCGAATTATAAACCCTAACTAAGCCCTTAGTGGGCAACTTATCCACAAATCTTAACAACATCCCCACCACCTCCTTGTCTCCAGCCGACAACTCTTCCACTCCCATGTCCTTGTAACGAGAAGGATTGTTGGTCCAACTAAAAGGGAACTTGGTACTCCCATCCGCATTCAGAAAATACGGCTCACCTCCCTCCTTCACTACGACCTTGAAGTACCCATCTTTGAAGTGCTTGAAAGATTGGGAGAATGCATCCAACCTGCTAATGCTAGGACGACTGATTAAAGAAAGCCAAGTAGCCGGCCTCCGGGGTTTGGTATCATAAAAATACAAAAATGCATAAGGGGAAGGCTCCAAGTACAACGACTCGCACAGAATGCGGAAGGCCTGTAAGTAAGCCCAACTATTAGGGTGTAGCTGAGTAGGCGCCACATTCAACGCCCGCAGCACGCCCATAGTGAAGTCGTCAAAGGGTAGTCGTATGTGAAGCTGAGAAAAATGGCACATATACATATAAAAGAACTTCTCGGCAGCCCCTTCTTTCCCGTGGCATACCCGGTCGATGGCGCTCACCCTTTCCAACGAAACAATATCTCCGCTGACCCCTCTAGACATGACGGGTTTACAGTTTAGCCAAGAGTTCAACAAGCGAGACCACCTAAACAGTGATGACTGGTCACGAACATCAGATGCGACCCACGCATAACCGCCCTTGGCTGGCCAGTTACTCTCCTCCAGCTCCTCAGGAGGATCTTCTCGAACTTCCCTCACCACCTCCATTGGCATTCCGCTTGTGCCAACTCCAGCACTCATACCCTCTCCGCGAAGCCGTTCATCCCTACTCCTATCTGACTCAGTACTTTGACTACTACTAGACGTAGATAACGATGTGCTATCGCTACTAGACATACCTGTTTTCGTTTTTACGAAAAGATGTCGGTTGAATTTGGGAACTAGTCGGACAATATGAGGCGCACAAGATCTCTGAATTCGAAACTCTCGCAAATGAACCAAGTAAACCCTCCGCTGCTTTCAAACCCATATTTATAGTCCACGATCCCAAACGACTAAAATTCTTCCCGCCAAAATAAAACCCCATACCAATCGACACCATCATTATGAAGGATATGACACATAAAACGATGGCGCCAAAAGTTAACGATGAGACCACCTGACGCCATTGCACCTACCTTCTGACACCTTCAAATCCCAAGCCTTAACATTGTTCACCACACTTAAAGGCTGGGAGACTGGTGTATCACACCTAGCCGGTTTTGCTAGTTCACCAACACATGTAATCCTTGATCGACAACTCATATCGGACAAGGCTGGGGGACTGGTGTACCGTACCTAGCCAAACTCAACCAAGTAAACAATATACGCATCAAAACCGCCTAGCATCTAGTACCCGGACACCACTGGCATAAGCCACCTAGGCAGGTAGCCGGTCGAAACCGACTACTTGTCTAGAAAGTTAACTAACATCAATGCCCCGCCTTCAAAAGCCCTCCAGGGCCTGTTTTGGGGGCCCAGGCCCACTCATGGCCCAAGCTGGGGCCCAAGTCAAAACCCAGCCCATGCAATGGTCAAACGTCATTAATGTTCTATAAATACACGTGGACCCCATCATTTAAAGGTACGCATTCATTAATCACTAATTTGACTCTTTGAGAGCTTTGACTTACTTGAGCTTCGGAGATTCTTCTGCAGGTAACCCCTCCTGGGTTCAAGCCGACATGTATCGAATGGGAAGAGGCCAACTGAAGAGATAACGGACTACATGGTAAGGTGACACTCGTGCCTAACTTATCTTATTTGTCCCTCTGCAGGAACAGTCTTACCAATGAAATCACCTTCACTTACAAGGATAGAAAATTTGTCTTGCATCCTTTATCACCATCCCAAGTGGTAGAGGATCAAACCCAAATGAGAAAGAAGTTGGAAAAGGAGAGAAAAGAGGATAAAAAAAAAAGTCCTCCCTCTCTCCCAAAAAAAGTAACTAAAGATGAATCTGAGGTGGGAGAGATTGGTGTTCCTTCTTCCAAGGTCATTCAACATGAGAACATTTTGACTATAAAATCTTTGAACCAAGTTCTCAATGATGAACAACCTTCATGCCTCTTGTTGTGTAAAGGAACACTCACATGTACTGCCACAGCTCTTGAACTTAAGAATTTACCTCCTAAAATTGAAAATCTTTTGAAAGAGTTTGAGGATATATTCCCTAAGGAGGGGCCTATTGGGCTTCCTCCCTTTAGAGGAATTTAACATCAAATAGATTTAGTGCCTGGGGCTAGTCTACCAAATAGACTAGCCTATAGGACAAATCCTCAAGAAACAAAGGAGATAGAGTCTCAAGTCCAAGAGTTGTTGGATAAGGGTTGGGTTCAAAAGAGCCTTAGCCCTTGTGCTGTGCCTGTTTTGTTAGTACCTAAAAAGGATGGGAAATGGAGAATGTGTTGTGATTGTAGAGCCATAAATAACATCACCATTAAATATAGGCATCCAATTCCTAGGCTTGATGACATGCTTGATGAGTTGCATGGGTCCCTCATGTTTTCTAAAATTGATCTAAAGAGTGGTTATCACCAAATAAGAATCAAAGAAGGTGATGAGTGGAAAACCGCTTTTAAGACCAAATTTGGACTATATGAGTGGTTGGTGATGCCCTTTGGGCTTACTAATGCACCTAGCACATTCATGAGGCTAATGAACCATGTCCTTAGAGAGTGCATAGGAAAGTTTGTGGTTGTCTATTTTGATGATATCTTGATTTATAGCAAGAGCTTGCATGAGCACATAGACCATCTGAGGTCTGTCCTTACCATCCTTAGGGTAAATAGTTTGTTTGCTAATAAAGAGAAATGTACTTTCTGTGTAGATAGTATAGTTTTCTTAGGTTTTGTTGTGAACAAAAATGGGGTCCATGTTGACCCTACAAAAATAAAGGCCATCCAAGAATGGCCTACTCCTAAAAATGTTGGAGAGGTTAGGAGCTTCCATGGTTTGGCAAGCTTTTATAGGAGGTTTGTTCCTAACTTCTCCACTTTGGCTTCACCCCTCAATGAACTTGTCAAGAAAGATGTATCTTTTAATTGGGGTGAAAAACAAGAGTCTACTTTTCAACAACTCAAGGAAAATCTCACCCATGCACCCATTCTAGCTTTACCAAACTTTTCAAAAACCTTTGAGCTAGAGTGTGATGCATCCGGTGTAGGAATAGGTGCTGTGTTGTTGCAAGGAGGGCACCCAATTGCTTATTTCAGTGAAAAACTTCATGGTGCCTCCCTCAACTATCCCACCTATGATAAGGAATTGTATGCCTTAATTAGGGCCCTTCAAACTTGGGAACACTACCTTGTGTCCAAAGAGTTTGTCATTCATAGTGACCATGAGTCGCTAAAATATTTAAAGGGCCAACATAAGCTGAATAAAAGACATGCTAAGTGGATGGAATTCTTGGAACAATTTCCTTATGTGATAAAGTACAAGAAGGGCAAAAGTAATGTGGTGGCTGATGCCTTGTCTAGAAGGCACACCTTGTTTTCAAAATTGGGAGCCCAAATTCTTGGATTTGATCACATTCCAGAAATGTATAATCAAGATTCTGAGTTTTCATCTACTTATGCTGAATGTATGGAAATACCTCAAGCAAGTTTCTATGTGAATGAGGGGTATTTGTTTAAAGAAGGAAAAATTTGTATTCCCCAATGTTCACAAAGAAAACTCCTTGTTCAAGAAACACATGAAGGGGGATTAATGGGTCATTTTGGGGTAGAAAAAACCCTAGGTCTTTTAAAAGAGAAATTCTTTTGGCCCCATATGAGGAAGGATGTCCAAAGGCATTGTAATAGATGTATTTCATGCTTACAATCTAAGTCTAAAACAATGCCTCATGGATTATACACCCCCTTGCCTGTTGCTTCAGCCCCTTGGGAAGATATAAGTATAGATTTTGTCTTAGGACTCCGAAGAACACAAAGGGGTTTTGATTCCATTTTTGTGGTGGTAGATCGTTTTAGCAAAATGACACACTTTATACCCTACCACAAAGTGGATGATGCTAGCAACATTACTAGGCTTTTCTTTAGAGATGTGGTCAAGCTTCATGGTATACCCCGCACCATAGTTTCTAATAGAGACACCAAGTTCCTTAGCCACTTTTGGAAAACACTATGGTCAAGGTTAGGAACTAAGCTTAATTTCTCTACTTCATGTCACCCACAAACTGATGGGCAAACTGAAGTTGTTAATAGGTCTCTGTCTACTATGTTAAGGGCAATTTTGAAAGGGAACCACAAATCTTGGGATGAATGCCTTCCCCATATTGAGTTTGCCTACAATAGAGTAGTTCATAGGACTACTAAAATCTCTCCATTTGAAGTTGTTTATGGCTTTAATCCTCTCACTCCCATGGACTTGCTACCACTTCCTACATCTTTTGATTTTATTCATAAAGAAGGGGTGGCAAAATTTGATTTTGTTAAAAAAATGCATGAAAAGATTAAAAGCCAAATCCAGCAACAAACAGAGAGGTATGCTAAGTATAACAATAAGGGGAAGAGGGAAATGATTTTTGAAGAAGGGGATTGGGTGTGGCTACACCTTAGAAAAGATAGATTTCCTAAGCAAAGGAAGTCTAAACTTAGTCCTCGAGGTGATGGTCCCTTTAAAGTGCTGAAAAGAGTAAATGATAATGCGTATAGGCTAGAGTTGCCTGAAGGCTATGATGTGCATGCCACCTTTAATGTTGCTGACTTAATACCTTTTGCAGGTGGTACAGATGATGAGACAGAGACTACAAATTTGAGGACAAATCCTTCTCAAGAGGGAGGGGATGATGAGATGCCTCGAGCCAAGGGATCTACAACAAGAGCCATGGCTAGGAGAATACAAGAGGAATGGGCCTTAAATGCGCATGCAAGGCCCAAGATGAACTTCACATGGGCCAAGGAAGATGTGAAGACCTAGCCTAGGACATTTTGCTTGTAAATACTAGATTAGGATTTTATTTTGGGCTTTGTATTTTGGGCCCAGTAGAATAGGGTTTTCTTTGGGCCATGTATTGGGCCTTAGAGGAAATTGGGCTTCAGAAGTAATTTTGGACCGAAAAGGGGAATTGGGCCAAATGGGCCAAGAGTAGTGTGTCTACTCTAGAAAAGCCTAGAAACTTCTCAAACTTGCTCTCCAAGGATGAGAGTTAGCTTCCCATGGCAAGACAAGTGTGACTTGCTTAGGTGGCAAGTCACACATCCCACATGCTCCTTTTTGGCTCCAAAATTCAACTTTCTAGACTCCTTTTTCCCTCCACTTTTTGGAGACCCCTTGGTCTCATTTTAGTCTATAAATAGAAGGCTTAGGAGATGTATTTTTCAGCTTGAAATTGAGTAATGAATTGCTGCCCAAATTTCAGCACAAATCTCTCTTGAGCTCACCATAGAGTAAACTCTTCTCTAGTTTACTCTAGTCTTCTTCCTTAGGAGTTGGCCTCACCTCCCTTAAGAAACCTTTCACCTACACCAAACCAAACACCTTAAGCTTCTTTCCTTCATGCTTCCGCATCCAACACCATCCATGGAGCCTCCATTCTTCATGCAAGCTTCAATACAGACAAGAAGAAGCCATCACCAACAACCTTTCATCCGAATCAAGCATCGATCAAATTCAGTACAGAGCAGTGTGTGAACAAAGTATTATGTGATGTTGCTCCCATGGACTCTTGTCATCTTCTTTTGGAATGGGCACGGCTTCGTTTTAAAACACTTAATCTTGATGAACGTTCCCTTTGTTTGGGGAACGAGGGACATAAAGTGAAGTTGAGATTTATGACACCAAGGCAAGTCAATAAGGATCAACATAGGCTGAAGGAGAAAATAGAAAAAGAAAGAATAAAAAAAGAAGCATTAAAAACTGCAGAAGGAAGGGAAAATGAAGAAACAAAAATGGAAGTAGAGAAAAATATGATGGAAAGTTTATTTGTCAATGTTTTTTCTTCTACAGTTTGTGATGTCATTTTACATGAACAAAAGGATATGCATGTGAATGAAACACACCAACTTCCCTGTTTGAAAAGGAAGCTTGTCCATAGTGCTTTACTATGCATTTGGTCCGCTGATGAGGAGCAAATTCGTCAAACACAACGCATGGAATTATTTATTGTTACATATCAAGGTGGGGTAGTGTTGGCAGGCAAAGTGCTCCACGGATTGCAACCGTTGGAAAGGAACAAAGATGAATATATTCAAATTGAATTTGATCATGGAGGAAGAGAATTAGTTTCAAGTTGTGGAAAAATAACGTCCTTCACAAGATCACAATAAACTTATAGTAAAACTAGTAGAAAAATAAAGTCTTAAGATTCGGGATGAATCTTCTCGAAGAAGGAGGGTATGATGTGAATTGCGTATGGGCCAAATGGAGGATGACTAATGCGCCACGTTGATGCAATTTCCTTTATTTAAATAAGGGCCCAATGCTTTGAAAAATTGGCTTACCAAATTGTGTTTTGTCTTAACCAATTAATGTGCTTTAGTTTTGCTTTATTTTCTAGTTGTAATAAGGGTCCACATGCCAACTTAAGAACCAGCCTTTGGATGATCAAGATGACCATTGCTTAAAGTTTGTAGATGAATTTCGGTAGCCTTAATTTCAGTTACAATCAACCATTAAGTAATGGATCATTATTAGCTTGAGTGGATCATTAATAGCTTTAACTGGGTTGTAATTGAAATTTATGTGTCTTTTGTCATTTTAATGGTTAAAGCTACTATATAAACTGAACCACTTTCATCAATGAAAGCAAGTTGCGTTTTATTAAGAAAATATCAGTTTTATTTCTTCTGTCTTAGTGAGAGTGATTCTCCTAAGTTCTTGAGTGATTCAAGAATCCCTGAGTTTTGTCAAAGGTCATTTATCACTATGTGTGTTTAAACTCTTAGGCTTATCTTCCATTCTTGGAAGTGTGATGTCGATCAATTTCCGCTCCATCTTCTTATATGTTTCCATTTTTTCGTTTTAAATAATTTCTCGAACTTCTTGCTTATTAGCATTCCAACCTTGATAGATCAGTAAAACGAATCCAACCCCCTGCATTCACATCATTTGGTATTCAGTGCCTGGCTTTCTAGATTTGGAATAGGAATGGAAGTTTATTATACAAGGTGTTTAATTGAAGGCCACCCATGTTTAGTTGCATTCGCGTACGAAAGCGGCAACAATGTTGTGAGCCAAAGATTGGTGCAGAAACTGCAGTTACCAACAACCTTTCATACGAATCAAGCATGAATCAAATGCAGTACAGGGCAGTGTGTGAAAGAAGTATTATGTGATGTTGCTCCCATGGACTTTTGTCATCTTCTTTTGGAATGGGCATGGCTTCGTTTTAAAACACTCAATCTTGATGAACGTTCCCTTTGTTTGGGGAACGAGGGACATAAAGTGAAGTTGAGATTTATGACACCAAGGCAAGTCAGTAAGGATCAACATAGGCTGAAGGAGAAAATAGAAAAATAAAGAATAAAAAAAGAAGCATTAAAAACTACAGAAGGAAGGGAAAATGAAGAAAAAGAAATGGAAGTAGAGAAAAATATGATGGAAAGTTTATTTGTCAATATTTTTTCTTCTACAGTGTGTGATGTCATTTTACATGAACAGAAGGATATGCATGTGAATGAAACACACCAACTTCTGTGTTTGAAAAGGAAGCTTGTCCATACTGCTTTATTATGCATTTGGTCCGCTGATGAGGAGCAAATTCGTCAAACACAACGCATGGAATTATTTATTGCTACATATCAAGGTGCGGTACTGGTGGCAGGCAAAGTGCTCTACGGATTGCAACCATTGGAAAGGAACACAGATGAATATATTCAAATTGAATTTGATCCTGGAAGAAGAAAATTAGTTTCAAGTTGTGGAAAAATAAAGTCCTTCACAAGATCACAATAAACTTATACTAAAACTAGTAGAAATATAAAGTCTTAAGATTCGGGACGAATCTTCTCGAAGAAGGAGGGTATGATGTGAATTGCGTATGGGCCAAATGGAGGATGACTAATGCGCCACGTTGATGCAGTTTCCTTTATTTAAATAAGGGCCCAATGCTTTGTAAAATTGGCTTACCAAATTGTATTTTGGCTTAACAAATTAATGCGCTTGAGTTTTGCTTTATTTTCAAGTTGTGATAAGGGTCCACATGCAGACTTAAGAACCAGCCTTTGGATGATCAAGATGACCATTGCTTAAAGTTTGCAAATGACTTTCGGTAGCCTTAATTTCAGTTACAATCAACCATTAAGTAGTGGATCATTATTAGCTTGAGTGGATCATTAATAGCTTTAAGTGGGTTGTAATTGAAATTTATGTGTCTTTTGTCATTTTAGTGGTTAAAGCTACTATATAAACTGAACCACTTTCATCAATGAAAGCAAGTTGCGTTTTATTCAGAAAATATCAGAGTTTTATTTCTTCTGTCTTAGGGAGAGTGATTCTCATAAGTTCTTGAGTGATTCAAGAATACCTGAGTTTTGTCCAAGGTCCTTTATCACTATGTGTGTTTAAACTCTTAGGCTTATCTTCCATTCTTGGAAGTGTGATGTCGATCAATTTCCGCTCCATCTTCATATATGTTTCCATTTTTTCGTTTTAAATAATTTATCAAACTTCTTGCTTATTAGCATTCCAACCTTGATAGATTAGTAAAACGAATGCAACGCCCTGCATTCACATCATTTGATATTCAGTGCTTGGCTATCTAGATTTGAAATAGGAATGGAAGTTTATTATACAAGGTGTTTGATGAAGGATTGACCCCAACCAAGGATGAAGCCACATGCTTAAGAAGACTAAGCATGTTTAGAAAGGAAGTTCACTAATCCTTCATCCCTTTCATTTGTGTTTGTTATTTTTGATTTCCTAAGTTGACTTAGTTGAATCAACTTTAGTTGACTTGTTGACCTTTGACTAGGTTTGACTTGTTGACTATAGTTGACTTGACTTAAGCCAACATGCTAATCTATGTTTATTTGCTTTATAGGTTAATTAGGAGTAAGCAAGCAATGCTAGGTGGCGCATGGTGATTGGGGAGCAGAAAGGATGTGGATGAGAGAGTAAAGCAAAGGCATAAAGCATAAAGTAAAAGGCATAAAACAAGTGTACCTATGTACCTTTGGTCTCCTTTGTTTTTAGCACACTTTGGCCACTTTTTAGAGACATATGAGACACATTCTTTGTCTCCTTTTGTGCTAGAACGAAATTAGCCTTGCACACACCATAGTTGGCTCTTTTGTCTCTCATTTTTGTAACCTTATTTGACCTAGTTTCTAGAAGCTAGGGTTAGGTTTTTGTAGAGACATCCTTAGGTGTCTTTTATTTGCTTAGAGGCCCCTAAACTTTTCTATATAAGGGGTGCTCCTAGACATGTAAAAGGGTTGAACATTTTGAAGTAAAAACACTCTTGTGTCTCAACCATTTGTGAGAGTTTCCTCCCTTGGGAGTGAATACTTTTAAGCCTTACCTTGCATAGCAAGTGGCGGCACACATCCACTCATCTTCAAGGTTGCCATGGCTTCTAGCCTAGCCTTCTAGTGGCGTGCTTCTCACATTTTTACCATTTCTTCCCTTTCCATTTTATGTTTTCTTCTTCCTTTAATTGTTCTTGGTTTTCTATGGTTTATGTGCTTTCCATTTCCTTTTTGTTTTGAATCAATCCATCATCTTCTTCTCTTGAGCTTTGTGAAAGGAACCTTCACATCTAGATAGCTTGCTATCTTAATGTCCAGTGGGGATTTCACTTAGCTTTCTTAATCAACTCACACCATATTCAATAATCTTAAAAAGGAAAAAGATAATACTTCATCAGTGTTTAATTGAAGGCCACCCATGTTTAGTTGCATTCGCGTACAGAAGCGACCACAATTTTGTGCGCCAAAGATTGGTGGAGAAACTATAGTTACCCACAACCTTTTATCTGAATCAAGCATGGATCAAATTCAGTACAGAGTAGTGTGTGAAAGAAGTATTATGTGATGTTGCTCCCATGGACTCTTGTCATCTTCTTTTGGAATGGGCATGGCTTCGTTTTAAAACACTCAATCTTGATGAACGTTCCCTTTATTTGGGGCACGAAGCGGATAAAGTGAAGTTGCGATTTATGACACCAAGGCAAGTCAGTAAGGACCAACATAGGCTGAAGGAGAAAATAGAAAAAAGAAAGAATAAAAAAAGAAGGTTTAAAAAGTGCAGAAGGAAGGGAAAATGAAGAAAAAGAAATGGAAGTAGAGAAAAATATGATGGAAAGTTTATTTGTCAATGTTTTTTCTTCTATAGTTTGTGATGGCATATGAATGAAACACTCCAACTTCCATGTTTGAAAAGGAAGCTCGTCCATAGTGCTTTATTATGCATTTGGCCCGCCGATGAGGAGCAAATTCGTCAAACACAACGCATGAAATTATTTATTGTTACATATCAAGGTGGGGTAGTGTTGGCAGGCAAAGTGCTCCACGGATTGCAACCATTGGAAAGGGACAAAGATGAATATATTCAAATTGAATTTGATCCTGGAGGAAGAGAATTAGTTTCAAGTTGTGGAAAAATAAAGTCCTTCACAAGATCACAATAAACTTATACTAAAACTAGTAGAAAAATAAAGTCTTAAGATTCGGGACGAATCTTCTCGAAGAAGGAGGGTATGATGTGAATTGTGTATGGGCCAAATGGAGGATGACTAATGCGACACGTTGATGCAGTTTCCTTTATTTAAATAAGGGCCCAATGCTTTGTAAAATTGGCTTACCAAATTGTGTTTTGGCTTAACCAATTAATGCGCTTTAGTTTTGATTTATTTTCAAGTTGTAATAAGGGTCCACATGCCAACTTAAGAACCAGCCTTTGGATGATCAAGAGGACCATTGCTTAAAGTTTGTAGATGACTTTCGGTAGCCTTAATTTCAGTTACAATCAACCATTAAGTAGTGGATCACTACTAGCTTGAGTGGATCATTAATAGATTTCAGGGGGTTGTAATTGAAATTTATGTGTCTTTTGTCATTTTAATGGTTAAAGCTACTATATAAACTGAACCACTTTCATCAATGAAAGCAAGTTGCGTTTTATTCAGAAAATATCAGATTTATTTCTTCTAGGTTAGTGAGAGTGATTCTCCTAAGTTCTTGAGTGATTCAAGAATCCCTGAGTTTTGTCAAAGGTCCTTTATCACTATGTGTGTTTAAACTCTTAGGCTTATCTTCCATTCTTGGAAGTGTGAAGTCGATCAATTTCCGCTCCATCTTCTTATATGTTTCCATTTTTTTGTTTTAAATAATTTCTCAAACTTCTTGCCCATTAGCATTCCAACCTTGATAGATCAGTAAAACGAATCCAATCCCCTGCATTCACATCATTTGGTATTCAGTGCCTGGCTATCTAGATTTGGAATAGGAATGGAAGTTTATTATACAAGGTGTTTAATTGAAGGCCACCCATGTTTAGTTGCATTCGCGTACGGAAGCGACAACAATATTGTGAGCCAAAGATTGGTGGAGAAACTGTAGTTACCAACAACCTTTCATCCGGATCAAGCATGGATAAAATTTAGTACTGAGTAGTGTGTGAAAGAAGTATTTTGTGATGTTGCTCCCATGGACTCTTGTCATCTTCTTTTGGAATGGGCATGGCTTTGTTTTAAAATACTCAATCTTGATGAACTTTCCCTTTGTTTGGGGCACGAGGGAGATAAAGTGAAGTTGAGATTTATGACACCAAGGCAAGTCAGTAAGGATCAACATAGGCTGAAGGAGAAAATAGAAAAAAACAAAGAATAAAAAAAGAAGCTTTAAAAAGTGCAGAAGGAAGGATGAAGAAAAAGAAATGGAAGTAGAGAAAAATATGATGGAAAGTTTATTTGTCAATGTTTTTTCTTCTATAGTTTGTGATGTCATTTTACATGAAAAAAAGCATATGCATGTGAATGAAACACACCAACTTCCATGTTTGAAAAGGAAGCTTGTCCATAGTGCTTTATTATGCATTTGGTCCACTGATGAGGAACAAATTCGTCAAACACAACGCATGGAATTATGTATTGTTACATATGAAGGTGGGGTAGTGTTGGCAGTCAAAGTGCTGCACGAATTGCAACCATTGGAAAGGAACAAAGATGAATATATTCAAATTGAATTTGATCCTGGAGGAAGAGAATTAGTTTCAAGTTGTGGACAAGTAAAGTCCTTCACAAGATCACAATAAAATTATACTAAAACTAGTAGAAAAATAAAGTCTTAAGATTCGGGACGAATCTTCTCGAAGAAGGAGGGTATGATGTGCATTGCGTATGGGCCAAATGGAGGATGACTAATGCGCCACGTTGATGCAGTTTCCTTTATTTAAATAAGGGCTCAATGCTTTGTAAAATTGGCTTACCAAATTGTGTTTTGGCTTAACCAATTAATGCGCTTTAGTTTTGATTTATTTTCAAGTCGTAATAAGGGTCCACATGCCAACTTAAGAACCAGCGTTTGGATGATCAAGAGGACCATTGCTTAAAGTTAGTAGATGACTTACGGTAGTCTTAATTTCAGTTACAATCAACCATTAAGTAGTGGATCATTATTAGCTTGAGTGGATCATTAATAGCTTTAAGTGGGTTGTAATTGAAATTTATGTGTCTTTTGTCATTCTGATGGTTAAAGCTCCTACATAAATTGAACCACCTTCATCAATGAAAGCAAGTTGCGTTTTATTCAGTAAATATCAGAGTTTTATTCCTTCTGTCTTAGTGAGAGTGATTCTCCTAAGTTCTTGAGTGATTCAAGAATCCCTGAGTTTTGTCAAAGGTTCTTTATCACTGTGCGTGTTTAAACTGTTAGGCTTATCTTCCATTCTTGAAAGTGTGATGTCGATCAATTTCCGCTCCATCTTCTTATATGTTTCCATTTTTTCGTTTTAAATATTTTCTCAAACTTCTTGCTTATTAGCATTCCAACCTTGATAGATCAGTAAAACGAATCCAACCCTTTGCATTCACATCATTTGGTATTCAGTGCTTGGCTATCTAGATTTGGAATAGAAAAGGAAGTTTGTTATACAAGGTGTTTAGTTGAAGGCCACCCATGTTTAGTTGCATTCGCGTACGGAAGCGACAACAATGTTGTGACCGAAAGATTGGTGGAGAAACTGCAGTTACCAACAACCTTTGATCCGAATCAAGCATGGATCAAATTCAATACAGAGCAGTGTGTGAAAGAAGTATTATGTGATGTTGCTCCCACGGACTATTGTCATCTTCTTTTGGAATGGGCATGACTTCGTTTTAAAACACTCAATCTTGATGAGTTCCCTTTGTTTGAGGCACGAGTGACATAAATGAAGTTGAGATTTATGACACCAAGGCAAGTTAGTAAGGATCAACATAGGCTGAAGGAGAAAATAGAAAAAGAAAGAATAAAAAAGGAAGCAATAAAAACTATAGAAGGAAGGGAAAATGAAGAAAAAGAAATGGAAGTAGAGAAAAATATGATGGAAAGTTTATTTGTCAATGTTTTTTCTTCTCCAGTTTGTGATGTCATTTTACATGAACAAAAGGATATGCATGTGAATGAAACACACCAACTTCCACGTTTGAAAAGGAATCTTGTCCATAGTGCCTTATTATGCATTTGGTCCGCTGATGAGAAGCAAATTCGTCAAACACAACGCATGGAATTATTTATTCTTACATATCAAGGTGGGGTAGTGTTGGAAGGCAAAGTGCTCCATGGATTGCAACCATTGGAAAGAAACAAAGATGAATATATTCAAATTGAATTTGATCCTGGGGAAAGAAAATAAGTTTCAAGTTGTAGAAAAATAAAGTCCTCACAAGATCACAATAAACTTTTACTAAAATTAGTAGAAAAATAAAGTCTTAAGATTCGAGACGAATCTTCTCGAAGAAGGAGGGTATGATGTGAATTGCGTATGGGATAAATGGAGGATGACTAATGTGCCACGTTGATGTAGTTTCTTTTATGTAAATAAAGGCCCAAATCTTTGTAAAATTGGCTTACCAAATTGTGTTTTGGCTTAACCAATTAATGCGCTTTAGTTTTTCTTTATTTTCAAGTTGTAATAAGGGTCCACATGCTAACTTAAGAACCAGCCTTTGGAAGATCAAGAGGACCATTGCTTAAAGTTTGTAGATGACTTTCGGTAGCCTTAATTTCAGTTACAATCAACCATTAAGTAGTGAATCATTATTAGCCTGAGTGGATCATTAATAGCTTTAAGTGGGTTGTAATTGAATTTATGTGTCTTTTGTCATTCTGATGGTTAAAGCTCCTATATAAACTGAACCACTTTCATCAATGAAAGCAAGTAGCCTTTTATTCAGAAAATATCAGAGTTTTATTTCTTCTATCTTAGTGAGAGTGATTCTCCTAAGTTCTTGAGTGATTCAAGAATCCTTGAGTTTTGTCAAAGGTTTTTTATCACTATGTGTGTTTAAACTCTTAGGCTTATCTTCCATTCTTGGAAGTGTGATGTCGATCAATTTCCGCTCCATCTTCTTATATATTTCCATTTTTTCGTTTTAAATAATTTCTCAAACTTCTTGCTTATTAGCATTCCAACCTTGGTAGATCAGTAAAACGAATCCAACCCTTTGCATTCACATCATTTGGTATTCAGTGCTTGGCTATCTAGATTTGGAATAGAAAAGGAAGTTTATTATACAAGGTGTTTAGGTGAAGGCCACCCGTGTTTACTTGCATTCGCGTACGGAAGCGACAACAATGTTGTGACCGAAAGATTGATGGAGAAACTGCAGTTACCAACAACCTTTTATCCGAATCAAGCATGGATTAAATTCAATACAGAGCAGTGTGTGAAAGAAGTATTATGTGATGTTGCTCCCATGGACTCTTGTCATCTTCTTTTGGAATGGGCATGACTTCGTTTTAAAACACTCAATCTAGATGAACGTTCCCTTTGTTTGAGGCACGAGTGACATAAATGAAGTTGAGATTTATGATACCAAGGCAAGTCAGTAAGGATCAACATAGGCTGAAGGAGAAAATAGAAAAAGAAAGAATAAGAAAGGAAGCAATAAAAACTGTAGAAGGAAGGGAAAATGAAGAAAAAGAAATGGAAGTAGAGGTAAATATGATGGAAAGTTTATTTGTCAATGTTTTTTCTTCTCCAGTTTGTTATGTAATTTTACATGAACAAAAGGATATGCATGTGAATGAAACACACCAACTTCCACGTTTGAAAAGGAATCTTGTCCATAGTGCCTTATTATGCATTTGGTCCGCTGATGAGAAGCAAATTCGTCAAACATAACGCATGGAATTATTTATTGTTACATATCAAGGTGGGGTAGTGTTGGAAGGCAAAGTGCTCCACGGATTGCAACCATTGGAAAGAAACAAAGATGAATATATTCAAATTGAATTTGATCCTGGGGAAAGAAAATTAGTTTCAAGTTGTAGAAAAATAAAGTCCTCACAAGATCACAATAAACTTATACTAAAATTAGTAGAAAAATAAAGTCTTAAGATTCGAGACGAATCTTCTCGAAGAAGGAGGGTATGATGTGAATTGCGTATGGGATAAATGGAGGATGACTGATGTGCCACGTTGATGATGTTTCTTTTATTTAAATAAAGGCCCAGTGCTTTGTAAAATTGGCTTACCAAATTGTGTTTTGGCTTAACCAATTAATGCGCTTTAGTTTTTCTTTATTTTCAAGTTGTAATAAGGGTCCACATGCCAACTTAAGAACCAGCCTTTGGAAGATCAAGATGACCATTGCTTAAAGTTTGTAGATGACTTTCGGTAGCCTTAATTTCAGTTACAATCAACCATTAAGTAGTGAATCATTATTAGCCTGAGTGAATCATTAATAGCTTTAAGTGGGTTGTAATTGAATTTACATGTCTTTTGTCATTCTGATGCTTAAAGCTCCTATATAAACTGAACCATTTTCATCAATGAAAGCAAGTAGCCTTTTATTCAGAAAATATCAGTTTTATTTCTTCTATCTTCGTGAGAGTGATTCTCCTAAGTTCTTGAGTGATTCAAGAATCTTTGAGTTTTGTTAAAGGTCTTTTATCACTATGTGTGTTTAAACTCTTAGGCTTATCTTCCATTCTTGGAAGTGTGATGTCGATCAATTTCCGCTCCATCTTCTTATATATTTCCATTTTTTCGTTTTAAATATTTTCTCAAACTTCTTGCTTATTAGCATTCCAACCTTGATAGATCAGTAAAACGAATCCAACCCTTTGCATTCACATAATTTGGTATTCAGTGCTTGGCTATCTAGATTTGGAATAGAAAAGGAAGTTTGTTATACAAGGTGTTTAGTTGAAGGCCACCCATGTTTAGTTGCATTCGCGTACAGAAGCGACAACAATGTTGTGACCGAAAGATTGGTGGAGAAACTGCAGTTACCAACAACCTTTTATCCGAATCAAGCATGGATCAAATTCAATACAGAGCAGTGTGTGAAAGAAGTATTATGTGATGTTGCTCCCACGGACTATTGTCATCTTCTTTTGGAATGGGCATGACTTCGTTTTAAAACACTCAATCTTGATGAGTTCCCCTTGTTTGAGGCACGAGTGACATAAATGAAGTTGAGATTTATGACACCAAGGTAAGTTAGTAAGGATCAACATAGGCTGAAGGAGAAAATAGAAAAAGAAAGAATAAAAAAGGAAGCAATAAAAACTATAGAAGGAAGGGAAAATGAAGAAAAAGAAATGGAAGTAGAGAAAAATATGATGGAAAGTTTATTTGTCAATGTTTTTTCTTCTCCAGTTTGTGATGTCATTTTACATGAACAAAAGGATATGCATGTGAATGAAACACACCAACTTCGACGTTTGAAAAGGAATCTTGTCCATAGTGCCTTATTATTCATTTGGTCCGCTGATGAGAGGCAAATTCGTCAAACACAACGCATGGAATTATTTATTGTTACATATCAAGGTGGGGTAGTGTTGGAAGGCAAAGTGCTCCACGGATTGCAACCATTGGAAAGAAACAAAGATGAATATATTCAAATTGAATTTGATCCTGGGGAAAGAAAATTAGTTTCAAGTTGTAGAAAAATAAAGTCCTCACAAGATCACAATAAACTTTTACTAAAATTAGTAGAAAAATAAAGTCTTAAGATTCGAGACGAATCTTCTCGAAGAAGGAGGGTATGATGTGAATTGCGTATGGGATAAATGGAGGATGACTAATGTGCCACGTTGATGTAGTTTCTTTTATGTAAATAAAGGCCCAAATCTTTGTAAAATTGGCTTACCAAATTGTGTTTTGGCTTAACCAATTAATGCGCTTTAGTTTTTCTTTATTTTCAAGTTGTAATAAGGGTCCACATGCCAACTTAAGAACCAGCCTTTGGAAGATCAAGATGACCATTGCTTAAAGTTTGTAGATGACTTTCGGTAGCCTTAATTTCAGTTACAATCAACCATTAAGTAGTGAATCATTATTAGCCTGAGTGAATCATTAATAGCTTTAAGTGGGTTGTAATTGAATTTATATGTCTTTTGTCATTCTGATGCTTAAAGCTCCTATATAAACTGAACCATTTTCATCAATGAAAGCAAGTAGCCTTTTTTTCAGAAAATATCAGTTTTATTTCTTCTGTCTTAGTGAGAGTGATTCTCCTAAGTTCTTGAGTGATTCAAGAATCCCTGAGTTTTGTTAAAGGTCTTTTATCACTATGTGTGTTTAAACTCTTAGGCTTATCTTCCATTCTTGGAAGTGTGATGTCGATCAATTTCCGCTCCATCTTCTTATATATTTCCATTTTTTCGTTTTAAATAATTTCTCAAACTTCTTGCTTATTAGCGTTCCAACCCTTTGCATAGATCAGTAAAACGAATCCAACCCTTTGCATTCACATCATTTGGTATTCAGTGCTTGGCTATCTAGATTTGGAATAGAAAATGAAGTTTATTATACAAGGTGTTTAGTTGAAGGCCACCCATGTTTAGTTGCATTCGCGTACGGAAGGGACAACAATGTTGTGATCGAAAGATTGGTGGAGAAACTGCAGTTACCAACAACCTTTTATCCGAATCAAGCATGGATCAAATTCAATACAGAGCAGTGTGTGAAAGAAGTATTATGTGATGTTGCTCTGATATCGCTGTCGTTAGGCGATCAAATTACCACTACTTTAGCAACTTCAGTATTGCCAGTTTGTAGTGAAGAAAATAGTTAGGGTTAAGATAACCCTGAGTCGTCTCACAACGAATACGGAATTGATCTCAAATATTTGATTCTCAAAAATGCAATTTAAAACTAGCAACTATAAAAATAGGGAGGTTTTGATATGCAAAGAAAATGACACGGAAGATTGTAAACACAGTAATAGTAAATAGGTCAATTGCACTGCTTTTTCTAAATAAGATTCTTCATTGGTTATCTAGAGATTATTGTTAAATTAATTATTGTTGTTGATTTACAAATAAATCAATGTAAAGACTCAATTCATTTGTTGGCATCCTCACTTTTAATCAAAGTACAGTCTCAATTAAAAGTGAGAATTATTAGATTGTCCATAGTAAATTCAATCAAAGTACAGTCTCAATTAATTTTACTATGCCTAATCATGTCTATTCCTTTGTTTCTTTACCAAATAGAAAACTTAATTAATCAAAGTAAAGTCTTGACTAATTTTAGTTAAAGTAATTACCTCTAATCAAATTAAAGTCTCAATTATTGGCAAAAACTTATTTAATCAAATGAAAGTTCCTAAACAAAATCAAAGTAAAGTCTCAATTTAATTTAAAAACCTTTTAACTCATATGATTAGCATGCATGTAGATTTAAAATCATTATTTTCTATTCAATTACGAAGCAAAGGACATAGATAAACAAAAACCACAACAATAATCAAAATAACAAAACATATAAATTCATCTAACCTCAGAATCCATTTAAGAAATTACAGTGGAATCAACCCTAAAAGCTTAGCCCTCCATGGCTTTGATGGAATACATGATGATATGAAGGAAAGAAAATAAAGAAAGAATGAGAGATGTGGTGGAGACAGTATCTGCCAAAACCAGAGAGTTCTAAGTGTCTAAGCTGTCAGCTGTAAATTGTCAGTCCCCGTTTCTGCTCCCTTAAGTCTCTTTATATAGGCTTCCACTGTACTTTGGGCTTTATCTGTCAGTTGCTAAAATCTTTTATTTTTATTTAATTAATTAGCAACTTAATTTCTGTCCAATTTCCAATTCTGCCCCTCTTATTTAAGCATTTTTACCAAATTGACCAGAATTTGACCAGAGTTTGACCAGTTGACTGCCTATCAGATGCTGACACGTGGCAGTGCAGATTCTCTCTCCAGAAATTAGGGTTTCACTCTCACACTCTTCTCCTTGGCTGCGCGGCTGACGGCGGCTGCTCCGGCTTCTTCTCCGGCGAGCGTGGTGGTGACGCGTCGCGGTGCTGGTTCGCGCAGATGGTGGTGCGTGGTGCAGCGGAGCTTGCGCGATCTGTGGTGGCGCGAGTGAATGACGAAGAAGATGGTGTTCGTGGTGGCCGGAAAAGGTTCGCGCTGTTGATGGTGGCGGAACTAGTGATTGCGGAGCGTGAACGGAGCTGCTGGACGCGAGAAGAAGATGGCTTTGCTGTTCTGGTTTTGCTCCTGCGTTTTCCGTGGCTGCTGCGTGAGGAAGAAGAACTCGCGGTGGCGCAAGGTGGAGATGGTGGTGGCGCCGCGCGAGATGCAGAGATGATGGAGGCTGGATGCGCGGAGCAGTAGCGGATCTGTTGCAGCGACGTGGTGGTTGTGGTGGATGTGATGCGCGAGTGAAGTGGCGCGGAGGCGAGAAGATGGTGTGTGCTGCAGAATCATGGTGGTCGCGGACGAAGATGGTGGCTGCCGTGGTTTCTGGTGCGTCGCCGACGAGGTGATGAGGTGCGGCGGCGGCTGCCATAGTGGTGGAAGGAGACGAGAAAATTAGGGTTAGGGTTTTGGGAGATGAAGATGATGACGTGGCAGAGTCTAAGTGGTCAATTTGGTGAGGTGGGGATTATGACACGTGGCGGCTTATGGTTGGCTAATCTTAAAAGGTGGGGATTGCCACATGGCATGATCTGGTTGAGTGGAGTTTAAGTGGTAGGAGGGGTGCAACTTAGTGAAAACTGGGGGTGCAGAACAGGTTTTTTTTTGTGGTCCACTTTAAAAGGAGTGTGCAAGTAAAATCTGGGGGTGCATTTAGCTCCTGATTTATTCTTTTTCAGAATTTCTTGATTTTGGACTTATTTTGTAACTTTGAATACTTCAAAATCACACTATTAATTGACCAAAAATAAATTCCAGCTGCATTAACAAACGGTAGAATATCCAATAATATTTAATGCAACTAAAATCAATTTTTACGCCACTTTTACCAAACTTACTCAATAAATCCAATAATCACAAATCCTAATTAAATCAATCTTTAAGCACAGAAAATTCAATTAAATCCCCAAATTTAAATATTAAATAAGGGCAAAAATTTGAACTCATCACACACCCACACTTATCCTTTTGCACTCCTGGGCAAAATTGAACAATTTCAAAAACTCTTTTCTGAGGTCTTTTATTCCATATTTTCAGTGGATTAAAGAAATGAATACCAATGGAAACAGATCAATCTTCTAGAAATCATGTTGTCATG
Organism: Vigna unguiculata; assembly: GCF_037176805.1. Classification (NCBI taxonomy): domain Eukaryota; kingdom Viridiplantae; phylum Streptophyta; class Magnoliopsida; order Fabales; family Fabaceae; genus Vigna; species Vigna unguiculata. The sequence goes on along the minus strand of NC_140800.1, from coordinate 23,545,323 downwards.
CACAAACAAATGGATAAAATTCTGTTTTTCACACATGAGTTAATCTTTTGAGTTTACAAGATAATCAACTATGAAAGAGAAACACTCAAGTTAAATATATATTTTCTCACCAAGATTCGCTCAAGTGTTTTGGCTTGTGTTTTCACTCAAAATACCCATGCAAGTAAACACTCTCAATGCTTAGCAAGACTCTAATATTCACAGCTTTCAGAAAACATGCATTCAAAAATCATGAGGACTTTTCACAGGTTATAATGAGGCCAAGGCAAAGGTAGGAAAAACTTTAGGATTTGTGTGTTTTTGAAATAGTAAGGAAGAAAGAGTTATGGAGCATAGTTTCAAAAACAATCCTTTTTTTCTTTGTTTTTTTTTTTTTTTTATCCTTTGTTGCTCTTTTTTTTTTCAGACAGCAATCATTTTTCATTTCAACACTCTCTCATCAACATTTATTTTCCTTTTGCCATTTTTACAACTTTGTGGGGGAAATACACACCCCCACACTTTATTCCTCAACCAATCTCAACATAATCCACTAGCTCCTGCTTTCTCCCTAAGGACAAACATGGTCTTTTTCTTTTTAAGGTTTAGTAATATGCTCAAAACAAGAAAAAGAGGTTTAAGCTCAAGGGGCTACCAATGGATCAATGTTATGGTTAGCTTATTTGGCCAAGTAGCTAAAAACAAGAAATGCCTCAGTCATATCAAATCATGCATGTTCACCTAAGATGCAAAACAACAGAATCAAGCTAAACATTTGAGTACCAACAAGACATGAGCAAATCACACAAGAAAAATGGGAATGACACATGGCAGTTCATCCTTACAATAAAGCTCAAAACTCACAAGGTCAAAAACTCTTTCACAAAAGATTTATTCCAGAAACACTCAAATCAACTCAATTAGTAAATCACAGAAACAATCCATTCATAGCACATGACTTTTATTTTCCCAGAATTATGACCGTTCCAATTAGTGAATCAAATCCAAAAATCCAATGTCAATATGTTTTATTGAAAACAGAAACTTTTTTTTTTAAATAAAAACAAGCAGAAAAGAAAATTAGAAAAGAAAAAACAAAACAAATAGAAAACAAAAACAGAAAAGGGGGAAATCTCCCCACACCCCCACACTTTATCCATGCATTGTCCTCAATGTATTCAATATGTATAAAATGCAAAGAAAAAGTATGAAGTGTACTTACCTCCTCAAGGTGGAAGGTATGAGGGAGAAGTCAAGTTCATCCCATGCATCGTCTTATTCAGCATATCTTGATTTTCATTGAATATCCGAAGACGATGCCCATTAACTTTAAAAGTTCTTGCTGAAGATTCTTCCTTGATCTCCACTGCTCCATAAGGGAAGACTTCTGTAACAATGTATGGTCCTTCCTAAGTCGAGCGCAACTTACCACTCATGTGACCAAGCTTGGATTTGTATAGTAACACCTTCTGGCCTACCTTGAAATCCTTTCTAGCCACAAGCTTTTGGTCATGGAACTTCTTGGTTTTCTCTTTGTAGAACTTTGAATTTTCATAGGCTGCTAGCCTAATCTCCTCTAGTTCTTGCAACTGAAGTTTTCGCTCATTTCCTGCTTCTTCCAAATCCAAGTTGCATGCTTTCACGGCCCAATAGGCCCGATGTTCAATCTCCACAGGTAGATGACAAGCCTTTCCAAAAACCACCCTGAAAGGTGACATACCTATAGGTGTTTTGTAGGCTGTCCTGTGTGCCCAAAGTGCTTCATCTAATCTTCTGGCCCAATCCTTTCGACTAGGCTTCACTACTTTCTCTAGTATCTTTTTAATCTCTCTGTTAGAGATCTCTGCTTGTCCATTGGTTTGGGGGTGATATGGTGTAGCAATGCGATGTGTCACCCCATACTTCTTCAACATGTTCTCAAGTAGCCTATTACAGAAATGAGTCCCCTGGTCACTGATGATGGCTCGTGGTATCCCAAATCTGCAGAAAATGTTAGACCTGACAAAACTTATAACAACTCGAGAATCATTAGTCCTTGTAGCTATGGCTTCCACCCATTTGGAGACATAGTCTACAGCAAGCAAAATATAAGAAAACCCAAAAGAAGGAGGAAAAGGACCGATAAAATCAATACCCCAAATATCAAATACCTCACAATATAGCATGGGTTGTTGAGGCATTTCATCCCTTCTTGTAATGGATCTGGCTGCCCTTTGGCACTGCTCACAATTTTCATATACCCTCTGTGCATCTTTAAAAATAGTAGGCCAATATAATCCACAATCCAACACCTTCCTACCTGTTCTTTGTGTGCCATAATGTCCACCAAAAGGAGATGAATGACAGAACTCAAGCACATGAGGTATCTCGATATCTGGAACACACCTCCTTATGACTTGGTCACTACCAATACGCCATAAGATTGGGTCTTCCCAGATATAGTACTTTGCCTCACTTTTTAGCTTGATTCTTTCATATTTGGAGAAGGAAGGAGGAATAGCAGAAACAACCAAATAATTAACAATGTCAGCAAACCAAGGTTCAGGAAACATACCTTTCACAGCAGTCAATGCTAGGAGGACTTCATCAGGAAAGTCATCCTTAATAGGAATGTTATCTTCTCCATTTTCAATCCTGCTAAGATGATCGGCTACCAAGTTATGTGCTCCACTTCTGTCTAGAATCTCAATGTCAAACTCTTGGAGCAGTAGCATCCATCTGATCAACCTTGGTTTCGAATCTGCTTTCTTCAGAAGGAATTTTAATGCTGCATGATCAGTATAAACAATTACCTTGGAACCAAGTATATACGGTCTGAATTTGTCCAAGGCAAACACAACAGCCAATAATTCCTTCTCAGTCGTGGTGTAGTTAGCCTGCGCTGTGTCCAACGTTCTGGAAGCATAATATATCACATGTGATAGCTTCCCATCTTTTTGTGCAAGCACCGCTCCTACTGCAAAGTTTGATGCATCACACATCAACTCGAATGGTAATGTCCAATCAGGTGGCTGGATGATAGGAGTGGTGGTAAGCGCCTTTTTCAATGTATCAAATGCATCTTTGCACCTCTCTCCAAAGTCAAATACTATATCCTTTTGCAACAAGTTGGAGAGAGGGTTGGCTATCTTGCTGAAGTCCTTGATAAACCTCCTGTAAAATCCTGCATGTCCAAGAAAAGATCGAACCTCTTTCACAGAAGAGGGGTAAGGCAATTGTGAAATAATATCAATTTTAGCAGGATCTACAGATATACCATTCTTGGAAACAACGTGACCTAAAACTATACCTTGTTCTACCATAAAATGACATTTTTCAAAATTTAGAACAAGGTTAGTTTCTTCACATCTCCCCAAGACTCTAGCAAGATTAGACAAGCAATGATCAAAAGATGAACCATATACACTAAAATCATCCATAAAAACCTCAATACAATGCTCCAACAAATCTGTAAAAATACTCATCATACATCGCTGAAATGTTCCAGGAGCATTGCAAAGGCCAAATGGCATTTTCCTATAAGCATATGTACCGAATGGACAAGTAAAAGTAGTCTTATGTTGATCCTCTGGGGCAATACAAATCTGAAAATACCCAGAGAATCCATCAAGAAAACAGTAATGAGACTTACCTGCCAATCGATCTAACATCTGGTCCATGAATGGTAAAGGAAAGTGGTCCTTCCTGGTGGCCTGGTTTAGTCTTCTATAATCATTACAGACCCTCCAGCTATTCTGAATACGAGTAGGAATCAACTCGTTCTTCTCATTCTTGACCACGGTGATCCCAGATTTCTTGGGGACCACATGTACAGGACTCACCCAAGTGCTGTCAGAAATGGGATATATAATACCTGCTTGTAGCAACTTGGTGACTTCTTTCTTCACAACCTCCATCAGCTGGGGATTCAGTCTCCTCTGAGGTTGCCTTACTGGCTTAGCATCCTCCTCCAAGAGTATTCTGTGCATGCAGAAAGAAGGACTAATACCAGGAATATCTGCCAAAGTCCAGCCTATTGCTCGCTTGTGATCTTTGATAACCTGCAATAGCTTTTGTTCCTGCTCGTCAGTAAGCAAGGCAGATATAATAACAGGGAGTTTCCCATCCCTCTCAAGATAAACATATTTCAAATGAGATGGTAAAGGTTTAAACTCCAAAGTGGGTGGCTGTTCCACAGATGGCAACATTTTACTGCCTAAGGTAATTTCAGCCACCTCAGCATCACACTTGGACGCCACAGAGGTATCAAATAGTGACACCGCGTCCTCAACATCACCTGTTTTACAATTTTCTCTTTCGTCTAAAATTGAACCCGAAATATTCGAAAGAGAAAAATCCAAAGAAGAAGAAAAACCAGATAAAGCGTCCAAAAGTCCAAAAGCATAATTGTTCACTACACTACTCAATAAATCAATACAAAACAAAGAATGGTCTTCAATTGGGTGCTTCATGGCTTCTAGCACGTTGAACTGCACCTTCTCATCTCCTATCTCCATAGTCAAGGATCCTGCATGCACGTCTATCTTGGTACGTGCTGTCATCATGAATGGTCTTCCCAAGATGATTGTGGTTGAACTCATTCCTTCATCATCCTTCATATCCAAGATGTAGAAATCTGCAGGAAAAATTAACTTGTCCACACGGACAAGCACATCTCCTAGCACACCTGCAGGGTTAACTGTGCTACGGTTGGCCAATTGAATGACCACACCAGTAGACTTAAGAGGTCCAAGATGAAGTGAAGTAAAAACAGATAAAGGCATTACATTAATAGAAGCTCCTAAATCTAACATAGCATTGTCAAACTTAGTACTACCTATAATGCAGGGAACAGAAAACATACGTGGATCCTTACACTTTTGCGGCATTCTGACTGCAGGCTTCTTAATTAAGCTAGAGACGTTTCTTCCCATGTTCACTACCTCTTTGTCCATAATACGCCTTTTATGTGTACATAATTCTTTGAGAAACTTGGCGTATTTAGGAATTTGTCTCACAGCATCCAACAAAGGAATGTTTATCTCCACTTTCTTGAAGGTATTCAGGATTTCTTTGTCTAACTCCTCCATCTTTTTAGATTTTGGTTTCAAACGGTTTGGATAGGGAGGAGGAGGAGAATAAGGAGAAGGATTTTCAGAGGAAGTATTAGGGGATACCAACTTGGAGTTATCACTGGGTGCAGGCATCTCAGATGTTGCTTGTGTTGCTTCATCTGATCTTCCTCTTTCATCATTAGGTACAACTTCATTGTCCTTATCTTCATCTTCTTGGGTATCCCCAAGACCTTGTATTTGCTTACCCGATCTTAAAGTAATAGCACTTACATTTCTCGGGTTGATTACAGTTTGTGCAGGCAAATTGCTCGAGCCTTGTTGAGACTTCATCTGATTTAACTCATTTGCCATTTGTCCAATCTGGTTTTGCAAATTTTGATTGGTTGCTTCCATTGTCTGTTTCAACTCATTGAATTGTCCCTTCATCATGTCAGCCATCATTTTCATCATTACCTCCATGTTTGAATCACCAGAGGTTGCAGCTGGTTGTGGTTGTTGCCTCTGTTGAGGTGGAACATAGACTTGTTGGTGTTGAGGCTGTTGATTTCCCCATTTCTGGCTGGGATAATCCTTCCAATCAGGGTTGTACTTGTTGGAGGACAAATCATGGTTGTATTGCTGCCGAGGTGGTCTATTATTGCCATAGATGTTTGCAGCATATGCCTGAGGTTGTTCATTGTCTAACGTCCCTGTCTCTTTTAACATAGAACAAGCCTCTGTAGGATGATTAGTAGAAGCACAAATTCCACATAAAGTAGAAGGGATAGGCTTTTTCTGTAAGTCTGTCAAGGTCCTTACCATGGCCGCTAAGTCATCCAACTTCCCTTCTAATTTCTTGTGATCTGCAACATATGAAGCTTCTACTCCATGGGTTCCCTTCAATAGAGTTATAGAATTACTCCTTGTGGAAAATTGTTGATGGTTCGATGCCATAGTTTCAATCAATTGTCTTGCATTTGTTGGCGTTTTGTCTACCAATGACCCTCCACTTGCAGCATCTATCATTTGTCTATCCATGATACTCAATCCCTCATAAAAGTATTGAATGAGGAGATGCTCGTTTATTTGGTGATGAGGACAGGAAGCACATAACTTTTTGAATCTTTCCCAATACTCGTGAAGACTTTCTCTTTCTTGTTGCCTTATCCCATAAATGTCTTTGCGAATAGCAGCAACTCTAGATGCTGGAAAAAACTTTTCCAGAAATAATCTTTTCAGAGTCTCCCAGGTATTGATGGATCCTGGCGGAAGGCAGTATAACCAATTCTTAGCGGCATCTTGCAATGAGAATGGAAAAGCCTTAAGCTTGATATGTTCCTCTGTCACTGTTGTAGGTCTCATGGATGAACAAACAACATGAAATTCCTTCAAATGATGGTACGGGTCTTCTCCTGCTAATCCATGGAATTTGGGTAAAAGATGGATTAACCCAGACTTAAGCTCACATTCTCCATCTGGATATTGGATGCACATGTTTTGTGTAATTGCTGCATCCGGTGAAGCCAACTCTCTTATTGTTCTTTCTTCCATTCTATCTTCTTGAATTTCTGGTTCAGGTGATGGATCAGAAGATATGTTAATCATCGGAGGTGATTCCAGCGGTACACTTTCAGTGGTAGGTTCAGATGATGATGGTGCTCCTTCAGTAGAACACCTGAGTTCAAGTCTCCTACGTGATTTACGCAAGTTCCTTTCAAGTTCTGAATCAAGTTGATAAAATTGACCCGGATTGGCCCGAGTCATGCACTATGCAAGTCCACCTGAAAGTGTTTCCCTGTGTGTTTTTTTTTCTTCCTATTCTTGTTTTGGAGAAAGATTTCAAGAAAGAAATGAGTTAAGATGTCGTTGGGTCTACTCCCAGGAAAGAGAGGTGCGTCACAGTAGACAACTTAAATACCAAGTCTTTCCTAGACAGAGTTTTCCAAACTAGTCTCAAAAAATTTCTTAAAAGAAATTCTTAATCAAAACAAAAATAGAAATTTGCTTGGAATATATTAACAGAAAACTAGATATGTATTCCTCGGCAACGGCGCCAAATTTGATATCGCTGTCGTTAGGCGATCAAATTACCACTACTTTAGCAACTTCAGTATTGCCAGTTTGTAGTGAAGAAAATAGTTAGGGTTAAGATAACCCTGAGTCGTCTCACAACGAATACGGAATTGATCTCAAATATTTGATTCTCAAAAATGCAATTTAAAACTAGCAACTATAAAAATAGGGAGGTTTTGATATCCAAAGAAAATGACACAGAAGATTGTAAACACAGTAATAGTAAATAGGTCAATTGCACTGCTTTTTCTAAATAAGATTCTTCATTGGTTATCTAGAGATTATTGTTAAATTAATTATTGTTGTTGATTTACAAATAAATCAATGTAAAGACTCAATTCATTTGTTGGCATCCTCACTTTTAATCAAAGTACAGTCTCAATTAAAAGTGAGAATTATTAGATTGTCCATAGTAAATTCAATCAAAGTACAGTCTCAATTAATTTTACTATGCCTAATCATGTCTATTCCTTTGTTTCTTTACCAAATAGAAAACTTAATTAATCAAAGTAAAGTCTTGACTAATTTTAGTTAAAGTAATTACCTCTAATCAAATTAAAGTCTCAATTATTGGCAAAAACTTATTTAATCAAATGAAAGTTCCTAAACAAAATCAAAGTAAAGTCTCAATTTAATTTAAAAACCTTTTAACTCATATGATTAGCATGCATGTAGATTTAAAATCATTATTTTCTATTCAATTAAGAAGCAAAGGACATAGATAAACAAAAACCACAACAATAATCAAAATAACAAAACATATAAATTCATCTAACCTCAGAATCCATTTAAGAAATTACAGTGGAATCAACCCTAAAAGCTTAGCCCTCCATGGCTTCGATGGAATACATGATGATATGAAGGAAAGAAAATAAAGAAAGAATGAGAGATGTGGTGGAGACGGTATCTGCCAAAACCAGAGAGTTCTAAGTGTCTAAGCTGTCAGCTGTAAATTGTCAGTCCCCATTTCTGCTCCCTTAAGTCTCTTTATATAGGCTTCCACTGGACTTTGGGCTTTATCTGTCAGTTGCTAAAATCTTTTATTTTTATTTAATTAATTAGCAACTTAATTTCTGTCCAATTTCCAATTCTGCCCCTCTTATTTAAGCATTTTTACCAAATTGACCAGAATTTGACCAGTTTGACCAGAGTTTGACCAGTTGACTGCCTATCAGATGCTGACACGTGGCAGTGCAGATTCTCTCTCCAGAAATTAGGGTTTCACTCTCACACTCTTCTCCTTGGCTGCGCGGCTGCTCCGGCTTCTTCTCTGGCGAGCGTGGTGGTGACGCGTCGCGGTGCTGGTTCGCGCAGATGGTGGTGCGTGGTGCGGCGGAGCTTGCGCGATCTGTGGTGGCGCGAGTGAATGACGAAGAAGATGGTGTTCGTGGTGGCCGGAAAAGGTTCGCGCTGTTGATGGTGGCGGAACTAGTGATTGCGGAGCGTGAACGGAGCTGCTGGACGCGAGAAGAAGATGGCTTTGTTGTTCTGGTTTTACTCCTGCGTTTTCCGTGGCTGCTGCGTGAGGAAGAAGAACTCGCGGTGGCGCAAGGTGGAGATGGTGGTGGCGCCGCGCGAGATGCAGAGATGATGGAGGCTGGATGCGCGGAGCAGTAGCGGATCTGTTGCAGCGGCGTGGTGGTCGTGGTGGATGCGATGCGCGAGTGAAGTGGCGCGGAGGCGAGAAGATGGTGTGTGCTGCAGAATCATGGTGGTCGCGGACGAAGATGGTGGCTGCCGTGGTTTCTGGTGCGTCGCCGGCGAGGTGAGGAGGTGCGGCGGCGGCTGCCATAGTGGTGGAAGGAGACGAGAAAATTAGGGTTAGGGTTTTGGGAGATGAAGATGATGACGTGGCAGAGTCTAAGTGGTCAATTTGGTGAGGTGGGGATTATGACACGTGGCGGCTTATGGTTGGCTAATCTTAAAAGGTGGGGATTGCCACATGGCATGATCTGGTTGAGTGGAGTTTAAGTGGTAGGAGGGGTGCAACTTAGTGAAAACTGGGGGTGCAGAACAGGTTTTTTTTTGTGGTCCACTTTAAAAGGAGTGTGCAAGTAAAATCTGGGGGTGCATTTAGCTCCTGATTTATTCTTTTTCAGAATTTCTTGATTTTGGACTTATTTTGTAACTTTGAATACTTCAAAATCACACTATTAATTGACCAAAAATAAATTCCAGCTGCATTAACAAACGTTAGAATATCCAATAATATTTAATGCAACTAAAATCAATTTTTACGCCACTTTTACCAAACTTACTCAATAAATCCAATAATCACAAATCCTAATTAAATCAATCTTTAAGCACAGAAAATTCAATTAAATCGCCAAATTTAAATATTAAATGAGGGCAAAAATTTGAACTCATCATGCTCCCATGGACTCTTGTCATCTTCTTTTGGAATGGGCATGACTTCGTTTTAAAACACTCAATCTTGATTAACGTTCCCTTTGTTTGAGGCACGAGTGACATAAATGAAGTTGAGATTTATGACACCAAGGCAAGTCAGTAAGGATCAACATAGGCTGAAGGAGAAAATAGAAAAAGAAAGAATAAGAAAGGAAGCAATAAAAACTACAGAAGGAAGGGAAAATGAAGAAAAAGAAATGGAAGTAGAGAAAAATATGATGGAAAGCTTATTTGTCAATGTTTTTTCTTCTCCAGTTTGTGATGTCATTTTACATGAACAAAAGGATATGCATGTGAATGAAACACACCAACTTCCACATTTGAAAAGGAATCTTGTCCATAGTGCCTTATTATGCATTTGGTCTGCTGATGAGAAGCAAATTCGTCAAACACAACGCATGGAATTATTTATTGTTACATATCAAGGTGGGGTAGTGTTGGAAGGCAAAGTGCTCCACGGATTGCAACCATTGGAAAGAAACAAAGATGAATATATTCAAATTGAATTTGATCCTTGGGGAAGAAAATTAGTTTCAAGTTGTAGAAAAATAAAGTCCGCGCAAGATCACTATAAACTTATACTAAAATTAGTAGAAAAATAAAGTCTTAAGATTCGAGACGAATCTTCTCGAAGAAGGAGGGTATGATGTGAATTGCGTATGTGATAAATGGAGGATGACTAATGTGCCACGTTGATGCAGTTTCTTTTATTTAAATAAGGGCCCAACGCTTTGTAAAATTGGCTTACCAAATTGTGTTTTGGCTTAACCAATTAATGCGCTTTAGATTTTCTTTATTTTCAAGTTGTAATAAGGGTCCACATGCCAACTTAAGAACCAGCCTTTTGAAGATCAAGAGGACCATTGCTTAAAGTTTGTAGATGACTTTCGGTAGCCTTAATTTCAGTTACAATCAACCATTATGTAGTGGATCATTATTAGCCTGAGTGGATCATTAATAGCTTTAAGTGGGTTGTAATTGAATTTATGTGTCTTTTGTCATTCTGATGGTTAAAGCTCCAATATAAACTGAACCACTTTCATCAATGAAAGCAAGTAGCCTTTTATTCAGAAAATATCAGTGTTTTATTTCTTCTATCTTAGTTAGAGTGATTCTCCTAAGTTCTTGAGTGATTCAAGAATCCCTGAGTTTTGTCAAAGGTCTTTTATCACTATGTGTGTTTAAACTCTGAGGCTTATCTTCCATTCTTGGAAGTGTGATGTCGATCAATTTCCGCTCCATCTTCTTATATATTTCCATTTTTTCGTTTTAAATAATTTCTCAAACTTCTTGTTTATTAGCATTCCAACCTTGATAGATCAGTAAAGCTGATGAAGGCGTGACCACCTCCTTAGAAGCTCCATCAAGAAGGATCACTAGAAGCATGTCTAGAGGGGAGTCTTCTATTCCATCACCTTTATCTTTGTTTTGCATTACTTTAGTTTGAATTCCCTAAGTTGGTTTCTAGTTGATTTATTTTGGTTGACTTGTTGACTTTGATCCAAAGTTGACCTTTGACCAAGATTAGATTAACTTAAACCAACATGCTAATCCTTGTTTGTCTTGTTTTGTAGGTAATTAAGAGAAAGTAGAGCATGGCTAGGTGGCACTTGGTGATTGGAGCACTTGGATGAAGTGGAAGAGAGAGGAAAGCAAAAAGCATAAAGCAAAAGCAAAAGTCGACATGTACCTTGTCTCCTTTTGCCTTTGTGGTTTATGCCTTAGAAGGTCACTTGGTCTCCTTCCTCTTTTGGCCTAGAATCCTCATGGGAATGCCTCCACCAATCATCTCCCTTCACTTGGCCAAGACTCACTCTCACATTAGGTTTAGGGTTTGCTAGTTAATCCTTTTTCATGTTTTTGTATTTGCTAAAGGACCCTTATGAACTCCTATTTAAAGGGTGCTCCTTGTCTTGTAAAAGGGTTGATCATTTTGTTTCTAAACTATTGTGTTTCAACCATTAAATTTTCGTGAGCTCTCCTTCCTAGAAGTGAACTCACCTTTGCCTTATCTTGCTTGCAAGTGGCGGCACCATCACTCATCTTTAGGGCTTGGTTGGCTTAGATCCCCCCCTATGAGTGGCGTGCTTCTTCCATGCTTAATCTTCTATGCTTTCCATTTTTAATGTTTCTTCTTTCATTTTGGTTCTTTAAGTGTTGTTAATGCCGTGTGAGTTTAAGCTTGAATCCAACTCTCTTCTTCCTTTCATGAGCTTGAGAAATGAACCTTCACATCTAGATAGCTTGCTATCTTAGTGTCCAGTGGGAATTTTCAAAAAGCTTTCTTAAACAACTTCACCATATTCATAACTCTAAAATAAAACAAGATAATCCTTCATCATTTGGTATCTAGAGCTTTGGTTGTCCTTGAATATGGTGTTTTCTTGTTCTAACCTTGTCTTGTGTAGCTATCTTTGAATGGTCCACATAAAAATAGTGCTGGCAGCAACGTGTGCGTTTTTGAAAAAAATACTGCAGCTAGCTCAGTGGTCCAAAAGTAACGTTCTTTATATCAAAAGAAAGCTCTGTGAGTCTAGTTTCCAACAAAAAAAGAATTAACGCACTTGGAGTTCTTTGGAGAGAGTTATGATCAAATGAGTGAGCAAAGGTCAGAGCTGCCGAGAATACGAAAAACAACGTTTTCAGGTTATGTTGTGGCAATTTTGGCTTCGGTTTTGTGACTCTTTTGCTCCTAAATGTGGTTGGATAACATGTCTTTTGATACTTACTCTTTGAGCCTCAAATCCATGAGTTTAAATGCATGATAGCTACATGTTTGTGTCTTTGTGTATGTCATGTTGAGTCTCTAAATGTGTCTAACTTTTGCTTGAGTATCTTGTCATATGCTTCTTTGAGTTTTCTTGTTCTTGTTTCTAAGTTTTTGAACTATTGCATGAGATCTATGCCTTATGTTGTTGTATGCTCCTTGAAATTGATTTTGACCTAATTTTAAGGAACTAAGTGTTCAAGACACCCTAAAACATCCTTCTCATCATTTTAAGTACCTAGTTTTGAAAAGAAAAAGTGTTTTCAAGACCAAAAATAGTTTAGCCGAGAGCTTTTACAATGCTTGGTGAATCCATTTGACCATTTTTACTAGGTGTTATGCTACCAAAATTTATACTTGGATTTTGGGTGATATTGGCAAATCAGTTCCATGCTTTGACTTGGTTATGATCTTTCATGGTGTATGCATAATTTGAGGTATAATCTTGGCTTGTTCAAATGCTTTCCATAGAGTCCTTAAAAGTGCTTTTCGTTGTTTTAGTCTTGTTCAAGTTTTGTCTTTAAAAACAAGTTTCCTTAGAAGTTAAACTTTCTTGTTTTTTTTTTGAGCTTTGCTTGCTTGTCTTTAGGTAATCTTTGTTTTGTCTTAGTAGTTTTCTTTTCCTTGTCTTCCTAGAGTGTTGTGGCCGAGCCACTTGTTTGAGCTTTGAAAAGGTTTTCATCTCTTTAAAGGTGTTTTCACTTGTTTGGAAGGTTTTTGAGTGCTAGCCTTGCTTGTGTGGTTTGGGAGTGTGATAAAAAAGACTTGGGTGCTTGAGAAGACCACACTTGGTCTCGGGTTTGGAATTGTTTGTTAGCTAACCTCTTCCTTGTCTCGGTTTTTGGTGAGTTTTTGGTGTAGGAACATGAATATGGATCCAATCTTGGAGGTAGAAGAAGAGGAGGAGTCGACCTCACCTTATTCCCCTCCCATGGTGACTCCTATGGCCCAAGAAAGTGGACTAATAACCCTTGCCAACATCTTACGTGAGATGGAAGTGAGTAGGAGAGAAACTTTTGACCAATTGAGGGCGGATAGGAGGCAAAGTGAGATCTTCCTACAAGAGCACATCCAAAGACTTGAGCTTAGGGAAGATGAGAGGAGAAGGAGGAGGTCCTCTTCCGAGGACTCTAGCCATGGTGGAAGAAGAAGAAGACACGGCTATGATGGTGGTGGAAGGCGCAATCAACTCCCACAAAGACAACCTCCACCAATCAAGATTCCAAAGTTCAAGGGGGAGAATGATCCAAACCTCTACATAGAGTGGGAGCAAAAAGTGGACCAAATCTTCAATATTCATTTAGTTAGTAATCAAGAACAAGTAGATTTAGTAGTTTTAGAATTTGAAGATTATGCCATGACATGGTGGCACCAATTGTGTATGGACAATATTAACCAAGAGCCACCCGCGGCCTCTTGGATGGACATTAAAACTTTGATGCGCGCTAGATTTGTTCCTTCCTACTATAGGAGGGAGACTCTTTTGAAGCTCTAAAGGCTTCAATAAGGGTCTATGTGTGTGAATGAATATTTTAAAATGATGGAGTCAATGCTTCTCAAAGTAGGACTCCAATTTGAAAGTGAAGAAGAAAAGGTAGCTAGATTTGTGAGTGGTCTTAGAGGAGAAGTTCAATGTGGTTGAGTTGTATGAGTATTCCACTCTTGACAAAATTTTACACTTGGCCTTAAAAGTTGAAAGTCAATTGAAAAAGAAACAAGAGGCCAAGAGGAATACTTCATACAATGAATACTACTCTAGAACTTGGAAAGGAAAAGAAAGAAAGGATGAGAAACCTCCTTCCAAAGACCACCCACCTAGGACCAATTCGTCTAGAACCTCCCATGAAAATGCAAACTCTTCTCAAAGTTCAAGAACTAGTTCCATCAAATGTTTTAAGTGTTTGGGCTATGGTCACATTGCTTCAAATTGCCCAACAAAAAGGAACATGATCTTGAACCCTAAAGGAGAGGTTGAAAGTGAACATTCTTCTCCCCCCTCCCCTAAAAGTTCTTCCTCCCACACTTCTTCCCAATCTTCAAGTGAGGATGAAATCAAACCTAATGAAGGAGGTTTGTTGGTGGTTAGGCGCATGCTAGGCCAAGTACTTAAAGAATTTGAAAACCAAAGAGAAAATATTTTTCACTCATGGTGCCAAATCAACAACAAAACTTGCTCCCTCATAATTGATAGTGGAAGTTGTGTTAATGTGGCTAGCACAAGGGTTGTGGACAAGCTTGGCTTGAAAACCATCCCTCATGCCAAGCCCTATAAGCTTTCTTGGCTTAGTGAGGAAGGTGAAATTAAAGTGGACAAACAAGTCCTTATTAACTTCTCCATTGGAAACTACAAGGATGAGGTATTATGTGACTTAGTGCCCATGGAAGCAACTCACATTTTATTAGGAAGGCCATGGCAATTTGATAGAAAAGCTTTTCATGATGGCCATGCTAATAAGTTTACCTTTAGCTTCCAAGGCAAAAAGATCACATTACTACCTCTTTCACCAAGAGAAGTCAATGAGGACCAATTGCAAATGATTAAGAAAAGAAAAGAAGAGAAGGCACAAAAGAAGGCGCAAGGGCATGAGTCCAAGAAGAGCATGATCACTCTCAAGGGGGTGAAGAAGGTAATGCTTGACCAAAAACCCATCTTCCTAGCTTATCCTAGTGAATCTTCCCCCTCCTTCCAAAACCCTCACTCTAGATGTCCCTTAGACTTGTCATTAGTCTTAGATGAGTTCAAAGATGTTTTTCAAGAACCTCCAAAGGGTCTCCCACCCCTAAGAGGTATAGAACACCAAATTGATTTCATACAAGGCTCATCTTTGCCTAATAGGCCAGCCTATAGGACTAGTCCCGAGGAGGCTAAAGAAATTCAAAAAAAAAGTGAATGAGTTGTTAGAAAAGGGGTGGGTGCAACATAGCATGAGTCCTTGTGCAATGCCCGTGATCCTAGTCCCCAAAAAGGATGGAACATGGAGAATGTTCATAGATTGTAGGGCTATCAACAACATAACCATCAAGTATAGGCATCCCATTCCTAGGTTAGATGATTTGATTGATGAGTTACATGGTGCAACCATATTTTCCAAAATAGACTTGAAAAGTGGGTACAATCAAATTAGAATCAAAGAAGGTGATGAATGGAAAACCTCTTTCAAGACTAAGTTTGGATTATATGAGTGGTTAGTCATGCCTTTTGGCTTGACCAATGCACCTAGTACATTCATGAGACTCATGCACCATGTTCTTAGAGAGTTCTTAGGGAAGTTTGTTATGGTATACTTTGATGACATTCTCATTTATAGTATGTCTCAAGATGACCACTTGCATCATTTAAGGAGTGTGTTAGAAACCTTAAGGAAGGCATCCTTGTATGCTAACATGGAGAAATGTGTGTTTGGGATGGATCATGTGATCTTCCTAGGTTTCAAAATAAATCAACATGGGGTCCATGTGGACCAAGAAAAAGTGATGGCAATCAAGGATTGGCCTCCTCCAAAGAATGTAAGTGAGCTTAGGTCTTTCCATGGGTTAGCTAGCTAGTTTCTATAGGAGGTTTGTGCCAAACTTTAGCACCATAGCTGCCCCTCTCAATGAATTGGTCAAGAAAGGTGTGGCCTATAAGTGGGGCAAAGATCAAGAAAAGGCTTTTGAAACTTTAAAACAAAAATTGATCAATGCACCACTCTTAGCCCTCCCTAACTTCTCCAAAACTTTTGAAATTGAGTGTGATGCATCCAATGTAGGCATTAGGGCCGTGCTTCTCCAAGAAGGGCACCCCATAGCTTATTTTAGTGAGAAACTCAAGGGGAGTCACATCAACTACTCCACCTATGACAAAGAGCTTTATGCTCTTGTGAGAACTTTGCAAACTTGGCAACACTATCTTCTTTCAAAGGAGTTTGTGATACATAGTGACCATGAGTCACTTAAATTTTTGAAAAGCCAAGGCAAGTTAAACAAGAGACATGCTAGGTGGGTAGAGTTCTTAGAACAATTCCCATATGTGATCAAACATAAGCAAGGAAAGGGTAACATTGTGGCGGATGCACTTTCAAGAAGGCATTCCCTCCTTTCCATTCTTGAAACTAAATTTCTTAGTTTTGATCATATTAAGGAATTGTATCCAAATGATGTTGATTTCTCCCCCATTCTTAGTGAGTGCCACCAAGGGGCTTACAAAGACTTTTACCTTCTCAATCAATATCTTTTCAAAGGTAACATTCCCCAAGGTTCCTTAAGAGCCTCACTCATTAGAGAGGCACATGAGGTAGGATTAATGGGGCATTTTGGGCCAAACAAGACTTTGGAAGTCTTGAAAGAACACTTTTATTGGCCTCACATGAGGAAGCATGTAGATAGGCATTGCAAAGGTTGCATAGCATGCATGAAAGCCAAGTCTAGAGTCCAACCCCATGGTCTCTACACCCCCTTGCCTATCCCTTCCAAGCCTTGGGTTGACATTTCTATGGATTTTGTCTTAGGTCTCCCAAGGACCAAAAAAGGTAGGGATTCCATTTTGGTAGTGGTGGATAGGTTCTCTAAGATGGCCCATTTCATTCCTTGCCATAAGATTGATGATGCAACTTATATTGCAAATCTTTTCTTCAAGGAAGTGGTAAGACTACATGGCCTACCTAGGTCCATTGTAAGTGATAGGGACTCCAAGTTCCTAAGCCATTTTTGGAGAACCTTGTGGGGTAAACTTGGCACCAAGCTTCTTTTCTCCACCACTTGTCATCCCCAAAGTGATGGCCAAACCGAGGTGGTTAATAGAACCCTAGGGCAAATGCTAAGATGTATGATAGTGCAAAACATTAGAGAGTGGGAGGAACTTCTTCCCTACATAGAGTTTGCCTACAATAAGGTTGTGCATTCCACTACTTCTCATTCCCCTTTTGAGGTTGTGTATGGGTTCAATCCCCTAACTCCCTTAGACCTCCTTCCCCTACCCACTCATGAGGCATGGACTTGCCAAGATGGTGAGACCAAAGCCAAGTACATCCAAGACTTGCATTCACAAGTTAAGGAAACCATTGAGAGCAAAGTTAAGAAACAACAAGAGGATGGTAATAAGGGAAGAAAGGAAGTCATCTTCCAACAGGGAGATTGGGTTTGGCTTCACTTGAGAAAGGAGAGATTCCCTACTCAAAGGAAGTCTAAGCTCCTCCCTAGAGGGGATGGCCCCTTTCAAGTCATTAGGAGAATTAACAACAATGCTTATGAGTTAGACTTACCCCCAAGCTACAACATAAGTAACTCATTTAATGTTTGTGACCTTTCTCCTTTTGATGTAGGGTTTAAGAATTCGTGGTCGAATTCTCTCCAAGAAGGGGAGGATGATGAAGGCGTGACCACCTCCTTAGAAGTTCCATCAAGAAGGATCACTAGAAGCATGTCTAGAGGGGAGTCTTCTATTCCATCACCTTTATCTTTGTTTTGCATTACTTTAGTTTGAATTCCCTAAGTTGGTTTCTAGTTGATTTATTTTGGTTGACTTGTTGACTTTGATCCAAAGTTGACCTTTGACCAAGATTAGATTAACTTAAACCAACATGCTAATCCTTGTTTGTCTTGTTTTGTAGGTAATTAAGAGAAAGTAGAGCATGGCTAGGTGGCACTTGGTGATTGGAGCACTTGGATGAAGTGGAAGAGAGAGGAAAGCAAAAAGCATAAAGCAAAAGCAAAAGTCGACATGTACCTTGTCTCCTTTTGCCTTTGTGGTTTATGCCTTAGAAGGTCACTTGGTCTCCTTCCTCTTTTGGCCTAGAATCCTCATGGGAATGCCTCCACCAATCATCTGCCTTCACTTGGCCAAGACTCACTCTCACATTAGGTTTAGGGTTTGCTAGTTAATCTTTTTTCATGTTTTTGTATTTGCTAAAGGACCCTTATGAACTCCTATTTAAAGGGTGCTCCTTGTCTTGTAAAAGGGTTGATCATTTTGTTTCTAAACTATTGTGTTTCAACCATTAAATTTTCGTGAGCTCTCCTTCCTAGAAGTGAACTCACCTTTGCCTTATCTTGCTTGCAAGTGGCGGCACCATCACTCATCTCTAGGGCTTGGTTGGCTTAGATCCCCCCCTATGAGTGGCGTGCTTCTTCCATGCTTCATCTTCTATGCTTTCCATTTTTAATGTTTCTTCTTTCATTTTGGTTCTTTAAGTGTTGTTAATGCCGTGTGAGTTTAAGCTTGAATCCAACTCTCTTCTTCCTTTCATGAGCTTGAGAAATGAACCTTCACATTTAGATAGCTTGCTATCTTAATGTCCAGTGGGAGTTTTCAAAAAGCTTTCTTAAACAACTTCACCATATTCATAACTCTAAAAGAAAACAAGATAATCCTTCATAAAAAACGAATCCAACCCTTTGCATTCACATCATTTGGTATTCAGTGCCTTGCTATCTAGATTTGGATTAGAAATGGAAGTTTATTATACAAGGTGTTTAATTGAAGGCCACCCATGTTTAGTTGCATTCGCGTACGGAAGCGACAACAATGTTGTGACCGAAAGATTGGTGGAGATACTGCAGTTACCAACAACCTTTTATCCGAATCAAGCACGGATCAAATTCAGTACAGAGTAGTGTGTGAAAGAAGTATTATGTGATGTTGCTCCCATGGACTCTTGTCATCTTCTATTGGAATGGGCATGACTTCGATTTAAAACATTCAATCTTGATGAACGTTCCCTTTGTTTGAGGCACGAGTGACATAAATGAAGTTGAGATTTATGACACCAAGGCAAGTCAGTAAGGATCAACATAGGCTGAAGGAGAAAATAGAAAAAGAAAGAATAAAAAAGGAAGCAATAAAAATTGTAGAAGGAAGGGAAAATGAAGAAAAAGAAATGGAAGTAGTGAAAAATATGATGGAAAGTTTATTTGTCAATGTTTTTTCTTCTCTAGTTTGTGATGTCATTGATATCGCTGTCGTTAGGCGATCAAATTACCACTACTTTAGCAACTTGAGTATTGCCAGTTTGTAGTGAAGAAAATAGTTAGGGTTAAGATAACCCTGAGTCGTCTCACAACGAATACGGAATTGATCTCAAATATTTGATTCTCAAAAATGCAATTTAAAACTAGCAACTATAAAAATAGGGAGGTTTTGATATGCAAAGAAAATGACATGGAAGATTGTAAACACAGTAATAGTAAATAGGTCAATTCCACTGCTTTTTCTAAATAAGATTCTTCATTGGTTATCTAGAGATTATTGTTAAATTAATTATTGTTGTTGATTTACAAATAAATCAATGTAAAGACTCAATTCATTTGTTGGCATCCTCACTTTTAATCAAAGTACAGTCTCAATTAAAAGTGAGAATTGTTAGATTGTCCATAGTAAATTCAATCAAAGTACAGTCTCAATTAATTTTACTATGCCTAATCATGTCTATTCCTTTGTTTCTTTACCAAATAGAAAACTTAATTAATCAAAGTAAAGTCTTGACTAATTTTAGTTAAAGTAATTACCTCTAATCAAATTAAAGTCTCAATTATTGGCAAAAACTTATTTAATCAAATGAAAGTTTCTAAACAAAATCAAAGTAAAGTCTCAATTTAATTTAAAAACCTTTTAACTCATATGATTAGCATGCATGTAGATTTAAAATCATTATTTTCTATTTGATTAAGAAGCAAAGGACATAGATAAACAAAAAAACCACAACAATAATCAATATAACAAAACATATAAATTCATCTAACCTCAGAATCCATTTAAGAAATTACAGTGGAATCAACCCTAAAAGCTTAGCCCTCCATGGCTTTGATGGAATACATGATGATATGAAGGAAAGAAAATAAAAGAAGAGAATGAGAGATGTGGTGGAGATGGTATCTGCCAAAACCAGAGAGTTCTAAGTGTCTAAGCTATAAGTTGTAAAAATTTCAGTCCCCCTCTTCTGCTCCTTAAGTCTCTTTATATAGGCTTCCACTGGGCTTTGGGCTTTATCTGTCAGTTGCTAAAATCTTTTATTTTTATTTAATTAATTAGCAACTTAATTCCTGTCCAATTTCCAATTCTGCCTCTCTCATTTAACCATATTTGCAGTTTTGACCAGTGTTGACTGCTAACTTTGACCAGTTGACCAGTTTGACTGTCCTATCAGAGGCTGACACGTGGCGCAGAGTGCACTTTCCAGAATTAGGGTTTCTGCCCCATGTTTCTTCCTTGGCTGCGCGGCTGACGGCGGCTTCTGCCATTTTCCGGTGTGGTGGCGCGACGCGGTGGTGTTGCTGCAGCGGTGGCTGACGCGCTCGTGGGAAGAAGAACTCGCGGTGGTGGTTCGTGTGTTCTGCGCAGGTTCGCGCGACGGAGCGGAGATGGTGGAGGTTGGATGCGTGACGGAACTGCGCAGGTCGCGCTGGCGGTGTTATATGTTTAGGTGCATTCGCGTACGGAAGCGACAACAATGTTGTGATCGAAAGATTGGTGGAGAAACTGCAGTTACCAACAACCTTTTATCCCAATCAAGCATGGATCAAATTCAGTACAGAGCAGTGTGTGAAAGAAGTATTATGTGATGTTGCTCCCATGGACTCTTGTCATCTTCTTTTGGAATGCGCATGACTTCGTTTTAAAACACTCAATCTTGATGAATGTTGATGTGGTCCCAACAAGGCTTATAGCTTGGGTTAACGCCTAGGCCCAAATCATGCTCAAGGCCCAATACATGGCCCACATTCACCTTCAAGCCCGAGCCCATCAAGAGGCCCAATAACAAGGAGCATGCTCAAAAAGATGCAATTAGGCTTCATTCAAGATGGCCTAAACCCACTTGGGCTTCTCACACTCTTCACATTGGCCAAAGAAGATATGAAGATTTGAAGAGGTGTATCAAAGAGCAATAGAATAGCAATAAGATTGGCCCATTGTTTAGGCCTTGCTTTCTAGAATAATAAGTCAAACAATGAGTAGTTCAATTGATAAAATTGGGCTTGACTAAGCCTAATAGGAGATTTGGCCATGAACTATCAAAAGAGCCAAGGTGGACTAAGTGAAAGTCAACACTTCTTCCTACACCTCATGGATCCAAAGCATCCAAGGGTTAGGAATGCTTCCTCCTTTTCCAAGGCATCATCCAATGGCCAAGATCAAGCCTCCTTCTCCAAGCTTAATCTAAGGGCCAAGATCAAGGCCCACTCCATCCAATGGCTCTCCTTTCTCATGTGTTAATGGCTTCATATAAAAGCCAAAATTTCACTCATTTGTAGACACTCTTGAAATTTTATGCAATAGATGCAACTTGAGTTGAGACCACTCCTCCCTCTATTGCCTTTGAGAGTCACCACTTTCTAGAGATTTCCTCTCTCTACCTCTAGCCACCTTCCTTAGGCTAGCATAGATTAGGAAATCCTATCACCTCTTTCACCTTCCATTGCTTGCAAGTGCCTTCCAACTTGCCTCCGTTCCTTCATCCATTTCCGCTGCCCATGGAGCTCTTCATGCACCTTTGGAGCTCCACCATAATGGTATCAAGAGCCATCAAACCATGGTCTCTCAAGGTTTGGTAAGGTTCTTTCCTAGTCTTGTGTTTCCTTCATTTTCCGTCTTGTTCTCATCTTCTTCTTCTTCTTCTTCTTTGTTTTTCTTTCACATTTACCATTCATTGTCTATTATATTGTGTTTCTCCATTGATTCCATGCAACTATGAGACTACAAGAGTGTTCTACACTCTATTTGTAGATTTCCTTGCTTGCTATGGTTCACATATTTTACTAGCTTTCCTGTACATTTCAGCACCATTTTTTTTGCTTCCATTGTGTTTCTTGTCATTTTTATTCGGTGATTCTTTTTTCTTTTCAATTTCCACCGTTCAAGTTGTGTTCTATGTCTTGTTCATGCTTTCTTTTACATGTTTCTTCAATTTTTTACCGTTTACATTCATTTTCTGCACTTGCTTGAGTGAAACCGTGCCAAACTCCACTCCAAAACGCAATGAAGCTTTATGCTATGCGTGTGGTTGTTTGAGTCAGCTTTCCTCACTGTTTTAATGCCATTTCACCGATTGGTTTTTGCCTTAGAGTGTCCTAAGATGTTCATCTTCATCTATGCTTGATTCTAGATCATAATCAAGCTCCAAATCGAATTGATTTGTCTATTGAACATCTTCCCCTTTCACTCTGCTTTTGCTTCTGTTTTCAACTTTTTTCCACTGCACACCTTCTGTTTGAGAAGTGTCACGAGTACTCAGTGCACCAAATTTTAAGCTGATTGTTGCTTCGAAAAGCTAAGTCATAGACGAAAATTCTCCAACAAGAATCATTCAATTATGTTGAGAATTGAATTCTATACAAATTTTTGAAGTAGAGGCAACTTTCTGCGTTTTTCAGTGCCAGTTTGCTGCTGTTTTCACTTGTGTCCTGACGCACACTTTTCTTGTGTGATTTAACTGTAACGATTCATAGCACCGAATCACCCTCTGATTTTTTCCTAATTTTCTTAACATCTGGACGAAAAAGTAGCAAAAAGAATCATTCAAATATGTCCAGTACAAAAAATATGAAAAATCTTCAAAGTTAAGGCATCTGTCAGCGTTTTCTGGTGCTGTGTTTTCGGGAAAATCATTGTTTAGTGCGTTTTTGGTGTGTTTTGCTTCAGAATTTCAGTACTCTTGGTCTATACATTTGCTTGTTTATGTGTGTATTCAATATTGCCATCAATTTCTTCATTTGGAGTGGATTACTTCCCTCACATTGGCATACATGTAATGAATACCATAAGCATTTTATGAGCACTGCAATTTCTGTTTTTGGTTTTTACTCTATTCTAGTTCCATTCTAGGATTTCTTTTGTTGTGCTTTCCTTTATTTCAAGCCTTAATTTCTTGCTTGTCCTTGTTTTTGGCTATTCAATTCAGTCTTGTCAAATCATTTCAATGTGGTTTAGCTTTCTTAATTAGCTTTTCTTGTGTTATACATTTCAATGGCAAGTAATGTTGGCTTCAATGCTCTTGATTGTCAATTAAGTGATTTTATTTTCCAAATTGGTTGCTAGTCTAAGGTAGCATTTTAGGTGGTGGTTGAGAAGTAAAACTCTAGAGAGTGTGCTTGAATTCTTCCTCTCACCTTCACCATATTTTGGAAAATTTTGAGCCATCAATTTCTTGATTGAGTGAGAGCTAACCAATGCCTTTGGCATAGTTTGTTTGCTGTTTTTGTTCATTATTTTGGCCAGGTTTTGTTGCTGTTTGGTGTTGCATTTTGCATCCACAAGGGGTCCAAATATTCCTCCAATTGGTGTATACTTCAAAGCCATCAACTAAGGCTTCGTTTGGCACCAAAGTGCTCTTGGGAGTGCATCACTTTGATGTGCAAAATTGTGGTGTTCAAGTTGTCCTCGGGAGTAGCTTCCAACACCAATTTCAAGCATTTTTGTTGGCCATTGTGGCTTGTAATTGTTGTATCTTTTAGTTTACTAGTTTTTCTACAATTTGGTCACTTCTTTTGGTCAATTTGGAGCATCCTTTGTGCCTTATTTTCTACTCAAAGTTCTCTAAAAGTTTGGTGCTCTTGGGTTGCTCCTCTTTGCCTAAATTTTGTGTACCAATTTTAACTCTCTTTGAACTTTTATTTTGGCCTACTTAGGTGTCTTGGGGAACCACAGGGTGTTCAATCCCATCTCCTAAGTAAAACCTTTTGATGATACTATATAGTGAGCGTTTTAGTAGTAAGTGTGTTGAAAGTTCTAAGTGCTTTCTCACCTTACTTTAGGCCGCATAACTATATTCATTTTTTCACGTTGCATAGTGGCTTGATTTGTGAGACCAAAGTCTCTAAAATTTTGCCAATTAGGGGTCCGTTTTTTAGTGTTAAATTTCTTTGAGTCTTGTTTGCTTGTTTTGTGCTTAGTGACTCAAGTGATTCTATTTACTTAGCACTTAGACAATTGTGTGATCTTTGAAACCTCTTACAAGTGTATCTTGGCAAGGATTGGCCTTGGTATTTAAGAAGTCTTAAAGACTCACCTCGCCTAACCTGGAGGTCCACTTGTGATTGATTTCCTCTACCACACTTTTTTCAAGTTGCATAAGTTCATTCAATCACCATGAGTACATATTCTACATATAGTTCTAGGTTGCATAAGCATGGTAGTCATGAGTTGCATCATACATTTCATAGTGACATTCCATTCTTTGGGGAGGATATAGGACCAATATCATTTAGAGATTGGATGTGGAATACCGAGAAATTGGTGAAACCATTGTTTAGTAAATATAGTCAATTTGACATTCTTAGGCATGTTACTTCTAGGTTTATAGGACGTGCATTCGAGTGGTGGCAAGAGAGGCAATATAAAGTGAAAAAGGGGACAAAATCATGCATTAATACATTTTATGAATTGAAAGCATGTATGTGGAAACATTTCATTCCCCCTTCATTTAGGATCACTAAAGAGCAACAAGCTAGGATAGAAAACTTCATTGACATAGGGGATGCTTTCATCCAAAATCTTGCTAAGTTTTCTAGACTAGAAAAAGATTTTAAGCACAATTTGGACTTGCTCTTGAGTGAACAAAGAAAGAGAGCAAAACATAAGAAAGAGCAAGCAATACTTAAAAAGCTTCGAGAGTATGAAAAGAAGAGAGAAAAAGAAGAGCTTGAGAAACTTTGTGCTAAAAGAGAACAAGAGGAAAAAGAGATAAAAGAGAGGAAGAAAAGAGATGAAGAAGAAAAGGCAAAAGAGGAAAGTCTTAGAAAAGCCAAAGAAGAGAATGAGAGAAAAGAATTAGAAGAAAGAGAGAAAATAAGACAAGAGAGTGAGCTTGAAATACAATTACAAGTGGTAGAGTTAAAGAGCATTTCAAAAGCAAAAAAGGAACTCATTATTAGGGATTTGGTGTACCATCCTTCACCAATTCCTTCCATGAGGATCAAATTTCCAAAGGGAGTTCTCTCATCTTTAAACTCTTCTCACTTTGTCATTAAATCTTTTGTTTTGTTTCCCTCTCAAACATTTTGTTCTCCATCTCATTCACTTATTTCATACTCCTCATCATATTGTACCAAAATACACTTTGACTTTAAAACTCTTTTCAAAAATCATCTAAGTCAAAGTGTAAGACATTTTTTTTGTGAAGTGGGCCTATTATCAACCTTTTTCCATTTCATAAGCCCATTTTCACAAATTCCACATTCCTGTATGATGCATGGTCTCCATGATTTTAATGTCATTTTATTTGATGACTATTGCAGATATGTGTTTGATCCTGGTGGAACCTCAAATTTGGTTGCTGTAAGCCTTAAACAACCCTCTTGATCTGAGGTCAGATCCTCTTCAAGTGGGAGGGGATGATGTGATCCCAACAAGGCTTATAGCTTGGGTCAACGCCTAGGCCCAAATCATGCTCAAGGCCCAATACATAGCCCACATTCACCTTCAAGCCCGAGCCCATCAAGAGGCCCAATATCAAGGAGCATGCTCAAAAAGATCCAATTAGGCTTCATTCAAGATGGCCTAAACCCACTTAGGCTTCTCACACTCTTCACATTGGCCAAAGAAGATATGAAGATTTGAAGAGGTGTATCAAAGAGCAATAGAATAGCAATAAGATTGGCCCATTGTTTAGGCCTTGCTTTCTAGAATAATAAGTCAAACAATGAGTAGTTCAATTGATAAAATTGGGCTTGACTAAGCCCAATAGGAGATTTGGCCATGAACTATCAAAAGAGCCAAGGTGGACTAAGTGAAAGTCAACACTTCTTCCTACACCTCATGGATCCAAAGCATCCAAGGGTTAGGAATGCTTCCTCCTTTTCCAAGGCATCATCCAATGGCCAAGATCAAGCCTCCTTCTCCAAGCTTAATCTAAGGGAAAAGATCAAGGCCCACTCCATCCAATGGCTCTCCTTTCTCATGTGTTAATGGCTTCATATAAAAGCCAAAATTTCACTCATTTGTAGACACTCTTGAAATTTTATGCAATAGATGCAACTTGAGTTGAGAGCACTCCTCCCTCTATTGCCTTTGAGAGTCACCACTTTCTAGAGATTTCCTCTCTCTACCTGTAGCCACCTTCCTTAGGCTAGCATAGATTAGGAAATCCTATCACCTCTTTCACCTTCCATTGCTTGCAAGTGCCTTCCAACTTGCCTCCATTCCTTCATCCATTTCCGCTGCCCATGGAGCTCTTCATGCACCTTTGGAGCTCCACCAAATGTTCCCTTTGTTTGAAGCACGAGTGACATAAATGAAGTTGAGATTTATGACACCAAGGCAAGTCAGTAAGGATCAACATAGGCTGAAGGAGAAAATAGAAAAAGAAAGAATAAAAAAGGAAGCAATAAAAACTGTAGAAGGAAGGGAAAATGAAGAAAAAGAAATGGAAGTAGAGAAAAATATGATGGAAAGTTTATTTGTCAATGTTTTTTCTTCTACAGTTTATGATGTCGTTTTACATGAACAAAAGGATATGCATGTGAATGAAACACACCAACTTCCACGTTTGAAAAGGAATCTTGTCCATAGTGCTTTATTATGCATTTGGTCCGCTGATGAAAAGCAAATTCGTCAAACACAATTCATGGAATTATTTATTGTTACATATCAAGGTGGGGTAGTGTTGGCAGGCAAAGTGCTCCACGAATTGCAACAATTGGAAAGGAACAAAGTTGAATATATTCAAATTGAATTTCATCCTGGAGGAAGAGAATTAGTTTCAAGTTGTCGAAAAATAAAGTCCTTCACAAAATCACAATAAACTTATACTAAAACTAGTAGAAAAATAAAGTCTTAAGATTCGAGACGAATCTTCTCGAAGAAGGAGGGTATGATGTGAATTGCGTATGGGCCAAATGGTGGATGACTAATGCGCCACGTTGATGCAGTTTCCTTTATTTAAATAAGGGCCCAATGCTTTGTAAAATTGGCTTACCAAATTGTGTTTTGGATTAACCAATTAATGCGCTTTAGTTTTTCTTTATTTTCAAGTTGTAATAAGGGTCCACATGCCAACTTAAGAACCAGCCTTTGGAAGATCAAGAGGACCATTGCTTAAAGTTTGTAGATGACTTTCGGTAGCCTTAATTACAGTTACAATCAACCATTAAGTAGGGGATCATTATTAGCTTGAGTGGATCATCAATAGCTTTAAGTGGGTTGTAATTGAAATTTATGTGTCTTTTGTCATTCTGATGGTTAAATCTCCTATATAAACTGAACCACTTTCATCAATGAAAGCAAGTTGCATTTTATTCAGAAAATATTAGTTTTATTTCTTCTATCTTAGTGAAAGTGATTCTCCTAAGTTCTTGAGTGATTCAAGAATCCCTGAGTTTAGTCAAAGGTCCTTTATCACTCTGTGTGTTTATACTCTTAGGCTTATCTTCCATTCGTGGAAGTGTGATGTCGATCAATTTCCGTTCCATCTTCTTATATGTTTTCATTCTTTCGTTTTAAATAATTTCTCAAACTTCTTACTTATTAGCATTCCAACCTTGATTGATCAGTAAAACGAATCCAACCCTCTACATTTACATCCTTTGGTATTCAGTGCCTGGCTATCTAGATTAGGAATAGGAATGGAAGTTTATTATACAAGGTGTTTAATTGAAGGCCACCCATGTTTAGTTGCATTCGCGTACGGAAGCGACAACAATGTTGTAAGCGAAAGATTGGTGGAGAAACTGTAGTTTCCAACAACCTTTCATCTGAATCAAGCATGGATCAAATTCAGTACAGAGCAGTGTGTGAAAGAAGTATTATGTGATGTTGCTCCGATGGACTCTTCTTATCTTCTTTTGGAATGGGCATGGCTTCGTTTTAAAACACTCAATCTTGATAAATGTTCCCTATGTTTGAGGCACGAGGGACATAAAGTGAAGTTGAGATTTATGACACCAATGCAAGTCAGTAACGATGAACATAGGCTGAAGGAGAAAATAGAAAAAGAAAGAATAAAAAAAAAGAAGCAATAAAAACTGCAGAAGGAAGGGAATATGAAGAAAAAGAAATGGAAGTAGAGAAAAATATGATGGAAAGTTTATTTGTCAATGTTTTTGCTTCTACAGTTTGTGATGTCATTTTACATGAACAAAGGGATATGCATGTGAATGAAACACACCAACTTCCATGTTTGAAAAGGAAGCTTGTCAATAGTGCTTTATTATGCATTTGGTCCGCTAATGAGAAGCAAATTCGTTAAACACAACGCATGGAATTATTTATTGTTACATATCAAGGTGGGGTAGTGTTGCCAGGCAAAGTGATGAAGGATTAACTTGTTCCTTTTTAAGATTATTGAATATGGTGAGAGTTGATTAAGAAAGCTAAGTGAAATCTCCACTGGACATTAAGATAGCAAGCTATCTAGATGTGAAGGTTCCTTTCACAAAGCTCAATAGAAGAAGATGATGGATTGATTCAAAATGAAAAGGAAATGGAAAGCACATAAATCATAGAAAACCAAGAACAATTAAAGGAAGAAGAAAACATAAAATGGAAAGGAAAGAAATGGTAAAAATGTGAGAAGCACGCCACTACAAGGCTAGGCTAGAAGCCATGGCAACCTTGAAGATGAGTGGATGTGTGCCACCACTTGCTATGCAAGATAAGGCTTAAAAGTATTCACTCCCAAGGGAGGAAACTTTCACAAATGGTTGAGACACAAGAGTGTTCTTACTTCAAAATGTTCAACCCTTTTACATGTCTAGGAGCACCCCTTATATAGAAGAGTTTATGGGCCTCTAAGCAAATAAAAGATACCTAAGGATGTCTCTACAAAAACCTAACCCTAGCTTCTAGAAACTAGGTCAAATAAGGTTACAAAAAAATGAGAGACAAAAGAGCTAGCTATGGTGTGTGCAAGGCTAATTTCGTTCTAGCACAAAAGGAGACAAAGAATGTGTCTCATATGTCTCCAAAAAGTGGCCAAAGAGTGCTAAAAACAAAGGAGACCAAAGGTACATAGGTACACTTGCTTCATGCCTTTTACTTTATGCTTTATGCCTTTGCTTTACTCTCTCTTCCACATCATTTATGCTCCCCAATCACCATGTGCCACCTAGCATTGCTTTTTTACTCCTAATTAACCTACAAAGCAAATAAACATAGATTAGCATGTTGGCTTAAGTCAAGTCAACTATAGTCAATAAGTCAAACCTAGTCAAAGGTCAACAAGTCAACTAAAGTTGATTCAACTAAGTCAACTTTGGGAATCAAAAATAATAAACACAAATGGAAAGGGATGAAGGATTAGTGAACTTCCTTTCTAAACATGCTTAGTCTTCTTAAGCATGTGCCTTCATCCTTGGTTGGGGTCAATCCTTCATCATCCTCCCCTTCTTGGAGAGAATTTGACCACAAATTCTTGAAGCCTTTGTGGATGGAACTTGACTTGATTTGGGGGAGGATTTGCGCCTCCCTTTTATGAGCTTTTGTTCCATCCTTTCTAAGGGTATTACCCCTAGCTTTGGTTAGGCCATCTTTATTTTCTAGACTACTCTTCCTCTCTTGCTTATGCTTTGGGCCTTCCTTTTTGGCTTGGGAAGAGAAGGAAGAGTGATGCACATCTTGCTTTGGAAGAATTTTTTTGTAGGCAAGTAAAACCTTGGTGAAAGCTTGCCCCTTTTCTTTTTCTTTTTTATCTTTTCTTATTATATTTCTATCCTTATTAACTTCTTGAGGTGATAGAGGTAGTAAAGTTGTCTTTTTCCCATTTTTGAAGAAAATGTATTGGTTGGTATAACCATCATGTAAAGTGTGTTTATCAAATTGCCATGGCCTACCTAGTAAGATATGTGTGACTTCCATGGGAACAACATCACATAGCACCTCATCTTTGTAGCTTCCTATAGAGAAGTTAATTAGGACTTGTTTATTGACATCTATTTCTCCCTCTTTACTTATCCAAGCAAGCTTGTAGGGCTTAGCATGAGGAATGGTCTCTAAGCTAAGCTTTTCCACCAACCTTGTGCTAGCTACATTGGTACTACTTCCTCCATCAATAATTAGAGAGCAAACCCATTTGTTAATTTTGCACCTAGATTGAAAAATGTTTTCTCTTTGAGTTGGCTCAAGCTCACTTTGATCTTGACCTATCATGCGCCTTAATAACATAGGGTCTTTCTCAAAAATTTTAGTTTTACTAGAGGAAGAAGATTCTTTTGAAAGAGAATGGGGAGATGAGTGTTCACTTTCAACATCATTACTCTTCTTTAAGATCATGGTCCTTTTGGTTGGGCAATTTAAAGCAATGTGATTATAACCCAAACATTTAAAACATTTAATGGAACTTGATCTTTGAGAAGTGGAATGGTAAATGTGATCACTTGGTGACTTACTTTTACTTGGTGGTTCTTGATGAGAGTTAGAAGGGAACTTATCATGTTTCTTTTTATCCTTTCCCTTCCATGAGTGACTAAAGTAGTGGTTGGGTGAGTAACTCTTCCTTGCCCTTCTTTTTCTTTTCAATTGAATTTCAATCCCAAGGGCAAGTGTGAAAACATTTTCAAGAGTGGAGTACTCATACAACTCTACTTGGTCTTGTATGTCTCTCCTAAGACCACTCACAAATCTTTTTATTTTCTCTTTGTTAGTCTCTTTTATTTCAACCCTACGCATTTGAGACTCTAATTCTTTAAAGTACTCACTCACACTCATAGAACCTTGGTGAAGCCTTTGCAGCTTCAAAAGAAGTTCCTTCCTATAGGAGGGAGGAACAAATCTAGCGCGCATAAGAGTTTTAATGTCCATCCAAGAAGCCGCGGGTGGCCCTTGGTCATAATTCTTACAAACTTTATGCCACCAAGTATTGGCATACTCCAAAAATCCTAAAACTACTAGATCAACTTGTGTTTGATCCTCTACATGATTTTCATTGAAAATTTGATCAACTTTAGCTTCCCAATCAAGGAAGACTTTGGGATCACTTCCTCCATAGAACTTAGGAATCTTTGGAGTTTGCTTCTCTTGTGATGGGTTGCGCCTAGAATGCCCTCTTTTCCTAGCCTCTCTTTCTTGCTCTTTAGCTTCAAGCCTTTGAATGTGCTCTTGGATTCTTAGGTCACTTTGCTCCTTGTCTTTTCTTAATTGTTCAAAGGCCTCCTTCCTAGACAACTCCAAATCCCGAAGCAATCTCATCAATGTATTGTTTTTGTTTAGTGTAGGTGCATTTGATGAACTTGCCATGATTCCTACAACAAAAACACTCAAATCCGAGACAAAATAAATGGATTAAAGGTTAGACAACATGAAAACCGAGACCAAATCCAACCCAAAATGTAACCCAAGTGTTTAGATCACTCTCCCAAAGTAACAAGGCAAGGCTAGCACTCAAAATCCACCAAAGGAGTGAAGCAAACACTTTTAAAAACTTGTTCAAAACCTTTCAAATGCAAGACAAGTGATTCGGCCACAACATCCCAAGAGTTTCAAGAAAAGAAAACTACTAAGACAAAACAAAGAACACCTAGTGACAAGCAAGAAGACAAAAACAAGGAAAGCTAAACTCTAAAGAAGAAAAGTTTGAGACAAAACTTTTAACAAGACTAAAACAAGAAAAGCACATTTTAAAGACTCTATGGAAAGCACTTGACAAGCATCTTCAAGTCTTAAATCATGCATACACCAAGAAAGATCATAACCAAGTTAAAGCATGGAACTAATTTGCCAATATCACCCACTTCTCAAGCATGAAACTAGTTGCATAACACTTAGTGAAAAACACACTTTTAGTTCACCAATGAGCAAGATTGCTCTCGGTTTTTAGACAATATTTGGTGCAAAATTTTTTTTCTTTTCACAACTAGTTTCATAAAATGGTGAGAAAGAGTTTTAGGTGGCTTGAACACTTAGTTCCTCAAGTTTTAGGCCAAAATCAATTTCATGGAGCATACATCAAGCAAGACATAAAGTGAAAGCAAGATTCAAATACTTGGAAAAACAAGAATAAGAAAACTTCAAGCTAACATATGACATATGACTCAAGCAAAAGTTAGGCGCATTTAAAGACTCAAACATGTTGCTATCATGCATTTAAACTTTTGGAAATGAAGGTCAATGATTAAGCACACAAAGACATGTTATCTAACAACATTTAGGAGCAAAAGAGTCACAAAACCGAAGCCAAAATTGCCACAACATAACCTGAAAATGTTGTTTTTCGTATTCTCGGCAGCTCTGACCTTTGCTTACTATTTTAATCATAACTCTCTCCACAGAACTCCAAATGCATTGGTTCTTTTTTTGTTACAAACTAGACTAACAGAGCTTTCTTTTGACATCAAGAACGTAATTTTTGGACAACTGAGCAGGTGCAGTTTAATCTTTTAAAATCGTGAACAGTTTCTGCTAGCATTGTTTTTATGTGGACCATTCAAAGATAGCTACACAAGACAAGGTTAGAACATGAAAACACCATATTCAAGGACAACCAAAGCTCTAGATACCAAATGATGAAGGATTAACTTGTTCCTTTTTAAGATTATTGAATATGGTGAGAGTTGATTAAGAAAGCTAAGTGAAATCTCCACTGGACATTAAGATAGCAAGCTATCTAGATGTGAAGGTTCCTTTCACAAAGCTCAAGAGAAGAAGATGATGGATTGATTCAAAATGAAAAGGAAATGGAAAGCACATAAATCATAGAAAACCAAGAACAATTAAAGGAAGAAGAAAACATAAAATGGAAAGGAAAGAAATGGTAAAAATGTGAGAAGCACGCCACTACAAGGCTAGGCTAGAAGCCATGGCAACCTTGAAGATGAGTGGATGTGTGCCGCCACTTGCTATGCAAGATAAGGCTTAAAAGTATTCACTCCCAAGGGAGGAAACTTTCACAAATGGTTGAGACACAAGAGTGTTTTTACTTCAAAATGTTCAACCCTTTTACATGTCTAGGAGCACCCCTTATATAGAAGAGTTTATGGGCCTCTAAGCAAATAAAAGATACCTAAGGATGTCTCTACAAAAACCTAACCCTAGCTTCTAGAAACTAGGTCAAATAAGGTTACAAAAAAATGAGAGACAAAAGAGCTAGCTATGGTGTGTGCAAGGCTAATTTCGTTCTAGCACAAAAGGAGACAAAGAATGTGTCTCATATGTCTCCAAAAAGTGGCCAAAGAGTGCTAAAAACAAAGGAGACCAAAGGTACATAGGTACACTTGCTTCATGCCTTTTACTTTATGCTTTATGCCTTTGCTTTACTCTCTCTTCCACATCATTTATGCTCCCCAATCACCATGTGCCACCTAGCATTGCTTTTTTACTCCTAATTAACCTACAAAGCAAATAAACATAGATTAGCATGTTGGCTTAAGTCAAGTCAACTATAGTCAATAAGTCAAACCTAGTCAAAGGTCAACAAGTCAACTAAAGTTGATTCAACTAAGTCAACTTTGGGAATCAAAAATAATAAACACAAATGAAAAGGGATGAAGGATTAGTGAACTTCCTTTCTAAACATGCTTAGTCTTCTTAAGCATGTGCCTTCATCCTTGGTTGGGGTCAATCCTTCATCACAAAGTGCTCCACGAATTGCAACCATTGGAAAGGAACAAAGAAGAATATATTCAAATTGAATTTGATCCTAGAGGAAGAGAATTAGTTTCAAGTTGTGGAAAAATAATGTCCTTCACAAGATCACAATAAACTTATACTAAAACTAGAAGAATAATAAAGTCTTAAGATTCGGGACGAATCTTCTCGAAGAAGGAGGGTACGATGTGAATTGCGTGTGAGCCAAATGGAGGATGACTAATGCGCCACGTTGATGCAGTTTCCTTTATTTAAATAAGGGCCCAATGCTTTGTAAAATTGGCTTACCAAATTGTGTTTTGCCTTAACCAATTAATGCGCTTTAGTTTTTCTTTATTTTCAAGTTGTAATAAGGATCCACATGCCAACTTAAGAACCAGCCGTTGGAAGATCAAGAGGACCATTGCTTAAAGTTTGTAGATGACTTTCGGTAGTCTTAATTTCAGTTACAATCAACCATTACGTAGTGGATCATTATTAGCCTGAGTGGATCATTAATAGCTTTAAGTGGGTTGTAATTGAAATTTATGTGTCTTTTGTCATTCTGATGGTTAAAGCTCCTATATAAACTGAACCACTTTCATCAATGAAAGAAAGTTGCATTTTATTCAGAAAATATCAGTTTTATTTCTTCTATCTTAGTGAGAGCGATTCTCCTAAGTTCTTGAGTGATTCAAGAATCCCTGAGTTTTGTCAAAGGTCTTTTATCACTATGTGTGTTTAAACTCTTAGGCTTATCTTCCATTCTTGGAAGTGTGATGTCGATCAATTTCCCCTCCATCTTCTTATATGTTTCCATTTTTTCGTTTTAAATAATTTCTCAAACTTCTTGATTATTAGCATTCCAACCTTCATAGATCAGTAAAACGAATCCAACCCTTTGCATTCACATCATTTGGTATTCAGTGCATGGCCATCTAGATTTGGAATAGAAATGGAAGTTTATTATACAAGGTGTTTAATTGAAGGTCACCCATGTCTAGTTGCATTCGCGTACGGAAGCGACAGTGATGAAGGATTGACCCCAACCAAGGATGGAGGCACATGCTTAAGAAGACTAAGCATGTTTAGAAAGGAAGTTCACTAATCCTTCATCCCTTTCATTTGTGTTTGTTATTTTTGATTCCCTAAGTTGACTTAGTTGAATCAACTTTAGTTAACTTGTTGACCTTTGACTAGGTTTGACTTGTTGACTATAGTTGACTTGACTTAAGCCAACATGCTAATCTATGTTTATTTGCTTTGTAGGTTAATTAGGAGTAAGAAAGCAATGCTAGGTGGCGCATGGTGATTGGGGAGCATAAATGATGTGAAGGGGAGAGTAAAGTAAATGCATAAAGCATAAAGAAAAAGGCATAAAGCAAGTGTACCTATGTACCTTTGGTCTCCTTTGAATTTAGCACACTTTGGCCACTTTTTGGAGACATATGAGACACATTCTTTGTCTCCTTTTGTGCTAGAACGAAATTAGCCTTGCACACACCATAGTTGGCTCTTTTGTCTCTCATTTTTGAAACCTTATTTGACCTAGTTTCTAGAAGCTAGGGTTAGGTTTTTGTAGAGACATCCTTAGGTATCTTTTATTTGCTTAGAGGCCCATAAACTCTTCTATATAAGGGGTGCTCCTAGACATGTAAAAGGGTTGAACATTTTGAAGTAAAAACACTCTTGTGTCTCAACCATTTGTGAGAGTTTCCTCCCTAGGGAGTGAAACTTTTAAGCCTTATCTTGCATAGCAAGTGGCGGCACACATCCACTCATCTTCAAGATTGCCATGGCTTCTAGCCTAGTCTTGTAGTGGCGTGCTTCTCACATTTTTTACCATTTATTTCCTTTCCATTTTATGTTTTCTTCTTCCTTTAATTGTTCTTGGTTTTCTATGGTTTATGTGCTTTCCATTTCCTTTTTGTTTTGAATCAATCCATCATCTTCTTCTCTTGAGCTTTGTGAAAGGAACCTTCACATCTAGATAGCTTGCTATCTTAATGTCCAGTGGGGATTTCGCTTAGCTTTCTTAATCAACTCACACCATATTCATTAATATTAAAAAGGAACAAGATAATCCTTCATCATTTGGTATCAGAGCCAGGTTGTCCTTGAATATGGTGGTTTCATGTTCTAACCTTGTCTTGTGTAGCTATCTTTGAATGGTCCACATAAAAACAGTGCTGGCAGCAACGTGTGCGTTTTTGAAAAAAAAATACTGCAGCTAGCTCAGTGGTCCAAAAGTAACGTTCTTTATATCAAAATAAAGCTCTGTGAGTCTAGTTTCCAACAAAATAAGAATTAACGCATTTTGAGTTCTGTGGAGAGAGTTATGATTGAAATAGTAAGCAAAGGTCAGAGCTGCCAAGAATACGAAAAACAACGTTTTCAGGTTATGTTGTGGCAATTTTGGCTTCGGTTTTGTGACTCTTTTGCTCCTAAATGTGGTTGGATAACATGTCTTTTGATGCTTAGTCTTTGAGCCTCAAATCCATGAGTTTAAATGCATGATAGCTACATGTTTGTGTCTTTGTGTATGTCATGTTTGAGTCTTTAAATGTGTCTAACTTTTGCTTCAGTCTCTTGTCATATGCTTATTTGAGTTTTCTTGTTCTTGTTTCTAAGTTTTTGAACTATTGCATGAGATCTATGCATTGTGTTGTTGTATGCTCCTTGAAATTGATTTTGACCTAATTTTAAGGAACTAAGTGTTCAAGACACCCTAAAACATCCTTCTCATAATTTTAAGTACCTAGTTTTGAAAAGAAAAAGTGTTTTCAAGACCAAAAACAGTTTGGCCGAGAGCTTTTACAATGTTTGGTGAATCCATTTAGCCATTTTTACAAGGTGTTATGCTACCAAAATTTATACTTGGATTTTGGGTGATATTGGCAAATTAGTTCCATGTTTTGACTTGGTTATGATCTTTCATGGTGTATGCATAATTTGAGGTATAATCTTGGCTTGTTCAAATGCTTTCCATAGAGTCCTTAAAAGTGCTTTTCATTGTTTTAGTCTTGTTAAAAGTTGTCTCAAACTTTTCTTCTTTAGAGTTTAGCTTTCCTTGTTTTTGTGCTTTTCTTGCTTGCCACTAGGTGTTCTTTGTTTTGTCTTAGTAGTTTTCTTTTCTTGAAACTCTTGGGATGTTGTGGCCGAATCACTTGTCTTGCATTTGAAAGGTTTTGAACAAGTTTTTAAAAGTGTTTGCTTCACTTCTTTGGAGGAGCTTTGAGTGTAGCGTTACCTTGTTACTTTTTGGGAGAGTGATCTAAACACTTGGGTTGGAATTGGTCTCGGTTTTCATGTTGTCTAACCCCTAATTCATTTATTTTGTCTTGGCTTTGAGTACTTTTGTTGTAGGAATCATGGCAAGTTCATCAAATGCACCTACACCAAACAAAAACAATACATTGATGAGATTGCTTCAGGATTTGGAGTTGTCTAGGAAGGAGGCCTTTGAACAATTAAGAAAAGACAAGGAGCAAAGTGACCTAACACTAGTGCATTTTAGAGTTTTTACATCGCAGTATATGCCTCGGTTCCTGTGCACCCGCTGCATATAAACACGCGGTGGCATTTTTGTAATTAAAATCATCTTTTATGCCTCGGTTGCCAATCCAACCGAGGCATATAGCTTAAAAAAAATTTTGACTGCTCGCTTTGACCCATAATTTTATTTTATTTTTTTTTACTGACGAATGTGCCTCGGTTCTTTTTTAACCGAGGCAGTAGAGACAGCTAAAAATTTTGACCACTCGCATTGACCCATAATTTGAATTTTTTTTTACTGAAGCAATATGCCTCAGTTCTTTTATAACCGAGGCATATAATGAGACAATATGCCTCGATTTCAAATAACCGAGGCAGTATCCTTTGTAGGGTTTAAAAACCCTAAATTTCTTCACTACAGTAGCGACACACTTCTGCAATTCTTCTTCTTCTCCAACGTCCAGCGCACCTTGACAGTCCCGCAAGAACGAGGCTGCACCCTCACAATGTTTCCGTGGTGGGAACTGTACCTATTTCAGGTTCACGCTCTGGCTTAGGGGGTTTTGCTTCTGTTTCTAGTTTCAGGTTCACGCTCTGGCTTTGGTGTGGTTGTTGCGGGATCTGTCTCTTTCTTTGTGGTTTTTTCAGTCTTGGGGTATGTCTTTGTTCGAAAGTTTCAGGGTGAGAGAGAAGAAAAGTTTCAGAATGGTTTCATGGCGTGTCCTAGGGCGTTCGATTACAAAGAGTTAAAGTCTGCGACAAGAGAGTTTCATCCGAGTAGGATTGTTGGTCACAGATCATTTGGGACGGTGTATAAGGCTTTCTTTATCTCTTCTGGAACCATTGCTGTAGTGAAAAGGTCGCGGCACTCTCACGAAGGGAAGACCGAGTTTCTGTCTGAACTCTCCATCATAGCCGGTTTCGGCACAAGAATTTGGTTCAGCTGCATGGTTGGTGTGTTGAGAAGGGAGAGCTATTGCTGCTGTACGAGTTTATGGCCAATGGAAGTTTAGACAAGATGCTTTACACGGAACCTGAAGTGGGAAGGTTGTTGAGTTGGTCTCACAAGGTGAACATCGTTGTTGGATTGGCCTCTGTGCTGGTTTACCTTCACCAAGAATGTGAGCGGAGAGTGGTTCACAGGGACATTAAAACTAGGAACATATTGCTGGATGGAAACATGAATCCTAGGTTGGGGGATTTCGGATTGGAAAAGTTGATGGATCATGATAAGAGTCATGTGTCCACTTTGACGGCTGGAATAATGGGTACCTTGCCCCTGAGTATCTTCAGTATCTTCTAATACAATCTTAGGCCTCGGTTGAACCAGAACCGAGGCACTAACTTCACAATATGTCTCGGGTTGACAACCGAGGCATAAAGGATTGTCTTTTTACCTCGGCAGTATATGCCTCGGGTGCGAAACTGAAACCAAAAGCGAAAAATAACCGCTGTTGTTTAACTTCCCTGCACTAGTGTAAGAATCCAAGAGCACATTCAAAGACTTGAAGCTAAAGAGCAAGAACGAGAGGCTAGGAAAAGAAGGCATTCTAGGCGCAACCCATCACAAGAGAAGCAAACTCCAAAGATTCCTAAGTTCTATGGAGGAAGTGATCCCAAAGTCTTCCTTGATTGGGAAGCTAAAGTTGATCAAATTTTCAATGAAAATCATGTAGAGGATCAAACACAAGTTGATCTAGTAGTTTTAGGATTTTTGGAGTATGCCAATACTTGGTGGCATAAAGTTTGTAAGAATTATGACCAAGGGCCACCCGCGGCTTCTTGGATGGACATTAAAACTCTTATGCGCGCTAGATTTGTTCCTCCCTCCTATAGGAAGGAACTTCTTTTGAAGCTCCAAAGGCTTTACCAAGGTTCTATGAGTGTGAGTGAGTACTTTAAAGAATTAGAGTCTCAAATGCGTAGGGTTGAAATAAAAGAGACTAACAAAGAGAAAATAAAAAGATTTGTTAGTGGTCTTAGGAGAGACATACAAGACCAAGTAGAGTTGTATGAGTACTCCACTCTTGAAAATGTTTTCACACTTGCCCTTGGTATTGAAATTCAATTGAAAAGAAAAAGAAGGGCAAGGAAGAGTTACTCACCCAACAATTACTTTAGTCACTCATGGAAGGGAAAGGATAAAAAGAAACATGATAAGTCCCCTTCTAACTCTCATCAAGAACCACTAAGTAAAAGTAAGTCACCAAGTGATCACATTCACCATTCCATTAAATGTTTTAAATGTTTGGGTTATAATCACATTGCTTTAAATTGCCCAACCAAAAGGACCGTGATCTTAAAGAAGAGTAATGATGTTGAAAGTGAACACTCATCTCCCCATTCTCTTTCAAAAGAATCTTCTTCCTCTAGTAAAACTAAAATTTTTGAGAAAGACCCTATGTTATTAAGGAGCATGATAGGTCAAGATCAAAGTGAGCTTGAGCCAACTCAAAGAGAAAACATTTTTCAATCTAGATGCAAAATTAACAAATGGGTTTGCTCTCTAATTATTGATGGAGGAAGTAGTACCAATGTAGCTAGCACAAGGTTGGTGGAAAAGCTTAGCTTAGAGACCATTCCTCATGCTAAGCCCTACAAGCTTGCTTGGATAAGTAAAGAGGGAGAAATAGATGTCAATAAACAAGTCCTAATTAACTTCTCTATAGGAAGCTACAAAGATGAGGTGTTATGTGATGTTGTTCCCATGGAAGTCACACATATCTTACTAGGTAGGCCATGGCAATTTGATAAACGAACTTTACATGATGGCCATACCAACGAATACATTTTCTTCATAAATGGGAAAAAGACCACTTTACTACCTCTATCACCTCAAGAAGTTAATAAGAATAGAAATATAATAAGAAAAGATAAAGAAGAAAAAGAAAAGGGGCAAGCTTTCACCAAGGTGTTACTTGCCTACCAAAAAATTCTTCCAAAGCAAGATGTGCATCACTCTTCCTTCTCTTCCCAAGCCAAAAAGGAAGGCCCAAAGCATAAGCAAGAGAGGAAGAGTAGTCTAGAAAATAAAGATGGCCTAACCAAAGCTAGGGGTAATACCCTTAGAAAGGATGGAACAAAAGCTCATAAAAGGGAGGCGCAAATCCTACCCCAAATCAAGTCAAGTTCCATCCACAAAGGCTTAAAGAATTTGTGGTCAAATTCTCTCCAAGAAGGGGAGGATGATGAAGGATTGACCCCAACCAAGGATGGAGGCACATGCTTAAGAAGACTAAGCATGTTTAGAAAGGAAGTTCACTAATCCTTCATCCCTTTCATTTGTTTTTGTTATTTTTGATTCCCTAAGTTGACTTAGTTGAATCAACTTTAATTAACTTGTTGACCTTTGACTAGGTTTGACTTGTTGACTATAGTTGACTTGACGTAAGCCAACATGCTAATCTATGTTTATTTGCTTTCTAGGTTAATTAGGAGTAAGAAAGCAATGCTAGGTGGCGCATGGTGATTGGGGAGCATAAATGCATAAAGCATAAAGAAAAAGGCATAAAGCAAGTGTACCTATGTACCTTTGGTCTCCTTTGAATTTAGCACACTTTGGCCACTTTTTGGAGACATATGAGACACATTCTTTGTCTCCTTTTGTGCTAGAACGAAATTAGCCTTGCACACACCATAGTTGGCTCTTTTGTCTCTCATTTTTGAAACCTTATTTGACCTAGTTTCTAGAAGCTAGGGTTAGGTTTTTGTACAGACATCCTTAGGTATCTTTTATTTGCTTAGAGGCCCATAAACTCTTCTATATAAGGGGTGCTCCTAGACATGTAAAAGGGTTGAACATTTTGAAGTAAAAACACTCTTGTGTCTCAATCATTTGTGAGAGTTTCCTCCCTAGGGAGTGAAACTTTTAAGCCTTATCCTGCATAGCAAGTGGCGGCACACATCCACTCATCTTCAAGGTTGCCATGGCTTCTAGCCTAGCCTTGTAGTGGCGTGCTTCTCACATTTTTTTACCATTTCTTTCCTTTCCATTTTATGTTTTCTTCTTCCTTTAATTGTTCTTGGTTTTCTATGGTTTATGTGCTTTCCATTTCCTTTTTATTTTGAATCAATCCATCATCTTCTTCTCTTGAGCTTTGTGAAAGGAACCTTCACATCTAGATAACTTGCTATCTTAATGTCTAGTAGGGATTTCGCTTAGCTTTCTTAATCAACTCACACCATATTAAATAATATTAAAAAGGAACAAGATAATCCTTCATCAGACAACAATGTTGTGACCGAAAGATTGGTGGAGAAAGTGCAGTTACCAACAACCTTTTATCCGAATCAAGCATGGATCAAATTCAGTACAGAGCAGTGTGTGAAAGAAGTATTATGTGATGTTGCTCCGATGGACTCTTGTCATCTTCTTTTGGAATGGGCATGACTTCGTTTTAAAACACTCTATCTTGATGAGCGTTCCCTTTGTTTGAGGCACGAGTGAGATAAATGAAGTTGAGATTTATGACACCAAGGCAAGTCAGTAAGGATCAACATAGGCTGAAGGAGAAAATAGAAAAAGAAAGAATAAAAAAGGAAGCAATAAAAATTGTAGAAGGAAGGCAAAATGAAGAAAAAGAAATGGAAGTAGAGAAAAATATGATGGAAAGTTTATTTGTCAATTTTTTTTCTTCTACAGTTTGTGATGTCATTTTACATGAACAAAAGGATATGCATGCGAATGAAACACACCAACTTCCATGTTTGAAAAGGAAGTTTGTCAATAGTGCTTTATTATGCATTTTGTCCGCTAATGAGAAGCAAATTCGTCAAACACAACGCATGGAATTATTTATGGTTACATATCAAGGTGGGGTAGT
Organism: Vigna unguiculata; assembly: GCF_037176805.1. NCBI lineage: Eukaryota > Viridiplantae > Streptophyta > Magnoliopsida > Fabales > Fabaceae > Vigna > Vigna unguiculata. Next base: position 23,503,281 of record NC_140800.1, on the reverse strand, counting down.
GTTGGCAGGCAAAGTGCTCCACGGATTGCAACCATTGGAAAGGAACAAAGTTGAATATATATATTCAAATTGAACTTCATCCTGGAGGAAGAGAATTAGTTTGAAGTTGTCGAAAAATAAAGTCCTTCACAAGATCACAATAAACTTATACTAAAACTAGTAGAAAAATAAAGTCTTAAGATTCGAGACGAATCTTCTCGAAGAAGGAGGGTATGATGTGAATTGCGTATGGGCCAAATGGAGGATGATTAATGTCCTACGTTGATGCAGTTTCCTTTATGTAAATAAGGGCCCAATTCTTTGTAAAATTGGCTCACCAAATTGTGTTTTGGCTTAACCAATTAATGCGCTTTAGTTTTTCTTTATTTTCAAGTTGTAATAAGGATCCACATGCCAACTTAAGAACCGGCCGTTGGATGATCAAGAGGACCATTGCTTAAAGTTTGTACATGACTTTCGGTAGCCTTAATTTCAGTTACAATCAACCATTAAGTAGTGGATCATTATTAGCCTGAGTGGATCATTAATAGCTTTAAGTGGGTTGTAATTGAATTTATGTGTCTTTTGTCATTCTCATGGTTAAAGCTCCTATATAAACTGAACCACTTTCATCAATGAAAGCAAGTTGCGTTTTATTCAGAAAATATCAGAGTTTTATTTCTTCTATCTTAGTGAGAGTGATTCTCCTAAGTTCTTGAGTGATTCAAGAATCCCTGAGTTTTGTCAAAGGTCTTTTATCACTATGTGTGTTTAAACTCTTAGGCTTATCTTCCATTCTTTGAAGTGTGATGTCGATCCATTTCTGCTCCATCTTCTTATATGGTTCCATTTTTTCGTTTTAAATAATTTTTTTCAAACTTCTTGCTTATTATCATTCCAACCTTAATAGATCAGTAAAACGAATCCAACCCTCTGCATTCACATCATTTGGTATTCAATGCCTGGCTATCTAGATTTGGAATAGGAATAGAGGTTTATTATACAAGGTGTTTAATTGAAGGTCACCCATGTTTAGTTGCATTCGCGTACGGAAGCGACAACAATGTTGTGAGCGAAAGATTGGTGGAGAAACGGCAATTACCAACAACCTTTTATCCGAATCAAGCATGGATCAAATTCAGTACAGAACAGTGTGTGAAAGAAGTATTATGTGATGTTGCTCCCATGGACTCTTGTCATCTTCTTTTGGAATGGGCATGACTTCGTTTTAAAACACTCAATCTTGATGAGCGTTCCCTTTGTTTGAGGCACGAGTGACATAAATGAAGTTGAGATGTATGACACCAAGGCAAGTCAGTAAGGATCATAATAGGCTGAAGGAGAAAATAGAAAAAGAAAGAATAATAAAAACTGTAGAAGGAAGGGAAAATGAAGAAAAAGAAATGGAAGTAGAGAAAAATATGATGGAAAGTTTATTTGTCAATGTTTTTTCTTCTATAGTTTGTGATTATATTTTACATGAACAAAAAGATATGCATGTGAATGAAACACACCAACTTCCATGTTTGAAAAGGAAGCTTGTCCATAGTGCTTTATTATGCATTTGGTCCGCTGATGAGAAGCAAATTCGTCAAATACAACGCATGAAATTATTTAATGTTACATATAAGGTGGGGTAGTGTTGGCAGGCAAAGTGCTCCACGGATTGCAACCATTGGAAAGGAACAAAGATGAATATATTCAAATTGAATTTGATCCTGGAGGAAGAGAATTAGTTTCAAGTTGTGGAAAAATAAAGTCCTTCACAAGATCACAATAAACATATACTAAAACTAGTAGAAAAATAAAGTCTTAAGATTCGAGACGAATCTTCTCGAAGAAGGAGGGTATGATGTGAATTGCGTATGGGCCAAATGGAGGATGACTAATGCGCCACGTTGATGCAGTTTCTTTTATTTAAATAAGGGCCCAATGCTTTATAAAATTGGCTTACCAAATTGTGTTTTGGCTTAACCAATTAATGCGCTTTAGTTTTTCTTTATTTTCAAGTTGTAATAAGGGTCCACATGCCAACTTAAGAACCAGCCCTTGGAAGATCAAGAGGACCATTGCTTAAATTTGTAGATGACTTTCGGTAGCCTTAATTTCAGTTACAATCAACCATTAAGTAGTGTATCATAATTAGCTTGAGTGGATCATTAATAGCTCAAAGCGGGTTGTAATTGAAATTTATGTTTCTTTTGTCATTCTAATGGTTAAATCTTCTATATAAACTGAACCACTTTCATCAATGAAAGCAAGTTGCGTTTTATTCAGAAAATATCAGAGTTTTATTTCTTCTGTCTTAGTGAGAGTGATTCTCCTAAGTTCTTGAGTGATTCAAGAATCCCTGAGTTTTGTCAAAGGTCCTTTATCACTATGTGTGTTTAAACTCTTAGGCTTATCTTCCATTCTTGGAAGTGTGATGTCGATCAATTTCTGCTCCATCTTCTTATATGTTTCCATTCTTTCGTTTTAAATAATTTCTCAAATATCTTGCTTATTAGCATTCAGACCTTGATAGATCAGTAAAACGAATCCAACCCTCTGCATCCAAATCATTTGGTATTCATTGCTTGGCTATCTAGATTTGGAATAGGAATGGAAGTTTATTATACAAGAGTACTGTGTGATGTTGTCCCATGGACTCTTGTCATCTTCTTTTGGAATGGGCATGACTTTGTTTTAAAACACTTAATCTTGATGAACGTTCCTTATGTTTGAGGCACGAAGGAAATAAAGTGAAGTTGAGATTTATGACACCAAGGCAAGTCAGTAAGGATCAACATAGGCTGAAGGAGAAAATAGAAAAAGAAAGAATAAAAAAAGAAGCAATAAAAACTGTAGAAGGAAGGGAAAATGAAGAAAAAGAAATGGAAGTAGAGAAAAATATGATGGAAAGTTTATCTGTCAATGTTTTTTCTTCTACAGTTTGTGATGTCATTTTACATGAACAAAAGGATATGCATGTGAATGAAACATACCAACTTCCATGTTTGAAAAGGAAGCTTGTCCATAGTGCTTTATTATGCATTTGGTCCGCTGATGAGAAGCAAATTCGTCAAACACAACGCATGGAATTATTTATTGTTACATATCAAGGTGGGGTAGTGTTGGCAGGCAAAGTGCTCCACGGATTGCAACTATTGGAAAGGAACAAAGATGAATATATTCAAATTGAATTTGATCCTGGAGGAAGAGAATTAGTTTCAAGTTGTGGAAAAATAAAGTCCTTCACAAGATCACAATAAACATATACTAAAACTAGTAGAAAAATAAAGTCTTAAGATTTGGGACGAATCTTCTCGAAGAAGGAGTGATGAAGGACCATCACGGATTTGGGGATGAATTTCGTCTTGGACAGGAATGGGTATGAACCCTAAAATGAAAAGGGGAAAAAATGAAGACGTCGATTTGGGGGTTTTCGGAACGGGAGGAATTCACGCCACTTGGGGGAGGTTCCAAGATAAGTGAGGAAGATCCGCCACTTTGAATCGGAGATTCAAAGATAAGGATCGGTGGTTCTGAGGAGAACCTCGAGACTTGAGAGAAAACTCAAATTTTCATATAACTCAAATCTGAATACAAATGTGTCTCATAAGGGCTTATATACTATGGGCCGAAACACAAAAAGGTCCAACATAACTTAAGGTCCGAAAAAACCCAAACAAAAATATTACAAAAAAATATAAAAGAGTTCATATTCTACGATCTGAAGCTAATTTGAGATCTCTTTTAAGATCCTAGGCATGATTCCATCATCTGTTTTCTAATCCCTTGATGGTCCCGAACCACGCCTCCATCAAGGAGGGTATGATGTGAATTGCGTATGGGCCAAATGGAGGATGACTAATGCGCCACATTGATGCAGTTTCTTTTATTTAAATAAGGGCCCAATGCTTTATAAAATTGGCTTACCAAATTGTGTTTTGGCTTAACCAATTAATGCGCTTTAGTTTTTCTTTATTTTCAAGTTGTAATAAGGGTCCACATGCCAACTTAAGAACCAGCCCTTGGAAGATCAAGAGGACCATTGCTTAAATTTGTAGATGACTTTCGGTAGCCTTAATTTCAGTTACAATCAACCATTAAGTAGTGTATCATAATTAGCTTGAGTGGATCATTAATAGCTCAAAGCGAATTGTAATTGAAATTTATGTGTCTTTTGTCATTCTAATGGTTAAATCTTCTATATAAACTGAACCACTTTCATCAATGAAAGCAAGTTGCGTTTTATTCAGAAAATATCAGAGTTTTATTTCTTCTGTCTTAGTGAGAGTGATTCTCCTAAGTTCTTGAGTGATTCAAGAATCCCTGAGTTTTGTCAAAGGTCCTTTATCACTATGTGTGTTTAAACTCTTAGGCTTATCTTCCATTCTTGGAAGTGTGATGTCGATCAATTTCTGCTCCATCTTCTTATATGTTTCCATTCTTTCGTTTTAAATAATTTCTCAAATATCTTGCTTATTAGCATTCAGACCTTGATAGATCAGTAAAACGAATCCAACCCTCTGCATCCAAATCATTTGGTATTCATTGCTTGGCTATCTAGATTTGGAATAGGAATGGAAGTTTATTATACAAGAGTATTGTGTGATGTTGTCCCATGGACTCTTGTCATCTTCTTTTGGAATGGGCATGACTTTGTTTTAAAACACTTAATCTTGATGAACGTTCCTTATGTTTGAGGCACGAAGGAAATAAAGTGAAGTTGAGATTTATGACACCAAGGCAAGTCAGTAAGGATCAACATAGGCTGAAGGAGGAAATAGAAAAAGAAAGAATAAAAAAAGAAGCAATAAAAACTGTAGAAGGAAGGGAAAATGAAGAAAAAGAAATGGAAGTAGAGAAAAATATGATGGAAAGTTTATCTGTCAATGTTTTTTCTTCTACAGTTTGTGATGTCATTTTACATGAACAAAAGGATATGCATGTGAATGAAACATACCAACTTCCATGTTTGAAAAGGAAGCTTGTCCATAGTGCTTTATTATGCATTTGGTCCGCTGATGAGAAGCAAATTCGTCAAACACAACGCATGGAATTATTTATTGTTACATATCAAGGTGGGGTAGTGTTGGCAGGCAAAGTGCTCCACGGATTGCAACCATTGGAAAGGAACAAAGATGAATATATTCAAATTGAATTTGATCCTGGAGGAAGAGAATTAGTTTCAAGTTGTGGGAAAATAAAGTCCTTCACAAGATCACAATAAACATATACTAAAACTAGTAGAAAAATAAAGTCTTAAGATTTGGGACGAATCTTCTCGAAGAAGGAGTGATGAAGGACCATCACGGATTTGGGGATGAATTTCGTCTTGGACAGGAATGGGTATGAACCCTAAAATGAAAAGGGGAAAAAATGAAGACGTCGATTTGGGGGTTTTCGGAACGACAGGAATTCACGCCACTTGGAGGAGGTTCCAAGATAAGTGAGGAAGATCCGCCACTTTGAATCGGAGATTCAAAGATAAGGATCGGTGGTTCTGAGAAGAACCTCGAGACTTGAGAGAAAACTCAAATTTTCATATAACTCAAATCTGAATACAATGTGTCTCACAAGGGCTTATATACTATGGGCCGAAACACAAAAAGGTCCAACATAACTTAAGGTCCGAAAAAACCCAAACAAAAATATTACAAAAAAAATATAAAAGAGTTCATATTCTACGATCTGAAGCTAATTTGAGATCTCTTTTAAGATCCTAGGCATGATTCCATCATCTGTTTTCTAATCCCTTGATGGTCCCGAACTACGCCTTCATCAAGGTGGGTCTGATGTGAATTGCGAATGGGCCAAATGGAGGATGACTAATGCGCCACGTTGATGCAGTTTCTTTTATTTAAATAAGGGCCCAATGCTTTATAAAATTGGCTTACCAAATTGTGTTTTGGCTTAACCAATTAATGCGCTTTAGTTTTTCTTTATTTTCAAGTTGTAATAAGGGTCCACATGCCAACTTAAGAACCAGCCCTTGGAAGATCAAGAGGACCATTGCTTAAATTTGTAGATGACTTTCGGTAGCCTTAATTTCAGTTACAATCAACCATTAAGTAGTGTATCATAATTAGCTTGAGTGGATCATTAATAGCTCAAAGCGGGTTGTAATTGAAATTTATGTGTCTTTTGTCATTCTAATGGTTAAATCATCTATATAAACTGAACCACTTTCATCAATGAAAGCAAGTTGCGTTTTATTCAGAAAATATCAGAGTTTTATTTCTTCTGTCTTAGTGAGAGTGATTCTCCTAAGTTCTTGAGTGATTCAAGAATCCCTGAGTTTTGTCATAGGTCCTTTATCACTATGTGTGTTTAAACTCTTAGGCTTATCTTCCATTCTTGGAAGTGTGATGTCGATCAATTTCTGCTCCATCTTCTTATATGTTTCCATTCTTTCGTTTTAAATAATTTCTCAAATATCTTGCTTATTAGCATTCAGACCTTGATAGATCAGTAAAACGAATCCAACCCTCTGCATCCAAATCATTTGGTATTCATTGCTTGGCTATCTAGATTTGGAATAGGAATGGAAGTTTATTATACAAGAGTATTGTGTGATGTTGTCCCATGGACTCTTGTCATCTTCTTTTGGAATGGGCATGACTTTGTTTTAAAACACTTAATCTTGATGAACGTTCCTTATGTTTGAGGCACGAAGGACATAAAGTGAAGTTGAGATTTATGACACCAAGGCAAGTCAGTAAGGATCAACATAGGCTGAAGGAGAAAATAGAAAAAGAAAGAATAAAAAAAGAAGCAATAAAAACTGTAGAAGGAAGGGAAAATGAAGAAAAAGAAATGGAAGTAGAGAAAAATATGATGGAAAGTTTATCTGTCAATGTTTTTTCTTCTACAGTTTGTGATGTCATTTTACATGAACAAAAGGATATGCATGTGAATGAAACATACCAACTTCCATGTTTGAAAAGGAAGCTTGTCCATAGTGCTTTATTATGCATTTGGTCCGCTGATGAGAAGCAAATTCGTCAAACACAACGCATGGAATTATTTATTGTTACATATCAAGGTGGGGTAGTGTTGGCAGGCAAAGTGCTCCACGGCTTGCAACCATTGGAAAGTTACAAAGATGAATATATTCAAATTGAATTTGATCCTGGAGGAAGAGAATTAGTTTCAAGTTGTGGAAAAATAAAGTCGTTCACAAGATCACAATAAACTTATACTAAAACAAGTAGAAAAATAAAGTCTTAAGATTCGGGACGAATCTTCTCGAAGAAGGAGGGTATGATGTGAATTGCGTGTGGGCCAAATGGAGGATGACTAATACGCCACGTTGATGCAATTTCTTTTATTTAAATAGGGGCCCAATGCTTTGTAAAATGGGCTTACCAAATTGTGTTTTGGCTTAACCAATTAATGCGCTTTAGTTTTTCTTTATTTTCAAGTTGTAATAAGGGTCCACATGCCAACTTAAGAACCAGCCTTTGGAAGATCAAGAGGACCATTGCTTAAAGTTTGTAGATGACTTTCGGTAGCCTTAATTTCAGTTACAATCAACCATTAAGTAGTGGATCATTATTAGCTTGAGTGGATAATTAATAGCTTTAAGTGGGTTGTAATTGAAATTTATGTATCTTTTGTCATTCTGATGGTTAAAGCTCCTATATAAACTGAACCACTTTCATCAATGAAAGCAAGTTGCGTTTTATTCAGAAAATATAAGAGTTTAATCTCTTCTATCTTAGTGAGAGTGATTCTCCTAAGTTCTTGAGTGATTCAAGAATCCCTGAGTTTTCTCAAAGGTCCTTTATCACTATGTGTGTTTAAACTCTTATGCTTATCTTCCATTCTTGGAAGTGTGATGTCGATCAATTTCAGCTCCATCTTCTTATATGTTTCCATTTTGTTCGTTTTAAATGATTTCTTAAATTTCTTTCTTATTAGCATTCCAACCTTGATAGATTAGTAAAACGAATCCAACCCTCTACATCCACATTATTTGTGATGAAGGATTGACCCCAACCAAGGATGGAGGCACATGCTTAAGAAGACTAAGCATGTTTAGAAAGGAAGTTCACTAATCCTCATCCCTTTCATTTGTGTTTGTTATTTTTGATTGCCTAAGTTGACTTAGTTGAATCAACTTTAGTTGACTTGTTGACCTTTGACTAGGTTTGACTTGTTGACTATAGTTGACTTGACTTAAGCCAACATGCGAATCTATGTTTATTTGCTTTGTAGGTTAATTAGGAGTAAGAAAACAATGTTAGGTGGCGCATGGTGATTGGGGAGCATAAATGATGTAGATGAGAGAGTAAAGCAAAGGCATAAAGCATAAAGTAAAAGGCATAAAACAAGTGTACCTATGTACCTTTGGTCTCCTTTGTTTTTAGCACACTTTGGCCACTTTTTAGAGACATATGAGACACATTCTTGGTCTCCTTTTGTGCTAGAACGAAATTAGCCTTGCACACACTATAGTTGGCTCTTTTGTCTATCATTTTTGTAACCTTATTTGACCTAGTTTCTAGAAGCTAGGGTTAGGTTTTTGTAGAAACATCCTTAGGTATCTTTTATTTGCTTAGAGGCCCCTAAACTCTTCCGTATAAGGGGTGCTCCTAAACATGTAAAAAGGTTGAACATTTGAAGTAAAAACACTCTTGTGTCTCAACCATTTGTGAGAGTTTCCTCCCTAGGGAGTGAATACTTTTAAGCGTTATCTTGCATATCAAGTGGCGGTACACATCCACTCATCTTCAAGGTTGCCATGACTTCTAGCCTAGCCTTGTAGTGGCGTGCTTCTCACATTCTTACCATTTCTTTCCTTTCCATTTTGTGTTTTCTTCTTCCTTTAATTGTTCTTTGTTTTCTATGGTTTATTTGCTTTCCATTTCCTTTTTGTGTTGAATCAATCCATCATCTTCTTCTCTTGAGCTTTGTGAAAGGAGCCTTCACATCTAGATAGCTTGCTATCTTAATGTCCAGTAGGGATTTCGCTTAGCTTTCTTAATCAACTCACACCATATTCAATAATCTTAAAAAGGAACAAGATAATCCTTCATCATTTGGTATCTAGAGCTTTGGTTGTCCTTGAATATGGTGTTTTCATGTTCTAACCTTGTCTTGTGTAGCTATCTTTGAATGGTCCATAGAAAAACAATGCTGGCAGAAACTGTTCACAATATTAAAAGATTAAACTGCACCTGCTCAGTGATCCAAAAATTACGTTCTCTATGTCCAAAGAAAGATCTGTTAGTCTAGTTTTGAACAAAAAAAGAACCAATGCATTTGGAGTTCTGTGGAGAGAGTTATGATTGAAATAGTGAGCAAAGGTCAGAGTTGCCGAGATCACTGGGAATCAACATTTTTCAGGTTATGTTGGGAAGTTTTGGCTACTGTTTTTGTTACTCTTCTTACTCCTAAATGTTGTTGGATAACATGTCTTTGTGTGCTTAATCATTGACCTTCATTTCCAAAAGTTTAAATGCATGATAGCTACATGTTTGAGTCTTTAAATGTGCCTAACTTTTGCTTGAGTCATATGTCATACGTTAGCTTGAAGTTTTCTTATTCTTGTTTTTCCAAGTATTTGAATCTTGCTTTCACTTTATGTCTTGCTTGATGTATGCTCCATGAAATTGATTTTGGCCTAAAACTGGAGGAACTAAGTGTCCAAGCCACCTAAAACTCTTTCTCACCATTTTATGAAACTAGTTGTGAAAGAAGAAAAATTTGTACCAATTTTTGCCTAAAAACCGAGAGCAACCTTGCTCCTTGGTGAACTAAAAGTGTGTTTTTCACTAGGTGTTATGCTACTAGTTTTCATACTTGAGAATTGGGTGATATTGGATAATTAGTTCCATGCTTTAACTTGGTTATGATCTTTCTTGGTGCATGCATGATTTAAGACTTAAAGATGCTTGTCAAGTACTTTCCATAGAGTCTTAAAAATTTGATTTTCTTGTGTTAGTGTTGCTCAAAGTTTTGTCACCAATATTTTTCTTTCCTTAGAGTTTAGCTTTCCTTGTTTTTGTGCTTTTCTTGCTTGTCACTAGGTGTTCTTTGTTTTGTCTTAGTAGTTTTCTTTTCTTGAAACTCTTGGGGTGTTGTGGCCGAATCACTTGTCTTGCATTTGAAGGTTTTGAACAAGTTTTTAAAAAGTGTTTACTTCACTCCTTTGGTAGATTTTGAGTGCTAGCCTTGCCTTGTTACTTTGGGAGTGTGATCTAAAACACTTGGGTTGCATTTTTGGTTGGATTTGGTCTCGATTTTCATGTTGTCTAACCCCTAATCCATTTATTTTGTCTTGGATTTGAGTGTTTTTGTTGTAGGAATCATGGCAAGTTCATCAAAGGCACCTACACCAAACAAAAATAATACATTGATGAGATTGCTTCGGGATTTGGAGTTGTCTAGGAAGGAGGCCTTTGAAAAATTGAGAAAGGACAAGGAACAAAGTGACCTAAGAATCCAAGAGCACATTCAAAGGCTTGAAGCTAAGGAGCAAGAAAGAGAGGCTAGGAAAAGAGGGCATTCTAGGCGCAAACCATCACAAGAGAAGCAAACTCCAAAGATTCCTAAGTGCAAAGGAGAAAATGACCCAAACATCTACATTGAGTGGGAACAAAAAGTGGACCAAATTTTTACCATTCATGTAGTTAGTCATCAAAAGCAAGTAGATTTGGTAGTCTTAGAGTTTGAGGATTATGCCATGACTTGGTGGCATCAATTATGCATGGACAATATTAACCAAGAGTCACTCGCGACTTCTTGGAGGGACCTTAAAAATTTGATGCGCGCTAGATTTGTTCCTTCCTACTATAAGAGGGAGACTCTTTTGAAGCTCCAAAGGCTTCAACAAGGGTCCATGTGTGTGGATGAATATTACAAGCTAATGGAGTCCATGCTTCTAAAAGTAAGACTCCAATTTGAAAGTGAAGAGGAAAAGGTAGCTAAATTTGTGAGTGGGTTAAGGAGGGACATACAAGATTTAGTAGAGTTATATGAGTACTCCTCTCTTGACAAAGTTTTACATTTGGCCATTAAAGTTGAAACTCAATTGCAAAAGAAAAAAGAGGCCAAGAGGAGTGGTTCATACAATGACTACTATTCTAGTACTTGGAAAGATAAAGAAAGAAAACATGATAAATCACCACCCAAGAATTCCCAAGACCCACCTCCTAGGACTAATTCGTTTAGGCCTTCTAATGAAACTCCTAATTCTTCTCAAGGTACAAGGACAAGTTCTACAAAATGTTTTAAGTGTTTGGGATATGGGCACATAGCTTCAAATTGTCCTACCAAAAGAACCATGGCCTTAAACCTTAAAAAAGAAGTAGAGAGTGAACATTCTTCTCCCCCTTCCCCCAAAAGTACTTCTTCCCACACTTCTTCTTCAAGTGAAAGGATTAAACCCCTTGAAGGTGGATTGTTAATGATAAGGCACCAACTAAGACAAGTTTCCAAGGAACTTGACCCTTCTCAAAGACAAAACCTTTTTGATTCAAGGTGTCATATCAAAGACAAACTGTGTCCCCTCCTCATAGATAATGGAAGTTGTGTAAATGTGGCTAGCACAAGGGTTGTGGACAAGCTTGGCTTGAAAACTATCCCTCATGCCAAGCCCTATAAGCTATCATGGCTTAAGAAAGAAGACATTAAAGTAACTCAACAAGTCCTCATTAACTTTTCAATTGGAAATTTTAAAGATGAGGTGTTATGTGATGTTGTGCTTATGGAACAAATTCATATTTTGTTAGGTAGGCCATGGCAATTTGATAGAAAAGTCTTTTATGATGGCCATGCTAACACCTATGCTTTCTCCTTCCAAGGCAAGAAGTTCACATTCCTACCTCTCTCACCCAATCAAGCAAATGAGGACCAAAATAAAGTGAAAGATACGAGAAAAGATGAAAAAGAAAAAGAGCAAGTTACCTCCAAAGTGTTACTTGCCTCTAAAAAAAGATTTCCAAAGCAAGATGGACATCACCATTCTTCCTTCTCTTGCAAGGCTCAAAAGGAAGATCCAATGCGCAATCATAAGAAGAAGAGTGGTCTAGAAAAGAGGGATGGCCTAACCAAAGCTAGGGGTAGTACCCTTACAAAGGATGGAACAAGAGCTCATAAAAGGGAAGCGCAAAACCTCCCCCAAATCAAGTCATGCTCCATCTACAAAGGCTTAAAGAATTTGTGGTCAAATTCTCTCCAAGAAGGGGAGGATGATGAAGGATTGACCCCAACAAAGGATGGAGGCACATGCTTAAGAAGACTAAGCATGTTTAGAAAGGAAGTTCACTAATCCTTCATCCCTTTCATTTGTGTTTGTTATTTTTGATTCCCTAAGTTGACTTTGTTGAATCAACTTTAGTTGACTTGTTGACCTTTGACTAGGTTTGACTTGTTGACTATAGTTGACTTGACTTAAGCCAACATGCTAATCTATGTTTATTTTCTTTGTAGGTTAATTAGGAGTAAGAAAGCAATGCTAGGTGGCGCATGGTGATTGGGGAGCATAAATGATGTAGATGAGAGAGTAAAGGAAAGGCATAAAGCATAAAGTAAAAGGCATAAATCAAATGTACCTATGTACCTTTGGTCTCCTTTGTTTTTAGCACACTTTGGCCACCGTTTAGAGACATATGAGACATATTCTTGGTCTCCTTTTGTGCTAGAACGAAATTAGCCTTGCACACACCATAGTTGGCTCTTTTGTCTCTCATTTTTGAAACCTTATTTGACCTAGTTTCTAGAAGCTAGGGTTAGGTTTTTGTAGAGACATCCTTAGGTATCTTTTATTTGCTTAGAGGCCCCTAAACTCTTCTATATAAGGGGTGCTCCTAGACATGTAAAAGGGTTGAACATTTTGAAGTAAAAACACTCTTGTGTCTCAACCATTTGTGAAAGTTTCCTCCCTAGGGAGTGAATACTTTTAAGCCTTATCTTGCATAGCAAGTGGCGGCACACATCCACTCATCTTCAAGGTTACCATGGCTTCTAGCCTAGCCTTGTAGTGGCGTGCTTCTCACTTTCTTACCATTTCTTTCCTTTGCATTTTGTGTTTTCTTCTTCCTTTAATTGTTCTTGGTTTTCTATGGTTTATTTGCTTTCCATTTCCTTTTAGTTTTGAATCAATCCATCATCTTCTTCTCTTGAGCTTTGTGAAAGGAACCTTCACATCTAGATAGCTTGCCATCTTAATGTCCAGTAGGGATTTCGCTTAGCTTTCTTAATCAACTGACGCCATATTCAATAATCTTAAAAAGGAACAAGATAATCCTTCATCAATTTGTTATTCAGTGTCTGGCTATCTAGATTTGGAATAGGAATGGAAGTTTATTATACAGGGTGTTTATTTGATGGCCACCCATGTTTAGTTGCATTCGCGCACAGAAGTGACAACAATGTTGTGAGCCAAAGATTCGTGGAGAAACTGCAGTTACCAACAACCTTTCATCTAAATCAAGCATGGACCAATTCAGCACAGAGCAGTGTGTGAAAGAAGTTTTTTTGGAATGGGCATGGCTTCGTTTTAAAACATTCAATCTTGATGCACGTTCCCTTTATTTGAGGCACGAGGGACATAAAGTGAAGTTGAGGTTTATGACACCAAGGCAAGTCAGAAAGCATCAACATAGGCTGAAGGAGAAAATACAAAAAGAAACAATAAAAAAAGATTCAATAAAAACTGCAGAAGGAAGGGAAAATGAAGAAAAAGAAATGGAAGTAGAGAAAAATATGATGGAATTTTTATTTGTCAATGTTTTTTATTCTACAGTTTATGATGTCATTTTACTTGAACAAAAGGATATGCATGTGAATGAAACACACCTACTTCCATGTTTGAAAAGGAAGCTTGTCCATAGTGCTTTATTTTGCATTTGGTCCGCTGATGAGAAGCAAATTCGTCAAACACAACGCATGGAATTATTTATTGTTACATATCAAGGTGGGGTAGTGTTGGCAGGCAAAGTGCTCCACGGATTGCAACCATTGGAGGAACAAAGATGAATATATTCAAATTGAATTTGATCCTGGAGGAAGAGAATTAGTTTCAAGTTGTGGAAAAATAAAGTTCTTCACAAGATCACAACAAACTTATACTAAAACTAGTAGAAAATAAAGTCTTATGATTCGGGACAAATCTTCTCGAAGAAGGAAGGTATGGTGTGAATTGCGTATGGCCCAAATGGAGGATGACTAATGCGCTACGTTGATGCAGTTTCTTTTATTTAAATAAGCGCCCAATGCTTTGTAAAATTGGCTTACCAAATTGTGTTTTGGCTTACCCAATTAATGCCCTTTAGTTTTGCTTTATTTTCAAGTTGTAATAAGGGTCCACATGCCAACTTAAGAACCAGCCTTTGGAAGATCAAGAGGACCATTGCTTAAAGTTTGTAGATGACTTTCGGTAGCCTTAATTTCAGTTACAATCAACCATTAAGTAGTGGATCATTATTAGCTTGAGTGGATCATTAATAGCTTTCAGTGGGTTGTAATTGAAATTTATGTGTCTGTTGTCATTCTGATGGTTAAAGCTCCTATATAAACTGAACCACTCTCATCAATGAAAGCAAGTTGCGTTTTATTCAGCAAATATCAGAGTTTTATCTCTTCTATCTTAGTGAGAGTGATTCTCCTAAGTTCTTGAGTGATTGAAGAATTCTTGAGTTTTGTCAAAGGTCCTTTATCTCTATGTGTGTTTAAACTCTTAGGCTTATCTTCCATTCTTGGAAGTGTGATGTCGATCAATTTCCGATCCATCTTCTTATAAGTTTCCATTTTTTCCTTTTAAATAATTTCTCGAACTTCTTGCTTATTAGCATTCCAACCTTGATAGATCAGTAAAACGAATCCAACCCCCTGCATTCACATCATTTGGTATTCAGTGCTTGGCTATCTAGATTTGTGATGAAGGCATGACCAACAGAAGGGCGGCGCCAAATGAGAGCGGCAGGTCTTGAAAACTCCACATATGTTATTTTGTGTTTTCCTTAATTAAAGGTTGTATTTTGGAGTTAAGCCATGTTTAGTTTGACCTAATTTTAGGGCAACTTACTCTTAGACTATAAATAGAGAGTTGCCTTCTTTGTAAAGACAGATTTGATGAATTGAAAGTTTCTATGCACCTTTGAGTGTGTCAAATCTCACAGTCTTATCTTGGGTGTTCCACCCAAGTGGCGACAATGGTCTTATCTTGAGTTTTGTTGCTCAAGTGGCGACCCTCCCTTCACTTATCTTGGCGTTATCCCCAAGTGGCATGACCTCCTCTATTCGCTCCGCCCTCCGATCGATCCGTGTTTCGACCTCACCCCAAATTCCATCCCACTCGCGTTTTGGTGTTTTCTCGTTTTTCCATTTGATTTTTGTGTTCGTAAGTGTTGTGGTTCCAGTCGCACCTTCCCTATTCGATTTTGTATCCAACCACGAACCCTAGATTCATGTTTTTTTTTTCATTTTCAAATCTGGTCCTTCATCATATGGTATTCAGAGCTTAGGTTTTGATTAAAATTTGCTTATCTGAAATTGGGCATTTCAGCTCTGGTTCGTGATTGTCGTTTTGGACCCGTTTACCTAGGTGCTTAATTTTTTCAATCAGTAAATGGTTCGTGAGCTTAAATCATTGTTCGGTAATTTTAGTTTCTCTTGCGAGGTTCATTCGTGCTCACTAGATTATTCGTTTCGGTCAATTGGTTTGTTTTTTTTTCTTTTGTCCATTCTACGATTTGCATTTGTTTCGGTTTCCACCAGTGTTTCTATTTTCGTCATGTGTGTTTTAATTTCATTAAGTAATTTTGTTCTGTTATGCTTATTCCTAACTCAGTTGGCAATGGTTTGTATGTTTCTGAGCACTCGTACGTATGATCATTGCGCAATTGAAGTTTTGCATTCCAACTATTTGTTCTATTGTGTCATAGGTTTTTGAAGTGTTGTGTTTGCTTGTTTTAGGTGTTGTTTCGTCCCCGTTAATCCATTCTCTTATTTCTTTTGGTATTGCACTTCTATGGTTTTGTCTACCCAAAAGAGTGAGGTGGAGTTGTTCCTCTTTTGCTTGAGGTGTTAGCTCAAGAGATTGACAAGTAAAGAGATGCATTCTAGATTGTGGTGAGAAAAAAAAAGAGAATTGAGTGAACCCTTCCCTATAACTACTTGGCCGAGAGAAACACTTGAGGGAGTGACATATAATTTGTGTTTTGCCTAACCTGGTTTTTTTTTTTTTGTGTTACAGCCTTAGATACCTCCTCTTTTTTGTTTCTTGGTGCAGTTTTATGCTACTGGTGCGAAAAGGTTTGTGAATGTGGCCTGGCTTCACTTGGAGACACAATGACCCTTTCTTGAGTTGGGGCTGCAAGTTAAATTACTACATGCTTGAGTCAATTGTCACAGGGCAGATTTGGCAAGTGTGGTTGTTTAAGGAAATTAAAAGTGTATTGCTGATCTCACCAAATAGTTGGAGTTGTAGATCTGCATTTGAAGCGGTTTGGTGCAGGTTTGACATGTTGTTGGCAGCCATTGAACTGAACTTTATAGCAACGCATCTATTGCTTAATTTCGGTGCCGAATTTGCAAAGGTTTGAGTGTGGTGCTTGATGCAGACCTTTTACTGCAACAATCCTTTTTATTCGGAATTTGGTGCAGCAGGTTTTAGGATTTGAAACGGTGGAAACCAATTCCAATACATTCCAGCAAGCAATTGTGACCTTTTAGTGTAGCATTCCGCTGTGCAACATTATTTGGTAGAATTCATGTGAATTGTAATTGGTTTGGCTGAATCAGATTACGAGTGGAGTGCAAAGTGGTGGAAAAATTGATAGTGTTATGCAGCAAAAATTTTTGCAGTAACCCGTATTGTTTTGGATCTAGAATGTTTCAATGTTTATTGAAGCGGTGAGTGCAGTTTTGTTTCTCAGTGCAGAATTTCCTTCTGGTGTTGAAAGCATTTGTGGCAGCAATTTAAGGAAAATTGGACAGCGTGATCCATTCAAGTTTTGGATTCATGAGGCTACACGTAATCTAAGCATTTGACAGCAGCTACTTTCATTGGTGCAGCGGATATTAGTGCCTTATTTGTTTTAGTGCTTTTTTTTTTTACCAAACGGTGGCAGCAGCAGGCTGGATTGGGTGCCTGGATCCCTTTAATTTCATTCGGTGCTTAGTCATTTTGGTGTAGGACATCAACCCCTCGCTTAAGCGAAACAATTGGGTGCAACAGATTTTGTTTTATGCAATTCCATTCGGTGTAGAATTGGCAGCAGTGCAGCAGCAGGCTGATCCATTCCTTTTGGCAGGCATACGTCCAATTATACCACGCCAATCTTGGTTGTTGGCTGGAATTATGGTCAGCAAGTTTCTTTAATTGTGGTTCGGTGGTGTGTTCTTTAATTTGGAGGTGTTGTTTGCTTGGAACGGAAGCCGCTTGGTCCATGTTTTCCACTCTTGTACCACGTGGTCCAATACAACTTGGAGCGGTACAAAGCATTTGAAGGTGGGGAGAACCACTGTCACACTATAAGAGGCTTGAAATTGTTGGTGCCTCACGCTGCAGCACGTGACATGGCTCGATTTCCTTGCTGATTTGCAATTGTGGGTGCCTCACGCTGAAATTGTTGTCTTTTGGTAGGCAAGCCAGGAAGGATTTCTACTGAATTGGACAACAAATAGGGGCACTGTCTTGATGATGTTTAACCGCTATTTGGCTTTCTATGTAAGGTGATTCTTGCTGCTTTGTGGGGATGTCTGGAACGTGATCTTTTGCTGGTTTGGACAGCAAGCATGAGGATGTTTGTAGCTGTTTATGTTGTTGTCTCTCTTCTATTTAGGAGTGATTTCTACTGGTTTGGCAGCACGTCTCATACATTCTAGGGGCAGCCACAACAATTTGTTATGGAAAATTTCAAATGGTGCAGTTTCGTCCTTTCTCTTTTGGGTGATTTGGTGCTTGCATACATCCAAACCTGGTTTATCTAATGTGACCACTAGAATTCGCGGTCGAATTCTCTCCAAGAAGGGGAGGATGATGAAGGCATGACCAACAGAAGGGCGGCGCCAAATGAGAGCGGCAGGTCTTGAAAACTCCACATATGTTATTTTGTGTTTTCCTTAATTAAAGGTTGTATTTTGGAGTTAAGCCATGTTTAGTTTGACCTAATTTTAGGGCAACTTACTCTTAGACTATAAATAGAGAGTTGCCTTCTTTGTAAAGACAGATTTGATGAATTGAAAGTTTCTATGCACCTTTGAGTGTGTCAAATCTCACAGTCTTATCTTGGGTGTTCCACCCAAGTGGTGACAATGGTCTTATCTTGAGTTTTGTTGCTCAAGTGGCGACCCTCCCTTCACTTATCTTGGCGTTATCCCCAAGTGGCGTGACCTCCTCTATTCGCTCCGCCCTCCGATCGATCCGTGTTTCGACCTCACCCCAAATTCCATCCCACTCGCGTTTTGGTGTTTTCTCGTTTTTCCATTTGATTTTTGTGTTCGTAAGTGTTGTGGTTCCAGTCGCACCTTCCCTATTCGATTTTGTATCCAACCACGAACCCTAGATTCATGTTTTTTTTTTCATTTTCAAATCTGGTCCTTCATCAATTTGGAATAGGAATGAAAGTTTATTATACAAGGTGTTTAATTGAAGGCCAACCATGTTTAGTGGCATTCGCGTACGGAAGCAACAACAATGTTGTGAGCGAAAGATTGGTGGAGAAACTGCAGTTACCAACAACCTTTCATCTGAATCAAGCATGGTTCAAATTTAGTACAGAGCAGTGTGTGAAAGAAGTATTATGTGAATGGGCATGGCTTTGTTTTAAAACACTCAATCTTGATGAACGTTCCCTTTGTTTGAGGCACGAGGGACATAAAGTGAAGTTGAGATTTATGACACCAAGGCAAGTCAGTAAGGATCAACATATAAGGAGAAAATAGAAAAAGGAAGAATAAAAAAAGAAGCAATAAAAACTGCAGAAGGAAGGGAAAATGAAGAAAAAGAAATGGAAGTAGAGAAAAATATGATGGAAAGTTTATTTGTCAATGTTTTTTCTTCTACAGTTTGTGTTGTCATTTTACATGAACAAAAGGATATGCATGTGAATGAAACACACCAACTTCCATGTTTGAAAAGGAAGCTTGTCCATAGTGCTTTATTATGCATTTGTTCCGCTCATGAGAAGCAAATTCATCAAACACAACGCATGGAATTATTTATTGTTACATATCAAGGTGGGGTAGCGTTGGCAGGCAAAGTGCTCCACGGATTGCAACCATTGGAAAGGAACAAAGATGAATATATTGAAATGGAATTTGATCCTCGAGGAAGAGAATTAGTTTCAAGTTGTAGAAAAATAAAGTCCTTCACAAGATCACAATAAACTTATACTAAAACTAGTAGAAAAATAAAGTCTTAAGATTCGGGACGAATCTTCTTGAAGAAGGAGGGTATGATGTGAATTGCGTTTTGGCCAAATGGAGGATGACTAATGCGCCACGTTGATGCAGTTTCCTTTATCTAAATATGGGCCCAATGCTTTGTAAAATTGGCTTACTAAATTGTGTTTTGGCTTAACCAATTAATGTGCTTTAGTTTTGCTTTATGATGAAGGACTATCTTGTCTTTTTTTTAAGATTATTGAATATGGTGTGAGTTGATTAAGAAAGCTAAGTGAAATCCCCATTGGACATTAAGATAGCAAGCTATCTAGATGTGAAGGTTCCTTTCCCAAAGCTCAAGAGAAGAAGATGATGGATTGATTCAAAACAAAAAGGAAATGGAAAGCACATAAACCATAGAAAACCAAGAACAATTAAAGGAAGAAGAAAACATAAAATGGAAAGGAAAGAAATGGTAAAAATGTGAGAAGCACGCCACTACAAGGCTAGGCTAGAAGCCATGAAACCTTGAAGATGAGTGGATGTGTGCCGCCACTTGCTATGCAAGATAACCCTTAAAAGTATTCACTCCCTAGGGAGGAAACTCTCACAAATGGTTGAGACACAAGAGTGTTTTTACTTCAAAATGTTCAACCCTTTTACATGTCTAGGAGCACCCCATATATAGAAGAGTTTAGGGGTCTCTAAGCAAATAAAAGGTACCTAAGGATGTCTCTACAAAAACCTAAACCTAGCTTCTAGAAACTAGGTCAAATAAGGTTACAAAAATGAGAGACAAAAGAGCTAACTATGGTGTGTGCAAGGCTAATTTCGTTCTAGCACAAAAGGAGACAAAGAATGTGTCTCATATATCTCTAAAAAGTGGTCAAAGAGTGCTAAAAACAAAGGAGACCAAAGGTACATAGGTACACTTGCTTCATGCCTTTTACTTTATGCTTTATGCCTTTGTTTTACTCTCTCATCCAAATCATTTATGCTCCCCAATCACCATGCGCCACCTAGCATTGCTTTCTTACTCCTAATTAACCTACAAAGCAAATAAACATAGATTAGAATGTTGGCTTAAGTCAAGTCAACTATAGTCAACAAGTCAAACCTAGTCAAAGGTCAATAAGTCAACTAAAGTTGATTCAACTAAGTCAACTTAGGGAATCAAAAATAACAAACATAAATGAAAGGGATGAATGATTAGTGAACTTCCTTTCTAAACATGCTTAGTCTTCTTAAGCATGTGCCTTCATCCTTGGTTGGGGTCAATCCTTCATCACTTTATTTTCAAGTTATAATAAGGGTCCACATGCTAACTTAAGAACCAACCTTTGGAAGATCAAGAGGACCATTGCTTAAAGTTTGTAGATGACTTTCGGTAGCCTTAATTTTAGTTACAATTAGGGGTGGGCATGGATTGGATATTTAGATATCCGCTCCACATCCAATTTGAATCTAAATATATGGTTCAGATTTTGATCCATATCCACTCTTTTTTTTTTTTTAAAAAAACAATTTGGATATATTAAAATCTATATCCAAATATTAAGATCAAGTTAGATATCCATATCTAAATATTTGGATCAATTAAAAATCTAGATTTATTTCTAAATCCATTTTTAATGAAAGTTAACTTTTTATAAATTTAATTTTAATTTTAAATTTATATTTTAAAAATAAAATAATTATTTCATGCAATACATAAATATTTTTTTAAAAAGTAAAATAATATATAAAATAATAAAGTATAAAAATATTATAAATTTAATAGTATTAAAGATTAAACATAATATATTATTTAAATTCTTAACATTAAAAAAAATTAAAATCATATAATTGTCCATATAAAGTCATTTAATCTTTTAGTAATGAAAATGATTATAAAGTCTTACATCCTCATACAATATCACTAACATTAAAAAATAACAAATCCAAAACATTCTAGAGTTCATGGCAATTTTAAGAGTCTCTTCAAATAGAATGCACTAGCACCCATTCGATTACAAAGTTCAAAATCCCTTCCATGGCTCATTAACTCAAACTCATTAGCAATATCTTCACAACCATCTATATATGAAGCAGCTAAAGTTGGCATCAATCCACTTAACTTGTGATTTATCTGAAACATGAACAAATTATTAAAGAAATTTAAATAATCTATTCCAATGATAGATATAATAACAAATCCATATTAATAAAATCATGCTTTAATTGTCATTAACAACTTAAAGTTTTAAGAAAATCACTAAACAATAGAATACAAAGAAAGAGAAGTTATTCACATGAAAAGGGAAGTCCATTCATTACTTACTAATTGCAAGAGGCATTAGGCGTGAGCTTTAACTCAAAGAAATTATATTCTGGTCATCATCTTGTCCAGAAACCAACTCTTTAAGAAATAAAAAAAAAATTATCATTAGTTAATACATATTTAATTATAATATTATTACATAATTTAAACATCAACATACCTTGGTCAACAGATTGAAGCTCTTCAAAATCATAGTCTAACAATGATGGTGAATGTGTGTCTTTCAACCAATCATGTGTACAAATAAGTGTCTCTACCCTTTGTTGTGATAAAGAACTTCGATATGGATCAAACACTCTTCCTCCCATGCTAAATGCAGACTCAGATGCTACCGTAGAAACAGGCATAGCTAATAGCTCTCGTGCTATGTTTGACAAGATTGGAAATCTACATGAATTCATTTTCCACCAATCAAGAATGTTCAAAGTTGTTTCACCAAGCTCTTCCTCTAAATACTTTTGAAGTTTAGATTTGTTTAAAGAGGTTAATCCTGTTGTTTGCAAAAAGTTATTCCGACCATATGGATCATGCTTATAATTGGGTACATCAACATGTGTTTGTTGTGTGTCATTTTCAGCTCCCCTATTTCGACTTTTATATTCATCAAACAACAACTTTAAGGAAGTATCGAGCCGTGACTTTAACACCCATCCATAATTTGTCTTTTCAGGATCAAAAAGTTGATCAATTGCCCAATTCATATAACTCATCTTGTATCTAGGATCTAAGACAACAGCAATTAACAACAATATATTGAACTTGTTAGGTTCACCCCAATATTTCTCATATTTTTTTCTCATTTTTTCAGCCATCTTATATGTAGCACTACTTGTAGCATTGGACTTGAGGAGATGATTGATCCCATTCCAAATTCCTACCACTTCTAACATGTATATATTACTAGTAACATAAGAGTTACTTGAGATGCGGAAAGTAGCTTCATAAAAAATGCTCAAGAAAGGTAGAATAGACTCAACATACTCCCAATCTTCATAAGAAGGCAATACAATCCCCTTTCCCAACTCATTAGCATATTTTGTATCATAAAACTCAAGCTCAACAAATTCCATTTTATGCTTGAAAGCAGCATCTAACATCAAATATGTTGAGTTCCACCTTGTTTCAACATCCAAGCAAATATGACCTTTATATTCAATCTTTTGGCTTTCAACACACTCTTTGAATTTCATAAATCTGGAAGGAGATCATCTAATATATTTCACTGCAACACGAATTCTTAAAACAGAGTTATCAATCTCTTTTAGACCACTACTCACAATTAAGTTCAAAATATGTGCACAACAACGCATATGAGTATAGTCACCTTTCAAAACCGAGTTATTCCAAGACAATAGTCTTTTCTTCAAGTGTTGAACTCCTGTGTCATTTGATGTAGCATTATCTACTGTCAAGGTCAAAACATGACTCAACCCCCATTCATGCAAGCATGACTCAACAAATTTAGCCATGGCCTCTCCGGTATGACTTATTACTTGACGGAAATTCAAAATCCTTTTATGCAAATTCCAATCATTGTCGATGAAGTGGGTTGTTAAACACATATAACTTTGATTTTGAGGTGAAGTCCATGCATAAGTAGTGAGACAAACTCTTTGACAATGTAGAAAATCCTTCAAATATATCTTTTTTGCATTCCATAATGTCACAATATTCCATGATATGGTATAACGTGATGGGATCTTAAATCTTGGTTGCAAAGCATTTGAATACCTCCTAAAAGCAACATGCTCTACAAATCGAAAGGGGAGTTCAGCTTCCACAAACATTTTTACCAGTTCTTCTTGACAAAGTTCTTGGTCAAATCTACCATAAGAAGGAGAGTTAATATTTCCATCAATTGTTGAAGATGAACCTACTTTTTGTCTCTTATTGGGGTTATTTGGACATCTCAACACATGATTACGCATTGCAGTTGTTCCTTTCTCATATCGAATAAGGATATCACAATACTTGCATTGAGCCCTTTTATCCGATTTTGGTTCTATTTGAATGAAATTATTCCAAGCTTCTGATCGATTTTTTTGTCCCTCATGAGAAGGGGGTCCCATATTTGTAGAGCCACTAACAATTGATGGAGTAGAAAGTGCATGCTCAATTGGTTTTGAGACGAAACAATCATCTTCATGTATTAATGACATTTTTAGAACAATGTTGCAATATTGACTAACCAAGAACACAACCTGGAAGATATCATATCATATCAACATAGCATTTTAAACACAACATGTCAAAACTTTCAATTCCAAAAATCTGCCATTAATTGAGATTTGGTCTGAATATACACTTCTTTAAGGAAGTCAGTTTATAACCAAATACACAGTTGAGGAATTTATGGTTAGGAGGGAGAAACCTATAAGAAAGTGTGAGATGATGGAGAAGGACAAGAAGTTCAAGCTTGGCTAGCTCACTGCCTGGACAAGAGTGGACACCATTTCCAAAAGGCATGTATGTGTTTAGTCTCGGTGGCACCTGCATCATCACATAAAACCAAACTCAAAATCTCTCATCACCCTTTAACATAACGCCTCTTCTTTCATGTACATACATCCATGTATTCATATACATATATACATCCGTCTCTCCTAGTACCACTTATGAATGCATTCATGCATGCATGCATGGATGCGGTAGCAATTGTCTGGTATTGAGCAAAAAAGGATAAGAAACAATGAAATTATTAATTATTGTGCTATCCTACAAATTGATATCACGTGCCTCTAATACTGGCCAGATTGTCAAAAACACAGAATCATCACCTTAGAAGAGGAGGAAGATTCAAATAGGTAATGAAAGGGACTTCACACCAGGACTTCACACCTTAGAAGAACATAAGAGGTAACAAAAATTTGTTGAGACAATCCATTGATGGTTTTACTTTCAAAACTTCATCACCGCCTTCTGCCAATGCCACAGATCATATTAACAACAACGCTGTTGAGCATTTCAAGAAACAAAAAAACAATATTATTATCACACCACTCTATATAAAGAGGTCATTCCCATACACCAACCACATCATCTCATACAAAACTCTGTCACCAACCCTTTCTTTAGTACACTATGGAAAAGATAATTGTGGTGGATGAAGGACAAGAAAAAGGAAGTAGCATACAATTGGTTGAGCTAGATGAAGAAACTGAACAATTGGATGTATGTGAAGAAGAGCAAGATAAAGGGTCAGAAATTGATTACATTCTGATTGAAGAGGGCGTAGAAGAGGAAGAAGAAAATGTAGAAGAAGAAAGCAACATGCTGAGCACAGAGGAGTTGAATAAAAAGTTTGAAGATTTCATTAGAAAGATGAAGGAAGATCTAAGAATTGAAGCTTAACGTCAATTAGTCATGGTTTAACTTAGTAACAAAAAATAGTGATCTTCTTCTTTTCATCTTAGAGAGGCCTAGTTATCATTTGTGAGATCTTTATCCTTTTCACCTCTAGTTGTATGTAATATATGTATCTCCTGAAATTTTGAACAATTATTTCTCTTTTTATGCAAGCTCTGAATATGAATTCTTTCATAGGATTTAACAAAATGATGTGATACACCAGAATAGAAATAAATTTGGACAATGTTGTATTCTGGAATATAGGATATGGTCTTAATTGGGTGAAAAGGAAACAATCTTTTATCATGCGACAACTCACATCAAAAGATTGATAGCAAAAGTATTTGACGTACCGAAAAGAATTAATGCAGAGTAGATGTGATAGTTCCTATTGTTTTATTAAAGAAAATATTAATGATATGAATGCAAACACACAAGTGATTTAAGAATAAAGATTCTTCATATTAAGAAGAATGTCAGTACTATGTTTAAGCAACATGTTTAATTAATTGTCTGTTATCAGTATTTATATCATTGTCTATTTTCAGTATTTATCAGTAATTAATTATCTGTTATCAGTATTTATATCTGTGGTAAGAAAACATGTTCAACTGTGGTAAGAAAAAAAAATGAAGAAAAGCTTACCAATATACAGCAGATTGACAAAGCTGAAGTAGCTTCCAATCACCGACAGAATATAGAGGGACACAATGTTCTGAAAATGTTTTGAGAAGTGAGATGTCAGGTTTATACCTCAAGCGTGAGATTAGATCTCAAGAATTCTGATATTTAACCTTTACCGAATTTATAGACTTGTAATCTTTGAGTGAATTAAAAAAAATGTTGCCGTCAATGTTCAACAGATTCAACAGATCCACCAATAAAGGAGAGAAGAAAAAGGAAAATAGACCTTAAATCGCAGATCGCAGCAGTGTTGAAGCAACAGTGTCGAACGCAGTAGAACCCAATGTGGAAGAGAGAAGAAATTTAGGGTTCAAGAATTGAAATCAAGAATATGGAATACGGTTTAGATAGTTTGGATAAAATTCTGATCCAATGTTAAAATTTAGACTTCCCATATTTTGAAATCTGTAAAAATAAAATAAAAAACTGATCTAAAAAATATATAAAAAAATGGATATAATGGACCGGTTCAGTTTAAAATTGGATCAGATTGGGTAAACCAATTTTTTTGCCCACCCTTAGTTACAATCAACCATTAAGTAGTGGATCATTATTAGCTTGAGTGGATCATTAATAGCTTTAAGTGGGTTGTAATTGAAATTTATGTGTCTTTTGTCATTTTGATGGCTAAAGCTCCTATATAAACTGAACCACTTTCATCTATGAAACCAAGTTGCATTTTATTCAGAAAATATTAGAGTTTTATTTCTTTTGTCTTAGTGAGAGTGATTTTCCTAAGTTCTTGAGTGATTCAAGAATCCCTGAGTTTTGTCAAAGGTCCTTTATCACTATGTGTGTTTAAACTCTTAGGCTTATCTTCCATTTTTGGAAGTGTGATGTCGATCAATTTCCGCTCCATCTTCTTATATGTTTCCATTTTTTCGCTTTAAATAATTTCTCAAACTTCTTGCTTATTTGCATTCCAACCTTGATAGATCAGTAAAACGAATCCAACCCCTTACCTTCACATGATTCGGTATTCAGTGCCTGGCTATCTAGATTTGGAATAGGAATGGAAGTTTATTATACAAAGTGTTTAATTGAAGGCCACCCATGTTTAGTTGCATTCGCGTACGGAAGCGACAACAATGTTGTGAGCGAAGGATTGGTGGAGAAACTGCAGTTACCAACAACCTTTCATCCGAATCAAGCATGGATCAAATTCAGTACAGAGCAGTGTGTGAAATAAGTATTATGTGATGTTGCTCCCATGGACTGTTGTCATCTTCTTTTTGAATGGGCATGGCTTCGTTTTAAAACACTCAATCTTGATGAACGTTCCCTTTGTTTGAGGCACGAGGGACATAAAGTGAAGTTCAGATTTATGACACCAAGGCAAGTCAGTAAGGATCAACACAGGCTGAAGGAGAAAATAGAAAAAGAAAGAATAAAAAAAGAAGCAATAAAAACTGCAGAAGGAAGGGAAAATGAAGAAAAAGAAATGGAAGTAGAGAAAAATATGATGGAAAGTCTATTTGTCAATGTTTTATCTTCTACAGTTTGTGATGTCATTTTACATGAACAAAAGGATATGCATGTGAATGAAACACACCAACTTCCATGTTTGAAAAGGAAGCTTGTCCATAGTGCTTTATTAGGCATTTGGTCCGCTGATGAGAAGCAAATTCGTCAAACACAACGAATGGAATTATTTATTGTTACATATCAAGGTGGGGTAGTGTTGGCAGGCAAAGTGCTCCACGGATTGCAACCATTGGAAAGGAACAAAGATGAATATATTCGAATTGAATTTGATCCTGGAGGAAGATATTTAGTTTCAAGTTGTGGAAAAATAAATTCCTTCACAAGATCACAATAAAGTTATACTAAAACTAGTAGAAAAATAAAGTCTTAAGATTCGGGACGAATCTTCTCGAAGAAGGAGGGTATGATGTGTACTGCGTAGGAGCCAAATGGAGCATGACTAATGCTCCACGTTGATGCAGTTTCCTTTATTTAAATAACGGCCCAATGCTTTGTAAAATTGGCTTACCAAATTGTGTTTTGGCTTAACCAATTAATGCGCTTTAGTTTTGCTTTATTTTCTAGTTGTAATAAGGGTCCACATGCCAACTTAAGAACCAGCCTTTGGAAGATCAAGAGGACCACTGGTTAAAGTTTGTAGATGACTTTCGGTAGCCTTAATTTCAGTTACAATCAACCATTAAGTAGTGGATCATTATTAGCTTGAGTGGATCATTAATAGCATTAAGTGGGTTGTAATTGAAATTTATGTGTCTTTTGTCATTCTGATGGTTAAAACTCCTGTATAAACTGAACCACTTTCATCAATGAAAGCAAGTTGCGTTTTATTCAGAAAATATCAGAGTTTTATTACTTTTGTCATAGTCAGGGTGATTCTCCTAAGTTCTTGAGTGATTCAAGAATCCCTGAGTTTTGTCAAAGGTCCTTTATCACTATATGTGTTTAAACTCTTAGGCTTATCTTCCATTCTCGGAAGTGTGATGTCGATCAATTTCCGCTTCATCTTCATATATGTTTCCATTTTTTCGTATTAAATAATTTCTCAAACTTCTTGCCTATTAGCATTCCAACCTTGATAGATCAGTAAAACGAATCCAACCCCCTCCATTCATATCATTTGGAAATTAATGCCTGGCTATCTAGATTTGGAATAGGAATGAAAGTTTATTATACAAGGTGTTTAGTTGAAGGCCATCCATGTTGCGTTGCTTTCGCGTACGGAAGCATCAATAATGTTGTGAGCCAAAGATTGGTGGAGAAACTGCAGTTACCAACAACCTTTCATCCGAATCAAGCATGGATCACATTCAGTACAGAGCAGTGTGTGAAATAAGTATTATTATATGTTGGTCCCATGGACTCTTGTCATCTTCTTTTGAAATGGGCATGGCTTCGTTTTAAAACAGTCAATCTTGATGAACGTTCTCTTTGTTTGAGGCACGAAGGACATAAAGTGAAGTTGAGATTTATGACACCAAGGCAAGTCAGTAAGGATCAACACAGGCTGAAGGAGAAAATAGAAAAAGAAAGAATTAAAAAAGAAGCAATAAAAACTGCAAAAGGAAGGTAAAATGAAGAAAAAGAAATGGGAGTAGAGAAAAATATGATGGAAAGTTTATTTGTCAATGGTTTTTCTTCTACAGTTTGTGATGTCATTTTACATGAACAAAAGGATATGCATGTGAATGAAACACACCAACTTCCATGTTTGAAAAGGAAGCTTGTCCATAGTGCTTTATTAGGCATTTGGTCCGCTGATGAGAAGCAAATTCGTCAAACATAACGCATGGAATTATTTATTGTTACATATCAAGGTGGGGTAGTGTTGGCAGGCAAAGTGCTCCACGGATTGCAACCATTGGAAAGGAACAAAGATAAATATATTCAAATTGAATTTGATCCTGGAGGAAGATATTTAGTTTCAAGTTGTGGAAAAATAAAGTCCTTCACAAGATCACAATAAACTTATACTAAAAGTAGTAGAAAAATAAAGTCTTAAGATTCGGGACGAATCTTCTCGAGGAAAGAGGGTATGATGTGAACTGCGTGTGGGCCAAATGGAGGATGTCTAATGCGCCACGTTGATGCAGTTTCCTTTATTTAAATAAGGGCCCAATGCTTTGTAAAATTGGCTTACAAAATTGTGTTTTGGCTTAACCAATTAATGCGCTTTAGTTTTGCTTTATTTTCAAGTTGTAATATGGGTCCACATGCCAACTTAAGAACCAGCCTTTGGAAGATCAAGAGGACTTTTGCTTAAACTTTGTAGATGACTTTCGGTAGCCTTAATTTCAGTTACAATTAACCATTAAGTAGTGGATCATTATTAGCTTGAGTGGATCATTAATAGCTTTAAGTGGGTTTTAATTGAAATTTATGTGTCTTTTGTCATTCTGATGGCTAAAGCTCCTATATAAACTGAACCACTTTCATCTATGAAACCAAGTTGCATTTTATTCAGAAAATATCAGAGTTTTATTACTTCTGTCTTAGTGAGAGTGATTCTCCTAAGTTCTTGAGGGATTCAAGAATCCCTGAGTTTTGTCAAAGGTCCTTTATCACTACGTGTGTTTAAACTCTCAGGCTTATCTTCCATTCTCGGAAGTGTGATGTCGATCAATTTCCGCTTCATCTTCATATATGTTTCCATTTTTTCGTATTAAATAATTTCTCAAACTTCTTGCCTATTAGCATTCCAACCTTGATAGATCAGTAAAACGAATCCAACCCCCTCCATTCACATCATTTGGAAATCAGTGCCTGGCTATCTAGATTTGGAATAGGAATGAAAGTTTATTATACAAGGTGTTTAGTTGAAGGCCATCCATGTTGCGTTGCTTTCGCGTACGGAAGCGTCAACAATGTTGTGAGCCAAAGATTGGTGGAGAAACTGCAGTTACCAACAACCTTTCATCCGAATCAAGCATGGATCACATTCAGTACAGAGCAGTGTGTGAAATAAGTATTATTATATGTTGGTCCCATGGACTCTTGTCATCTTCTTTTGAAATGGGCATGGCTTCGTTTTAAAACACTCAATCTTGATGAACGTTCCCTTTGTTTGAGGCACGAAGGACATAAAGTGAAGTTGAGATTTATGACACCAAGGCAAGTCAGTAAGGATCAAAACAGGTGACGAGTTCAAATTTTTGCCCTCATTTAATATTTAAATTTGGGGATTTTATTGAATTTTCTGTGCTTAAAGATTGATTTAATTAGGATTTGTGATTATTGGATTTATTGAGTAAGTTTGGTAAAAGTGGCGTAAAAATTGATTTTAGTTGCATAAAATATTATTGGATATTCTAACGTTTGTTAATGCAGCTGGAATTTATTTTTGGTCAATTAATAGTTGGATTTTAAAATGTTCAAAGTTACAAAATAAGTCCAAAATCAAGAAATTCTGGAAAAGAATGAATCAGGAGCTAAATGCACCCCCAGATTTTATTTGCACACTCCTCCTGCAAGTGGACCACAAAAACTTGTTCTGCACCCCCAGTTTTCACTAAGTTGCACCCCTCCTAGCACTTAAACTCCACTCAACCAGATCATGCCATGTGGCAATCCTCACCTTTTAAAATTAGCCAACCATAAGCTGCCACGTGTCATAATCCTACCCTCACCAAATTAACCAATCAGATCTTGCCACGTCATTATCTCTTCCATCTCACTCATGAAACCCTAACCCTAATTTTCTTTTCTCCTTCCACCACCATGGCAGCCGCCGCCGCACCTCCTCACCTCGCCGGTGACGCACCAGCAACCACGGCGGCAACCATCTCCACCCTCCACACAGCTACTGCTCCGCGCGCCACCACCATCTTCCTCCATTCGCGCCGTCATCTCCATCAACCACCATGAGCACCGCGCCTCCATCTTCTCCCGCAGCCACCATGAACGTCCCATCAACTGCACCGTTCGTCGACCACTCCCTCGCGAGCAACATCGCAGCAGCGACGAGCAACAGCAGCTTCCATTCATGCACACTTCATGAACAGCAACAACCTCCGCGAAGCTTCTCCACAGCGCGTCAGCCATGGCAGCAGCTTCACGCCACCACTGCAGAACCACCATACCTCCATCTTCTCGCCTCCGCATCTGCAGCAACAACGCAGCACCATCCTTCGCGCACCACCAGCAGCGAGGAACAGATCGGAACCGCGAACTCTTTGCCAGAAATCTGCACCTCGCGCACTCTTTGGCAGCGCCACCATTGTCGCACACTGTGCACCAGATCGGAGAAGAAGAGTTCGTCGAAAAACGGAGCAGCCGCCGTCAGGAGGGAGGGAGAAGAGTGTGAGAGTGAAACCCTAATTCTGGAAAGTGCACTCTGCGACACGTGTCAGCCTCTGATTGCACAGTTAAATTGGTCAAGTTTGGTCAACTGGTCAACTCTGGTCAAATTCTGGTCAATTTTGTAAAAATGCTTAAATGCGAGGGGCAGAATTGGAAATTGGACAGGAATTAAGTTGCTAATTAATTAAATAAAAATAAAAGATTTTAGCAACTAACAGATAAAGCCCAAAGTCCAGTGGAAGCCTATATAAAGAGACTTAAGGGAGCAGAGAGACTGACAATTTACAGCTTACAGCTTAGACACTTAGAACTCTCTGGTTTTGGCAGATACCATCTCCACCACATCTCTCATTCTTTCTTTTATTTTCTTTCTTTCATATCATCATGTATTCCATCAAAGCCATGGAGGGCTAAGCTTTAAGGGTTGATTCCACTGTAATTTCTTAAATGGATTCTGAGGTTAGATGAATTTATGTGTTTGTTATTTTGATTATTGTTGTGGTTTTTGTTTATCTATGTCCTTTGCTTCTTAATCGAATAGAAAATAATGATTTTGAATCTACATGCATGCTAAACATATGAGTTAAAAGGTTTTTAAATTAAATTGAGACTTTACTTTGATTTTGTTTAGAAACTTTCATTTGATTAAATAAGTTTTTGCCAATAATTGAGACTTTAATTTGATTAGAGGTAATTACTTTAACTAAAATTAGTCAAGACTTTACTTTGATTAATTAAGTTTTCTATTTGGTAAAGAAACAAAGGAATAGACATGATTAGGCATAGTAAAATTAATTGAGACTGTACTTTGATTGAATTTACTATGGACAATCTAATAATTCTCACTTTTAATTGAGACTGTACTTTGATTAAAAGTGAGGATGCCAACAAATGAATTGAGTCTTTACATTGATTTATTTGTAAATCAACAACAATAATTAATTTAACAATAATCTCTAGATAACCAATGAAGAATCTTATTTAGAAAAAGCAGTGCAATTGACCTATTTACTATTACTGTGTTTACAATCTTCCGTGTCATTTTCTTTGCATATCAAAACCTCCCTATTTTTATAGTTGCTAGTTTTAAATTGCATTTTTGAGAATCAAATATTTGAGATCAATTCCGTATTCGTTGTGAGACGACTCAGGGTTATCTTAACCCTAACTATTTTCTTCACTACAAACTGGCAATACTGAAGTTGCTAAAGTAGTGGTAATTTGATCGCCTAACGACAGCGATATCAAATTTGGCGCCGTTGCCGGGGAATACGGTTAGTATTTCTTTTATTTTGATTCTGTTTTTATTTATTTTATTTTATTTTTTATTTTTATTTTTTTATTTATTTTACGCATATACGTTTGATATAGTTTGTTATTTTGTAGTATCTAGTTTTCTGTTAATATATTCCAAGCAAAGTTCTATTTTTGTTTTGATTAAGAATTTCTTTTAAGAAATTTTTGAGACTAGTTTGGAAAACTCTGTCTAGGAAAGACTTGGTATTTAAGTTGTCCACTGTGACGCACCTCTCTTTCCTGGGAGTAGACCCAATGACATCTTAACTCATTTCTTTCTTGAAATCTTTCTCCAAAACAAGAATAGGAAGAAAAAAAAAAACACACAGGGAAACACTTTCACTTTCAGGTGGACTGCATAGTGCATGACTCGGGCCAATCCGGGTCAATTTTATCAACTTGATTCAGAACTTGAAAGGAACTTGCGTAAATCACGTAGGAGACTTGAACTCAAGTGTTCTACTGAAGGAGCACCATCATCATCTGAACCTACCACTGAAAGTGTACCGCTAGAATCACCTCCGGTGATTAACATATCTTCTGATCCATCACCTGAACCAGAAATTCAAGAAGATAGAATGGAAGAAAGAACAATAAGAGAGTTGGCTTCACCGGATGCAGCCATTACACAAAACATGTGCATCCAATATCCAGATGGAGAATGTGAGCTTAAGTCTGGGTTAATCCATCTTTTACCCAAATTCCATGGATTAGCAGGAGAAGACCCGTACCATCATTTGAAGGAATTTCATGTTGTTTGTTCATCCATGAGACCTACAACAGTGACAGAGGAACATATCAAGCTTAAGGCTTTTCCATTCTCATTGTAAGATGCCGCTAAGAATTGGTTATACTGCCTTCCGCCAGGATCCATCAATACCTGGGAGACTCTGAAAAGATTATTTCTGGAAAAGTTTTTTCCAGCATCTAGAGTTGCTGCTATTCGCAAAGATATTTATGGGATAAGGCAACAAGAAAGAGAAAGTCTTCACGAGTATTGGGAAAGATTCAAAAAGTTATGTGCTTCATGTCCTCATCACCAAATAAACGAGCATCTCCTCATTCAGTACTTTTATGAGGGATTGAGTATCATGGATAGATAAATGATAGATGCTGCAAGTGGAGGGTCATTGGTGGACAAAACACCAACAAATGCAAGACAATTGATTGAAACTATGGCATCGAACCATCAACAATTTTCCACAAGGAGTAATTCTATAACTCTATTGAAGGGAACCCATGGAGTAGAAGCTTCATATGTTGCAGATCACAAGAAATTAGAAGGGAAGTTGGATGACTTAGCAGCCATGGTAAGGACCTTGACAGACTTACAGAAAAAGCCTATCCCTTCTACTTTATGTGGAATTTGTGCTTCTACTAATCATCCTATAGAGGCTTGTTCTATGTTAAAAGAGACAGGGACGTTAGACAATGAACAACCTCAGGCATATGCTGCAAACATCTATGGCAATAATAGACCACCTCGGCAGCAATACAACCATGATTTGTCCTCTAACAAGTACAACCCAGATTGGAAGGAATATCCCGGCCAGAAATGGGGAAATCAACAGCCTCAACACCAACAAGTCTATGTTCCACCTCAACAGAGGCAACAACCACAACCAGCGGCAACCTCTGGTGATTCAAACATGGAGGCAATGATGAAAATGATGGCTAACATGATGAAGGGACAAATCAATGAGTTGAAACAGACGATGTAAGCAACCAATAAGAATTTGCAAAATCAGATTGGACAAATGGCAAATGAGTTAAATCAGATGAAGTCTCAACAAGGCTCGAGCAATTTGCCTGCACAAACTGTAATCAACCCGCGAAATGTAAGTGCTATTACTTTAAGATCGGGTAAGCAAATACAAGGTCTTGGGGATGCCCAAGAAGATGAAGATAAGGACAATGAAGTTGTACCTAATGATGAAAGAGGAAGATCAGATGAAGCAACACAAGCAACATCTGAGATGCCTGCATCCAGTGATAACTCCAGGTTGGTATCCCCTAATACTTCCTCTAAAAATCCTTCTCCTTATTCTCCTCCTCCTCCCTATCCAAACCGTTTGAAACCAAAAACTAAAAAGATGGAGGAGTTAGACAAAGAAATCCTGAATACCTTCAAGAAAGTGGAGATAAACATTCCTTTGTTGGATGCTGTGAGACAAATTCCTAAATACGCCAAGTTTCTCAAAGAATTATGTACACATAAAAGGCGTATTATGGACAAAGAGGTAGTGAACATGGGAAGAAACGTCTCTAGCTTAATCAAGAAGCCTGCAGTCAGAATGCCGCAAAAGTGTAAGGATCTAGGTATGTTTTCTGTTCCCTGCATTATAGGAAGTACTAAGTTTGACAATGCTATGTTAGATTTAGGAGCTTCCATTAATGTAATGCCTTTATCTGTTTTTACTTCACTTCATCTTGGACCTCTTAAGTCTACTGGTGTGGTCATTCAGTTGGCCAACCGTAGCACAGTTAAGCCTGCAGGTGTGCTAGAAGATGTGCTTGTCCGTGTGGACAAGTTAATTTTTCCTGCAGATTTCTACATCTTGGACATGAAGGATGATGAAGGAATGAGTTCAACCACAATTATCTTGGAAAGACCATTCATGATGACAGCACATACTAAGATAGACGTGCATGCAGGATCCTTGACTATGGAGATAGGAGATGAGAAGGGGCAGTTCAACGTGCTAGAAGCCATGAAGCACCCAATTGAAGACCATTCTTTGTTTTGTATTGATTTATTGAGTAATGTAGTGAACAATTATGCTTTTGGACTTTTGGACGTTTTATCTGGTTTTTCTTCTTCTTTGGATTTTTCTTTTTCGAATGTTTCGGGCTCAATTTTAGACGAAAGAGAAAATTTTAAAACAGGTGATGTTGAGGACGCGATGTCACTATTTGATACCTCTGTGGCGTCCAAGTGTGATGCTGAGGTGGCTGAAATTACCTTAGGCAATAAAATGTTGCCATCTGTGGAACAGCCACCCACTTTGGAGTTGAAACCTTTACCATCTCATTTGAAATATGTTTATCTTGAAAGGGATGGGAAACTCCCTGTTATTATATCTGCCTTGCTTACTGACGAGCAGGAACAAAAGCTATTGCAGGTTATCAAAGATCACAAGCGAGCAATAGGCTGGACTTTGGCAGATATTCCTGGTATTAGTCCTTCTTTCTGCATGCACAGAATACTCTTGGAGGAGGATGCTAAGCCAGTGAGGCAACCTCAGAGGAGACTGAATCCTCAACTGATGGAGGTTGTGAAGAAAGAAGTCACCAAGTTGGTACAAGCAGGTATTATATATCCCATTTCTGACAGCACTTGGGTGAGCCCTGTACATGTGGTCCCCAAGAAATCTAGGATCACCATGGTCAAGAATGAGAAGAATGAGTTGATTCCTACTCGTATTCAGAATAGCTGGAGGGTCTGTATTGATTATAGAAGACTAAACCAGGCCACCAGGAAGGACCACTTTCCTTTACCATTCATGGACCAGATGTTAGACCGATTGGCAGGTAAGTCTCATTACTGTTTTCTTGATGGATTCTCTGGGTATTTTCAAATTTGTATTGCCCCAGAGGATCAACATAAGACTACTTTTACTTGTCCATTCGGTACATATGCTTATAGAAAAATGCCATTTGGCCTTTGCAATGCTCCTGGAACATTTCAACGATGTATGATGAGTATTTTTACAGATCTGTTGGAGCATTGTATTGAGGTTTTTATGGATGATTTTAGTGTATATGGTTCATCTTTTGATCACTGCTTGTCTAATCTTGCTAGAGTCTTGGAGAGATGTCAAGAAACTAACCTTGTTTTAAATTTTGAAAAATGTCATTTTATGGTGGAACAAGGTATAGTTTTAGGTCATGTTGTTTCCAAGAATGGTATATCTGTAGATCCTGCTAAAATATATTATTTCACAATTGCCTTACCCCTCTTCTGTGAAAGAGGTTCGATCTTTTCTTGGACATGCAGGATTTTACAGGAGGTTTATCAAGGACTTCAGCAAGATAGCCAACCCTTTCTCCAACTTGTTGCAAAAGGATATAGTATTTGACTTTGGAGAGAGGTGCAAAGATGCGTTTGATACATTGAAAAAGGCGCTTACCACCACTCCTATCATCCAGCCACCTGACTGGACATTACCATTCGAGTTGATGTGTGATGCATCAAACTTTGCAGTAGGAGCAGTGCTTGCACAAAAAGATGGGAAGCTATCACATGTGATATATTATGCTTCCAGAACGTTGGACACAGCGCAGGCTAACTACACCACGACTGAGAAGGAATTATTGGCTGTTGTGTTTGCCTTGGACAAATTCAGACCGTATATACTTGGTTCCAAGGTAATTGTTTATACTGATCATGCAGCATTAAAATTCCTTCTGAAGAAAGCAGATTTGAAACCAAGGTTGATCAGATGGATGCTACTGCTCCAAGAGTTTGACATTGAGATTCTAGACAGAAGTGGAGCACATAACTTGGTAGCTGATCATCTTAGCAGGATTGAAAATGGAGAAGATAACATTCCTATTAAGGATGACTTTCCTGATGAAGTCCTCTTAGCATTGACTGCTGTGAAAGGTATGTTTCCTGAACCTTGGTTTGCTGACATTGTTAATTATTTGGTTGTTTCTGCTATTCCTCCTTCCTTCTCCAAATATGAAAGAATCAAGCTAAAAAGTGAGGCAAAGTACTATATCTGGGAAGACCCAATCTTATGGCGCATTGGTAGTGACCAAGTCATAAGGAGGTGTGTTCCAGATATCGAGATACCTCATGTGCTTGAGTTCTGTCATTCATCTCCTTTTGGTGGACATTATGGCACACAAAGAATAGGTAGGAAGGTGTTGGATTGTGGATTATATTGGCCTACTATTTTTAAAGATGCACAGAGGGTGTATGAAAATTGTGAGCAGTGCCAAAGGGCAGCCAGATCCATTACAAGAAGGGATGAAATGCCTCAACAACCCATGCTATATTATGAGGTATTTGATATTTGGGGTATTGATTTTATGGGTCCTCTTCCTCCTTCTTTTGGGTTTTCTTATATTTTGCTTGCTGTAGACTATGTCTCCAAATGGGTGGAAGCCATAGCGACAAGGACTAATGATTCTCGAGTTGTTATGAGTTTGGTCAAGTCTAACATTTTCTGCAGATTTGGGATACCACGAGCCATCATCAGTGACCAGGGGACTCATTTCTGTAATAGGCTACTTGAGAACATGTTGAAGAAGTATGGGGTGACACATCGCATTGCTACACCATATCACCCCCAAACCAATGGACAAGCAGAGATCTCTAACAGAGAGATTAAAAAGATACTAGAGAAAGTAGTGAAGCCTAGTCGAAAGGATTGGGCAACAAGATTGGATGATGCACTTTGGGCACACAGGACAGCCTACAAAACACCTATAAGTATGTCACCTTTCAGGGTGGTTTTTGGAAAGGCTTGTCATCTACCTGTGGAGATTGAACATCGGGCCTATTGGGCCGTGAAAGCATGCAACTTGGATTTGGAAGAAGCAGGAAATGAGCGAAAGCTTCAGTTGCAAGAACTAGAGGAGATTAGGCTAGCAGCCTATGAAAATTCAAAGTTCTACAAAGAGAAAACCAAGAAGTTCCATGACCAAAAGCTTGTGGCTAGAAAGGATTTCAAGGTAGGCCAGAAGGTGTTACTATACAAATCCAAGCTTGGTCACATGAGTGGTAAGTTGCGTTCTACTTGGGAAGGACCATACATTGTTACAGAAGTCTTCCCTTATGGAGCAGTGGAGATCAAGGAAGAATCTTCAGCAAGAACTTTTAAAGTTAATGGGCATCGTCTTCGGATATTCAATGAAAATCAAGATATGCTGAATAAGACGATGGATGGGATGAACTTGACTTCTCCCTCATACCTTCCACCTTGAGGAGGTAAGTACACTTCATACTTTTTCTTTGCATTTTATACATATTCAATACATTGAGGACAATGCATGGATAAAGTGTGGGTGTGTGGGGAGATTTCCCCCTTTTCTGTTTTTGTTTTCTATTTGTTTTGTTTTTCCTTTTCTAATTTTGTTTTCTATTTGTTTTTATAAAAAAAAAAAGTTTCTGCTTTCAATAAAACATATTGACATTGGATTTTTGGATTTGATTCACTAATTGGAACGATCATAATTCTGGGAAAATATGAGTCATGTGCTATGAATGGATTGTTTCTGTGATTTACTTGATTGAGTTGATTTGAGAGTTTCTGGAATAAATCTTTTGTGAAAGAGTTTTTGACCTTGTGAGTTTTGAGCTTTATTGTAAGGATGAACTACCGTGTGTCATTCCTATTTTTCTTGTGTGATTTGCTCATGTCTTGTTGATACTCAAATGTTTAGCTTGATTCTGTTGTTTTGCATCTTAGGTGAACATGCATGATTTGATATGACTGAGGCATTTCTTGTTTTTAGCTACTTGGCCAAATAAGCTAACCATAACATTGATCCATTGGTAGCCCCTTGAGCTTAAACCTCTTTTTCTTGTTTTAAGCATATTGCTAAACCTTAAAAAGAAAGAGACCATGTTTTTCCTTACTTTAGGGAGAAAGAAGGAGCTAGTGGATTATGTTGAGATTGGTTGAGGAATAAAGTGTGGGGGTGAGTATTTCCCCCACAAAGTTGTAAAAATGGCAAAAAGGAAAATAATTGTTGATGCAGAGTTTTGAAATGAAAATGATTGCTGTCTGAAAAAGAGAAACAAAGGATAAAAGAGAAAAAAAGAAGTAAGGATTGATTTTGAAACTATGCTCCATAATTCTTTCTTCCCTACTATTTCAAGAACACACAAATCCTAAAGTTTTTCCTACCTTTGCCTTGGCCTCATTATAACCTGTTAAAAGTCCTCATGATTTTTGAATGCATGTTTTCTGAAAGCTGTGAATATTAGAGTCTTGCTAAGCATTGAGAGTGTTTACTTGCATGGGTATTTTGAGTGAAAACACAAGCCAAAACACTTGAGCGAATCTTGGAGAGAAAATATATATTTAACTTGAGTGTTTCTCTTTCATATTTGATTATCTTGTAACCTCAAAAGATTAACTCATGTGTGAAAAACAAAATTTTATCCATTTGTTTGTGCATGACAACATGATTTCTAGAAGATTGATCTGTTTCCATTTGTAATGTTGTGAGCCAAAGATTGGTGGAGAAACTGCAGTTACCAACAACCTTTCATCTGAATCAAGCATGGATCACATTCAGTACAGAGCAGTGTGTGAAATAAGTATTATTATATGTTGGTCCCATGGACTCTTGTCATCTTCTTTTGAAATGGGCATGGCTTCGTTTTAAAACACTCAATCTTGATGAACGTTCCCTTTGTTTTAGGCACGAAGGACATAAAGTGAAGTTGAGATTTATGACACCAAGGCAAGTCAGTAAGGATCAACACAGGCTGAAGGAGAAAATAGAAAAAGAAAGAATTAAAAAAGAAGCAATAAAAACTGCAAAAGGAAGGTAAAATGAAGAAAAAGAAATGGGAGTAGAGAAAAATATGATGGAAAGTTTATTTGTCAATGGTTTTTCTTCTACAGTTTGTGATGTCATTTTACATGAACAAAAGGATATGCATGTGAATGAAACACACCAACTTCCATGTTTGAAAAGGAAGCTTGTCCATAGTGCTTTATTAGGCATTTGGTCCGCTGATGAGAAGCAAATTCGTCAAACACAATGCATGGAATTATTTATTGTTACATATCAAGGTGGGGTAGTGTTGGCAGGCAAAGTGCTCCACGGATTGCAACCATTGGAAAGGAACAAAGATAAATATATTCAAATTGAATTTGATCCTGGAGGAAGATATTTAGTTTCAAGTTGTGGAAAAATAAAGTCCTTCACAAGATCACAATAAACTTATACTAAAACTAGTAGAAAAATAAAGTCTTAAGATTCGGGACGAATCTTCTCGAAGAAAGAGGGTATGATGTGAACTGCGTGTGGGCCAAATGGAGGATGTCTAATGCGCCACGTTGATGCAGTTTCCTTTATTTAAATAAGGGCCCAATGCTTTGTAAAATTGGCTTACAAAATTGTGTTTTGGCTTAACCAATTAATGCGCTTTAGTTTTGCTTTATTTTCAAGTTGTAATATGGGTCCACATGCCAACTTAAGAACCAGCCTTTGGAAGATCAAGAGGACTTTTGCTTAAACTTTGTAGATGACTTTCGGTAGCCTTAATTTCAGTTACAATTAACCATTAAGTAGTGGATCATTATTAGCTTGAGTGGATCATTAATAGCTTTAAGTGGGTTTTAATTGAAATTTATGTGTCTTTTGTCATTCTGATGGCTAAAGCTCCTATATAAACTGAACCACTTTCATCTATGAAACCAAGTTGCATTTTATTCAGAAAATATCAGAGTTTTATTACTTATGTCTTAGTGAGAGTGATTCTCCTAAGTTCTTGAGGGATTCAAGAATCCCTGAGTTTTGTCAAAGGTCCTTTATCACTACGTGTGTTTAAACTCTCAGGCTTATCTTCCATTCTCGGAAGTGTGATGTCGATCAATTTCCGCTTCATCTTCATATATGTTTCCATTTTTTCGTATTAAATAATTTCTCAAACTTCTTGCCTATTAGCATTCCAACCTTGATAGATCAGTAAAACGAATCCAACCCCCTCCATTCACATCATTTGGAAATCAGTGCCTGGCTATCTAGATTTGGAATAGGAATGAAAGTTTATTATACAAGGTGTTTAGTTGAAGGCCATCCATGTTGCGTTGCTTTCGCGTACGGAAGCGTCAACAATGTTGTGAGCCAAAGATTGGTGGAGAAACTGCAGTTACCAACAACCTTTCATCCGAATCAAGCATGGATCACATTCAGTACAGAGCAGTGTGTGAAATAAGTATTATTATATGTTGGTCCCATGGACTCTTGTCATCTTCTTTTGAAATGGGCATGGCTTCGTTTTAAAACAGTCAATCTTGATGAACGTTCCCTTTGTTTGAGGCACGAAGGACATAAAGTGAAGTTGAGATTTATGACACCAAGGCAAGTCAGTAAGGATCAACACAGGCTGAAGGAGAAAATAGAAAAAGAAAGAATTAAAAAAGAAGCAATAAAAACTGCAAAAGGAAGGTAAAATGAAGAAAAAGAAATGGGAGTAGAGAAAAATATGATGGAAAGTTTATTTGTCAATGGTTTTTCTTCTACAGTTTGTGATGTCATTTTACATGAACAAAAGGATATGCATGTGAATGAAACACACCAACTTCCATGTTTGAAAAGGAAGCTTGTCCATAGTTCTTTATTAGGCATTTGGTCCGCTGATGAGAAGCTGATGAAGGATTGACCCCAACCAAGGATGAAGGCACATGCTTAAGAAGACTAAGCATGTTTAGAAAGGAAGTTCACTAATCCTTCATCCCTTTCATTTGTGTTTGTTATTTTTGATTCCCTAAGTTGACTTAGTTGAATCAACTTTAGTTGACTTGTTGACCTTTGACTAGGTTTGACTTGTTGACTATAGTTGACTTGACTTAAGCCAACATGCTAATCTATGTTTATTTGCTTTGTAGGTTAATTAGGAGTAAGAAAGCAATGCTAGGTGGCGCATGGTGATTGGGGAGCATAAATGATGTGGAGGAGAGAGTAAAGCAAAGGCATAAAGCATAAAGTAAAAGCCATAAAACAAGTGTACCTATGTACCTTTGGTCTCCTTTGTTTTTGGCACACTTTGGCCACTTTTTGGAGACATATGAGACACATTCTTTGTCTCCTTTTGTGCTAGAACGAAATTAGCCTTGCACACACAATAGTTGGCTCTTTTGTCTCTCATTTTTGTAACCTTATTTGACCTAGTTTCTAGAAGCTTGGATTAGGTTTTTGTAGAGACATCCTTAGGTATCTTTTATTTGCTTAGAGGCCCCTAAACTCTTCTATATAAGGGGTGCTCCTAGACATGTAAAAGGGTTGAACATTTTGAAGTAAAAACACTCTTGTGTCTCAACCATTTGTGAGAGTTTCCTCCCTTGGGAGTGAATACTTTTAAGCCTTATCTTGCATAGCAAGTGGCGGCACACATCCACTCATCTTCAAGGTTGCCATGGCTTATACCCTAGCCTTGTAGTGGCGTGCTTCTCACATTTTTACCATTCCTTTCCTTTCCATTTTATGTTTTCTTCTTCCTTTAATTGTTCTTGGTTTTCTATGGTTATGTGCTTCCCATTTCCTTTTTGTTTTGAATCAATCCATCATCTTCTTCTCTTGAGCTTTGTGAAAGGAACCTTCACATCTAGATAGCTTGCTATCTTAATGTCCAGTGGGGATTTCGCTTAGCTTTCTTAATCAACTCACACCATATTCAATCATCTTAAAAAGGAACAAGATAATCCTTCATCATTTGGTATCTAGAGCTTTGGTTGTCCTTGAATATGGTGTTTTCATGTTCTAACCTTGTCTTGTGTAGCTATCTTTGAATGGTCCACATAAAAACAGTGCTGGCAGCAACATGTGCGTTTTTGAAAAAAATACTGCAGCTATCTCAGTGGTCCAAAAGTAACGTTCTTTATATCAAAAGAAAGCTCTGTGAGTCTAGTTTCCAACAAAAAAAGAATTAACGCATTTGGAGTTCTGTGGAGAGAGTTATGATCAAATGAGTGAGCAAAGGTCAGACCTGCCGAGAATACGAAAAACAACGTTTTCAGGTTATGTTGTGGAAATTTTGGCTTCGGTTTTGTGACTCTTTTGCTCCTAAATGTGGTTGGATAACATGTCTTTTGATGCTTACTCTTTGAGCCTCAAATCCATGAGTTTAAATGCATGATAGCTACATGTTTGTGTCTTGTGTATGTCATGTTGAGTCTTTAAATGTGCCTAACTTTTGCTTGAGTCATATGTTAACTTGAAGTTTTCTTATTCTTGTTTTTCCAAGTATTTGAATCTTGCATTCACTTTGTCTTGCTTGATCTATGCTCCATGAAATCGATTTTGGCCTAAAACTTGAGGAACTAAATGTCCAAGCCACCTA
The DNA here is from genome assembly GCF_037176805.1 of Vigna unguiculata. Taxonomy (NCBI): domain Eukaryota; kingdom Viridiplantae; phylum Streptophyta; class Magnoliopsida; order Fabales; family Fabaceae; genus Vigna; species Vigna unguiculata. Next base: position 23,459,521 of record NC_140800.1, on the reverse strand, counting down.
AAACTCTTTCTCACCATTTTATGAAACTAGTTGTGGAAAGAAGAAAATTTTGCACCAATATTTGCCTAAAAACCGAGAGCAATCTTGCTCCTTGGTGAACTAAAAGTGTGTTTTTCACTAGGTGTTATGCTACTAGTTTTTCATACTTGAGAATTGGGTGATATTGGCTAATTAGTTCCATGCTTTAACTTGGTTATGATCTTTCTTGGTGTATGCATGATTTAAGACTTGAAGATGTTTGTTAAGTGCTTTCCATAGAGTTTTTAAAATGTGCTTTTCTTGTTTTAGTCTTGTTAAAAGTTTTGTCTCAAACTTTTCTTCTTTAGAGTTTAGCTTTCCTTGTTTTTGTGCTTTTCTTGGTTGTCACTAGGTGTTCTTTGTTTTGTCTTAGTAGTTTTCTTTTCTTGAAACTCTTGGGATGTTGTGGCCGAATCACTTGTCTTGCATTTGAAAGGTTTTGAACAAGTTTTTAAAAGTGTTTGCTTCACTCTTTTGGTGGATTTTGAGTGCTAGCCTTGCCTTGTTACTTTGGGAGAGTGATCTAAACACTTGGGTTACATTTTGGGTTGGATTTGGTCTCGGTTTTCATGTTGTCTAACCTCTAATCCATTTATTTTGTCTCGGATTTGAGTGTTTTTGTTGTAGGAATCATGGCAAGTTCATCAAATGCACCTACACCAAACAAAAACAATACATTGATGAGATTGCTTCGGGATTTGGAGTTGTCTAGGAAGGAGGCCTTTGAATAATTAAGAAAAGACAAGGAGCAAAGTGACCTAAGAATCCAAGAGCACATTCAAAGGCTTGAAGCTAAAGAGCAAGAAAGAGAGGCTAGGAAAAGAGGGCATTCTAGGCGTAACCCATCACAAGAGAAGCAAACTCCAAAGATTCCTAAGTTCTATGGTGGAAGTGATCCAAAAATCTTCCTTGATTGGGAAGCTAAAGTTGATCAAATTTTCAATGAAAATCATGTAAAGGATCAAGCACAAGTTGATCTAGTAGTTTTAGGATTTTTGGAGTATGCCAATACTTGGTGGCATAAAGTTTGTAAGAAATATGACCAAGGGCCACCCGCGGCTTCTTGGATGGACATTAAAACTCTTATGCGCGCTAGATTTGTTCCTCCCTCCTATAGGAAGGAACTTCTTTTGAAGCTCCAAAGGCTTCACCAAGGTTCTATGAGTGTGAGTGAGTACTTTAAAGAATTAGAGTCTCAAATGCGTAGGGTTGAAATAAAAGAAACTAATAAAGAGAAAATAAAAAGATTTGTGAGTGGTCTTAAGAGAGACATAAAAGACCAAGTAGAGTTGTATGAGTACTCTACTCTTGAAAATGTTTTCACACTTGCCCTTGGGATTGAAATTCAATTGAAAAGAAAAAGAAGGGCAAAGAAGAGTTACTCACCCAACCACTACTTTAGTCACTCATGGAAGGGAAAGGATAAAAAGAAACATGATAAGTTCCCTTCTAACTCTCATCAAGAACCACCAAGTAAAAGTAAGTCACCAAGTGATCACATTCACCATTCCACTTCTCAAAGATCAAGTTCCATTAAATGTTTTAAATGTTTGGGTTATAATCACATTGCTTTAAATTGCCCAACCAAAAGGACCATGATCTTAAAGAAGAGTAATGATGTTGAAAGTGAACACTCATCTCCCCATTCTCTTTCAAAAGAATCTTCTTCCTCTAGTAAAACTAAAATTTTTGAGAAAGACCCTATGTTATTAAGGTGCATGATAGGTCAAGATCAAAGTGAGCTTGAGCCAACTCAAAGAGAAAACATTTTTCAATCTAGGTGCAAAATTAACAAATGGGTTTGCTCTCTAATTATTGATGGAGGAAGTAGTACCAATGTAGCTAGTACAAGGTTGGTGGAAAAGCTTAGCTTAGAGACCATTCCTCATGCTAAGCCCTACAAGCTTGCTTGGATAAGTAAAGAGGGAGAAATAGATGTCAATAAACAAGTCCTAATTAACTTCTCTATAGGAAGCTACAAAGATGAGGTGCTATGTGATGTTGTTCCTATGGAAGTCACACATATCTTACTAGGTAGGCCATGGCAATTTGATAAACAAACTTTACATGATGGCTATACCAACCAATACATTTTCTTCAAAAATGGGAAAAAGACAACTTTACTACCTCTATCACCTCAAGAAGTTAATAAGGATAGAAATATAATAAGAAAAGATAAAGAAGAAAAAGAAAAGGGGCAAGCTTTCACCAAGGTTTTACTTGCCTACAAAAAAATTCTTCCAAAGCAAGATGTGCATCACTCTTCCTTCTTTTCCCAAGCCAAAAAGGAAGGCCCAAAGCATAAGCAAGAGAGGAAGAGTAGTCTACAAAATAAAGATGGCCTAACCAAAGCTAGGGGTAATACCCTTAGAAAGGATGGAACAAAAGCTCATAAAAGGGAGGCGCAAATCCTCCCCTAAATCAAGTCAAGTTCCATCCACAAAGGCTTCAAGAATTTGTGGTCAAATTCTCTCCAAGAAGGGGAGGATGATGAAGGATTGACCCCAACCAAGGATGAAGGCACATGCTTAAGAAGACTAAGCATGTTTAGAAAGGAAGTTCACTAATCCTTCATCCCTTTCATTTGTGTTTGTTATTTTTGATTCCCTAAGTTGACTTAGTTGAATCAACTTTAGTTGACTTGTTGACCTTTGACTAGGTTTGACTTGTTGACTATAGTTGACTTGACTTAAGCCAACATGCTAATCTATGTTTATTTGCTTTGTAGGTTAATTAGGAGTAAGAAAGCAATGCTAGGTGGCGCATGGTGATTGGGGAGCATAAATGATGTGGAGGAGAGAGTAAAGCAAAGGCATAAAGCATAAAGTAAAAGCCATAAAACAAGTGTACCTATGTACCTTTGGTCTCCTTTGTTTTTGGCACACTTTGGCCACTTTTTGGAGACATATGAGACACATTCTTTGTCTCCTTTTGTGCTAGAACGAAATTAGCCTTGCACACACAATGGTTGGCTCTTTTGTCTCTCATTTTTGTAACCTTATTTGACCTAGTTTCTAGAAGCTTGGATTAGGTTTTTGTAGAGACATCCTTAGGTATCTTTTATTTGCTTAGAGGCCCCTAAACTCTTCTATATAAGGGGTGCTCCTAGACATGTAAAAGGGTTGAACATTTTGAAGTAAAAACACTCTTGTGTCTCAACCATTTGTGAGAGTTTCCTCCCTTGGGAGTGAATACTTTTAAGCCTTATCTTGCATAGCAAGTGGCGGCACACATCCACTCATCTTCAAGGTTGCCATGGCTTATAGCCTAGCCTTGTAGTGGCGTGCTTCTCACATTTTTACCATTCCTTTCCTTTCCATTTTATGTTTTCTTCTTCCTTTAATTGTTCTTGGTTTTCTATGATTTATGTGCTTTCCATTGCCTTTTCATTTTGAATCAATCCATCATCTTCTTCTTTTGAGCTTTGTGAAAGGAACCTTCACATCTAGATAGCTTGCTATCTTAATGTCCAGTGGGGATTTCACTTAGCTTTCTTAATCAACTCACTCCATATTCAATAATCTTGAAAAGGAACAAGATAATCCTTCATCATTTGGTATCTAGAGCTTTGGTTGTCCTTGAATATGGTGTTTTCATGTTCTAACCTTGTCTTGTGTAGCTATCTTTGAATGGTCCACATAAAAACAGTGCTGGCAGCAACGTGTGCGTTTTTGAAAAAAATACTGCAGCTAGCTCAGTGGTCCAAAATTATCGTTCTTTATAACAAAAGAAAGCTCTGTGAGTCTAGTTTCAAACAAAAAAAGAATTAACACATTTGGAGTTCGGTGGAGAGAGATATGATCAAATGAGTGAGCAAAGGTCAGAGCTGCCGAGAATACGAAAAACAACGTTTTCAGGTTATGTTGTGGCAATTTTGGCTTCGGTTTTGTGACTCTTTTGCTCCTAAATGTGGTTGGATAACATGTCTTTTGATGCTTACTCTTTGAGCCTCAAATCCATGAGTTTAAATGCATGATAGCTACATGTTTGTGTCTTTGTGTATGTCATGTTGAGTCTTTAAATGTGTCTAAGTTTTGCTTGAGTCATATGTCATGTGTCTTTGCGTTTTCTTATTCTTGTTTCTTAGTATTTGAGCTATTGCATGAGATCTATGCCTTTTGTTGTAGCATGCTCCTTGAAATTGATTTTGACCTAATTTTTAAGGAACTAAGTGTTCAAGACACCCTAAAATATCTTTCTCATCATCTTAAGTACCTAGTTTTGAAAAGAAAAATTATTTTCATGACCAAAAACAGTTTGGCCGAGAGCTAATGTGTTGCTTGGTGAATCCATTTGGCCAATTTTACTAGGTGTTATGCTACCAAATTTTATACTTGGATTTTGGGTGATATTGGCAAATTAGTTCCATGCTTTAACTTGGTTATGATCTTTCTTGGTGTATGCATAATTTGAGGTATAATCTTGGCTTCTTCAAATGCTTTCCATAGAGTTTTTAAAAGTGTTTTTCATTGCTTTAGTCTTGTTCAAGTTTTGTTTTTAAAACAAAATTTCCTTAGAAGTTAAACTTTCTTGTTTTTGTGCTTTTCTTGCTTGTCACTAGGTGTTCTTTGTTGTGTCTTAGTAGTTTTCTTTTCTTGAAACTCTTGGGATGTTGTGGCCGAATCACTTGTCTTGCATTTGAAAGGTTTTGAACAAGTTTTTAAAAGTGTTTGCTTCACTCCTTTGGTGGATTTTGAGTGCTAGCCTTGCCTTGTTACTTTGGGAGAGTGATCTAAACACTTGGGTTGCAATTTGGGTTGGATTTGGTCTCGATTTTCATGTTGTCTAACCCCTAATCCATTTATTTTGTCTCGGATTTGAGTGTTTTTGTTGTAGGAATCATGGCAAGTTCATCAAATGCACCTACACCAAACAAAAACAATACATTCATGAGATTGCTTCGAGATTTGGAGTTGTCTAGGAAGGAGGCCTTTGAACAATTAAGAAAAGACAAGGAGCAAAGTGACCTAAGAATCCAAGAGCACATTCAAAGGCTTGAAGCTAAAGAGCAAGAAAAAGAGGCTAGGAAAAGAGGGCATTCTAGGCGCAACCCATCACAAGAGAAGCAAACTCCAAAGATTCCTAAGTTCTATGGAGGAAGTGATCCCAAAGTCTTCCTTGATTGGGAAGCTAAAGTTGATCAAATTTTCAATGAAAATCATGTAAAGGATCAAACACAAGTTGATCTAGTAGTTTTAGGATTTTTGGAGTATGCCAATACTTGGTGGCATAAAGTTTGTAAGAATTATGACCAAGGGCCACCCGCGGCTTCTTGGATGGACATTAAAACTCTTATGCACGCTAGATTTTTTCCTCCCTCCTATAGGAAGGAACTTATTATGAAGCTACAAAGGCTTCACCAAGGTCCTTTGAGTGTGAGTGAATACTTTAAAGAATTAGAGTCTCAAATGCGTAGGGTTGAAATAAAAGAAACTAACAAAGAAAAAATAAAAAGATTTGTGAGTGGTCTTAGGAGTGACATACAAGACCAAGTAGAGTTGTATTAGTACTCCACTCTTGAAAATGTTTTCACACTTGCCCTTGGGATTGAAATTCAATTGAAAAGAAAAAGAAGGGCAAGGAAGAGTTACTCACCCAACCACTACTTTAGTCACTCTTGGAAGGGAAAGGATAAAAAGAAACATGATAAGTTTCCTTCTAACTCTCATCAAGAACCACTAAGTAAAAGTAAGTCACCAAGTGATGCCATTCACCATTCCACTTCTTGAAGATCAAGTTCCATTAAATGTTTTAAATGTTTGGGTTATAATCACATTGCTTTAAATTGCCCAACCAAGAGGACCATGATCTTAAAGAAGAATAATAATGTTGAAAGTGCACACTCATCTCCCCATTCTCTTTCAAAAGATTCTTCTTCCTCTAGTAAAACTAAAATTTTTGAGAAAGACCCTATGTTATTAAGGCGCATGATAGGTCAAGATCAAAGTGAGCTTGAGCCAACTCAAAGAGAAAACATTTTTCAATCTAGATGCAAAATTAACAAATGGGTTTGCTCTCTAATTATTGATGGAGGAAGTAGTACCAATGTAGCTAGCACAAGGTTGGTGGAAAAGCTTAGCTTAGAGACCATTCCTCATGCTAAGCCCTACAAGCTTGCTTGGATAAGTAAAGAGGGAGAAATAGATGTCAATAAACAAGTCCTAATTAACTTTTCTATAGGAAGCTACAAAGATGAGGTGCTATGTGATGTTGTTCCCATGGAAGTCACACATATCTTACTAGGTAGGCCATGGCAATTTGATAAACAAACTTTACATGATGGCCATACCAACCAATACATTTTCTTCAAAAATGGGAAAAAGACAACTTTACTACCTCTATCACCTCAAGAAGTTAATAAGGATAGAAATATAATAAGAAATGATAAAGAAGAAAAAGAAAAGGAGCAAGCTTTCACCAAGGTGTTACTTGCCTACAAAAAATTCTTCCAAAGCAAGATGTGCATCACTCGTCCTTCTCTTCCCAAGCCAAAAAGGAAGGCCCAAAGCATAAGCAAGAGAGGAAGAGTAGCCTAGAAAATAAAGATGGCCTAACCAAAGCTAGGGGTCATACCCTTAGAAAGGATGGAATAAAAGCTCTTAAAAGGGAGACGCAAATCCTCCCCCAAATCAAGTCAAGTTCCATCCAGAAAGGCTTAAAGAATTTGTGGTCAAATTCTCTCCAAGAAGGGGAGGATGATGAAGGATTAACCCCAACCAAGGATGGAGACACATGCTTAAGAAGACTAAGCATGTTTAGAAAGGAAGTTCACTAATCCTTCATCCCTTTCATTTGTGTTTGTTATTTTTTATTCCCTAAGTTGACTTAGTTGAATCAACTTTAGTTGACTTGTTGACCTTTGACTAGGTTTGACTTGTTGACTATAGTTGACTTGACTTAAGCCAACATGCTAATCTATGTTTATTTGCTTGGTAGGTTAATTAGGAGTAAGAAAGCAATGCTAGGTGGTGCATGGTGATTGGGGAGCATAAATGATGTGGAGGAGGAAGTAAAGCAAAGACATAAAGCATAAAGAAAAAGGCATAAAGCAAGTGTACCTATATACCTTTGGTCTCCTTTGAAATTAGCACACTTTGGCCACTTTTTGGAGACATATGAGACACATTCTTTGTCTCTTTTTGTGCTAGAACGAAATTAGCCTTGCACACACCATAGTTGACTCTTTTGTCTCTCATTTTTTGTAACCTTATTTGACCTAGTTTCTAGAAGCTTGGATTAGGTTTTTGTAGAGACATCCTTAGGTATCTTTTATTTGCTTAGAGGCCCCTAAACTCTTCTATATAAGGGGTGCTCCTAGACATATAAAAGGGTTGAACATTTTGAAGTAAAAACACTCTTGTGTCTCAACCATTTGTGAGAGTTTCCTCCCTTGGGAGTGAATACTTTTAAGCCTTATCTTGCATAGGAAGTGGCGGCACACATCCACTCATCTTCAAGGTTGTCGTGGCTTCTAGCCTAGCCTTGTAGTGGCGTGCTTCTCACATTTTTACCATTTCTTTCCATTTTCATTTTATGTTTTCTTCTTCCTTTAATTGTCCTTGGTTTTCTATGGTTTATGTGCTTTCCATTTCCTTTTTGTTTTGAATCAATCCATCATCTTCTTCTCTTGAGCTTTATGAAAGGAACCTTCACATCTAGATAGCTTGCTATCTTAATGTCCAGTGGGGATTTTACTTAGCTTTCTTAAACAACTCACACCATATTCAATAATCTTAAAAAGAAACAAGATAATCCTTCATCATTTGGTATCTAGAGCTTTGGTTGTCCTTGAATATGGTGTTTTCATGTTCTAACCTTGTCCTGTGTAGCTATCTTTGAATGGTCCACATAAAAACAGTGCTGGCAGCAACGTGTGCGTGTTTGAAAAGAAAACTGCAGCTAGCTCAGTGGTCCAAAAGTAACGTTCTTTATATCAAAAGAAAGCTTTGTGAGTCTAGTTTCCAACAAAAAAAGAATTAACGCATTTCAAGTTCTGTGGAGTGAGTTATGATCAAATGAGTGAGCAAAGGTCAGAGTTGCCGAGAATACGAAAAACAACGTTTTCAGGTTATGTTGTGGCAATTTTGGCTTCGGTTTTGTCACTCTTTTGCTCCTAAATGTTGTTGGATAACATGTCTTTTGATGCTTAGTCTTTGAGCCTCAAATCCATGAGTTTAAATGCATGATAGCTACATGTTTGTGTCTTTGTGTATGTCATGTTGAGTCTTTAAATGTGTCTAACTTTTGTTTGAGTCTCTTGTCATATGCTTCTTTGAGTTTTCTTGTTCTTGTTTCTAAGTATTTGAGCTGTTGAATGAGATCTATGCCTTTTGTTGTAGCATGCTCCTTGAAATTGATTTTGACCTAATTTTTAAGGAACTAAGTGTTCAAGACACCCTAAAACATCCTTCTCATCATTTTAAGTACCTAGTTTTGAAAAGAAAAAGTGTTTTCAAGACCAAAAACAGTTTGGCCGAGAGCTTTTACAATGCTTGGTGAATCCATTTGGCAATTTTTACTAGGTGTTATGCTACCAAATTTTATACTTGGATTTTGGGTGATATTGGCAAATTAGTTCCATGTTTTGACTTGGTTATGATCTTTCATGGTGTATGCATGATTTGAGGTATAATCTTAGCTTGTTCAAATGCTTTCCATAGAGTCCTTAAAAGTGCTTTTCATTGTTTTAGTCTTGTTCAAAGTTTTGTCTCAAACTTTTCTTCTTTAGAGTTTAGCTTTCCTTGTTTTTGTGCTTTTCTTGCTTGTCACTAGGTGTTCTTTGTTTTGTCTTAGTAGTTTTATTTTCTTGAAACTCTTAGGATGTTGTGGCCGAATCACTTGTATTGCATTTGAAAGGTTTTGAACAAGTTTTGAAAAGTGTTTGCTTCACTCCTTTGGTGGATTTTGAGTGCTAGCCTTGCCTTGTTACTTTGGGAGAGTGATCTAAACACTTGGGTTACATTTTGGGTTGGAATTGGGTCTCAGTTTTCATGTTGTCTAACCTCTAATCCATTTATTTTGTCTCGGATTTGAGTGTTTTTGTTGTAGGAATCATGGCAAGTTCATCAAATGCACCTACACCAAACAAAAACAATACATTGATGAGATTGCTTCAGGATTTGGAGTTGTCTAGGAAGGAGGCCTTTGAACAATTGAGAAAAGACAAGGAGCAAAGTGACCTAAGAATCCAAGAGCACATTCAAAGGCTTGAAGCTAGGGAGAAAGAAAGAGAGCCTAGGAAAAGAGGGCATTCTAGGCGCAACCCATCACAAGAGAAGCAAACTCCAAAGATTCCTAAGTTCTATGTGGACGTGATCCCAAAATCTTCCTTGATTGGGAAGCTAAAGTTGATCAAATTTTCATTGAAATTCATGTAAAGGATCAAGCACAAGTTGATCTAGTAGTTTTAGGATTTTTGGAGTATGCCAATTCTTGGTGGCATAAGGTTTGTAAGAATTATGACCAAGGGCCACCCGCGGCTTCTTGGATGGACATTAAAACTCTTATGCGCGCTAGATTTGTTCCTCCCTCCTATAGGAAGGAACTTATTTTGAAGCTCCAAAGGCTTCACCAAGGATCTATGAGTGTGAGTGAATACTTTAAAGAATTAGAGTCTCAAATGCGTAGGGTTGAAATAAAAGAAACTAACAAAGAGAAAATAAAAAGATTTGTGAGTGGTCTTAGGAGAGACATAAAAGACCAAGTAGAGTTGTATGAGTACTCCACTCTTGAAAATGTTTTCACACTTGTCCTTGGGATTGAAATTCAATTGAAAAGAAAAAGAAGGGCAAAGAAGAGTTACTCACCCAACCACTACTCTAGTCACTCATGGAAGGGAAAGGATAAAAAGAAACATGATAAATTCCCTTCTAACTCTCATCAAGAACCACCATGTAAAAGTAAGTCACCAAGTGATGCCATTCACCATTCCACTTCTCAAAGATCAAGTTCCATTAAATGTTTTAAATGTTTGGGTTATAATCACATTGCTTTAAATTGCCCAACCAAAAGGACCATGATCTTAAAGAAAAGTAATGATGTTGAAAGTGAACACTCATCTCCCCATTCTCTTTCAAAAGAATCTTCTTCCTCTAGTAAAACTAAATTTTTTGAGAAAGACCCTATGTTATTAAGGCGCATGATAGTTCAAGATCAAAGTGACCAAGAACAATTAAAGGAAGAAGAAAACATAAAATGAAAAGGAAAGAAATGGTAAAAATGTGAGAAGCACGTGATGAAGGATTATCTTGTTCCTTTTTAAGATTATTGAATATGGTGTGAGTTGATTAAGAAAGCTAAGATAAATCCCCACTGGACATTAAGATAGCAAGCTATCTAGATGTGAAGGTTCCTTTCATAAAGCTCAAAAGAAGAAGATGATGGATTGATTCAAAATGAAAAGGCAATGGAAAGCACATAAATCATAGAAAACCAAGAACAATTAAAGGAAGAAGAAAACATAAAATGGAAAGGGAAGAAATGGTAAAAATGTGAGAAGCACGCCACAACAAGGCTAGGCTAGAAGCCATGGCAACCTTGAAGATGAGTGGATGTGTGTCGCCACTTGCTATGCAAGATAAGGCTTAAAAGTATTCACTCCCAAGGGAGAAAACTCTCACAAATGGTTGAGACACAAGAGTGTTTTTACTTCAAAATGTTCAACCCTTTTACATGTCTAGGAGCACCCCTTATATAAAAGAGTTTAGGGGTCTCTAAGCAAATAAAAGATACCTAAGGATGTCTCTACAAAAACCTAACCCTAGCTTCTAGAAACTAGGTCAAATAAGGTTACAAAAATGAGAGACAAAAGAGCTAACTATGGTGTGTGCAAGGCTAATTTCGTTCTAGCACAAAAGGAGACAAAGAATGTGTCTCATATGTCTCCAAAAAGTGGTCAAAGTGTGCTAAAAACAAAGGAGACCAAAGGTACATAAGTACACTTGCTTCATGCCTTTTACTTTATGCTTTATGCCTTTGCTTTACTCTCTCCTCCACATCATTTATGCTCCCCAATCACCATGCGCCACCTAGCATTGCTTTCTTACTCCTAATTAACCTACAAAGCAAATAAACATAGATTAGCATGTTGGCTTAAGTCAAGTCAACTATAGTCAACAAGTCAAACCTAGTCAAAGGTCAACAAGTCAACTAAAGTTGATTCAACTAAGTCAACTTAGGGAATCAAAAATAACAAACATAAATGAAAGGGATGAAGGATTAGTGAACTTCCTTTCTAAACATGCTTAGTCTTCTTAAGCATGTGCCTTCATATTTGGTTGGTGTCAATCCTTCATCATCCTCCCCTTCTTGGAGAGAATTTGACCACAAATTCTTTAAGCCTTTGTAGATGGAGCTTGACTTGATTTGGGGGAGGTTTTGCGCCTCCTTTTTATGAGCTCTTGTTCCATCTTTTCTAAGGGTACTACCCCTAGCTTTGGTTAGGCCATCCCTCTTTTCTAGACCACTATTCTTCTCATGCTTGCGCATTGGGTCTTCCTTTTGAGCCTTGCAAGAGAAGAAAGAATGGTGATGTCCATCTTGCTTTGAAAATATTTTTTTAGAGGCAAGTAACACTTTGGAGATAACTTGCTCTTTTTCTTTTTCATCTTTTCTCTTATCTTTCACTTTATTTTGGTCATCATTTGCTTGATTGGGTGAGAGAGGTAGGAGTGTGAACTTCTTGCCTTGGAAGGAGAAAGCATAGGTGTTAGCATGGCCATCATAAAAGACTTTTCTATCAAATTGCCATGGCCTACCTAACAAAATATGAGTTTCTTCCATAGGCACAACATCACATAACACCTCATCTTTAAAATTTCCAATTGAAAAGTTAATGAGGACTTGTTGAGTTACTTTAATGTCTTCTTTCTTAAGCCATGATAGCTTGTAGGGCTTGGCATGAGGGATAGTTTTCAAGCCAAGCTTGTCCACAACCCTTGTGCTAGCCACATTTACACAACTTCCATTATCTATGAGGAGGGGACATAGTTTGTCTTTGATATGACACCTTGAATGAAAAAGGTTTTGTCTTTGAGAAGGGTCAAGTTCCTTGGAAACTTGTCTTAGTTGGTGCCTTATCATTAACAATCCACCTTCAAGGGGTTTAATCCTTTCACTTGAAGAAGAAGTGTGGGAAGAAGTACTTTTGGGGGAAGGGGGAAAAGAATGTTCACTCTCTACTTCTTTTTTAAGGTTTAAGGCCATGGTTCTTTTGGTGGGACAATTTGAAGCTATGTTCCCATATCCCAAACACTTAAAACATTTTATAGAACTTGTCCTTGTACCTTGAGAAGAATTAGGAGTTTCATTAGAAGGCCTAGACGAATTAGTCCTAGGAGATGGGTCTTTGGAACTCTTGAGTGGTGATTTATCATGTTTTCTTTCTTTATCTTTCCAAGTACTAGAATAGTAGTCATTGTATGAACCACTCCTCTTGGCCTCTTTTTTCTTTTGCAATTGAGTTTCAACTTTGATGGCCAAATGTAAAACTTTGTCAAGAGAGGAGTACTCATATAACTCTACTAAATCTTGTATGTCCCTCCTTAACCCACTCACAAATCTAGCTACCTTTTCCTCTTCACTTTCAAATTGGAGTCCTACTTTTAGAAGTATGGACTCCATTAACTTGTAATATTCATCCACACACATGGACCCTTGTTGAAGCCTTTGGAGCTTCAAAAGAGTCTCCCTCCTATAGTAGGAAGGAACAAATCTAGCGCGCATCAAATTTTTAAGGTCCCTCCAAGAAGTCGCGAGTGACTCTTGGTTAATATTGTCCATACATAATTGATGCCACCAAGTCATGGCATAATCCTCAAACTCTAAGACTACCAAATCTACTTGCTTTTGATGACTAACTACATGAATGGTAAAAATTTGGTCCACTTTTTGTTCCCACTCAATGTAGATGTTTGGGTCATTTTCTCCTTTGAACTTAGGAATCTTTGGAGTTTGCTTCTCTTGTGATGGTTTGCGCCTAGAATGCCCTCTTTTCCTAGCCTCTCTTTCTTGCTCCTTAGCTTCAAGCCTTTCTTTGAATGTGCTCTTGGATTCTTAGGTCACTTTGCTCCTTGTCCTTTCTCAATTGTTCAAAGGCCTCCTTCCTAGACAACTCCAAATCCCGAAGCAATCTCATCAATGTATTGTTTTTGTTTGGTGTAGGTGCATTTGATGAACTTGCCATGATTCCTACAACAAAAACACTCAAATCCGAGACAAAATAAATGGATTCGGGGTTAGACAACATGAAAATCGAGACCAAATCCAACCCAAAATGCAACCCAAGTGTTTAGATCACACTCCCAAAGTAACAAGGCAAGGCTAGCACTCAAAATCCACCAAAGGAGTGAAGCAAACACTTTTAAAAACTTGTTCAAAACCTTTCAAATGCAAGACAAGTGATTCGGCCACAACATCCCAAGAGTTTCAAGAAAAGAAAACTACTATGACACAACAAAGAACACCTAGTGACAAGCAAGAAAAACACAAAAACAAGAAAGTTTAACTTCTAAGGAAATTTTGTTTTAAAGACAAAACTTCAACAAGACTAAAGCAATGAAAAACACTTTTAAAGACTCTATGGAAAGCATTTGAACAAGCCAAGATTATACCTCAAATTATGCATACACCAAGAAAAATCATAACGAAGTTAAAGCATGGAACTAATTTGCCAATATCACCCAAAATCCAAGTATAAAATTTGGTAGCATAACACCTAGTAAAAATGGCCAAATGGATTCACCAAGCAACACATTAGCTCTCGGCCAAACTGTTTTTGGTCATGAGAATAATTTTTCTTTTCAAAACTAGGTACTTAAGATGATGAGAATGATATTTTAGGGTGTCTTGAACACTTAGTTCCTTAAAAATTAGGTCAAAATCAATTTCAAGGAACATGCTACAACAAAAGGCATAGATCTCATGCAATAGCTCAAATACATAGAAACAAGAATAAGAAAACTCAAAGAAGCATATGACATATGACTCAAGCAAAAGTTAGACACATTTAAAGACTCAAATGACATACACAAAGACATAAACATGTAGCTATCATGCATTTAAACTCATGGATTTGAGGCTCAAAGACTAAGCATCCAAAGACATGTTATCCAACCACATTTAGGAGTAAGAAGAGTAACAAAAACAGTAGCCAAAACTGCCCAACATAACCTGAAAAACGTTGATTCGCGGTGATCTTGGCAGCTCTGACCTTTGCTCACTATTTCAATCATAACTCTCTCCACAGAACTCCAAATGCATTGGTTCTTTTTTTGTTAGAAACTAGACTCACAGAGCTTTCTTTTGACATCAAGAACGTAATTTTTGGACCACTGAGCAGGTGCAGTTTAATCTTTTAAAATCGTGAACAGTTTCTGCCAGCATTGTTTTTATGTGGACTATTCAAAGATAGCTACACAAGACAAGGTTAGAACATGAAAAACACCATATTCAAGATAACCTAGGCTCTAGATACCAAATGATGAAGGATTATCTTGTTCCTTTTTAAGATTATTGAATATGGTGTGAGTTGATTAAGAAAGCTAAGTGAAATCTCCACTGGACATTAAGATAGCAAGCTATCTAGATGTGAAGGTTCCTTTCATAAAGCTCAAAAGAAGAAGATGATGGATTGATTCAAAATGAAAAGGCAATGGAAAGCACATAAATCATAGAAAACCAAGAACAATTAAAGGAAGAAGAAAACATAAAATGGAAAGGGAAGAAATGGTAAAAATGTGAGAAGCACGCCACAACAAGGCTAGGCTAGAAGCTATGGCAACCTTGAAGATGAGTGGATGTGTGCCGCCACTTCCTATGCAAGATAAGGCTTAAAAGTATTCACTCCCAAGGGAGGAAACTCTCACAAATGGTTGAGACACAAGAGTGTTTTTACTTCAAAATGTTCAACCCTTTTACATATCTAGGAGCACCCCTTATATAGAAGAGTTTAGGGGTCTCTAAGCAAATAAAAGATACCTAAGGATGTCTCTACAAAAACCTAACCCTAGCTTCTAGAAACTAGGTCAAATAATGTTACAAAAATGAGAGACAAAAGAGCCAACTTTTACTTTATGCTTTATGCCTTTGCTTTACTCTCTCCTCCACATCATTTATGCTCCCCAATCACCATGCGCCACCTAGCATTGCTTTCTTACTCCTAATTAACCTACAAAGCAAATAAACATAGATTAGCATGTTGGCTTAAGTCAAGTCAACTATAGTCAACAAGTCAAACCTAGTCAAAGGTCAACAAGTCAACTAAAGTTGATTCAACTAAGTCAACTTAGGGAATCAAAAATAACAAACATAAATGAAAGGGATGAAGGATTAGTGAACTTCCTTTCTAAACATGCTTAGTCTTCTTAAGCATTGGCCTTCATATTTGGTTGGTGTCAATCCTTCATCAGATCATTATTAGCTTGAGTGGATCATTAATAGCTTTAAGTGGGTTGTAATTGAAATTTATATGTCTTTTGTCATTCTGATGGTTAAAGCTCCTATATAAGCTGAACCACTTTCATCAATGAAAGCAAGTTGCGTTTTCTTCAGAAAATATCAGAGTTTTATTTCTTCTATCTTAGTGAGAGTGATTCTCCTAAGTTCTTGACTGATTCAAGAATCCCTGAGTTTTGTCAAAGGTCCTTTATCACTATGTGTGTTTAAACTCTTAGGCTTATCTTCCATTCTTGGAAGTGTGATGTCGATCATGTTTTTGTATTTGCTAAAGGACCCTTATGAACTCCTATTTAAAGGGTGCTCCTTGTCTTGTAAAAGGGTTGATCATTTTGTTATAAACTTTGTGCATTCAACCACCAATTTTCGTGAGCTCTCCTTCCTAGAAGTGAACTCACCTTTGCCTTATCTTGCTTGCAAGTGGCAGCACCATCACTCATCTCTAGGGCTTGGTTGGCTTAGATCCCCCCCTATGAGTGGCGTGCTTCTTCCATTCTTCATCTTCTATGCTTTCCATTTTTATTGTTTTTTTCATTTTGCTCTTTAGTGTTGTTATTGCCGTGTGTGTTTAAGCTTGAATCCAACTATCTTCTTCCTTTCATGAGCTTGAGAAATGAACCTTCACATCTAGATAGCATGCTATTTTAATGTCTAGTGGGAATTTTCAAAAAGCTTTCTTAAACAACTTCACCATATTCATAACTCTAAAAGGAAACAAGATAATCCTTCATCATTTATTATGCATTTGGTCCGTCGATAAGAAGCAAATTCGTCAAACGCAATGCATGGAATTATTTATTGTTACATATCAAGGTGGGGTACTATTGCCAAGAAATGTTATCGACGGATTGCAACCATTGGAAAGTAACAAATATCAAGTTGAATTTGATCCTAGAAAAAGAGAATTAGTTTCAACTTGTGAAAAGATAAAAGTCCTTCACAAGATCATAATAAACTTACATTAAAACTAGTGTCTTAAGATTCGGGACAAATCTTCTCGAAAAAGGAGGGTATGATGTGAATTGCATATGGGTCAAATGGAGGATGACTAATGCGTCGTGTTGATGCAATTTCTTTTATTTAAATAAGGGCCCAATGCTTTCTAAAATTGGCTGACCAAATTGTGTTTGTGCTTAACCAATTAATGGGCTTTAGTTTTGCTTTATCTTCAAGTTGAAATAAGGGTCCATATGACAACTTAAGAACCAACCTTTGGAAGATCAAGAGGACCTTTGCTCAAAGTTTGTGGATGACTTTTGGTAGCCTTAAATTCAGTTACAATCCACCATTAAGTAGCGGATCGTTATTAGCTTGAGTGGATCATTAATTAATAGCTTTAAGCAGGTTGATATTGAAATTTATGTGTCTTTTGTAACTCTGATAGTTAAAGCTCCTATATAAGTTGAACCATTTTCATCAATGAAGGCAAGCTGAGTTTTATTCAGAAAATAAACGAGTTTTATCTCAACTATCTTAGTGAGAGTGATTCTCCTAAGTTCTTGAGTGATTCAAGAATCCATGAATTTAATCAAAGGTCCTTTATCCCTTTGTGTGTTTCAACTCTTAGGCTTATCTTCCATTCTTGGAAGTGTGATGTCTATCAATTTTCGTTCCATCTTCTTTTATGTTTCCATTTTCTCGTTTTAAGTAATATCTCAAATTTCTTGCTTGTTAGCATTCCAACAATGATAGATCAGTCAAATGAATCGAATCATGTGGATTCACGTCATTTGGTATTCAGAGCCTGGATATCTAGATCTGGAGAAGGAAAGGAAGTTTATTATACAAAGTGTTGAACCGAAAGCCCTCCATGTTTAGTTGCATTCGATTACGGAAGCGAAAACAATGTTGTGAGCCAAAGATTGGTGGAGAAAGTCCAGTTACCAGCAACCTTTCATTTGGATCAAGCATGGATCAAATTCAGTACATGGCAATGTGTGAAAGAAGTATTATGTGATATTGCTCCCATGGACTCATGTCATCTTCTTTTGGGATGGGCATGGCTTCGTTTTAAAACACTCCATCTTGATGAATGTTCCCTTTATTTGAGGCATGAGGGACATCAAAAGAAATAGAAGTTTATGACACCAAGATAAGTCAGTAAGGATCAAAATAGGCTGAAGGAGAAAACAGAAAAATAAAGAGTAGAAAAAGAAGTAATATAAAATGCAGAAGGAAGGGAAAATAAAGAAAAAGAAATGGAACTAGAGAAAAATATGATGAAAAGTTTATTCGTTAGTGGTTTTTCTTCGACAGTTTGTGATGTCATTTTACAGGAACAAAAGGATAAGCATGTGAATGAAACACACCAACTTCCATGTTTAAAAAGGAAGCTTGTTCATAGTGCTTTATTATGCATTTGGTCCGTCGATTAGAAGCAAATTCGTCAAACACAATGCATGGAATTATTTATTGTTACATATCAAGGTGGGGTACTGTTGCTAAGAAATGTTATCAACGGATTGCAACCATTGGAAAGTAACAAATATCAAGTTGAATTTGATCCTGGAAAAAGAGAATTAGTTTCAACTTGTGAAAAAATAAAAGTCCTTCACAAGATCATAATAAACTTACATTAAAACTAGTGTCTTAAGATTCGGGACAAATCTTCTCAAAGAAGGAGGGTATGATGTGAATTGCATATGGGTCAAATGGAGGATGACTAATGCGTCGTGTTGATGCAATTTCTTTTATTTAAATAAGGGCCCAATGCTTTCTAAAATTGGAAGACCAAATTGTGTTTGTGCTTGAGCAATTAATGGGCTTTAGTTTTGCTTTATCTTCAAGTTGAAATAAGGGTCCATATGCCAACTAAAGAACCAACCTTTGGAAGATCAAGAGGACCGTTGCTCAAAATTTGTGGATGACTTTTGGTAGCCTTAATTTCAGTTACAATCAACCATTAAGTAGCAGATCGTTATTAGCTTGAGTGGATCATTAATTAATAACTTTAAGCAGGTTGATATTGAAATGTATGTTTCTTTTTGTATTTTTGATGGTTAAAGCTCCTATATAAGTTGAACCATTTTCATCAATGAAGGCAAGCTGAGTTTTATTCAGAAAATAAACGAGTTTTATCTCATCTATCATAGTGAGAGTGATTCTCCTAAGTTCTTGAGTGATTCAAGAATCCATGAGTTTAATCAAAGGTCCTTTATCCCTTTTGTGTTTCAACTCTTAGGCTTATCTTCCATTCTTGGAAGTGTGATGTCTATCAAATTCCGTTCCATCCTCTTCTATGTTTCCATTTTCTCGTTTTAAGTAAATTCTCAATTTCTTGCTTATTAGCATTCCAACAATGATAGATCAGTCAAATGAATCGAACCATGTGGATTCACAACATTTGGTATTCAGAGACTGGCTATCTAGATCTGGAGAAGGAAAGGAAGTTTATTACACAAAGTGTTTAACCGAAAGCCATCCATGTTTAGTTGCATTCGATTACGGAAGCGAAAACAATATTATGAGCCAAAGATTGGTGGAGAAAGTCCAGTTACCAGCAACCTTTCATCTGGATCAAGCATGGATCAAATTCAGTACATGGCAATGTGTGAAAGAAGTATTATGTGATATTGCTCCCATGGACTCATGTCATCTTCTTTTGGGATGGGCATGGCTTCGTTTTAAAACACTCCATCTTGATGAATGTTCTCTTTATTTGAGGCATGAGGGACATCAAAAGAAATAGAAATTTATGACACCAAGACAAGTCAGTAAGGATCAAAGTAGGCTGAAGGAGAAAACAGAAAAAGAAAGAGTAGAAAAAGAAGTAATATAAAATGCAGAAGGAAGGGAAAATAAAGAAAAAGAAATGGAACTAGAGAAAAATATGATGAAAAGTTTATTCGTCAGTGGTTTTTCATCGACAGTTTGTGATGTCATTTTACAGGAACAAAAGGATAAGCATGTGAATGAAACACACCAACTTCCATGTTTAAAAAGGAAGCTTGTTCATAGTGCTTTATTATGCATTTGGTCCGTCGATTAGAAGCAAATTCGTCGAACACAATGCATGAAATTATTTATTGTTACATATCAAGGTGGGGTACTGTTGCCAACAAATGTTATCAACGGATTGCAACCATTGGAAAGTAACAAATATCAAGTTGAATTTGATCCTGGAAAAAGAGAATTAGTTTCAACTTGTGAAAAAATAAAAGTCCTTCACAAGATCATAATAAACTTACATTAAAACTAGTGTCTTAAGATTCGGGACAAATCTTCTCAAAGAAGGAGGGTATGATGTGAATTGCATATGGGTCAAATGGAGGATGACTAATGCGTCGTGTTGATGCAATTTCTTTTATTTAAATAAGGGCCCAATGCTTTCTAAAATTGGAAGACCAAATTGTGTTTGTGCTTGAGCAATTAATGGGCTTTAGTTTTGCTTTATCTTCAAGTTGAAATAAGGGTCCATATGCCAACTAAAGAACCAACCTTTGGAAGATCAAGAGGACCGTTGCTCAAAATTTGTGGATGACTTTTGGTAGCCTTAATTTCAGTTACAATCAACCATTAAGTAGCAGATCGTTATTAGCTTGAGTGGATCATTAATTAATAACTTTAAGCAGGTTGATATTGAAATGTATGTTTCTTTTTCTATTTTTGATGGTTAAAGCTCCTATATAAGTTGAACCATTTTCATCAATGAAGGCAAGCTGAGTTTTATTCAGAAAATAAACGAGTTTTATCTCATCTATCATAGTGAGAGTGATTCTCCTAAGTTCTTGAGTGATTCAAGAATCCATGAGTTTAATCAAAGGTCCTTTATCCCTTTGTGTGTTTCAACTCTTAGGCTTATCTTCCATTCTTGGAAGTGTGATGTCTATCAAATTCCGTTCCATCCTCTTCTATGTTTCCATTTTCTCGTTTTAAGTAAATTCTCAATTTCTTGCTTATTAGCATTCCAACAATGATAGATCAGTCAAATGAATCGAACCATGTGGATTCACAACATTTGGTATTCAGAGACTGGCTATCTAGATCTGGAGAAGGAAAGGAAGTTTATTACACAAAGTGTTTAACCGAAAGCCATCCATGTTTAGTTGCATTCGATTACGGAAGCGAAAACAATATTATGAGCCAAAGATTGGTGGAGAAAGTCCAGTTACCAGCAACCTTTCATCTGGATCAAGCATGGATCAAATTCAGTACATGCCAATGTGTGAAAGAAGTATTATGTGATATTGCTCCCATGGACTCATGTCATCTTCTTTTGGGATGGGCATGGCTTCGTTTTAAAACACTCCATCTTGATGAATGTTCTCTTTATTTGAGGCATGAGGGACATCAAAAGAAATAGAAATTTATGACACCAAGACAAGTCAGTAAGGATCAAAGTAGGCTGAAGGAGAAAACAGAAAAAGAAAGAGTAGAAAAAGAAGTAATATAAAATGCAGAAGGAAGGGAAAATAAAGAAAAAGAAATGGAACTAGAGAAAAATATGATGAAAAGTTTATTCGTCAGTGGTTTTTCATCGACAGTTTGTGATGTCATTTTACAGGAACAAAAGGATAAGCATGTGAATGAAACACACCAACTTCCATGTTTAAAAAGGAAGCTTGTTCATAGTGCTTTATTATGCATTTGGTCCGTCGATTAGAAGCAAATTCGTCGAACACAATGCATGGAATTATTTATTGTTACATATCAAGGTGGGGTACTGTTGCCAACAAATGTTATCAACGGATTGCAACCATTGGAAAGTAACAAATATCAAGTTGAATTTGATCCTGGAAAAAGAGAATTAGTTTCAACTTGTGAAAAAATAAAAGTCTTTCACAAGATCATAAGAAACTTATATTAAAACTAGTGTCTTAAGATTCGGGACAAATTTTCTCGAAGAAGGAGGGTATGATGTGAATTGCATATGGGTCAAATGGAGGATGACTAATTTGTCGTGTTGATGTTGTTTCTTTTATTTAAATAAGGGCCCAATGCTTTCTAAAATTGGAAGACCAAATTGTGTTTGTGCTTAACCAATTAATGGGCTTTAGTTTTGCTTTATCTTCAAGTTGAAATAAGGGTCCATATGCCAACTAAAGAACCAACCTTTGGAAGATCAAGAGGACCGTTGCTCAAAATTTGTGGATGACTTTTGGTAGCCTTAATTTCAGTTACAATCAACCATTAAGTAGCAGATCGTTATTAGCTTGAGTGGATCATTAATTAATAACTTTAAGCAGGGTGATATTGAAATGTATGTTTCTTTTTGTATTTTTGATGGTTAAAGCTCCTATATAAGTTGAACCATTTTCATCAATGAAGGCAAGCTGAGTTTTATTCAGAAAATAAACGAGTTTTATCTCATCTATCATAGTGAGAGTGATTCTCCTAAGTTCTTGAGTGATTCAAGAATCCATGAGTTTAATCAAAGGTCCTTTATCCCTTTGTGTGTTTCAACTCTTAGGCTTATCTTCCATTCTTGGAAGTGTGATGTCTATCAAATTCCGTTCCATCCTCTTCTATGTTTCCATTTTCTCGTTTTAAGTAAATTCTCAATTTCTTGCTTATTAGCATTCCAACAATGATAGATCAGTCAAATGAATCGAACCATGTGGATTCACAACATTTGGTATTCAGAGACTGGCTATCTAGATCTGGAGAAGGAAAGGAAGTTTATTACACAAAGTGTTTAACCGAAAGCCATCCATGTTTAGTTGCATTCGATTACGGAAGCGAAAACAATATTATGAGCCAAAGATTGGTGGAGAAAGTCCAGTTACCAGCAACCTTTCATCTGGATCAAGCATGGATCAAATTCAGTACATGGCAATGTGTGAAAGAAGTATTATGTGATATTGCTCCCATGGACTCATGTCATCTTCTTTTGGGATGGGCATGGCTTCGTTTTAAAACACTCCATCTTGATGAATGTTCTCTTTATTTGAGGCATGAGGGACATCAAAAGAAATAGAAATTTATGACACCAAGACAAGTCAGTAAGGATCAAAGTAGGCTGAAGGAGAAAACAGAAAAAGAAAGAGTAGAAAAAGAAGTAATATAAAATGCAGAAGGAAGGGAAAATAAAGAAAAAGAAATGGAACTAGAGAAAAATATGATGAAAAGTTTATTCGTCAGTGGTTTTTCATCGACAGTTTGTGATGTCATTTTACAGGAACAAAAGGATAAGCATGTGAATGAAACACACCAACTTCCATGTTTAAAAAGGAAGCTTGTTCATAGTGCTTTATTATGCATTTGGTCCGTCGATTAGAAGCAAATTCGTCGAACACAATGCATGGAATTATTTATTGTTACATATCAAGGTGGGGTACTGTTGCCAACAAATGTTATCAACGGATTGCAACCATTGGAAAGTAACAAATATCAAGTTGAATTTGATCCTGGAAAAAGAGAATTAGTTTCAACTTGTGAAAAAATAAAAGTCTTTCACAAGATCATAAGAAACTTATATTAAAACTAGTGTCTTAAGATTCGGGACAAATTTTCTCGAAGAAGGAGGGTATGATGTGAATTGCATATGGGTCAAATGGAGGATGACTAATTTGTCGTGTTGATGTTGTTTCTTTTATTTAAATAAGGGCCCAATGCTTTCTAAAATTGGAAGACCAAATTGTGTTTGTGCTTAACCAATTAATGGGCTTTAGTTTTGCTTTATCTTCAAGTTGAAATAAGGGTCCATATGCCAACTAAAGAACCAACCTTTGGAAGATCAAGAGGACCGTTGCTCAAAATTTGTGGATGACTTTTGGTAGCCTTAATTTCAGTTACAATCAACCATTAAGTAGCAGATCGTTATTAGCTTGAGTGGATCATTAATTAATAACTTTAAGCAGGGTGATATTGAAATGTATGTTTCTTTTTGTATTTTTGATGGTTAAAGCTCCTATATAAGTTGAACCATTTTCATCAATGAAGGCAAGCTGAGTTTTATTCAGAAAATAAACGAGTTTTATCTCATCTATCATAGTGAGAGTGATTCTCCTAAGTTCTTGAGTGATTCAAGAATCCATGAGTTTAATCAAAGGTCCTTTATCCCTTTGTGTGTTTCAACTCTTAGGCTTATCTTCCATTCTTGGAAGTGTGATGTCTATCAAATTCCGTTCCATCCTCTTCTATGTTTCCATTTTCTCGTTTTAAGTAAATTCTCAATTTCTTGCTTATTAGCATTCCAACAATGATAGATCAGTCAAATGAATCGAACCATGTGGATTCACAACATTTGGTATTCAGAGACTGGCTATCTAGATCTGGAGAAGGAAAGGAAGTTTATTACACAAAGTGTTTAACCGAAAGCCATCCATGTTTAGTTGCATTCGATTACGGAAGCGAAAACAATATTATGAGCCAAAGATTGGTGGAGAAAGTCCAGTTACCAGCAACCTTTCATCTGGATCAAGCATGGATCAAATTCAGTACATGGCAATGTGTGAAAGAAGTATTATGTGATATTGCTCCCATGGACTCATGTCATCTTCTTTTGGGATGGGCATGGCTTCGTTTTAAAACACTCCATCTTGATGAATGTTCTCTTTATTTGAGGCATGAGGGACATCAAAAGAAATAGAAATTTATGACACCAAGACAAGTCAGTAAGGATCAAAGTAGGCTGAAGGAGAAAACAGAAAAAGAAAGAGTAGAAAAAGAAGTAATATAAAATGCAGAAGGAAGGGAAAATAAAGAAAAAGAAATGGAACTAGAGAAAAATATGATGAAAAGTTTATTCGTCAGTGGTTTTTCATCGACAGTTTGTGATGTCATTTTACAGGAACAAAAGGATAAGCATGTGAATGAAACACACCAACTTCCATGTTTAAAAAGGAAGCTTGTTCATAGTGCTTTATTATGCATTTGGTCCGTCGATTAGAAGCAAATTCGTCGAACACAATGCATGGAATTATTTATTGTTACATATCAAGGTGGGGTACTGTTGCCAACAAATGTTATCAACGGATTGCAACCATTGGAAAGTAACAAATATCAAGTTGAATTTGATCCTGGAAAAAGAGAATTAGTTTCAACTTGTGAAAAAATAAAAGTCTTTCACAAGATCATAAGAAACTTATATTAAAACTAGTGTCTTAAGATTCGGGACAAATTTTCTCGAAGAAGGAGGGTATGATGTGAATTGCATATGGGTCAAATGGAGGATGACTAATTTGTCGTGTTGATGTTGTTTCTTTTATTTAAATAAGGGCCCAATGCTTTCTAAAATGGGATGACCAAATTGTGTTTGTGCTTAACCAATTAATGGGCTTTAGTTTTGCTTGATCTTCAAGTTGAAATAAGGGTCCATTTGACAACTAAAGAACCAACCTTTGGAAGATCAAGAGGACCTTTGCTCAAAGTTTGTGGATGACTTTTGGTAGCCTTAAATTCAATTACAATCAACCATTAAGTAGCAGATCGTTATTAGCTTGAGTGGATCATTAATCAATAGCTTTAAGTGGGTTGATATTGAAATTTATGTGTCGTTTGAAATTCTGATGGTTAAAGCTCCTATATAAGTTGAACCATTTTTATCAATGAAGTCAAGCTGAGTTTTATTCAGAAAATAAACGAGTTTTATCTCATCTATCTTAGTGAGAGTGATTCTCCGAAGTTCTTGAGTGATTCAAGAATCCATGAGTTTAATCAAAGGTCCTTTATCCCTTTGTGTGTTTCAACTTTTAGGCTTATCTTCTATTCTTGGAAGTGCGTTGTCTATCAATTTCCGTCCCATCTTCTTTTATGATTCCATTTTCACGTTTTAGATAATTTCTCAAATTTCTTTCTTGTTAGCATTCCAACAATGATAGGAGAATCAAACGAATTGAACCCTGTGGATTCACATCATTTGGTATTGAGAGCCTGGCTATCAAGATTTGGAATAGAAAAGGAAGTTTATGATACAAAGTGTTTAACCGAAGGCCATCCATGTTTAGTTGCATTCGATTACGGAACCGAAAACAATGTTGTGAGCCTAAGATTGGTGGAGAAAGTCAAGTTACCAGTAACCTTTCATCTGGATCAACCATGGATCAAATTCAGTACATGGCAATTTGTGAAAGAAGTATCATGTGATATTGCTCCCATGGACTCTTGTCATCTTCTATTGGGATGGGCATGGCTTCGTTTTAAAACACTCCATCTTGATGAACGTTCCCTTTATTTGAAGCATGAGGGACATCAAAAGAAGTAGAAATTTATGACACCAAGACAAGTCAGTAAGGATCAACGTAGGCTGAAGGAGAAAACATAAAAAGAAAGAATAGAAAATGAAGTAATATAAACTGCAGAAGGAAGGGAAAATAAAGAAAAAGAAATGGAACTAGAGGAAAATATGATGAAAAGTTTATTCGTCAGTGTTTTTTCTTCTACGGTTTGTGATGTTATTTTACAGAAACAAAAGGATAAGCATGTGAATGAGACACACCAACTTCCATGTTTAAAAAGGAAGCTTGTTCATAGTGCTTTATTATGCATTTGGTCCATCGATAAGAAGCAAATTCGTCAAACACAATGCATGGAATTATTTATTTTTACATATCAAGGTGGGGTACTGTTGCCAAGAAATGTTATCGACGGATTGCAACCATTGGAAAGTAACAAATATCAATTTGAATTTGATCGTGGAAGAAGAGAATTAGTTTCAACTTGTGAAAAAATAAAAGTCCTTCATAAGATCATAATAAACTTACATTAAAACTAGTGTCTTCAGATTCGGGACAAATCTTCTCGAAGAAGGAGGGTATGATGTGAATTGCATATGGGTCAAATGGGGGATGACTAATGCGCCGTGTTGATGCAGTTTCTTTTATCTAAATAAGGGCCCAATGCTTTCTAAAATTGGTTGACAAAATTGTGTTTGTGCTTAACCAATTAATCGGCTTTAGTTTTGCTTTATCTTCAAGTTGAAATAAGGTTCCATATGCCAACTTAAGAACCAACCTTTGGAAGATCAAGAGGACCTTTGGTAAAAATTTGTGGATGACTTTTCGTAGCCTTAAATTCAGTTACAATCAACCATTAAGTAGCGGATCGTTATTAGATTGAGTGCATCATTAATTGATAGCTTTAAGCGGGTTGATATTGAAATTTATGTGCCTTTTGTAATTCTGATGGTTAAAGCTCCTCTATAAGTTGAACCATTTTCATCAATGAAGGCAAGCTGAGTTTTATTCAGAAAATAAGCGAGTTTTATGTCATCTATCTTAATGAGAGTGATTCTCTTAGGTTCTTGAGCGATTCAAGAATCCATGCGTTTAATCAAAGGTCCGTTATCCCTTTGTGTGTTTCAACTCTTAGGCTTATCTTCTATTCTTGCAAATGTGATGTGTATCAATTTCCGTTCCATCTTCTTTTATGTTTCAATTTTCACGTTTTAGATAATTTCTCAAATTTCTTGCTTGTTAGCATGCCAACAATGATAGATTAGTCAAACGAATCTAACCCTGTGGATTCACATCATTTGGTATTCAGAACCTAGCTATCTAGATTTGGAATAGAAAAGGAAGTTTATTATACAAAGTGTTTAACCGAAAGCCATCCATGTTTAGTTGCATTCGATTACAGAAGCGAAAACAATGTTGTGAGCCAAAGATTGGTGGAGAAACTCCAGTTACCAGCAACCTTTCATCTGGATCAAGTATGGATCAAATTCAGTACATGACAATGTGTGAAAGAAGTATTATGTGATATTGCTCCCATGGACTCTTGTCATGTTCTTTTGGGATGGGCATGGCTTCGTTTTAAAACACTCCATCTTGGTGAACGTTCCCTTTATTTGAGGCATGAGGGACATCAAAAGAAGTAGAAATTTATGACACCAAGACAAGTCAGTAAGGATCAACGCAGGCTAAAGGAGAAAACAGAAAAAGAAAGAATAGAAAAAGAAGAAACATAAACTGCAGAGGGAAGGGAAAATAAAGAAATGGAACTAGAGAAAAATATGATCAAAAGTTTATTCGTCAAAGTTTTTTCTTCGACAGTTTGTGATGTCATTTTACAGGAACAAAAGGATAAGCATGTGAATGAAACACACCAACTTCCATGTTTAAAAAGGAAGTATGTTCATAGTGCTTTATTATGCATTTGGTCCGTCGATAAGAAGCAAATTCGTTAAACACAATGCATGGAATTATTTATTGTTACATATCAAGATGTGGTACTGTTGCCAAGAAATGTTATCGATGGATTGCAACAATTAGATAGTAACAAATATAAGGGTGAATTTGATCCTAGAATAAGAGAATTAGTTTCAACTTGTGAAAAAATAAAAGTCCTTCACAAGATCATAATAAACTTACATTGAAACTAGTGTCTTAAGATTCGGGACAAATCTTCTCGAAGAAGGAGGGTATGATGTGAATTGCATATGGGTTAGATGGAGGATGACTAATGCGCCGTGTTGATGCAATTTCTTTTATTTAAATAAGGGCCCAATGCTTTGTAAAATTGGCTCACCAAATTGTGTTTGTGCTTAACCAATTAATGGGCTTTAGTTTTGCTTTATCTTCAAGTTGAAATAAGGGTCCATATGCCAACTGAAGAACCAACCTTTGGAAGACCAAGAGGACCTTTGCTAAGTTTGTGGATGACTTTTGGTAACCTTAAACTCAGTTACAATCAACCATTAAGTAGCAGATAGTTATTAGCTTGAGGGGATCATTAATTAATAGCTTTAAGCAGGTTGATATTGAAATTTACGCGTCTTTTGTAATTTTGATGGTTAAAGCTCCTATATAAGTTGAACCATTTGCATCAATGAAGGCAAGCTGAGTTTTATTCAGAAAATAAACGAGTTTTATCTCGTCTATCTTAGTGAGAGGGATTCTCCTAGGTGCTTGAGTGATTCAAGAATCCATGAGTTTCATCCAAGGTCCTTTATCCCTTTGTGTGTTTCAACTCTTAGGCTTAACTTCCATTTTTTGGATGTGTGATGTCCATCAATTTCCATTCCATCTTCTTTTATATTTCCATTTTCTCGTTTTAAATAATTTCTCAAATTTCTTGCTTGTTAGCATTCCAACAATGATAGATCAGTCAAACCAATCGAACCCTGTGGATTCACATCATTTGGTATTCAGAGCCTGGCTATCTTGATTTGGAATAGGAAAGGAAGTTTATTATACAAAGTCTTTAACCGAAGGCCATCCATGTTTAGTTGCATTCGGTTACGGAAGCGAAAACAATGTTGTGAGCCAAAGATTGGTGGAGAAACTCCAGTTACCAGCAACCTTTCATCTGGATCAAGCATAGATCAAATTCAGTACATGGCAATGTGTAAAAGAAGTATTATGTGATATTGCTCCCATGGACTCTTGTCATCTTCTTTTGGGATGGGCATGGCTTCGTTTTAAAACACTCCATCTTGACGAACGTTCCCTTTATTTGAGGCATGAGGAACATCAAAATAAGAAGAAATTTATGACACCAAGACAAGTCAGTAAGGATCAACGTAGGCTGAAGGAGAAAACAGAAAAAGAAATAATAGAAAAAGAAGTAATAAACTGCAGAAGGAAGGGAAAATAAAGAAAAAGAAATGGACCTAGAGAAAAATATGAGGAAAAGTTTATTCGTCAATGTTTTTTCTTCTACAGTTTGTGATGTCATTTTACAGGAACAAACGGATAAGCATGTGAATGAAACACACCAACTTCCATGTTTAAAAAGGAAGCTTGTTCATAGTGCTTTATTATGCATTTGGTCCGTCGATAAGAAGCAAATTCGTCAAACACAATGCATGGAATTATTTATTGTTACATATCAAGATGGGGTACTGTTGCGAAGAAATGTTATCGACGGATTGCAACCATTGGAAAGTAACAAATATCAAGTTGAATTTGATCCTGGAAGAAGAGAATTAGTTTCAACTTGTGAAAAAATAAAAGTCTTTCACAAGATCATAGTAAACTTACATTAAAACTAGTGTCTTAAGATTCGGGACAAATCTTCTTGAAGAAGGAGGGTATAATGTGAATTACATATGGGTCAAATGGAGGATGACTAATGTGCCGTATTGATGCAGTTTCTTTTATTTAAATAAGGACGCAATGCATTGTAAAATTGGCTGACCAAATTGTGTTTGTGCTTAACCAATTAATGGGCTTTAGTTTTGCATTATCTTCAAGTTGAAATAAGGGTCCATATGACAACTTAAGAACCAACCTTTGGAAGATCAAGAGGACCTTTGCTCAAAGATTGTGGATGACTTTTGGTAACCTTAAACTCAGTTACAATCAACCATTAAGTAGCAGATAGTTATTAGCTTGGGGGGATCATTAATTAATAGCTTTAAGCAGGTTGATATTGAAGTTTATGCGTCTTTTGTAATTCTGATGGTTAAAGCTCCTGTATAAGTTGAACCATTTGCATCAATGAAGGCAAGCTGAGTTTTATTCAGAAAATAAACGAGTTTTATCTCATCAATCTTAGTGAGAGTGATCCTCCTAGGTTCTTGAGTGATTCAAGAATCCATGAGTTTAATCAAAGGTCCTTTATCCCTTTTTGTGTTTCAACTCTTAGGCTTATCTTCCATTCTTGGAAGTGTGATGTCTATCAATTTTCGTTCCATCCTCTTTTATGTTTCCATTTTCTCGTTTTAAATAATTTCTCAAATTTCTTGCTTGTTAGCATTCCAACAATGATAGATCAGGCAAACGAATCGAACCATGTGGATTCACATCATTTGGTATTCAGAGCCTCACTATCTAGATTTGGAATAGGAAAGGAAGTTTATTATACAAAGTGTTTAACCGAAGGCCATCCATGTTTAGTTGCATTCGATTACGGAAGCGAAAACAATTTTGTGAGCCAAAGATTGGTGGAGAAACTCCAGTTACCAGCAACCTGTCATCTGGATCAAGCATGGATCAAATTCAGTACATGGCAATGTGTGAAAGAAGTATTATGTGATATTGCTCCCATGGACTCTTGTCATCTTCTTTTGTGATGGGCATGGCTTCGTTTTAAAACACTCCATCTTGATGAACATTCCCTTTATTTGAGGCATGAGGGGCATCAAAAGAAGTAGAAATTTATGTCACCAAGACAAGTCAGTAAGGATCAACGTAGGGTAAAGGAGAAAACAGAAAAAGAAGTAATATAAACTGCAGAAGGAAGGGAAAATAAAGAAAAACAAATGGAACTAGAGAAAAATATGATGAAAAGTTTATTCGTCAATGTTTTTTCTTCTACAGTTTGTGATTTCATTTTACAAGAACAAAAGGACAAGCATGTGAAGGAAACTCACCAACTTCCATGTTTAAAAAGGAAGCTAGTTCATAGTGCTTTATTATGCATTTGGTCCGTCGATAAGAAGCAAATTCGTCAAACACAATGCATGGAATTATTTATTGTTACATATCAAGATGGGGTACTGTTGCCAAGAAATGTTATCGACGGATTGCAACCATTGTAAAGTAACAAATATCAAGTTGAATTTGATCCTGGAAGAAGAGAATTATTTTCAACTTGTCAAAAAATAAAAGTCCTTCACAAGATCATAATAAACTTTCATTAAAACTAGTGTCTTAAGATTCGGGACAAATCTTCTCGAAGAAGGAGTGTATGATGTGAATTGCACATGCGTCAAATGGAGGATGACTAATGCGGCATGTTGATGCAGTTTTTTTTATTTAAATAAGGGCCCAATGCTTTGTAAAATTGGCTGACCAAATTGTGCTTGTGCTTAACCAATTAATGGGCTTTAGTTTTGCTTTATCTTCAAGTTGAAATAAGGGTCCATATGTGATGAAGGATTTACCCCAACCAAGGATGGAGGCAAATGCTTTAGAAGACTAAGCATGTTTAGAAAAGAAGTTCACTAATCCTTCATCCCTTTCATTTGTGTTTGCTATTTTTGATTCCATAAGTTGACTTAGTTGAATCAACTTTAGTTGACTTAGTTGAATCAACTTTTGTTGACTTGTTGACCTTTGACTAGGTTTGACTTGTTGACTATAGTTGACTTGACTTGAGCCAACATGTTAATCTATGTTTATTTGCTTTGAAGATTAATTAGGAGTAAGAAAGCAATGCTAGGTGGCGTATGGTGATTGGGGAGCATAAATGATGTGGAGGAGAGAGTAAAGCAAAGGCATAAAGCATAAAGTAAAAGGCATGAAACAAGTGTACCTATGTACCTTTGGTCTCCTTTGGTTTTAGCACACTTTGGCCACTTTTTGGAGACATATGAGACACATTCTTTGTCTCCTTTTGTGCTAGAACGAAATTAGTCTTGCACACACCATAGTTAGCTCTTTTGTCTATCATTTTTGTAACCTTATTTGACCTAGTTTCTAGAAGCTAAGGTTAGGTTTTTGTAGAGACATCCTTAGGTATCTTTTATTTGCTTAGAGGCCCCTAAACTCTTCTATATAAGGGGTGCTCCTAGACATGTGAAAGGGTTGAACATTTTGAAGTAAAAACACTCTTGTGTCTCAACCATTTCTGAGAGTTTCCTCTCTTGGGAGTGAATACTTTTAAGCCTTATCTTGTATAGCAAGTGGCGGCACACATCCACTCATCTTCAAGGTTGCCATGGCTTGTAGCCAAGCCTTGTAGTGGCGTGCTTCTCACATTTGTACCATTTCTTTCCTTTCCATTTTATGTTTTCTTCTTCCTTTACTTGTTCTTGGTTTTCTATGGTTTATGTGCTTTCCATTTCCTTTTTGTTTTGAATCAATCCATCATCTTCTTCTCTTGAGCTTTGTGAAAGGAACCTTCACATCTAGATAGCTTTCTATCTTAATCTCCAGTGGGGATTTCACTTAGCTTTCTTAATCAACTCACACCATATTCAATAATCTTAAAAAGGAACAAGTTAATCCTTCATCAGTATGCCAACTTAAGAACCAACCTTTGGAAGATCAAGAGGACCTTTGCTCAAAGTTTGTGGATGACTTTTGGTAACCTTAAACTCAGTTACAATCAACTATTAAGTAGCGGATCGTTATTAGCTTGAGTGGATCATCAATTAATAGCTTTAAGCGGGTTGATATTGGAATTTATATGTCTTTTGTAATTCAGATGGTTAAAGCTCCTATATAAGTTGAACCATTTTCATCAATGAAG
Organism: Vigna unguiculata; assembly: GCF_037176805.1. Classification (NCBI taxonomy): domain Eukaryota; kingdom Viridiplantae; phylum Streptophyta; class Magnoliopsida; order Fabales; family Fabaceae; genus Vigna; species Vigna unguiculata. Next base: position 23,427,031 of record NC_140800.1, on the reverse strand, counting down.
GCAAGATGAGTTTTATTCAGAAAATAAACGAGTTTTATCTCATCCATCTTAGTGAGAGACATTCTCCTAAGTTCTTGAGTGATTCAAGAATCCATGAGTTTAATCATAGGCCCTTTATCCCTTTTTGTGTTTCAACTCTTAGGCTTATCTTCCATTCTTGGAAGTGTGATGTCTATCAATTTTCGTTCCATCCTCTTTTATGTTTCCATTTTCTCGTTTTCAATAATTTCTCAAATTTCTTGCTTGTTAGCATTCCAACAATGATAGATCAGTCAAACGAATCGAACCATGTGGATTCACCTCATTTGGTATTCAGAGCCTGACTATCTAGATTTGGATTAGGAAAGGAAGTTTATTATACAAAGTGTTTAATCGAAGGCCATCGATGTTTAGTTGCATTCGATTACGGAAGCGGAAACAATGTTGTGAGCCAAAGATTGGTAGAGAAACTCTAGTTACCAGCAACCTTTCATCTGGATCAAGCATGAATCAAATTCAGTACATGGCAATGTGTGAAAGAAGTATTATGTGATATTGCTCCCATGGACTCTTGTCTTCTTCTTTTGGGATGGGCATGGCTTCGTTTTAAAACACTCCATCTTGACGAACGTTCCCTTTATTTCAGACATGAGGGACATCAAAATAAGTAGAAATTTATGACACCAAGAAGAGTCAGTAAGGATCAACGTAGGCTGAAGGAGAAAACAGAAAAAGAAAGAATAGAAAAAGAAGTAATATAAATTTCAGAAGGAAAGGAAAATAAAGAAAAAGTTATGGACTTAGAGAAAAATATGATGAAGAGTTTATTCGTCAATGTTTTTTCTTCTACAGTTTGTGATGTCATTTTACAGGAACAAAAGGATAAGCATGTGAATGAAACACACCAACATCCATGTTTAAAAAGGAAGCTTGTTCATTGTGCTTTATTATGCATTTGGTCCGTCGATAAGAAGCAAATTCGTCAAACACAATGCATGGAATTAATTGTTGTTAAATATCAAGATGAGGTATTGTTGCCAAGAAATGTTATCGACGGATTTCCACCATTGGAAAGTAAAAAATATCAAGTTGAATTTGATCCCGAAAGAAGAGAATTAGTTTCAACTTGTGAAAAAATAAAAGTCCTTCACAAGATCATAATAAACTTACATTAAAACTAGTGTCTTAAGAGTCAGGACAAATCTTCTCGAAGAAGGAGGGTATGATGTGAATTGCATATGGGTCAAATGGGGGATGACTAATGCGGCGTATTGATGCAGTATCTATTATTTAAATAAGGGCCCAATGCTTTGTAAAATTGGCTGACCAAATTGTGTTTGTGCTTAACCAATTAATGGGCTTTAGTTTTCCTTTATCTTCAAGTTGAAATAAGGGTACATATGACAACTTAAGAACCAACCTTTGAAAGATCAAGAGGACCTTTGCTCAAAATTTATGGATGACTTTTGGTAGCCTTAAATTCAGTTACAATCAACCATTAAGTAGCGGATCGATATTAGCTTGAGTGGATCATTAATTAATAGCTTTAAGCGGGTTGATATTGAAATTTATATGTCTTTTGTAATTCTGATGGTTAAAGCTCCTATATAAGTTGAACCATTTTCATCAATGAAGGCAAGCTGAGTTTTATTCAGAAAATAAACGAGTTTTATCTCATCTATCTTAGTGAGAGTGATTCTCCTAAGTTCTTGAGTGATTCAAGAATCCATGAGTTTAATCAAAGGTCCTTTATCCCTTTGTGTGTTGCAACTCTTAGGCTTATATTCCATTCTTGGAAGTGTGATGTCCGTCAATTTCTGTTCCATATTCGTTTATGTTTCCATTTTCTCGTTTTAAATAATTTCTCAAATTTCTTGCTTATTAGCATTCCAACAATGATAGATCAGTCAAACGAATCGAACCATGTGGATTCACATCATTTGGTAATCAGAGCCTAGCTATCTAGATTTGGAATAGGAAAGGAAGTTTATTATACAAAGTGTTTAACCGAAGGCTATGAATGTTTAGTTGCATTCGATTACGGAAGCGAAAACAATGTTGTGAGCCAAAGATTGGTGGAGAAACTCCAATTACCAGCAACCTGTCATCTGGATCAAGCATGGATCAAATTCAGTACATTACAATGTGTGAAAGAAGTATTATGTGATATTGCTCCCATTGACTGGGCATGGCTTCGTTATAAAACACTCCATCTTGATGAACGTTCCCTTTATTTGAGGCATGAAGGACATCAGATGAAGTATAAATTTTAAGACACCAAGACAAGTCAGTAAGGATCAATGTAGGTTGAAGGAGAAAATAGAAAAAGAAAGAATAGAAAAAGAAGTAATATAAACTGCAGAAGGAAGGGAAAATAAAGAAAAACAAATGGAACTAGGGAAAGTTTATCCGTCAATGTTTTTTCTTCTACAGTTTGTGATGTCATTTTACAGGAACAAAAGGATAAGCATGTGAATGAAACACACCAACTTCCATGTTTAAAAGGGAAGCTTGTTCATAGTGATTTATTATGCATTTGGTCCGTCGATGAGAAGCAAATTCGTCAAACACAATGCATGGAATTATTTTTTGTTACATATCAAGGTGGGTTACTATTGCAAAGAAATGTTATCGACAGATTGCAACCATTGGAAAGTAACAAATATCAAGTTGAATTTGATCCTGGAAGAAGAGAATTAGTTTCAACTTGTGAAAAAATAAAAGTCCTTCACAAGATCATAATAAACTTACATTAAAACTAGTGTATTAAGATTCGGGACAAATTTTCTCGAAGAATGAGGGTATGATGTGAATTGCATATGGGTCAAATGGAGGATGATTAATGCATCGTGTTGATGTAGTTTCTTTTATTTAAATAAGGGCCCAATGTTTGTAAAATTGTCTGACCAAATTGTGTTTGTGCTTAACCAATTAATGGGCTTTATTTTTGCTATATCCTCAAGTTGAAATAAGGGTCCATATGCCAACTTAAGAACCAACCTTTGGAAGATCAAGAGGACCTTTGCTCAAAGTTTGTGGATGACTTTTGGTAGTCCTAAATTCAGTTACAGTCAACCATTAAGTAGCGGATCATTATTAGCTTGAGTGGATCATTAATTAATAGCTTTAAGCTGGATGATATTGAAATTTATGTGTCTTTTGTAATTCTGATGGTTAAAGCTCCTATAAAAATTGAACCATTTTCATCAATGAAGGCAAGCTGAGTTTTATTCAGAAAATAAACGAGTTTTATCTCATCTATCTTAGTGAGAGTGATTCTCCTAAGTTCCTGAGTGATTCAAGAATTAATGAGTTTAATGAAAGGTCTTGTATCCCTTTGTGTGTTTCAACTCTTAAGCTTATCCTCCATTCTTGGAGGTGTGATGTCGATCAGTTTTCGTTCCATCTTCTTTTTTGTTTCCATTTTCTCGTTTTAAATAATTTCTCAAATTTTTTGCTTGTTAGCATTGCAACAATGATAGATCAGTCAAACGAATCGAACCTTGTGGATTCACATCATTTGGTATTCAGAGCCTGGCTATCTAGATTTGGAATAGGAAGGAAGTTTATTATACACAGTGTTTAACCGAAGGCCATCCATGTTTAGTTGCATTCGATTACGGAAGCGAAAACAATGTTGTGAGCCAAAGATTGGTGGAGAAACTCCAGTTACCAGCAACCTTTCATCTGGATCAGGCATGGATCAAATTCAGTACATAACAATGTGTGAAAGAAGTATTATGTGACATTGCTCTCATGGACTCTTGTTATCTTCTTTTGGGATAGGCATGGCTTCGTTATAAAACACTTCATCTTGATGAGCGTTCCCTTTATTTGAGGCATGAGGGACATCAGATGAAGTATAGATTTAAGACACCAAGACAAGTCATTAAGGATCAACGTTGGTTGAAGGAGAAAACAGAAAAAGAAAGAATAGAAAAAGAAGTAATATAAACTGCAGAAGGAAGGGAAAATAAAGAAAAACAAGTGGAACTAGACAAAGTTTATTCGTCAATGTTTTTTCTTCTACAGTTTGTGATATCATTTTACAGGAACAAAAGGATAAGAATGGAAATGAAACACACCAACTTCCATGTTTAAAAAGGAAGCTCGTTCATACTGATATATTATGCATTTGGTCCGTCGATGAGAAGCAAATTCGTCAAACACAATGCATGGAATTATTTTTTGTTACATATCAAGGTGGGTTATATATTGCCAAGAAAGGTGATGGACTGATTGCAACCATTGAAAAGTAACAAATATCAAGTTGAATTTGATCCTGGAAGAAGAGAATTAGTTTCAACATGTGAAAAAAGAAAAGTTGTTCACAAGATCATAATAAACTTACATTAAAACTAGTGTCTTATGATTCGGGACAAATCATCTCGAAGAAGGAGGGTATGATGTGAATTACATATGAGTCAAATGGAGGATGATTAATGCGACGTGTTGATGCAGTTTCTTTTATTTAAATAAGGGCCCATTGTTTGTAAAATTTTTTGACCAAATTGTGTTTGTGCTTAACCAATTAATGGGCTTTAGTTTTGCTTTATCTTCAAGTTGAAATAAGGGTCCATATGCCAACTTAAGAACCAACCTTTGGAAGATCAAAAGGACCTTTGCTCAAAGTTTGTGGATGACTTTTGGTAGCCTTAAATTCAGTTACAATCAACCATTAGGTAGCGGATTGTTATTAGCCATAGTGGATCATTAATTAATAGCTTTAAGCTGGATGATATTGAAATTTATGTGTCTTTTGCAATTCTGATGGTTAAAGCTCCTATAAAAATTGAACCATTTTCATCAATGAAGGCAAGCTGAGTTTTATTCAGAAAATAAACGAGTTTTATCTCATCTATCTGAGTGAGAGTGATTCTCCTAAGTTCCTGAGTGATTCAAGAATTAATGAGTTTAATGAAAGGTCTTGTATCCCTTTGTGTGTTTCAACTCTTAAGCTTATCTTCCATTCTTGGAGGTGTGATGTCGATCAGTTTTCGTTCCATCTTCTTTTTTGTTTCCATTTTCTCGTTTTAAATAATTTCTCAAATTTTTTGCTTGTTAGCATTGCAACAATGATAGATCAGTCAAACGAATAGAACCTTGTGGATTCACATCATTTGGTATTCAGAGCCTGGCTATCTAGATTTAGAATAGGAAGGAAGTTTATTATACAAAGTGTTTAACCGAAGGCCATCCATGTTTAGTTGCATTCGATTACGGAAGCGAAAACAATGTTGTGAGCCAAAGATTGGTGGAGAAACTCCAGTTACCAGCAACCTTTCATCTGGATCAGGCATGGATCAAATTCAGTACATAACAATGTGTGAAAGAAGTATTATGTGACATTGCTCTCATGGACTCTTGTCATCTTCTTTTGGGATAGGCATGGCTTCGTTATAAAACACTTCATCTTGATGAGCGTTCCCTTTATTTGAGGCATGAGGGACATCAGATGAAGTATAGATTTAAGACACCAAGACAAGTCATTAAGGATCAACGTTGGTTGAAGGAGAAAACAGAAAAAGAAAGAATAGAAAAAGAAGTAATATAAACTGCAGAAGGAAGGGAAAATAAAGAAAAACAAGTGGAACTAGACAAAGTTTATTCGTCAATGTTTTTTCTTCTACAGTTTGTGATATCATTTTACAGGAACAAAAGGATAAGAATGGAAATGAAACACACCAACTTCCATGTTTAAAAAGGAAGCTCGTTCATACTGATATATTATGCATTTGGTCCGTCGATGAGAAGCAAATTCGTCAAACACAATGCATGGAATTATTTTTTGTTACATATCAAGGTGGGTTATATATTGCCAAGAAAGGTGATGGACTGATTGCAACCATTGAAAAGTAACAAATATCAAGTTGAATTTGATCCTGGAAGAAGAGAATTAGTTTCAACATGTGAAAAAAGAAAAGTTGTTCACAAGATCATAATAAACTTACATTAAAACTAGTGTCTTATGATTCGGGACAAATCATCTCGAAGAAGGAGGGTATGATGTGAATTACATATGAGTCAAATGGAGGATGATTAATGCGACGTGTTGATGTAGTTTCTTTTATTTAAATAAGGGCCCATTGTTTGTAAAATTTTTTGACCAAATTGTGTTTGTGCTTAACCAATTAATGGGCTTTAGTTTTGCTTTATCTTCAAGTTGAAATAAGGGTCCATATGCCAACTTAAGAACCAACCTTTGGAAGATCAAGAGGACCTTTGCTCAAAGTTTGTGGATGACTTTTGGTAGCCTTAAATTCAGTTACAATCAACCATTAGGTAGCGGATTGTTATTAGCCATAGTGGATCATTAATTAATAGCTTTAAGCTGGATGATATTGAAATTTATGTGTCTTTTGCAATTCTGATGGTTAAAGCTCCTATAAAAATTGAACCATTTTCATCAATGAAGGCAAGCTGAGTTTTATTCAGAAAATAAACGAGTTTTATCTCATCTATCTGAGTGAGAGTGATTCTCCTAAGTTCCTGAGTGATTCAAGAATTAATGAGTTTAATGAAAGGTCTTGTATCCCTTTGTGTGTTTCAACTCTTAAGCTTATCTTCCATTCTTGGAGGTGTGATGTCGATCAGTTTTCGTTCCATCTTCTTTTTTGTTTCCATTTTCTCGTTTTAAATAATTTCTCAAATTTTTTGCTTGTTAGCATTGCAACAATGATAGATCAGTCAAACGAATAGAACCTTGTGGATTCACATCATTTGGTATTCAGAGCCTGGCTATCTAGATTTAGAATAGGAAGGAAGTTTATTATACAAAGTGTTTAACCGAAGGCCATCCATGTTTAGTTGCATTCGATTACGGAAGCGAAAACAATGTTGTGAGCCAAAGATTGGTGGAGAAACTCCAGTTACCAGCAACCTTTCATCTGGATCAGGCATGGATCAAATTCAGTACATAACAATGTGTGAAAGAAGTATTATGTGACATTGCTCTCATGGACTCTTGTCATCTTCTTTTGGGATAGGCATGGCTTCGTTATAAAACACTTCATCTTGATGAGCGTTCCCTTTATTTGAGGCATGAGGGACATCAGATGAAGTATAGATTTAAGACAGCAAGACAAGTCAGTAAGGATCAACGTTGGTTGAAGGAGAAAACAGAAAAAGAAAGAATAGAAAAAGAAGTGATATAAACTGAAGAAGGAAAAGAAAATAAAGAAAAACAAATGGAACTAGACAAAGTTTATTCGTCAATGTTTTTTCTTCTACAGTTTGTGATGTCATTTTACAGGAACAAAAGGATAAGAAGGTGAATGAAACACACCAACTTCCATGTTTAAAAAGGAAGCTTGTTCATACTGATATATTATGCATTTGGTCCGTCGATGAGAAGCAAATTCGTCAAACACAATGCATGGAATTATTTTTTGTTACATATCAAGGTGGGTTATATATTGCCAAGAAAGGTGATGGACGGATTGCAACCATTGAAAAGTAACAAATATCAAGTTGAATTTGATCCTGGAAGAAGAGAATTAGTTTCAACATGTGAAAAAAGAAAAGTCGTTCACCAGATCATAATAAACTTACAATAAAACTAGTGTCTTAAGATTCGGGACAAATCTTCTCGAAGAAGGAGGGTATTATGTGAATTACATATGGGTTAAATGGAGGATGATTAATGCGACGTGTTGATGCAGTTTCTTTTATTTAAATAAGGGCCCATTGTTTGTAAAATTTTTTGACCAAATTGTGTTTGTGCTTAACCAATTAATGGGCTTTAGTTTTGCTTTATCTTCAAGTTGAAATAAGGGTCCATATGCCAACTTAAGAACCAACCTTTGGAAGATCAAGAGGACATTTGCTCAAAGTTTGTGGATGACTTTTGGTAGCCTTAAATTCAGTTACAATCAACCATTAAGTAGCGGATCGTTATTAGCTTGAGTGGATCATTAATTAACAGCTTTAAGCGGGATGATATTGAAATTTATGTGTCTTTTGTAATTCTGATGGTTAAAGCTCCTATAAAAATTGAACCATTTTCATTAATGAAGGCAATCTGAGTTTTATTCAGAAAATAAACGAGTTTTATCTCATATATCTTAGTGAGAGTGATTCAAGAATCCATGAGTTTAATCAAAGGTCCTGTATCCCTTTGTGTGTTTCAACTCTTAGGCTTATCTTCCATTCTTGGAAATGTGATGTCTATCAATTTTCGTTCCATCTTCTTTTCTGTTTCCATTTTCTCGTTTTAAATAATTTCTCAAATTTATTGCTTGTTAGCATTGCAACAATGATAGATCAGTCAAACGATTCGAACCCTGTGGATTTACATCATTTGGTATTCAGAGCCGGGCTATCTAGATTTGGAATAGTAAGGAAGTTTATTATACAAAGTGTTTAACCGAAGGCCATCCATGTTTAGTTGCATTCGATTACGGAAGCGAAAACAATGTTGTGAGCCAAATATTGTTGGAGAAACTCCAATTACCAGCAACCTTTCATCTGGATCAGGCATGGATCAAATTCAGTACATGGCAATGTGTGAAAGAAGTATTATGTGACATTGCTCCCATGGACTATTGTCATCTTCTTTTGGGATGGGCATGGCTTCGTTATAAAACACTTCATCTTGATGAACGTTCCCTTTATTTTAGGCATGAGGGACATCAGATGAAATATAAATTTATGACACCAAGACAAGTCAGTAAGGATCAACGTAAGTTGAAGGAGAAAACAGAAAAAGAAAGAATAGAAAAAGAAGTAATATAAACTGCAGAAGGAAGGGAAAATAAAGAGAAAGAAATGGAACTAGGGAAAGTTTATTCGTCAATGTTTTTTCTTCTACAGTTTGTGATGTCATTTTACAGGAACAAAAGGATACGCATGTGAATGAAACACACCAACTTCCATGTTTAAAAAGGAAGCTTGTTCATAGTGATTTATTATGTTTTTGGTTCGTCGATAAGAAGCAAATTCGTCAAGCACAATGCATGGAATTATTTTTTGTTACATATCAAGGAGGGTTAGTGTTGCCAGGAAATGTTATCGACGGATTGCAACCATTGGAAAGTAACAAATATCAAGTTGAATTTGATCCTAGAAGAAGAGAATTAGTGTCAACTTGTAAAAAAATTAAAGTCCTTCACAAGATCATAATAAACTTACATTACAACTAGTGTCTTAAGATTCGGGACAAATCTTCTCGAAGAAGGAGAGTATGATGTGAATTGCATATGGGTCAAATGGAGGATGATAAATGAGCCGTGTTGATTCAGTTTCTTTTATTTAAATAAGGACCCAATGTTTGTAAAATTTTCTAACCAAATTGTGTTTGTGCTTAACCAATTAATGGGCTTTAGTTTTGCTATATCTTCAAGTTGAAATAAGGGTCCATATGCCAACTTAAGAACCAACCTTTGGAAGATCAAGAGGACCTTTGCTCAAAGTTTGTGGATGACTTTTGGTAGCCTTAAATTCAGTTACAATCAACCATTAAGTAGCAGATCGTTATTAGCTCGAGTGGATCATTAATTAACAGCTTTAAGCGGGATGATATTGAAATTTATGTGTCTTTTGTAATTCTGATGGTTAAAGCTCCTATATAAATTGAACCATTTTCATCAATGAAGGCAAGCTGAGTTTTATTCAGAAAATAAACGAGTTTTATCTCATATATCTTAGTGAGAGTGATTCTCCTAAGTTCCTGAGTGATTCAAGAATCCATGAGTTTAATCAAAGGTCCTGTATCCCTTTGTGTGTTTCAACTCTTAGGCTTATCTTCCATTCTTGGAAGTGTGATGTCTATCAATTTTCGTTCCATCTTCTTTTCTGTTTCCATTTTCTCATTTTAAATAATTTCTCAAATTTATTGCTTGTTAGCATTGCAACAATGATAGATCAGTCAAACAATTCGAACCCTGTGGATTTACATCATTTGGTATTCAGAGTCTGGCTATCTAGATTTGGAATAGGAAAGGAAGTTTATTATAGAAAGTGTTTAACCGAAGGCCATCCATGTTTAGTTGCATTCGATTACGGAAGCGAAAACAATGTTGTGAGCCAAAGATTGGTGGAGAAACTCCAGTTACCAACAACCTTTCATCTGGATCAGGAATGAATTAAATTCAGTACATGGCAGTGTGCGAAAGATGTAGTATGTGACATTGCTCCCATGGACCCTTGTCATCTTCTTTTGGGTTGGGCATGGCTTCGTTATAAAACACTCCATCTTGATGAACGTTCCCTTTATTTGAGGCATGAGGGACATCAGATGAAGTATAAATTTATGACACCAAGACAAGTCAGTAAGGATCAACGTAGGCTGAAGGAGAAAACAGAAAAAGAAAGAAGAGAAAAAGAAGTAATATAAACTGTAGAAGGAAGGGAAAATAAAGAAAAAGAAATGGAACTAGGGAAAGTTTATTCGTCAATGTTTCTTCTTCTATAGTTTGTGATGTCATTTTACAGCAACAAAAGGATAAGCATGTGAATGAAACACACCAACTTCCATGTTTAAAAAGGAAGCATGTTCATAGTGATTTATTATGCATTTGGTCCGTCGATAAGAACAAATTCGTCAAACACAATGCATGGAATTATTTTTTGTTACATATCAAGGTGGGTTACTGTTGCCAAGAAATGTTATCGACGGATTGCAACCATTGGAAAGTAAGAAATATCAAGTTGAATTTGATCCTGGAAGAAGAGAATTAGTTTCAACTTGTGAAAAAATAAAAGTCCTTCACAAGATCATAATAAACTTACATTAAAACTAGTGTCTTAAGATTCGGGACAAATCTTCTCGAAGAAGGAGGGCATGATGTGAATTGCATATGGGTCAAATGGAGGATGATTAATGAGCTGTGTTGATGCAGTTTCTTTTATTTATATAAGGGCCCAATGTTTGTAAAATTCTCTAACCAAATTGTGTTTGTGCTTAACCAATTAATGGGCTCTAGTTTTGCTTTATCTTTAAGTTGAAATAAGGGTCCATATGCCAACTTAAGAACCAACCTTTGGAAGATCAAGAGGACTTTTGCTCAAAGTTTGTGGATGACTTTGGGTAGCCTTAAACTCAGTTACAATCAACCATAAAGTAGCAGATCGTTATTAGCTTAACTGGATCATTAATTAATAGCTTTAAGCGGGATGATATTGAAATTTATGTGTCTTTTGTAATTCTGATGGTTAAAGCTCCTATATAAATTGAACCATTTTCATCAATGAAGGCAAGCTGAGTTTTATTCAGAAAATAAACGAGTTTTATCTCACCTCTCTTAGTGAGAGTGATTCTCTTAAGTTCCTGAGTGATTCAAGAATCCATGAGTTTAATCAAAGGTCCTGCAACCCTTTGTGTGTTTCAACTCTTAGGCTTATCTTCCATTCTTGGAAGTGTGATGTCTATCAATTTTTGTTCCATCTTCTTTTCTGTTTCCATTTTCTTGTTTTATATAATTTCTCAAATTTCTTTCTTGTTAGCATTGCAACAATGATAGATCAGTCAAACGAATCGAACCTTGTGGATTCACATCATTTGGTATTTAGAGTCTGGCTATCTAGATTTGGAAGAGGAAAGGAAGTTTATTATACAAAGTGTTTAACCGAAGGCCATCCATGTTTAGTTGCATTCGATTACAGAAGTGAAAACAATGTTGTGAGCCAAAGATTGGTGGAGAAACTCCAGTTACCAGCAACCTTTCATCTGGATCGGAATGGATCAAATTCAGTACATGGCAATGTGTGAAAGAAGTATTATGTGACATTGCTCCCATGGACTCTTGTCATCTTCTTTTGGGATGGGCATGGCTTCGTTATAAAACACTTCATCTTGATGAACGTTCCCTTTATTTGAGGCATGAGGGACATCAGATGAAGTATAAATTTATGACACCAAGACAAGTCAGTAAGGATCAACGTAAATTGAAGGAGAAAACAGAAAAAGAAAGAATAGAAAAACAATTAATATACTCTGAAGAAGGAAGGGAAAATAAAGAAAAAGAAATGGAACTAGGGAAAGTTTATTCGTCAATGTTTTTTCTTCTACAGTTTGTGATGTCATTTTACAGGAAAAAAAGGATAAGCATGTGAATGAAACACACCAACTTCCATGTTTAAAAAGGAAGCATGTTCATAGTGATTTCTTATGCTTTTGGTGCGTCGATAAGATCAAATTCGTCAAACACAATGCATGGAATTATTTTTTGTTACATATCAAGGTGGGTTACTGTTGCCAAGAAATGTTATCGACGGATTGCAACCATTGGAAAGTAACAAATATCAAGTTGAATTTGATCCTGGAAGAAGAGAATTAGTTTCAACTTGTGAAAAAATAAAAGTCCTTCACAAGATCATAATAAACTTACATTAAAACTAGTGTCTTAAGATTCGGGACAAATCTTCTCGAAGAAGGAGGGTATGATGTGAATTGCATATGGGTGAAATGGAGGATAATTAATGCGCCGAGTTGATGCAGTTTCTTTTATTTAAATAAGGGCCCAATGTTTGTAAAATTGTCTGACCAAATTGTGTTTGTGCTTAACCAATTATTGGGCTTGAGTTTTGCTTTATCTTCAAGTTGAAATAAGGGTCCATATGCCAACTTAAGAACCAACATTTGGAAGATCAAGAGGACCTTTGCTTAAAGTTTGTGGATGACTTTGGGTAGCCTTAAACTCAGTTACAATCAACCATAAAGTAGCGGATCGTTATTAGCTTGACTGGATCATTAATTAATAGCTGTAAGCAGGATGATATTGAAATTTATGTGTCTTTTGTAATTTTGATGGTTAAAGCTCCTTTATAAATTGAACCATTTTCATCAGTGAAGGCAAGCTGAGTTTTATTCAGAAAATAAACGAGTTTTATCTCATCTATCTTAGTGAGAGTGATTCTCTTAAGTTCCTGAATGATTCAAGAATCCATGAGTTTAATCAAAGGTCCTGCAACCCTTTGTGTGTCTCAACTCTTAGGCTTATCTTCCATTCTTGGAAGTGTGATGTCTATCAGTTTTCGTTCCATCTTCTTTTTTGTTTCCATTTTCTCGTTTTAAATAATTTCTCAAATTTCTTGCTTGTTAGCATTGCAACAATGATAGATCAGTCAAACGAATCGAACCCTGTGGATTCACATCATTTGGTATTCAGAGTCTGGCTATCTAGATTTGGAATAGGAAAGGAAGTTTGTTATACAAAGTGTTTAACCGAAGGCCATCCAAGTTTAGTTGCATTCGATTACGGAAGCGAAAACAATGTTGTGAGCCAAAGATTGGTGGAGAAACTCCAGTTACCAACAACCTTTCATCTGGATCAGGCATGGATCAAATTCAGTACATGGCAATGTGTGAAAGAAGTAGTATGTGACATTGCTCCCATGGACCCTTGTCATCTTCTTTTGGGTTAGGCATGGCTTCGTTATAAAACACTCCATCATGATGAACGTTCCCTTTATTTGAGGCATGAGGGACATCAGATGAAGTTTAAATTTATGACACCAAGACAAGTCAGTAAGGATCAACGTAGGCTGAAGGAGAAAACAGAAAAAGAAAGAAGAGAAAAAGAAGTAATATAAACTGTAGAAGGAAGGGAAAATAAAGAAAAAGAAATGGAACTAGGGAAAGTTTATTCGTCAATGTTTCTTCTTCTATAGTTTGTGATGTCATTTTACAGCAACAAAAGGATAAGCATGTGAATGAAACACACCAACTTCCATGTTTAAAAAGGAAGCATGTTCATAGTGATTTATTATGCATTTGGTCCGTCGATAAGAACAAATTCGTCAAACACAATGCATGGAATTATTTTTTGTTACATATCAAGGTGGGTTACTGTTGCCAAGAAATGTTATCGACGGATTGCAACCATTGGAAAGTAAGAAATATCAATTTGAATTTGATCCTGGAAGAAGAGAATTAGTTTCAACTTGTGAAAAAATAAAAGTCCTTCACAAGATCATAATAAACTTACATTAAAACTAGTGTCTTAAGATTCGGGACAAATCTTCTCGAAGAAGGAGGGCATGATGTGAATTGCATATGGGTCAAATGGAGGATGATTAATGCGCCGTGTTGATGTAGTTTCTTTTATTTAAATAAGGGCCCAATGTTTGTAAAATTCTCTGACCAAATTGTGTTTGTGCTTAACCAATTAATGGGCTTTAGTTTTGCTTTATCTTCAAGTTGAAATAAGGGTCCATATGCCAACTTAAGAACCAACCTTTGGAAGATCAAGAGGACTTTTGCTCCAAGTTTGTGGATGACTTTGGGTAGCCTTAAACTCAGTTACAATCAAACATAAAGTAGCAGATCGTTATTAGCTTGACTGGATCATTAATTAATAGCTTTAAGCGGGATGATATTGAAATTTATGTGTCTTTTGTAATACTGATGGTTAAAGCTCCTATACAAATTGAACAATTTTCATCAATGAAGGCAAGCTGAGTTTTATTCAGAAAATAAACGAGTTTTATCTCACCTCTCTTAGTGAGAGTGATTCTCTTAAGTTCTTGAGTGATTCAAGAATCCATGAGTTTAATCAAAGGTCCTGCAACCCTTTGTGTGTTTCAAGTCTTAGGCTTATCTTCCATTCTTGGAAGTGTGATGTCTATCAATTTTTGTTCCATCTTCTTTTTTGTTTCCATTTTCTTGTTTTATATAATTTCTCAAATTTCTTTCTTGTTAGCATTGCAACAATGATAGATCAGTCAAAGGAATCGAACCTTGTGGATTCACATCATTTGGTATTTAGAGTCTGGCTATCTAGATTTGGAATAGGAAAGGAAGTTTATTATACAAAGTGTTTAACCGAAGGCCATCCATGTTTAGTTGCATTCGATTACGGAAGTGAAAACAATGTTGTGAGCCAAAGATTGGTGGAGAAACTCGAGTTACCAACAACCTTTCAACTGGATCGGAATGGATCAAATTCAGTACATGGCAATGTGTGAAAGAAGTATTATGTGACATTGCTCCCATGGACTCTTGTCATCTTCTTTTGGGATGGGCATGGCTTCGTTATAAAACACTTCATCTTGATGAACGTTCCTTTTTTTTGAGGCATGAGGGACATCAGATGAAGTATAAATTTATGACACCAAGACAAGTCAGTAAGGATCAACGTAAATTGAGGGAGAAAACAGAAAAAGAAAGAATAGAAAAACAATTAATATAAACTGAAGAAGGAAGGGAAAATAAAGAAAAAGAAATGGAACTAGGGAAAGTTTATTAGTCAATGTTTTTTCTTCTACAGTTTGTGATGTCATTTTACAGGAACAAAAGGATAAGCATGTGAATGAAACACACCAACTTCCATGTTTAAAAAGGAAGCATGTTCATAGTGATTTATTATGCTTTTGGTGCGTCGATAAGATCAAATTCGTCAAACACAATGCATGGAATTATTTTTTGTTACATATGAAGGTGGGTTACTGTTGCCAAGAAATGTTATCGACGGATTGCAACCATTGGAAAGTAACAAATATCAAGTTGAATTTGATCCTGGAAGAAGAGAATTAGTTTCAACTTGTGAAAAAATAAAAGTCCTTCACAAGATCATAATAAACTTACATTAAAACTAGTGTCTTAAGATTCGGGACAAATCTTCTCGAAGAAGGAGGGTATGATGTGAATTGCATATGGGTCAAATGGAGGATAATTAATGCGCCGGGTTGATGCAATTTCTTTTATTTAAATAAGGGCCCAATGTTTGTAAAATTGTCTGACCAAATTGTGTTTGTGCTTAACCAATTAATGGGCTTGAGTTTTGCTTTATCTTCAAGTTGAAATAAGGGTCCATATGCCAACTTAAGAACCAACCTTTGGAAGATCAAGAGGACTTTTGCTCCAAGTTTGTGGATGACTTTGGGTAGCCTTAAACTCAGTTACAATCAACCATAAAGTAGCGGATCGTTATTAGCTTGACTGGATCATTAATTAATAGCTTTAAGCGGGATGATATTGAAATTTATGTGTCTTTTGTAATTCTGATAGTTAAAGCTCCTATATAAAATGAACCATTTTCATCAATGAAGTCAAGTTGAGTTTTATTCAGAAAATTAACGAGTTTTATCTCATCTATCTTAGTGAGAGTGATTCTCTTAAGTTCCTGAATGATTCAAGAATCCATGAGTTTAATCAAAGGTCCTGCAACCCTTTGTGTCTCTCAACTCTTAGGCTTATCTTCCATTCTTGGAAGTGTGATGTCTATCAATTTTTGTTCCATCTTCTTTTCTGTTTCCATTTTCTCGTTTTAAATAATTTCTCAAATTTCTTGCTTGTTAGCATTGCAACAATGATAGATCAGTCAAACGAATCGAACCCTGTGGATTCACATCATTTGGTATTCAGAGTCTGGCTATCTAGATTTGGAATAGGAAAGGAAGTTTCTTATACAAAGTGTTTAACCGAAGGCCATCCATGTTTAGTTGCACTCGATTACGGAAGTGAAAACAATGTTGTGAGCCAAAGATTGGTGGAGAAACTCCAGTTACCAGCAACCTTTCATCTGGATCAGGCATGGATCAAATTCAGTACATGGCAATGTGTGAAAGAAGTATTATGTGACATTGCTCCCATGGACTCTTGTCATCTTCTTTTGGGATGGGCATGGCTTCGTTATAAAACACTCCATCTTGATGAACGTTCCCTTTATTTGAGGCATGAGGGACATCAGATGAAGTATAAATTTATGACACCAAGACAAGTCAGTAAGGATCAACGTAGGCTGAAGGAGAAAACAGAAAAAGAAAGAATAGAAAAGGAAGTAATATAAATTGCAGAAGGAAGGGAAAATAAAGAAAAAGAAATGGAACTAGGGAAAGTTTATTCGTCAATGTTTCTTCTTTTCCAGTTTGTGATGTCATTTTACAGGAACAAAAGGATAAGCATGTGAATGAAACACACCAACTTCCATGTTTAAAAAGGAAGCATGTTCATAGTGATTTATTATGCTTTTGGTGCGTCAATAAGATCAAATTCGTCAAACACAATGCATGTAATTATTTTTTGTTACATATGAAGGTGGGTTACTGTTGCCAAGAAATGTTATCGACGGATTGCAACCATTGGAAAGTAACAAATATCAAGTTGAATTTGATCCTGGAAGAAGAGAATTAGTTTCAACTTGTGAAAAAATAAAAGTCCTTCACAAGATCATAATAAACTTACATTAAAACTATTGTCTTAAGATTCGGGACAAATCTTCTCGAAGAAGGAGGGTATGATGTGAATTGCATATGGGTCAAATGGAGGATAATTAATGCGCCGGGTTGATGCAGTTTCTTTTATTTAAATAAGGGCCCAATGTTTGTAAAATTGTCTGACCAAATTGTGTTTGTGCTTAACCAATTAATGGGCTTGAGTTTTGCTTTATCTTCAAGTTGAAATAAGGGTCCATATGCCAACTTAAGAACCAACCTTTGGAAGATCAAGAGGACTTTTGCTCCAAGTTTGTGGATGACTTTGGGTAGCCTTAAACTCAGTTACATTCAACCATAAAGTAGCGGATCGTTATTAGGTTGACTGGATCATTAATTAATAGCTTTAAGCGGGATGATATTGAAATTTATGTGTCTTTTGTAATTCTGATGGTTAAAGCTCCTATATAAAATGAACCATTTTCATCAATGAAGTCAAGTTGAGTTTTATTCAGAAAATTAACGAGTTTTATCTCATCTATCTTAGTGAGAGTGATTCTCTTAAGTTCCTGAATGATTCAAGAATCCATGAGTTTAATCAAAGGTCCTGCAACCCTTTGTGTGTCTCAACTCTTAGGCTTATCTTCTATTCTTGGAAGTGTGATGTTTATCAATTTTTGTTCCATCTTCTTTTCTGTTTCCATTTTCTCGTTTTAAATAATTTCTCAAATTTCTTGCTTGTTAGCATTGCAACAATGATAGATCAGTCAAACGAATCGAACCCTGTGGATTCACATCATTTGGTATTCAGAGTCTGGCTATCTAGATTTGGAATAGGAAAGGAAGTTTCTTATACAAAGTGTTTAACCGAAGGCCATCCATGTTTAGTTGCACTCGATTACGGAAGTGAAAACAATGTTGTGAGTCAAAGATTGGTGGAGAAACTCCAGTTACCAGCAACCTTTCATCTGGATCAGGCATGGATCAAATTCAGTACATGGCAATGTGTGAAAGAAGTATTATGTGACATTGCTCCCATGGACTCTTGTCATCTTCTTTTGGGATGGGCATGGCTTCGTTATAAAACACTCCATCTTGATGAACGTTCCCTTTATTTGAGGCATGAGGGACATCAGATGAAGTATAAATTTATGACACCAAGACAAGTCAGTAAGGATCAACGTAGGCTGAAGGAGAAAACAAAAAAGGAAAGAATAGAAAAAGAAGTAATATAAACTGCAGAAGGAAGGGAAAATAAAGAAAAAGAAATGGAACTAGGGAAAGTTTATTCGTCAATGTTTCTTCTTCTACAGTTTGTGATGTCATTTTACAGGAACAAATGGATAAGCATGTGAATGAAACACACCAACTTCCATGTTTAAAAAGGAAGCATGTTCATAGTGATTTATTATGCTTTTGGTGCGTCGATAAGATCAAATTCGTCAAACACAATGCATGGAATTATTTTTTGTTACATATCAAGGTGGGTTACTGTTGCCAAGAAATGTTATCGACGGATTGCAACAATTGGAAAGTAACAAATATCAAGTTGAATTTGATCCTGGAAGAAGAGAATTAGTTCAACATGTGAAAAAATAAAAGTCCTTCACAAGATCATAATAAACTTACATTAAAACTAGTGTCTTAAGATTCGGGACAAATCTTCTCGAAGAAGGAGGGCATGATGTGAATTGCATATGGGTCAAATGGAGGATGATTAATGCGCCGTGTTGATGCAGTTTCTTTTATTTAAATAAGGGCCCAATGTTTGTAAAATTGTATGACCAAATTGTGTTTGTGCTTAACCAATTAATGGGCTTTAGTTTTGCTTTATCTTCAAGTTGAAATAAGGGTCCATATGCCAACTTAAGAACCAACCTTTGGAAGATCAAGAGGACCTTTCCTCAAAGTTTGTGGATGTGATGAAGGCATGACCACCTCCTTAGAAGCTCCATCAAGAAGGATCACTAGAAGCATGTCTAGAGGGGAGTCTTCTATTCCATCACCTTTATCTTTGTTTTGCACCAATCATCTCCCTTCACTTGGCCAAGACTCACTCTCACATTAGGTTTAGGGTTTGCTAGTTAATCCTTTTTCATGTTTTTGTATTTGCTAAAGGACCCCTATGAACTCCTATTTAAAGGGTGCTCCTTGTCTTGTAAAAGGGTTGATCATTTTGTTATAAACTTTGTGCATTCAACCACCAATTTTCGTGAGCTCTCCTTCCTAGAAGTGAACTCACCTTTGCCTTATCTTGCTTGCAAGTGGCGGCACCATCACTCATCTCTAGGGCTTGGTTGGCTTAGATCCCCCCCTATGAGTGGCGTGCTTCTTCCATTCTTCATCTTCTATGCATTCCATTTTTATTGTTTCTTCTTTCATTTTTCTCTTTAGTGTTGTTATTGCCGTGTGTGTTTAAGCTTGAATCCAACTCTCTTCTTCCTTTCATGAGCTTGAGAAATGAACCTTCACATCTAGATAGCATGCTATCTTAATGTCCAGTGGGAATTTTCAAAAAGCTTTCTTAAACAACTTCACCATATTCATAACTCTAAAAGGAAACAAGATAATCCTTCATCATTTGGTATCTAGAGCTTTGGTTGTCCTTGAATATGGTGTTTTCATGTTCTAACCTTGTCTTGTGTAGCTATCTTTGAATGGTCCATATAAAAACAGTGCTGGCAGCAACGTGTGCGTTTTTGAAAAAAATACTGCAGCTAGCTCAGTGGTCCAAAAGTAACGTTCTTTATATCAAAAGAAAGCTCTGTGAGTCTAGTTTCCAACAAAAAAAGAATTAACGCATTTGGAGTTCTGTGGAGAGAGTTATGATCCAATGAGTGAGCAAAGGTCAGAGCTGCCGAGAATACGAAAAGCAACGTTTTCAGGTTATGTTGTGGCAATTTTGGCTTCGGTTTTGTGACTCTTTTGCTCCTAAATGTGGTTGGATAACATGTCTTTTGATACTTACTCTTTGAGCCTCAAATCCATGAGTTTAAATGCATGATAGCTACATGTTTGTGTCTTTGTGTATGTCATGTTGAGTCTCTAAATGTGTCTAACTTTTGCTTGAGTCTCTTGTCATATGCTTCTTTGAGTTTTCTTGTTCTTGTTTCTAAGTTTTTGAACTATTGCATGAGATCTATGCCTTGTGTTGTTGTATGCTCCTTGAAATTGATTTTGACCTAATTTTAAGGAACTAAGTGTTCAAGACACTCTAAAACATCATTCTCATCATTTTAAATACCTAGTTTTGAAAAGAAAAAGTGTTTTCAAGACCAAAAACAGTTTGGCCGAGAGCTTTTACAATGCTTGGTGAATCCATTTGGCCATTTTTACTAGGTGTTATGCTACCAAAATTTATACTTGGATTTTGGGTGATATTGGCAAATTAGTTCCATGCTTTGACTTGGTTATGATCTTTCATGGTGTATGCATAATTTGAGGTATAATCTTGGCTTGTTCAAATGCTTTCCATAGAGTCCTTAAAAGTGCTTTTCATTGTTTTAGTCTTGTTCAAGTTTTGTCTTTAAAAACAAGTTTCCTTAGAAGTTAAACTTTCTTGTTTTTTTTTAGCTTTGCTTGCTTGTCTTTAGGTAATCTTTGTTTTGTCTTAGTAGTTTTCTTTTCCTTGTCTTCCTAGAGTGTTGTGGCCGAGCCACTTGTTTGAGCTTTGAAAAGGTTTTCATCTCTTTAAAGGTGTTTTCACTTATTTGGAAGGTTTTTGAGTGCTAGCCTTGCTTGTGTGCTTTGGGAGTGTGATAAAAAACACTTGGGTGCTTAAGAAGACCACACTTGGTCTCGGGTTTGGAATTGTTTGTTAGCTAACCTCTTCCTTGTCTCGGTTTTTGGTGAGTTTTTGGTGTAGGAACATGAATATGGATCCAATCTTGGAGGTAGAAGAAGAGGAGGAGTCGGCCTCACCTTATTCCCCTCCCATGGTGACTCCTATGGCCCAAGAAAGTGGACAAATAACCCTTGCCAACATCTTACGTGAGATGGAAGTGAGTAGGAGAGAAACTTTTGACCAATTGAGGGCGGATAGGAGGCAAAGTGAGATCTTCCTACAAGAGCACATCCAAAGACTTGAGCTTAGGGAAGATGAGAGGAGAAGGAGGAGGTCCTCTTCCGAGGACTCTAGCCATGGTGGAAGAAGAAGAAGGCACGACTATGATGGTGGTGGAAGGCGCAATCAACTCCCACAAAGACAACCTCCACCAATCAAGATTCCAAAGTTCAAGGGGGAGAATGACCCAAACCTCTACATAGAGTGGGAGCAAAAAGTGGACCAAATCTTCAATATTCATTTAATTAGTAATCAAGAACAAGTAGATTTAGTAGTTTTAGAATTTGAAGATTATGCCATGACATGGTGGCATCAATTGTGTATGGACAATATTAACCAAGAGCCACCCGCGGCCTCTTGGATGGACATTAAAACTTTGATGCGCGCTAGATTTGTTCCTTCCTACTATAGGAGGGAGACTCTTTTGAAGCTCCAAAGGCTTCAACAAGGGTCTATGTGTGTGAATGAATATTTTAAAATGATGGAGTCAATGCTTCTCAAAGTAGGACTCCAATTTGAAAGTGAAGAAGAAAAGGTAGCTAGATTTGTGAGTTGTCTTAGAAGAGAAGTTCAAGATGTAGTTGAGTTGTATGAGTATTCCACTCTTGACAAAATTTTACACTTGGCCTTAAAAGTTGAAAGTCAATTGAAAAAGAAACAAGAGGCCAAGAGGAATACTTCATACAATGAATACTACTCTAGAACTTGGAAAGGAAAAGAAAGAAAGGATGAGAAACCTCCTTCCAAAGACCACCCACCTAGGACCAATTCGTCTAGAACCTCCCATGAAAATGCAAACTCTTCTCAAAGTTCAAGAACTAGTTCCATCAAATGTTTTAAGTGTTTGGGCTATGGTCACATTGCTTCAAATTGCCCAACAAAAAGGAACATGATCTTGAACCCTAAAAGAGAGGTTGAAAGTGAACATTCTTCTCCCCCCTCCCCTAAAAGTTCTTCCTCCCACACTTCTTCCCAATCTTCAAGTGAGGATGAAATCAAACCTAATGAAGGAGGTTTGTTAGTGGTTAGGCGCATGCTAGGCCAAGTGCCTAAAGAATTTGAAAACCAAAGAGAAAATATTTTTCACTCAAGGTGCCAAATCAACAACAAAACTTGCTCCCTCATAATTGATAGTGGAAGTTGTGTTAATGTGGCTAGCACAAGGGTTGTGGACAAGCTTGGCTTGAAAACCATCCCTCATGCCAAGCCCTATAAGCTTTCTTGGCTTAGTGAGGAAGGTGAAATTAAAGTGGACAAACAAGTCCTTATTAACTTCTCCATTGGAAACTACAAGGATGAGGTATTATGTGACTTAGTGCCCATGGAAGCAACTCACATTTTATTAGGAAGGCCATGGCAATTTGATAGAAAAGCTTTTCATGATGGCCATGCTAACAAGTTTACCTTTAGCTTCCAAGGCAAAAAGATCACATTACTACCTCTTTCACCAAGAGAAGTCAATGAGGACCAATTGCAAATGATTAAGAAAAGAAAAGAAGAGAAGGCGCAAAAGAAGGCGCAAGGGCATGAGTCCAAGAAGAGCATGATCACTCTCAAGGGGGTGAAGAAGGTAATGCTTGCCCAAAAACCCATCTTCCTAGCTTATCCTAGTGAATCTTCCCCCTCCTTCCAAAACCCTCACTCTAGATGTCCCTTAGACTTGTCATTAGTCTTAGATGAGTTCAAAGATGTTTTTCAAGAACCTCCAAAGGGTCTCCCACCCCTAAGAGGTATAGAACACCAAATTGATTTCATACAAGGCTCATCTTTGCCTAATAGGCCAGCCTATAGGACTAGTCCCGAGGAGGCTAAAGAAATTCAAAAACAAGTGAATGAGTTGTTAGAAAAGGGGTGGGTGCAACATAGCATGAGTCCTTGTGCAATGCCCGTGATCCTAGTCCCCAAAAAGGATGGAACATGGAGAATGTGCATAGATTGTAGGGCTATCAACAACATAACCATCAAGTATAGGCATCCCATTCCTAGGTTAGATGATTTGATTGATGAGTTACATGGTGCAACCATATTTTCCAAAATAGACTTGAAAAGTGGGTACAATCAAATTAGAATCAAAGAAGGTGATGAATGGAAAACCTCTTTCAAGACTAAGTTTGGATTATATGAGTGGTTAGTCATGCCTTTTGGCTTGACCAATGCACCTAGTACATTCATGAGACTCATGCACCATGTTCTTAGAGAGTTCTTAGGGAAGTTTGTTGTGGTATACTTTGATGACATTCTCATTTATAGTATGTCTCAAGATGACCACTTGCATCATTTAAGGAGTGTGTTAGAAACCTTAAGGAAGGCATCCTTGTATGCTAACATGGAGAAATGTGTGTTTGGGATGGATCATGTGATCTTCCTAGGTTTCAAAATAAATCAACATGGGGTCCATGTGGACCAAGAAAAAGTGATGGCAATCAAGGATTGGCCTCCCCCAAAGAATGTAAGTGAGCTTAGGTCTTTCCATGGGTTAGCTAGTTTCTATAGGAGGTTTGTGCCAAACTTTAGCACTATAGCTGCCCCTCTCAATGAATTGGTCAAGAAAGGTGTGGCCTATAAGTGGGGCAAAGATCAAGAAAAGGCTTTTGAAACTTTAAAACAAAAATTGATCAATGCACCACTCTTAGCCCTCCCTAACTTCTCCAAAACTTTTGAAATTGAGTGTGATGCATCCAATGTAGGCATTGGAGCCGTGCTTCTCCAAGAAGGGCACCCCATAGATTATTTTAGTGAGAAACTCAAGGGGAGTCACATCAACTACTCCACCTATGACAAAGAGCTTTATGCTCTTATGAGAACTTTGCAAACTTGGCAACACTATCTTCTTTCAAAGGAGTTTGTGATACATAGTGACCATGAGTCACTCAAATTTTTGAAAAGCCAAGGCAAGTTAAACAAGAGACATGCTAGGTGGGTAGAGTTCTTAGAACAATTCCCATATGTGATCAAACATAAGCAAGGAAAGGCTAACATTGTGGCGGATGCACTTTCAAGAAGGCATTCCCTCCTTTCCATTCTTGAAACTAAATTTCTTAGTTTTGCTCATATTAAGGAATTGTATCCAAAGGATGTTGATTTCTCCCCCATTCTTAGTGAGTGCCACCAAGGGGCTTACAAAGACTTTTACCTTCTCAATCAATATCTTTTCAAAGGTAAGAGACTTTGCATTCCCTAAGGTTCCTTAAGAGCCTCACTCATTAGAGAGGCACATGAGGGAGGATTAATGGGGCATTTTGGGCCAAACAAGACTTTGGAAGTCTTGAAAGAACACTTCTATTGGCCTCACATGAGGAAGCATGTAGATAGGCATTGCAAAGGTTGCATAGCATGCATGAAAGCCAAGTCTAGAGTCCAACCCCATGGTCTTTACACCCCCTTGCCTATCCCTTCCAAGCCTTGGTGATGAGAAGCCTCGAGCCAAGGGACCTACAACAAGAGCCATGGCTAGGAGAATACAAGAGGAATGGGCCTTAAATGCGCATGCAAGGCCCAAGATGAACTTCACATGGGCCAAGGAAGATGTGAAGACCTAGCCTAGGACATTTTGCTTGTAAATACTAGATTAGGATTTTATTTTGGGCTTTGTATTTTGGGCCCAATAGAATAGGATTTTCTTTGGGCCATGTATTGGGCCTTAGAGGAAATTGGGCTTTAGAAGTAATTTTGGACCAAAAAGGGGAATTGGGCCAAATGGGCCAAGAGTAGTGTGTCTACTCTAGAAAAGCCTAGAAGCTTCTCAAACTTGCTCTCCAAGGATGAGAGTTAGCTTCCCATGGCAAGACAAGTGTGACTTGCTTAGGTGGCAAGTCACACCTCCCACATGCTCCTTTTTGGCTCCAAAATTCAACTTTCTAGACTCCTTTTTCCCTCCACTTTTTGGAGACCCCTTGGTCTCATTTTAGCCTATAAATAGAAGGCTTAGGAGATGTATTTTTGAGCTTGAAATTGAGTAATGAATTGCTGCCCAAATTTGTGCACAAATCTCTTTTGAGCTCACCTTAGAGTAAACTCTTCTCTAGTTTACTCTAGTCTTCTTCCTTAGGAGTTGGCCTCACCTCTCTTAAGAATCCTTTCACCTACACCAAACCAAACACCTTAAGCTTCTTTCCTTCATGCTTCCGCATCCAACACCATCCATGGAGCCTCCATTCTTCATGCAAGCATCAATGGAGACAAGAAGAAGCCATCATGTGGTATCATGAGCCTTGGTTTTAGTGAGTTAAGTGCTTCTTCTCCATTTTTTTTTCAATTCCGTGTTGTTCATCACTTCTCCTACTTGTCTTGCTGTTTTTGTTCATTTTATTTTGAGTATTAATGTCTTTTTACTTTGGTTCATCTTCATTTGCTTCATCTTGAACCATCCTTGTGTGCTTTAGGTGTTCTATTTGGTTTCTACCATTTACTTTTCATTTTAATTGAGTATTTGTTTTTTTGTTCAGTTCATTCTCTTGATTCTTGAGTTTATTTTGATTTTAAGATCCATATGTTTTGTCTAGAGTCATGTTTAGTCCATATATGTCATTAATTCCTTGTTTAGCTTTTAATTTTCTTTGAATTTGTTGGTGATGTGTTGCTGAATTTTTTTTCAGAGTTGAGTGCAGTTTTTAATCCTTAAAATTAACACTCTCTTCTCTCTTTGAGCCTTGGAAATGAACCTTCACATCTAGATAACCTTAGTTATCTTAATGTCCAGTGGGAATTTTCCTTGTGCTTGCTTAAAATCACCATAAACCACACTAAATTTCCTTTCAATTAATTGTGCTTTGGTGCTTTTTCATTTCTGTTTTTGAGTTCAGATTGCTATTTAGATCTTAGCAATGTCTTAGAGTCAATTTCCATTGTGTTTCATTGTGTTTCATGATCTCCTTTTGATTCCTTTAAGTTTCCTTCTCCTTTGTGCTTTTTGTTTCCATTAAAATGCAAATGATCAAACATAGTGTGGTGGTGATTCTGTTTTGTGGTGGAAACTAGCTGCTGTAAGAGCAATAAAAAGAAAGAAAAAGAGCACAAAAAGAATACAAGCAAGTGCCAAAAAGAATCAAAAGAAAAGATCAAAAGAAAGTGGCAAAAGAAGTACACTAGAATCACTACCATCACTTGAGTTTGAGAGCATTATTTTGTTGCATTTTATTGCTGTTCCAGTTTCTGTCTGACTGCACACTGTTTGTATTTGATTTATCATAAACAATTGGCCGGTGCAAATCCAAATCTAATTTTTGCCTCTTTTAGATAAGACATAGACGAAAAAGTGAAAAAAAGAATCATTGAAAAATGTTGAGAAATGAAAAAATGAAAAATATCTGAAGCAGAGGCCTGATTTCACGTTTTTTGGACTGGCAGTGAGTGAAAAATCAAATTTCAGTGCAGTTTTCTTGCTTATTTTGGTTGTTTTTCATCCATTCTAGTGCCATTCATTAGGTAATTCATTTGAGTGCTTATCTTGTTTCTTTACCTTATTTCTAGTTTGTCATTTCTTTGGTGATCCTTTGAGTTTGTCATGGCATTATTCACTTTTGGTTTAGCAATTATAATTTTGTGCTTTTGTTGCTTTATTTCTTGACCTCTTTTGGTTTGGTTTCTATATTTGGTGCATACTTCTTTTTGGAGGTGATCTAATTTTCCTAAGGTAGCATCCTAGGAGGTGGAGTACCTAATCCCGAAAGAGAATCCTCTTTGGTGAGATCAAGAGGAAGTGCAAGAGTGAAACACTTGTGAGGACCAAGCCAAGAAGACAAAGCCAAGAAGACCTTTTACATTTTGTGCACTTTGATTGTATTCAAATTGAGTTGTAAAATTGTAATGCTTTCCTTCTTGTGTTCATGGCCTAGTTAGGTGTCTTGGGGGCGTCTTAGGTACTCAATCCCATCTCCTAACTAGAACCTCTTCTATACATTAGTGAAGCGCTTTTAGTGGTGAAGTTTGAAGGTTCCAAGTGCCTTCTACTTCTACCAAAACTTAGGCCGCATATAGCTTATAATCTTTCTTGTTTTTAATTTTCTTGTTTGATAGTTTAGTGTGTGTCAACTTAGTCTTTGAATTAATTTCATTTAAGAAGTTTTGTACAAAAGTTTCGAGTTCCCTTGGCTAGGAAAGACTTGGTATGTAAGCAATCCAAGTGATTCACCTCTCTTTCCTGGAGGAGAACTAAAAGCTTTTGCTATCTACTTCTTCTTTGAAATTTTCTTTTAAAGACCAAAATCTTAAAAAAAAAATGTCTCAACCTCCTTCTCAATGTATGAGTGCTTCAAATGAAGAAGAAATAAGTTTGAAACAAATTGCCTTTGATTTGAGAGCACTACTACGTTGGAAGGAAGATGAAATAATTGCAAGGGAAAGGGAAAAACAAGAAAGAGATAGATTTCATCAACTTTTAGATGAAGAGAGGAGGGGAACAAGAAATATGGAAAGGTTGCATGAGAGGATGAGTAATAGGAGTCAACATTTGTACTCCCACACTCCAACACTAGTCACACACTATGAAGAAGATAGTAGACTAGTTGACAACTTCTATCAACCTCCTCCTCCTCTAAGAAGAGAAAGAAGAGAGCCTGGGGAACCAAGAGCCATTAGAATAGACCTCCCTCACTTTTATGGGAAAGATGATGTTGAAGCTTATCTTGATTGGGAAATGAAGGTTGAGCAACTCTTTGCTTGCCATCAAATAAGTGAGGAGAGGAAAGTACCCTTAGCTACCCTTAGCTTCCAGGGCAATGCTATGTATTGGTGGACTGCCCTCGAAAGAGATAGGAGAATCAATCAAAGTCCCGAGGTCAAATATTGGAATGACCTCAAAGGAGCCCTTAGGAGAAGACATATTCCCTCCTATTATCATAGAGAGCTAATGGATAAGCTCCAAAGACTCCATCAAAATAAAATGAAAGTGGAAGAATATAGACAAAAGATGGAGTTATATATGATGAGGGTTGGGATTAGGGAGTCCGAGGATACCACCATTGCAAGGTTTCTTAGTGGTTTAAGTCTTGAGATAAGAGATAGAGTAGAATTGTTGCCCTACCAAGACTTAAATGACTTGGTTCAACTTTGCATAAAGGTAGAGCAACAAATTCTAAGGAAAAATTTTCAAAATGACTACTCTAACTCTTATACCAAGAAAGAATTCAAGAGGGAGGGTAAACAAGTCAAAGAGGAACCCTCCAAAAGTTTCAAGGAAAAGGACAAACCAAGGGAAGGCACATCTTCACACACTCGCACTAGTGAAATCAAATGTTTTAAGTGTCTTGGTAGAGGTCATGTTGCATCTCAATGCCCCACCAAAAAGACCATGATCTTAAGGGGTGTTGACCACTATAGTAGCCAAGATGAGCAAGAAAGTGAGAGTGAGACTTCTAGTGAGGAGTCTAATGATGAGGCTAAGGAAATTGCCTATCCTTGTGAAGGAGACCTTCTAATGATTAGAAGACTTCTTAGCAACCAACCCATTCCAAAAGAGCCAACACAAAGAGAGAACATCTTTCATACAAGATGTAAAATTTTAGAAAACACTTGTTCTCTCATTGTTGATAGTGGTTCATGTTGCAATTGTTGTAGTACAAGGTTGGTTGATAAGTTGGCTTTGACTATCATTCCACATCCAAAACCTTACAAATTGCATTGGCTTAATGAAAGTGGGGATTTGACAGTCCAACATCAAGTGAAGGTCAAGTTATCCATAGGGAAATATGAAGATAGTGTGCTATGTGATGTAGTACCTATGGAAGCTTGCCATGTTTTATTGGGAAGACCTTGGCAATTTGACAAGAAAACCATGCATAATGGTCTTACCAATGAAATCACCTTCACTCACAAGGATAGAAAATTTGTCTTGCATCCTTTATCACCATCCCAAGTGGTAGAGGATCAAATCCAAATGAGAAAGAAGTTGGAAAAGGAGAGAAAAGAGGATAAAAAAAAGTCCTCCCTCTCTCCCAAAAAAAGTAACTAAAGATGAATCTGAGGTGGGAGAGATTGGTGTTCCTTCTCCCAAGGTCATTCAACATGAGAACATTTTGACTATAAAATCTTTGAACCAAGTTCTCAATGATGAACAACCTTCATGCCTCTTGTTGTGTAAAGGAACACTCACATGTACTGCCACAACTCTTGAACGTAAGAATCTACCTCCTAAAATTGAAAATCTTTTGAAAGAGTTTGAGGATATATTCCCTAAGGAAGGGCCTATTGGGCTTCCTCCCTTTAGAGGAATTGAACATCAAATAGATTTAGTGCCTGGGGCTAGTCTACCAAATAGACCAGCCTATAGGACAAATCCTCAAGAAACAAAGGAGATAGAGTCTCAAGTCCAAGAGTTGTTGGAGAAGGGTTGGGTTCAAAAGAGCCTTAGCCCTTGTGCTGTGCCTGTTTTGTTAGTACCTAAAAAGGACGGGAAATGGAGAATGTGCTGTGATTGTAGAGCCATAAATAACATCACCATTAAATATAGGCATCCAATCCCTAGGCTTGATGACATGCTTGATGAGTTGCATGGGTCCCTCATGTTTTCTAAAATTGATCTAAAGAGTGGTTATCACCAAATAAGAATCAAAGAAGGTGATGAGTGGAAAACCGCTTTTAAGACCAAATTTGGACTATATGAGTGGTTAGTGATGCCCTTTGGGCTTACTAATGCACCTAGCACATTCATGAGGCTAATGAACCATGTCCTTAGAGAGTGCATAGGAAAGTTTGTGGTTGTCTATTTTGATGATATCTTGATTTATAGCAAGAGCTTGCATGAGCACATAGACCATCTGAGGTCTGTCCTTACCATCCTTAGGGTAAATAGTTTGTTTGCTAATAAAGAGAAATGTACTTTCTGTGTAGATAGTGTAGTTTTCTTAGGTTTTGTTGTGAACAAAAATGGGGTCCATGTTGACCCTACAAAAATAAAGGCCATCCAAGAATGGCCTACTCCTAAAAATGTTGGAGAGGTTAGGAGCTTCCATGGTTTGGCAAGCTTTTATAGGAGGTTTGTTCCTAACTTCTCTACTTTGGCTTCACCCCTCAATGAACTTGTCAAGAAAGATGTATCTTTTAATTGGGGTGAAAAACAAGAGTCTGCTTTTCAACAACTCAAGGAAAATCTCACCAATGCACCCATTCTAGCTTTACCAAACTTTTCAAAAACCTTTGAGCTAGAGTGTGATGCATCCGGTGTAGGAATAAGTGCTGTGTTGTTGCAAGGAGGGCACCCAATTGCTTATTTCAGTGAAAAACTTCATGGTGCCTCCCTCAACTATCCCACCTATGACAAGGAATTGTACGCCTTAGTTAGGGCCCTTCAAACTTGGGAACACTACCTTGTGTCCAAAGAGTTTGTCATTCATAGTGACCATGAGTCGCTAAAATATTTGAAGGGCCAACATAAGCTGAATAAAAGACATGCTAAGTGGATGGAATTCTTGGAACAATTTCCTTATGTGATAAAGTACAAGAAGGGCAAAAGTAATGTGGTGGCTGATGCCTTGTCTAGAAGGCACACCTTGTTTTCAAAATTGGGAGCCCAAATTCTTGGATTTGATCACATTCCAGAAATGTATAATCAAGATTCTGAGTTTTCCTCTACTTATGCTGAATGTATGGAAAGACCTCAAGGAGGTTTTTATGTGAATGAGGGGTATTTGTTTAAAGAAGGAAAAATTTGTATTCCCCAATGTTCACAAAGAAAACTCCTTGTTCAAGAAACACATGAAGGGGGATTAATGGGTCATTTTGGGGTAGAAAAAACCCTAGGTCTTTTAAAAGAGAAATTCTTTTGGCCCCATATGAGGAAGGATGTCCAAAGGCATTGTAATAGATGTATTTCATGCTTACAATCTAAGTCTAAAATAATGCCTCATGGATTATACACCCCCTTGCCTGTTGCTTCAGCCCCTTGGGAAGATATAAGTATGGATTTTGTCTTAGGACTCCCAAGAACACAAAGGGGTTTTGATTCCATTTTTGTGGTGGTAGATCGTTTTAGCAAAATGACACACTTTATACCCTGCCACAAAGTGGATGATGCTAGCAACATTGCTAGGCTTTTCTTTAGAGATGTGGTCAAGCTTCATGGTATACCCCGCACCATAGTTTCTGATAGAGACACCAAGTTCCTTAGCCACTTTTGGAAAACACTTTGGTCAAGGTTAGGAACTAAGCTTAATTTCTCTACTTCATGTCACCCACAAACTGATGGGCAAACTGAAGTTGTTAATAGGTCTCTGTCTACTATGTTAAGGGCAATTTTGAAAGGGAACCACAAATCTTGGGATGAATGCCTTCCCCATATTGAGTTTGCCTACAATAGAGTAGTTCATAGGACTACTAAAATCTCTCCATTTGAAGCTGTTTATGGCTTTAATCCTCTCACTCCCATGGACTTGCTACCACTTCCTACATCTTTTGATTTTATTCATAAAGAAGGGGTGGCAAAATCTGATTTTGTTAAAAAAATGCATGAAAAGATTAAAAGCCAAATCCAACAACACATAGAGAGGTATGCTAAGTACAACAATAAGGGGAAGAGGGAAATGATTTTTGAAGAAGGGGATTGGGTGTGGCTACACCTTAGAAAAGATAGATTTCCTAAGCAAAGGAAGTCTAAACTTAGTCCTCGAGGTGATGGTCCCTTTAAAGTGCTGAAAAGAGTAAATGATAATGCGTATAGGCTAGAGTTGCCTGAAGGCTATGATGTGCATGCCACCTTTAATGTTGTTGACTTAATACCTTTTGCAGGTGGTACAGATGATGAGGCAGAGACTACAGATTTGAGGACAAATCCTTCTCAAGAGGCAGGGGATGATGAGAAGCCTCGAGCCAAGGGACCTACAACAAGAGCCATGGCTAGGAGAATACAAGAGGAATGGGCCTTAAATGCGCATGCAAGGCCCAAGATGAACTTCACATGGGCCAAGGAAGATGTGAAGACCTAGCCTAGGACATTTTGCTTGTAAATACTAGATTAGGATTTTATTTTAGGCTTTGTATTTTGGGCCCAGTAGAATAGGATTTTCTTTGGGCCATGTATTGGGCCTTAGAGGAAATTGGGCTTTAGAAGTAATTTTGGACCAAAAAGGGAAATTGGGCCAAATGGGCCAAGAGTAGTGTGTCTACTCTAGAAAAGCCTAGAAGCTTCTCAAACTTGCTCTCCAAGGATGAGAGTTAGCTTCCCATGGCAAGACAAGTGTGACTTGCTTAGGTGGCAAGTCACACCTCCTACATGCTCCTTTTTGGCTCCAAAATTGAACTTTCTAGACTCCTTTTTCCCTCCACTTTTTGGAGACCCCTTGGTCGCATTTTAGCCTATAAATAGATGGCTTAGGAGATGTATTTTTGAGCTTGAAATT
Source organism: Vigna unguiculata (assembly GCF_037176805.1). Lineage (NCBI taxonomy): Eukaryota > Viridiplantae > Streptophyta > Magnoliopsida > Fabales > Fabaceae > Vigna > Vigna unguiculata. Next base: position 23,394,568 of record NC_140800.1, on the reverse strand, counting down.
GAGTAATGAATTGCTGCCCAAATTTGTGCACAAATCTCTTTTGAGCTCACCTTAGAGTAAACTCTTCTCTAGTTTACTCTAGTCTTCTTCCTCAGGAGTTGGCCTCACCTCTCTTAAGAATCCTTTCACCTACACCAAACCAAACACCTTAAGCTTCTTTCCTTCATGCTTCCGCATCCAACACCATCCATGGAGCCTCCATTCTTCATGCAAGCATCAATGGAGACAAGAAGAAGCCATCACTTGGGTTGACATTTCTATGGATTTTGTCTTAGGTCTCCCAAGGACCAAAAAAGGTAGGGATTCCATTTTTGTAGTGGTGGATAGGTTCTCTAAGATGGCCCATTTCATTCCTTGCCATAAGATTGATGATGCAACTTATATTGCAAATCTTTTCTTCAAGGAAGTGGTAAGAGTACATGGCCTACCTAGGTCCATTGTAAGTGATAGGGACTCCAAGTTCCTAAGCCATTTTTGGAGAACCTTGTGGGGTAAACTTGGCACCAAGCTTCTTTTCTCCACCACTTGTCATCCCCAAAGTGATGGCCAAACCGAGGTGGTTAATAGAACCCTAGGGCAAATGCTAAGATGTATGATAGTGCAAAACATTAGAGAGTGGGAGGAACTTCTTCCCCACATTGAGTTTGCCTACAATAGGGTTGTGCATTCCACTACTTCTCATTCCCCTTTTGAGGTTGTGTATGGGTTCAATCCCCTAACTCCCTTAGACCTCCTTCCCCTACCCACTCATGAGGCATGGACTTGCCCAGATGGTGAAACCAAAGCCAAGTACATCCAAGACTTGCATTCACAAGTTAAGGAAACCATTGAGAGGAGAGTTAAGAAACAACAAGAGGATGGTAATAAGGGAAGAAAGGAAGTCATCTTCCAAGAGGGAGATTGGGTTTGGCTTCACTTGAGAAAGGAGAGATTCCCTACTTAAAGGAAGTCTAAGCTCCTCCCTAGAGGGGATGGCCCCTTTCAAGTCATTAGGAGAATTAATAACAATGCCTATGAGTTAGACTTACCCCCAAGCTACAACATAAGTAACTCATTTAATGTTTGTGACCTTTCTCCTTTTGATGTAGGGTTTAAGAATTCGTGGTCGAATTCTCTCCAAGAAGGGGAGGATGATGAAGGCATGACCACCTCCTTAGAAGCTCCATCAAGAAGGATCACTAGAAGCATGTCTAGAAGGGAGTCTTCTATTCCATCACCTTTATCTTTGTTTTGCATTACTTTAGTTTGAATTCCCTAAGTTGGTTTCTAGTTGATTTATTTTGGTTGACTTGTTGACTTTGATCCAAAGTTGACCTTTGACCAAGATTAGATTAACTTAAACCAACATGCTAATCCTTGTTTGTCTTGTTTTGTAGGTAATTAAGAGAAAGTAGAGCATGGCTAGGTGGCACTTGGTGATTGGAGCACTTGGATGAAGTGGAAGAGAGAGGAAAGCAAAAAGCATAAAGCAAAAGCAAAAGTAGACATGTACCTTGTCTCCTTTTGCCTTTGTGGTTTATGCCTTAGAAGGTCACTTGGTCTCCTTCCTCTTTTGGCCTACAATCCTCATGGGAATGCCTCCACCAATCATCTCCCTTCACTTGGCCAAGACTCACTCTCACATTAGGTTTAGGGTTTGCTAGTTAATCCTTTTTCATGTTTTTGTATTTGCTAAAGGACCCCTATGAACTCCTATTTAAAGGGTGCTGCTTGTCTTGTAAAAGGGTTGATCATTTTGTTATAAACTTTGTGCATTCAACCACCAATTTTCGTGAGCTCTCCTTCCTAGAAGTGAACTCACCTTTGCCTTATCTTGCTTGCAAGTGGCGGCACCATCACTCATCTCTAGGGCTTGGTTGGCTTAGATCCCCCCCTATGAGTGGTGTGCTTCTTCCATTCTTCATCTTCTATGCATTCCATTTTTATTGTTTCTTCTTTCATTTTTCTCTTTAGTGTTGTTATTGTCGTGTGTGTTTAAGCTTGAATCCAACTCTCTTCTTCCTTTCATGAGCTTGAGAAACGAACCTTCACATCTACATAGCATGCTATCTTAATGTCCAGTGGGAATTTTCAAAAAGTTTTCTTAAACAACTTCACCATATTCATAACTCTAAAAGGAAACAAGATAATCCTTCATCAGGATGACTTTTGGTAGCCTTGAACTCAGTTACAATCAACCATTAAGTAGCGGATCGTTATTAGCTTGAGTGGATCATTAATTAATAGCTTTAAGCGGGATGATATTGAAATTTATGTGTCTTTTGTAATTCTGATGCTTAAAGCTCCTATATAAATTGAACCATTTTCATCAACGAAGGCAAGCTGAGTTTTATTCAGAAAATAAACGAGTTTTATCTCATCTATCTTAGTGAGAGTGATTCTCCTAAGTTCCTGAGTGATTCAAGAATCCATGAGTTTAATCAAAGGTCTTGTATCCCGTTGTGTGTTTCAACTCTTAGGCTTATCTTCCATTCTTGGAAGTGTGATGTCTATCAAATTTCGTTCCATCTTCTTTTCTGTTTCCATTTTCTCGTTCTAAATAATTTCTCAAATTTATTGCATGTTAGCATTGCTACAATGATGTATTAGTGAAACGAATCGAACCCTGTGGATTCACATCATTTGGTATTCAGAGCCTGGCTATCTAGATTTGGAATAGGAAGGAAGTTTATTATACAAAGTGTTTAACCGAAGGCCATCCATGTTTAGTTGCATTCGATTACGTAAGCGAAAACAATGTTGTGAGCCAAAGATTGGTGGAGAAACTCCAGTTACCCGCAACCTTTCATCTGGATCAGGCATGGATCAAATTTAGTACATGGCAATGTGTGAAAGAAGTATTATGTGACATTGCTCCCATGGACTCTTGTCATCTTCTTTTGGGATGGGCATGGCTTCGTTATAAAACACTTCAACTTGATGAACGTTCCCTTTATTTGAGGCATGAGGGACATGAAATGAAGTATAAATTTATGATACCAAGACAAGTCAGTAAGAATCAACGTAAGTTGAAGGAGAAAACAGAAAAAGAAAGAATAGAAAAAGAATTAATATAAACTGCAGAAGGAAGGGAAAATAAAGAAAAAGAAATGGAACTAGGGAAAGTTTATTCGTCAATGTTTTTTCTTCTACAGTTTGTGATGTCATTTTACAGGAACAATAGGATAAGCATGTGAATGAAGCACACCAACTTCCATGTTTAAAAAGGAAGCATGTTCATAGTGATTTATTATGCATTTGGTCCGTCGATAAGAACAAATTCGTCAAACACAATGCATGGAATTATTTTTTGTTACATATCAAGATGGGTTACTGTTGCCAAGAAATGTTATCGACGGATTGCAACCATTGGAAAGTAACAAATATCAAGTTGAATTTGATCCTGGAAGAAGAGAATTAGTTTCAACTTGTGAAAAAATAAAAGTCCTTCACAAGATCATAATAAACTTATATTAAAACAAGTGTCTTAAGATTCAGGACAAATCTTCTCGAATAAGGAGGGTATGATGTGAATTGCATATGGGTCAAATGGAGGATAATTAATGCGCGGGGTTGATGCAGTTTCTTTTATTTAAAAAAGAGCCCAATGTTTGTAAAATTGTCTGACCAAATTGTGTTTGTGCTTAACCAATTAATGGGCTTTAGTTTTGCTTTATCTTCAAGTTGAAATAAGGTTCCATATGCCAACTTAAGAACCAACCTTTGGAAGATCAAGAGGACCTTTGCTCAAAGTTTGTGGATGACTTTGGGTAGCCTTAAACTCAGTAACAATCAACCATAAAGTAGCAGATCGTTATTAGCTTGACTGGATCATTAATTAATAGCTTTAAGCGGGATGATATTGAAATTTATGTGTCTTTTGTAATTCTGATGGTTAAAGCTCCTATATAAATTGAACCATTTTCATCAATGAAGGCAAGCTGAGTTTTATTCAGAAAATAAACGAGTTTTATCTCATCTATCTTAGTGAGAGTGATTCTCTTAAGTTCCTGAGTGATTCAAGAATCCATGAGTTTAAACAAAGGTCCTGTAACCCTTTGTGTGTTTCAACTCTTAGGCTTATCTTCCATTCATGGAAGTGTGATGTCTATCAATTTTCGTTCCATCTTCTTTTCTGTTTCCATTTTCTCGCTTTAAATAATTTCTCAAATTTCTTTCTTGTTAGCATTGCAACAATGATAGATCAGTCAAACGAATCGAACCCTGTGGATTCACATCATTTGGTATTAGAGTCTAGCTATCTAGATTTGGAATAAGAAAGGAAGTTTGTTATACAAAGTGTTTAACCGAAGGCCATCCATGTTTAGTTGCATTCGATTACGGAAGCAAAAGCAATGTTGTGAGCCAAAGATTGGTGGAGTAACTCCAGTTACCAGCAACCTTTCATCTGGATCAGGCATGGAACAAATTCAGTACACGGCAATGTGCGAAAGAAGTATTGTGTGACATTGCTCCCATGGACTCTTGTCATCTTCTATTGGGATGGGCATGGCTTCGTTATAAAACACTCCATCTTGATGAACGTTCCCTTTATTTGAGGCATGACTGATATCAGCTGAAGTATAAAATTATGACACCAAGACAAGTCAGTAAGGAGCAACGTAGGCTGAAGGAGAAAACAGAAAAAGAAAGAATAGAAAAAGAAATAATATAAATTGCAGAAGGAAGGGAAAATAAAAAAAAATAAATGGAACTAGGGAAAGTTTATTCGTCAATGTTTTTTCTTCTACAGTTTGTGATGTCATTTTACAGGAACAAAAGGATAAGCATTTGAATAAAACACACCAACTTCCATGTTTAAAAAGGAAGCATGTTCATAGTGATTTATTATGCAAATGGTCTGTCGATAAGAACAAATTCGTCAAACACAATGCATGGAATTATTTTTTGTTACATATCAAGGTGGGTTACTGTTGCCAAGAAATGTTATCGACGGATTGCAACCATTGGAAAGTAACAAATATCAAGTTGAATTTGATCCTGGAAGAAGAGAATTAGTTTCAACTTGTGAAAAAATAAAAGTCCTTCACAAGATCATAATAAACTTACATTAAAACTAGTGTCTTAAGATTCGGGACAAATCTTCTCGAGGAAGGAAGGCATGATGTGAATTGCATATGGGTCAAATGGAGGATGATTAATGTGCCGTGTTGATGCAGTTTCTTTTATTTAAATAAGGGCCCAATGTTTGTAAAATTGTCTGACCAAATTGTGTTTGTGCTTAACCAATTAATGGGCTTTAGTTTTGCTTTATCTTCAAGTTGAAATAAGGGTCCATATGTCAACTTAAGAACCAAACTTTGGAAGATCAAGAGGACCTTTGCTCAAAGTTTGTGGATGACTTTGGGTATCCTTAAACTCAGTTACAATCAACCATAAAGTAGCAGATCGTTATTAGCTTAACTGGTCATTAATTAATAGCTTTAAGCGGGATGATATTGAAATTTATGTGTCTTTTGTAATTCTGATGGTTAAAGCTCCTATATAAATTGAACCACTTTCATCAATGAAGGCAAGCTGAGTTTTATTCAGAAAATAAATGAGTTTTATCTCATCTATCTTAGTGAGAGTGATTCTCTTAAGTTCCTGAATGATTCAAGAATCCATGAGTTTAATCAAAGGTCCTCTAACCCTTTGTGTGTCTGAACTCTTAGGCTTATCTTCCATTCTTGGAAGTGTGATGTCTATCAATTTTCGTTCCATCTTCTTTTCTGTTTCCATTTTCTCGTTTTAATTAATTTCTCAAATTTCTTGCTTGTTAGCATTGCAATAATGATAGATAAGTCAAACGAATCGAACCTTGTGGATTCACATCATTTGGTATTCAGAGCCTGGCTATCTAGATTTGGAATAGGAAAGGAAATTTATTATACAAAGTGTTTAACCGAAGGCCATCCATGTTTAATTGCATTCGATTACGGAAGCGAAAACAATGTTGTGAGCCAACGATTGGTTGAGAAACTCCAGTTATCAGCAACCTTTCATCTGGATCAGGCATGGATCAAATTCAGTACATGGCAGTGTGCGAAAGAAGTATTATGTGACATTGCTCCCATGGACTCTTGTCATCTTCTTTTGGGATGGGCATGGCTTCGTTATAAAACACTCCATCTTGATGAACGTTCCCTATATTTGAGGCATGAGGGACATCAGATGAAGTATAAATTTATGACGCTAAGACAAGTCAATAAGGATCAACGTAGGCTAAAGGAGAAAACAGAAAAAGAAAGAATAGAAAAAGAAGTAATATAAACTGCAGAAGGAAAGGAAAATAAAGAAAAAGAAATGGAACTAGGGAAAGTTTATTCGTCAATGTTTTTTCTTCTACAGTTTGTAATGTCATTTTACAGGAACAAAAGGATAAGCATGTGAATGAAACACACCAACTTCCATGTTTAAAAAGGAAGCATGTTCATAGTGATTTATTATGCATTTGGTCTGTCGATAAGAACAAATTCGTCAAACACAATGCATGGAATTATTTTTTGTTACATATCAAGGTGGGTTACTGTTGCCAAGAAATGTTATCAACGGATTGCAACCATTGGAAAGTAACAAATATCAAGTTGAATTTGATCCTGGAAGAAGAGAATTAGTTTCAACTTGTGAAAAAATAAAAGTCCTTCACAAGATCATAATAAACTTACATTAAAACTAGTGTCTTAAGATTCGGGACAAATCTTCTCGAAGAAGGAGGGCATGATGTGAATTGCATATGGGTCAAATGGAGGATGATTAATGCGCCGTGTTGATGCAGTTTCTTTTATTTAAATAAGGGCCCAATATTTGTAAAATTCTCTGACCAAATTGTGTTTGTGCTTCACCAATTAATGGGCTTTAGTTTTGCTTTATCTTCAAGTTGAAATAAGGGTCCATATGCCAACTTAAGAACCAACCTTTGGAAGATCAAGAGGACCTTAGCTCAAAGTTTGTGGATGACTTTGGGTAGCCTTAAACTCAGTTACAATCAACCATAAAGTAGCGGATCGTTATTAGCTTGACGGGATCATTAATTAATGGCTTTAAGCGGGATGATATTGAAATTTATGTGTCTTTTGTAATTCTGATGCTTAAAGCTACTATATAAATTGAACCATTTTCATCAATGAAGGGAAGCTGAGTTTTATTCAGAAAATAAACGAGTTTTATCTCATCTATCTTAGTGAGAGTGATTCTCTTAAGTTCCTGAGTGATTCAAGAAGCCATGAGTTTAATCAAAGGTCTTGTATCCCGTTGTGTGTTTCAACTCTTAGGCTTATCTTCCATTCTTGGAAGTGTGATGTCTATCAAATTTCGTTCCATCTTCTTTTCTGTTTCCATTTTCTCGTTCTAAATAATTTCTCAAATTTATTGCATGTTAGCATTGCTACAATGATGTATTAGTGAAACGAATCGAACCCTGTGGATTCACATCATTTGGTATTCAGAGCCTGGCTATCTAGATTTGGAATAGGAAGGAAGTTTATTATACAAAGTGTTTAACCGAAGGCCATCCATGTTTAGTTGCATTCGATTACGTAAGCGAAAACAATGTTGTGAGCCAAAGATTGGTGGAGAAACTCCAGTTACCCGCAACCTTTCATCTGGATCAGGCATGGATCAAATTTAGTACATGGCAATGTGTGAAAGAAGTATTATGTGACATTGCTCCCATGGACTCTTGTCATCTTCTTTTGGGATGGGCATGGCTTCGTTATAAAACACTTCAACTTGATGAACGTTCCCTTTATTTGAGGCATGAGGGACATGAAATGAAGTATAAATTTATGATACCAAGACAAGTCAGTAAGAATCAACGTAAGTTGAAGGAGAAAACAGAAAAAGAAAGAATAGAAAAAGAATTAATATAAACTGCAGAAGGAAGGGAAAATAAAGAAAAAGAAATGGAACTAGGGAAAGTTTATTCGTCAATGTTTTTTCTTCTACAGTTTGTGATGTCATTTTACAGGAACAAAAGGATAAGCATGTGAATGAAACACACCAACTTCCATGTTTAAAAAGGAAGCATGTTCATAGTGATTTATTATGCATTTGGTCCGTCGATAAGAACAAATTCGTCAAACACAATGCATGGAATTATTTTTTGTTACATATCAAGATGGGTTACTGTTGCCAAGAAATGTTATCGACGGATTGCAACCATTGGAAAGTAACAAATATCAAGTTGAATTTGATCCTGGAAGAAGAGAATTAGTTTCAACTTGTGAAAAAATAAAAGTCCTTCACAAGATCATAATAAACTTACATTAAAACTAGTGTCTTAAGATTCGGGACAAATCTTCTCGAGGAAGGAAGGCATGATGTGAATTGCATATGGGTCAAATGGAGGATGATTAATGTGCCGTGTTGATGCAGTTTCTTTTATTTAAATAAGGGCCCAATGTTTGTAAAATTGTCTGACCAAATTGTGTTTGTGCTTAACCAATTAATGGGCTTTAGTTTTGCTTTATCTTCAAGTTGAAATAAGGGTCCATATGTCAACTTAAGAACCAAACTTTGGAAGATCAAGAGGACCTTTGCTCAAAGTTTGTGGATGACTTTGGGTATCCTTAAACTCAGTTACAATCAACCATAAAGTAGCAGATCGTTATTAGCTTAACTGGTCATTAATTAATAGCTTTAAGCGGGATGATATTGAAATTTATGTGTCTTTTGTAATTCTGATGGTTAAAGCTCCTATATAAATTGAACCACTTTCATCAATGAAGGCAAGCTGAGTTTTATTCAGAAAATAAATGAGTTTTATCTCATCTATCTTAGTGAGAGTGATTCTCTTAAGTTCCTGAATGATTCAAGAATCCATGAGTTTAATCAAAGGTCCTCTAACCCTTTGTGTGTCTGAACTCTTAGGCTTATCTTCCATTCTTGGAAGTGTGATGTCTATCAATTTTCGTTCCATCTTCTTTTCTGTTTCCATTTTCTCGTTTTAATTAATTTCTCAAATTTCTTGCTTGTTAGCATTGCAATAATGATAGATAAGTCAAACGAATCGAACCTTGTGGATTCACATCATTTGGTATTCAGAGCCTGGCTATCTAGATTTGGAATAGGAAAGGAAATTTATTATACAAAGTGTTTAACCGAAGGCCATCCATGTTTAATTGCATTCGATTACGGAAGCGAAAACAATGTTGTGAGCCAACGATTGGTTGAGAAACTCCAGTTATCAGCAACCTTTCATCTGGATCAGGCATGGATCAAATTCAGTACATGGCAGTGTGCGAAAGAAGTATTATGTGACATTGCTCCCATGGACTCTTGTCATCTTCTTTTGGGATGGGCATGGCTTCGTTATAAAACACTCCATCTTGATGAACGTTCCCTATATTTGAGGCATGAGGGACATCAGATGAAGTATAAATTTATGACGCTAAGACAAGTCAATAAGGATCAACGTAGGCTAAAGGAGAAAACAGAAAAAGAAAGAATAGAAAAAGAAGTAATATAAACTGCAGAAGGAAAGGAAAATAAAGAAAAAGAAATGGAACTAGGGAAAGTTTATTCGTCAATGTTTTTTCTTCTACAGTTTGTAATGTCATTTTACAGGAACAAAAGGATAAGCATGTGAATGAAACACACCAACTTCCATGTTTAAAAAGGAAGCATGTTCATAGTGATTTATTATGCATTTGGTCTGTCGATAAGAACAAATTCGTCAAACACAATGCATGGAATTATTTTTTGTTACATATCAAGGTGGGTTACTGTTGCCAAGAAATGTTATCAACGGATTGCAACCATTGGAAAGTAACAAATATCAAGTTGAATTTGATCCTGGAAGAAGAGAATTAGTTTCAACTTGTGAAAAAATAAAAGTCCTTCACAAGATCATAATAAACTTACATTAAAACTAGTGTCTTAAGATTCGGGACAAATCTTCTCGAAGAAGGAGGGCATGATGTGAATTGCATATGGGTCAAATGGAGGATGATTAATGCGCCGTGTTGATGCAGTTTCTTTTATTTAAATAAGGGCCCAATATTTGTAAAATTCTCTGACCAAATTGTGTTTGTGCTTCACCAATTAATGGGCTTTAGTTTTGCTTTATCTTCAAGTTGAAATAAGGGTCCATATGCCAACTTAAGAACCAACCTTTGGAAGATCAAGAGGACCTTAGCTCAAAGTTTGTGGATGACTTTGGGTAGCCTTAAACTCAGTTACAATCAACCATAAAGTAGCGGATCGTTATTAGCTTGACGGGATCATTAATTAATGGCTTTAAGCGGGATGATATTGAAATTTATGTGTCTTTTGTAATTCTGATGCTTAAAGCTACTATATAAATTGAACCATTTTCATCAATGAAGGGAAGCTGAGTTTTATTCAGAAAATAAACGAGTTTTATCTCATCTATCTTAGTGAGAGTGATTCTCTTAAGTTCCTGAGTGATTCAAGAAGCCATGAGTTTAATCAAAGGTCTTGTATCCCGTTGTGTGTTTCAACTCTTAGGCTTATCTTCCATTCTTGGAAGTGTGATGTCTATCAAATTTCGTTCCATCTTCTTTTCTGTTTCCATTTTCTCGTTCTAAATAATTTCTCAAATTTATTGCATGTTAGCATTGCTACAATGATGTATTAGTGAAACGAATCGAACCCTGTGGATTCACATCATTTGGTATTCAGAGCCTGGCTATCTAGATTTGGAATAGGAAGGAAGTTTATTATACAAAGTGTTTAACCGAAGGCCATCCATGTTTAGTTGCATTCGATTACGTAAGCGAAAACAATGTTGTGAGCCAAAGATTGGTGGAGAAACTCCAGTTACCCGCAACCTTTCATCTGGATCAGGCATGGATCAAATTTAGTACATGGCAATGTGTGAAAGAAGTATTATGTGACATTGCTCCCATGGACTCTTGTCATCTTCTTTTGGGATGGGCATGGCTTCGTTATAAAACACTTCAACTTGATGAACGTTCCCTTTATTTGAGGCATGAGGGACATGAAATGAAGTATAAATTTATGATACCAAGACAAGTCAGTAAGAATCAACGTAAGTTGAAGGAGAAAACAGAAAAAGAAAGAATAGAAAAAGAATTAATATAAACTGCAGAAGGAAGGGAAAATAAAGAAAAAGAAATGGAACTAGGGAAAGTTTATTCGTCAATGTTTTTTCTTCTACAGTTTGTGATGTCATTTTACAGGAACAAAAGGATAAGCATGTGAATGAAACACACCAACTTCCATGTTTAAAAAGGAAGCATGTTCATAGTGATTTATTATGCATTTGGTCCGTCGATAAGAACAAATTCGTCAAACACAATGCATGGAATTATTTTTTGTTACATATCAAGATGGGTTACTGTTGCCAAGAAATGTTATCGACGGATTGCAACCATTGGAAAGTAACAAATATCAAGTTGAATTTGATCCTGGAAGAAGAGAATTAGTTTCAACTTGTGAAAAAATAAAAGTCCTTCACAAGATCATAATAAACTTATATTAAAACAAGTGTCTTAAGATTCAGGACAAATCTTCTCGAATAAGGAGGGTATGATGTGAATTGCATATGGGTCAAATGGAGGATAATTAATGCGCCGTGTTGATGCAGTTTCTTTTATTTAAACAAGGACCCCATGCTTTGTAAAATTGGCCGACCAAATTGTGTTTGTGCTTAACCAATTAATGAGCTTTAGTTTTGCTTTATCTTCAATTTGAAATAAGGGTTCATATGCCAACTTAAGAACCAACCCTCGGAAGATCAAGAGGACCTTTGCTCAAAGTTTGTGGATGACTTTTGGTAGCCTTAAATTCAGTTACAATCAACCATTAAGTAGCGAATCGTTATTAGCTTGAGTGGATCATTAATTAATAGCTTTAAGCGGGATGATATTGAAATTTATGTGTCTTTTGTAATTCTGATGGTTAAAGCTCCTATATAGGTTGAACCATTTTTATCAGTGAAGGCGAGCTGAGTTTTATTCAGGAAATAAACGAGTTTTATCTCATCTATCTTAGTGAGAGTGATTCTCCTAAGTTCTTGAGTGATTCAAGAATCCATGAGTTTAATCAAAGGTCCTTTATCCCTTTGTGTGATTCAACTCTTAGGCTTATCTTCCATTCTTGGAAGTGTGATGTCTATCAATTTCCGTTCCATCTTCTTTTATGTTTCCATTTTCTCGTTTTAAATAATTTCTCAAATTTCTTGCTTGTTAGCATTCCAACAATGATAGATTAGTCAAACGAATCGAACCCTGTGGATTCACATCATTCGGTATTCAGAGCCTTGCTATCTAGATTTGGAATAGGAAAGGAAGTTTATTATACAAAGTGTTTTACCGAAGGCATCCATGTTTAGCTGCATTCGATTACGGAAGCGAAAACAATGTTGTGAGCCAAAGATTGGTGGAGAAACTCCAGTTACCAGTAACCTTTCATCTGGATCAAGGATGGATTAAATTCAGTACATGGCAATGTGTGAAAGAAGTATTATGTGATATTGCTCCCATGGACTCTTGTCATCTTCATTTGGGATGGGCATGGCTTCGTTTTAAAACACTCCATCTTGATGAACGTTCCCTTTATTTGAGGCATGAAGGACATCAAAAGAAGTAGAAATTTATGACACCAAGACAAGTCAGTAAGGATCAACGTAGGCTGAAGGAGAAAACAGAAAAAGAAAGAATAGAAAAAGAAGTAATATAAACTGCAGAAGGAAGGGAAAATAAAGAAAAAGAAATGGAACTAGAGAAGGTTTATTCGTCAATGTTTTTTCCTCTACAGTTTGTGATGTCATTTTACAGGAACAAAAGGATAAGCATGTGAATGAAACACACCAAATTCCATGTTTAAAAAGGAAGCTTGTTCACAGTGCTTTATTATGTATTTGGTCCGTCGATGAGAAGCAAATTCGTCAAACGCAATGCATGGAATTCTTTATTGTTACATATCAAGGTGGGGTATTGTTTCCAAGAAATGTTATCGACGGATTGCAACCATTGGAAAATGCATGGAATTATTTATTGTTACATATCAAGGTGGGGTAGTGTTGTCAAGAAATGTTATCGACGGATTGCAACCATTGGAAAGTAACAAATATCAAGTTGAATTTGATCCTGGAAGAAGAGAATTAGTTTCAACTTGTGGAAAAAAATAAAATTCCTTCACAAGATCATAACAAACTTACATTAAAACTAGTGTCTTAAGATTCGGGACAAATCTTCTCGCAGAAGGAGGGTATGATGTGAATTGCATATGGGTCAAATGGATGATGACTAATGCGCCGTGTTGATGCAATTTCTTTCATTTAAATAAGGGCCCAATGATTTGTAAAATTGGCTGACCAAATTGTGTTTGTGCTTAACCAATTAATGGGCTTTAGTTTTGCTTTATCTTCAAGTTGAAATAAGGGTCCATAAGCTAACGTAAGAACCAACCTTTGGAAGATCAAGAGGACCTTTGCTCAAAGTTTGTGGATGACTTTTGGTAGCCTTAAATTCAGTTACAATCAACGATCAAGTAGCGGATCGTTATTAGCTTGAGTGGATCATTAATTAATAGCTTTTAGCGGGATGATATTGAAATTTATGTGTCTTTTCTAATTCTGATGGTTAAAGCTCCTATATAAGTTGAACCGTTTTCATCAATGAAGGCAAGCTGAGTTTTATTCAGAAAATAAACGAGTTTTATCTCATCTATCTTAGTGAGAGTGATTCTCCTAAGTTCTTGAGTGATTCAAGAATCCATGAGTTTAATCAAAGGTCCTTTATCCCTTTGTGTGTTTCAACTCTTAGGCTTATCTTCCATTTTTGGAAGTGTCATGTCTATCAATTTCCGTTCCGTCTTCTTTTATGTTTCCATTTTCTCGTTTTAAATAATTTCTCAAACTTCTTGCCTGTTAGCATTCCAACAATGATAGATCAGTCAAACGAATCGAACCCTGTGGATTCACATCATTTGGTATTCAGAGCCTGGCTATCTAGATTTGGAATAGGAAAAGAAGTTTATTATACAAAGTGTTTAACCGAAGGCCATCCATGTTTAGCTGCATTCGATTACGGAAGCGAAAACAATGTTGTGAGCCAAAGATTGGTGGAGAAACTCCAGTTACCAGCAACCTTTCATCTGGATCAAGCATGGATCAAATTCAGTACATGGCAATGTGTGAAAGAAGTATTATGTGATATTGCTCCCATGGACTCTTGTCATCTTCATTTGGGATGGGCATGGCTTCGTTTAAAAACACTCCATCTTGATGAACGTTCCCTTTATTTGACACTTGAGGGACATCAAAAGAAGTAGAAATTTATGACACCAAGACAAGTCAGTAAGGATCAACGTAGGCTGAAGGAGAAAACAGAAAAAGAAAGAATAGAAGAAGAAGTAATATAAACTTCAGAAGGAAGGGAAAATAAAGACAAAGAAATGGAACTAGAGAAAGTTTATTCGTCAATGTTTTTTCCTCTACAGTTTGTCATGTCATTGTACAGGAACAAAAGGATAAGCATGTGAATGAAACACACCAACTTCCATGTTTAAAAATGAAGCTTGTTCATAGTGCTTTATTATGCATTTGGTCGGTCGATAAGAAGCAAATTCGTCAAACACAATGCATGGAATTATTTATTGTTACATATCAAGGTGGGGTAGTGTTGTCAAGAAATGTTATCGACGGATTGCAACCATTGGAAAGTAACAAATATCAAGTTGAATTTGATCCTGAAAGAAGAGAATTAGTTTCAACTTGTGGAAAAAAATAAAATTCCTTCACAAGATCATAACAAACTTACATTAAAACTAGTGTCTTAAGATTCGGGACAAATCTTCTCGCAGAAGGAGGGTATGATGTGAATTGCATATGGGTCAAATGGATGATGACTAATGCGCCGTGTTGATGCAATTTCTTTCATTTAAATAAGGGCCCAATGATTTGTAAAATTGGCTGACCAAATTGTGTTTGTGCTTAACCAATTAATGGGCTTTAGTTTTGCTTTATCTTCAAGTTGAAATAAGGGTCCATAAGCTAACGTAAGAACCAACCTTTGGAAGATCAAGAGGACCTTTGCTCAAAGTTTGTGGATGACTTTTGGTAGCCTTAAATTCAGTTACAATCAACGATCAAGTAGCGGATCGTTATTAGCTTGAGTGGATCATTAATTAATAGCTTTTAGCGGGATGATATTGAAATTTATGTGTCTTTTGTAATTCTGATGGTTAAAGCTCTTATATAAGTTGAACCGTTTTCATCAATGAAGGCAAGCTGAGTTTTATTCAGAAAATAAACGAGTTTTATCTCATCTATCTTAGTGAGAGTGATTCTCCTAAGTTCTTGAGTGATTCAAGAATCCATGAGTTTAATCAAAGGTCCTTTATCCCTTTGTGTGTTTCAACTCTTAGGCTTATCTTCCATTTTTGGAAGTGTCATGTCTATCAATTTCCGTTCCGTCTTCTTTTATGTTTCCATTTTCTCGTTTTAAATAATTTCTCAAACTTCTTGCCTGTTAGCATTCCAACAATGATAGATCAGTGGAACGAATCGAACCATATGGATTCACATCATTCGATATTCAGAGCCTGGCTATCTAGATTTGGCATAGGAAAGCAAGTTTATTATACAAAGTGTTTAACCGAAGGTCATCCATGTTTAGCTGCATTCGATTACGGAAGCGAAAACAATGTTGTGAACCAAAGATTGGTGGAGAAACTCCAGTTACCAGCAACCTTTCATCTGGATCAAGGATGGATCAAATTCAGTACATGGCAATGTGTGAAAGAAGTATTATGTGATATTGCTCCCACGGACTCTTGTCATCTTCATTTGGGATGGGCATGGCTTCGTTTTAAAACACTCCATCTTGATGAACGTTCCCTTTATTTGAGGCATGAAGGACATCAAAAGAAGTAGAAATTTATGACACCAAGTCAGTAAGGATCAACGTAGGCTGAAGGAGAAAACAGAAAAAGAAAGAATAGAAAAAGAAGTAATATAAACTGCAGAAGGAAGGGAAAATAAAGAAAAAGAAATGTAACTAGAGAAGGTTTATTCATCAATGTTTTTTCCTCTACAGTTTGTGATGTCATTTTACAGGAACAAAAGGATAAGCATGTGAATGAAACACACCAAATTCCATGTTTAAAAAGGAAGCTTTTTCACAGTGCTTTATTATGTATTTTGTCCGTCGATGAGAAGCAAATTCGTCCAACGCAATGCATGGAATTATTTATTGTTACATATCAAGGTGGGGTACTGTTGTCAAGAAAGGTTATCGACGGATTGCAACCATTGGAAAGTAACAAATATCAAGTTGAATTTGATCCTGGAAGAAGAGAATTAGTTTCAACTTGTGAAAAAAAATAAAAGTCCTTCACAAGATCATAACAAACTTACATTAAAACTAGTGTCTTAAGATTCGGGACAAATCTTCTCGAAGAAGGAGGGTATGATGTGAATTGCATATGGGTCAAATGGAGGATGACTAATGCGCCGTGTTGATGCAGTTTCTTTTATTTAAATAAGGGCCCAATGCTTTGTAAAATTGGCTGACCAAATTGTGTTTGTGCTTAACCAATTAATGGGCTTTAGTTTTGCTTTATCTTCAAGTTGAAATAAGGGTCCATATGCTAACTTAAGAACCAACCTTTGGAAGATCAAGAGGACCTTTGCTCAAAGTTTGTGGATGACTTTTGGTAGCCTTAAATTCAGTTACAATCAACGATCAAGTAGCGGATCGTTATTAGCTTGAATGGATCATTAATTAATAGCTTTTAGCGGGATGATATTGAAATTTATGTGTCTTTTGTAATTCTGATGGTTAAAGCTCCTATATAAGTTGAACCGTTTTCATCAATGAAGGCAAGCTGAGTTTTATTGAGAAAATAAATGAGTTTTATCTCATCTATCTTAGTGAGAGTTATTCTCCTAAGTTCTTGAGTGATTCAAGAATCCATGAGTTTAATCAAAGGTCCTTTATCCCTTTGTTTGTTTCAACTCTTAGGCTTATCTTCCATTCTTGGAAGTGTGATGTCTATCAATTTTCGTTCCATCTTCTTTGATGTTTCCAATTTCTCGTTTTAAATAATTTCTCAAATTTCTTGCTTGTTAGCATTCCAACAATTATATATCAGTCAAACGAATCGAACCCTGTGGATTCACATCATTTGGTATTCAGAGCCTGGCTATCTAGATTTGGAATAGGAAAGGAAGTTTATTATACAAAGTGTTTAACCGAAGGCCATCCATGTTTAGTTGCATTCAATTACGGAAGCGAAAACAATGTTGTGAGCCAAAGATTGGTGGAGAAACTCCAATTACCAGCAACCTTTCATCTGGATCAAGCATGGATCAAATTGAGTACATGACAATGTGTGAAAGAAGTATTATGTGATATTGCTCCCATGGACTCTTGTCATCTTCTTTTGGTATGGGCATGGCTTCATTTTAAAGCACTCCATCTTGATGAACGTTCCCTTTATTTGAGGCATGAGGGACATCAAAAGAAGTAGAAATTTATGACACCAAGACAAGTCAGTAAGGATCAACGTAGGCTGAAGGAGAAAACAGAAAAAGAAAGAATAGAAAAAGAAGTAATATAAACTGCAGAAGGAAGAGAAAATAAAGAAAAATAAATGGAACTAGAGAAAGTTTATTCGTCAATGTTTTTTCTTCTACAGTTTGTGATGTCATTTTACAGGAACAAAAGGATAAGCATGTGAATGAAACACACCAACTTCCATGTTTAAAAAGGAAGCTTGTTCATAGTGCTTTATTATGCATTTGGTGCATCGATAAGAAGCAAATTCGTCAAACACATTGCATGGAATTATTTATTGTTACATATCAAGGTGGGGTACTGTTGCGAAGAAATGTTATCGACAGATTGCAACCATTGGAAAGTAACAAATATCAAGTTGAATTTGATCCTGGAAGAAAAGAATTAGTTTCAACTTGTGAAAAACTAAAAGTCCTTTACAGGATCATAATACACTTACATTAAAATCAGTGTCTTAAGATTCAGGACAAATGTTCTCGAAGAAGGAGGGTATAATGTGAATTGCATATGGGTCAAATGGAGGATGACTAATGCGCTATGTTGATGCAGTTTCTTCTATTTAAATAGGGGCCCAAGGCTTTGTAAAATTGGCTGACCAAATTGTGTTTGTGCTTAACCTATTAATGGGCTTTAGTTTTGCTTTATCTTCAAGTTAAAATAGGGGTCCATATGCCAACTTAAGAACCAACCTTTGGAAGATCAAGAGGACCTTTGCTCAAAGTTTGTGGCTGACTTTTGGTAGCCTTAAATTCAATTACAATCAACCATTAAGTAGCGGATCGTTATTAGCTTGAGTGGATCATTAATTAATAGCTTTAAGCGGGATGATATTGAAATTTATGTGTCTTTTGTAATTCTGATGGTTAAAGCTCCTATATAGGTTGAAGCATTTTCATAAATGAAGGCAAGCTGAGTTTTATTCAGAAAATAAACGAGTTTTATCTCATCTATCTCAGTGAGAGTGATTCTCCTAAGTTCTTGAGTGATTCAAGAATCCATGAGTTTAATCAAAGGTCCTTTATCCCTTTGTGTGTTTCAACTCTTAGGCTTATCTTCCATTCTTGGAAGTGTGATGTCTATCAATTTTCATTCCATCTTCTTTGATGTTTCCAATTTCTCGTTTTAAATAATTTCTCAAATTTCTTGCTTGTTAGCATTCCAACAATGATATATCAGTCAAACGAATCGAACCCTGTGGATTCACATCATTTGGTATTTAGTGTCTGGCTATCTAGATTTGGAATAGGAAAGGACATGTATTATACAAAGTGTTTAATCAAAGGCCATCCATGTTTGGTTGCATTCGATTACGAAAGCAAAAACGATGTTGTGAGCCAAAGATTGGTGGAGAAACTCCAGTTATGATGAAGGATTGACCCCAACCAAGGATGAAGGCACATGCTTAAGAAGACTAAGCATGTTTAGAAAGGAAGTTCACTAATCCTTCATCCCTTTCATTTGTGTTTGTTATTTTTGATTCCCTAAGTTGACTTAGTTGAATCAACTTTAGTTGACTTGTTGACCTTTGACTAGGTTTGACTTGTTGACTATAGTTGACTTGACTTAAGCCATCATGCTAATCTATGTTTATTTGCTTTGTAGGTTAATTAGGAGTAAGAAAGCAATGCTAGGTGGCGCATGGTGATTGGGGAGCATAAATGATGTAGATGAGAGAGTAAAGCAAAGGCATAAAGCATAAAGTAAAAGGCATAAAACAAGTGTACCTATGTACCTTTTGTCTCCTTTGTTTTTAGCACACTTTGGCCACTTTTTGGAGACATATGAGACACATTCTTTGTCTCCTTTTGTGCTAGAACGAAATTAGACTTGCACACACCATAGTTAGCTCTTTTGTCTCTCATTTTTGTAACCTTATTTGACCTAGTTTCTAGAAGATAAGGTTAGGTTTTTGTAGAGACATCCTTAGGTATCTTTTATTTGCTTAGAGGCCCCTAAACGCTTCTATATAAGGGGTGCTCCTAGACATGTAAAAGGGTTGAACATTTTGAAGTAAAAACACTCTTGTGTGTCAACCATTTGTGAGAGTTTCCTCCCTTGGGAGTGAAACTTTTAAGCCTTATCTTGCATAGCAAGTGGCGGCACACATCCACTCATCTTCAAGGTTGCCATGGCTTCTAGCCTAGCCTTGTAGTGGCGTGCTTCTCACATTTTTACCATTTCTTTCCTTTCCATTTTATGTTTTCTTCTTCCTTTAATTGTTCTTGGTTTTCTATGGTTTATGTGCTTTCCATTTCCTTTTTGTTTTGAATCAATCCATCATCTTCTTCTCTTGAGCTTTGTGAAAGGAACCTTCACATCTAGATAGCTTGCTATCTTAATGTCCAGTGGGGATTTCACTTAGCTTTCTTAATCAACTCACACCATATTCAATAATCTTAAAAAGGAACAAGATAATCCTTCATCATTTGGTATCTAGAGCCTAGGTTATCTTGAATATGGTGTTTTTCATGTGCTAACCTTGTCTTGTTGTAGCTATCTTTGTATGGTTCAAATCCATTTCCATTGCACACAAAAACAATGTTGGCAGAAACTGTTCACGATTTTAAAAGATTAAACTGCACCTGCTCAGTGATCCAAAAATTACGTTCTTTATATCAAAAGAAAGCTCTGTGAGTCTAGTTTCCAACAAAAAAATAATTAACGCATTTGGAGTTCTGTGGTGAGAGTTATGATCAAATGAGTGAGCAAAGGTCAGAGCTGCCGAGAATACGAAAAACAACGTTTTCAGGTTATGTTGTAGCAATTTTGGCTTCGGTTTTGTGACTCTTTTGCTCCTAAATGTGGTTGGATAACACGTCTTTTGATGCTTGGTCTTTGAGCCTCAAATCCATGAGTTTAAATGCATGATAGCTACATGTTTGTGTCTTTGTGTATGTCATGTTGAGTCTTTAAATGTGCCTAACTTTTGCTTGAGTCATATGTCATATGTCATATGTTAACTTGAAGTTTTCTTATTCTTGTTTTTCCAAGTATTTGAATCTTGCTTTCACTTTATGTCTTGCTTGATGTATGCTCCATGAAATTGATTTTGGCCTAAAACTTGAGGAACTAAGTGTTCAAGCCACCTAAAACTCTTTCTCACCATTTTATGAAACTAGTTGTGGAAAGAAGAAAATTTTTGCACCAAATATTGTCTAAAAACCACGAGCAATCTTGCTCATTGGTGAACTAAAAGTGTGTTTTTCACTAAGTGTTATGCAACTAGTTTCATGCTTGAGAAGTGGGTGATATTGGCAAATTAGTTCCATGCTTTAACTTGGTTATGATCTTTCTTGGTGTATGCATGATTTAAGACTTGAAGATGCTTGTCAAGTGCTTTCCATAGAGTCTTTAAAATGTGCTTTTCTTGTTTTAGTCTTGTTAAAAGTTTTGTCTCAAACTTTTCTTCTTTAGAGTTTAGCTTTCCTTGTTTTTGTGCTTTTCTTGCTTGTCACTAGGTGTTCTTTGTTTTATCTTAGTAGTTTTCTTTTCTTGAAACTCTTGGGATGT
Source organism: Vigna unguiculata (assembly GCF_037176805.1). Taxonomy (NCBI): domain Eukaryota; kingdom Viridiplantae; phylum Streptophyta; class Magnoliopsida; order Fabales; family Fabaceae; genus Vigna; species Vigna unguiculata. The sequence continues at coordinate 23,373,569 of NC_140800.1, read as the reverse complement.
TGTGGCCGAATCACTTGTCTTGCATTTGAAAGGTTTTGAACAAGTTTTTAAAAGTGTTTGCTTCACTCCTTTGGTGGATTTTGAATGCTAGCCTTGCCTTGTTACTTTAGGAGAGTGATCTAAACACTTGGGTTACATTTTGGGTTGGATTTGGTCTCGATTTTCATGTTATCTAACCTCTAATCCATTTATTTTGTCTCGGATTTGAGTGCTTTTGTTGTAGGAATCATGGCAAGTTCATCAAATGCACCTACACCAAACAAAAACAATACATTGATGAGATTGCTTCGGGATTTGGAGTTGTCTAGGAAGGAGGCCTTTGAACAATTAAGAAAAGACAAGGAGCAAAGTGACCTAAGAATCCAAGAGCACATTCAAAGGCTTGAAGCTAAAGAGCAAGAAAGAGAGGCTAGGAAAAGAGGGCATTCTAGGCGCAACCCATCACAAGAGAAGCAAACTCCAAAGATTCCTAAGTTCTATGGAGGAAGTGATCCCAAAGTCTTCCTTGATTGGGAAGCTAAAGTTGATCAAATTTTCAATGAAAATCGTGTAAAGAATCAAACACAAGTTGATCTAGTAGTTTTAGGATTTTTGGAGTATGCCAATACTTGGTGGCATAAAGTTTGTAAGAATTATGACCAAGGGCCACCCGCGGCTTCTTGGATGGACATTAAAACTCTTATGCGCGCTAGATTTGTTCCTCCCTCCTATAGGAAGGAACTTCTTTTGAAGCTCCAAAGGCTTCACCAAGGTTCTATGAGTGTGAGTGAGTACTTTAAAGAATTAGAGTCTCAAATGCGTAGGGTTGAAATAAAAGAGACTAACAAAGAGAAAATAAAAAGATTTGTGAGTGGTCTTAGGAGAGACATACAAGACCAAGTAGAGTTGTATGAGTACTCCACTCTTGAAAATGTTTTCACACTTGCCCTTGGGATTGAAATTCAATTGAAAAGAAAAAGAAAGGCAAGGAAGAGTTACTCACCCAACCACTACTTTAGTCACTCATGGAAAGGAAAGGATAAAAAGAAACATGATAAGTTCCCTTCTAACTCTCATCAAGAACCACCAAGTAAAAGTAAGTCACCAAGTGATCACATTCACCATTCCACTTCTCAAGGATCAAGTTCCATTAAATGTTTTAAATGTTTGGGTTATAATCACATTGCTTTAAATTGCCCAACCAAAAGGACTATGATCTTAAAGAAGAGTAATGATGTTGAAAGTGAACACTCATCTCCCCATTCTCTTTCAAAAGAATCTTCTTCCTCTAGTAAAACTAAAATTTTTGAGAAAGACCCTATGTTATTAAGGCGCATGATAGGTCAAGATCAAAGTGAGCTTGAGCCAACTCAAAGAGAAAACATTTTTCAATCTAGGTGCAAAATTAACAAATGGGTTTGCTCTCTAATTATTGATGGAGGAAGTAGTACCAATGTAGCTAGCACAAGGTTGGTGGAAAAGCTTAGCTTAGAGACCATTCCTTATGCTAAACCCTACAAGCTTGCTTGGATAAGTAAAGAGGGAGAAATAGATGTCAATAAACAAGTCCTAATTAACTTCTCTATAGGAAGCTACAAAGATGAGGTGCTATGTGATGTTGTTCCCATGGAAGTCACACATATCTTACTAGGTAGGCCATGGCAATTTGATAAACAAACTTTACATGATGGCTATACCAACCAATACATTTTCTTCAAAAATGGGAAAAAGACAACTTTACTACCTCTATCACCTCAAGAAGTTAATAAGGATAGAAATATAATAAGAAAAGATAAAGAAGAAAAAGAAAAGGGGCAAGCTTTCACCAAGGTTTTACTTGCCTACAAAAAAATTCTTCCAAAGCAAGATGTGCATCACTCTTCCTTCTCTTCCCAAGCCAAAAAGGAAGGCCCAAAGCATAAGCAAGAGAGGAAGAGTAGTGTAGAAAATAAAGATGGCCTAACCAAAGCTAGGGGTAATACCCTTATAAAGGATGGAACAAAAGCTCATAAAAGGGAGGCGCAAATCCTCACCCAAATCAAGTCAAGTTCCATCCACAAAGGCTTCAAGAATTTGTGGTCAAATTCTCTCCAAAAAGGGGAGGATGATGAAGGATTGACCCCAACCAAGGATGAAGGCACATGCTTAAGAAGACTAAGCATGTTTAGAAAGGAAGTTCACTAATCCTTCATCCCTTTCATTTGTGTTTGTTATTTTTGATTCCCTAAGTTGACTTAGTTGAATCAATTTTAGTTGACTTGTTGACCTTTGACTAGGTTTGACTTGTTGACTATAGTTGACTTGACTTAAGCCAACATGCTAATCTATGTTTATTTGCTTTGTAGGTTAATTAGGAGTAAGAAAGCAATACTAGGTGGCGCATGGTGATTGGGGAGCATAAATGATGTAGATGAGAGAGTAAAGCAAAGGCATAAAGCATAAAGTAAGAGGCATAAAACAAGTGTACCTATGTACCTTTGGTCTCCTTTGTTTTTAGCACACTTTGGCCACTTTTTGGAGACATATGAGACACATTCTTTGTCTCCTTTTGTGCTAGAACGAAATTAGCCTTGCACACACCATAGTTAGCTCTTTTGTCTCTCATTTTTGTAACCTTATTTGACCTAGTTTCTAGAATCTAAGGTTAGGTTTTTGTAGAGACATCCTTAGGTATCTTTTATTTGCTTAGAGGCCCCTAAACTCTTCTATATAAGGGGTGCTCCTAGACCTGTAAAAGGGTTGAACATTTTGAAGTAAAAACACTCTTGTGTGTCAACCATTTGTGAGAGTTTCCTCCCTTGGGAGTGAAACTTTTAAGCCTTATCTTGCATAGCAAGTGGCGGCACACATCCACTCATCTTCAAGGTTGCCATGGCTTCTAGCCTAGCCTTGTAGTGGCATGCTTCTCACATTTTTACCATTTCTTTCCTTTCCATTTTATGTTTTCTTCTTCCTTTAATTGTTCTTGGTTTTCTATGGTTTATGTGCTTTCCATTTCCTTTTTGTTTTGAATCAATCCATCATCTTCTTCTCTTGAGCTTTGTGAAAGGATACTTCACATCTAGATAGCTTGCTATCTTAATGTCTAGTGGGGATTTCACTTAGCTTTCTTAATCAACTCACACCATATTCAATAATCTTAAAAAGGAACAAGATAATCCTTCATCAAGTTACCAGCAACCTTTCATCTGGATCAAGCATGGATCAAATTCAGTACATGGCAATGTGTGAAAGAAGTATTATGTGATATTGCTCCCATGGACTCTTGTCATCTTCATTTGCGATGGGCATGGCTTCGTTTTAAAACACTCCATCATGATGAACGTTCCCATTATTTGAGGCATGAGGGACGTCAAAAGAAGTAGAAATTTATGACACCAAGACAAGTCAGTAAGGATCAACCTAGGCTGAAGGAGAAAACAGAAAAAGAAAGAATAGAAAAAGAAGTAATATAAACTACAGAAGGAAGGGAAAATAAAGAAAAAGAAATGGAACTAGAGAATGTTTCTTCGTCAATGTTTTTTCTTCTACAGTTTGTGATGTCATTTTACAGGAACAAAAGGATAAGCATGTGAATGAAACACACCAACTTCCATGTTTAAAAAGGAAGCTTGTTCATAGTGCTTTATTATGTGCTTTTGGTCCGTCGATAAGAAGCAAATTCGTCAAACACAATGCATGGAACTATTTATTGTTACATATCCAGGTGGGGTACTATTGCCAAGAAATGTTATCGACGGATTGCAACCATTGGAAAGTAACAAATATCAAGTTGAATTTTATCCTGGAAGAAAAGAATTAGTTTCAACTTGTGAAAAACTAAAAGTCCTTTACAAGATCATAATACACTTACATTAAAACCAGTGTCTTAAGATTCAGGACAAATCTTCTCGAAGAAGGAGGGTATGATGTGAATTGCATATGAGTCAAATGGAGGATGACTAATACGCCGTGTTGATGCAATTTATTTTATTTAAATAAGGGCCCAATTCTTTGTAAAATTGGCTGACCAAATTGTGTTTGTGCTTAACCAATTAATGGGCTTTAGTTTTGCTTTATATCTTCAAGTTGAAATAAGGGTCCATATGCCAACTTAAGAACCAACCTTTGGAAGATCAAGAGCACCTTTGCTCAAAGTTTGTGGATGACTTTTGGTAGCCTTAAATTCAGTTACAATCAACCATTAAGTAGCGGATTGTTATTAGCTCGAGTGGATCATTAATTAATAGCTTTAAGCGGGATGATATTGAAATTTATGTTTCTTTTGTAATTCTGATGGTTAAAGCTCCTATATAAGTTGAACCGTTTTCATCAATGAAGGCAAGCTGAGTTTTATTCAGAAAATAAACGAGTTTTATCTCATCTATCTTAGTGAGAGTGATTCTCCTAAGTTCTTGAGTGATTCAAGAATCCATGAGTTTAATCTAAGGTCCTTTATCCCTTTGTGTGTTTTAACTCTTAGGCTTATCTTCCATTCTTGTAAGTGTGATGTCTATCAATTTCTGTTCCATCTTCTTTTATGTTTCCATTTTCTCGTTTTAAATAATTTCTAAAATTTCTTGCTTGTTAGCATTCCAACAATGATAGATTCGTCAAACGAATCGAACCCTGTGGATTCACAGCATTTGGTATTCAGAGCCTGGCTATCTAGATTTGGAATATGAAAGGAAGTTTATTATACAAAGTGTTTAACCGAAGGCCAGGCCATCCATGTTTAGCTGCATTCGATTACGGAAGCGAAAACAATGTTGTGAGCCAAAGATTGGTGGAGAAACTCCAGTTACCAGCAACCTTTCATCTGGATCAAGCATGGATCAAATTCAGTACATGGCAATGTGTGAAAGAAGTATTATGTGATATTGCTCCCATGGACTCTTGTCATCTTCATTTGCGATGGGCATGGCTTCATTTTAAAACACTCCATCATGATGAACATTCCCTTTATTTGAGGCATGAGGGACATCAAAAGAAGTAGAAATTTATGACACCAAGACAAGTCAGTAAGGATCAACGTAGGCTGAAGGAGAAAACAGAAAAAGAAAGAATAGAAAAAGAAGTAATATAAACTGCAGAAGGAAGGGAAAATAAAGAAAAAGAAATGGAACTAGAGAAAGTTTATTCGTCAATGTTTTTTCTTCTACAGTTTGTGATGTCATTTTACAGAAACAAAAGGATAAGCATGTGAATGAAACACACCAACTTCCATGTTTAAAAAGGAAGCTTGTTCATAGTGCTTTATTATGTGCCTTTGGTCCGTCGATAAGAAGCAAATTCGTCAAACACAATGCATGGAACTATTTATTGTTACATATCAAGGTGGGGTATTGTTGCCAAGAAATGTTATCGACGGATTGCAACCATTGGAAAGTAACAAATATCAAGTTGAATTTGATCTTGGAAGAAAAGAATTAGTTTCAACTTGTGAAAAACTAAAAGTCCTTTACAAGATCATAATACACTTACATTAAAACCAGTGTCTTAACATTCAGGACAAATGTTCTCGAAGAAGGAGGGTATAATGTGAATTGCATATGGGTCAAATGGAGGATGACTAATGCGCTATGTTGATGGAGTTTCTTTTATTTAAATAGGGGCCCAAGGCTTTGTAAAATTGGCTGACCAAATTGTGTTTGTGCTTGACCAATTAATGGGCTTTAGTTTTGCTTTATCTTCAAGTTAAAATAGGGGTCCATATGCCAACTTAAGAACCAACCTTTGGAAGATCAAGAGGACCTTTGCTCAAAGTTTGTGGATGACTTTTGGTAGCCTTAAATTCAGTTACAATCAACCATTAAGTAGCGGATCGTTATTAGCTGGAGTGGATCATTAATTAATAGCTTTAAGCGGGATGATATTGAAATTTATGTTTCTTTTGTAATTCTGATGGTTAAAGCTCCTATATAAGTTGAACCATTTTCATCAATGAAGGCAAGCTGAGTTTTATTAAGAAAATAAACGAGTTTTATCTCATCTATCTTAGTGAGAGTGATTCTCCTAAGTTCTTGAGTGATTCAAGAATCCATGAGTTTAATCTAAGGTCCTTTATCCCTTTGTGTGTTTTAACTCTTAGGCTTATCTTCCATTCTTGTAAGTGTGATGTCTATCAATTTCCGTTCCATCTTCTTTTATGTTTCCATTTTCTCATTTTAAATAATTTCTAAAATTTCTTGCTTGTTAGCATTCCAAGAATGATAGATCCGTCAAACGAATCGAACCCTGTGGATTCACAGCATTTGGTATTCAGAGCCTGGTTATCTAGATTTGGAATATGAAAGGAAGTTTATTATACAAAGTGTTTAACCGAAGGCCAGGCCATCCATGTTTAGCTGCATTCGATTACGGAAGCGAAAACAATGTTGTGAGCCAAAGATTGGTGGAGAAACTCCAGTTACCAGCAACCTTTCATCTGGATCAAGCATGGATCAAATTCAGTACATGGCAATGTGTGAAAGAAGTATTATGTGATATTGCTCCCATGGACTCTTGTCATCTTCATTTGCGATGGGCATGGCTTCATTTTGAAACACTCCATCATGATGAACATTCCCTTTATTTGAGGCATGAGGGACATCAAAAGCATTACAAATTTATGACACCAAGACAAGTCAGTAAGGATCTACGTAGGCTGAAGGAGAAAACAGAAAAAGAAAGAATAGAAAAAGAAGTAATATAAACTGCAGAAGGAAGGGAAAATAAAGAAAAAGAAATGGAACTAGAGAAAGTTTATTCGTCAATGTTTTTTCTTCTACAGTTTGTGATGTCATTTTACAGAAACAAAAGGATAAGCATGTGAAGGAAACACACCAACTTCCATGTTTAAAAAGGAAGCTTGTTCATAGTGCTTTATTATGTGCCTTTGGTCCGTCGATAAGAAGCAAATTCGTCAAACACAATGCATGGAACTATTTATTGTTACATATCAAGGTGGGGTACTGTTGCAAAGAAATATTATCGACGGATTGCAACCATTGGAAAGTAACAAATATCAAGTTGAATTTGATCCTGGAAGAAAAGAATTAGTTTCAACTTGTGAAAAACTAAAAGTCCTTTACAAGATCATAATACACTTACATTAAAACCAGTGTCTTAAGATTCAGGACAAATGTTCTCAAAGAAGGAGGGTATAATGTGAATTGCATATGGGTCAAATGGAGGATGACTAATGCGCTATGTTGATGGAGTTTCTTTTATTTAAATAGGGGCCCAAGGCTTTGTAAAATTGGCTGACCAAATTGTGTTTGTGCTTGACCAATTAATGGGCTTTAGTTTTGCTTTATCTTCAAGTTAAAATAGGGGTCCATATGCCAACTTAAGAACCAACCTTTGGAAGATCAAGAGGACCTTTGCTCAAAGTTTGTGGATGACTTTTGGTAGCCTTAAATTCAGTTACAATCAACCATTCAGTAGCGGATCGTTATTAGCTGGAGTGCATCATTAATTAATAGCTTTAAGCGGGATGATATTGAAATTTATGTGTCTTTTGTAATTCTGATGGTTAAAGCTCCTATATAAGTTGAACCATTTTCATCAATGAAGGCAAGCTGAGTTTTATTCAGAAAATAAACGAGTTTTCTCTCATCTATCTTAGTGAGAGTGATTCTCCTAAGTTCTTGAGTGATTCAAGAATCCATGAGTTTAATCAAAGGTCCTTTATCCCTTTGTGTGTTTCAACTCTTAGGCTTATCTTCCATTCTTGGAAGTGTGATGTCTATCAATTTTCGTTCCATCTTCTTTGATGTTTCCAATTTCTCGTTTTAAATAATTTTTCAAATTTCTTGCTTGTTAGCATTCCAACAATGATATATCAGTCAAACGAATCGAACCCTGTGGATTCACATCATTTGGTATTCAGTGCCTGGCTACCTAGATTTGGAATAGGAAAGGACATGTATTATACAAAGTGTTTAATCAAAGGCCATCCATGTTTAGTTGCATTCGATTACGAAAGCAAAAACGATGTTGTGAGCCAAAGATTGGTGGAGAAACTCCAGTTACCAGCAACCTTTCATCTGGATCAAGCATGGATCAAATTCAGTACATGGCAATGTGTGAAAGAAGTATTATGTGATATTGCTCCCATGGACTCTTGTCATCTTCATTTGGGATGGGCATGGCTTCGTTTTAAAACAATCCATCACGATGAACGTTCCCGTTATTTGAGGCATGAGGGACATCAAAAGAAGTAGAGATTTATGACACCAAGACAAGTCAGTAAGGAACAACGTAGGCTGAAGGAGAAAGCAGAAAAAGAAAGAATAGAAAAAGAAGTAATATAAACTGCAGAAGGAAGGGAAAATAAAGAAAAAGAAATGGAACTAGAGAATGTTTATTCGTCAATGTTTTTTCTTCTACAGTTTGTGATGTCATTTTACAGGAACAAAAGGATAAGCATGTGAATGAAACACACCAACTTCCATGTTTAAAAAGGAAGCTTGTTCATAGTGCTTTATTATGTGCTTTTGTTCCGTCGATAAGAAGCAAATTCGTCAAACACAATGCATGGAACTATTTATTGTTACATATCAAGGTGGGGTACTATTGCCAAGGAATGTTACCGACGGATTGCAACCATTGGAAAGTAACAAATATCAAGTTGAATTTGATCCTGGAAGAAGAGAATAAGTTTCAACTTGTGAAAAACTAAAAGTCCTTCACAAGATCATAATAAACATACATCAAAACTAGTGTGTTAAGATTCGAGACAAAGCTTCTCGAAGACGGAGGGTATGATGTGAATTGCATATGGGTCAAATGGAGGATGACTAATCCACCATGTTGATGCAGTTTCTATTATTTATATAAGGACCCAATGCTTTGTTAAATTGGCTGACCAAATTGTGTTTGTTCTTAACCAATTAATGGGCTTTCGTTTTGCTTTATCTTCAAGTTGAAATAAGGGTCCATATGCCAACTTAAGAACCAACCTTTGGAAGATCAAGAGGACCTTTGCTCAAAGTTTGTGGATGACTTTTTGTAGCCTTAAATTCAGTTACAATCAACGATCAAGTAGCGGATCGTTATTAGCTTGAGTGGATCATTCATTAATAGCTTTAAGCGGGATGATATTGAAATTTATGTGTCTTTTGTAATTTTGATGGTTAAAGCTCGTATATAAGTTGAACCATTTTCATCAATGAAGGCAAGCCGAGTTTTATTCACAAAATAAACGAGTTTTATCTCATCAATCTTAGTGAGAGTGATTCTCCTAAGTTCTTGAGTGATTCAAGAATCCATGAGTTTAATCAAAGTTCCTTTATCCCTTTGTGTGTCTCAACTCTTAGGCTTATCTTCCATTCTTCGAAATGTGATGTCTATCAATCTCCGTTCCATCTTCCTTTATGTTTCCATTTTCTCGTTTTAAATAATTTCTCAAATTTCTTGCTTGTTAGCATTCCAACAATGATAGATCAATCAAACGAATTGAACCTTGTGGATTCACATCATTCGGTATTCAGAGCCTGGCTATCTAGATTTGGAATAGGAAAGGAAGTTTATTATACAAAGTGTTCAACCGAAGGCCAGGCCATCCATGTTTTGCTGCATTCGATTACGGAAGCGAAAACAATGTTGTGAGCCAAAGATTGGTGGAGAAACTCCAGTTACCAGCAACCTTTCATCTGGATCAGGGATGGATCAAATTCAGTACATGGCAATGTGTCAAAGAAGTGTTATGTGATATTGCTCTCATGGACTCTTGTCATCTTCATTTGGGATGGGCATGGCTTCGTTTTAAAACACTCCATCTTGATGAACGTTCCCTTTATTTAAGGCATGATAGACATCAAAAGAAGTAGAAATTTATGACACCAAGACAAGTCAGTAAGGATCAACGTAGGCTGAAGGAGAAAACAAAAAAAGAAAGAATAGAAAAAGAAGTAATATAAACTGGAGAAGGAAGGGAAAATAAAGAAAAAGAAATGGAACTAGAGAAAGTTTATTCATCAATGTTTTTTCTTCTACAGTTTGTGATGTCATTTTACAGGAACAAAAGGATAAGCATGTGAATGAAACACACCAACTTCCATGTTTAAAAAGGAAGCTTGTTCATAGTGCTTTATTATGTGCCTTTGGTCCGTCGATAAGAAGCAAATTCGTCAAACACAATGCATGGAACTATTTATTGTTACATATCAAGGTGGGGTACTATTGCCAAGAAATGTTATCGACGGATTGCAACCATTGGAAAGTAACAAATATCAAGTTGAATTTGATCCTGGAAGAAAAGAATTAGTTTCAACTTGTGAAAAACTAAAAGTCCTTTACAAGATCATAATACACTTACATTAAAACCAGTGTCTTAAGATTCAGGACAAATGTTCTCGAAGAAGGAAGGTATAATGTGAATTGCATATGGGTCAAGTGGAGGATGACTAATGCGCTTTGTTGATCGAGTTTCTTTTATTGAAATAGGGGCCCAAGGCCTTGTAAAATTGGCTGACCAAATTGTGTTTGTGCTTGACCAATTAATGGGCTTTAGTTTTGCTTTATCTTCAAGTTAAAATAGGGGTCCATAAGCTAACGTAAGAACCAACCTTTGGAAGATCAAGAGGACCTTTGGTCAAAGTTTGTGGATGGATTTTGGTAGCCTTAAATTCAGTTACAATCAACCATTAAGTAGCGAATCGTTATTAGCTTGAGTGGATCATTAATTAATAGCTTTAAGCGGGATGATATTGAAATTTATGTGTCTTTTGTAATTCTGATGGGTAAAGCTCCTATACAAGTTGAACCATTTTCATCAATGAAGGCAAGTTGAGTTTTATTCAGAAAATAAACGAGTTTTATCTCATCGATCTTAGTGAGAGTGATTCTCCTAAGTTCTTGAGTGATTCAAGAATCCATGAGTTTAATCAAAGGTCCTTTATCCCTTTATGTGTTTCAACTCTTAGGCTTATCTTCCATTGTTGGAAGTGTGATGTCTATCAATTTTCGTTCCATCTTCTTTTATGTTTCCATGTTCTCGTTTTAAATAATTTCTCAAATTTCTTGCTTGTTAGCATTCCAACAATGATAGATCAGTCAAACGAATCGAACCATGTGGATTCACATCAATTGGTATTCAGAGCCTAGCTATCTAGATTTGGAATAGGAAAGGAAGTTTATTATACAAAGTTTTTAACCGAAGGCCAGGCCATCCATGTTTAGCTGCATTCGATTACGGAAGCGAAAACAATGTTGTGAGCCAAAGATTGGTGGAGAAACTCCAGTTACCAGCAACCTTTCATCTGGATCAAGCATGGATCAAATTCAGTACATGGCAAAGTGTGAAAGAAGTATTATGTTATATTGCTCCAATGGACTCTTGTCATCTTCAATTGGGATGGGCATGGCTTCGTTTTAAAACACTCTATCTTGATGAATGTTCCCTTTATTTGAGGCATGAGGGACATCAACAGAAGTAGAAATTTATGACACCAAGACAAGTCAATAAGGATCAACGTAGGCTGAAGGAGAAAACAGAAAAAGAAAGAATAGAAAACGAAGTAATATAAACTGAAGAAGGGAGGGAAAATAAAGAAAAAAGAAATGGAACTAGAGAAAGTTTATTCGTCAATGTTTTTTCTTCTACAGTTTGTGATGTCATTTTACAGGAACAATAGGATAAGCATGTGAATGAAGCACACCAACTTCCATGTTTAAAAAGGAAGCTTGTTCATAGTGCTTTATTATGCATTTGGTCCGTCGATAAGAAGCAAATTCGTCAAACACAATACATAGAATTATTTATTGTTACATGTCAAGGTGCGGTACAGTTGCCAAGAAATGTTATCGACGATTTGCAACCATTGGAAAGTAACAAATATCAAGTTGAACTGGATCCTGGAAGAAGAGAATAAGTGTCAACTTGTGAAAAACTAGAAGTCCTTCACAAGATCATAATTAACTTACATCAAAACTAGTGTCTTAAGATTCGGGACAAATCTTCTCGAAGAAGGAGTGTATGATGTGAATTGCATATGGGTAAAATGGAGGATGACTAATGTGCCATGTTGATGCAGTTTTTTGATTTAAATAAGGGCCAAATGCTTTGTAAAATTGGCTGACCAAATTGTGTTTGTGCTTAACCAATTAATGGGCTTTATTTTTTCTTTATCTTCAAGTTGAAATAAGGGTCCATATGCTAACTTAAGAACCAACCTTTGGAAGATCAAGAGGACCTTTGGTCAAAGTTTGTGGATGGCTTTTGCTAGCCTTAAATTCAGTTACAATCAACCATTAATTAGCAGATCATTATTCGCTTGAGTGGATCATTAATTAATAGCTTTAAGCGGGATGATATTGAAATTTATGTGTCTTTGTAATTCCGATGGTTAAAGCTCCTGTGTAAGTTGAACCATTTTCATCAATGAAGGCAAGTTCAGTTTTATTCAGAAAATAAACGAGTTTTATCTCATCGATCTTAGTGAGAGTGATTCTCCTAAGTTCTTGAGTGATTCAAGAATCCATGAGTTTAATCAAAGGTCCTTTATCCCTTTATGTGTTTAAACTCTTAGGCTTATCTTCCATTCTTGGAAGTGTGATGTCTATCAATTTTCGTTCCATCTTCTTTTATGTTTCCATGTTCTCGTTTTAAATAATTTCTCAAATTTCTTGCTTGTTAGCATTCCAAAAATGATAGATCAGTCAAACGAATCGAACCCTATGGTTTCACATCATTTGGTATTCAGAGCCTGGCTATCTAGATTTGGAATAAGAAAGGAAGTTTATTATAGAAAGTGTTTAACAGAAGGCCATCCATGTTTAGCTGCATTCGATTACGGAAGCGAAAACAATGTTGTGAGCCAAAGATTGGTGGAGAAACTCCAGTTACCAGCAACCTTTCATCTGGATCAAGCATGGATCAAATTCAGTACATGGCAATGTGTGAAAGAAGTATTATGTTATATTGCTCCAATGGACTCTTGTCATCTTCAATTGGGATGGGCATGGCTTCGTTTTAAAACACTCTATCTTGATGAACGTTCCCTTTATTTGAGGCATGAGGGACATCAACAGAAGTAGAAATTTATGACACCAAGACAAGTCAGTAAGGATCAACGTAGGCTGAAGGAGAAAACAGAAAAAGAAAGAATAGAAAAAGAAGTAATATAAACTGAAGAAGGGAGGGAAAATAAAGAAAAAAGAAATGGAACTAGAGAAAGTTTATTCGTCAATGTTTTTTCTTCTACAGTTTGTGATGTCATTTTACAGGAACAATAGGATAAGCATGTGAATGAAGCACACCAACTTCCATGTTTAAAAAGGAAGCTTGTTCATAGTGCTTTATTATGCATTTGGTTCGTCGATAAGAAGCAAATTCGTCAAACACAATGCATAGAATTATTTATTGTTACATGTCAAGGTGCGGTACAGTTGCCAAGAAATGTTATCGACGATTTGCAACCATTAGAAAGTAACAAATATCAAGTTGAACTGGATCCTGGAAGAAGAGAATAAGTTTCAACTTGTGAAAAACTAGAAGTCCTTCACAAGATCATAATAAACTTACATCAAAACTAGTGTCTTAAGATTCGGGACAAATCTTCTCGAAGAAGGAGTGTATGATGTGAATTGCATATGGGTAAATGGAGGATGACTAATGTGCCATGTTGATGCAGTTTTTTGATTTAAATAAGGGTCGAATGCTTTGTAAAATTGGCTGACCAAATTGTGTTTGTGCTTAACCAATTAATGGGCTTTATTATTTCTTTATCTTCAAGTTGAAATAAGGGTCCATATGCCAACTTAAGAACCAACCTTTGGAAGATCAAGAGGACCTTTGGTCAAAGTTTGTGGATGGCTTTTGCTAGCCTTAAATTCAGTTACAATCAACCATTAATTAGCAGATCATTATTCGCTTGAGTGGATCATTAATTAATAGCTTTAAGCGGGATGATATTGAAATTTATGTGTCTTTGTAATTCCGATGGTTAAAGCTCCTGTGTAAGTTGAACCATTTTCATCAATGAAGGCAAGTTCAGTTTTATTCAGAAAATAAACGAGTTTTATCTCATCGATCTTAGTGAGAGTGATTCTCCTAAGTTCTTGAGTGATTCAAGAATCCATGAGTTTAATCAAAGGTCCTTTATCCTTTTATGTGTTTCAACTCTTAGGCTTATCTTCCATTCTTGGAAGTGTGATGTCTATCAATTTTCGTTCCATCTTCTTTTATGTTTCCATGTTCTCGTTTTAAATAATTTCTCAAATTTCTTGCTTGTTAGCATTCCAAAAATGATAGATCAGTCAAACGAATCGAACCCTGTGGTTTCACATCATTTGGTATTCAGAGCCTGGCTATCTAGATTTGGAATAAGAAAGGAAGTTTATTATAGAAAGTGTTTAACCGAAGGTCATCCATGTTTAGCTGCATTCGATTACGGAAGGGAAAACAATGTTGTAAGCCAAAGATTGGTGGAGAAACTCCAGTTACCTGCAACCTTTCATCTGGATCAAGCATAGATCAAATTCAGTACATTGCAATGTGTGAAAAAAGTATTATGTTATATTGCTCCCATGGACTCTTGTCATCTTCATTTGGGATGGGCATGGCTTCATTTTAAAACACTCCATCTTGATGAACGTTCCTTTTATTTGAGGCATGAGGGACATCAGAAGAAGTTGAAATTTATGACACCAAGACAAGTCAGTAAGGATCAACGTAGGCTGAAGGAGAAAACAAAAAAAGAAAGAATAGAAGAAGAAGTAATATAAACTGTAGAAGGAAGGAAAAGTTTATTCGTCAATGTTTTTTCTTCTACAGTTTGTGATGTCATTTTACAGGAACAAAAGGATAAGCATGTGAATGAAGCACACCAACTTCCATGTTTAAAAAGGAAGCTTGTTCACAGTGCTTTATTATGCATTTGATCCGTCGATAAGAAGCAAACTCGTCAAACACAATGCATAGAATTATTTATTGTTACATGTCAAGGTGGGGTACAGTTGCCAAGAAATGTTATCGACGAATTGCAACCATTGGAAAGTAACAAATATCAAGTTGAATTGGATCTTGGAAGAAGAGAATAAGTTTCAACTTGTGAACAACTAAAAGTCCTTCACAAGATCATAATAAACATACATCAAAACTAGTGTCTTAAGATTCGGGACAAATCCTTTCGAAGAAGGAGTGTATGATGTGAATTGCATATAGGTCAAATGGAGGATGACTAATGCACCCTGTTGATGCAGTTTCTATTATTGAAATAAGGGTACAATGCTTTGTAAAATTGGCTGACCAAATTGTGTTTGTGCTTAACCAATTAATGGGCTTTAGTTTTGCTTTATCTTCACGTTGAAATAAGGGTCCATATGCCAGCTTAAGATTGTGTTTAACCGAAGGCCATCCATGTTTAGCTGCATTCGATTACGGAAGCGAAAACAATGTATTGAGCCAAAGATTGGTGGAGAAACTCCAGTTACCAGCAACCTTTCATCTGGATCAAGGATGGATCAAATTCAGTACATGGTAATGTGTGGAAGAAGTATTATGTGATATTGCTCCCATGGACTCTTGTTATCTTCATTTGGGATGGGCATGGCTTCGTTTTAAAACACTCCATCTTGATGAACGTTCCCTTTATTTGAGGTATGAGAGACATCAAAAGAAGTAGAAATTTATGACACCAAGACAAGTCAGTAAGGATCAACGTAGGTTGAAGGAGAAAAAAGAAAAAGAAAAAATAGAAAAAGAAGTAATATAAACTGCAGAAGGAATGGAAAATAAAGAAAAACAAATGGAACTAGAGAAAGTTTATTCATCAATGTTTTTTCCTCTACAGTTTATGACGTCGTTTTACAGGAACAAAAGGATAAGCATGTGAATGAAACACACCAACTTCCATGATTAAAAAGGAAGCTTGTTTGTAGTGCTTTATTATGCATTTGGTCCGTCGATAAGAAGCAAATTCGTCAAACACAATGCATGGAATTACTTATTGTTACATATCAAGGTGGGGTACTGTTGCCAAGAAATGTTATCGACGGATTGCAACCATTGGAAAGTAACAAATATCAAGTTGAATTTGATCCTGGAAGAAGATAATTAGTTTCAACTTGTGAAAAAATAAAAGTCCTTCACAATATCATAACAAACTTACACTAAAACTAGTGTCTTAAGATTCGGGACAAATCTTCCCGAAGAACGAGGGTTTGATGTGAATTGCATATGGATCAAATGGAGGATGACTAATGCGCCGGGTTGATGCAATTTCTTTTATTTAAATAAGGGCCCAATGCTTTGTTAAATTGGCTAACCAAATTGTGTTTGTGCTTAACCAATTAATGAGCTTTAGTTTTGCTTTATCTTCAAGTTGAAATAGGGTCCATATGCCAACTTAAGAACCAACCTTTGGAAGATCAGGAGGACCTTTGCTCAAAGTTTGTGGATGACTTTTGGTAGCCTTAAATTCAGTTAGAATCAATGATCAAGTAGCGGATCGTTATTAGCTTGAGTGGATCATTAATTAATAGCTTTAAGCGGGATGATATTGAAATTTATGTGTTGGAAGTGTGATGTCTATCTATTTTCGTTCCATCTTCTTTTATGTTTCCATTTTCTCGTTTTAAATAATTTCTCAAATTTCTTGCTTGTTAGCATTCCAACAATGATAGATCAGTCAAACGAATCGAACCCTGTGGATTCACATCATTCGGTATTCAGAGCCTGGCTATCTAGATTTGGATTAGGAAAGGAAGTTTATTATACAAAGTGTTTAACCGAAGGCCATCCATGTTTAGCTGCATTCGATTACGGAAGCGAAAACAATGTTGTGAGCCAAAGATTGGTGGAGAAACTCCAGTTACCAGCAACCTTTCATCTGGATCAAGGATGGATCAAATTCAGTACATGGCAATGTGTGAAAGAAGTATAATGTGATATTGCTCCCATGGACTCTTGTCATCTTCATTTGGGATGGGCATGGCTTCGTTTTAAAACACTCCATCTTGATGAACGTTCCCTTCATTTGAGGCATGAGGGACATCAAAAGAAGTAGAAATTTATGACACCAAGACAAGTCAGTAAGGATCAACGTAGGCTGAAGGAGAAAACAGAAAAAGAAAGAATAGAAAAGGAAGTAATATAAACTGCAGAAGGAAGGGAAAATGAAGAAAAAGAAATGGAACTACAGAAAGTTTATTCGTCAATGTTTTTTCCTCTACAGTTTGTGATGTCATTTTACAGGAACAAAAGGATAAGCATGTGAATGAAACACACCAACTTCCATGTTTAAAAAGGAAGCTTGTTCAGAGTGCTTTATTATGCATTTGGTCCGTCGATAAGAAGCAAATTAGTCAAACACAATGCATGGAATTACTTATTGTTACATATCAAGGTGGGGTACTGTTGCCAAGAAATGTTATCGACGGATTGCAACCATTGGAAAGTAACAAATATCAAGTTGAATTTGATCCTGGAAGAAGAGAATTAGGTTGAACTTGTGAAAAAATAAAAGTCCTTCACAAGATCATAACAAAGTTACATTAAAACTAGTGTCATAAGATTCGGGAAATATCTTCTCGAAGAAGGAGGGTATGATGTGAATTGCATATGGGTCAAGTGGAGAATGACTAATGCGCCGGGTTGATGCAGTTTCTTTTATTTAAATAAGGGCCCAATGCTTTATTAAATTGGCTGACCAAATTGTGTTTGTGCTTAACCAATTAATGGGCTTTAGTTTTGCTTATCTTCAAGTTGAAATAAGGGTCCATATGCCAACTTAAGAACCAACCTTTGGAAGATCAGGAGGACCTTTGCTCAAAGTTTGTGGATGACTTTTGGTAGCCTTAAATTGAGTTACAATGAACGATCAAGTAGCGGATCGTTATTAGCTTGAGTGGATCATTAATTAATAGCTTTAAGCGGGATGATATTGAAATTTATGTGTCATTTATAATACTGATGGTTAAAGCTCCTATATAAGTTCAACCGTTTTCATCTGTAAGGCAAGCTGAGTTTTATTCAGAAAATAAACGAGTTTTATCTCATCTATCTTAGTGAGAGTGATTCTCCTAAGTTCTTGAGTGATTCAAGAATCCATGAGTTTAATTAAAGGTCCTTTATCCCTTTGTGTGTTTCAACTCTTAGGCTTATCTTCCATTCTTGGAAGTGTGATGTCTATCAATTTCCGTTCCACCTTCTTTTATGTTTCCATTTCCTCGTTTTAAATAATTTCTCAAATTTCTTGCTTGTTAGCATTCCAACAATGATAGATCAGTCAAACGAATCGAACCCTGTGGATTCACATCATTCGGTATTCAGAGCCTGGCTATCTAGATTTGGAATAGGAAAGGAAGTTTATTATACAAAGTGTTTAACCGAAGGCCATCCATGTTTGGCTGCATTCGATTACGGAAGCGAAAACAATGTTGTGAGCCAAAGATTGGTGGAGAAACTGCAGTTACCAACAACCTTTCATCTGGATCAAGCATGGATCAAATTCAGTACATGGCAATGAGTGAAAGAAGTATTATGTTATATTGCTCCTATGGACTCTTGTCATCTTCATTTGGGATGGGCATGGCTTCGTTTTAAAACACTCCATCTTGATGAACGTTCCCTTTATTTGAGGCATGAGGGACATCAAAAGAAGTAGAAATTTATGATACCAAGACAAGTCAGTAAGGATCAAAGTAGGCTAAAGGAGAAAACAGAAAAAGAAAGAATAGAAAAAGAAGTAATATAAACTGTAGAAGGAAGAGAAAATAAAGAAAAAAGAAATAGAACTAGAGAAAGTTTATTCCTCAATGTTTTTTCTTCTACAGTTTGTGATGTCATTTTACAGGAACAAAAGGATAAGCATGTGAATGAAACACACCAACTTCCATGTTTAAAAAGGAAGCTTGTTCATAGTGCTTTATTATGCATTTGGTCCGTCGATAAGAAGCAAGTTCGTCAAACACAATGCATGGAATTATTTATTGTTACATATTAAGGTGGGGTACTGTTGCAAAGAAATGTAATCGACGGATTGCAACAATTGGAAAGTAACAAATATCAAGTTAAATTTGATCCTGGAAGAAGAGAATAAGTTTCAACTTGTGAAAAACTAAAAGTCCTTCACAAGATAATAATAAACTTACATCAAAACTAGTGTCTTAAGATTCGGGACAAATCTTCTCGAAGAAGGACGGTATGATGTGAATTGCATATGGGTCAAATGGAGGATGACTAATGCGCCGTGTTGACGCAGTTTCTTTTATTTAAATAAGGGCCTAATCCTTTGTAAAATTGGCTGACGAAATTGTGTTTGTGCTTAACCAATTAATGGGCTTCAGTTTTGCTTTATCTTCAAGTTGAAATAAGGGTCCATATGCCAACTTAAGAACCAACCTTTGGAAGATGAAGAGGACCTTTGCTCAAAGCTTGTGGATGACTTTTGGTAGCCTTAAATTCAGTTACAATCAACCATTAAGTAGCGGATCGTTATTAGCTTGAGTGGATCATTAATTAATAGCTTTAAGCGGGATGATATTGAAATTTATGTATCTTTTGTAATTCTGATGGGTAAAGCTCCTATTTAAGTTGAACCGTTTTCATCAATGAAGGCAAGCTGAGTTTTATTCAGAAAATAAACGAGTTTTATCTCATCTATCTTAGTGAGAGTGATTCTCCTAAGTTCTTGAGTGATTCAAGAATCCACGAATTTAATCAAAGGTCCTTTATACCTTTGTGTGTTTCAACTATTAGGCTTATCTTCCATTCTTGGAAGTGTGATGTCTATCAATTTTCGTTTCATTTTCTTTTATGTTTCCATTTTCTCGTTTTAAATAATTTCTCAAATTTCTTGCTTGTTAGCATTCCAACAATGATAGATCAGTCAAACGAATCAAACCCTGTGGATTCACATCATTTGGTATTCAGAGCCTGGCTATCTAGATTTGGAATAGGAAAGGAAGTTTATTATACAAAGTGTTTAACCGAAGGCCACCCATGTTTAGCTGCATTGGATTACAGAAGCGAAAACAATGTTCTGAGCCAAAGAATGGTGGAGAAACTCCAGTTACCAGCAACCTTTCATCTGGATCAGGGATGGATCAAATTCAGTACATGGCAATGTGTGAAAGAAGTATTATGTTATATTGCTCCCATGGACTCTTGACATCTTCATTTGGGATGGGCATGGATTCGTTTTAAAACACTTCGTCTTGATGAACGCTCCCTTTATTTGAGGCATGAGGGACATCAAAAGAATTAGAAATTTATGACACCAAGACAAGTAGGTAGAGAAAGTTTATTCGTCAATGTTTTTTCTTCTACAGTTTGTGATGTCATTTTACAGGAACAAAAGGATAAGCATGTGAATGAAACACACCAACTTCCATGTTTAAAAAGGAAGCTTGTTCATAGTGCTTTATTATGCATTTGGTCCGTCGATAAGAAGCAAATTCGTCAAACACAATGCATGGAATTATTTATTGTTACATATGAATGTGGGGTACTATTGCCAAAAAATTTTATCGATGGATTGCAACCATTGGAAAGTAACAAATATCAAGTTGAATTTGATCCTAGAAGAAGAGAATAAGTATCAACTTGTGAAAAACTAAAAGTCCCTCACAAGATCATAATAAACTTACATCAAAACTAGTGTCTTAAGATTCGGGACAAATCTTCTCGAAGAAGGAGGGTATGATGTGAATTGCATATGGGTCAAATGGAGGATGACTAATGCGCCGTGTTGATGCAGTTTCTTTTATTTAAATAAGGGCCCAATGCTTTGTAAAATTGGCTGACCGAATTGTGTTTGTGCTTAACCAATTAATAGGCTTTAGTTTTGCTTTATCTTCAAGTTGAAATAAGGGTCCATATGCCAACTTAAGAACCAACCTTTGGAAGATGAAGAGGACATTTGCTCAAAGTTTGTGGATGACTTTTGGTAGCCTTAAATTCAGTTACAATCAACCATTAAGTAGCGGATTGTTATTAGCTTGAGTGGATCATTAATTAATAGCTTTAAGCGGGATGATATTGAAATTTATGTGTCTTTTGTAATTTTGATGGTTAAAGCTCCTATATAACTTGAACCATTTTCATCAATGAAGGCAAGCTGAGTTTTATTCAGAAAATAAACGAGTTTCATCTCATCTATCTTAGTGAGAGTGATTGTCCTAAGTTCTTGAGTGATTCAAGAATCCATGAGTTTAATCAAAGGTCCTTTATCCCTTTGTGTGTTTCAACTATTAGGCTTATCTTCCATTCTTGGAAGTGTGATGTCTATCAATTTCCGTTTCATCTTCTTTTATGTTTCCATTTTCTCGTTTTAAATAATTTCTCAAATTTCTTGCTTGTTAGTATTCCAACAATGATAGATCAGTCAAACGAATGGAACCCTGTGGATTCACATCATTTGGTATTCAGAGCCTGGCTATCTAGATTTGGAATAGGAAAGGAAGTTTATTATACAAAGTGTTTAACCGAAGGCCATCCATGTTTGGCTGCATTCGATTACGGAAGCGAAAACAATGTTGTGAGCCAAAGATTGGTGGAGAAACTGCAGTTACCAACAACCTTTCATCTGGATCAAGCATGGATCAAATTCAGTACATGGCAATGAGTGAAAGAAGTATTATGTTATATTGCTCCTATGGACTCTTGTCATCTTCATTTGGGATGGGCATGGCTTCGTTTTAAAACACTCCATCTTGATGAACGTTCCCTTTATTTGAGGCATGAGGGACATCAAAAGAAGTAGAAATTTATGATACCAAGACAAGTCAGTAAGGATCAAAGTAGGCTAAAGGAGAAAACAGAAAAAGAAAGAATAGAAAAAGAAGTAATATAAACTGTAGAAGGAAGAGAAAATAAAGAAAAAAGAAATAGAACTAGAGAAAGTTTATTCCTCAATGTTTTTTCTTCTACAGTTTGTGATGTCATTTTACAGGAACAAAAGGATAAGCATGTGAATGAAACACACCAACTTCCATGTTTAAAAAGGAAGCTTGTTCATAGTGCTTTATTATGCATTTGGTCCGTCGATAAGAAGCAAATTCGTCAAACACAATACATGGAATTATTTATTGTTACATATCAAGGTGGGGTACTGTTGCCAAGAAATGTTATCGACGGATTGCAACCATTGGAAAGTAACAAATATCAAGTTGAATTTGATCCTAGAAGAAGAGAATAAGTATCAACTTGTGAAAAACTAAAAGTCCCTCACAAGATCATAATAAACTTACATCAAAACTAGTGTCTTAAGATTCGGGACAAATCTTCTCGAAGAAGGAGGGTATGATGTGAATTGCATATGGGTCAAATGGAGGATGACTAATGCGCCGTGTTGATGCAGTTTCTTTTATTTAAATAAGGGCCCAATGCTTTGTAAAATTGGCTGACCGAATTGTGTTTGTGCTTAACCAATTAATAGGCTTTAGTTTTGCTTTATCTTCAAGTTGAAATAAGGGTCCATATGCCAACTTAAGAACCAACCTTTGGAAGATGAAGAGGACATTTGCTCAAAGTTTGTGGATGACTTTTGGTAGCCTTAAATTCAGTTACAATCAACCATTAAGTAGCGGATCGTTATTAGCTTGAGTGGATCATTAATTAACAGCTTTAAGCGGGATGATATTGAAATTTATGTGTCTTTTGTAATTCTGATGGTTAAAGCTCCTATATAAGTTGAACCATTTTCATCAATGAAGGCAAGCTGAGTTTTATTTAGAAAATAAATGAGTTTTATCTCATCTATCTTAGTGAGTGTGATTCTCCTAAGTTCTTGAGTGATTCAAGAATCCATGAGTTTAATCAAAGGTCCTTTATCCGTTTGTGTGTTTCAACTATTAGGCTTATCTTCCATTCTTGGAAGTGTGATGTCTATCAATTTCCGTTTCATCTTCTTTTATGTTTCCATTTTCTCGTTTTAAATAATTTCTCAAATTTGTTGCTTGTTAGTATTCCAACAATGATAGATCAGTCAAACGAATCGAACCCTGTGGATTCACATCATTTGGTATTCAGAGCCTGGCTTTCTAGATTAGGAATAGGAAAGGAAGTTTATTATACAAAGTGTTTAACCGAAGGCCATCCATGTTTAGCTGCATTGGATTACGGAAGCGAAAACAATGTTGTGAGCCAAAGAATGGTGGAGAAACTCCAGTTACCAGCAACCTTTCATCTGGATCAGGGATGGATCAAATTCAGTACATGGCAATGTGTGAAAGAAGTATTATGTTATATTGCTCCCATGGACTCTTGACATCTTCATTTGGGATGGGCATGGATTCGTTTTAAAACACTTCGTCTTGATGAACGCTCCCTTTATTTGAGGCATGAGGGACATCAAAAGAATTAGAAATTTATGACACCAAGACAAGTAGGTAGAGAAAGTTTATTCGTCAATGTTTTTTCTTCTACAGTTTGTGATGTCATTTTACAGGAACAAAAGGATAAGCATGTGAATGAAACACACCAACTTCCATGTTTAAAAAGGAAGCTTGTTCATAGTGCTTTATTATGCATTTGGTCCGTCGATAAGAAGCAAATTCGTCAAACACAATGCATGGAATTATTTATTGTTACATATGAATGTGGGGTACTATTGCCAAAAAATTTTATCGATGGATTGCAACCATTGGAAAGTAACAAATATCAAGTTGAATTTGATCCTAGAAGAAGAGAATAAGTATCAACTTATGAAAAACTAAAAGTCCCTCACAAGATCATAATAAACTTACATCAAAACTAGTGTCTTAAGATTCGGGACAAATCTTCTCGAAGAAGGAGGGTATGATGTGAATTGCATATGGGTCAAATGGAGGATGACTAATGCGCCGTGTTGATGCAGTTTCTTTTATTTAAATAAGGGCCCAATGCTTTGTAAAATTGGCTGACCGAATTGTGTTTGTGCTTAACCAATTAATAGGCTTTAGTTTTGCTTTATCTTCAAGTTGAAATAAGGGTCCATATGCCAACTTAAGAACCAACCTTTGGAAGATGAAGAGGACATTTGCTCAAAGTTTGTGGATGACTTTTGGTAGCCTTAAATTCAGTTACAATCAACCATTAAGTAGCGGATTGTTATTAGCTTGAGTGGATCATTAATTAATAGCTTTAAGCGGGATGATATTGAAATTTATGTGTCTTTTGTAATTCTGATGGTTAAAGCTCCTATATAACTTGAACCATTTTCATCAATGAAGGCAAGCTGAGTTTTATTCAGAAAATAAACGAGTTTCATCTCATCTATCTTAGTGAGAGTGATTGTCCTAAGTTCTTGAGTGATTCAAGAATCCATGAGTTTAATCAAAGGTCCTTTATCCCTTTGTGTGTTTCAACTATTAGGCTTATCTTCCATTCTTGGAAGTGTGATGTCTATCAATTTCCGTTTCATCTTCTTTTATGTTTCCATTTTCTCGTTTTAAATAATTTCTCAAATTTCTTGCTTGTTAGTATTCCAACAATGATAGATCAGTCAAACGAATGGAACCCTGTGGATTCACATCATTTGGTATTCAGAGCCTGGCTATCTAGATTTGGAATAGGAAAGGAAGTTTATTATACAAAGTGTTTAACCGAAGGCCATCCATGTTTGGCTGCATTCGATTACGGAAGCGAAAACAATGTTGTGAGCCAAAGATTGGTGGAGAAACTGCAGTTACCAACAACCTTTCATCTGGATCAAGCATGGATCAAATTCAGTACATGGCAATGAGTGAAAGAAGTATTATGTTATATTGCTCCTATGGACTCTTGTCATCTTCATTTGGGATGGGCATGGCTTCGTTTTAAAACACTCCATCTTGATGAACGTTCCCTTTATTTGAGGCATGAGGGACATCAAAAGAAGTAGAAATTTATGATACCAAGACAAGTCAGTAAGGATCAAAGTAGGCTAAAGGAGAAAACAGAAAAAGAAAGAATAGAAAAAGAAGTAATATAAACTGTAGAAGGAAGAGAAAATAAAGAAAAAAGAAATAGAACTAGAGAAAGTTTATTCCTCAATGTTTTTTCTTCTACAGTTTGTGATGTCATTTTACAGGAACAAAAGGATAAGCATGTGAATGAAACACACCAACTTCCATGTTTAAAAAGGAAGCTTGTTCATAGTGCTTTATTATGCATTTGGTCCGTCGATAAGAAGCAAATTCGTCAAACACAATACATGGAATTATTTATTGTTACATATCAAGGTGGGGTACTGTTGCCAAGAAATGTTATCGACGGATTGCAACCATTGGAAAGTAACAAATATCAAGTTGAATTTGATCCTAGAAGAAGAGAATAAGTATCAACTTGTGAAAAACTAAAAGTCCCTCACAAGATCATAATAAACTTAAATCAAAACTAGTGTCTTAAGATTCGGGACAAATCTTCTCGAAGAAGGAGGGTATGATGTGAATTGCATATGGGTCAAATGGAGGATGACTAATGCGCCGTGTTGATGCAGTTTCTTTTATTTAAATAAGGGCCCAATGCTTTGTAAAATTGGCTGACCGAATTGTGTTTGTGCTTAACCAATTAATAGGCTTTAGTTTTGCTTTATCTTCAAGTTGAAATAAGGGTCCATATGCCAACTTAAGAACCAACCTTTGGAAGATGAAGAGGACATTTGCTCAAAGTTTGTGGATGACTTTTGGTAGCCTTAAATTCAGTTACAATCAACCATTAAGTAGCGGATCGTTATTAGCTTGAGTGGATCATTAATTAACAGCTTTAAGCGGGATGATATTGAAATTTATGTGTCTTTTGTAATTCTGATGGTTAAAGCTCCTATATAAGTTGAACCATTTTCATCAATGAAGGCAAGCTGAGTTTTATTTAGAAAATAAATGAGTTTTATCTCATCTATCTTAGTGAGTGTGATTCTCCTAAGTTCTTGAGTGATTCAAGAATCCATGAGTTTAATCAAAGGTCCTTTATCCGTTTGTGTGTTTCAACTATTAGGCTTATCTTCCATTCTTGGAAGTGTGATGTCTATCAATTTCCGTTTCATCTTCTTTTATGTTTCCATTTTCTCGTTTTAAATAATTTCTCAAATTTGTTGCTTGTTAGTATTCCAACAATGATAGATCAGTCAAACGAATCGAACCCTGTGGATTCACATCATTTGGTATTCAGAGCCTGGCTTTCTAGATTAGGAATAGGAAAGGAAGTTTATTATACAAAGTGTTTAACCGAAGGCCATCCATGTTTAGCTGCATTCGATTACGGAAGCGAAAACAATGTTGTGAGCCAAAGATTGGTGGAGAAACTCCAGTTACCAGCAATCTTTCATCTGGATCAAGGATGGATCAAATTCAGTACATGGCAATGTGTGAAAGAAGTATTATGTTATCTTGCTCCCATGGACTCTTGTCATCTTCATTTGGGATGGGCATGGCTTCGTTTTAAAACACTCCGTCTTGATGAGCGTTCCCTTTATTTGAGGCATGAGGGACATCAAAAGAAGTAAAAATTTATGACACCAAGACAAGTCAGTAAGGATCAACGTAGGCTGAAGGAGAAAACAGAAAAAAAAAAGAATAGAAAAAGAAGTAATATAAACTGTAGAAGGAAGGGAAAATAAAGAAAAAGAAATGGAACTAGAGAAAGTTTATTCGTCAATGTTTTTTCTTCTACAGTTTGTGATGTCATTTTACATGAACAAAAGGATAAGCATGTGAATGAAACACACCAACTTCCATGTTTAAAAAAGAAGCTTTTTCATAGTGCTTTTTTATGCATTTGTTCCGTCGATAAGAAGCAAATTCGTCAAACACAATGCATGGAATTATTTATTGTAACATATCAAGGTAGGGTACTGTTGCCAAGAAATGTTATCGACGGATTGCAACCATTGGAAAGTAACAAACATCAAGTTGAATTTGATCCTGGAAGAAGAGAATAAGTTTCAACTTGTGAAAAACTAAAAGTCCTTCACAAGAGCATAATAAACTTACATCAAAACTAGTGTCTTAAGATTCGGGACAAATCTTCTCGAAGAAGGAGGGTATGATGTGAATTGCATATGGGTCAAATGGAGGATGACTGATGCGCCGTGTTGATGCAATTTCTTTTATTTAAATAAGGGCCCAATGCTTTGTAAAATTGGCTGACCAAATTGTGTTTGTGCTTAACCAATTAATGGGCTTTAGTTTTGCTTTATCTTCAAGTTGAAATAAGGGTCCATATGCCAACTTAAGAACCAACCTTTGGAAGATCAAGAGGACCTTTGCTCAAAGTTTGTGGATGACTTTTGGTAGCCTTCAATTCAGTTACAATCAACCATTAAGTAGCGGATCGTTATTAGCTTGAGTGGATCATTAATTAATAGCTTTAAGCGGGATGATATTGAATTTTATGTGTCTTTTGTAATTCTGATGGTTAAAGCTCCTATATAAGTTGAACCATTTTCACCAATGAAGGCAAGCTGAGTTTTATTTAGAAAATAAACGAGTTTTATCTCATCTATCTTAGTGAGAGTGATTCCCCTAAGTTCTTGAGTGATTCAAGAATCCATGAGTTTAATCAAAGGTCCTTTATCCCTTTGTGTGTTTCAACTATTAGGCTTATCTTCCATTCTTGGAAGTGTGATGTCTAT
The DNA here is from genome assembly GCF_037176805.1 of Vigna unguiculata. Lineage (NCBI taxonomy): Eukaryota > Viridiplantae > Streptophyta > Magnoliopsida > Fabales > Fabaceae > Vigna > Vigna unguiculata. Next base: position 23,346,090 of record NC_140800.1, on the reverse strand, counting down.
CAATTTCCGTTCCATCTTCTTTAATGTTTCCATTTTCTCGTTTTAAATAATTTCTCAAATTTCTTGCTTGTTAGCATTCCCACAATGATAGATAAGTCAAACGAATCGAACCCTGTGGATTCACATCATTTGGTATTCAGAACTTGGCTATCTAGATTTGGAATAGGAAAGGAAGTGTATTATGCAAAGTGTTTAATCGAAGGCCATCCATGTTTAGCTGCATTCGATTACGGAAGCGAAAGCAATGTTGTGAGCCAAAGATTGGTGGAGAAACTCCAGTTACCAGCAACCTTTCATCTGGATCAAGCATTGATCAAATTCAGTACATGGCAATGTGTGAAAGAAGTATTATGTGATATTACTCCCATGGACTCTTGTCATCTTCATTTGGGATGGGCATGGCTTCGTTTTAAAACACTCCATCTTGATAAACGTTCCCTTTATTTGAGGCATGAGGGACATCAAAAGAAGTAGAAATTTATGACACCAAGACAAGTCAGTAAGGATCAACGTAGGCTGAAGGAGAAAACAAAAAAAGAAAGAATAGAAAAAGAAGTAATATAAACTGTAGAAGGGAGGGAAAAAAAAGAAAAAGAAATGGAACTAGAGAAAGTTTATTCGTCAATGTGTTTTCTTCTACAATTTGTGATGTCATTTTACAGGAACAAAAGGATAAACATGTGAATGAAACACACCAACTTCGATGTTTAAAAAGGAAACTTGTTCATAGTTCTTTATCATGCATTTGGTCCGTCGATAAGAAGCAAATTCGTCAAACACAATGCATGGAATTATTTACTGTAACATATCAAGGTGGGGTACTGTTGCCAAGAAATGTTATCGACGGATTGCAGCCATTGGAAAGTAACAAATATCAAGTTGAATTTGATCCTGGAAGAAGAGAATAAGTTTCAACTTGTGAAAAACTAAAAGTCCTTCACAAGATCGTAATAAACTTACATCAAAACTAGTGTCTTAAGATTCGGGACAAATCTTCTCGAAGAAGGAGGGTATGATGTGAATTGCATATGGGTCAAATGGAGGATGACTATTGCGCTGTGTTGATGCAGTTTCTTTTATTTAAATAAGGGCCCAATGCTTTGTAAAATTGGTTGACCAAATTGTGTTTGTGCTTAACCAATTAATGGGCTTTAGTTTTGCTTTATCTTCAAGTTGAAATAAGGGTCCATATGCCAACTTAAGAACCAACCTTTGGAAGATCAAGAGGACCTTTGGTCAAAGTTTGTGGATGACTTTTGGTAGCCTTAAATTCAGTTACAATCAACCATTAAGTAGCGGATCGTTATTAGCTCGAGTGGATCATTAATTAATAGCTTTAAGCGGGATGATATTGAAATTTATGTGTCTTTTGTAATTCTGATGGTTAAAGCTCCTATATAAGTTGAACTATTTTCATCAATGAAGGCAAGCTGAGTTTTATTCAGAAAGTAAACGAGTTTTATCTCATCTATCTTAGTGAGAGTGATTCTCCTAAGTTCTTGAGTGATTCAAGAATCCATGAGTTTAATCAAAGGTCCTTTATCCCTTTGTGTGTTTCAACTCTTAGGCTTATCCTCCATTTTTGGAAGTGTGATGTCTATCAATTTCCGTTCCATCTTCTTTTATGTTTCCATTTTCTCGTTTTAAATAATTTCTCAAATTTCTTGCTTGTTAGCATTCCAACAATTATAGATCAGTCAAACGAAACGAACCCTGTGGATTCACATCATTTGGTATTCAGAGCCTGGATATCTAGATTTGGAATAGGAAAGGAAGTGTATTATACAAAGTGTTTAATCGAAGGCCATCCATGTTTAGCTGCATTCGATTACGGAAGCAAAAACAATGTTGTGAGCCAAAGATTGGTGGAGAAACTCCAGTTACCAGCAACCTTTCATCTGGATCAAGCATGGATCAAATTCAGTACATGGCAATGTGTGAAAGAAGTATTATGTGATATTGCTCCCATGGACTCTTGTCATCTTCATTTGGGATGGGCATGGCTTCGTTTTAAAACACTCCATCTTGATAAACGTTCCCTTTATTTGAGGCATGAGGGACATCAAAAGAAGTAGAAATTTATGACACCAAGACAAGTCAGTAAGGATCAACGTAGGCTGAAGGAGAAAACAGAAAAAGAAAGAATAGAAAAAGAAGTAATATAAACTGTAGAAGGGAGGGAAAAAAAAGAAAAAGAAATGGAACTAGAGAAAGTTTATTCGTCAATGTGTTTTCTTCTACAATTTGTGATGTCATTTTACAGGAACAAAAGGATAAACATGTGAATGAAACACACCAACTTCGATGTTTAAAAAGGAAACTTGTTCATAGTGCTTTATCATGCATTTGGTTCGTCGATAAGAAGCAAATTCGTCAAACACAATGCATGGAATTATTTATTGTAACATATCAAGGTGGGGTACTGTTGCCAAGAAATGTTATCGACGGATTGCAGCCATTGGAAAGTAACAAATATAAAGTTGAATTTGATCCTGGAAGAAGAGAATAAGTTTCAACTTGTGAAAAACTAAAAGTCCTTCACAAGATCATAATAAACTTACATCAAAACTAGTGTCTTAAGATTCGGGACAAATCCTCTCGAAGAAGGAGGGTATGATGCGAATTGCATATGGGTCAAATAGAGGATGACTAATGCGTCGTGTTGATGCAGTTTCTTTTATTTAAATAAGTGCCCAATGCTTTGTAAAATTGGCTGACCCAATTGTGTTTGTGCTTAACCAATTAATGGGCTTTAGTTTTGCTTTATCTTCAAGTTGAAATAAGGGTCCATATGCCAACTTAAGAACCAACCTTTGGAAGATCAAGAGGACCTTTGCTCAAAGTTTGTGGATGACTTTTGGTAGCCCTAAATTCAGTTACAATCAACCATTAAGTAGCAGATCGTTATTAGCTCGAGTGGATCATTAATTAATAGCTTTAAGCGGGATGATATTGAAATTTATGTGTGTTTTTTAATTCTGATGGTTAAAGCTCCTATATAAGTTGAACTATTTTCATCAATGAAGGCAAGCTGAGTTTTATTCAGAAAGTAAACGAGTTTTATCTCATCTATCTTAGTGAGAGTGATTCTCCTAAGTTCTTGAGTGATTCAAGAATCCATGAGTTTAATCAAAGGTCCTTTATCCCTTTGTGTGTTTCAACTCTTAGGCTTATCCTCCATTTTTGGAAGTGTGATGTCTATCAGTTTCCGTTCCATCTTCTTTTATGTTTCCATTTTCTCGTTTTAAATAATTTCTCAAATTTCTTGCTTGTTAGCATTCCAACAATTACAGATCAGTCAAACGAAACGAACCCTGTGGATTCACATCATTTGGTATTCAGAGCCTGGATATCTAGATTTGGAATAGGAAAGGAAGTGTATTATACAAAGTGTTTAATCGAAGGCCATCCATGTTTAGCTGCATTCGATTACGGAAGCAAAAATAATGTTGTGAGCCAAAGATTGGTGGAGAAACTCCAGTTACCAGCAAACTTTCATCTGGATCAAGCATGGATCAAATTCAGTACATGGCAATGTGTGAAAGAAGTATTATGTGATATTACTCCCATGGACTCTTGTCATCTTCATTTGGGATGGGCATGGCTTCGTTTTAAAACACTCCATCTTGATAAACGTTCCCTTTATTTGAGGCATGAGGGACATCAAAAGAAGTAGAAATTTATGACACCAAGACAAGTCAGTAAGGATCAACGTAGGCTGAAGGAGAAAACAGAAAAAGAAAGAATAGAAAAAGAAGTAATATAGACTGTAGAAGGGAGGGAAAAAAAAGAAAAAGAAATGGAACTAGAGAAAGTTTATTCGTCAATGTGTTTTCTTCTACAATTTGTGATGTCATTTTACAGGAACAAAAGGATAAACATGTGAATGAAACACACCAACTTCGATGTTTAAAAAGGAAACTTGTTCATAGTTCTTTATCATGCATTTGGTCCGTCGATAAGAAGCAAATTCGTCAAACACAATGCATGGAATTATTTACTGTAACATATCAAGGTGGGGTACTGTTGCCAAGAAATGTTATCGACGGATTGCAGCCATTGGAAAGTAACAAATATCAAGTTGAATTTGATCCTGGAAGAAGAGAATAAGTTTCAACTTGTGAAAAACTAAAAGTCCTTCACAAGATCATAATAAACTTACATCAAAACTAGTGTCATAAGATTCGGGACAAATCTTCTCGAAGAAGGAGGGTATGATGTGAATTGCATATGGGTCAAATGGAGGATGACTATTGCGTTGTGTTGATGCAGTTTCTTTTATTTAAATAAGGGCCCAATGCTTTGTAAAATTGGCTGACCAAATTGTGTTTGTGCTTAACCAATTAATGGGCTTTAGTTTTGCTTTATCTTCAAGTTGAAATAAGGGTCCATATGCCAACTTAAGAACCAACCTTTGGAAGATCAAGAGGACCTTTGGTCAAAGTTTGTGGATGACTTTTGGTAGCCTTAAATTCAGTTACAATCAACCATTAAGTAGCGGATCGTTACTAGCTCGAGTGGATCATTAATTAATAGCTTTAAGCGGGATGATATTGAAATTTATGTGTCTTTTGTAATTCTGATGGTTAAAGCTCCTATATAAGTTGAACTATTTTCATCAATGAAGGCAAGCTGAGTTTTATTCAGAAAGTAAACGAGTTTTATCTCATCTATCTTAGTGAGAGTGATTCTCCTAAGTTCTTGAGTGATTCAAGAATCCATGAGTTTAATCAAAGGTCCTTTATCCCTTTGTGTGTTTCAACTCTTAGGCTTATCCTCCATTTTTGGAAGTGTGATGTCTATCAATTTCCGTTCCATCTTCTTTTATGTTTCCATTTTCTCGTTTTAAATAATTTCTCAAATTTCTTGCTTGTTAGCATTCCAACAATTATAGATCAGTCAAACGAAACGAACCCTGTGGATTCACATCATTTGGTATTCAGAGCCTGGATATCTAGATTTGGAATAGGAAAGGAAGTGTATTATACAAAGTGTTTAATCGAAGGCCATCCATGTTTAGCTGCATTCGATTACGGAAGCAAAAACAATGTTGTGAGCCAAAGATTGGTGGAGAAACTCCAGTTACCAGCAACCTTTCATCTGGATCAAGCATGGATCAAATTCAGTACATGGCAATGTGTGAAAGAAGTATTATGTGATATTACTCCCATGGACTCTTGTCATCTTCATTTGGGATGGGCATGGCTTCGTTTTAAAACACTCCATCTTGATAAACGTTCCCTTTATTTGAGGCATGAGGGACATCAAAAGAAGTAGAAATTTATGACACCAAGACAAGTCAGTAAGGATCAACGTAGGCTGAAGGAGAAAACAGAAAAAGAAAGAATAGAAAAAGAAGTAATATAAACTTTAGAAGGGAGGGAAAAAAAAGAAAAAGAAATGGAACTAGAGAAAGTTTATTCGTCAATGTGTTTTCTTCTACAATTTGTGATGTCATTTTACAGGAACAAAAGGATAAACATGTGAATGAAACACACCAACTTCGATGTTTAAAAAGGAAACTTGTTCATAGTGCTTTATCATGCATTTGGTCCGTCGATAAGAAGCAAATTCGTCAAACACAATGCATGGAATTATTTATTGTAACATATCAAGGTGGGGTACTGTTGCCAAGAAATGTTATCGACGGATTGCAGCCATTGGAAAGTAACAAATATAAAGTTGAATTTGATCCTGGAAGAAGAGAATAAGTTTCAACTTGTGAAAAACTAAAAGTCCTTCACAAGATCATAATAAACTTACATCAAAACTAGTGTCTTAAGATTCGGGACAAATCCTCTCGAAGAAGGAGGGTATGATGCGAATTGCATATGGGTCAAATAGAGGATGACTAATGCGTCGTGTTGATGCAGTTTCTTTTATTTAAATAAGTGCCCAATGCTTTGTAAAATCTGCTGACCCAATTGTGTTTGTGCTTAACCAATTAATGGGCTTTAGTTTTGCTTTATCTTCAAGTTGAAATAAGGGTCCATATGCCTACTTAAGAACCAACCTTTGGAAGATCAAGAGGACCTTTGCTCAAAGTTTGTGGATGACTTTTGGTAGCCCTAAATTCAGTTACAATCAACCATTAAGTAGCAGATCGTTATTAGCTCGAGTGGATCATTAATTAATAGCTTTAAGCGGGATGATATTGAAATTTATGTGTGTTTTGTAATTCTGATGGTTAAAGCTCCTATATAAGTTGAACTATTTTCATCAATGAAGGCAAGCTGAGTTTTATTCAGAAAGTAAACGAGTTTTATCTCATCTATCTTAGTGAGAGTGATTCTCCTAAGTTCTTGAGTGATTCAAGATTCCATGAGTTTAATCAAAGGTCCTTTATCCCTTTGTGTGTTTCAACTCTTAGGCTTATCCTCCATTTTTGGAAGTGTGATGTCTATCAATTTCCGTTCCATCTTCTTTTATGTTTCCATTTTCTCGTTTTAAATAATTTCTCAAATTTCTTGCTTGTTAGCATTCTAACAATTATAGATCAGCCAAACGAAATGAACCCTGTGGATTCACATCATTTGGTATTCAGAGCCTGGATATCTAGATTTGGAATAGGAAAGGAAGTGTATTATACAAAGTGTTTAATCGAAGGCCATCCATGTTTAGCTGCATTCGATTACGGAAGCAAAAACAATGTTGTGAGCGAAAGATTGGTGGAGAAACTCCAATTACCAGCAACCTTTCATCTGGATCAAGCATGGATCAAATTCAGTACATGGCAATGTGTGAAAGAAGTATTATGTGATATTGCTCCCATGGACTCTTGTCATCTTCATTTGGGATGGGCATGGCTTCGTTTTAAAACACTCCATCTTGATAAACGTTCCCTTTATTTGAGGCATGAGGGACATCAAAAGAAGTAGAAATTTATGACACCAAGACAAGTCAGTAAGGATCAACGTAGGCTGAAGGAGAAAACAGAAAAAGAAAGAATAGAAAAAGAAGTAATATAAACTTTAGAAGGGAGGGAAAAAAAAGAAAAAGAAATGGAACTAGAGAAAGTTTATTCGTCAATGTGTTTTCTTCTACAATTTGTGATGTCATTTTACAGGAACAAAAGGATAAACATGTGAATGAAACACACCAACTTCGATGTTTAAAAAGGAAACTTGTTCATAGTGCTTTATCATGCATTTGGTCCGTCGATAAGAAGCAAATTCGTCAAACACAATGCATGGAATTATTTATTGTAACATATCAAGGTGGGGTACTGTTGCCAAGAAATGTTATCGACGGATTGCAGCCATTGGAAAGTAACAAATATAAAGTTGAATTTGATCCTGGAAGAAGAGAATAAGTTTCAACTTGTGAAAAACTAAAAGTCCTTCACAAGATCATAATAAACTTACATCAAAACTAGTGTCTTAAGATTCGGGACAAATCCTCTCGAAGAAGGAGGGTATGATGCGAATTGCATATGGGTCAAATAGAGGATGACTAATGCGTCGTGTTGATGCAGTTTCTTTTATTTAAATAAGTGCCCAATGCTTTGTAAAATCTGCTGACCCAATTGTGTTTGTGCTTAACCAATTAATGGGCTTTAGTTTTGCTTTATCCTCAAGTTGAAATAAGGGTCCATATGCCTACTTAAGAACCAACCTTTGGAAGATCAAGAGGACCTTTGCTCAAAGTTTGTGGATGACTTTTGGTAGCCCTAAATTCAGTTACAATCAACCATTAAGTAGCAGATCGTTATTAGCTCGAGTGGATCATTAATTAATAGCTTTAAGCGGGATGATATTGAAATTTATGTGTGTTTTGTAATTCTGATGGTTAAAGCTCCTATATAAGTTGAACTATTTTCATCAATGAAGGCAAGCTGAGTTTTATTCAGAAAGTAAACGAGTTTTATCTCATCTATCTTAGTGAGAGTGATTCTCCTAAGTTCTTGAGTGATTCAAGAATCCATGAGTTTAATCAAAGGTCCTTTATCCCTTTGTGTGTTTCAACTCTTAGGCTTATCCTCCATTTTTGGAAGTGTGATGTCTATCAATTTCCGTTCCATCTTCTTTTATGTTTCCATTTTCTCGTTTTAAATAATTTCTCAAATTTCTTGCTTGTTAGCATTCCAACAATTATAGATCAGCCAAACGAAATGAACCCTGTGGATTCACATCATTTGGTATTCAGAGCCTGGATATCTAGATTTGGAATAGGAAAGGAAGTGTATTATACAAAGTGTTTAATCGAAGGCCATCCATGTTTAGCTGCATTCGATTACGGAAGCAAAAACAATGTTGTGAGCGAAAGATTGGTGGAGAAACTCCAGTTACCAGCAACCTTTCATCTGGATCAAGCATGGATCAAATTCAGTACATGGCAATGTGTGAAAGAAGTATTATGTGATATTGCTCCCATGGACTCTTGTCATCTTCATTTGGGATGGGCATGGCTTCGTTTTAAAACACTCCATCTTGATAAACGTTCCCTTTATTTGAGGCATGAGGGACATCAAAAGAAGTAGAAATTTATGACACCAAGACAAGTCAGTAAGGATCAACGTAGGCTGAAGGAGAAAACAGAAAAAGAAAGAATAGAAAAAGAAGTAATATAAACTGTAGAAGGGAGGGAAAAAAAAGAAAAAGAAATGGAACTAGAGAAAGTTTATGCCTCAATGTTTTTTCTTCTACAGTTTGTGATGTAATTTTACAGGAACAAAAGAATAAGCATGTGAATGAAACACACCAACTTCCATGTTTAAAAAGGAAGCTTGTTCATAGTGCTTTATTTTGCATCTGGTCCGTCGATAAGAAGAAAATTCGTCAAACACAATGCATGGAATTATTTATTGTTACATATCAAGGTTGGGTACTGTTGCCAAGAAATGTTATCGACGGATTGTAACCATTGGAAAGTAACAAATATCAAGTTGAATTTGATCCTGGAAGAAGAGAATAAGTTTCAACTTGTGAAAAACTAAAAGTCCCCCACAAGATCATAATAAACTTACATCAAAACTAGAGTCTTAAGATTCGGGACAAATCTTCTCGAAGAAGGAGGGTATGATGTGAATTGCATAAGGGTTAAAAGGAGGATGACTAATGCGCCGTGTTGATGCAGTTTCTTTTATTTAAATAAGGGCCCAATGCTTTGCAAAATTGGCTGACGAAATTGTGTTTGTGCTTAACCAATTAATGGGCTTTAGTTTTGCTTTATCTTGAAGTTGAAATAAGGGTCCATCTGCATACTTAAGAACCAACCTTTGGAAGATCAAGAGGACCTGTGCTCAAATTTTCTGGATGACGTTTGGTAGCCCTAAATTCAGTTACAATCAACCATTAAGTAGTGGATCGTTATTAGCTTGAGTGGATCATTAATTAATAGCTTTAACCGGGATAATATTGAAATTTATGTGTCTTTTGTAATTCTGATGGTTAAACCTCCTATATAAGTTGAACCATTTTCATCAATGAAGGCAAGATGAGTTTTATTCAGAAAAAAAACGAGTTTTATCTCATCTATCTTAGTGAGAGTGATTCTCCTAAGTTCTTGAATGATTCAAGAATCCATGAGTTTAATCAAAGGTCCTTTATCCCTTTGTGTGTTTCAACCATTAGGCTTATCTTCCATTCTTGGAAGTGTGATGTCTATCAATTTCTGTTTCATCTTCCTTTATGTTTCCATTTTCTCGTTTTAAATAATTTCTCAAATTTCTTGCTTGTTAGCATTCCAACAATGATAGATCAGTCAAACGAATCGAACCCGGTGGATTCACATCATTTGGTATTTAGAGCATGGCTATCTAGATTTGGAATAGGAAAGGAAGTTTATTATACAAAATGTTTAACCGAAGGCCATCCATGTTTAGCTGCATTCGATTACGGAAGCGAAAACAATGTTGTGAGCCAAAGATTGGTGGAGAAACTCCAGTTACCAGAAACCTTTCATCTGGATCAAGCATGGATCAAATTCAGTACATGGCAATGTGTGAAAGAAGTATTATGTTATATTGCTCCCATGGACTCTTGTCATCTTCATTTGGGATGGGCATGGCTTCGTTTTAAAACACTCCGTCTTGATGAACGCTCCCTTTATTTGAGGCATGAGGGACATAAAAAGAAGTAGAAATTTAGGACACCAAGACAAGTCAGTAAGGATCAACGTAGGCTGAAGGAGAAAACAGAAAAAGAAAGAATATAAAAAGAAGTAATATAAACTGTAGAAGGAAGGGAAAATAAAGAAAAAGAAATGGAACTAGAGAAAGTTTATTCGTCAATGTGTTTTCTTCTACAGTTCGTGATGTCATTTTAGAGGAACAAAGGGATAAGCATGTGAATGAAACTCACCAACTTCCATGTTTAAAAAGGAAGCTTGTTCATAGTGCTTTATTATGTATTTGGTCCGTCGGTAAGAAGCAAATTCGTCAAACAAAATGCATGGAATTATTTATTGTTACATATCAAGGTGGGGTACTGTAGCAAAGAAATGTTATCGACGGATTGCAACCATTGGAAAGTAACAAATATCAAGTTGAATTTGATCCTGGAAGAAGAGAAAAAGTTTCAACTTGTGAAAAACTAAAAGTCCCTCACAAGATCATAATAAACTTACATCATAACTAATGTCTTAAGATTCGGGACAAATCTTCTCGAAGAAGGAGGGTATGATGTGAATTGCATATGGGTCAAATGGAGGATGACTAATGCGCCGTGTCGATGCAGTTTCTTGGATTTAAATAAGGGCCCAATGCTTTGTAAAATTGGCTGACGAAATTGTTTTTGTGCTTAACCAATTAATGGGCTTTAGTTTTTCTTTATCTTCAAGTTGAAATAAGGGTCCATATGCCAACTTAAGAACCAACCTTTGGAAGATCAAGAGGACCTTTGCTCAAAGTTTGTGGATGACTTTTGGTAGCCCTAAATTCAGTTACAATCAACCATTAAGTAGCGGATCGTTATTAGCTTGAGTGGATCATTAATTAATAGCTTTAACCGGGATGATATTGAAATTTATGTGTCTTTTGTAATTCTGATGGTTAAACCTCCTATATAAGTTGAACCGTTTTCATCAATGAAGGCAAGATGAGTTTTATTCAGAAAAAAAATGAGTTTTATCTCATCTATCTTAGTGAGAGTGATTCTCCTAAGTTCTTGAGTGATTCAAGAATCCATGAGTTTAATCAAAGGTCCTTTATCCCTTTGTGTGTTTCAACCATTAGGCTTATCTTCCATTCTTGGAAGTGTGATGTCTATCAATTTCCGTTTCATCTTCCTTTATGTTTCCATTGTCTCGTTTTAAATAATTTCTCAAATTTCTTGCTTGTTAGCATTCCAACAATGATAGATCAGTCAAACGAATCGAACCCGGTGGATTCACATCATTTGGTATTCAGAGCATGGCTATCTAGATTTGGAATAGGAAAGGAAGTTTATTATACATAGTGTTTAACCGAAGGCCATCCATGTTTAGCTGCATTCGATTACGAAAGCGAAAACAATGTTGTGAGCCAAGATTGGTGGAGAAACTCCAGTTACCAACAACCTTTCATCTGGATCAAGCATGGATCAAATTCAGTACAGGGCAATGTGTGAGAGAAATATTATGTTATATTGCTCCCATGGACTCTTGTCATCTTCATTTGGGATAGGCATGGCTTCGTTTTAAAACACTCTGTCTTGATGAACGCTCCCTTTATTTGAAGCATGAGGGACATCAAAAGAAGTAGAAATTTATGACACGAAGACAAGTCAGTAAGGATCAACGTAGGCTGAAGGAGAAAACAGAAAAAGAAAGAATAGAAAAAGAAGAAATATAAACTGCAGAAGGAAGGGAAAATAAAGAAAAAGAAATGGAACTAGAGAAAGTTTATTCATCAATGTTTTTTCTTCTACAGTTTGTAATGTCATTTTACAGGAACAAAAGGATAAGCATGTGAATGAAACACACCAACTTCCATGTTTAAAAAAGAAGCTTGTTCATAGTGCTTTATTATGCATTTGGTCCGTCGATAAGAAGCAAATTCGTCAAACACAATGCATGGAATTATTTATTGTTACATATCAAGGTGGGGTACTGTTGCCAAGAAATGTTATCGACGGATTGCAACCTTTGGAAAGTAACAAATATCAAGTTGAATTTGATCCTAGAAGAAGAGAATAAGTTTCAACTTGTGAAAAACTAAAAGTCCCTCACAAGATCATAATAAACTTACATCAAAACTAGTGTCGTAAGATTCGGGACAAATCTTCTCGAAGAAGGAGGGTATGATGTGAATTGCATATGGGTCAAATGGAGGATGACTAATGCGCCGTGTTGATGCAGTTTCTTTTATTTAAATAAGGGCCCAATGCTTTGTAAAATTGGCTGACGAAATTGTGTTTGTGCTTAACTAATTAATGGGCTTTAGTTTTGCTTTATCTTCAAGTTGAAATAAGGGTCCATATGCCAACTTAAGAACCAACCTTTGGAAGATCAAGAGGACCTTTGCTCAAAGTTTGTGGATGACTGTTGGTAGCCTTAAATTCAGTTACAATCAACCATTAAATAGCGGATCGTTATTAGCTTGAGTGGATCATTAATTAATAGCTTTAAGTAGGATGATGTTGAAATTTATGTGTCTTTTGTAATTCTGATGGTTAAAGCTCCTATATAAGTTGAACCATTTTCATCAATGAAGGCAAGATGAGTTTTATTCAGAAAATAAATGAGTTTTATCTCATCTATCTTAGTGAGAGTGATTCTCCTAAGTTCTTGAGTGATTCAAGAATCCATGAGTTTAATCAAAGGTCCTTTATCCCTTTGTGTGTTTCAACTATTAGGCTTATCTTCCATTCTTGGAAGTGTGATGTCTATTAATTTCTGTTTCATCTTCTTTTATGTTTCCATTTTCTCATTTTCAATAATTTCTGAAATATCTTGCTTGTTAGAATTCCAACAATGAGAGATCAGTCAAACGAATCGAACCCTTTGGATTCACATCATTTGGTATTCAGAGCCTGGCTCTCTAGATTTGGAATAGGACAGGAAGTTTATTATACAAAGTGTTTAACCGAAGGCCATCCATGTTTAGTTGCATTCGATTACGGAAGCGAAAACAATGTTGTGAGCCAAAGATTGGTGGAGAAACTCCAGTTACCAGCAACCTTTCATCTGGATCAATCATGGATCAAATTCAGTACATGGCAATGTGTGAAAGAAGTATTATGTTATATTGCTCCCATGGACTCTTGTCATCCTCATTTGGGATGGGCATGGCATCGTTTTAAAACACTCTGTCTTGATGAACGTTCCCTTTATTTGAGGCATGAGGGACATCAAAAGAAGTAGAAATTTATGACACGAAGACAAGTCAGTAAGGATCAACGTAGGCTGAAGGAGAAAAAAGAAAAAGAAAGAATAGAAAAAGAAGTAATATAAACTACAAAAGGAAGGGAAAATAAAGAAAAGAGAAATGGAACTAGAGAAAGTTAATTCGTCAATGTTTTTTCTTCTACAGTTTGTGATGTCATTTTACAGGAACAAAAGGATAAGCTTGTGAATGAAACATACCAACCTCGATGTTTAAAAAGGAAGCTTGTTCATAATATTTTATTATGCATTTGGTCCGTCGATAAGAAGCAAATTCGTCAAACACAATGCATGGAATTATTTATTGTTACATATCAAGGAGGGGTATTGTTGCCAAGAAATGTTATCGACGGATTGCAGCCATTGGAAAGTAACAAATAGCAACTTGAATTTGATCCTGGAAGAAGGATATAAGTTTCAACTTGTGAAAAACTAAAAGTCCCTCACAAGATCATAATAAACTTACATCAAAACTAGTGTCTTAAGATTCGGGACAAATCTTCTCGAAGAAGGAGGGTATGATGTGAATTGCATATGGGTCAAATGGAGGATTACTAATGCGTCGTGTTGATGCAGTTTCTTTTATTTAAATAAGGGCCCAATGCTTTGTAAAATGGGCTGACGAAATTGTGTTTGTGCTTAACCAATTAATGGGCTTTAGTTTTGCTTTATCTTCAAGTTGAAATAAGGGTCCATATGCCAACTTAAGAACCAACCTTTGGAAGATCAAGAGGACCTTTGCTCAAAGTTTGTGGATGACTTTTGGTAGCCCTAAATTCAGTTACAATCAACCATTAAGTAGCGGATCATTATTAGCTTGAGTGGATCGTTAATTAATAGCTTCAAGCGGGATGATATTGAAATTTATGTGTCTTTTGTAATTCTAATGGTTAAAGCTCCTATATAAGTTGAACCATTTTCATCAATGAAGGCAAGATGAGTTTTATTCAGAAAATAAACGAGTTTTATCTCATCTATCTTAGTGAGAGTGATTCTCCTAAGTTCTTGAGTGATTCAAGAATCCATGAGTTTAATCAAAGGTCCTTTATCCCTTTGTGTGTTTGAACTATTAGGCTTATCTTCCATTTTTGGAAGTGTGATGTCTATCAATTTCCATGTCATCCACTTTTATGTCTCCATTTTCTCGTTTTAAATAATTTCTCAAATTTCTTGCTTGTTAGCATTCCAACAATCGTAGATCAGTCAAACGAATCGAACCCTGTGTATTCACATCATTTAGTATTCAGAGCCTGGGTATCTAGATTTGGAATAGGAAAGGAAGTTTATTATACAAGGTGTTTAACCGAAGGCCATCCATGTTTAGCTGCATTCGATTACGGAAGCGAAAACAATGTTGTGAGCCAAAGATTGGTGGAGAAACTCCAGTTACCAGCAACCTTTCATCTGGATCAATCATGGATCAAATTCAGTACATGGCAATGTGTGAAAGAAGTATTATGTGATATTGGTCCCATGGACTCTTGTCATCTTCATTTGGGATGGGCATGGCTTCGTTTTAAAACACTCCATCTGGATGAACGTTCCCTTGATTTTTCGATATTAGGGACATCAAAAGAAGTAGAAATTTATGACACCAAGACAAGTCAGTAAGGATCAACGTAGGCTGAAGGAGAAAACGGAAAAAGAAAGAATAGAAAAAGAAGTAATATAAACTGCAAAAGGAAGGGAAAATAAAGAAAAAGAAATGGAACTAGAGAAAGTTTATTCGTCAATGTTTTTTCTTCTACAGTTTGTGATGTCATTTTACAGGAACAAAAGGATAAGCATGTGAATGAAACACACCAACTTCCATGCTTAAAAAGGAAGCTTGTTCATAGTGCTTTATTATGCATTTGGTCCGTCGATATGAAGCAAATTCGTCAAACATAATGCATGGAATTATTTATTGTAACATATCAAGGTGGGGTACTGTTGCCAAGAAATGTTAGCGACGGATTGCAACCATTGGAAAGTAACACTTATCAAGTTGAATTTGATCCTGGAAGAAGAGAATAAGTTTCAACTTGTGAAAAACTAAAAGTCCTTCACAAGATCATAATAAACTTACATCAAAACTAGTGTCTTAAGATTCGGGACAAATCTTCTCGAAGAAGGAGGGTATGATGTGAGTTGCATATGGGTCAAATGGAGGATGACTGTTGCGCCGTGTTGATGCAGTTTCTTTTATTTAAATAAGGGCCCAATGCTTTGTAAAATTGGCTGACCAAATTGTGTTTGTGCTTAACCAATTAATGGGCTTTAGTTTTGCTTTATCTTCAAGTTGAAATAAGGGTCCATATGCCAACTTAAGAACCAACCTTTGGAAGATCAAGAGGACCTTTGGTCAAAGTTTGTGGATGACTTATGGTAGCCTTAAATTCAGTTACAATCAACCATTAAGTAGCGGATCGTTATTAGCTCGAGTGGATCATTAATTAATAGCTTTAAGCGGGATGATATTGAAATTTATGTGTCTTTTGTAATTCTGATGGTTAAAGCTCCTATATAAGTTGAACCATTTTCATGAATGAAGGCAAGCTGAGTTTTATTCAGAAAATAAACGAGTTTTAACTCATCTATCTTAGTGAGAGTGATTCTCCTAAGTTCTTGAGTGATTCAAGAATCTATGAGTTTAATCAAAGGTCCTTTATCCCTTTGTGTGTTTCAACTCTTAGGCTTATCCTCCATTTTTGGAAGTGTGATGTCTATCAATTTCCGGTCCATCTTCTTTTATGTTTCCATTTTCTCGTTTTAAATAATTTCTCAAATTTCTTGCTTGTTAGCATTCCAACAATGATAGATCGGTCAAACGAATCGAACCCTGTGGATTCACATCATTTGGTATTCAAAGCCTGGGTATCTAGATTTGGAATAGGAAAGGAAGTTTATTATACAAAGTGTTTAACCGAAGGCCATCCATGTTTAGCTGCATTCGATTACGGAAGCGAAAACAATGTTGTGAGCCAAAGATTGGTGGAGAAACTCCAGTTACCAGCAACCTTTCATCTGGATCAATCATGGATCAAATTCAGTACATGGCAATGTGTGAAAGAAGTATTATGTGATATTGGTCCCATGGACTCTTGTCATCTTCATTTGGGATGGGCATGGCTTCGTTTTAAAACACTCCATCTGGATGAACGTTCCCTTGATTTTTCGATATTAGGGACATCAAAAGAAGTAGAAATTTATGACACCAAGACAAGTCAGTAAGGATCAACGTAGGCTGAAGGAGAAAACGGAAAAAGAAAGAATAGAAAAAGAAGTAATATAAACTGCAAAAGGAAGGGAAAATAAAGAAAAAGAAATGGAACTAAAGAAAGTTTATTCGTCAATGTTTTTTCTTCTACAGTTTGTGATGTCATTTTACAGGAACAAAAGGATAAGCATGTGAATGAAACACACCAACTTCCATGCTTAAAAAGGAAGCTTGTTCATAGTGCTTTATTATGCATTTGGTCCGTCGATATGAAGCAAATTCGTCAAACACAATACATGGAATTATTTATTGTAACATATCAAGGTGGGGTACTGTTGCCAAGAAATGTTAGCGACGGATTGCAACCATTGGAAAGTAACAAATATCAAGTTGAATTTGATCCTGGAAGAAGAGAATAAGTTTCAACTTGTGAAAAACTAAAAGTCCTTCACAAGATCATAATAAACTTACATCAAAACTAGTCTCTTAAGATTCGGGACAAATCTTCTCGAAGAAGGAGGGTATGATGTGAGTTGCATATGGGTCAAATGGAGGATGACTATTGCGCCGTGTTGATGCAGTTTCTTTTATTTAAATAAGGGCCCAATGCTTTGTAAAATTGGCTGACCAAATTGTGTTTGTGCTTAACCAATTAATGGGCTTTAGTTTTGCTTTATCTTCAAGTTGAAATAAGGGTCCATATGCCAACTTAAGAACCAACCTTTGGAAGATCAAGAGGACCTTTGGTCAAAGTTTGTGGATGACTTATGGTAGCCTTAAATTAAGTTACAATCAACCATTAAGTAGCGGATCGTTATTAGCTCGAGTGGATCATTAATTAATAGCTTTAAGCGGGATGATATTGAAATTTATGTGTCTTTTGTAATTCTGATGGTTAAAGCTCCTATATAAGTTGAACCATTTTCATGAATGAAGGCAAGCTGAGTTTTATTCAGAAAATAAACGAGTTTTATCTCATCTATCTTAGTGAGAGTGATTCTCCTAAGTTCTTGAGTGATTCAAGAATCTATGAGTTTAATCAAAGGTCCTTTATCCCTTTGTGTGTTTCAACTCTTAGGCTTATCCTCCATTCTTGGAAGTGTGATGTCTATCAATTTCCGTTCCATATTCTTTTATGTTTCCATTTTCTCGTTTTAAATAATTTCTCAAATTTCTTGCTTGTTAGCATTCCAACAATGATAGATCGGTCAAACGAATCGAACCCTGTGGATTCACATCATTTGGTATTCAAAGCCTGGCTATCTAGATTTGGAATAGGAAAGGAAGTTTATTATACAAAGTGTTTAACCGAAGGCCATCCATGTTTAGCTGCATTCGATTACGGAAGTGAAAACAATGTTGTGAGCCAAAGATTGGTGGAGAAACTCCAGTTACCAGCAACCTTTCATCTGGATCAATCATGGATCAAATTCAGTACATGGCAATGTGTGAAAGAAGTATTATGTGATATTGGTCCCATGGACTCTTGTCATCTTCATTTGGGATGGGCATGGCTTCGTTTTAAAACACTCCGTCTTGATGAACGCTCCCTTTATTTGAAGCTTGAGGGACATCAAAAGAAGTAGAAATTTATGACACGAAGACAAGTCAGTAAGGATCAACGTAGGCTGAAGGAGAAAATAGAAAAAGAAAGAATAGAAAAAGAAGAAATATAAACTGCAGAAGGAAGGGAAAATAAAGAAAAAGAAATGGAACTAGAGAAAGTTTATTCGTCAATGTTTTTTCTTCTACAGTTTGTGATGTCATTTTACAGGAACAAAAGGATAAGCATGTGAATGAAACACACCAACTTCCATGTTTAAAAAAGAAGCTTGTTCATAGTGCTTTATTATGCATTTGGTCCGTCGATAAGAAGCAAATTCGTCAAACACAATGCATGGAATTATTTATTGTTACATATCAAGGTGGGGTACTGTTGCCAAGAAATGTTATCGACGGATTGCAACCATTGGAAAGTAACAAATATCAAGTTGAATTTGATCCTAGAAGATGAGAATAAGTTTCAACTTGTGAAAAACTAAAAGTCCCTCACAAGATCATAATAAACTTACATCAAAACTAGTGTCGTAAGATTCGGGACAAATCTTCTCGAAGAAGGAGGGTATGATGTGAGTTGCATATGGGTCAAATGGAGGATGACTATTGCGCCGTGTTGATGCAGTTTCTTTTATTTAAATAAGGGCCCAATGCTTTGTAAAATTGGCTGACCAAATTGTGTTTGTGCTTAACCAATTAATGGGCTTTAGTTTTGCTTTATCTTCAAGTTGAAATAAGGGTCCATATGCCAACTTAAGAACCAACCTTTGGAAGATCAAGAGGACCTTTGCTCAAAGTTTGTGGATGACTTTTGGTAGCCTTAAATTCAGTTACAATCAACCATTAAGTAGCGGATCGTTATTAGCTCGAGTGGATCATTAATTAATAGCTTTAAGCGGGATGATATTGAAATTTATGTGTCTTTTGTAATTCTGATGGTTAAAGCTCCTATATAAGTTGAACCATTTTCATGAATGAAGGCAAGCTGAGTTTTATTCAGAAAATAAACGAGTTTTATCTCATCTATCTTAGTGAGAGTGATTCTCCTAAGTTCTTGAGTGATTCAAGAATCTATGAGTTTAATCAAAAGTCCTTTATCCCTTTGTGTGTTTCAACTCTTAGGCTTATCCTCCATTCTTGGAAGTGTGATGTCTATCAATTTCCGTTCCATCTTCTTTTATGTTTCCATTTTCTCGTTTTAAATAATTTCTCAAATTTCTTGCTTGTTAGCATTCCAACAATGATAGATCGGTCAAACGAATCGAACCTTGTGGATTCACATCATTTGGTATTCAGAGCCTGGCTATCTAGATTTGGAATAGGAAAGGAAGTTTATTATACAAAGTGTTTAACCGAAGGCCATCCATGTTTAGCTGCATTCGATTACGGAAGCGAAAACAATGTTGTGAGCCAAAGATTGGTGGAGAAACTCCAGTTACCAGCAACCTTTCATCTGGATCAATCATGGATCAAATTCAGTACATGGCAATGTGTGAAAGAAGTATTATGTGATATTGGTCCCATGGACTCTTGTCATCTTCATTTGGGATGGGCATGGCTTCGTTTTAAAACACTCCATCTGGATGAACGTTCCCTTTATTTTTCGACATTAGGGACATCAAAAGAAGTAGAAATTTATGACACCAAGACAAGGATCAACGTAGGCTGAAGGAGAAAACGGAAAAAGAAAGAATAGAAAAAGAAGTAATATAAACTGCAGAAGGAAGGGAAAATAAAGAAAAAGAAATGGAACTAGAGAAAGTTTATTCGTCAATGTTTTTTCTTCTACAGTTTGTGATGTCATTTTACAGGAAAAAAGGATAAGCATGTGAATGAAACACACCAACTTCCATGCTTAAAAAGGAAGCTTGTTCATAGTGCTTTATTATGCATTTGGTCCGTCGATATGAAGTAAATTCGTCAAACACAATGCATGGAATTATTTATTGTAACATATCAAGGTGGGGTACTGTTGCCAAGAAATGTTAGCGACGGATTGCAACCATTGGAAAGTAACAAATATCAAGTTGAATTTGATCCTGGAAGAAGAGAATAAGTTTCAACTTGTGAAAAACTAAAAGTCCCTCACAAGATCATAATAAACTTACATCAAAACTAGTGTCGTAAGATTCGGGACAAATCTTCTCGAAGAAGGAGGGTATGATGTGAGTTGCATATGGGGCAAATGGAGGATGACTAATGCGCCGTGTTGATGCAGTTTCTTTTATTTAAATAAGGGCCCAATGCTTTGGAAAATTGGCTGACGAAATTGTGTTTGTGCTTAACTAATTAATGGGCTTTAGTTTTGCTTTATCTTCAAGTTGAAATAAGGGTCCATATGCCAACTTAAGAACCAACCTTTGGAAGATCAAGAGGACCTTTGCTCAAAGTTTGTGGATGACTTTTGGTAGCCTTAAATTCAGTTACAATCAACCATTAAGTAGCGGATCGTTATTAGCTCGAGTGGATCATTAATTAATAGCTTTAAGCGGGATGATATTGAAATTTATGTGTCTTTTGTAATTCTGATGGTTAAAGCTCCTATATAAGTTGAACCATTTTCATGAATAAAGGCAAGCTGAGTTTTATTCAGAAAATAAACGAGTTTTATCTCATCTATCTTAGTGAGAGTGATTCTCCTAAGTTCTTGAGTGATTCAAGAATCTATGAGTTTAATCAAAGGTCCTTTATCCCTTTGTGTGTTTCAACTCTTAGGCTTATCCTCCATTCTTGGAAGTGTGATGTCTATCAATTTCCGTTCCATCTTCTTTTATGTTTCCATTTTCTCGTTTTAAATAATTTCTCAAATTTCTTGCTTGTTAGCATTCCAACAATGATAGATCGGTCAAACGAATCGAACCCTGTGGATTCACATCATTTGGTATTCAGAGCCTGGCTATCTAGATTTGGAATAGGAAAGGAAGTTTATTATACAAAGTGTTTAACCGAAGGCCATCCATGTTTAGCTGCATTCGATTACGGAAGCGAAAACAATGTTGTGAGCCAAAGATTGGTGGAGAAACTCCAGTTACCAGCAACCTTTCATCTGGATCAATCATGGATCAAATTCAGTACATGGCAATGTGTGAAAGAAGTATTATGTGATATTGGTCCCATGGACTCTTGTCATCTTCATTTGGGATGGGCATGGCTTCGTTTTAAAACACTTTGTCTTGATGAACGCTCCCTTTATTTGAAGCATGAGGGACATCAAAAGAAGTAGAAATTTATGACACGAAGACAAGTCAGTAAGGATCAACGTAGGCTGAAGGAGAAAATAGAAAAAGAAAGAATAAAAAAAGAAGAAATATAAACTGCAGAAGGAAGGGAAAATAAAGAAAAAGAAATGGAACTAGAGAAAGTTTATTCGTCAATGTTTTTTCTTCTACAGTTTGTGATGTCATTTTACAGGAACAAAAGGATAAGCATGTGAATGAAACACACCAACTTCCATGTTTAAAAAAGAAGCTTGTTCATAGTGCTTTATTATGCATTTGGTCCGTCGATAAGAAGCAAATTCGTCAAACACAATGCATGGAATTATTTATTGTTACATATCAAGGTGGGGTACTGTTGCCAAGAAATGTTATCGACGGATTGCAACCATTGGAAAGTAACAAATATCAAGTTGAATTTGATCCTAGAAGATGAGAATAAGTTTCAACTTGTGAAAAACTAAAAGTCCCTCACAAGATCATAATAAACTTACATCAAAACTAGTGTCGTAAGATTCGGGACAAATCTTCTCGAAGAAGGAGGGTATGATGTGAGTTGCATATGGGTCAAATGGAGGATGACTATTGCGCCGTGTTGATGCAGTTTCTTTTATTTAAATAAGGGCCCAATGCTTTGTAAAATTGGCTGACCAAATTGTGTTTGTGCTTAACCAATTAATGGGCTTTAGTTTTGCTTTATCTTCAAGTTGAAATAAGGGTCCATATGCCAACTTAAGAACCAACCTTTGGAAGATCAAGAGGACCTTTGCTCAAAGTTTGTGGATGACTTTTGGTAGCCTTAAATTCAGTTACAATCAACCATTAAGTAGCGGATCGTTATTAGCTCGAGTGGATCATTAATTAATAGCTTTAAGCGGGATGATATTGAAATTTATGTGTCTTTTGTAATTCTGATGGTTAAAGCTCCTATATAAGTTGAACCATTTTCATGAATGAAGGCAAGCTGAGTTTTATTCAGAAAATAAACGAGTTTTATCTCATCTATCTTAGTGAGAGTGATTCTCCTAAGTTCTTGAGTGATTCAAGAATCTATGAGTTTAATCAAAAGTTCTTTATCCCTTTGTGTGTTTCAACTCTTAGGCTTATCCTCCATTCTTGGAAGTGTGATGTCTATCAATTTCCGTTCCATCTTCTTTTATGTTTCCATTTTCTCGTTTTAAATAATTTCTCAAATTTCTTGCTTGTTAGCATTCCAACAATGATAGATCGGTCAAACGAATCGAACCTTGTGGATTCACATCATTTGGTATTCAGAGCCTGGCTATCTAGATTTGGAATAGGAAAGGAAGTTTATTATACAAAGTGTTTAACCGAAGGCCATCCATGTTTAGCTGCATTCGATTACGGAAGCGAAAACAATGTTGTGAGCCAAAGATTGGTGGAGAAACTCCAGTTACCAGCAACCTTTCATCTGGATCAATCATGGATCAAATTCAGTACATGGCAATGTGTGAAAGAAGTATTATTTGATATTGGTCCCATGGACTCTTGTCATCTTCATTTGGGATGGGCATGGCTTCGTTTTAAAACACTCCATCTGGATGAACGTTCCCTTTATTTTTCGACATTAGGGACATCAAAAGAAGTAGAAATTTATGACACCAAGACAAGGATCAACGTAGGCTGAAGGAGAAAACGGAAAAAGAAAGAATAGAAAAAGAAGTAATATAAACTGCAGAAGGAAGGGAAAATAAAGAAAAAGAAATGGAACTAGAGAAAGTTTATTCGTCAATGTTTTTTCTTCTACAGTTTGTGATGTCATTTTACAGGAACAAAAGGATAAGCATGTGAATGAAACACACCAACTTCCATGCTTAAAAAGGAAGCTTGTTCATAGTGCTTTATTATGCATTTGGTCCGTCGATATGAAGTAAATTCGTCAAACACAATGCATGGAATTATTTATTGTAACATATCAAGGTGGGGTACTGTTGCCAAGAAATGTTAGCGACGGATTGCAACCATTGGAAAGTAACAAATATCAAGTTGAATTTGATCCTGGAAGAAGAGAATAAGTTTCAACTTGTGAAAAACTAAAAGTCCCTCACAAGATCATAATAAACTTACATCAAAACTAGTGTCGTAAGATTCGGGACAAATCTTCTCGAAGAAGGAGGGTATGATGTGAGTTGCATATGGGTCAAATGGAGGATGACTAATGCGCCGTGTTGATGCAGTTTCTTTTATTTAAATAAGGGCCCAATGCTTTGGAAAATTGGCTGACGAAATTGTGTTTGTGCTTAACTAATTAATGGGCTTTAGTTTTGCTTTATCTTCAAGTTGAAATAAGGGTCCATATGCCAACTTAAGAACCAACCTTTGGAAGATCAAGAGGACCTTTGCTCAAAGTTTGTGGATGACTTTTGGTAGCCTTAAATTCAGTTACAATCAACCATTAAGTAGCGGATCGTTATTAGCTTGAGTGGATCATTAATTAATAGCTTTAAGTTGGATGATGTTGAAATTTATGTGTCTTTTGTAATTCTGATGGTTAAAGCTCCTATATAAGTTGAACCATTTTCATCAATGAAGGCAAGATGAGTTTTATTGAGAAAATAAACGAGTTTTATCTCATCTATCTTAGTGAGAGTGATTCACCTAAGTTCTTGAGTGATTCAAGAATCCATGAGTTTAATCAAAGGTCCTTTATCCGTTTGTGTGTTTCAACTATTAGGCTTATCTTCCATTCTTGGAAGTGTGATGTCTATTAATTTCTGTTTCATCTTCTTTTATGTTTCCATTTTCTCGCTTTCAATAATTTCTCAAATATCTTGCTTGTTAGCATTCCAACAATGAGAGATCAGTCAAACGAATCGAACCCTGTGGATTCACATCATTTGGTATTCAGAGCCTGGCTCTCTAGATTTGGAATAGGACAGGAAGTTTATTATACAAAGTGTTTAACCGAAGGCCATCCATGTTTAGTTGCATTCGATTACGGAAGCGAAAACAATGTTGTGAGCCAAAGATTGGTGGAGAAACTCCAGTTACCAGCAACCTTTCATCTGGATCAAGCATGGATCAAATTCAGTACATGGCAATATGTGAAAGAAGTATTATGTGATATTGGTCCCATGGACTCTTGTCATCTTCATTTGGGATGGGCATGGCTTCGTTTTAAAACACTCCATCTTGATGAACGTTTCCTTTATTTTTCGGCATGAGGGACATCAAAAGAAGTAGAAATTTATGACACCAAGACAAGTCAGTAAGGATCAACGTAGGCTGAAGGAGAAAACGGAAAAAGAAAGAATAGAAAAAGAAGTAATATAAACTGCAGAAGGAAGGGAAAATAAAGAAAAAGAAATGGAACTAGAGAAAGTTTATTCGTCAATGTTTTTTCTTCTACAGTTTGCGATGTCATTTTACAGGAACAAAAGGATAAGCTTTTGAATGAAACACACCAACTTCCATGCTTAAAAAGGAAGCTTGTTCATAATGCTTTATTATGCATTTGGTCCGTCGATAAGAAGCAAATTCATCAAACCCAATGCATGGAATTATTTATTGTTACATATCAAGGAGGGGTACTGTTGCCAAGAAATGTTATCGACGGATTGCAACCATTGGAAAGTAACAAATAACAACTTGAATTTGGTCCTGGAAGAAGGATATAAGTTTCAACTTGTGAAAAACTAAAAGTCCCTCACAAGATCATAATAAACTTACATCAAAACTAGTGTCGTAAGATTCGGGACAAATCTTCTCGAAGAATGAGGGTATGATGTGAATTGCATATGGGTCAAATGGAGGATTACTAATGCGTCGTGTTGATGCAGTTTCTTTTATTTAAATAAGGGCCCAATGCTTTGTAAAATTGGCTGACGAAATTGTGTTTGTGCTTAACCAATTAATGGGCTTTAGTTTTGCTTTATCTTCAAGTTCAAATAAGAGTCCATATGCCAACTTAAGAACCAACCTTTGGAAGATCAAGAGGACCTTTGCTCAAAGTTTGTGGATGACTTTCGGTAGCCTTAAATTCAGTTACAATCAACTATTAAGTAGCGGATCGTTATTAGCTCGAGTGGATCATTAATTAATAGCTTTAAGCGGGATGATATTGAAATTTATGTGTCTTTTGTAATTCTGATGGTTAAAGCTCCTATATAAGTTGAACCATTTTCATGAATGAAGGCAAGCTAATTTTTATTCAGAAAATAAACGAGTTTTATCTCATCTATCTTAGTGAGAGTGATTCTCCTAAGTTCTTGAGTGATTCAAGAATCCATGAGTTTAATCAAAGGTCATTTATCCCTTTGTGTGTTTCAACTCTTAGGCTTATCTTCCATTCTTGGAAGCGTGATGTCTATCAATTTCTGTTTCATCTTCTTTTATGTTTCCATTTTCTCGTTTTCAATAATTTCTCAAATTTCTTGCTTGTTAGCATTCCAACAATGATAGATCAGTCAAACGAATCAAACCCTATGGATTCACATCATTTGGTATTCAGAGCCTGGCTATCTAGATTTGGCATAGGAAGGGAAGTGTATTATACAAAGTGTTTAATCGAAGGCCATCCATGTTTAGCTGCATTCGATTACGGAAGAGAAAACAATGTTGTGAGCCAAAGATTGGTGGAGAAACTCCAGTTACCAGCAACCTTTCATCTGGATCAAGCATGGATCAAATTCAGTACATGGCAATGTGTGAAAGAAGTATTATGTGATATTGCTCCCATGGACTCTTGTCATCTTCATTTGGGATGGGCATGGCTTCGTTTTAAAACACTCCATCTTGATTAACGTTCCCTTTATTTGAGGCATGAGGGACATCAAAAGAAGTAGAAATTTATGACACCAAGACAAGTCAGCAAGGATCAAGGTAGGCTGAAGGAGAAAATAGAAAAAGAAAGAATAGAAAAAGAAGTAATATAAACTGCAGAAGGAAGGGAAAATAAAGAAAAAGCAATGGAACTAGAGAAAGTTTATTCGTCAATGTTTTTTCTTCTACAGTTTGTGATGTCATTTTACAGGAACAAAAGGATAAGCATGTGAATGAAACACACCAACTTCCATGTTTAAAAAGGAAGCTTGTTCATAGTGCTTTATGGGTCAAATGGAGGATGACTAATGCGCCGTGTTGATGCAGTTTCTTTTATTTAAATAAGGGCCCAATGCTTTGTAAAATTGGCTGACCAAATTGTGTTTGTGCTTAACCAATTAATGGGCTTTCGTTTTGCTTTATCTTCAAGTTGAAATAAGGGTCCATATGCCAACTTAAGAACCAACCTTTGGAAGATCAAGAGGACCTTTGGTCAAAGTTTGTGGATGACTCTTGGTAGCCTTAAATTCAGTTACAATCAACCATTAAGTAGCGGATCGTTATTAGCTCGAGTGGATCATTAATTAATAGCTTTAAGCGGGATGATATTGAAATTTATGTGTCTTTTGTAATTCTGATGGTTAAAGCTCCTATATAAGTTGTACCATTTTCATCAATGAAGGCAAGCTGAGTTTTATTCAGAAAATAAACGAGTTTTATCTCATCTATCTTAGTGAGAGTGATTCTCCTAAGTTCTTTAGTGATTCAAGAATCCATGAGTTTAATCAAAGGTCCTTTATCCCTTTGTGTGTTTCAACTCTTAGGCTTATCTACCATTCTTGGAAGCGTGATGTCTATCAATTTCTGTTTCATCTTCTTTTATGTTTCCATTTTCTCGTTTTCAATAATTTCTCAAATTTCTTGCTTGTTAGCATTCCAACAATGATAGATCATTCAAATGAATCGAAGCCTGTGGATTCACATCATTTGGTATTCAGAGCCTGGCTATCTAGATTTGGAATAGGAAAGGAAGTTTATTATACAAAGTGTTTAATCGAAGGCCATCCATGTTTAGCTGCATTCGATTACGGAAGCGAAAACAATGTTGTGAGCCAAAGATTGGTGGAGAAACTCCAGTTACCAGCAACCTTTCATCTAGATCAAGCATGGATCAAATTCAATACATGGCAATGTGTGAAAGAAGTATTATGTGATTGCTCCCATGGACTCTTGTCATCTTCATTTGGGATGGGCATGGCGTCGTTTTAAAACACTCCATCTTGATTAACGTTCCCTTTATTTGAGGCATGAGAGACATCAAAAGAAGTAGAAATTTATGACACCAAGACAAGTCAGTAAGGATCAAGGTAGGCTGAAGGAGAAAATAGAAAAAGAAAGAATAGAAAAAGAAGTAATATAAACTGCAGAAGGAAGGGAAAATAAAGAAAAAGATATGGAACTAGAGAAAGTTTATTCGTCAATGTTTTTTCTTCTACAGTTTGTGATGTCATTTTACAGGAAAAAAGGATAAGCATGTGAATGAAACACAACAACTTCCATGTTTAAAAAGGAAGCTTGTTCATAGTGCTTTATAATGCATTTGGTCCGTCGATAAGAAGCAAATTCGTCAAACACAATGCATGGAATTATTTATTGTAACATATCAAGGTGGGGTACTGTTGCCAAGAAATGTTATCGACGGATTGCAACCATTGGAAAGTAACAAATATCAAGTTGAATTTGATCCTGGAAGAAGAGAATAAGTTTCAACTTGTGAAAAACTAAAAGTCCTTCACAAGATCATAATAAACTTACATCAAAACTAGTGTCTTAAGATTCGGGACAAATCTTCTCGAAGAAGAAAGGTATGATGTGAGTTGCATATGGCCCAAATGGAGGATGACTATTGCGCCGTGTTGATGCAGTTTCTTTTATTTAAATAAGGGCCCAATGCTTTGTAAAATTGGCTGACCAAATTGTGTTTGTGCTTAACCAATTAATGGGCTTTAGTTTTGCTTTATCTTCAAGTTGAAATAAGGGTCCATATGCCAACTTAAGAACCAACCTTTGGAAGATCAAGAGGACCTTTGGTCAAAGTTTGTGGATGACTTTTGGTAGCCTTAAATTCAGTTACAATCAACCATTAAGTAGCGGATCGTTATTAGCTCGAGTGGATCATTAATTAATAGCTTTAAGCGGGATGATATTGAAATTTATGTGTCTTTTGTAATTCTGATGGTTAAAGCTCCTATATAAGTTGAACCATTTTCATGAATGAAGGCAAGCTGAGTTTTATTCAGAAAATAAACGAGTTTTATCTCATCTATCTTAGTGAGAGTGATTCTCCTAAGTTCTTGAGTGATTCAAGAATCCATGAGTTTAATCAAAGGTCCTTTATCCCTTTGTGTGTTTCAACTCTTAGGCTTATCCTCCATTCTTGGAAGTGTGATGTCTATCAATTTTCGTTCCATCTTCTTTTATGTTTCCATTTTCTCGTTTTAAATAATTTCTCAAATTTCTTGCTTGTTGGCATTCCAACAATGATAGATCGGTCAAACGAATCGAACCCTGTGGATTCACATCATTTGGTATTCAGAGCCTGGCTATCTAGATTTGGAATAGGAAAGGAAGTGTATTATACAAAGTTTTTAATCGAAGGCCATCCATGTTTATCTGCATTCGATTACGGAAGCGAAAACAATGTTGTGAGCTAAAGATTGGTGGAGAAACTCCAGTTACCAGCAACCTTTCATCTCGATCAAGCATGGATCAAATTCAGTACATGGCAATGTGTGAAAGAAGTATTATGTGATATTGGTCCCATGGACTCTTGTCATCTTCATTTGGGATGGGCATGGCTTCGTTTTAAAACACTCCATCTTGATGAACGTTCCCTTTATTTTTCGGCGTGAGGGACATCAAAAGAAGTAGAAATTTATGACACCAAGACAAGTCAGTAAGGATCAACGTAGGCTGAAGGAGAAAACGGAAAAAGAAAGAATAGAAAAAGAAGTAATATAAACTGCAGAAGGAAGGGAAAATAAAGAAAAAGAAATGGAACTAGAGAAAGTTTATTCGTCAATGATTTTTCTTCTACAGTTTGTGATGTCATTTTACAGGAAAAAAGGATAAGCGTGTGAATGAAACACAACAACTTCCATGTTTAAAAAGGAAGCTTGTTCATAGTACTTTATAATGCATTTGGTCCGTCGATAAGAAGCAAATTCGTCAAACACAATGCATGGAATTATTTATTGTAACATATCAAGGTGGGGTACTGTTGCCAAGAAATGTTATCGACGGATTGCAACCATTGGAAAGTAACAAATATCAAGTTGAATTTGATCCTGGAAGAAGAGAATAAGTTTCAACTTGTGAAAAACTAAAAGTCCTTCACAAGATCATAATAAACTTACATCAAAACTAGTGTCTTAAGATTCGGGACAAATCTTCTCGAAGAAGAAAGGTATGATGTGAGTTGCATATGGCCCAAATGGAGGATGACTATTGCGCCGTGTTGATGCAGTTTCTTTTATTTAAATAAGGGCCCAATGCTTTGTAAAATTGGCTGACCAAATTGTGTTTGTGCTTAACCAATTAATGGGCTTTAGTTTTGCTTTATCTTCAAGTTGAAATAAGGGTCCATATGCCAACTTAAGAACCAACCTTTGGAAGATCAAGAGGACCTTTGGTCAAAGTTTGTGGATGACTTTTGGTAGCCTTAAATTCAGTTACAATCAACCATTAAGTAGCGGATCGTTATTAGCTCGAGTGGATCATTAATTAATAGCTTTAAGCGGGATGATATTGAAATTTATGTGTCTTTTGTAATTCTGATGGTTAAAGCTCCTATATAAGTTGAACCATTTTCATGAATGAAGGCAAGCTGAGTTTTATTCAGAAAATAAACGAGTTTTATCTCATCTATCTTAGTGAGAGTGATTCTCCTAAGTTCTTGAGTGATTCAAGAATCCATGAGTTTAATCAAAGGTCCTTTATCCCTTTGTGTGTTTCAACTCTTAGGCTTATCCTCCATTCTTGGAAGTGTGATGTCTATCAATTTTCGTTCCATCTTCTTTTATGTTTCCATTTTCTCGTTTTAAATAATTTCTCAAATTTCTTGCTTGTTGGCATTCCAACAATGATAGATCGGTCAAACGAATCGAACCCTGTGGATTCACATCATTTGGTATTCAGAGCCTGGCTATCTAGATTTGGAATAGGAAAGGAAGTGTATTATACAAAGTTTTTAATCGAAGGCCATCCATGTTTATCTGCATTCGATTACGGAAGCGAAAACAATGTTGTGAGCTAAAGATTGGTGGAGAAACTCCAGTTACCAGCAACCTTTCATCTCGATCAAGCATGGATCAAATTCAGTACATGGCAATGTGTGAAAGAAGTATTATGTGATATTGGTCCCATGGACTCTTGTCATCTTCATTTGGGATGGGCATGGCTTCGTTTTAAAACACTCCATCTTGATGAACGTTCCCTTTATTTTTCGGCGTGAGGGACATCAAAAGAAGTAGAAATTTATGACACCAAGACAAGTCAGTAAGGATCAACGTAGGCTGAAGGAGAAAACGGAAAAAGAAAGAATAGAAAAAGAAGTAATATAAACTGCAGAAGGAAGGGAAAATAAAGAAAAAGAAATGGAACTAGAGAAAGTTTATTCGTCAATGATTTTTCTTCTACAGTTTGTGATGTCATTTTACAGGAAAAAAGGATAAGCGTGTGAATGAAACACAACAACTTCCATGTTTAAAAAGGAAGCTTGTTCATAGTACTTTATAATGCATTTGGTCCGTCGATAAGAAGCAAATTCGTCAAACACAATGCATGGAATTATTTATTGTAACATATCAAGGTGGGGTACTGTTGCCAAGAAATGTTATCGACGGATTGCAACCATTGGAAAGTAACAAATATCAAGTTGAATTTGATCCTGGAAGAAGAGAATAAGTTTCAACTTGTGAAAAACTAAAAGTCCTTCACAAGATCATAATAAACTTACATCAAAACTAGTGTCTTAAGATTCAGGACAAATCTTCTCGAAGAAGGAGGGTATGATGTGAGTTGCATATGGGTCAAATGGAGGATGACTATTGTGCCGTGTTGATGCAGTTTCTTTTATTTAAATAAGGGCCCAATGCTTTGTAAAATTGGCTGACCAAATTGTGTTTGTGCTTAACCAATTAATGGGCTTTAGTTTTGCTTTATCTTCAAGTTGAAATAAGGGTCCATATGCCAACTTAAGAACCAACCTTTGGAAGATCAAGAGGACCTTTGGTCAAAGTTTGTGGATGACTTTTGGTAGCCTTAAATTCAGTTACAATCAACCATTAAGTAGCGGATCGTTATTAGCTCGAGTGGATCATTAATTAATAGCTTTAAGCGGGATGATATTGAAATTTATGTGTCTTTTGTAATTCTGATGGTTAAAGCTCCTATATAAGTTGAACTATTTTCATGAATGAAGGCAAGCTGAGTTTTATTCAGAAAATAAACGAGTTTTATCTCATCTATCTTAGTGAGAGTGATTCTCCTAAGTTCTTGAGTGATTCAAGAATCCATGAGTTTAATCAAAGGTCCTTTATCCCTTTGTGTGTTTCAACTCTTAGGCTTATCCTCCATTCTTGGAAGTGTGATGTCTATCAATTTCCGTTCCATCTTCTTTTATGTTTCCATTTTCTCGTTTTAAATAATTTCTCAAATTTCTTGCTTGTTAGCATTCCAACAATGATAGATCGGTCAAACGAATCGAACCCTGTGGATTAACATCATTTGGTATTCAGAGCCTGGATATCTAGATTTGGAATAGGAAAGGAAGTTTATTATACAAAGTGTTTAACTGAAGGCCAGCCATGTTTAGCTGCATTCGATTACGGAAGCGAAAACAATGTTGTGAGCCAAAGATTGGTGGAGAAACTCCAGTTACCAGCAACCTTTCATCTGGATCAAGCATGGATCAAATTCAGTACATGACAATGTGTGAAAGAAGTATTATGTGATATTGGTCCCATGGACTCTTGTCATCTTCATTTGGGATGGGCATGGCTTCGTTTTAAAACACTCCATCTGGATGAACGTTCCCTTGATTTTTCGATATTAGGGACATCAAAAGAAGTAGAAATTTATGACACCAAGACAAGTCAGTAAGGATCAACGTAGGCTGAAGGAGAAAACGGAAAAAGAAAGAATAGAAAAAGAAGTAATATAAACTGCAAAAGGAAGGGAAAATAAAGAAAAAGAAATGGAACTAAAGAAAGTTTATTCGTCAATGTTTTTTCTTCTACAGTTTGTGATGTCATTTTACAGGAACAAAAGGATAAGCATGTGAATGAAACACACCAACTTCCATGCTTAAAAAGGAAGCTTGTTCATAGTGCTTTATTATGCATTTGGTCCGTCGATATGAAGCAAATTCGTCAAACACAATGCATGGAATTATTTATTGTTACATATCAAGGTGGGGTACTGTTGCCAAGAAATGTTAGCGACGAATTGCAACCGTTGGAAAGTAAAAAATATCAAGTTGAATTTGATCCTGGAAGAAGAGAATAAGTTTCAACTTGTGAAAAACTAAAAGTCCTTCACAAGATCATAATAAACTTACATCAAAACTAGTGTCTTAAGATTCGGGACAAATCTTCTCGAAGAAGAAAGGTATGATGTGAGTTGCATATGGCCCAAATGGAGGATGACTATTGCGCCGTGTTGATGCAGTTTCTTTTATTTAAATAAGGGCCCAATGCTTTGTAAAATTGGCTGACCAAATTGTGTTTGTGCTTAACCAATTAATGGGCTTTAGTTTTGCTTTATCTTCAAGTTGAAATAAGGGTCCATATGCCAACTTAAGAACCAACCTTTGGAAGATCAAGAGGACCTTTGGTCAAAGTTTGTGGATGACTTTTGGTAGCCTTAAATTCAGTTACAATCAACCATTAAGTAGCGGATCGTTATTAGCTCGAGTGGATCATTAATTAATAGCTTTAAGCGGGATGATATTGAAATTTATGTGTCTTTTGTAATTCTGATGGTTAAAGCTCCTATATAAGTTGAACCATTTTCATGAATGAAGGCAAGCTGAGTTTTATTCAGAAAATAAACGAGTTTTATCTCATCTATCTTAGTGAGAGTGATTCTCCTAAGTTCTTGAGTGATTCAAGAATCCATGAGTTTAATCAAAGGTCCTTTATCCCTTTGTGTGTTTCAACTCTTAGGCTTATCCTCCATTCTTGGAAGTGTGATGTCTATCAATTTTCGTTCCATCTTCTTTTATGTTTCCATTTTCTCGTTTTAAATAATTTCTCAAATTTCTTGCTTGTTGGCATTCCAACAATGATAGATCGGTCAAACGAATCGAACCCTGTGGATTCACATCATTTGGTATTCAGAGCCTGGCTATCTAGATTTGGAATAGGAAAGGAAGTGTATTATACAAAGTTTTTAATCGAAGGCCATCCATGTTTATCTGCATTCGATTACGGAAGCGAAAACAATGTTGTGAGCTAAAGATTGGTGGAGAAACTCCAGTTACCAGCAACCTTTCATCTCGATCAAGCATGGATCAAATTCAGTACATGGCAATGTGTGAAAGAAGTATTATGCGGTATTGCTCCCATGGACTCTTGTCATCTTCATTTGGGATGGGCATGGCTTCGTTTTAAAACACTCCATCTTGATTAACGTTCCCTTTATTTGAGGCATGAGGGACATCAAAAGAAGTAGAAATTTATCACACCAAGACAAGTCAGTAAGGATCAAGGTAGGCTGAAGGAGAAAATAGAAAAAGAAAGAATAGAAAAAGAAGTGTTATAAACTGCAGAAGGAAGGGAAAATAAAGAAAAAGAAATGGAACTAGAGAAAGTTTATTCATCAATGTTTTTTCTTCAACAATTTGTGATGTCATTTTACAGGAACAAAAGGATAAGCATGTGAATGAAACACACCAACTTCCATGTTTAAAAAGGAAGCTTGTTCATAGTGCTTTATAATGCATTTGGTCCGTCGATAAGAAGCAAATTCGTCAAACAAAATGCATGGAATTATTTATTGTAACATATCAAGGTGGGGTACTGTTGCCAAGAAATGTTATCGACGGATTGCAACCATTGGAAAGTAAGAAATATCAAGTTGAATTTGATCCTGGAAGAAGAGAATAAGTTTCAACTTGTGAAAAACTAAAAGTCCTTCACAAGATCATAATAAACTTACATCAAAACTAGTGTCTTAAGATTCAAGACAAATCTTCTCGAAGAAGGAGGGTATGATGTGAATTGCATATGGGTCAAATGGAGGATGACTATTGCGCTGTGTTGATGCAGTTTCTTTTATTTAAATAAGGGCCCAATGCTTTGTAAAATTGGCTGACCAAATTGTGTTTGTGCTTAACCAATTAATGGGCTTTAGTTTTGCTTTATCTTCAAGTTGAAATTAGGGTCCATATGCCAACTTAAGAACCAACCTTTGGAAGATCAAGAGGACCTTTGGTCAAAGTTTGTGGATGACTTTTGGTAGCCTTAAATTCAGTTACAATCAACCATTAAGTAGCGGATCGTTATTAGCTCGAGTGGATCATTAATTAATAGCTTTAAGCGGGATGATATTGAAATTTATGTGTCTTTTGTAATTCTGATGGTTAAAGCTCCTATATAAGTTGAACCATTTTCATGAATGAAGGCAAGCTGAGTTTTATACAGAAAATAAACGAGTTTTATCTCATCTATCTTAGTGAGAGTGATTCTCCTAAGTTCTTGAGTGATTCAAGAATCCATGAGTTTAATCAAAGGTCTTTTATCCCTTTGTGTGTTTCAACTCTTAGGCTTATCTTCCATTCTTGGAAGTGTGATGTCTGTCAATTTCCGTTCCATCTTCTTTTATGTTTCCATTTTCTCGTTTTAAATAATTTCTCAAATTTCTTGCTTGTTAGCATTCCAACAATGATAGATCAGTCAAACGAATCGAACCCTGTGGATTCACATCATCTAGTATTCAGAGCCTGGATATCTAGATTTGGAATAGGAAAGGAAGTTTATTATACAAAGTGTTTAACTGAAGGCCAGCCATGTTTAGCTGCATTCGATTACGGAAGCGAAAACAATGTTGTGAGCCAAAGATTGGTGGAGAAACTCCAGTTACCAGCAACCTTTCATCTGGATCAAGCATGGATCAAATTCAGTACATGGCAATGTGTGAAAGAAGTATTATGTGATATTGCTCCCATGGACTCTTGTCATCTTCATTTGGGATGGGCATGGCTTCGTTTTAAAACACTCCATCTTGATTAACGTTCCCTTTATTTGAGGCATGAGGGACATTAAAAGAAGAAGAAATTTATGACACCAAGACAAGTCAGTAAGGATCAAGGTAGGCTGAAGGAGAAAATAGAAAAAGAAAGAATAGAAAAAGAAGTGTTATAAACTGCAGAAGGAAGAGAAAATAAAGAAAAAGAAATGGAACTAGAGAAAGTTTATTCGTCAATGTTTTTTCTTCTACAATTTGTGATGTCATTTTACAGGAACAAAAGGATAAGCATGTGAATGAAACACACCAACTTCCATGTCTAAAAAGGAAGCTTGTTCATAGTGCTTTATAATGCATTTGGTCCGTCGATAAGAATCAAATTCGTCAAACACAATGCATGGAATTATTTATTGTAACATATCAAGGTGGGGTACTGTTGCCAAGAAATGTTATCGACGGATTGCAACCATTGGAAAGTAAGAAATATCAAGTTGAATTTGATCCTAGAAGAAGAGAATAAGTTTCAACTTGTGAAAAACTAAAAGTCCTTCACAAGATCATAGTAAACTTATATCAAAACTAGTGTATTAAGATTCGGGACAAATCTTCTCGAAGAAGGAGGGTATGATGTGAATTGCATATGGGTCAAATGGAGGATGACTATTGCGCCGTGTTGATGCAGTTTCTTTTATTTAAATAAGGGCCCAATGCTTTGTAAAATTGGCTGACCAAATTGTGTTTGTGCTTAACCAATTAATGGGCTTTAGTTTTGCTTTATCTTCAAGTTGAAATAAGGGTCCATATGCCAACTTAAGAACCAACCTTTGGAAGATCAAGAGGACCTTTGCTCAAAGTTTGTGAATGACTTTTGGTAGCCTTAAATTCAGTTACAATCAACCATTAAGTAGCGGATCGTTATTAGCTCGAGTGGATCATTAATTAATAGCTTTAAGCGGGATGATATTGAAATTTATGTGTCTTTTGTAATTCTGATGGTTAAAGCTCCTATATAAGTTCAACCATTTTCATCAATGAAGGCAAGCTGAGTTTTATTCAGAAAATAAACGAGTTTTATCTCATCTATCTTAGTGAGAGTGATTCTCCTAAGTTCTTGAGTGATTCAAGAATCCATGAGTTTAATCAAAGGTCTTTTATCCCTTTGTGTGTTTCAACTCTTAGGCTTATCTTCCATTCTTGGAAGTGTGATGTCTGTCAATTTCCGTTCCATCTTCTTTTATGTTTCCATTTTCTCGTTATAAATAATTTCTCAAATTTCTTGCTTGTTAGCATTCCAACAATGATAGATCAGTCAAACGAATCGAACCCTGTGGATTCACATCATTTGGTATTCAGAGCCTGGCTATCTAGATTTGGAATAGGAAAGGATTATACAGAGTGTTTAACCGAAGGCCGTCAATGTTTAGCTGCATTCGATTACGGAAGCGAAAACAAGGTTGTGAGCTAAATAGTGGTGGAGAAACTCCAGTTACCATGAACCTTTCATATGGATCAAGCATGGATCAAATTCAGTACATGGCAATGTGTGAAAGAAGTATTATGTGATATTGCTCCCATGGACTCTTGTCATCTTCATTTGGGATGGGCATGGCTTCGTTTTAAAACACTTCATCTTGATGAACGTTCCCTTTATTTGAGGCATGAGGGACATCAAAAGAAGTAGAAATTTATGACACCAAGACAAGTCAGTAAGGATCAACGTAGGCTGAAGGAGAAAACAGAAAAAGAAAGAATAGAAAAAGAAGTAATATAAACTGCAGAAGGAAGGGAAAATAAAGAAAAAGAAATGGAACTAGAGAAAGTTTATTCATCAATGTTTTTTCTTCTACAGTTTGTGATGCCATTTTACAGGAACAAAAGGATAAGCATGTGAATGAAACACACCAACTTCCATGTTTAAAAAGGAAGCTTGTTCATAGTGCTTTATTATCCATTTGGTCCGTCGATAAGAAGCAAATTCGTCAAACACAATGCATGGAATTATTTATTGTTACATATCAAGGTGGGTACTGTTGCCAAGAAATGTTATCGACGGATTGCAACCATTGGAAAGTAAGAAATATCAAGTTGAATTTGATCCTGGAAGAAGAGAATAAGTTTCAACTTGTGAAAAACTAAAAGTCCTTCACAAGATCATAATAAACTTACATCAAAACTAGTGTCTTAAGATTCGGGACAAATCTTCTCGAAGAAGGAGGGTATGATGTGAATTGCATATGGGTCAAATGGAGGATGACTAATGCGTCGTGTTGATGCAGTTTCTTTTATTTAAATAAGGGCCCAATGCTTTGTAAAATTGGCTGACCAAATTGTGTTTGTGCTTAACCAATTAATGGGCTTTAGTTTTGCTTTATCTTCAAGTTGAAATAAGGGTCCATATGCCAACTTAAGAACCAACCTTTGGAAGATGAGGAGGACCTTTGGTCAAAGTTTGTGGATGACTTTTGGTAGCCTTAAATTCAGTTACAATCAACCATTAAGTAGCGGATCGTTATTAGCTTGAGTGGATCATTAATTAATAGCTTTAAGCGGGATGATATTGAAATTTATGTGTCTTTTGTAATTCTGATGGTTAAAGCTCCTATATAAGTTCAACCATTTTCATCAATGAAGGCAAGCTGAGTTTTATTCAGAAAATAAACGGGTTTTATCTCATCTATCTTAGTGAGAGTGATTCTCCTAAGTTCTTGAGTGATTCAACAATCCATGAGTTTAATCAAAGGTCTTTTATCCCTTTGTGTGTTTCAACTCTTAGGTTTATCTTCCATACTTAGAAGTGTGATGTCTATCAATTTCTGTTGCATCTTCTTTTATGTTTCCATTTTCTCGTTTTAAATAATTTCTCAAATTTCTTGCTTGTTAGCATTCCAACAATGATAGATCAGTCAAACGAATCGAACCCTGTGGATTCACATCATTTGGTATTCAAAGCCTGGCTATCTAGATTTGGAATAGGAAAGGAAGTGTATTATACAGAGTGTTTAACCGAAGGCCATCCATGTTTAGCTGCATTCGATTACGGAAGCGAAAACAATGTTGTGAGCCAAATATTGGTATAGAAACTCAAGTTACCAGCAACCTTTCATATGGATCAAGCATGGATCAAATTCAGTACATGGCAATGTGTGAAAGAAGTATTATGTGATATTGCTCCCATGGACTCTTGTCATCTTCATTTGGGATGGGCATGGCTTCGTTTTAAAACACTCCATCTTGATGAACGTTCCCTTTATTTGAGGCATGAGGGACATCAAAAGAAGTAGAAATTTATGACACCAAGACAAGTCAGTAAGGATCAACGTAGGCTGAAGGAGAAAACAGAAAGAGAAAGAATAGAAAAAGAAGTAATATAAACGGAAGAAGGAAAGGAAAATAAAGAAAAAGAAATGGAACTAGAGAAAGTTTATTCGTCAATGTTTTTTCTTCTACAATTTGTGATGTCATTTTACAGGAACAAAAGGATAAGCATGTGAATGAAACACACCAACTTCCATGTTTAAAAAGGAAGCTTGTTCATAGTGCTTTATTATCCATTTGGTTCGTCGATAAGAAGCAAATTCGTCAAACACAATGCATGGAATTATTTATTGTTACATATCAAGGTGGGGTACTGTTGCCAAGAAATGTTATCGACGGATTGCAACCATTGGAAAGTAACAAATATCAAGTTGAATTTGAACCTGGAAGAAGAGAATTAGTTTCAACTTGTGAAAAAATAAAAGTCCTTCACAAGATCATAATAAACTTACATCAAAACTAGTGTCTTAAGATTCGGGACAAATCTTCTCGAAGAAGGAGGGTATGATGTGAATTGCATATGGGTCAAATGGAGGATGACTAATGCGCCGTGTTGATGCAGTTTCTTTTATTTGAATAAGGGCCCAAGGCTTTGTAAAATTGGTTGACCAAATTGTGTTTGTGCTTAACCAATTAATGGGCTTTAGTTTTTTCTTTATCTTCAAGTTGAAATAAGGGTCCATATGCCAACTTAAGAACCAACTATTGGAAGATCAAGAGGACCTTTGCTCAAAGTTTGTGGATGACTTTTGGTAGCCTTAAATTCAGTTACAATCAACCATTAAGTAGCGGATCATTATTAGCTTGAGTGGATCATTAGTTAATTGCTTTAAGCGGGATGATATTGAAATTAATGTGTCGTTTGTAATTTTGATGGTTAAAGCTCCTATATAAGTTGAACCACTTTCATCAATGAAGGTAAGATGAGTTTTATTCAGAAAATAAACGAGTTTTATCTCATCTATCTTAGTGAGAGTGATTCTCCTAAGTTCTTGAGTGATTCAACAATCCATGAGTTTAATCAAAGGTCCTTTATCCCTCTGTGTGTTTCAACTCTTAGGCTTATCTTCCATTCTTGGAAGTGTGATGTCTATCAATTTCTATTCCATCTTCTTTTATGTTTCCATTTTCTCATTTTAAATAATTTCTCAAATTTCTTGCTTGTTAGCATTCCAACAATGATAGATCAGTCAAACGAATCGAACCCTATGGATTCACATCATTTGGTATTCAGGGCCTGGCTTTCTAGATTTGGAATAGGAAAGGAAGTTTATTATACAAAGTGTTTAACTGAAGGCCATCCATGTTTAGTTGCATTGATTACGGAAGGGAAAACAATGTTGTGATGCAAAGATTGGTGGAGAAACTCCAGTTACCAGCAATCTTTCATCTGGATCAAGCGTGGATTAAATTCAGTACATGGCAATGTGATAAAGAAGTATTATGTGATATTGCTCCCATGAACTCTTGTCATCTTCATTTGGGATGGGCATGGCTTCATTTTAAAACACTCCATCTTGATGAACGTTCCTTTTATTTGAGGCATGAGGGACATCAAAAGAAGTAGAAATTTATGACACAAAGACAAGTCAGTAAGGATCAACGTAGTCTGAAGGAGAAAACAGAAAAAGAAAGAATAGAAAAAGAAGTAATATAAACTGCAGAAGGAAGGGAAAATAAAGAAAAAGAAATGGAACTAGAGAAAAATATGATGAAAACTTTATTCGTTAATGTTTTTTCTTCTATAGTTTGTGATGTCATTTTACAGGAACAAAAGGATAAGCATGTGAATGAAACCCACCAACTTCCATGTTTAAAAAGGAAGCTTGTTCATAGTGCTTTATTATCCATTTGGTCCGTCGATAAGAAGCAAATTCGTCAAACACAATGCATGAAATTATTTATTGTTACATATCAAGGTGGGGTACTGTTGCCAAGAAATGTTACGACGGATTGCAACCATTGGAAAGTAACATATATCAAGTTGAATTTAATCCTCGAAGAAGAGAATTAGTTTCAACTTGTGAAAAAATAAAAGTCCTTCACAAGATCATAATAAACTTACATCAAAACTACTGTCTTAAGATTCGGGACAAATCTTCTCGAAGAAGAAGGGTATGATATGAATTGCATATGGGTCAAATGGAGGATGACTAATGTGTCGTGTTGATGCAGTTTCTTTTATTTAAATAAGGGCCCAAGGCTTTGTATAATTGGCTGACCAAATTGTGTTTGTGCTTAACCAATTGATGGGCTTTAGTTTTGCTTTATCTTCAAGTTGAAATAAGGGTCCATATGCCAACTTAAGAACCAACCTTGGGACGATCAACAGGACCTTTGCTCAAAGTTTGTGGATGACTTTTGGTAGCCTTCAATTCAGTTACAATCAACCATTAAATAGCGGATGGTTATTAGCTTGAGTGGACCATTAATTAATTGCTTTAAGCGGGATGATATTGAAATTTATGTGTCTTTTCTAATTCTGATGGTTAAAGCTCCTATATAAGTTGAACCATTTTCATCAATGAAGACAAGCTGAGTTTTATTCAGAAAATAAACGAGTTTTATCTCATCTATCTTAGTGAGAGTGATTCTCCTAAGTTCTTGAGTGATTCAAGAATCCATGAGTTTAATCAAAGGTCCTTTATCCCTTTGTGTGTTTCAACTCTTAGGCTTATCTTCCATTCTTGGAAGTGTGATGTCTATCAATTTCCGTTCCATCTTCTTTTATGTTTCCATTTTCTCGTTTTAAATAATTTCTCAAATTTCTTGCTTGTTAGCATTCCAACAATGATAGATTAGTCAAACGAATCGAACTTTGTGGATTCACATCATTTGCTATTCAGTGCCTGGCTATCTAAATTTGGAATAAGAAAGGAAGTTTATTATACAAAGTGTTTAACCGAAGGCCATCCATGTTTAGTTGCATTCGATTACGGAAGCGAAAACAATGTTGTGAGCCAGAGATTGGTGGAGAAACTCCAGTTACCAGCAACCTTTCATCTGGATCAAGCATGGATCAAATTCAGTACATGGCAATGTGTGAAAGAAGTATTATGTGATATTGCTCCCATGGACTCTTGTCATCTTATTTTGGGATGGGCATGGCTTT
The DNA here is from genome assembly GCF_037176805.1 of Vigna unguiculata. Lineage (NCBI taxonomy): Eukaryota > Viridiplantae > Streptophyta > Magnoliopsida > Fabales > Fabaceae > Vigna > Vigna unguiculata. Next base: position 23,304,359 of record NC_140800.1, on the reverse strand, counting down.
GTTTTAAAACACTCCATCTTAATGAACGTTCCCTTTATTTGAGGCATGAGGGACATCAAAAGAAGTAGAAATTTACGACACCAAGACAAGTCAGTAAGGATCAACGTAGGCTGAAGGAGAAAATAGAAAAAGAAGTAATATAAACTGCAGAAGGAAGGGAAAATAAAGAAAAGGAAATGGAACTAGAGAAAGTTTATTCGTCAATGTTTTTTCTTCTACAGTTTGTGATGTCATTTTACAGGAACAATAGGATAAGCATGTGAATGAAACACACCAACTTCCATGTTTAAAAAGGAAGCTTGTTCATAGTGCTTTATTATGCATTTGGTCCTTCGGTAAGAAGCAAATTCATCAAACACAATGCATGGAATTATTTATTGTTACATATCAATGTGGGGTACTGTTGCCAAGAAATGTTATCGACGGATTGCAACCATTGGAAAGTAACAAATATCAAGTTGAATTTGATCCTGGAAGAAGACAATTAATTTCAACTTGTGAAAAATTAAAAGTCCTTCACAAGATCATAATAAACTTACACTAAAACTAGTGTCTTAAATTTCGGGACAAATCTTCTCGAAGAAGGAGGGTATGATGTGAATTGGATATGGGTCAAATGGAGGATGACTAATGCGCCGTGATGATGCAGTTTCTTTTATTTAAATAAGGGCCCAATGCTTTGTAAAATTGGCTGACCAAATTGTGTTTGTGCTTAACCAATTAATGGGCTTTAGTTTTGCTTTATCTTCAAGTTGAAATAAGGGTCCATATGCCAACTTTAGAACCAACCTTTGGAAGATGTAGAGGACCTTTGCTCAAAGTTTGTGGATGACTTTTGGTAGCCTTAAATTCAGTTACAATCAACCATTAAGTAGCGGATCGTTATTAGATTGAGTGGATCATTAATTAATAGCTTTAGGCGGGATGATATTGAATTTTATGTGTCTTTTGTAATTCAGATGGTTAAAGCTCCTATATAAGTTGAACCATTTTCATCAATGAAGGCAAGCTGATTTTTATTCAGAAATAAAACGAGTTTTATCTCATAAATTTTAGTGAGAGTGATTCTCCTAAGTTCTTGAGTGATTCAAGAATCCATGAGTTTGATCAAAGGTCCTTTATCCCTCTGTGTGTTTCAACTCTTAGGCTTATGTTCCATTCTTGGAAGTGTGATGTCTATCAATTTCCGTTCCATCTTCTTTTATGTTTCCATTTTCTCGTTTTAAGTAATTTCTCAAATTTCTTGCTTGTTAGCATTCCAATAATGATAGATCATTCAAACGAATCGAACCCTGTGGATTCACATCATTTGGTATACAGAGCCTGGCTATCTAGAATTGGAATAGGAAAGGAAGTTTATTATACAGAGTGTTTAACAGAACGCCATCCATGTTTAGTTGCATTCGATTACGAAAGCGAAAACAATGTTGTGAGCCAAAGATTGGTGGAAAAACTCCAGTTACCAGCAACCTTTCATCTGGATCAAGAATGGATCAAATTCAGTACATGGCAATGTGTGAAAGAAGTATTATGTGATATTGCTCCCATGGACTCTTGTCATCTTCATTTGGGATGGGCATGGCTTTGTTTTAAAACACTCCATCTTGATGAACGTTCCCTTTATTTGAGGCATGAGGGACATCAAAAGAAGTAGAAATTTATGACACCAAGACAAGTCAGTAAGGATCAACGTAGGCTGAAGGAGAAAACAGAAAAAGAAAGAATAGAAAAAGAAGTAATATAAACTGTAGAAGGAAGGGAAAATAAAGAAAAAGAAATGGAACTAGAGAAAGTTTATTCGTCAATGTTTTTTCTTCTACAGTTTGTGATGTCATTTTACAGGGACAAAAGGATAAGCATGTGAATGAAACACACGAACTTCCATGTTTAAAAAGGGAGCTTGTTCATAGTGCTTTATTATGCATTTTGTATGTCGATAAGAAGCAAATTCGTCAAACACAATGCATGGAATTATTTATTGTTACATATCAAGGTGGGGTACTGTTGCCAAGAAATGTTATCGACGGATTGCAACCATTGGAAAGTAACAAATATCAAGTTGAATTTGATCCTGGAAGAAGAGAATTAGTTTCAACTTGTGAAAAAATAAAACTCCTTCACAAGATCATAATAAACTTACATTAAAACTAGTGCCTTAAGATTCGTGACAAATCTTCTTGAAGAAGAAGGGTATGATGTTAATTGCATATTGGTCAAATGGGGAATGCCTAATGCGTCGCGTTGATGCAGTTTCTTTTATTTAAATAACGGCCCAATGCTTTGTAAAATTGGCTGACCAAATTGTGTTTGTGCTTTACCAATTAATGGGCTTTAGTTTTGCTTTATCTTCAAGTTGAAATAAGGGTCCATATGCCAAATTAAGAACAAACCTTTGGAAGATCAAGAGGACCTTTGCTCAAAGTTTGTGGATGACTTTTGGTAGCCTTAAATTCAGTTACAATCAACCATTAAGTAGCGGATCGTTATTAGATTGAGTGGATCATTAATTAATAGCTTTAAGCGGGATGATATTGAAATTTATGTGTCTTTTGTAATTCAGATGGTTAAAGCTCCGATATAAGTTGAACCATTTTCATCAATGAAGGCAAGCTTAGTTTTATTCAGAAACTAAACGAGTTTTATCTCATCTATCTTAGTGAGATTGATTCTCCTAAGTTCTTGCCTGATTCAAGAATCCATGAGTTTAATCAAAGGTCCTTTATGCCTCTGTGTGTTTCAACTCTTAGGCTTATCTTCCATTCTTGGAAGTGTGATGTCTATCAATTTCCGTTCTATCTTCTTTTATGTGTCCATTTTCTCGTTTTAAATAATTTCTCAAATTTCTTGCTTGTTAGCATTCCAACAATGATATATCAGTCAAACGAATCGAACCCTGTGGATTCACATCATGTGGTATTCAGAGCCTGGCTATCTAGATTTGGAATAGGAAAGGAAGTTTATTATACAAAGTGTTTAACCGAACATCATCCATGTTTAGTTGCATTCGATTACGAAAACGAAAACAATGTTGTGAGCCAAAGATTGGTGGAGAAACTCCAGTTACCAACAACCTTTCATCTGGATCAAGCATGGATCAAATTCAGTACATGGCAATGTGTGAAAGAAGTATTATGTGATATTGCTCCCATGGACTCTTGTTATCTTCATTTGGGATGGGCATGGCTTCGTTTTAAAACACTCCATCTCGATGAACGTTCCCTTTATTTGAGGCATGAGGGACATCAAAAGAAGTAGAAATTTATGACACCAAGACAAGTCAGTAAGGATCAACGTAGGCTGAAGGAGAAAACAGAAAAAGAAAGAATAGAAAAAGAAGTAATATAAACTGCAGAAGGAAGGGAAAATAAAGAAAAAGAAATGGAACTAGAGAAAGTTTATTCGTCAATGTTTTTTCTTCTACAGTTTGTGATATCATTTTACAGGAACAAAATGATAAGCATGTGAATGAAACACACAAACTTCCATGTTTAAAAAGGAAGCTTGTTCATAGTGCTTTATTATGCATTTGGTTCGTCGATAAGAAGCAAATTCGTCAAACACAATGCATGGAATTATTTATTGTTACATATCAAGGTGGGGTACTGTTGCCAAAAAATGTTATCGACGGATTGCAACCATTGGAAAGTAACATATATCAAGTTGAATTTGATCCTGGAAGAAGAGAATTAGTTTCAACTTGTGAAAAAATAAAAGTCCTTCACAAGATCATAATAAACTTACATTAAAACTAGTGTCTTAAGATTCGGGACAAATCTTCTCGAAGAAGGAGGGTATGATGTGAATTGCATATGGGTCAAATGGAGGATGACTAATGCGCCGTGATGATGCAGTTTCTTTTATTTAAATAAGGGCCCAATGCTTTGTAAAATTGGCTGACCAAATTGTGTTTGTGCTTAACCAATTAATGGGCTTTAGTTTTGCTTTATCTTCAAGTTGAAATAAGGGTCCATATGCCAAATTAAGAACCAACCTTTGGAAGATCAAGAGGACTTTTGCTCAAAGTGTGTGGATGAAATCAACCATTAAGTAGCAGATCGTTATTAGCTTGAGTGGATCATTAATTAATGGCTTTAAGAGGGATGATATTGAATTTTATGTGTCTTTTGTAATTCAGATGGTTAAAGCTCCTATATAAGTTGAACCATTTTCATCAATGAAGGCAAGCTGAGTTTTATTCAGAAAATAAACGAGTTTTATCTCATCTATCTTTGTGAGATTCTCCTAAGTTCTTGAGTGATTCAAGAATCCATGAGTTTAATCAAAGGTCCTTTATCCCATTGAGTGTTTCAACTCTTAGGCTTATCTTCCATTCTTGGAAGTGTGATGTCTATCAATTTTCGTTCCATCTTCTTTTATGTTTCCATTTTCTCGTTTTAAATGATTTCTCAAATTTCTTGCTTGCTAGCATTCCAACAATGATAGATCAGTCAAACGAATCGAACCTTGTGGATTCACATCATTTGGTATTCAGAGCCTGGCTATCTAGATTTGGAATAGGAAAGGAAGTTTATTATACAAAGTGTTTAACCGAACGCCACCCATGTTTAGTTGCATTCAATTACGGAAGCGAAAACAATGTTGTGAGCCAAAGATTGGTGGAGAAACTCCAGTTACCAGCAACCTTTCATCTGGATCAAGCATGGATCAAATTCAATACATGGCAATGTGTGAAAGAAGTATTATGTGATATTGCTCCCATGGACTCTTGTCATCTTCATTCGGGATGGGCATGGCTTCGTTTTAAAACACTCCATCCTGATGAACGTTCCCTTTACTTGAAGCATGAGGGACATCAAAAGAAGTAGAAATTTATGACACCAAGACAAGTCAGTAAGGATCAACGTAGACTGAAGGAGAAAACAGAAAAAGAAAGAACAGAAAAAGAAGTAATATAAACTGCAGAGGGAAGGGAAAATAAAGAAAAAGAAATGGAACTAGAGAAAGTTTATTCGTCAATGTTTTTTCTTCTACAGTTTGTGATGTCATTTTACAGGAACAAAAGGATAAGCATGTGAATGAAACACACCAACTTCCATGTTTAAAAAGGAAGCTTGTTCATAGTGCTTTTTTATGTTTTTGGTCCTTCGATAAGAAGCAAATTCGTCAAACACAATGCATGGAATTATTTATTGTTACATATCAAGGTGGGGTACTGTTGCCAAGAAATGTTATCGACGGATTGCAACCATTGGAAAGTAACAAATATCAAGTTGAATTTTATCCTGGAAGAAGAGAATTAGTTTCAACTTGTGAAAAAATAAAAGTCCTTCACAAGATCATAATAAACTTTCATTAAAACTAGTGTCTTAAGATTCGGGACAAATCTTCTCGAAGAAGGAGGGTATGATGTGAATTGCATATGGGTCAAATGGAGGATGACTAATGCGCCGTGTTGATGCAGTTTCTTTTATTTAAGTAAAGGCCCAATGCTTTGTAAAATTGGCTGACCAAATTGTGTTTGTGCTTAACCAATTAATGGGCTTTCGTTTTGCTTTATCTTCAAGTTGAAATAAGGGTCCATATACCAACTTAAGAACCAACCTTTGGAAGATCGAGAGGACCTTTGCTCAAAGTTTGTGGATGACTTTTGGTAGCCTTAAATTCAGTTACAATCAACCATTAAGTAGCGGATCGTTATTAGATTGAGTGGATCATTAATTAATAGCTTTAAGCGGGATGATATTGAAATTTATGTGTCTTTTGTAATTCAGATGGTTAAAGCTCCGATATAAGTTGAACCATTTTCATCAATGAAGGCAAGCTTAGTTTTATTCAGAAAATAAACGAGTTTTATCTCATCTATCTTAGTGAGATTGATTCTCCTAAGTTCTTGCCTGATTCAAGAATCCATGAGTTTAATCAAAGGTCCTTTATGCCTCTGTGTGTTTCAACTCTTAGGCTTATCTTCCATTCTTGGAAGTGTGATGTCTATCAATTTCCGTTCTATCTTCTTTTATGTGTCCATTTTCTCGTTTTAAATAATTTCTCAAATTTCTTGCTTGTTAGGATTCCAACAATGATATATCAGTCAAACGAATCGAACCCTGTGGATTCACATCATGTGGTATTCAGAGCCTGGCTATCTAGATTTGGAATAGGAAAGGAAGTTTATTATACAAAGTGTTTAACCGAACATCATCCATGTTTAGTTGCATTCGATTACGAAAGCGAAAACAATGTTGTGAGCCAAAGATTGGTGGAGAAACTCCAGTTACCAGCAACCTTTCATCTGGATCAAGCATGGATCAAATTCAGTACATGGCAATGTGTGAAAGAAGTATTATGTGATATTGCTCCCATGGACTCTTGTTATCTTCATTTGGGATGGGCATGGCTTCGTTTTAAAACACTCCATCTCGATGAACGTTCCCTTTATTTGAGGCATGAGGGACATCAAAAGAAGTAGAAATTTATGACACCAAGACAAGTCAGTAAGGATCAACGTAGGCTGAAGGAGAAAACAGAAAAAGAAAGAATAGAAAAAGAAGTAATATAAACCGCAGAAGGAAGGGAAAATAAAGAAAAAGAAATGGAACTAGAGAAAGTTTATTCGTCAATGTTTTTTCTTCTACAGTTTGTGATATCATTTTACAGGAACAAAATGATAAGCATGTGAATGAAACACACAAACTTCCATGTTTAAAAAGGAAGCTTGTTCATAGTGCTTTATTATGCATTTGGTTCGTCGATAAGAAGCAAATTCGTCAAACACAATGCATGGAATTATTTATTGTTACATATCAAGGTGGGGTACTGTTGCCAAAAAATGTTATCGACGGATTGCAACCATTGGAAAGTAACATATATCAAGTTGAATTTGATCCTGGAAGAAGAGAATTAGTTTCAACTTGTGAAAAAATAAAAGTCCTTCACAAGATCATAATAAACTTACATTAAAACTAGTGTCTTAAGATTCGGGACAAATCTTCTCGAAGAAGGAGGGTATGATGTGAATTGCATATGGGTCAAATGGAGGATGACTAATGCGCCGTGATGATGCAGTTTCTTTTATTTAAATAAGGGCCCAATGCTTTGTAAAATTGGCTGACCAAATTGTGTTTGTGCTTAACCAATTAATGGGCTTTAGTTTTGCTTTATCTTCAAGTTGAAATAAGGGTCCATATGCCAAATTAAGAACCAACCTTTGGAAGATCAAGAGGACTTTTGCTCAAAGTGTGTGGATGAAATCAACCATTAAGTAGCAGATCGTTATTAGCTTGAGTGGATCATTAATTAATGGCTTTAAGAGGGATGATATTGAATTTTATGTGTCTTTTGTAATTCAGATGGTTAAAGCTCCTATATAAGTTGAACCATTTTCATCAATGAAGGCAAGCTGAGTTTTATTCAGAAAATAAACGAGTTTTATCTCATCTATCTTTGTGAGATTCTCCTAAGTTCTTGAGTGATTCAAGAATCCATGAGTTTAATCAAAGGTCCTTTATCCCATTGAGTGTTTCAACTCTTAGGCTTATCTTCCATTCTTGGAAGTGTGATGTCTATCAATTTTCGTTCCATCTTCTTTTATGTTTCCATTTTCTCGTTTTAAATGATTTCTCAAATTTCTTGCTTGCTAGCATTCCAACAATGATAGATCAGTCAAACGAATCGAACCTTGTGGATTCACATCATTTGGTATTCAGAGCCTGGCTATCTAGATTTGGAATAGGAAAGGAAGTTTATTATACAAAGTGTTTAACCGAACGTCACCCATGTTTAGTTGCATTCGATTACGGAAGCGAAAACAATGTTGTGAGCCAAAGATTGGTGGAGAAACTCCAGTTACCAGCAACCTTTCATCTGGATCAAGCATGGATCAAATTCAATACATGGCAATGTGTGAAAGAAGTATTATGTGATATTGCTCCCATGGACTCTTGTCATCTTCATTCGGGATGGGCATGGCTTCGTTTTAAAACACTCCATCCTGATGAACGTTCCCTTTACTTGAAGCATGAGGGACATCAAAAGAAGTAGAAATTTATGACACCAAGACAAGTCAGTAAGGATCAACGTAGACTGAAGGAGAAAATAGAAAAAGAAAGAACAGAAAAAGAAGTAATATAAACTGCAGAGGGAAGGGAAAATAAAGAAAAAGAAATGGAACTAGAGAAAGTTTATTCGTCAATGTTTTTTCTTCTACAGTTTGTGATGTCATTTTACAGGAACAAAAGGATAAGCATGTGAATGAAACACACCAACTTCCATGTTTAAAAAGGAAGCTTGTTCATAGTGCTTTTTTATGTTTTTGGTCCTTCGATAAGAAGCAAATTCGTCAAACACAATGCATGGAATTATTTATTGTTACATATCAAGGTGGGGTACTGTTGCCAAGAAATGTTATCGACGGATTGCAACCATTGGAAAGTAACAAATATCAAGTTGAATTTTATCCTGGAAGAAGAGAATTAGTTTCAACTTGTGAAAAAATAAAAGTCCTTCACAAGATCATAATAAACTTTCATTAAAACTAGTGTCTTAAGATTCGGGACAAATCTTCTCGAAGAAGGAGGGTATGATGTGAATTGCATATGGGTCAAATGGAGGATGACTAATGCGCCGTGTTGATGCAGTTTCTTTTATTTAAGTAAAGGCCCAATGCTTTGTAAAATTGGCTGACCAAATTGTGTTTGTGCTTAACCAATTAATGGGCTTTCGTTTTGCTTTATCTTCAAGTTGAAATAAGGGTCCATATACCAACTTAAGAACCAACCTTTGGAAGATCGAGAGGACCTTTGCTCAAAGTTTGTGGATGACTTTTGGTAGCCTTAAATTCAGTTACAATCAACCATTAAGTAGCGGATCGTTATTAGATTGAGTGGATCATTAATTAATAGCTTTAAGCGGGATGATATTGAAATTTATGTGTCTTTTGTAATTCAGATGGTTAAAGCTCCGATATAAGTTGAACCATTTTCATCAATGAAGGCAAGCTTAGTTTTATTCAGAAAATAAACGAGTTTTATCTCATCTATCTTAGTGAGATTGATTCTCCTAAGTTCTTGCCTGATTCAAGAATCCATGAGTTTAATCAAAGGTCCTTTATGCCTCTGTGTGTTTCAACTCTTAGGCTTATCTTCCATTCTTGGAAGTGTGATGTCTATCAATTTCCGTTCTATCTTCTTTTATGTGTCCATTTTCTCGTTTTAAATAATTTCTCAAATTTCTTGCTTGTTAGCATTCCAACAATGATATATCAGTCAAACGAATCGAACCCTGTGGATTCACATCATGTGGTATTCAGAGCCTGGCTATCTAGATTTGGAATAGGAAAGGAAGTTTATTATACAAAGTGTTTAACCGAACATCATCCATGTTTAGTTGCATTCGATTACGAAAGCGAAAACAATGTTGTGAGCCAAAGATTGGTGGAGAAACTCCAGTTACCAGCAACCTTTCATCTGGATCAAGCATGGATCAAATTCAGTACATGGCAATGTGTGAAAGAAGTATTATGTGATATTGCTCCCATGGACTCTTGTTATCTTCATTTGGGATGGGCATGGCTTCGTTTTAAAACACTCCATCTCGATGAACGTTCCCTTTATTTGAGGCATGAGGGACATCAAAAGAAGTAGAAATTTATGACACCAAGACAAGTCAGTAAGGATCAACGTAGGCTGAAGGAGAAAACAGAAAAAGAAAGAATAGAAAAAGAAGTAATATAAACTGCAGAAGGAAGTGAAAATTAAGTAAAAGAAATGGAACTAGAGAAAGTTTATTCGTCAATTATTTTTCTTCTACAGTTTGTGATATCATTTTACAGGAACAAAATGATAAGCATGTGAATGAAACACACAAACTTCCATGTTTAAAAAGGAAGCTTGTTCATAGTGCTTTATTATGCATTTGGTTCGTCGATAAGAAGCAAATTCGTCAAACACAATGCATGGAATTATTTATTGTTACATATCAAGGTGGGGTACTGTTGCCAAAAAATGTTATCGACGGATTGCAACCATTGGAAAGTAACATATATCAAGTTGAATTTGATCCTGGAAGAAGAGAATTAGTTTCAACTTGTGAAAAAATAAAAGTCCTTCACAAGATCATAATAAACTTACATTAAAACTAGTGTCTTAAGATTCGGGACAAATCTTCTCGAAGAAGGAGGGTATGATGTGAATTGCATATGGGTCAAATGGAGGATGACTAATGCGCCGTGATGATGCAGTTTCTTTTATTTAAATAAGGGCCCAATGCTTTGTAAAATTGGCTGACCAAATTGTGTTTGTGCTTAACCAATTAATGGGCTTTAGTTTTGCTTTATCTTCAAGTTGAAATAAGGGTCCATATGCCAAATTAAGAACCAACCTTTGGAAGATCAAGAGGACTTTTGCTCAAAGTGTGTGGATGAAATCAACCATTAAGTAGCAGATCGTTATTAGCTTGAGTGGATCATTAATTAATGGCTTTAAGAGGGATGATATTGAATTTTATGTGTCTTTTGTAATTCAGATGGTTAAAGCTCCTATATAAGTTGAACCATTTTCATCAATGAAGGCAAGCTGAGTTTTATTCAGAAAATAAACGATTTTTATCTCATCTATCTTTGTGAGATTCTCCTAAGTTCTTGAGTGATTCAAGAATCCATGAGTTTAATCAAAGGTCCTTTATCCCATTGAGTGTTTCAACTCTTAGGCTTATCTTCCATTCTTGGAAGTGTGATGTCTATCAATTTTCGTTCCATCTTCTTTTATGTTTCCATTTTCTCGTTTTAAATGATTTCTCAAATTTCTTGCTTGCTAGCATTCCAACAATGATAGATCAGTCAAACGAATCGAACCTTGTGGATTCACATCATTTGGTATTCAGAGCCTGGCTATCTAGATTTGGAATAGGAAAGGAAGTTTATTATACAAAGTGTTTAACCGAACGCCACCCATGTTTAGTTGCATTCGATTACGGAAGCGAAAACAATGTTGTGAGCCAAAGATTGGTGGAGAAACTCCAGTTACCAGCAACCTTTCATCTGGATCAAGCATGGATCAAATTCAATACATGGCAATGTGTGAAAGAAGTATTATGTGATATTGCTCCCATGGACTCTTGTCATCTTCATTCGGGATGGGCATGGCTTCGTTTTAAAACACTCCATCCTGATGAACGTTCCCTTTACTTGAAGCATGAGGGACATCAAAAGAAGTAGAAATTTATGACACCAAGACAAGTCAGTAAGGATCAACGTAGACTGAAGGAGAAAACAGAAAAAGAAAGAACAGAAAAAGAAGTAATATAAACTGCAGAGGGAAGGGAAAATAAAGAAAAAGAAATGGAACTAGAGAAAGTTTATTCGTCAATGTTTTTTCTTCTACAGTTTGTGATGTCATTTTACAGGAACAAAAGGATAAGCATGTGAATGAAACACACCAACTTCCATGTTTAAAAAGGAAGCTTGTTCATAGTGCTTTTTTATGTTTTTGGTCCTTCGATAAGAAGCAAATTCGTCAAACACAATGCATGGAATTATTTATTGTTACATATCAAGGTGGGGTACTGTTGCCAAGAAATGTTATCGACGGATTGCAACCATTGGAAAGTAACAAATATCAAGTTGAATTTTATCCTGGAAGAAGAGAATTAGTTTCAACTTGTGAAAAAATAAAAGTCCTTCACAAGATCATAATAAACTTTCATTAAAACTAGTGTCTTAAGATTCGGGACAAATCTTCTCGAAGAAGGAGGGTATGATGTGAATTGCATATGGGTCAAATGGAGGATGACTAATGCGCCGTGTTGATGCAGTTTCTTTTATTTAAGTAAAGGCCCAATGCTTTGTAAAATTGGCTGACCAAATTGTGTTTGTGCTTAACCAATTAATGGGCTTTCGTTTTGCTTTATCTTCAAGTTGAAATAAGGGTCCATATACCAACTTAAGAACCAACCTTTGGAAGATCGAGAGGACCTTTGCTCAAAGTTTGTGGATGACTTTTGGTAGCCTTAAATTCAGTTACAATCAACCATTAAGTAGCGGATCGTTATTAGATTGAGTGGATCATTAATTAATAGCTTTAAGCGGGATGATATTGAAATTTATGTGTCTTTTGTAATTCAGATGGTTAAAGCTCCGATATAAGTTGAACCATTTTCATCAATGAAGGCAAGCTTAGTTTTATTCAGAAAATAAACGAGTTTTATCTCATCTATCTTAGTGAGATTGATTCTCCTAAGTTCTTGCCTGATTCAAGAATCCATGAGTTTAATCAAAGGTCCTTTATGCCTCTGTGTGTTTCAACTCTTAGGCTTATCTTCCATTCTTGGAAGTGTGATGTCTATCAATTTCCGTTCTATCTTCTTTTATGTGTCCATTTTCTCGTTTTAAATAATTTCTCAAATTTCTTGCTTGTTAGGATTCCAACAATGATATATCAGTCAAACGAATCGAACCCTGTGGATTCACATCATGTGGTATTCAGAGCCTGGCTATCTAGATTTGGAATAGGAAAGGAAGTTTATTATACAAAGTGTTTAACCGAACATCATCCATGTTTAGTTGCATTCGATTACGAAAGCGAAAACAATGTTGTGAGCCAAAGATTGGTGGAGAAACTCCAGTTACCAGCAACATTTCATCTGGATCAAGCATGGATCAAATTCAGTACATGGCAATGTGTGAAAGAAGTATTATGTGATATTGCTCCCATGGACTCTTGTTATCTTCATTTGGGATGGGCATGGCTTCGTTTTAAAACACTCCATCTCGATGAACGTTCCCTTTATTTGAGGCATGAGGGACATCAAAAGAAGTAGAAATTTATGACACCAAGACAAGTCAGTAAGGATCAACGTAGGCTGAAGGAGAAAACAGAAAAAGAAAGAATAGAAAAAGAAGTAATATAAACTGCAGAAGGAAGGGAAAATAAAGAAAAAGAAATGGAACTAGAGAAAGTTTATTCGTCAATGTTTTTTCTTCTACAGTTTGTGATATCATTTTACAGGAACAAAATGATAAGCATGTGAATGAAACACACAAACTTCCATGTTTAAAAAGGAAGCTTGTTCATAGTGCTTTATTATGCATTTGGTTCGTCGATAAGAAGCAAATTCGTCAAACACAATGCATGGAATTATTTATTGTTACATATCAAGGTGGGGTACTGTTGCCAAAAAATGTTATCGACGGATTGCAGCCATTGGAAAGTAACATATATCAAGTTGAATTTGATCCTGGAAGAAGAGAATTAGTTTCAACTTGTGAAAAAATAAAAGTCCTTCACAAGATCATAATAAACTTACATTAAAACTAGTGTCTTAAGATTCGGGACAAATCTTCTCGAAGAAGGAGGGTATGATGTGAATTGCATATGGGTCAAATGGAGGATGACTAATGCGCCGTGATGATGCAGTTTCTTTTATTTAAATAAGGGCCCAATGCTTTGTAAAATTGGCTGACCAAATTGTGTTTGTGCTTAACCAATTAATGGGCTTTAGTTTTGCTTTATCTTCAAGTTGAAATAAGGGTCCATATGCCAAATTAAGAACCAACCTTTGGAAGATCAAGAGGACTTTTGCTCAAAGTGTGTGGATGAAATCAACCATTAAGTAGCAGATCGTTATTAGCTTGAGTGGATCATTAATTAATGGCTTTAAGAGGGATGATATTGAATTTTATGTGTCTTTTGTAATTCAGATGGTTAAAGCTCCTATATAAGTTGAACCATTTTCATCAATGAAGGCAAGCTGAGTTTTATTCAGAAAATAAACGAGTTTTATCTCATCTATCTTTGTGAGATTCTCCTAAGTTCTTGAGTGATTCAAGAATCCATGAGTTTAATCAAAGGTCCTTTATCCCATTGAGTGTTTCAACTCTTAGGCTTATCTTCCATTCTTGGAAGTGTGATGTCTATCAATTTTCGTTCCATCTTCTTTTATGTTTCCATTTTCTCGTTTTAAATGATTTCTCAAATTTCTTGCTTGCTAGCATTCCAACAATGATAGATCAGTCAAACGAATCGAACCTTGTGGATTCACATCATTTGGTATTCAGAGCCTGGCTATCTAGATTTGGAATAGGAAAGGAAGTTTATTATACAAAGTGTTTAACCGAACGTCACCCATGTTTAGTTGCATTCGATTACGGAAGCGAAAACAATGTTGTGAGCCAAAGATTGGTGGAGAAACTCCAGTTACCAGCAACCTTTCATCTGGATCAAGCATGGATCAAATTCAATACATGGCAATGTGTGAAAGAAGTATTATGTGATATTGCTCCCATGGACTCTTGTCATCTTCATTCGGGATGGGCATGGCTTCGTTTTAAAACACTCCATCCTGATGAACGTTCCCTTTACTTGAAGCATGAGGGACATCAAAAGAAGTAGAAATTTATGACACCAAGACAAGTCAGTAAGGATCAACGTAGACTGAAGGAGAAAACAGAAAAAGAAAGAACAGAAAAAGAAGTAATATAAACTGCAGAGGGAAGGGAAAATAAAGAAAAAGAAATGGAACTAGAGAAAGTTTATTCGTCAATGTTTTTTCTTCTACAGTTTGTGATGTCATTTTACAGGAACAAAAGGATAAGCATGTGAATGAAACACACCAACTTCCATGTTTAAAAAGGAAGCTTGTTCATAGTGCTTTATTATGCATTTGGTTCGTCGATAAGAAGCAAATTCGTCAAACACAATGCATGGAATTATTTATTGTTACATATCAAGGTGGGGTACTGTTGCCAAAAAATGTTATCGACGGATTGCAACCATTGGAAAGTAACATATATCAAGTTGAATTTGATCCTGGAAGAAGAGAATTAGTTTCAACTTGTGAAAAAATAAAAGTCCTTCACAAGATCATAATAAACTTACATTAAAACTAGTGTCTTAAGATTCGGGACAAATCTTCTCGAAGAAGGAGGGTATGATGTGAATTGCATATGGGTCAAATGGAGGATGACTAATGCGCCGTGATGATGCAGTTTCTTTTATTTAAATAAGGGCCCAATGCTTTGTAAAATTGGCTGACCAAATTGTGTTTGTGCTTAACCAATTAATGGGCTTTAGTTTTGCTTTATCTTCAAGTTGAAATAAGGGTCCATATGCCAAATTAAGAACCAACCTTTGGAAGATCAAGAGGACTTTTGCTCAAAGTGTGTGGATGAAATCAACCATTAAGTAGCAGATCGTTATTAGCTTGAGTGGATCATTAATTAATGGCTTTAAGAGGGATGATATTGAATTTTATGTGTCTTTTGTAATTCAGATGGTTAAAGCTCCTATATAAGTTGAACCATTTTCATCAATGAAGGCAAGCTGAGTTTTATTCAGAAAATAAACGATTTTTATCTCATCTATCTTTGTGAGATTCTCCTAAGTTCTTGAGTGATTCAAGAATCCATGAGTTTAATCAAAGGTCCTTTATCCCATTGAGTGTTTCAACTCTTAGGCTTATCTTCCATTCTTGGAAGTGTGATGTCTATCAATTTTCGTTCCATCTTCTTTTATGTTTCCATTTTCTCGTTTTAAATGATTTCTCAAATTTCTTGCTTGCTAGCATTCCAACAATGATAGATCAGTCAAACGAATCGAACCTTGTGGATTCACATCATTTGGTATTCAGAGCCTGGCTATCTAGATTTGGAATAGGAAAGGAAGTTTATTATACAAAGTGTTTAACCGAACGCCACCCATGTTTAGTTGCATTCGATTACGGAAGCGAAAACAATGTTGTGAGCCAAAGATTGGTGGAGAAACTCCAGTTACCAGCAACCTTTCATCTGGATCAAGCATGGATCAAATTCAATACATGGCAATGTGTGAAAGAAGTATTATGTGATATTGCTCCCATGGACTCTTGTCATCTTCATTCGGGATGGGCATGGCTTCGTTTTAAAACACTCCATCCTGATGAACGTTCCCTTTACTTGAAGCATGAGGGACATCAAAAGAAGTAGAAATTTATGACACCAAGACAAGTCAGTAAGGATCAACGTAGACTGAAGGAGAAAACAGAAAAAGAAAGAACAGAAAAAGAAGTAATATAAACTGCAGAGGGAAGGGAAAATAAAGAAAAAGAAATGGAACTAGAGAAAGTTTATTCGTCAATGTTTTTTCTTCTACAGTTTGTGATGTCATTTTACAGGAACAAAAGGATAAGCATGTGAATGAAACACACCAACTTCCATGTTTAAAAAGGAAGCTTGTTCATAGTGCTTTTTTATGTTTTTGGTCCTTCGATAAGAAGCAAATTCGTCAAACACAATGCATGGAATTATTTATTGTTACATATCAAGGTGGGGTACTGTTGCCAAGAAATGTTATCGACGGATTGCAACCATTGGAAAGTAACAAATATCAAGTTGAATTTTATCCTGGAAGAAGAGAATTAGTTTCAACTTGTGAAAAAATAAAAGTCCTTCACAAGATCATAATAAACTTTCATTAAAACTAGTGTCTTAAGATTCGGGACAAATCTTCTCGAAGAAGGAGGGTATGATGTGAATTGCATATGGGTCAAATGGAGGATGACTAATGCGCCGTGTTGATGCAGTTTCTTTTATTTAAGTAAAGGCCCAATGCTTTGTAAAATTGGCTGACCAAATTGTGTTTGTGCTTAACCAATTAATGGGCTTTCGTTTTGCTTTATCTTCAAGTTGAAATAAGGGTCCATATACCAACTTAAGAACCAACCTTTGGAAGATCGAGAGGACCTTTGCTCAAAGTTTGTGGATGACTTTTGGTAGCCTTAAATTCAGTTACAATCAACCATTAAGTAGCGGATCGTTATTAGATTGAGTGGATCATTAATTAATAGCTTTAAGCGGGATGATATTGAAATTTATGTGTCTTTTGTAATTCAGATGGTTAAAGCTCCGATATAAGTTGAACCATTTTCATCAATGAAGGCAAGCTTAGTTTTATTCAGAAAATAAACGAGTTTTATCTCATCTATCTTAGTGAGATTGATTCTCCTAAGTTCTTGCCTGATTCAAGAATCCATGAGTTTAATCAAAGGTCCTTTATGCCTCTGTGTGTTTCAACTCTTAGGCTTATCTTCCATTCTTGGAAGTGTGATGTCTATCAATTTCCGTTCTATCTTCTTTTATGTGTCCATTTTCTCGTTTTAAATAATTTCTCAAATTTCTTGCTTGTTAGGATTCCAACAATGATATATCAGTCAAACGAATCGAACCCTGTGGATTCACATCATGTGGTATTCAGAGCCTGGCTATCTAGATTTGGAATAGGAAAGGAAGTTTATTATACAAAGTGTTTAACCGAACATCATCCATGTTTAGTTGCATTCGATTACGAAAGCGAAAACAATGTTGTGAGCCAAAGATTGGTGGAGAAACTCCAGTTACCAGCAACATTTCATCTGGATCAAGCATGGATCAAATTCAGTACATGGCAATGTGTGAAAGAAGTATTATGTGATATTGCTCCCATGGACTCTTGTTATCTTCATTTGGGATGGGCATGGCTTCGTTTTAAAACACTCCATCTCGATGAACGTTCCCTTTATTTGAGGCATGAGGGACATCAAAAGAAGTAGAAATTTATGACACCAAGACAAGTCAGTAAGGATCAACGTAGGCTGAAGGAGAAAACAGAAAAAGAAAGAATAGAAAAAGAAGTAATATAAACTGCAGAAGGAAGGGAAAATAAAGAAAAAGAAATGGAACTAGAGAAAGTTTATTCATCAATGTTTTTTCTTCTACAGTTTGTGATATCATTTTACAGGAACAAAATGATAAGCATGTGAATGAAACACACAAACTTCCATGTTTAAAAAGGAAGCTTGTTCATAGTGCTTTATTATGCATTTGGTTCGTCGATAAGAAGCAAATTCGTCAAACACAATGCATGGAATTATTTATTGTTACATATCAAGGTGGGGTACTGTTGCCAAAAAATGTTATCGACGGATTGCAGCCATTGGAAAGTAACATATATCAAGTTGAATTTGATCCTGGAAGAAGAGAATTAGTTTCAACTTGTGAAAAAATAAAAGTCCTTCACAAGATCATAATAAACTTACATTAAAACTAGTGTCTTAAGATTCGGGACAAATCTTCTCGAAGAAGGAGGGTATGATGTGAATTGCATATGGGTCAAATGGAGGATGACTAATGCGCCGTGATGATGCAGTTTCTTTTATTTAAATAAGGGCCCAATGCTTTGTAAAATTGGCTGACCAAATTGTGTTTGTGCTTAACCAATTAATGGGCTTTAGTTTTGCTTTATCTTCAAGTTGAAATAAGGGTCCATATGCCAAATTAAGAACCAACCTTTGGAAGATCAAGAGGACTTTTGCTCAAAGTGTGTGGATGAAATCAACCATTAAGTAGCAGATCGTTATTAGCTTGAGTGGATCATTAATTAATGGCTTTAAGAGGGATGATATTGAATTTTATGTGTCTTTTGTAATTCAGATGGTTAAAGCTCCTATATAAGTTGAACCATTTTCATCAATGAAGGCAAGCTGAGTTTTATTCAGAAAATAAACGAGTTTTATCTCATCTATCTTTGTGAGATTCTCCTAAGTTCTTGAGTGATTCAAGAATCCATGAGTTTAATCAAAGGTCCTTTATCCCATTGAGTGTTTCAACTCTTAGGCTTATCTTCCATTCTTGGAAGTGTGATGTCTATCAATTTTCGTTCCATCTTCTTTTATGTTTCCATTTTCTCGTTTTAAATGATTTCTCAAATTTCTTGCTTGCTAGCATTCCAACAATGATAGATCAGTCAAACGAATCGAACCTTGTGGATTCACATCATTTGGTATTCAGAGCCTGGCTATCTAGATTTGGAATAGGAAAGGAAGTTTATTATACAAAGTGTTTAACCGAACGTCACCCATGTTTAGTTGCATTCGATTACGGAAGCGAAAACAATGTTGTGAGCCAAAGATTGGTGGAGAAACTCCAGTTACCAGCAACCTTTCATCTGGATCAAGCATGGATCAAATTCAATACATGGCAATGTGTGAAAGAAGTATTATGTGATATTGCTCCCATGGACTCTTGTCATCTTCATTCGGGATGGGCATGGCTTCGTTTTAAAACACTCCATCCTGATGAACGTTCCCTTTACTTGAAGCATGAGGGACATCAAAAGAAGTAGAAATTTATGACACCAAGACAAGTCAGTAAGGATCAACGTAGACTGAAGGAGAAAACAGAAAAAGAAAGAACAGAAAAAGAAGTAATATAAACTGCAGAGGGAAGGGAAAATAAAGAAAAAGAAATGGAACTAGAGAAAGTTTATTCGTCAATGTTTTTTCTTCTACAGTTTGTGATGTCATTTTACAGGAACAAAAGGATAAGCATGTGAATGAAACACACCAACTTCCATGTTTAAAAAGGAAGCTTGTTCATAGTGCTTTTTTATGTTTTTGGTCCTTCGATAAGAAGCAAATTCGTCAAACACAATGCATGGAATTATTTATTGTTACATATCAAGGTGGGGTACTGTTGCCAAGAAATGTTATCGACGGATTGCAACCATTGGAAAGTAACAAATATCAAGTTGAATTTTATCCTGGAAGAAGAGAATTAGTTTCAACTTGTGAAAAAATAAAAGTCCTTCACAAGATCATAATAAACTTTCATTAAAACTAGTGTCTTAAGATTCGGGACAAATCTTCTCGAAGAAGGAGGGTATGATGTGAATTGCATATGGGTCAAATGGAGGATGACTAATGCGCCGTGTTGATGCAGTTTCTTTTATTTAAGTAAAGGCCCAATGCTTTGTAAAATTGGCTGACCAAATTGTGTTTGTGCTTAACCAATTAATGGGCTTTCGTTTTGCTTTATCTTCAAGTTGAAATAAGGGTCCATATACCAACTTAAGAACCAACCTTTGGAAGATCGAGAGGACCTTTGCTCAAAGTTTGTGGATGACTTTTGGTAGCCTTAAATTCAGTTACAATCAACCATTAAGTAGCGGATCGTTATTAGATTGAGTGGATCATTAATTAATAGCTTTAAGCGGGATGATATTGAAATTTATGTGTCTTTTGTAATTCAGATGGTTAAAGCTCCGATATAAGTTGAACCATTTTCATCAATGAAGGCAAGCTTAGTTTTATTCAGAAAATAAACGAGTTTTATCTCATCTATCTTAGTGAGATTGATTCTCCTAAGTTCTTGCCTGATTCAAGAATCCATGAGTTTAATCAAAGGTCCTTTATGCCTCTGTGTGTTTCAACTCTTAGGCTTATCTTCCATTCTTGGAAGTGTGATGTCTATCAATTTCCGTTCTATCTTCTTTTATGTGTCCATTTTCTCGTTTTAAATAATTTCTCAAATTTCTTGCTTGTTAGCATTCCAACAATGATATATCAGTCAAACGAATCGAACCCTGTGGATTCACATCATGTGGTATTCAGAGCCTGGCTATCTAGATTTGGAATAGGAAAGGAAGTTTATTATACAAAGTGTTTAACCGAACATCATCCATGTTTAGTTGCATTCGATTACGAAAGCGAAAACAATGTTGTGAGCCAAAGATTGGTGGAGAAACTCCAGTTACCAGCAACCTTTCATCTGGATCAAGCATGGATCAAATTCAGTACATGGCAATGTGTGAAAGAAGTATTATGTGATATTGCTCCCATGGACTCTTGTTATCTTCATTTGGGATGGGCATGGCTTCGTTTTAAAACACTCCATCTCGATGAACGTTCCCTTTATTTGAGGCATGAGGGACATCAAAAGAAGTAGAAATTTATGACACCAAGACAAGTCAGTAAGGATCAACGTAGGCTGAAGGAGAAAACAGAAAAAGAAAGAATAGAAAAAGAAGTAATATAAACTGCAGAAGGAAGTGAAAATTAAGTAAAAGAAATGGAACTAGAGAAAGTTTATTCGTCAATTATTTTTCTTCTACAGTTTGTGATATCATTTTACAGGAACAAAATGATAAGCATGTGAATGAAACACACAAACTTCCATGTTTAAAAAGGAAGCTTGTTCATAGTGCTTTATTATGCATTTGGTTCGTCGATAAGAAGCAAATTCGTCAAACACAATGCATGGAATTATTTATTGTTACATATCAAGGTGGGGTACTGTTGCCAAAAAATGTTATCGACGGATTGCAACCATTGGAAAGTAACATATATCAAGTTGAATTTGATCCTGGAAGAAGAGAATTAGTTTCAACTTGTGAAAAAATAAAAGTCCTTCACAAGATCATAATAAACTTACATTAAAACTAGTGTCTTAAGATTCGGGACAAATCTTCTCGAAGAAGGAGGGTATGATGTGAATTGCATATGGGTCAAATGGAGGATGACTAATGCGCCGTGATGATGCAGTTTCTTTTATTTAAATAAGGGCCCAATGCTTTGTAAAATTGGCTGACCAAATTGTGTTTGTGCTTAACCAATTAATGGGCTTTAGTTTTGCTTTATCTTCAAGTTGAAATAAGGGTCCATATGCCAAATTAAGAACCAACCTTTGGAAGATCAAGAGGACTTTTGCTCAAAGTGTGTGGATGAAATCAACCATTAAGTAGCAGATCGTTATTAGCTTGAGTGGATCATTAATTAATGGCTTTAAGAGGGATGATATTGAATTTTATGTGTCTTTTGTAATTCAGATGGTTAAAGCTCCTATATAAGTTGAACCATTTTCATCAATGAAGGCAAGCTGAGTTTTATTCAGAAAATAAACGAGTTTTATCTCATCTATCTTTGTGAGATTCTCCTAAGTTCTTGAGTGATTCAAGAATCCATGAGTTTAATCAAAGGTCCTTTATCCCATTGAGTGTTTCAACTCTTAGGCTTATCTTCCATTCTTGGAAGTGTGATGTCTATCAATTTTCGTTCCATCTTCTTTTATGTTTCCATTTTCTCGTTTTAAATGATTTCTCAAATTTCTTGCTTGCTAGCATTCCAACAATGATAGATCAGTCAAACGAATCGAACCTTGTGGATTCACATCATTTGGTATTCAGAGCCTGGCTATCTAGATTTGGAATAGGAAAGGAAGTTTATTATACAAAGTGTTTAACCGAACGTCACCCATGTTTAGTTGCATTCGATTACGGAAGCGAAAACAATGTTGTGAGCCAAAGATTGGTGGAGAAACTCCAGTTACCAGCAACCTTTCATCTGGATCAAGCATGGATCAAATTCAATACATGGCAATGTGTGAAAGAAGTATTATGTGATATTGCTCCCATGGACTCTTGTCATCTTCATTCGGGATGGGCATGGCTTCGTTTTAAAACACTCCATCCTGATGAACGTTCCCTTTACTTGAAGCATGAGGGACATCAAAAGAAGTAGAAATTTATGACACCAAGACAAGTCAGTAAGGATCAACGTAGACTGAAGGAGAAAACAGAAAAAGAAAGAACAGAAAAAGAAGTAATATAAACTGCAGAGGGAAGGGAAAATAAAGAAAAAGAAATGGAACTAGAGAAAGTTTATTCGTCAATGTTTTTTCTTCTACAGTTTGTGATGTCATTTTACAGGAACAAAAGGATAAGCATGTGAATGAAACACACCAACTTCCATGTTTAAAAAGGAAGCTTGTTCATAGTGCTTTTTTATGTTTTTGGTCCTTCGATAAGAAGCAAATTCGTCAAACACAATGCATGGAATTATTTATTGTTACATATCAAGGTGGGGTACTGTTGCCAAGAAATGTTATCGACGGATTGCAACCATTGGAAAGTAACAAATATCAAGTTGAATTTTATCCTGGAAGAAGAGAATTAGTTTCAACTTGTGAAAAAATAAAAGTCCTTCACAAGATCATAATAAACTTTCATTAAAACTAGTGTCTTAAGATTCGGGACAAATCTTCTCGAAGAAGGAGGGTATGATGTGAATTGCATATGGGTCAAATGGAGGATGACTAATGCGCCGTGTTGATGCAGTTTCTTTTATTTAAGTAAAGGCCCAATGCTTTGTAAAATTGGCTGACCAAATTGTGTTTGTGCTTAACCAATTAATGGGCTTTCGTTTTGCTTTATCTTCAAGTTGAAATAAGGGTCCATATACCAACTTAAGAACCAACCTTTGGAAGATCGAGAGGACCTTTGCTCAAAGTTTGTGGATGACTTTTGGTAGCCTTAAATTCAGTTACAATCAACCATTAAGTAGCGGATCGTTATTAGATTGAGTGGATCATTAATTAATAGCTTTAAGCGGGATGATATTGAAATTTATGTGTCTTTTGTAATTCAGATGGTTAAAGCTCCGATATAAGTTGAACCATTTTCATCAATGAAGGCAAGCTTAGTTTTATTCAGAAAATAAACGAGTTTTATCTCATCTATCTTAGTGAGATTGATTCTCCTAAGTTCTTGCCTGATTCAAGAATCCATGAGTTTAATCAAAGGTCCTTTATGCCTCTGTGTGTTTCAACTCTTAGGCTTATCTTCCATTCTTGGAAGTGTGATGTCTATCAATTTCCGTTCTATCTTCTTTTATGTGTCCATTTTCTCGTTTTAAATAATTTCTCAAATTTCTTGCTTGTTAGGATTCCAACAATGATATATCAGTCAAACGAATCGAACCCTGTGGATTCACATCATGTGGTATTCAGAGCCTGGCTATCTAGATTTGGAATAGGAAAGGAAGTTTATTATACAAAGTGTTTAACCGAACATCATCCATGTTTAGTTGCATTCGATTACGAAAGCGAAAACAATGTTGTGAGCCAAAGATTGGTGGAGAAACTCCAGTTACCAGCAACCTTTCATCTGGATCAAGCATGGATCAAATTCAGTACATGGCAATGTGTGAAAGAAGTATTATGTGATATTGCTCCCATGGACTCTTGTTATCTTCATTTGGGATGGGCATGGCTTCGTTTTAAAACACTCCATCTCGATGAACGTTCCCTTTATTTGAGGCATGAGGGACATCAAAAGAAGTAGAAATTTATGACACCAAGACAAGTCAGTAAGGATCAACGTAGGCTGAAGGAGAAAACAGAAAAAGAAAGAATAGAAAAAGAAGTAATATAAACTGCAGAAGGAAGGGAAAATAAAGAAAAAGAAATGGAACTAGAGAAAGTTTATTCGTCAATGTTTTTTCTTCTACAGTTTGTGATATCATTTTACAGGAACAAAATGATAAGCATGTGAATGAAACACACAAACTTCCATGTTTAAAAAGGAAGCTTGTTCATAGTGCTTTATTATGCATTTGGTTCGTCGATAAGAAGCAAATTCGTCAAACACAATGCATGGAATTATTTATTGTTACATATCAAGGTGGGGTACTGTTGCCAAAAAATGTTATCGACGGATTGCAGCCATTGGAAAGTAACATATATCAAGTTGAATTTGATCCTGGAAGAAGAGAATTAGTTTCAACTTGTGAAAAAATAAAAGTCCTTCACAAGATCATAATAAACTTACATTAAAACTAGTGTCTTAAGATTCGGGACAAATCTTCTCGAAGAAGGAGGGTATGATGTGAATTGCATATGGGTCAAATGGAGGATGACTAATGCGCCGTGATGATGCAGTTTCTTTTATTTAAATAAGGGCCCAATGCTTTGTAAAATTGGCTGACCAAATTGTGTTTGTGCTTAACCAATTAATGGGCTTTAGTTTTGCTTTATCTTCAAGTTGAAATAAGGGTCCATATGCCAAATTAAGAACCAACCTTTGGAAGATCAAGAGGACTTTTGCTCAAAGTGTGTGGATGAAATCAACCATTAAGTAGCAGATCGTTATTAGCTTGAGTGGATCATTAATTAATGGCTTTAAGAGGGATGATATTGAATTTTATGTGTCTTTTGTAATTCAGATGGTTAAAGCTCCTATATAAGTTGAACCATTTTCATCAATGAAGGCAAGCTGAGTTTTATTCAGAAAATAAACGAGTTTTATCTCATCTATCTTTGTGAGATTCTCCTAAGTTCTTGAGTGATTCAAGAATCCATGAGTTTAATCAAAGGTCCTTTATCCCATTGAGTGTTTCAACTCTTAGGCTTATCTTCCATTCTTGGAAGTGTGATGTCTATCAATTTTCGTTCCATCTTCTTTTATGTTTCCATTTTCTCGTTTTAAATGATTTCTCAAATTTCTTGCTTGCTAGCATTCCAACAATGATAGATCAGTCAAACGAATCGAACCTTGTGGATTCACATCATTTGGTATTCAGAGCCTGGCTATCTAGATTTGGAATAGGAAAGGAAGTTTATTATACAAAGTGTTTAACCGAACGCCACCCATGTTTAGTTGCATTCGATTACGGAAGCGAAAACAATGTTGTGAGCCAAAGATTGGTGGAGAAACTCCAGTTACCAGCAACCTTTCATCTGGATCAAGCATGGATCAAATTCAATACATGGCAATGTGTGAAAGAAGTATTATGTGATATTGCTCCCATGGACTCTTGTCATCTTCATTCGGGATGGGCATGGCTTCGTTTTAAAACACTCCATCCTGATGAACGTTCCCTTTACTTGAAGCATGAGGGACATCAAAAGAAGTAGAAATTTATGACACCAAGACAAGTCAGTAAGGATCAACGTAGACTGAAGGAGAAAACAGAAAAAGAAAGAACAGAAAAAGAAGTAATATAAACTGCAGAGGGAAGGGAAAATAAAGAAAAAGAAATGGAACTAGAGAAAGTTTATTCGTCAATGTTTTTTCTTCTACAGTTTGTGATGTCATTTTACAGGAACAAAAGGATAAGCATGTGAATGAAACACACCAACTTCCATGTTTAAAAAGGAAGCTTGTTCATAGTGCTTTTTTATGTTTTTGGTCCTTCGATAAGAAGCAAATTCGTCAAACACAATGCATGGAATTATTTATTGTTACATATCAAGGTGGGGTACTGTTGCCAAGAAATGTTATCGACGGATTGCAACCATTGGAAAGTAACAAATATCAAGTTGAATTTTATCCTGGAAGAAGAGAATTAGTTTCAACTTGTGAAAAAATAAAAGTCCTTCACAAGATCATAATAAACTTTCATTAAAACTAGTGTCTTAAGATTCGGGACAAATCTTCTCGAAGAAGGAGGGTATGATGTGAATTGCATATGGGTCAAATGGAGGATGACTAATGCGCCGTGTTGATGCAGTTTCTTTTATTTAAGTAAAGGCCCAATGCTTTGTAAAATTGGCTGACCAAATTGTGTTTGTGCTTAACCAATTAATGGGCTTTCGTTTTGCTTTATCTTCAAGTTGAAATAAGGGTCCATATACCAACTTAAGAACCAACCTTTGGAAGATCGAGAGGACCTTTGCTCAAAGTTTGTGGATGACTTTTGGTAGCCTTAAATTCAGTTACAATCAACCATTAAGTAGCGGATCGTTATTAGATTGAGTGGATCATTAATTAATAGCTTTAAGCGGGATGATATTGAAATTTATGTGTCTTTTGTAATTCAGATGGTTAAAGCTCCGATATAAGTTGAACCATTTTCATCAATGAAGGCAAGCTTAGTTTTATTCAGAAAATAAACGAGTTTTATCTCATCTATCTTAGTGAGATTGATTCTCCTAAGTTCTTGCCTGATTCAAGAATCCATGAGTTTAATCAAAGGTCCTTTATGCCTCTGTGTGTTTCAACTCTTAGGCTTATCTTCCATTCTTGGAAGTGTGATGTCTATCAATTTCCGTTCTATCTTCTTTTATGTGTCCATTTTCTCGTTTTAAATAATTTCTCAAATTTCTTGCTTGTTAGCATTCCAACAATGATATATCAGTCAAACGAATCGAACCCTGTGGATTCACATCATGTGGTATTCAGAGCCTGGCTATCTAGATTTGGAATAGGAAAGGAAGTTTATTATACAAAGTGTTTAACCGAACATCATCCATGTTTAGTTGCATTCGATTACGAAAGCGAAAACAATGTTGTGAGCCAAAGATTGGTGGAGAAACTCCAGTTACCAGCAACCTTTCATCTGGATCAAGCATGGATCAAATTCAGTACATGGCAATGTGTGAAAGAAGTATTATGTGATATTGCTCCCATGGACTCTTGTTATCTTCATTTGGGATGGGCATGGCTTCGTTTTAAAACACTCCATCTCGATGAACGTTCCCTTTATTTGAGGCATGAGGGACATCAAAAGAAGTAGAAATTTATGACACCAAGACAAGTCAGTAAGGATCAACGTAGGCTGAAGGAGAAAACAGAAAAAGAAAGAATAGAAAAAGAAGTAATATAAACTGCAGAAGGAAGGGAAAATAAAGAAAAAGAAATGGAACTAGAGAAAGTTTATTCGTCAATGTTTTTTCTTCTACAGTTTGTGATATCATTTTACAGGAACAAAATGATAAGCATGTGAATGAAACACACAAACTTCCATGTTTAAAAAGGAAGCTTGTTCATAGTGCTTTATTATGCATTTGGTTCGTCGATAAGAAGCAAATTCGTCAAACACAATGCATGGAATTATTTATTGTTACATATCAAGGTGGGGTACTGTTGCCAAAAAATGTTATCGACGGATTGCAACCATTGGAAAGTAACATATATCAAGTTGAATTTGATCCTGGAAGAAGAGAATTAGTTTCAACTTGTGAAAAAATAAAAGTCCTTCACAAGATCATAATAAACTTACATTAAAACTAGTGTCTTAAGATTCGGGACAAATCTTCTCGA
Source organism: Vigna unguiculata (assembly GCF_037176805.1). NCBI lineage: Eukaryota > Viridiplantae > Streptophyta > Magnoliopsida > Fabales > Fabaceae > Vigna > Vigna unguiculata. The sequence continues at coordinate 23,276,802 of NC_140800.1, read as the reverse complement.
AGAAGGAGGGTATGATGTGAATTGCATATGGGTCAAATGGAGGATGACTAATGCGCCGTGATGATGCAGTTTCTTTTATTTAAATAAGGGCCCAATGCTTTGTAAAATTGGCTGACCAAATTGTGTTTGTGCTTAACCAATTAATGGGCTTTAGTTTTGCTTTATCTTCAAGTTGAAATAAGGGTCCATATGCCAAATTAAGAACCAACCTTTGGAAGATCAAGAGGACTTTTGCTCAAAGTGTGTGGATGAAATCAACCATTAAGTAGCAGATCGTTATTAGCTTGAGTGGATCATTAATTAATGGCTTTAAGAGGGATGATATTGAATTTTATGTGTCTTTTGTAATTCAGATGGTTAAAGCTCCTATATAAGTTGAACCATTTTCATCAATGAAGGCAAGCTGAGTTTTATTCAGAAAATAAACGAGTTTTATCTCATCTATCTTTGTGAGATTCTCCTAAGTTCTTGAGTGATTCAAGAATCCATGAGTTTAATCAAAGGTCCTTTATCCCATTGAGTGTTTCAACTCTTAGGCTTATCTTCCATTCTTGGAAGTGTGATGTCTATCAATTTTCGTTCCATCTTCTTTTATGTTTCCATTTTCTCGTTTTAAATGATTTCTCAAATTTCTTGCTTGCTAGCATTCCAACAATGATAGATCAGTCAAACGAATCGAACCTTGTGGATTCACATCATTTGGTATTCAGAGCCTGGCTATCTAGATTTGGAATAGGAAAGGAAGTTTATTATACAAAGTGTTTAACCGAACGCCACCCATGTTTAGTTGCATTCGATTACGGAAGCGAAAACAATGTTGTGAGCCAAAGATTGGTGGAGAAACTCCAGTTACCAGCAACCTTTCATCTGGATCAAGCATGGATCAAATTCAATACATGGCAATGTGTGAAAGAAGTTTTATGTGATATTGCTCCCATGGACTCTTGTCATCTTCATTCGGGATGGGCATGGCTTCGTTTTAAAACACTCCATCCTGATGAACGTTCCCTTTACTTGAAGCATGAGGGACATCAAAAGAAGTAGAAATTTATGACACCAAGACAAGTCAGTAAGGATCAACGTAGACTGAAGGAGAAAACAGAAAAAGAAAGAACAGAAAAAGAAGTAATATAAACTGCAGAGGGAAGGGAAAATAAAGAAAAAGAAATGGAACTAGAGAAAGTTTATTCGTCAATGTTTTTTCTTCTACAGTTTGTGATGTCATTTTACAGGAACAAAAGGATAAGCATGTGAATGAAACACACCAACTTCCATGTTTAAAAAGGAAGCTTGTTCATAGTGCTTTTTTATGTTTTTGGTCCTTCGATAAGAAGCAAATTCGTCAAACACAATGCATGGAATTATTTATTGTTACATATCAAGGTGGGGTACTGTTGCCAAGAAATGTTATCGACGGATTGCAACCATTGGAAAGTAACAAATATCAAGTTGAATTTTATCCTGGAAGAAGAGAATTAGTTTCAACTTGTGAAAAAATAAAAGTCCTTCACAAGATCATAATAAACTTTCATTAAAACTAGTGTCTTAAGATTCGGGACAAATCTTCTCGAAGAAGGAGGGTATGATGTGAATTGCATATGGGTCAAATGGAGGATGACTAATGCGCCGTGTTGATGCAGTTTCTTTTATTTAAGTAAAGGCCCAATGCTTTGTAAAATTGGCTGACCAAATTGTGTTTGTGCTTAACCAATTAATGGGCTTTCGTTTTGCTTTATCTTCAAGTTGAAATAAGGGTCCATATACCAACTTAAGAACCAACCTTTGGAAGATCGAGAGGACCTTTGCTCAAAGTTTGTGGATGACTTTTGGTAGCCTTAAATTCAGTTACAATCAACCATTAAGTAGCGGATCGTTATTAGATTGAGTGGATCATTAATTAATAGCTTTAAGCGGGATGATATTGAAATTTATGTGTCTTTTGTAATTCAGATGGTTAAAGCTCCGATATAAGTTGAACCATTTTCATCAATGAAGGCAAGCTTAGTTTTATTCAGAAAATAAACGAGTTTTATCTCATCTATCTTAGTGAGATTGATTCTCCTAAGTTCTTGCCTGATTCAAGAATCCATGAGTTTAATCAAAGGTCCTTTATGCCTCTGTGTGTTTCAACTCTTAGGCTTATCTTCCATTCTTGGAAGTGTGATGTCTATCAATTTCCGTTGTATCTTCTTTTATGTGTCCATTTTCTCGTTTTAAATAATTTCTCAAATTTCTTGCTTGTTAGCATTCAACAATGATATATCAGTCAAACGAATCGAACCCTGTGGATTCACATCATGTGGTATTCAGAGCCTGGCTATCTAGATTTGGAATAGGAAAGGAAGTTTATTATACAAAGTGTTTAACCGAACATCATCCATGTTTAGTTGCATTCGATTACGAAAGCGAAAACAATGTTGTGAGCCAAAGATTGGTGGAGAAACTCCAGTTACCAGCAACCTTTCATCTGGATCAAGCATGGATCAAATTCAGTACATGGCAATGTGTGAAAGAAGTATTATGTGATATTGCTCCCATGGACTCTTGTTATCTTCATTTGGGATGGGCATGGCTTCGTTTTAAAACACTCCATCTCGATGAACGTTCCCTTTATTTGAGGCATGAGGGACATCAAAAGAAGTAGAAATTTATGACACCAAGACAAGTCAGTAAGGATCAACGTAGGCTGAAGGAGAAAACAGAAAAAGAAAGAATAGAAAAAGAAGTAATATAAACTGCAGAAGGAAGGGAAAATAAAGAAAAAGAAATGGAACTAGAGAAAGTTTATTCGTCAATGTTTTTTCTTCTACAGTTTGTGATATCATTTTACAGGAACAAAATGATAAGCATGTGAATGAAACACACAAACTTCCATGTTTAAAAAGGAAGCTTGTTCATAGTGCTTTATTATGCATTTGGTTCGTCGATAAGAAGCAAATTCGTCAAACACAATGCATGGAATTATTTATTGTTACATATCAAGGTGGGGTACTGTTGCCAAAAAATGTTATCGACGGATTGCAACCATTGGAAAGTAACATATATCAAGTTGAATTTGATCCTGGAAGAAGAGAATTAGTTTCAACTTGTGAAAAAATAAAAGTCCTTCACAAGATCATAATAAACTTACATTAAAACTAGTGTCTTAAGATTCGGGACAAATCTTCTCGAAGAAGGAGGGTATGATGTGAATTGCATATGGGTCAAATGGAGGATGACTAATGCGCCGTGATGATGCAGTTTCTTTTATTTAAATAAGGGCCCAATGCTTTGTAAAATTGGCTGACCAAATTGTGTTTGTGCTTAACCAATTAATGGGCTTTAGTTTTGCTTTATCTTCAAGTTGAAATAAGGGTCCATATGCCAAATTAAGAACCAACCTTTGGAAGATCAAGAGGACTTTTGCTCAAAGTGTGTGGATGAAATCAACCATTAAGTAGCAGATCGTTATTAGCTTGAGTGGATCATTAATTAATGGCTTTAAGAGGGATGATATTGAATTTTATGTGTCTTTTGTAATTCAGATGGTTAAAGCTCCTATATAAGTTGAACCATTTTCATCAATGAAGGCAAGCTGAGTTTTATTCAGAAAATAAACGAGTTTTATCTCATCTATCTTTGTGAGATTCTCCTAAGTTCTTGAGTGATTCAAGAATCCATGAGTTTAATCAAAGGTCCTTTATCCCATTGAGTGTTTCAACTCTTAGGCTTATCTTCCATTCTTGGAAGTGTGATGTCTATCAATTTTCGTTCCATCTTCTTTTATGTTTCCATTTTCTCGTTTTAAATGATTTCTCAAATTTCTTGCTTGCTAGCATTCCAACAATGATAGATCAGTCAAACGAATCGAACCTTGTGGATTCACATCATTTGGTATTCAGAGCCTGGCTATCTAGATTTGGAATAGGAAAGGAAGTTTATTATACAAAGTGTTTAACCGAACGCCACCCATGTTTAGTTGCATTCGATTACGGAAGCGAAAACAATGTTGTGAGCCAAAGATTGGTGGAGAAACTCCAGTTACCAGCAACCTTTCATCTGGATCAAGCATGGATCAAATTCAATACATGGCAATGTGTGAAAGAAGTATTATGTGATATTGCTCCCATGGACTCTTGTCATCTTCATTCGGGATGGGCATGGCTTCGTTTTAAAACACTCCATCCTGATGAACGTTCCCTTTACTTGAAGCATGAGGGACATCAAAAGAAGTAGAAATTTATGACACCAAGACAAGTCAGTAAGGATCAACGTAGACTGAAGGAGAAAACAGAAAAAGAAAGAACAGAAAAAGAAGTAATATAAACTGCAGAGGGAAGGGAAAATAAAGAAAAAGAAATGGAACTAGAGAAAGTTTATTCGTCAATGTTTTTTCTTCTACAGTTTGTGATGTCATTTTACAGGAACAAAAGGATAAGCATGTGAATGAAACACACCAACTTCCATGTTTAAAAAGGAAGCTTGTTCATAGTGCTTTTTTATGTTTTTGGTCCTTCGATAAGAAGCAAATTCGTCAAACACAATGCATGGAATTATTTATTGTTACATATCAAGGTGGGGTACTGTTGCCAAGAAATGTTATCGACGGATTGCAACCATTGGAAAGTAACAAATATCAAGTTGAATTTTATCCTGGAAGAAGAGAATTAGTTTCAACTTGTGAAAAAATAAAAGTCCTTCACAAGATCATAATAAACTTTCATTAAAACTAGTGTCTTAAGATTCGGGACAAATCTTCTCGAAGAAGGAGGGTATGATGTGAATTGCATATGGGTCAAATGGAGGATGACTAATGCGCCGTGTTGATGCAGTTTCTTTTATTTAAGTAAAGGCCCAATGCTTTGTAAAATTGGCTGACCAAATTGTGTTTGTGCTTAACCAATTAATGGGCTTTCGTTTTGCTTTATCTTCAAGTTGAAATAAGGGTCCATATACCAACTTAAGAACCAACCTTTGGAAGATCGAGAGGACCTTTGCTCAAAGTTTGTGGATGACTTTTGGTAGCCTTAAATTCAGTTACAATCAACCATTAAGTAGCGGATCGTTATTAGCTTGAGTGGATCATTAATTAATAGCTTTAAGCGGGATGATATTGAAATTTATGTGTCTTTTGTAATTCTGATGGTTAAAGCTCCTATATAAGTTGAACCATTTTCATCAATGAAGGCAAGATGAGTTTTATTCTGAAAATAAACGAGCTTTATCTCATCTATCTTAATGAGAGTGATTCTCCTAAGTTCTTGAGTGATTCAAGAATCCATGAGTTTAATCAAAGGTCCTTTATCCCTTTGTGTGTTTCAACTCTTAGGCTTATATTCCATTCTTGGAAGTCTGATGTCTACCAATTTCCGTTCCATCTTCTTTTATGTTTCCATTTTCTCGTTTTAAATAATTTCTCAAATTTCTTACTTGTTAGCATTCCTACAATAATAGATCAGTTGAACGAATCGAACCCTGTGGATTCACATCATTTGGTATTCAGAGCCTGGCTATCTAGATTTGGAATAGGAAAGAAAGTTTATTATACAAAGTGTTTAATCGAAGGCCATCCATGTTTAGTTGCATTCGATTACGGAAGCGAAAACAATGTTGTGAGCCAAAGATTGGTGGAGAAACTCCAGTTACCAGCAACCTTTCATCTGGATCAAGCATGGATCAAATTCAGTACATGGCAATGTGTGAAAGAAGTATTATGTGGTATTGCTCCCGTGGACTCTTGTCATCTTCATTTGGGATGGGCATGGCTTCGTTTTAAAACACTTCATCTTGATGAAAGTTCCCTTTATTTGACGCATGAGGGACATCAAAAGAAGTAGAAATTTATGACACCGAGACAAGTCAGTAAGGATCAACGTAGGCTGAAGGAGAAAACAGAAAAAGAAAGAATAGAAAAAGAAGTATTATAAACTGCAGAAGGAAGAGAAAATAGAGAAAAAGAAATGGAACTAGAGAAAGTTTATTCGTCAATGTTTTTTCTTCTACAGTTTGCGATGTCATTTTACAGGAACAAAAGGATAAGCATGTGAATGAAACACACCAACTTCCATGTTTAAAAAGGAAGCTTGTTCATAGTGCTTTATTATGCATTTTGTCCGTCGATAAGAAGCAAATTCGTCACACACAATGCATGGAATTATTTATTGTTACATATAAAGGTGGGGTACTGTTGCCAAGAAAATGTTATCGACGGATTGCAACCATTGGAAAGTAACAAATATCAAGTTGAATTTGATCCTGGAAGAAGAGAATTAGTTTCAACTTGTGAAAAAATAAAAGTCCTTCACAAGATCATAATAAACTTACATTAAAACTAGTGTCTTAAGATTCGGGACAAATCTTCTCGAAGAAGGAGAGTATGATGTGAATTGCATATGGGTCAAATGGAGGATGACTAATGCGCCGTGATGATGCAGTTTCTTTTATTTAAATAAGGGCCCAATGCTTTGTAAAATTGGCTGACCAAATTGTTTTTGTGCTTAACCCATTAATGGGCTTTAGTTTTGCTTTATCTTCAAGTTGAAATAAGGGTCCATATGCCAAATTAAGAACCAACCTTTGGAAGATCAAGAGGACCTTTGCTCAAAGTTTGTGGATGACTTTTTGTAGCCTTAAATTCAGTTACAATCAACCATTAAGTAGCAGATCGTTATTAGCTTGAGTGGATCATTAATTAATGGCTTTAAGCGGGATGATATTGAATTTTATGGGTCTTTTGTAATTCAGATGGTTAAAGCTCCTATATAAGTTGAACCATTTTCATCAATGAAGGCAAGCTGAGTTTGATTCAGAAAATAAACGAGTTTTATCTCATCTATCTTAGTGAGAGTGATTCTCCTAAGTTCTTGAGTGATTCAAGAATCCATGAGTTTAATCAAAGGTCCTTTATCCCATTGAGTGTTTCAACTCTTAGGCTTATCTTCCATTCTTGGAAGTATGATGTCTATCAATTTCCGTTCCATCTTCTTTCATGTTTCCATTTTCTCGTTTTAAATAATTTCTCAAATTTCTTGCTTGCTAGCATTCCAACATGATAGATCAGCCAAACCAATCGAACCTTGTGGATTCACATCATTTGGTATTCAGAGCCTGGCTATCTAGATTTGGAATAGGAAAGAAAGTTTATTATACAAAGTGTTTAATCGAAGGCCATCCATGTTTAGTTGCATTCGATTACGGAAGCGAAAACAATGTTGTGAGCCAAAGATTGGTGGAGAAACTCCAATTACCAGCAACCTTTCATCTGGATCAAGCATGGATCAAATTCAGTACATGGCAATGTGTGAAAGAAGTATTATGTGGTATTGCTCCCGTGGACTCTTGTCAACTTCATTTGGGATGGGCATGGCTTCGTTTTAAAACTGATGAAGGATTATCTTGTTCCTTTTTAAGATTATTGAATATGGTGTGAGTTGATTAAGAAAACCAAGGAAATCCCCACTGGACATTAAGATAGCAAGCTATCTAGATGTGAAGGTTCCTTTCCAAGGTTCTAGAGAGGAGGAGAATGGATTGATGGGGAGTAAGAAATCAAAAGGAAAAACATATAATTGAAACAATATAAACCAAGAAGAGTAAAGAAACATAAAATGAAAAGAAAGGGAAATGGGAGGAATGGAGGATTCACGCCACTACAAGGCTAGGCTAGAAGAAGCCATGGCAACCTTGAAGATGAGTGGTGTATGCCGCCACTTGCCAAGGCAAGATAAGGCTTGAAAGAACTCCACTCCCTAAGGAGGAATGCTCTCACAAAAGGTTGAAACACAAAGTGTATAATTTCTCCAAAATGTTCAACCCTTGTACAAGTGTTAGAGGTCCCCTTAAATAGACAAGTCTAGGGGCCCCTTAGCAAAACAACTAAGTTAAAGGATTACAAAAGAAACCTACCATGTTCTAGAAAGTAGGTCATCCTAGGGTGCACATGGGTGAATTTTCGTCCAAGCCATCTAGGTGGCAAGTCTTCATGGCCAAGGCTCCCAAAGGAAGGTTCTAGAACATTCTAGAAGACTTGGTGTCCAAGGCATGTGGGCCTCCCCTTTCTAGATGCTTCTAGAAAGTCTTATTCCTTCTCTCTCTTCCTTAGGACGCCAAGTGTCTCCTATGTGGTCCTCCTCCTTTCTTATTCCTACAAAAGCAAATTAAGGAATTTATTAGCATGTTGGTTTAAGGTTAAGATAATCTTTTGAGTCAACAAGTCAACCCAAAGTCAAGGTCAACAAGTCAACTCAAAAATAGTCAACCAAGCCAACTTAAAGGAATTTTAAACTAAAGAAAAAATAAAGCAAAGGAAGGGATCAAGGAACTCCCTTTCTTCTAAGCATGTGCCATGGGCCATCATCCTTGATAGGGATCAATCCTTTATCAAAAACACTTCATCTTGATGAACGTTCCCTTTATTTGACGCATGAGGGACATCAAAAGAAGTAGAAATTTATGACACCGAGACAAGTCAGTAAGGATCAACGTAGGCTGAAGGAGAAAACAGAAAAAGAAAGAATAGAAAAAGAAGTATTATAAACTGCAGAAGGAAGAGAAAATAGAGAAAAAGAAATGGAACTAGAGAAAGTTTATTCGTCAATGTTTTTTCTTCTACAGTTTGCGATGTCATTTTACAGGAACAAAAGGATAAGCATGTGAATGAAACACACCAACTTCCATGTTTAAAAAGGAAGCTTGTTCATAGTGCTTTATTATGCATTTTGTCCGTCGATAAGAAGCAAATTCGTCACACACAATGCATGGAATTATTTATTGTTACATATAAAGGTGGGGTACTGTTGCCAAGAAATGTTATCGACGGATTGCAACCATTGGAAAGTAACAAATATCAAGTTGAATTTGATCCTGGAAGAAGAGAATTAGTTTCAACTTGTGAAAAAATAAAAGTCCTTCACAGGATCATAATAAACTTACATTAAAACTAGTGTCTTAAGATTCGGGACAAATCTTCTCGAAGAAGGAGAGTATGATGTGAATTGCATATGGGTCAAATGGAGGATGACTAATGCGCCGTGATGATGCAGTTTCTTTTATTTAAATAAGGGCCCAATGCTTTGTAAAATTGGCTGACCAAATTGTGTTTATGCTTAACCAATTAATGGGCTTTAGTTTTGCTTTATCTTCAAGTTGAAATAAGGGTCCATATGCCAACTTAAGAACCAACCTTTGGAAGATCAAGAGGACCTTTGCTCAAAGTTTGTGGATGACTTTTGGTAGCCTTAAATTCAGTTACAATCAACCATTAAGTAGCGAAACGTTATTAGCTTGAGTGGATCATTAATTAATAGCTTTAAGCGGGATGATGTTGAAATTTATGTGTCTTTCGAAATTCTGATGGTTAAAGCTCCTATATAAGTTTAACCATTTTCAGCAATGAAGGCAAGATGAGTTTTATTCTGAAAATAAACGAGCTTTATCTCATCTATCTTAATGAGAGTGATTCTCCTAAGTTCTTGAGTGATTCAAGAATCCATGAGTTTAATCAAAGGTCCTTTATCCCTTTGTGTGTTTCAACTCTTAGGCTTATCTTCCATTCTTGGAAGTCTGATGTCTACCAATTTCCGTTCCATCTTCTATTATGTTTCCATTTTCTCGTTTTAAATAATTTCTCAAATTTCTTAGTTGTTAGCATTCCGACAATAATAGATCAGTTGAACGAATCAAACCCTGTGGATTCACATCATTTGGTATTCAGAGCCTGGCTATCTAGATTTGGAATAGGAAAGAAAGTTTATTATACAAAGTGTTTAATCGAAGGCCATCCATGTGTAGTTGCATTCGATTACGGAAGCGAAAACAATGTTGTGAGCCAAAGATTGGTGGAGAAACTCCAGTTACCAGCAACCTTTCATCTGGATCAAGCATGGATCAAATTCAGTACATGGCAATGTGTGAAAGAAGTATTATGTGGTATTGCTCCCGTGGACTCTTGTCATCTTCATTTGGGATGGGCATGGCTTCGTTTTAAAACACTTCATCTTGATGAACGTTCCCTTTATTTGAGGCATGAGGGACATCAAAAGAAGTAGAAATTTATGACACCGAGACAAGTCAGTAAGGATCAACGTAGGCTGAAGGAGAAAACAGAAAAAGAAAGAATAGAAAAAGAAGTATTATAAACTGCAGAAGGAAGAGAAAATAGAGAAAAAGAAATGGAACTAGAGAAAGTTTATTCGTCAATGTTTTTTCTTCTACAGTTTGCGATGTCATTTTACAGGAACAAAAGGATAAGCATGTGAATGAAACACACCAACTTCCATGTTTAAAAAGGAAGCTTGTTCATAGTGCTTTATTATGCATTTTGTCCGTCGATAAGAAGCAAATTCGTCAAACACAATGCATGGAATTATTTATTGTTACATATAAAGGTGGGGTACTGTTGCCAAGAAATGTTATCGACGGATTGCAACCATTGGAAAGTAACAAATATCAAGTTGAATTTGATCCTGGAAGAAGAGAATTAGTTTCAACTTGTGAAAAAATAAAAGTCCTTCACAGGATCATAATAAACTTACATTAAAACTAGTGTCTTAAGATTCGGGACAAATCTTCTCGAAGAAGGAGAGTATGATGTGAATTGCATATGGGTCAAATGGAGGATGACTAATGCGCCGTGATGATGCAGTTTCTTTTATTTAAATAAGGGCCCAATGCTTTGTAAAATTGGCTGACCAAATTGTATTTGTGCTTAACCAATTAATGGGCTTTAGTTTTGCTTTATCTTAAGTTGAAATAAGGGTCCATATGCCAACTTAAGAACCAACCTTTGGAAGATCAAGAGGACCTTTGCTCAAAGTTTGTGGATGACTTTTGGTAGCCTTAAATTCAGTTACAATCAACCATTAAGTAGCGAATCGTTATTAGCTTGAGTGGATCATTAATTAATAGCTTTAAGCGGGATGATGTTGAAATTTATGTGTCTTTCGAAATTCTGATGGTTAAAGCTCCTATATAAGTTGAACCATTTTCAGCAATGAAGGCAAGATGAGTTTTATTCTGAAAATAAACGAGCTTTATCTCATCTATCTTAATGAGAGTGATTCTCCTAAGTTCTTGAGTGATTCAAGAATCCATGAGTTTAATCAAAGGTCCTTTATCCCTTTGTGTGTTTCAACTCTTAGGCTTATCTTCCATTCTTGGAAGTCTGATGTCTACCAATTTCCGTTCCATCTTCTTTTATGTTTCCATTTTCTCGTTTTAAATAATTTCTCAAATTTCTTACTTGTTAGCATTCCGACAATAATAGATCAGTTGAACGAATCGAACCCTGTGGATTCACATCATTTGGTATTCAGAGCCTGGCTATCTAGATTTGGAATAGGAAAGAAAGTTTATTATACAAAGTGTTTAATCGAAGGCCATCCATGTTTAGTTGCATTCGATTACGGAAGCGAAAACAATGTTGTGAGCCAAAGATTGGTGGAGAAACTCCAGTTACCAGCAACCTTTCATCTGGATCAAGCATGGATCAAATTCAGTACATGGCAATGTGTGAAAGAAGTATTATGTGGTATTGCTCCCATGGACTCTTGTCATCTTCATTTGGGATGGGCATGGCTTCATTTTAAAACACTTCATCTTGATGAACGTTCCCTTTATTTGAGGCATGAGGGACATCAAAAGAAGTAGAAATTTATGACACCGAGACAAGTCAGTAAGGATCAACGTAGGCTGAAGGAGAAAACAGAAAAAGAAAGAATAGAAAAAGAAGTATTATAAACTGCAGAAGGAAGAGAAAATAGAGAAAAAGAAATGGAACTAAAGAAAGTTTATTCGTCAATGTTTTTTCTTCTACAATTTGCGATGTCATTTTACAGGAACAAAAGGATAAGCATGTGAATGAAACACACCAACTTCCATGTTTAAAAAGGAAGCTTGTTCATAGTGCTTTATTATGCATTTTGTCCGTCGATAAGAAGCAAATTCGTCACACACAATGCATGGAATTATTTATTGTTACATATAAAGGTGGGGTACTGTTGCCAAGAAATGTTATCGACGGATTGCAACCATTGGAAAGCAACAAATATCAAGTTGAATTTTATCCTGGAAGAAGAGAATTAGTTTCAACTTGTGAAAAAATAAAAGTCCTTCACAAGATCATAATAAACTTACATTAAAACTAGTGTCTTAAGATTCGGGACAAATCTTCTCGAAGAAGGAGAGTATGATGTGAATTGCATATGGGTCAAATGGAGGATGAATAATGCGCCGTGATGATGCAGTTTGTTTTATTTAAATAAGGGCCCAATGCTTTGTAAAATTGGCTGACCAAATTGTGTTTGTGCTTAACCAATTAATGGGCTTTAGTTTTGCTTTATCTTCAAGTTGAAATAAGGGTCCATATGCCAACTTAAGAACCAATCTTTGGAAGATCAAGAGGACCTTTGCTCAAAGTTTGTGGATGACTTTTGGTAGCCTTAAATTCAGTTACAATCAACCATTAAGTAGCGAATCGTTATTAGCTTGAGTGGATCATTAATTAATAGCTTTAAGCGGGATGATATTGAAATTTATGTGTCTTTCGAAATTCTGATGGTTAAAGCTCCTATATAAGTTGAACCATTTTCAGCAATGAAGGCAAGATGAGTTTTATTCTGAAAATAAACGAGCTTTATCTCATCTATCTTAATGAGAGTGATTCTCCTAAGTTCTTGAGTGATTCAAGAATCCATGAGTTTAATCAAAGGTCCTTTATCCCTTTGTGTGTTTCAACTCTTAGGCTTATCTTCCATTCTTGGAAGTCTGATGTCTACCAATCTCCGTTCCATCTTCTTTTATGTTTCCATTTTCTCGTTTTAAGTAATTTCTCAAATTTCTTACTTGTTAGCATTCCGACAATAATAGATCAGTTGAACGAATCGAACCTTGTGGATTCCAATCATTTGGTATTAAGAGCCTGGCTATCTGGATTTGGAATAGGAAAGAAAGTTTATTATACAAAGTGTTTAATCGAAGGCCATCCATGTTTAGTTGCATTCGATTACGGAAGCGAAAACAATGTTGTGAGCCAAAGATTGGTGGAGAAACTCCAGTTACCAGCAACCTTTCATCTGGATCAAGCATGGATCAAATTCAGTACATGGCAATGTGTGAAAGAAGTATTATGTGGTATTGCTCCCATGGACTCTTGTCATCTTCATTTGGGATGGGCATGGCTTTGTTTTAAAACACTTCATCTTGATGAACGTTCCCTTTATTTGAGGCATGAGGGACATCAAAAGAAGTAGAAATTTATGACACCGAGACAAGTCAATAAGGATCAACGTAGGCTGAAGGAGAAAACAGAAAAAGAAAGAATAGAAAAAGAAGTATTATAAACTGCAGAAGGAAGAGAAAATAGAGAAAAAGAAATGGAACTAGAGAAAGTTTATTCGTCAATGTTTTTTCTTCTACAGTTTGCGATGTCATTTTACAGGAACAAAAGGATAAGCATGTGAATGAAACACACCAACTTCCATGTTTAAAAAGGAAGCTTGTTCATAGTGCTTTATTATGCATTTTGTCCGTCGATAAGAAGCAAATTCGTCACACACAATGCATGGAATTATTTATTGTTACATATAAAGGTGGGGTACTGTTGCCAAGAAATGTTATCGACGGATTGCAACCATTGGAAAGTAACAAATATCAAGTTGAATTTGATCCTGGAAGAAGAGAATTAGTTTCAACTTGTGAAAAAATAAAAGTCCTTCACAAGATCATAATAAACTTACATTAAAATTAGTGTCTTAAGATTCGGGACAAATCTTCTCGAAGAAGGAGAGTATGATGTGAATTGCATATGGGTCACATGGAGGATGACTAATGCGCCGTGATAATGCAGTTTCTTTTATTTAAATAAGGGCCCAATGCTTTGTAAAATTGGCTGACCAAATTGTGTTTGTGCTTAACCAATTAATGGGCTTTAGTTTTGCTTTATCTTCAAGTTGAAATAAGGGTCCATATGCCAACTTAAGAACCAACCTTTGGAAGATCAAGAGGACCTTTGCTCAAAGTTTGTGGATGACTTTTGGTAGCCTTAAATTCAGTTACAATCAACCATTAAGTAGCGAATCGTTATTAGCTTGAGTGGATCATTAATTAATAGGTTTAAGCGGGATGATGTTGAAATTTATGTGTCTTTCGAAATTCTGATGGTTAAAGCTCCTATATAAGTTGAACCATTTTCAGCAATGAAGGCAAGATGAGTTTTATTCTGAAAATAAACGAGCTTTATCTCATCTGTCTTAATGAGAGTGATTCTCCTAAGTTCTTGAGTGATTCAAGAATCCATGAGTTTAATCAAAGGTCCTTTATCCCTTTGTGTGTTTCAACTCTTAGGCTTATCTTCCATTCTTGGAAGTCTGATGTCTACCAATCTCCGTTCCATCTTCTTTTATGTTTCCATTTTCTCGTTTTAAGTAATTTCTCAAATTTCTTACTTGTTAGCATTCCGACAATAATAGATCAGTTGAACGAATCGAACCTTGTGGATTCCAATCATTTGGTATTAAGAGCCTGGCTATCTAGATTTGGAATAAGAAAGGAAGTTTATTATAGAAAGTGTTTAACCGAAGGCCATCCATGTTTAGCTGCATTCGATTACGGAAGCGCAAAGAATGTTGTGAGCCAAAGATTGGTGGAGAAACTCCAGTTACCAGCAACCTTTCATCTGGATCAAGCATGGATCAAATTCAGTACATGGCAATGTGTGAAAGAAGTATTATGTGGTATTGCTCCCATTGACTCTTGTCATCTTCATTTGGGATGGGCATGGCTTCGTTTTAAAACACTTCATCTTGATGAACGTTCCCTTTATTTGAGGCATGAGGGACATCAAAAGAAGTAGAAATTTATGACACCGAGACAAGTCAATAAGGATCAACGTAGGCTGAAGGAGAAAACAGAAAAAGAAAGAATAGAAAAAGAAGTATTATAAAATGCAGAAGGAAGAGAAAATAGAGAAAAAGGAATGGAACTAGAGAAAGTTTATTCGTCAATGTTTTTTCTTCTACAGTTTGCGATGTCATTTTACAGGAACAAAAGGATAAGCATGTGAATGAAACACACCAACTTCCATGTTTAAAAAGGAAGCTTGTTCATAGTGCTTTATTATGCATTTTGTCCGTCGATAAGAAGCAAATTCGTCACACACAATGCATGGAATTATTTATTGTTACATATAAAGGTGGGGTACTGTTGCCAAGAAATGTTATCGACGGATTGCAACCATTGGAAAGTAACAAATATCAAGTTGAATTTGATCCTAGAAGAAGACAATTAGTTTCAACTTGTGAAAAAATAAAAGTCCTTCACAAGATCATAATAAACTTACATCAAAACAAGTGTCTTAAGATTCGGGACAAATCTTCCCGAAGAAGGAGGGTATGATGAGAATTGCATATGGGTCAAATGGAGGATGACTATTGTGCCGTATTGATGCAGTTTCTTTTATTTAAATAAGGGCCCAATGCTTTGTAAAATTGGCTGACCAAATTGTGTTTGTGCTTAACCAATTAATGAGCTTTAGTTTTGCTTTATCTTCAAGTTGAAATAAGAGTCTATATGCCAACTTAAGAACCAACCTTTGGAAGATCAAGAGGAGCTTTGCTCAAAGTAGGTGGATGACTTTTGGTAGCCTTAAATTTAGTTACAATCAACCATTAAGTAGCGAATCGTTATTAGCTTGAGTGGATCATTAATTAATAGCTTTAAGCGGGATGATATTGAAATTTATGTGTCTTTTGTAATTCTGATGGTTAAAGCTCCTATATAAGTTGAACCATTTTCATCAATGAAGGCAAGCTGAGTTTTATTCAAAAAATAAACGATTTTTATCTCATCTATCTTAGTGAGAGTGATTTTCCTAAGTTCTTAAGTGATTCAAGAATCCATGAGTTTAATCAAAGGTCCTTTATCCCTTTGTGTGTTTCAACTCTTAGGCTTATCTTCCATTCTTTGAAGTGTGATGTCTATCAATTTCTGTTCTATCTTCTTTTATGTTTCCATTTTCCCGTTTTAAATAATTTGTCAAATTTCTTTCTTGTTAGCATTCCAACAATGTTAGATCAGTCAAACAAATCGAACCCTGTGGATTCACATCATTTGGTATTCAGAGCCTGCCTATCTAGATTTGGAATAGGAAAGGAAGTTTATTATACAAAGTGTTTAATCGCAGGCCATCCATGTTTAGTTGCATTCGATTACGGAAGCGAAAACAATGTTGTGAGCCAAAGATTGGTGGAGAAACTCCAGTTACCAGCAACGTTTCATCTGCATCAAGCATGGATCAAATTCAGTACATGGCAATGTGCGAAAGAAGTATTATGTGATATTGCTCCCATGGACTCTTGTCATCTTCATTTGGGATGGGCATGGCTTCGTTTTAAAACACTCGATCTTGATGAACGTTCCCTTTATTTGAGGCATGAGGGACATCAAAAGAAGTAGACATTTATGACACCGAGACAAGTCAGTAAGGATCAACGTAGGCTGAAGGAGAAAACAGAAAAAGAAAGAATAGAAAAAGAAGTAATATAAACTGCAGAAGGAAGGGAAAATAAAGAAAAAGAAATGGAACTAGAGAAAGTTTATTCGTCAATGCTTTTTCTTCTAGAGTTTGTGATGTCATTTTACCGGAAGAAAAGGATAAGCATGTGAATGAAGCACACCAACTTTCATGTTTAAAAAGGAAGGTTGTTCATAGTGCTTTATTATGCATTTGGTCCGTCGATAAGAAGCGAATTCGTCAAACACAATGCATGGAATTATTTATTGTTACAAATCAAGGTGGGGTACTGTTGCCAAGAAATGTTATCGACGGATTGCAACCATTGGAAAGTAACAAATTTCAAGTTGAATTTGATCCTGGAAGAAGAGAATAAGTTTCAACTTGTGAAAAACTAAAAGTCCTTCACCAGATCATAATAAACTTACATCAAAACAAGTGTCTTAAGATTCGGGACAAATATTCTCGAAGAAGGAGGGTATGATGTGAATTGCACATGGGTCAAATGGAGGATGACTAATGCGTCGTGTTGATGCAGTTTCTTTTATTTAAATAAGGGCCCAATGCGTTGTAAACTTGGCTGACCAAATTGTGTTTGTGCTTAACCAATTAATGGGCTTTAGTTTTGCTTTATCTTCAAGTTGAAATAAGGGTCCATATGCCAACTTAAGAACCAACCTTCGGAAGATCAAGAGGACCTTTGCTCAAAGTTTGTGGATGACTTTTGGTAGCCTTAAATTCAGTTACAATCAACCATTAAGTAGCAGATCGTTATTAGCTTGAGTGGATCATTAATTAATAGCTTTAAGCGGGAGGATATTGAAATTTATGTGTCTTTTGTAATTCTGATGGTTAAAGCTCCTATATAAGTTGAACCGTTTTCATCAATGAAGGCAAGCTGAGTTTTATTAAGAAAATAAACGATTTTTATCTCATCTATCTTAGTGAGAGTGATTTTCCTAAGTTCTTGAGTGATTCAAGAATCCATGAGTTTAATCAAAGGTCCTTTATCCCTTTGTGTGTTTCAACTCTTAGGCTTATCTTCCATTCTTTGAAGTGTGATGTCTATCAATTTCTGTTCTATCTTCTTTTATGTTTCCATTTTCCCGTTTTAAATAATTTGTCAAATTTCTTTCTTGTTAGCATTCCAACAATGTTAGATCAGTCAAACAAATCGAACCCTGTGGATTCACATCATTTGGTATTCAGAGCCTGCCTATCTAGATTTGGAATAGGAAAGGAAGTTTATTATACAAAGTGTTTAATCGCAGGCCATCCATGTTTAGTTGCATTCGATTATGGAAGCGAAAACAATGTTGTGAGCCAAAGATTGGTGGAGAAACTCCAGTTACCAGCAACGTTTCATCTGCATCAAGCATGGATCAAATTCAGTACATGGCAATGTGCGAAAGAAGTATTATGTGATATTGCTCCCATGGACTCTTGTCATCTTCATTTGGGATGGGCATGGCTTCGTTTTAAAACACTCGATCTTGATGAACGTTCCCTTTATTTGAGGCATGAGGGACATCAAAAGAAGTAGACATTTATGACACCGAGACAAGTCAGTAAGGATCAACGTAGGCTGAAGGAGAAAACAGAAAAAGAAAGAATAGAAAAAGAAGTAATATAAACTGCAGAAGGAAGGGAAAATAAAGAAAAAGAAATGGAACTAGAGAAAGTTTATTCGTCAATGCTTTTTCTTCTAGAGTTTGTGATGTCATTTTACCGGAAGAAAAGGATAAGCATGTGAATGAAGCACACCAACTTTCATGTTTAAAAAGGAAGCTTGTTCATAGTGCTTTATTATGCATTTGGTCCGTCGATAAGAAGCGAATTCGTCAAACACAATGCATGGAATTATTTATTGTTACAAATCAAGGTGGGGTACTGTTGCCAAGAAATGTTATCGACGGATTGCAACCATTGGAAAGTAACAAATATCAAGTTGAATTTGATCCTGGAAGAAGAGAATAAGTTTCAACTTGTGAAAAACTAAAAGTCCTTCACCAGATCATAATAAACTTACATCAAAACAAGTGTCTTAAGATTCGGGACAAATCTTCTCGAAGAAGGAGGGTATGATGTGAATTGCACATGGGTCAAATGGAGGATGACTAATGCGCCGTGTTGATGCAGTTTCTTTTATTTAAATAAGGGCCCAATGCTTTGTAACCTTGGCTGACCAAATTGTGTTTGTGCTTAACCAAATAATGGGCTTTAGTTTTGCTTTATCTTCAAGTTGAAATAAGGGTCCATATGCCAACTTAAGAACCAGCCTTTGGAAGATCAAGAGGACCTTTGCTCAAAGTAGGTGGATGACTTTTGGTAGCCTTAAATTCAGTTACAATCAACCATTAAGTAGGGGATCGTTATTAGCTTGAGTGGATCATTAATTAATAGCTTTAAGCGGGATGATATTGAAATTTATGTGTCTTTTGTAATTCTGATGGTTAAAGCTCCTATATAAGTTGAACCGTTTTCATCAATGAAGGCAAGCTGAGTTTTGTTAAGAAAATAAACGATTTTTATCTCATCTATCTTAGTGAGAGTGATTCTCCTAAGTTCTTGAGTGATTCAAGAATCCATGACTTTAATCAAAGGTCCTTTATCCCTTTGTGTGTTTCAACTCTTAGGCTTATCTTCCATTCTTTGAAGTGTGATGTCTATCAATTTCTGTTCCATCTTCTTTTATGTTTCCATTTTCCCGTTTTAAATAATTTGTCAAATTTCTTGCTTGTTAGCATTCCAACAATGATAGATCAGTCAAATGAATCGAAGCCTGTGGATTCACATCATTTGGTATTCAGAGCCTGGCTATCTAGATTTGGAATAGGAAAGGAAGTTTATTATACAAAGTGTTTAGACGAAGGCCATCCATGTTTAGTTGCATTCGATTACGGAAGCGAAAACAATGTTGTGAGCCAAAGATTGGTGGAGAAACTCCAGTTACCAGCAACGTTTCATCTGGATCAAGCATGGATCAAATTCAGTACATGGCAATGTGTGAAAGAAGTATTATGTGATATTGCTCCCATGGACTCTTGTGATCTTCATTTGGGATGGGCATGGCTTCGTTTTAAAACACTCGATCTTGATGAACGTTCCCTTTATTTGAGGCATGAGGGACATCAAAAGAAGTAGACATTTATGACACCGAGACAAGTCAGTAAGGATCAACGTAGGCTGAAGGAGAAAACAGAATAAGAAAAAATAGAAAAAGAAGTAATATAAACTGCAGAAGGAAGGGAAAATAAAGAAAAAGAAATGGAACTAGAGAAAGTTTATTCGTCAATGCTTTTTCTTCTACAGTTTGTGATGTCATTTTACCGGAAGAAAAGGATAAGCATGTGAATGAAGCACACCAACTTTCATGTTTAAAAAGGAAGCTTGTTCATAGTGCTTTATTATGCATTTGGTCCGTCGATAAGAAGCAAATTCGTCAAACACAATGCATGGAATTATTTATTGTTACAAATCAAGGTGGGGTACTGTTGCCAAGAAATGTTATCGACGGATTGCAACCATTGGAAAGTAACAAATATCAAGTTGAATTTGATCCTGGAAGAAGAGAATAAGTTTCAACTTGTGAAAAACTAAAAGTCCTTCACCAGATCATAATAAACTTACATCAAAACAAGTGTCTTAAGATTCGGGACAAATCTTCTCGAAGAAGGAGGGAATGATGTGAATTGCATATGGGTCAAATGGAGGATGAATAATGCGCCGTGTTGATGCAGTTTCTTTTATTTAAATAAGGGCCCAATGCTTTGTAAAATTGGCTGACGAAATTGTGTTTGTGCTTAACCAATTAATGGGCTTTAGTTTTGCTTTATCTTCAAGTTGAAATAAGGGTCCATATGCCAACTTAAGAACCAACCTTTGGAAGATCAAGAGGACCTTTGCTCAAAGTTTGTGGATGACTTTTGGTAGCCTTAAATTCAATTACAATCAACCATTAAGTAGCGGATCGTTATTAGCTTGAGTGGATCATTAATTAATAGCTTTAAGCGGGATGATATTGAAATTTATGTGTCTTTCGAAATTCTGATGGTTAAAGCTCCTATATAAGTTGAACCATTTTCATCAATGAAGGCAAGATGAGTTTTATTCTGAAAATAAACGAGCTTTATCTCATCTATCTTAATGAGAGTGATTCTCCTAAGTTCTTGAGTGATTCAAGAATCCATGAGTTTAATCAAAGGTCCTTTATCCCTTTGTGTGTTTCAACTCTTAGGCTTATCTTCCAATCTTGGAAGTCTGATGTCTACCAATCTCCGTTCCATCTTCTTTTATGTTTCCATTTTCTCGTTTTAAATAATTTCTCAAATTTCTTACTTGTTAGCATTCCGACAATAATAGATCAGTTGAACGAATCGAACCCTGTGGATTCCAATCATTTGGTATTAAGAGCCTGGCTATCTAGATTTGGAATAGGAAAGAAAGTTTATTATACAAAGTGTTTAATCGAAGGCCATCCATGTTTAGTTGCATTCGATTACGGAAGCGAAAACAATGTTGTGAGCCAAAGATTGGTGGAGAAACTCCAGTTACCAGCAACCTTTCATCTGGATCAAGCATGGATCAAATTCAGTACATGGCAATGTGTGAAAGAAGTATTATGTGGTATTGCTCCCATGGACTCTTGTCATCTTCATTTGGGATGGGCATGGCTTCGTTTTAAAACACTTCATCTTGATGAACGTTCCCTTTATTTGAGGCATGAGGGACATCAAAAGAAGTAGAAATTTATGACACCGAGACAAGTCAGTAAGGATCAACGTAGGCTGAAGGAGAAAACAGAAAAAGAAAGAATAGAAAAAGAAGTATTATAAAATGCAGAAGGAAGAGAAAATAGAGAAAAAGGAATGGAACAAGAGAAAGTTTATTCGTCAATGTTTTTTCTTCTACAGTTTGCGATGTCATTTTACAGGAACAAAAGGATAAGCATGTGAATGAAACACACCAACTTCCATGTTTAAAAAGGAAGCTTGTTCATAGTGCTTTATTATGCATTTTGTCTGTCGATAAGAAGCAAATTCGTCACACACAATGCATGGAATTATTTATTGTTACATATAAAGGTGGGGTACTGTTGCCAAGAAATGTTATCGACGGATTGCAACCATTGGAAAGTAACAAATATCAAGTTGAATTTGATCCTAGAAGAAGACAATTAGTTTCAACTTGTGAAAAAATAAAAGTCCTTCAAGAGATCATAATAAACTTACATCAAAACAAGTGTCTTAAGATTCGGGACAAATCTTCCCGAAGAAGGAGGGTATGATGAGAATTGCATATGGGTCAAATGGAGGATGACTATTGTGCCGTATTGATGCAGTTTCTTTTATTTAAATAAGGGCCCAATGCTTTGTAAAATTGGCTGACCAAATTGTGTTTGTGCTTAACCAATTAATGAGCTTTAGTTTTGCTTTATCTTCAAGTTGAAATAAGAGTCTATATGCCAACTTAAGAACCAACCTTTGGAAGATCAAGAGGAGCTTTGCTCAAAGTAGGTGGATGACTTTTGGTAGCCTTAAATTTAGTTACAATCAACCATTAAGTAGCGAATCGTTATTAGCTTGAGTGGATCATTAATTAATAGCTTTAAGCGGGATGATATTGAAATTTATGTGTCTTTTGTAATTCTGATGGTTAAAGCTCCTATATAAGTTGAACAATTTTCATCAATGAAGGCAAGCTGAGTTTTATTCAAAAAATAAACGATTTTTATCTCATCTATCTTAGTGAGAGTGATTCTCCTAAGTTCTTAAGTGATTCAAGAATCCATGAGTTTAATCAAAGGTCCTTTATCCCTTTGTGTGTTTCAACTATTAGGCTTATCTTCCATGCTTGGACGTGTGATGTCTATCAATTTCCGTTTCATCTTCTTTTATGGTTCCATTTTCTCGTTTTAAGTAATTTCTCAAATTTCTTGTTTGTTAGCATTCCAACAATGATAGATCAGTCAAACGAATCGAACCTTGTGGATTCACATCATTTGGTATTCAGAGCATGGCTATCTAGATTTGGAATAAGAAAGGCAGTTTATTATAGAAAGTGTTTAACCGAAGGCCATCCATGTTTAGCTGCATTCGATTACGGAAGCGCAAAGAATGTTGTGAGCCAAAGATTGGTGGAGAAACTCCAGTTACCAGCAACCTTTCATCTGGATCAAGCATGGATCAAATTCAGTACATGGCAATGTGTGAAAGAAGTATTATGTGGTATTGCTCCCATGGACTCTTGTCATCTTCATTTGGGATGGGCATGGCTTCGTTTTAAAACACTTCATCTTGATGAACGTTCCCTTTATTTGAGGCATGAGGGACATCAAAAGAAGTAGAAATTTATGACACCGAGACAAGTCAGTAAGGATCAACGTAGGCTGAAGGAGAAAACAGAAAAAGAAAGAATAGAAAAAGAAGTATTATAAAATGCAGAAGGAAGAGAAAATAGAGAAAAAGGAATGGAACAAGAGAAAGTTTATTCGTCAATGTTTTTTCTTCTACAGTTTGCGATGTCATTTTACAGGAACAAAAGGATAAGCATGTGAATGAAACACACCAACTTCCATGTTTAAAAAGGAAGCTTGTTCATAGTGCTTTATTATGCATTTTGTCTGTCGATAAGAAGCAAATTCGTCACACACAATGCATGGAATTATTTATTGTTACATATAAAGGTGGGGTACTGTTGCCAAGAAATGTTATCGACGGATTGCAACCATTGGAAAGTAACAAATATCAAGTTGAATTTGATCCTAGAAGAAGACAATTAGTTTCAACTTGTGAAAAAATAAAAGTCCTTCAAGAGATCATAATAAACTTACATCAAAACAAGTGTCTTAAGATTCGGGACAAATCTTCCCGAAGAAGGAGGGTATGATGAGAATTGCATATGGGTCAAATGGAGGATGACTATTGTGCCGTATTGATGCAGTTTCTTTTATTTAAATAAGGGCCCAATGCTTTGTAAAATTGGCTGACCAAATTGTGTTTGTGCTTAACCAATTAATGAGCTTTAGTTTTGCTTTATCTTCAAGTTGAAATAAGAGTCTATATGCCAACTTAAGAACCAACCTTTGGAAGATCAAGAGGAGCTTTGCTCAAAGTAGGTGGATGACTTTTGGTAGCCTTAAATTTAGTTACAATCAACCATTAAGTAGCGAATCGTTATTAGCTTGAGTGGATCATTAATTAATAGCTTTAAGCGGGATGATATTGAAATTTATGTGTCTTTTGTAATTCTGATGGTTAAAGCTCCTATATAAGTTGAACAATTTTCATCAATGAAGGCAAGCTGAGTTTTATTCAAAAAATAAACGATTTTTATCTCATCTATCTTAGTGAGAGTGATTCTCCTAAGTTCTTAAGTGATTCAAGAATCCATGAGTTTAATCAAAGGTCCTTTATCCCTTTGTGTGTTTCAACTATTAGGCTTATCTTCCATGCTTGGACGTGTGATGTCTATCAATTTCCGTTTCATCTTCTTTTATGGTTCCATTTTCTCGTTTTAAGTAATTTCTCAAATTTCTTGTTTGTTAGCATTCCAACAATGATAGATCAGTCAAACGAATCGAACCTTGTGGATTCACATCATTTGGTATTCAGAGCATGGCTATCTAGATTTGGAATAAGAAAGGCAGTTTATTATAGAAAGTGTTTAACCGAAGGCCATCCATGTTTAGCTGCATTCGATTACGGAAGCGCAAAGAATGTTGTGAGCCAAAGATTGGTGGAGAAACTCCAGTTACCAGCAACCTTTCATCTGGATCAAGCATGGATCAAATTCAGTACATGGCAATGTGTGAAAGAAGTATTATGTGGTATTGCTCCCATGGACTCTTGTCATCTTCATTTGGGATGGGCATGGCTTCGTTTTAAAACACTTCATCTTGATGAACGTTCCCTTTATTTGAGGCATGAGGGACATCAAAAGAAGTAGAAATTTATGACACCGAGACAAGTCAGTAAGGATCAACGTAGGCTGAAGGAGAAAACAGAAAAAGAAAGAATAGAAAAAGAAGTATTATAAAATGCAGAAGGAAGAGAAAATAGAGAAAAAGGAATGGAACAAGAGAAAGTTTATTCGTCAATGTTTTTTCTTCTACAGTTTGCGATGTCATTTTACAGGAACAAAAGGATAAGCATGTGAATGAAACACACCAACTTCCATGTTTAAAAAGGAAGCTTGTTCATAGTGCTTTATTATGCATTTGGTCCGTCGATAAGAAGCAAATTCGTCAAACACAATGCATGGAATTATTTATTGTTACATATCAAGGTGGGCTACTGTTGCCAAGAAATGTTATCGACGGATTGCAACCATTGGAAAGTAACAAATATCAAGTTGAATTTGATCCTGGAAGAAGAGAATAAGTTTCAACTTGTGAAAAACTAAAAGTCCCTCACAAGATCATAATAAACTTACATCAAAACTAGTGTCTTAAGATTCGGGACAAATCTTCTCGAAGAAGGAGGGTATGATGTGAATTGCATATGGGTCAAATGGAGGATGAATAATGCGCCGTGTTGATGCAGTTTCTTTTATTTAAATAAGGGCCCAATGCTTTGTAAAATTGGCTGACGAAATTGTGTTTGTGCTTAACCAATTAATGGGCTTTAGTTTTGCTTTATCTTCAAGTTGAAATAAGGTTCCATATGCCAACTTAAGAACCAGCCTTTGGAAGATCAAGAGGACCTTTGCTCAAAGTTTGTGGATGACTTTTGGTAGCCTAAAATTCTGTTACAATCAACCATTAAGTAGCGGATTCTTATTAGCTTGAGTGGATAATTAATTAATAGCTTAAAGCGGGATGATATTGAAATTTATGTGTCTTTTGTAATTCTGATGGTTAAACCTCCTATATAAGTTGAACCATTTTCATCAATGAAGGCAAGATGAGTTTTATTCAGAAAAAAAACAAGTTTTATCTCATCTATCTTAGTGAGAGTGATTCTCCTAAGTTCTTGATTGATTCAAGAATCCATGAGTTTAATCAAAGGTCCTTTATCCCTTTGTGTGTTTCAACTATTAGGCTTATCTTCCATGCTTGGAAGTGTGATGTCTATCAATTTCTGTTTCATCTTCTTTTATGTTTCCATTTTCTCGTTTTAAATAATTTCTCAAATTTCTTGCTTGTTAGCATTCCAACAATGATAGATCAGTCAAACGAATCGAACCTTGTGGATTCACATCATTTGGTATTCAGAGCATGGCTATCTAGATTTGGAATAAGAAAGGAAGTTTATTATAGAAAGTGTTTAACCGAAGGCCATCCATGTTTAGCTGCATTCGATTACGGAAGCGCAAAGAATGTTGTGAGCCAAAGATTGGTGGAGAAACTCCAGTTACCAGCAACCTTTCATCTGGATCAAGCATGGATCAAATTCAGTACATGGCAATGTGTGAAAGAAATATTATGTTATATTGCTCCCATGGACTCTAGTCATCTTCATTTGGGATGGGCATGGCTTCGTATTAAAACACTCCGTCTTGATGAACGCTCCCTTTATTTGAGGCATGAAGGACATCAAAAGAAGTAGAAATTTATGACACCAAGACAAGTCAGTAAGGATCAACGTAGGCTGAAGGAGAAAACAGAAAAAGAAAGAATAGAAAAAGAAGAAAATAAAGAAAAAGAAATGGAACTAGAGAAAGTTTATTCGTCAATGTTTTTTCTTCTACAGTTTGTGATGTCATTTTAGGGGAACAAAATGATAAGCATGTGAATGAAACACACCAACTTCCATGTTTAAAAAGGAAGCTTGTTCATAGTGCTTTATTATGCATTTGGTCCGTCGATAAGAAGCAAATTCGTCAAACACAATGCATGGAATTATTTATTGTTACATATCAAGGTGGGCTACTGTTGCCAAGAAATGTTATCGACGGATTGCAACCATTGGAAAGTAACAAATATCAAGTTGAATTTGATCCTGGAAGAAGAGAATAAGTTTCAACTTGTGAAAAACTAAAAGTCCCTCACAAGATCATAATAAACTTACATTAAAACTAGTGTCTTAAGATTCGGGACAAATCTTCTCGAAGAAGGAGGGTATGATGTGAATTGCATATGGGTCAAATGGAGGATGACTAATGTGCCGTGTTGATGCAGTTTCTTTTATTTAAATAAGGGCTCAATGCTTTGTAAAATTGGTTGACAAAATTGTGTTTGTGCTTAATCAATTAATGGGCTTTAGTTTTGCTTTATCTTCAAGTTGAAATAAGGGTCCATATGCCAACTTAAGAACCAACCTTTGGAAGATCAAGAGGACCTTTGCTCAAAGTTTGTGGATGACTTTTTGTAGCCCTAAATTCAGTTACAATCAACCATTAAGTGGCGGATCGTTATTAGCTTGACTGGATCATTAATTAATAGCTTTAAGCGGGATGATATTGAAATTTATGTGTCTTTTGTAATTCTGATGGTTAAACCTCCTATATAAGTTGAACCATTTTCATCAATGAAGGCAAGATGAGTTTTATTCAGAAAAAAAACAAGTTTTATCTCATCTATCTTAGTGAGAGTGATTCTCCTAAGTTCTTGAGTGATTGAAGAATCCATGAGTTTAATCAAAGGTCCTTTATCCCTTTGTGTGTTTCAACTATTAGGCTTATCTTCCATTCTTGGAAGTGTGATGTCTATCAATTTCTGTGTCATCTTCTTTTATGTTTCCATTTTCTCGTTTTAAATAATTTCTCAAATTTCTTGCTTGTTAGCATTCCAACAATGATAGATCAGTAAAACAAATGGAACCCTGTGGATTCACATCATTTGGTATTCAGAGCCTGGCAATCTAGATTTGGAATAGGAAAGGAAGTTTATTCTACAAAGTGTTTAGCCGAAGGCCATCCATGTTTAGCTGCATTCGATTATAGAAGCCAAAATAATGTTGTGAGCCAAAGATTGGTGGAGAAACTCCAGTTACCAGCAACCTTTCATCTGGATGAAGCATGGATCAAATTTAGTACATGGGAATGTGTGAAAGAAGTATTATGTTATATTGCTCCCATCGACTCTTGTCATCCTCATTTGGGATGGGCATGGCTTCGTTTTAAAACACTCTGTCTTGATGAACGTTCCCCTTATTTGAGGCATGAGGGACATCAAAAGAAGTAGAAATTTATGACACCAAGATAAGTCAGTAAGGATCAACGTAGGCTGAAGGGGAAAACAGAAAAAGAAAGAATACAAAAAGAAGTAATATAAACTACAGAAGGAAGGGAAAATAAAGAAAAGAGAAATGGAACTAGAGAAAGTTTATTCGTCAATGTTTTTTCTTCTACAGTTTGTGATGTCATTTTACAGGAACAAAAGGATAAGCTTGTGAATGAAACACACCAACTTCCATGTTTAAAAAGGAAGCTTGTTCATAATGCTTTATTATGCATTTGGTCCGTCGATAAGAAGCAAATTCGTCAAACACAATGCATTGAATTATTTATTGTTTCATATCAAGGAGGGGTACTGTTGCCAAGAAATGTTATCGACGGATTCCAACCATTGGAAAGTAACAAATATCAAGTTGAATTTGATCCTGGAAGAAGGATATAAGTTTCAACTTGTGAAAAACTAAAAGTCCCTCACAAGATCATAATAAACTTACATCAAAACTAGTGTCTTAAGATTCGGGACAAATCTTCTCGAAGAAGGAAGGTATGATGTGAATTGCATATGGGTCAAATGGAGGATGGCTAATGCGTCGTGTTGATGCAGTTTCTTTTATTTAAATAAGGGTCCAATGCTTTGTAAAATTGGCTGACGAAATTGTGTTTGTGCTTAACTAATTAATGGGCTTTAGTTTTGCTTTATCTTCAAGTTGAAATAAGGGTCCATATGCCAACCTTTGGAAGATCAAGAGGACCTTTGCTCAAAGTTTGTGGATGACTTTTGGTAGCCCTAAATTCAGTTACAATCAACCATTAAGTAGCGGATCGTTATTAGCTTGAGTGGATCATTAATTAATAGCTTTAAGCGGGATGATATTGAAATTTATGTGTCTTTTGTAATTCTGATGGTTAAACCTCCTATACAAGTTGAACCATTTTCATCAATGAAGGCAAGATGAATTTTATTCAGAAAAGAAACGAGTTTTATCTCATCTATCTTAGTGAGAGTGATTCTCCTAAGTTCTTGAGTGATTCAAGAATCCATGAGTTTAATCAAAGGTCCTTTATCCCTTTGTGTGTTTCAACTCTTAGGCTTATCTTCCATTCTTGGAAGTGTGATGTCTATCAATTTCCGTTTCATCTTCTTTTATGTTTCCATTTTCTCGTTTTAAATAATTTCTCAAATTTCTTGCTTGTTAGCATTCCAACAATGATAGATCAGTCAAACGAATCGAACCCTGTGGATTCACATCATTTGGTATTCAGAGCCTGGCTATCTAGATTTGGAATAGGAAAGGAAGTGTATTATACAAAGTGTTTAATCGACGGCCATCCATGTTTAGCTGCATTCGATTACAGAAGCGAAAACAATGTTGTGAGCCAAAGATTGGTGGAGAAACTCCAGTTACCAGCAACCTTTCGTCTGGATCACGCATGGATCAAATTCAGTACATGGCAATGTGTGAAAGAAGTATTATGTGATATTGCTCCCATGGACTCTTGTCACATTCATTTGGGATGGGCATGGCTTCGTTTTAAAACACTCTGTCTTGATTAACGTTCCCTTTATTTGAGGCATGAGGGACATCAAAAGAAGTAGAAATTTATGACACCAAGACAAGTCAGTAAGGATCAACGTAGGCTGAAGGAGAAAACAGAAAAAGAAAGAATAGAAAAAGAAGTAATATAAACTGCAGAAGGAAGGGAAAATAAAGAAAAAGAAATGGAACTAGAGAAAGTTTATTCGTCAATGTTTTTTCTTCTACAATTTGTGATGTCATTTTACAGGAACAACAGGATAAGCATGTGAATGAAACACACCAACTTCCATGTTTAAAAAGGAAGCTTGTTCATAGTGCTTTATTATGCATTTGGTCCGTCGATAAGAAGTAAATTCGTCAAACATAATGCATGGAATTATTTCTTGTTGCATATCAAGGTGGGGTACTGTTGCCAAGAAATGTTATCGACGGATTGCAACCATCGGAAAGTAACAAATATCATGTTGAATTTGATCCTGGAAGAAGAGAATAAGTTTCAACTTGTGAAAAACTAAAAGTCCTTCACAAGATCATAATAAACTTACATCAAAACTAGTGTCTTAAGATTCGGGACAAATCTTCTCGAAGAAGGAGGGTATGATGTGAATTGCATATGGGTCAAATGGAGGATGACTAATGCGCCGTGTTGATGCAGTTTCTTTTATTTAAATAAGGGCCCAATGCTTTGTAAAATTGGCTGACAAAATTGTGTTTGTGCTTAACCAATTAATGGGCTTTAGTTTTGCTTTATCTTCAAGTTGAAATAAGGGTCCATATTCCAACTTAAGAACCAACCTTTGGAAGATCAAGAGGACCTTTGCTCAAAGTTTGTGGATGACTTTTGGTAGCCTTAAATTCAGTTCCAATCAACCATTAAGTAGCGGATCGTTATTAGCTTGAGTGGATCATTAATTAATAGCTTTAAGCGGGATGATATTGAAATTTATGTGTCTTTTGTAATTCTGATGGTTAAAGCTCCTATATAAGTTGAACCATTTTCATCAATGAATGCAAGATGAGTTTTATTCAGAAAATAAACGAGTTTTATCTCATCTATCTTAGTGAGAGTGATTCTCCTAAGTTCTTGAGTGATTCAAGAAGCCATGAGTTTAATCAAAGGTCTTTTATCCCTTTGTGTGTTTCAACTATGAGGCTTATCTTCCATTCTTGGAAGTGTGATGTCTATCAATTTCCGTTTCATCTTCTTTTATGTTTCCATTTTCTCGTTTTAAATAATTTCTCAAATTTCTTGCTTGTTAGTATTCCAACAATGATAGATCAGTCAAACGAATCGAACCCTGTGGATTCACATCATTTGGTATTCAGAGCCTGGCTATCTAGATTTGGAATAGGAAAGGAAGTGTATTATACAAAGTGTTTAATCGAAGGCCATCCATGTTTAGCTGCATTCGATTACAGAAGCGAAAACAATGTTGTGAGCCAAAGATTGGTGGAGAAACTCCAGTTACCAGCACCCTTTCATCTGGATCAAATTCAGTACATGGCAATGTGTGAAAGAAGTATTATGTGATATTGCTCCCATGGACTCTTGTCATCTTCATCTGGGATGGGCATGGCTTCGTTTTAAAACACTACATCTTGATGAACGTTCCCTATATTTGAGGCATGAGGGACATCAAAAGAAGTAGAAATTTATGACACCAAGACAAGTCAGTAAGGATCAACGTAGGCTGAATGAGAAAACAGAAAAAGAATGAATAGAAAAAGAAGTAATATAAACTGCAGAAGGAAGGGAAAATAAAGAAAAAGAAATGGAACTAGAGAAATTTTATTCGTCAATGTTTTTTCTTCTACAATTTGTGATGTCATTTTACAGGAACAACAGGATAAGCATGTGAATGAAACACACCAACTTCCATGTTTAAAAAGGAAGCTTGTTCATAGTGCTTTATTATGCATTTGGTCCGTCGATAAGAAGTAAATTCGTCAAACACAATGCATGGAATTATTTCTTGTTGCATATCAAGGAAGGGTACTGTTGCCAAGAAATGTTATCCACGGATTGCAACCATTGGAAAGTAACAAATATCATGTTGAGATTGATCCTGGAAGAAGAGAATTAGTTTCAACTTGTGAAAAACTAAAAGTCCTTCACAAGATCATAATAAACTTACATCAAAACTAGTGTCTTAAGATTCGGGACAAATCTTCTCGAAGAAGGAGGGTATGATGTGAATTGCAATGGGTCAAATGGAGGATGACAAATGCGCCGTGTTGATGCAGTTTCTTTTATTTAAAAAAGGGCCCAATGCTTTGTAAAATTGGCTGACCAAATTGTGTTTGTGCTTAACCAATTAATGGGCTTTAGTTTTGCTTTATCTTCAAGTTGAAATAAGGGTCCATATGCCAACTTAAGAACCAACCTTTGGAAGATCAAGAGGACCTTTGCTCAAAGTTTGTGGATGACTTTTGGTAGCCTTAAATTCAGTTACAATCAACCATTAAGTAGCGGATCGTTATTAGCTTGAGTGGATCATTAATTAATAGCTTTAAGCGGGATAATATTGAAATTTATGTGTCTTTTGTAATTCTGATGGTTAAACCTCCTATACAAGTTGAACCATTTTCATCAATGAAGGCAAGATGAATTTTATTCAGAAAAGAAACGAGTTTTATCTCATCTATCTTAGTGAGAGTGATTCTCCTAAGTTCTTGAGTGATTCAAGAATCCATGAGTTTAATCAAAGGTCCTTTATCCCTTTGTGTGTTTCAACTCTTAGGCTTATCTTCCATTCTTGGAAGTGTGATGTCTATCAATTTCCGTTTCATCTTCTTTTATGTTTCCATTTTCTCGTTTTAAATAATTTCTCAAATTTCTTGCTTGTTAGCATTCCAACAATGATAGATCAGTCAAACGAATCGAACCCTGTGGATTCACATCATTTGGTATTCAGAGCCTGGCTATCTAGATTTGGAATAGGAAAGGAAGTGTATTATACAAAGTGTTTAATCGACGGCCATCCATGTTTAGCTGCATTCGATTACAGAAGCGAAAACAATGTTGTGAGCCAAAGATTGGTGGAGAAACTCCAGTTACCAGCAACCTTTCGTCTGGATCACGCATGGATCAAATTCAGTACATGGCAATGTGTGAAAGAAGTATTATGTGATATTGCTCCCATGGACTCTTGTCACATTCATTTGGGATGGGCATGGCTTCGTTTTAAAACACTCTGTCTTGATTAACGTTCCCTTTATTTGAGGCATGAGGGACATCAAAAGAAGTAGAAATTTATGACACCAAGACAAGTCAGTAAGGATCAACGTAGGCTGAAGGAGAAAACAGAAAAAGAAAGAATAGAAAAAGAAGTAATATAAACTGCAGAAGGAAGGGAAAATAAAGAAAAAGAAATGGAACTAGAGAAAGTTTATTCGTCAATGTTTTTTCTTCTACAATTTGTGATGTCATTTTACAGGAACAACAGGATAAGCATGTGAATGAAACACACCAACTTCCATGTTTAAAAAGGAAGCTTGTTCATAGTGCTTTATTATGCATTTGGTCCGTCGATAAGAAGTAAATTCGTCAAACATAATGCATGGAATTATTTCTTGTTGCATATCAAGGTGGGGTACTGTTGCCAAGAAATGTTATCGACGGATTGCAACCATCGGAAAGTAACAAATATCATGTTGAATTTGATCCTGGAAGAAGAGAATAAGTTTCAACTTGTGAAAAACTAAAAGTCCTTCACAAGATCATAATAAACTTACATCAAAACTAGTGTCTTAAGATTCGGGACAAATCTTCTCGAAGAAGGAGGGTATGATGTGAATTGCATATGGGTCAAATGGAGGATGACTAATGCGCCGTGTTGATGCAGTTTCTTTTATTTAAATAAGGGCCCAATGCTTTGTAAAATTGGCTGACAAAATTGTGTTTGTGCTTAACCAATTAATGGGCTTTAGTTTTGCTTTATCTTCAAGTTGAAATAAGGGTCCATATTCCAACTTAAGAACCAACCTTTGGAAGATCAAGAGGACCTTTGCTCAAAGTTTGTGGATGACTTTTGGTAGCCTTAAATTCAGTTCCAATCAACCATTAAGTAGCGGATCGTTATTAGCTTGAGTGGATCATTAATTAATAGCTTTAAGCGGGATGATATTGAAATTTATGTGTCTTTTGTAATTCTGATGGTTAAAGCTCCTATATAAGTTGAACCATTTTCATCAATGAATGCAAGATGAGTTTTATTCAGAAAATAAACGAGTTTTATCTCATCTATCTTAGTGAGAGTGATTCTCCTAAGTTCTTGAGTGATTCAAGAAGCCATGAGTTTAATCAAAGGTCTTTTATCCCTTTGTGTGTTTCAACTATGAGGCTTATCTTCCATTCTTGGAAGTGTGATGTCTATCAATTTCCGTTTCATCTTCTTTTATGTTTCCATTTTCTCGTTTTAAATAATTTCTCAAATTTCTTGCTTGTTAGTATTCCAACAATGATAGATCAGTCAAACGAATCGAACCCTGTGGATTCACATCATTTGGTATTCAGAGCCTGGCTATCTAGATTTGGAATAGGAAAGGAAGTGTATTATACAAAGTGTTTAATCGAAGGCCATCCATGTTTAGCTGCATTCGATTACAGAAGCGAAAACAATGTTGTGAGCCAAAGATTGGTGGAGAAACTCCAGTTACCAGCACCCTTTCATCTGGATCAAATTCAGTACATGGCAATGTGTGAAAGAAGTATTATGTGATATTGCTCCCATGGACTCTTGTCATCTTCATCTGGGATGGGCATGGCTTCGTTTTAAAACACTACATCTTGATGAACGTTCCCTATATTTGAGGCATGAGGGACATCAAAAGAAGTAGAAATTTATGACACCAAGACAAGTCAGTAAGGATCAACGTAGGCTGAATGAGAAAACAGAAAAAGAATGAATAGAAAAAGAAGTAATATAAACTGCAGAAGGAAGGGAAAATAAAGAAAAAGAAATGGAACTAGAGAAATTTTATTCGTCAATGTTTTTTCTTCTACAATTTGTGATGTCATTTTACAGGAACAACAGGATAAGCATGTGAATGAAACACACCAACTTCCATGTTTAAAAAGGAAGCTTGTTCATAGTGCTTTATTATGCATTTGGTCCGTCGATAAGAAGTAAATTCGTCAAACACAATGCATGGAATTATTTCTTGTTGCATATCAAGGAAGGGTACTGTTGCCAAGAAATGTTATCCACGGATTGCAACCATTGGAAAGTAACAAATATCATGTTGAGATTGATCCTGGAAGAAGAGAATTAGTTTCAACTTGTGAAAAACTAAAAGTCCTTCACAAGATCATAATAAACTTACATCAAAACTAGTGTCTTAAGATTCGGGACAAATCTTCTCGAAGAAGGAGGGTATGATGTGAATTGCAATGGGTCAAATGGAGGATGACAAATGCGCCGTGTTGATGCAGTTTCTTTTATTTAAAAAAGGGCCCAATGCTTTGTAAAATTGGCTGACCAAATTGTGTTTGTGCTTAACCAATTAATGGGCTTTAGTTTTGCTTTATCTTCAAGTTGAAATAAGGGTCCATATGCCAACTTAAGAACCAACCTTTGGAAGATCAAGAGGACCCTTGCTCAAAGTTTGTGGATGACTTTTGGTAGCCTTAAATTCAGTTACAATCAACCATTAAGTAGCGGATCGTTATTAGCTTGAGTGGATCATTAATTAATACCTTTAAGCGGGATAATATTGAAATTTATGTGTCTTTTGTAATTCTGATGGTTAAAGCTCCTATATAATTTCAACCATTTTCATCAATGAAGGCAAGTTGAGGTTTATTCAGAAAATAAACGAGTTTTATCTCATCTATCTTAGTGAGAGTGATTCTCCTAAGTTCTTGAGTGATTCAAGAATCCACGAGTTTAACCAAAGGTCCTTTATCCCTTTGTGTGTTTCAACTCTTAGGCTTATCTTCCATTCTTGGAAGTGTGATGTCTATCAATTTCCGTTCCATCTTCTTTTATGTTTCCATTTTCTCGTTTTAAATAATTTCTCAAATTTCTTGCTTGTTAGCATTCCAACAATGATAGATCAGTCAAACGAACCGAACCCTGTGGATTCACATCATTTGGTATTTAGGGCCTGGCTATCTAGATTTGGAATAACAAAGGAAGTGTATTATACAAAGTGTTTAATCGAAGGCCATCCATGTTTAGCTGCATTCGATTACGGAAGCGAAAACAATGTTGCGAGCCAAAGATTGGTGGAGAAACTCCAGTTACCAGCAACCTTTCGTCTGGATCACGCATGGATCAAATTCAGTACATGGCAATGTGTGAAAGAAGTATTATGTGATATTACTCCCATGGACTCTTGTCACATTCATTTGGGATGGGCATGGCTTCGTTTTAAAACACTCTGTCTTAATTAACGTTCCCTTTATTTGAGGCATGAGGGACATCAAAAGAAGTAGAAATTTATGACACCAAGACAAGTCAGTAAGGATCAACGTAGGCTGAAGGAGAAAACAGAAAAAGAAAGAATAGAAAAAGAAGTAATATAAACTGCAGAAGGAAGGGAAAATAAAGAAAAAGAAATGGAACTAGAGAAAGTTTATTCGTCAATGTTTTTTCTTCTACAATTTGTGATGTCATTTTACAGGAACAACAGGATAAGCATGTGAATGAAACACACCAACTTCCATGTTTAAAAAGGAAGCTTGTTCATAGTGCTTTATTATGCATTTGGTCCGTCGATAAGAAGTAAATTCGTCAAACATAATGCATGGAATTATTTCTTGTTGCATATCAAGGTGGGGTACTGTTGCCAAGAAATGTTATCGACGGATTGCAACCATCGGAAAGTAACAAATATCATGTTGAATTTGATCCTGGAAGAAGAGAATAAGTTTCAACTTGTGAAAAACTAAAAGTCCTTCACAAGATCATAATAAACTTACATCAAAACTAGTGTCTTAAGATTCGGGACAAATCTTCTCGAAGAAGGAGGGTATGATGTGAATTGCATATGGGTCAAATGGAGGATGACTAATGCGCCGTGTTGATGCAGTTTCTTTTATTTAAATAAGGGCCCAATGCTTTGTAAAATTGGCTGACAAAATTGTGTTTGTGCTTAACCAATTAATGGGCTTTAGTTTTGCTTTATCTTCAAGTTGAAATAAGGGTCCATATTCCAACTTAAGAACCAACCTTTGGAAGATCAAGAGGACCTTTGCTCAAAGTTTGTGGATGACTTTTGGTAGCCTTAAATTCAGTTCCAATCAACCATTAAGTAGCGGATCGTTATTAGCTTGAGTGGATCATTAATTAATAGCTTTAAGCGGGATGATATTGAAATTTATGTGTCTTTTGTAATTCTGATGGTTAAAGCTCCTATATAAGTTGAACCATTTTCATCAATGAATGCAAGATGAGTTTTATTCAGAAAATAAACGAGTTTTATCTCATCTATCTTAGTGAGAGTGATTCTCCTAAGTTCTTGAGTGATTCAAGAAGCCATGAGTTTAATCAAAGGTCTTTTATCCCTTTGTGTGTTTCAACTATGAGGCTTATCTTCCATTCTTGGAAGTGTGATGTCTATCAATTTCCGTTTCATCTTCTTTTATGTTTCCATTTTCTCGTTTTAAATAATTTCTCAAATTTCTTGCTTGTTAGCATTCCAACAATGATAGATCAGTCAAACGAATCTGTCCCAACCACACCCAAGTAGACGGCCATCAGAGAGCACGATGGCCGCCTACCACACAGTCGCCCTCGCACAGAACCAGGCAGCCATTAGAGAGCGCGATGGTCGCCCACCATGCAGAGCCGCTTACCACACAGGAACCCCTCCGTATGGACAGCACGGCCCCCACCTAGCTCCACACCCCTTGTTAAACCACGTGGCCGGCAAGCCGAAGCCCGACAGCCGATTTCCACACGGAAGGCACCCTCCCAAAAGAAAGCCCCCCTTTTTATGCATCTCATGGCCGAGCACCGGACGCCGCCAACACTTGAAGGACATGAAGGACCCCTTGGTAAATTCTCCCCTTTTACACTAGATCCAAGAAGGGCTAAAAAAGGAGTATTGGGCCAGAAAGCCCATCCCAGGTAGGACCCACAGGTAAAAAGGTATAAATAGCACACTATCCCATGCATTCATTACGCATTAATGATTCTCTGAAACCCTGACATCACCAGTGCTGACTTAGGCATCGGAGTGTCTTTTGCAGGTCCCCTGCGCCGCCCTCAAGCCCCCCTTTGACGAAAGAAGACCGGCCCCCAGAAGACGTACAAGACCCTTGGTTGATTTGTGGATTACAAAACTCGGTCCTTTAAGAACAATTGGCGCCCACCGTGGGGCCGAAGAGTATTTCACAAATCCAAGGTAAACCCCGGAAGCGAGATGGTGTCCACGCGAAGCAGAACAGCAGAAGTCCCCCCTTGGTGCCGACTGTGGAGGTTGGCGACCCCGGCCCCGCCTCGGAGGTGTCACGCATCCTGGAAGCTCAAGTCAGGATGCAGGAGTTCGCGGAGTATAAAAAGAGAAATGCGGAAGAGATGCAAGCACTAAGGGAAGAAAACTCCCGCCTTAGGCGGAAAATTGAGACAGACAAAGCGACCGGGGAGCCAAACCCCCCTCATTCGAGGATGGAGGCCCCCCCTCAATCGAAAAATGACCCCCCTCCCTATTCAAAACTTGAGGTCCACCCTACTGAGGACGAGAGTGAATACAGGCCCACCGCTCCAACCCTGGGCGGCAATTATAGCTCCTTCGCCTCCAGAAGAAACCGCCGCCACCCCTTCGTGGATGGGATAACGGAGACACCTCTACCCCATAAATGGAAGGCGCCAACAGTCACCTACGACGGAACCACGGACCCAGATGAATTTATATCCATCTATACCAATCAAATAAGCTTGTACTCCACTGATGATGCAGTGCTATGCAAATCATTCTCAGTAGCCCTCAGGGGATCGGCCCTAGAGTGGTTTATGAGCCTCCCCCCCTACACCATCGACTCCTTCGCTACACTCACCTCTACCTTCACCACGCAATTTGACACAAGCAAGCGGCATGATCTAACCACAATCGCCCTCCTCAACCTCAGACAAGAAGAAGGAGAACCCCTACGAGTTTTTATCGACAGATTCGGGGCCATTGCCATGAAGATCAAGGACCTCACCCCTAACCTCATCTTGATGTACATGATGACCTCCCTCAGGCCGGGACCTTTCGCCGACGAGCTGGCGATGCGCCCCCCCCTGAGTATGCAGGAACTTCGTAAGAGAGCGGCCATGTTTATAAGGGTTGAAGACATGAGGCGTTACCAGAACAATGCCCAACCCGCCCCGGTGCGGACAGAGACCAAAAGGACCAACAAAGAGCCTATTCCACGGGACCATAACCGACCCTTAGAACGCAGACCAGCAAAGTTCTCGAACTATGCCCCCCTCAACGCACCCCGGTCCCGCATACTCGATGAAGTCCTACAAGCAGAGCTCCTCCCCCCACCCAAGAAGTATCAAAACCCGCCCAACGCAGATTTGAGCAAGTATTGTCACTACCACCGCAACAATGGCCACACCACCGACGAATGCGACACCCTGCGAGACAAAATCGAAGAACTCATCCGAGCTGGACATCTAAGGCACTATGTAAGAGAAGTTGGGGCGGGTCCACCCAGACCCCGTTACGACAGGAACGATAACAGGAGAACCGAGCGTCGCAATGACCAACGAGTCGAACGCCGAGAGCCCAGGAGAGAGCCAGCCAGAGCACAGAACGCGGAACAAAGGGAACCGCCACAGCCACAGCCGCGACGAGCGGATGACAGACCCCCCCTACGAGGAACGATCAATACGATATCAGGAGGATTCGCAGGAGGAGGAAGGTCCTCTTCATCGAGGAAGAGGCACCTACGGGCCGTCCAGCAAATACACGTAATATCCAGCCGAACACAAAGAAGAATGCCGCCCATCACTTTTTCAGACTCTGACTTTCAAGGTACCGACCCCAACCAAGACGACCCCATGGTCATAACTGTAGAAGTCGAGAGCTTCGCGGTAAAGAAGGTTCTCGTTGATCAGGGAAGCTCCGTGGACATCTTGTATTGGAAAACATTCAACAGAATGCAGATACCCCTCGCTGACCTGACCCCTCACAATGAGCCCATATACGGATTCTCAGGCGAAAGAGTCCCCACCAAAGGGTACATCGACCTTCACACAACGTTCGGAGAGGGAAGGCAGACCAAAACCATTCCCATTCGCTACTTGGTCGTCGACGCCCACACGTCCTATAACATCCTCCTTGGCCGTCCTTCCATCAACGCGCTTGGCGCCATAGTATCCACCCCACACCTTGTAATGAAGTTCCCATCCCCGGAAGGCAACATCATCACAGTACATGGCGACCAACGCGCAGCCAGAGAATGCTACATGGCAAGCCTAAGACTCCCAGTCCCACCCTTGACAACCCACAACATTGAACATTCCCAAGCCCACCCCACTCTGTACGGCGATGACCTGGACCCCAGACTAAACTCCAAAACACGCCTCGAACCGGTGGGCGAAACAAGGCAACTCCCACTCGAACAGCAAGGCCATTTCCTCCAGGTTGGAACTTCCCTTCCTGAAGGCGAGGTAGATCACATAGAGCAAATTCTCAGACAAAATGCCGACCTCTTCGCTTGGTCCGCAGCCGACCTCCCCGGCGTTCACCCTAGGATAGCCGCCCACCGGCTATCCGTCTTCCCTAACGCAAAACCCATCTCCCAGGAAAAAAGGAAGCTTGGAGAAAGTAGAAGACAAGCGGCTATGGCAGAGGCTGAAAAATTGAAACAAGCCGGTTTTGTCGGTGAGGCCCAGTACACAACCTGGCTCGCCAACGTGGTGCTAGTCAAGAAACCCAGTGGGAAGTGGCGTATGTGTGTAGATTACACAGACCTGAACAAGGCCTGCCCCCGGGACGCTTACCCATTACCTAGCATAGACAGACTCGTTGATGGGGCCGCAGGACACGCCCTACTGAGCTTCTTAGACGCTTACTCCGGCTACAACCAGATACCCATGGCCGATGAAGATAAAATCAAAACCGCGTTCATAACTGAGGAAGCCAACCTTTACTATAAAGTCATGCCCTTTGGTCTCAAAAACGCCGGCGCTACGTACCAACGCTTGATGGACAGAGTCTTCCAGCCACTCCTGGGCAAGACAGTAGAGGTATATGTCGACGATATCATCGTCAAGTCCCCCAACGCACAACAACACTCCTCAGACCTAGCGCAAGTCTTCAAAGCCCTGCGCACCTACAACATCAGGCTCAACCCTGAAAAATGCACATTCGGAGTAGACGGCGGAAAATTCCTGGGCTTCATGCTCACGCAGCGAGGAATCGAGGCCAACCCTGAAAAATGTCAAACCATCATCGACATGAGAAGCCCCACGAATGTCAAGGAGGTGCAGCGATTGGTGGGCAGACTAACCGCCATCTCGCGCTTCCTCCCCAAGTTGGCAGATAAGATCAAACCAATGATCCAACTCCTGAGAAAGTCGACAAAGTTTACCTGGGATGACACCTGCGAGCAGAATTTCAACACTCTGAAGCAACTCCTCACCACCCCCCCGGTCCTGACCAAACCCGATCTCTCCCTCCCCCTTGTTATGTACATAGCTGCGTCCGCAAACGCCATCAGCTCTGCACTCGTCCAGGAAAGGGACAACACCCAACACCCAATATACTTCACGAGCCGCATCCTCCAAGACCCCGAAACACGATATCAGGTGGTAGAGAAAGTAGCCCTCGCAATCATAACAGCGGCGCGTCGCCTACGACCATACTTCCAATCACACACAATCATCATCAGAACGGACCATCCCATACAAAAGATCCTGCAAAAACCTGATTTAGCCGGTCGGCTATCCTCCTGGGCCGTCGAACTGTCAGAATTTACAATCCGATACGAACCACACGGACCCATCCGAGCACAGTGCCTGGCAGACTTCGCCAATGACCTTCAAGAGCAAGCCCCTTGCGACACCCGGTGGACCATGCACGTAGACGGCTCCTCAAACCCGCTAGGGGCCGGCGCCGGCATCGTACTGGAAGGACCCGGCAACGTCCTCATAGAGCAATCTCTACGTTTTACCTTCAAAACATCCAACAATCAAGCTGAATACGAGGCCATCATTGCCGGCCTCAATTTGGCACAAGACGTTGGCGTACGCAAACTCCTATGCAAGACAGACTCAAAACTCACCGTAGGACACCTCAACGGTGAGTACCAAATCAAAGATCCCACCCTCGCACAATACTACCACATGGTAATCTCCCTGGCTGAGCACTTCGACACTTTCCAAATTCAACACGTCCCACGAAGCGAAAATACCCGGGCAGACATCCTCTCAAAGCTCGCTAGTACCAAAAAGAAAGGTCGTTACAAGTCACTCCTCCAACACACCATAACCGCACCCTCCATTGAGCAACAAAACCAGTGCTTAAACATTACTACCACCAACACTTGGATGGAGCCTTTCATCCGATACCTAGAAACAGGGGTCATCCCGCCAAATGAAGAAAAAGGGTGGGTGCGGAAAGCGGCACGATACACGCTAATTGGGGGCGAACTATTCAGAAGAGGCTTCAGCAAGCCCCTGCTCAAGTGCGTAACTAAGGAAAAGGCCGACTATGTCATCCAAGAAATACACCAAGGCATCTGCGGCTACCACTCAGGACCCAAAACCATGGCCGCCAGAATACTACGCGCCGGATATTACTGGCCTACAATGGAAGACGACTGCACCACATACGTCCAAAAATGCGTCCAATGCCAAAAGCACGGACCAGTTACACACATGCACCAGGAAGAACTACACCACGTCTCCTCACCCTGGCCATTCTCAAAATGGGGGATGGACATCATCGGCCCTTTCGCACCAGGGAAAGGCCAAGTCAAGTTCCTTCTTGTTGCGGTCGACTACTTCTCCAAGTGGATCGAAGCAGAGCCATTAGCCACCATCACAGCCAACCAAGTCCAGCGCTTCGTTTGGAAAAACATTATCTGCCGCTATGGAATCCCTCACACAATCATAACCGACAACGGCCGCCAGTTCATAGACAAGGACCTCGCTGACTTCTACCACAACCTGAACATTACCCACATAACGAGCTCCGTCGAACACCCTCAAACCAACGGCCAGGCTGAGGCCGCTAACAAGGTCATCCTCGGGCAATTAAAGAAACGCTTGGACGGAGCCAAAGGCAAATGGCCAGACGAACTACTCGAAGTGCTATGGGCATATAGATGCACTCCCCAGTCTTCGACCCACGAAGCACCGTATACTCTAGTCTACGGAACAGACGCTGTCATACCAGTGGAAATCGGGGAACCCTCAATCCGACAACAACACCACGACGCACAGATAAACGCCGACTGCATGGCCACACACCTCGACCTCCTTTACGAAACAAGGGAAAAGGCACGAATCAGGGACTTGGCGACCAAATTGAGGGCAGCAAGAAGGTACAACTCCAAGCTGAAACCACGTTCTTTGCACAAAGGAGACCTCGTATGGAGGATGGCTAGCAAAGCCCGCAAGCACGAAGGCAAGTTCTCATCCAACTGGGAAGGACCTTTCCGAGTACTTAAAGAGGTCGGCAAGGGAGCCTATCGCCTGGAAAAACTATCCGGAGAGCCGCTTCCCAACACTTGGAACATCTCTCACCTCAAATTCTATTTTAGCTGAACTACACTTGTAATCTGATGTACTCTTTCCTAACCCGGCATTTTTTCCCTAAGGAGGGTTTTGGCTGGGAAGGTTTTAACGAGGCATCACCCATCAATGAAATACAAGTTTGTGCATCTCTATTCACCACAGCTCCCAGCCACTACTCTAAGTGTCGCTGGTCGACTAATTAACTCCCGGCCACTGCTCTAAGTGCCGCTGGTCGAATAAATTAACTCCCAGCCACTGCTCTAAGTGCCGCTGGTCGAATAAATTAACTCCCAGCCACTGCTCTAAGTGCCGCTGGTCGAATAAATTAACTCCCAGCCACTGCTCTAAGTGCCGCTGGTCGAATAAATTAACTCCCAGCCACTGCTCTAAGTGCCGCTGGTCGAATAAATTAACTCCCAGCCACTGCTCTAAGTGCCGCTGGTCGAATAAATTAACTCCCAGCCACTACTCTAAGTGCCGCTGGTCGAATAAATAAACTCCCAGCCACTGCTATAAGTGTCGCGGGTCGAATAACTTAGCTCCTACCAACACTCTTAAGTGTTGCTGGTCAAATACGTAAACTCCTAGCCCCTACTCTAAAATACCGCTAGACAAACTTAACAATCACATGCCGCTACGCACGACAAGTTAAACATTCTGGTATACGGAAAATTAAAATTGACAGATTTAAAAACAAAGTATATGACAACACCACCATTTCCATAAATTTCCAAATATAATTACAATGATAACAAAGTTCAATACAGGCACATTCGCCCTCCAAACAAACCGGCAACACACCGACAAAACATTATAGTCCCCACACGGACATACAAAAAAGAACTAAACAAATTTCGGCGTCCTCGCCCCCAATATCTACACTAATGTTCCTCCTCAACTTCATCCACCTCGTCGCCCGCCGCGTCCTCCTCCACACCATCGGCTTCCTCATCAGCAACCACCTGCTCCACCCCCTCATCAACCATGGTGGCCGCTGGAGTCGTCACCAATGTATCTTCATTTGCAATAGTGACCGCCTCCTTCTCAGCCTTGAGCCGGCTAATCTCCGCAACGTCCAGCATACGACCATCGTACACATCCAGATTTACGTTAAAACGGCAGTCGGTCACAAACACCTCCCGATACAAGAACTCGGCTTGCCTCAAAGCCTTCTGGAAACCGTTCACATGTTCATTATACACCGCCTGCTGCAGACCAAAAACTTCACTAGCGGCTTCCTCAGCAGCAGCTTCCTTGGCGGCGTTCACCCCATCCAACTCCATTTGTTTAGCTTTCAATTTTTTCTCCAAACCCGCAACACTCCCCTTCAATTTCTTCACCTCAGCCTCCAGCCTCGTTTTCTCATCCGCCCAAGCCGCCTGCTCGCGATCCCTTTGCACCTTCAA
This sequence comes from Vigna unguiculata, assembly GCF_037176805.1. Lineage (NCBI taxonomy): Eukaryota > Viridiplantae > Streptophyta > Magnoliopsida > Fabales > Fabaceae > Vigna > Vigna unguiculata. The sequence goes on along the minus strand of NC_140800.1, from coordinate 23,232,572 downwards.
AGAAGCAACCTCCTCAACCAACTTTTTCTTATCACCCGCAGCCAGCTCACCCTGCAGCAAAGTCGCCACCCGCCGACTCAACACCATACCCCGCGCCAAGTACTCGCTCATGGCCCGCATAGTCAGCCCCGGGTCAGCAGCCTCCACGACGGCCACCTCCTCGTCACTCAGTTTGAGCTCCACACCCTTCCTCATTTGAATCTTCACCTTCTCAAAGCCGCCAAGATCAGGGTTACTCGACCCACTGGACCCAACACCCCCGGTCTTTGCAAGAGCCCTCAGCCTCTTACGATCCTTCCCAACCCCCTTCATCTTAGAAGGAGCCGGCCTCTTAGCGACAGGAGGTCGATAAGTATCCACAACCGGGCCAACAAGATTCGGAGCCTGCGACTGCCCCTCCCCCTTCGCGGCGTTCGCCATCTGGTCTCTGATCTTGGCAAATAAGTCCACTTCCCCACCAACCTTCTTCGCATGGTGCGCCATCACACCTGCACAAAGGAAAATTTTTCAGATTAGTCCAACACAAAACCAACAACAATAAATCAACATACCACATAAGTCACGGCCAGGATTGTCCGTCAAATAACAACAAACAACCCACTTCCCCGGCACCCTAACCGGCAACATCTCCAACATCTCCACCACCCTCCGGCTATCCGCATCCAAAGCCCCCTTCGACAATGCATCCCTACGCGCCGGCGCACTCGTCCAATAGAAAGGAAACCGGGGCCGCCCCTCATCATCGTAATATACCCGCCTTCCGGCAGGTAGCACCCGCACTCGAAAGAACCCATCCTTAAATCTCTTAAACGACTGCGTGAAACCATCCAACAAACTAATCTTCGACCTGCCAACCAATGATACCCAAGACAACGGGTCCCTCGGACGCGTGATGTAAAAGTACAGGAAAATCTCGGGAGTCGGCGTCAGATAAAGCGCCTTACAAATCAACCGGAAAGCTTGCAAACTCCCCCAGCTGTTAGGATGCAATTGCGTCGGCGCCACGTTTAACAGCCGAAGAACCCCCATCGTAAAATCATCCAACGGCAACCGAACATGAAGCTTTGTAAACATACATGCGTACATATAGAAAAAATCACCTTCCAACCCCTCGCGACCGTGACACACGGCCTCCACAGCACTCACCCTCTCAATAGCCACCATACTAGGGTCCGCCCCCCTTTCAAACAGATAGATGCTATTCATCCACGATCTAAGCAACCTAGACCAACGATACTTAGAAGAGCACGACCTCACCCCCTCAGCCACCCACTCGTACCCACCCCTTCTCGGCCAGAGCGATTCTGCATGCTCATTAGCCGGATCTTCACGCACCTCCCGTTCAACTTCGATGTGCAACGTCTCTGACGAACTCAAGAACTCTAACCTTAGCCCACCAAAGCTCGCACCCGAATCACCTTCATTCGAACCACTAGAAGACGTAGTCGACATACCTCAAAACTGCTCAAACAGAAGACGGCACGCGAACACCAACAAGCGGCAAAGCAGCAACACAACAACCACAACGAAACCAGAAGCTAAGAGCGATGAAAATGACCAACGAATCCACTCCTATTTAAAGAACTTAGCCAAAACCCTTCACCTACCACCAAACCCCCCAAAGGCCCAAGGCCCAGCCACCAAAAATCTCCTCGAAAAGCCAACTCTGACACCAGCAGGCTAACCAACAGTCACGTCTTTTCACCTCACCTAACTCCTGACCAAACGTCAGATCAAACAGTACCACCCCCTGGCACCTCTTCAGAGATACCGGCCCAATTATCACAACAACACGGCAATAGTCTATACGTCACTTCTTGCCTCTAGACTGGGAGGCTAGTACGGTACACGGCCAACGGCCACAAACCACAAATGAAATTTGCAAGTCTATACGTCACTTCTTGCCTCTAGACTGGGAGGCTAGTACGGTACACGGCCAACGGCCACAAACCACAAATGAAATTTGCAAGTCTATACGTCACTTCTTGCCTCTAGACTGGGAGGCTAGTACGGTACACGGCCAACGACCACAAACCACAAATGAAATTTGCAAGTCTATACGTCACTTCTTGCCTCTAGACTGGGAGGCTGATGTCCCAACCACACCCAAGTAGACGGCCATCAAAGAGCACGATGGTCGCCTACCACACAGTCGCCCTCGCACAGAACCAGGCAGCCATCAGAGAGCGCGATGGTCGCCCACCATGCAGAGCCGCTTACCACACAGGAACCCCTCCGTATGGACAACACGGCCCCCACCTAGCTCCACACCCCCTGTTAAACCACGTGGCCGGCAAGCCGAAGCCCGACAGCCGATTTCCACACGGAAGGCACCCTCCCAAAAGAAAGCCCCCCTTTTTATGCATCTCATGGCCGAGAACCGGACGCCGCCAACACCTGAAGGACATGAAGGACCCCTTGGTAAATTCTCCCCTTTTACACTAGATCCAAGAAGGGCTAAAAAAGGAGTATTGGGCCAGAAAGCCCATCCTAGGTAGGACCCACAGGTAAAAAGGTATAAATAGCACACTATCCCATGCATTCATTACGCATTAATGATTCTCTGAAACCCTGACATCACCAGTGCTGACTTAGGCATCGGAGTGTCTTTTGCAGGTCCCCTGCGCCGCCCTCAAGCCCCCCTTTGACGAAAGAAGACCGGCCCCCAGAAGACGTACAAGACCCTTGGTTGATTTGTGGATTACAGAACTCGGTCCTTTAAGAACAGAATCGAACCCTGTGGATTCACATCATTTGGTATTCAGAGCCTGGCTATCTAGATTTGGAATAGGAAAGGAAGTGTATTATACAAAGTGTTTAATCGAAGGCCATCCATGTTTAGCTGCATTCGATTACAGAAGCGAAAACAATGTTGTGAGCCAAAGATTGGTGGAGAAACTCCAGTTACCAGCACCCTTTCATCTGGATCAAATTCAGTACATGGCAATGTGTGAAAGAAGTATTATGTGATATTGCTCCCATGGACTCTTGTCATCTTCATCTGGGATGGGCATGGCTTCGTTTTAAAACACTACATCTTGATGAACGTTCCCTTTATTTGAGGCATGAGGGACATCAAAAGAAGTAGAAATTTATGACACCAAGACAAGTCAGTAAGGATCAACGTAGGCTGAATGAGAAAACAGAAAAAGAATGAATAGAAAAAGAAGTAATATAAACTGCAGAAGGAAGGGAAAATAAAGAAAAAGAAATGGAACTAGAGAAATTTTATTCGTCAATGTTTTTTCTTCTACAATTTGTGATGTCATTTTACAGGAACAACAGGATAAGCATGTGAATGAAACACACCAACTTCCATGTTTAAAAAGGAAGCTTGTTCATAGTGCTTTATTATGCATTTGGTCCGTCGATAAGAAGTAAATTCGTCAAACACAATGCATGGAATTATTTCTTGTTGCATATCAAGGAAGGGTACTGTTGCCAAGAAATGTTATCCACGGATTGCAACCATTGGAAAGTAACAAATATCATGTTGAGATTGATCCTGGAAGAAGAGAATTAGTTTCAACTTGTGAAAAACTAAAAGTCCTTCACAAGATCATAATAAACTTACATCAAAACTAGTGTCTTAAGATTCGGGACAAATCTTCTCGAAGAAGGAGGGTATGATGTGAATTGCAATGGGTCAAATGGAGGATGACTAATGCGCCGTGTTGATGCAGTTTCTTTTATTTAAATAAGGGCCCAATGCTTTGTAAAATTGGCTGACCAAATTGTGTTTGTGCTTAACCAATTAATGGGCTTTAGTTTTGCTTTATCTTCAAGTTGAAATAAGGGTCCATATGCCAACTTAAGAACCAACCTTTGGAAGATCAAGAGGACCTTTGCTCAAAGTTTGTGGATGACTTTTGGTAGCCTTAAATTCAGTTACAATCAACCATTAAGTAGCGGATCGTTATTAGCTTGAGTGGATCATTAATTAATAGCTTTAAGCGGGATAATATTGAAATTTATGTGTCTTTTGTAATTCTGATGGTTAAAGCTCCTATATAATTTCAACCATTTTCATCAATGAAGGCAAGTTGAGTTTTATTCAGAAAATAAACGAGTTTTATCTCATCTATCTTAGTGAGAGTGATTCTCCTAAGTTCTTGAGTGATTCAAGAAGCCATGAGTTTAATCAAAGGTCTTTTATCCCTTTGTGTGTTTCAACTATGAGGCTTATCTTCCATTCTTGGAAGTGTGATGTCTATCAATTTCCGTTTCATCTTCTTTTATGTTTCCATTTTCTCGTTTTAAATAATTTCTCAAATTTCTTGCTTGTTAGCATTCCAACAATGATAGATCAGTCAAACGAATCGAACCCTGTGGATTCACATCATTTGGTATTTAGGGCCTGGCTATCTAGATTTGGAATAACAAAGGAAGTGTATTATACAAAGTGTTTAATCGAAGGCCATCCATGTTTAGCTGCATTCGATTACGGAAGCGAAAACAATGTTGCGAGCCAAAGATTGGTGGAGAAACTCCAGTTACCAGCAACCTTTCGTCTGGATCAAATTCAGTACATGGCAATGTGTGAAAGAAGTATTATGTGATATTGCTCCCATGGACTCTTGTCATCTTCATCTGGGATGGGCATGGCTTCGTTTTAAAACACTACATCTTGATGAACGTTCCCTTTATTTGAGGCATGAGGGACATCAAAAGAAGTAGAAATTTATGACACCAAGACAAGTCAGTAAGGATCAACGTAGGCTGAATGAGAAAACAGAAAAAGAATGAATAGAAAAAGAAGTAATATAAACTGCAGAAGGAAGGGAAAATAAAGAAAAAGAAATGGAACTAGAGAAATTTTATTCGTCAATGTTTTTTCTTCTACAATTTGTGATGTCATTTTACAGGAACAACAGGATAAGCATGTGAATGAAACACACCAACTTCCATGTTTAAAAAGGAATCTTGTTCATAGTGCTTTATTATGCATTTGGTCCGTCGATAAGAAGTAAATTCGTCAAACACAATGCATGGAATTATTTCTTGTTGCATATCAAGGAAGGGTACTGTTGCCAAGAAATGTTATCCACGGATTGCAACCATTGGAAAGTAACAAATATCATGTTGAGATTGATCCTGGAAGAAGAGAATTAGTTTCAACTTGTGAAAAACTAAAAGTCCTTCACAAGATCATAATAAACTTACATCAAAACTAGTGTCTTAAGATTCGGGACAAATCTTCTCGAAGAAGAAGGGTATGATGTGAATTGCAATGGGTCAAATGGAGGATGACTAATGCGCCGTGTTGATGCAGTTTCTTTTATTTAAATAAGGGCCCAATGCTTTGTAAAATTGGCTGACCAAATTGTGTTTGTTCTTAACCAATTAATGGGCTTTAGTTTTGCTTTATCTTCAAGTTGAAATAAGGGTCCATATGCCAACTTAAGAACCAACCTTTGGAAGATCAAGAGGACCTTTGCTCAAAGTTTGTGGATGACTTTTGGTAGCCTTAAATTCAGTTACAATCAACCATTAAGTAGCGGATCGTTATTAGCTTGAGTGGATCATTAATTAATAGCTTTAAGCGGGATAATATTGAAATTTATGTGTCTTTTGTAATTCTGATGGTTAAAGCTCCTATACAATTTCAACCATTTTCATCAATGAAGGCAAGTTGAGTTTTATTCAGAAAATAAACGAGTTTTATCTCATCTATCTTAGTGAGAGTGATTCTCCTAAGTTCTTGAGTGATTCAAGAATCCACGAGTTTAATCAAAGGTCCTTTATCCCTTTGTGTGTTTCAACTCTTAGGCTTATCTTCCATTCTTGGAAGTGTGATGTTTATCAATTTCCGTTCCATCTTCTTTTATGTTTCCATTTTCTCGTTTTAAATAATTTCTCAAATTTCTTGCTTGTTAGCATTCCAACAATGATAGATCAGTCAAACGAATCGAACCTTGTGGATTCACATCATTTGGTATTTAGCGCCTGGCTATCTAGATTTGGAATAACAAAGGAAGTGTATTATACAAAGTGTTTAATCGAAGGCCATCCATGTTTAGCTGCATTCGATTACGGAAGCGAAAACAATGTTGCGAGCCAAAGATTGGTGGAGAAACTCCAGTTACCAGCAACCTTTCATCTGGATCAAGCATGAATCAAATTCAGTACATGGCAATGTGTGAAAGAAGTATTATGTGATATTACTCCCATGGACTCTTGTCACCTTCATTTGGGATGGGCATGGCTTCGTTTTAAAACACTCCGTCTTGATTAATGTTCCCTTTATTTGAGGCATGAGGGACATCAAAAGAAGTAGAAATTTATGACACCCAGACAAGTCAGTAAGGATCAACGTAGGCTGAAGGAGAAAACGGAAAAAGAAAGAATAGAAAAAGAAGTAATATAAACTGTAGAAGGAAGGGAAAATAAAGAAAAAGAAATGGAACTAGAGAAAGTTTATTCGTCAATGTTTTTTCTTCTACAATTTGTGATGTCATTTTACAGGAACAACAGGATAAGCATGTGAATGAAACACACCAACTTCCATGTTTAAAAAGGAAGCTTGTTCATAGTGCTTTATTATGCATTTGGTCCGTCGATATGAAGCAAATTCGTCAAACACAATGCATGGAATTATTTATTGTTACATATCAAGGTGGGGTACTGTTGCCAAGAAATGTTAGCGACGAATTGCAACCATTGGAAAGTAACAAATATCAAGTTGAATTTGATCTTGGAAGAAGAGAATAAGTTTCAACTTGTAAAAAACTAAAAGTCCTTCACAAGATCATAATAAACTTACATCAAAACTAGTGTCTTAAGATTCGGGACAAATCTTCTCGAAGAAGGAGGGTATGATGTGAGTTGCATATGGGTCAAATGGAGGATGACTATTGCGCCGTGTTGATGCAGTTTCTTTTATTTAAATAAGGGCCCAATGCTTTGTAAAATTGGCTGACCAAATTGTGTTTGTGCTTAACCAATTAATGGGCTTTAGTTTTACTTTATCTTCAAGTTGAAATAAGGGTCCATATGCCAACTTAAGAACCAACCTTTGGAAGATCAAGAGGACCTTTGGTCAAAGTTTGTGGATGACTTTTGGTAGCCTTAAATTCAGTTACAATCAACCATTAAGTAGCGGATCGTTATTAGCTCGAGTGGATCATTAATTAATAGCTTTAAGCGGGATGATATTGAAATTTATGTGTCTTTTGTAATTCTGATGGTTAAAGCTCCTATATAAGTTGAACCATTTTCATGAATGAAGGCAAGCTGAGTTTTATTCAGAAAATAAACGAGTTTTATCTCATCTATCTTAGTGAGAGTGATTCTCCTAAGTTCTTGAGTGATTCAAGAATCTATGAGTTTAATCAAAGGTCCTTTATCCCTTTGTGTGTTTCAACTCTTAGGCTTATCCTCCATTCTTGGAAGTGTGATGTCTATCAATTTCCGTTCCATCTTCTTTTATGTTTCCATTTTCTCGTTTTAAATAATTTCTCAAATTTCTTGCTTGTTAGCATTCCAACAATGATAGATCGGTCAAACGAATCGAACCCTGTGGATTCACATCATTTGGTATTCAGAGCCTGGCTATCTAGATTTGGAATAGGAAAGGAAGTTTATTATACAAAGTGTTTAACCGAAGGCCATCCATGTTTAGCTGCATTCGATTACGGAAGCGAAAACAATGTTGTGAGCCAAAGATTGGTGGAGAAACTCCAGTTACCAGCAACCTTTCATCTGGATCAAGCATGGATCAAATTCAGTACATGGCAATGTGTGAAAGAAGTATTATGTGATATTGGTCCCATGGACTCTTGTCATCTTCATTTGGGATGGGCATGGCTTCGTTTTAAAACACTCCATCTTGATGAACGTTCCCTTTATTTTTCGACATTAGGGACATCAAAAGAAGTAGAAATTTATGACACCAAGACAAGTCAGTAAGGATCAACGTAGGCTGAAGGAGAAAACGGAAAAAGAAAGAATAGAAAAAGAAGTAATATAAACTACAGAAGGAAAGGAAAATAAAGAAAAAGAAATGGAACTAGAGAAAGTTTATTCGTCAATGTTTTTTCTTCTACAGTTTGTGATGTCATTTTACAGGAACAAAAGGATAAGCATGTGAATGAAACACACCAACTTCCACGCTTAAAAAGGAAGCTTGTTCATAGTGCTTTATTATGCATTTGGTCCGTCGATATGAAGCAAATTCGTCAAACACAATGCATGGAATTATTTATTGTAACATATCAAGGTGGGGTACTGTTGCCAAGAAATGTTAGCGACGGATTGCAACCATTGGAAAGTAACAAATATCAAGTTGAATTTGATCTTGGAAGAAGAGAATAAGTTTCAACTTGTAAAAAACTAAAAGTCCTTCACAAGATCATAATAAACTTACATCAAAACTAGTGTCTTAAGATTCGGGACAAATCTTCTCGAAGAAGGAGGGTATGATGTGAGTTGCATATGGGTCAAATGGAGGATGACTATTGCGCCGTGTTGATGCAGTTTCTTTTATTTAAATAAGGGCCCAATGCTTTGTAAAATTGGCTGACCAAATTGTATTTGTGCTTAACCAATTAATGGGCTTTAGTTTTACTTTATCTTCAAGTTGAAATAAGGGTCCATATGCCAACTTAAGAACCAACCTTTGGAAGATCAAGAGGACCTTTGGTCAAAGTTTGTGGATGACTTTTGGTAGCCTTAAATTCAGTTACAATCAACCATTAAGTAGCGGATCGTTATTAGCTCGAGTGGATCATTAATTAATAGCTTTAAGCGGGATGATATTGAAATTTATGTGTCTTTTGTAATTCTGATGGTTAAAGCTCCTATATAAGTTGAACCATTTTCATGAATGAAGGCAAGCTGAGTTTTATTCAGAAAATAAACGAGTTTTATCTCATCTATCTTAGTGAGAGTGATTCTCCTAAGTTCTTGAGTGATTCAAGAATCTATGAGTTTAATCAAAGGTCCTTTATCCCTTTGTGTGTTTCAACTCTTAGGCTTATCCTCCATTCTTGGAAGTGTGATGTCTATCAATTTCCGTTCCATCTTCTTTTATGTTTCCATTTTCTCGTTTTAAATAATTTCTCAAATTTCTTGCTTGTTAGCATTCCAACAATGATAGATCGGTCAAACGAATCGAACCCTGTGGATTCACATCATTTGGTATTCAGAGCCTGGCTATCTAGATTTGGAATAGGAAAGGAAGTTTATTATACAAAGTGTTTAACCGAAGGCCATCCATGTTTAGCTGCATTCGATTACGAAAGCGAAAACAATGTTGTGAGCCAAAGATTGGTGAAGAAACTCCAGTTACCAGCAACCTTTCATCTGGATCAAGCATGGATCAAATTCAGTACATGGCAATGTGTGAAAGAAGTATTATGTGATATTGGTCCCATGGACTCTTGTCATCTTCATTTGGGATGGGCATGGCTTCGTTTTAAAACACTCCATCTTGATGAACGTTCCCTTTATTTTTCGACATTAGGGACATCAAAAGAAGTAGAAATTTATGACACCAAGACAAGTCAGTAAGGATCAACGTAGGCTGAAGGAGAAAACGGAAAAAGAAAGAATAGAAAAAGAAGTAATATAAACTACAGAAGGAAAGGAAAATAAAGAAAAAGAAATGGAACTAGAGAAAGTTTATTCGTCAATGTTTTTTCTTCTACAGTTTGTGATGTCATTTTACAGGAACAAAAGGATAAGCATGTGAATGAAACACACCAACTTCGATGTTTAAAAATGAAGCTTGTTCATAATGCTTTATTATGCATTTGGTCCGTCGATAAGAAGCAAATTCATCAAACACAATGCATGGAATTATTTATTGTTACATATCAAGGAGGGGTACTGTTGCCAAGAAATGTTATCGACGGATTGCAACCATTGGAAAGTAACAAATAACAACTTGAATTTGATCCTGGAAGAAGGATATAAGTTTCAACTTCTGAAAACCTAAAAGTCCCTCACAAGATCATAATAAACTTACATCAAAACTAGTGTCTTAAGATTCGGGACAAATCTTCTCGAAGAAGGAGGGTATGATGTGAATTGCATATGGGTCAAATGGAGGATTACTAATGCGTCGTGTTGATGCAGTTTCTTTTATTTAAATAAGGGCCCAATGCTTTGTAAAATTGGCTGACGAAATTGTGTTTGTGCTTAACCAATTAATGGGCTTTGGTTTTGCTTTATCTTCAAGTTCAAATAAGAGTCCATATGCCAACTTAAGAACCCACCTTTGGAAGATCAAGAGCACCTTTGGTCAAAGTTTGTGGATGACTTTTGGTAGCCTTAAATTCAGTTACAATCAACCATTAAGTAGCAGATCGTTATTAGCTCGAGTGGATCATTAATTAATAGCTTTAAGCGGGATGATATTGAAATTTATGTGTCTTTTGTAATTCTGATGGTTAAAGCTCCTATATAAGTTGAACCATTTTCATGAATGAAGGCAAGCTGAGTTTTATTCAGAAAATAAACGAGTTTTATCTCATCTATCTTAGTGAGAGTGATTCTCCTAAGTTCTTGAGTGATTCAAGAATCCATGAGTTTAATCAAAGGTCCTTTATCCCTTTGTGTGTTTCAACTCTTAGGCTTATCTTCCATTCTTGGAAGTGTGATGCCTATCAATTTCGGTTTCATCTTCTTTTATGTTTCCATTTTCTCGTTTTTAATAATTTCTCAAATTTCTTGCTTGTTTGCATTCCAACAATGATAGATCAGTCAAACGAATCAAACCCTATGGATTCACATCATTTGGTATTCAGAGCCTGGCTATCTAGATTTGGAATAGGAAAGGAAGTGTATTATACAAAGTGTTTAATCGAAGGCCATCCATGTTTAGCTGCATTCGATTACGGAAGCAAAAACAATGTTGTGAGCCAAAGATTGGTGGAGAAACTCCAGTTACCAGCAACCTTTCATCTAGATCAAGCATGGATCAAATTCAGTACATGGCAATGTGTGAAAGAAGTATTATGTGATATTGCTCCCATGGACTCTTGTCATCTTCATTTGGGATGGGCATGGCTTCGTTTTAAAACACTCCATCTTGATTAACGTTCCCTTTATTGGAGGCATGAGGGACATCAAAAGAAGTAGAAATTTATGACACCAAGACAAGTCAGTAAGGATCAAGGTAGGCTGAAGGAGAAAATAGAAAAAGAAAGAATAGAAAAAGAAGTAATATAAACTGCAGAAGGAAGGGAAAATAAAGAAAAAGAAATGGAACTAGAGAAAGTTTATTCGTCAATGTTTTTTCTTCTACAGTTTGTGATGTCATTTTACAGGAAAAAAGGATAAGCATGTGAATGAAACACACCAACTTCCATGTTTAAAAAGGAAGCTTGTTCATAGTGCTTTATAATGCATTTGGTCCATCGATAAGAAGCAAATTCGTCAAACACAATGCATGGAATTATTTATTGTAACATATCAAGGTGGGGTACTGTTGCCAAGAAATGTTATCGACGGATTGCAACCATTGGAAAGTAACAAATATCAAGTTGAATTTGATCCTGGAAGAAGAGAATAAGTTTCAACTTGTGAAAAACTAAAAGTCCTTCACAAGATCATAATAAACTTACATCAAAACTAGTGTCTTAAGATTCGGGACAAATCTTCTCGAAGAAGGAGGGTATGATGTGAATTGCATATGGGTCAAATGGAGGATGACTATTGCGCCGTGTTGATGCAGTTTTTGTTATTTAAATAAGGGCCCAACGCTTTGTAAAATTGGCTGACCAAATTGTGTTTGTGCTTAACCAATTAATGGGCTTTAGTTTTGCTTTATCTTCAAGTTGAAATAAGGGTCCATATGCCAACTTAAGAACCAACCTTTGGAAGATCAAGAGGACCTTTGGTCAAAGTTTGTGGATGACTTTTGGTAGCCTTAAATTCAGTTACAATCAACCATTAAGTAGCGGATCGTTATTAGCTCGAGTGGATCATTAATTAATAGCTTTAAGCGGGATGATATTGAAATTTATGTGTCTTTTGTAATTCTGATGGTTAAAGCTCCTATATAAGTTGAACCGTTTTCATGAATGAAGGCAAGCTGAGTTTTATTCAGAAAATAAACGAGTTTTATCTCATCTATCTTAGTGAGAGTGATTCTCCTAAGTTCTTGAGTGATTCAAGAATCCATGAGTTTAATCAAAGGTCCTTTATCCCTTTGTGTGTTTCAACTCTTAGGCTTATCTTCCATTCTTGGAAGTGTGATGTCTATCAATTTCCGTTCCATCTTCTTTTATGTTTCCATTTTCTCGCTTTAAATAATTTCTCAAATTTCTTGCTTGTTAGCATTCCAACAATGATAGATCGGTCAAACGAATCGAACCCTGTGGATTCACATCATTTGGTATTCAGAGCCTGGCTATCTAGATTTGGAATAGGAAAGGAAGTTTATTATACAAAGTGTTTAATCGAAGGCCATCCATGTTTAGCTGCATTCGATTACGGAAGCGAAAACAATGTTGTGAGCCAAAGATTGGTGGAGAAACTCCAGTTACCAGCAACCTTTCATCTGGATCAAGCATGGATCAAATTCAATACATGGCAATGTGTGAAAGAAGTATTATGTGATATTGCTCCCATGGACTCTTGTCATCTTCATTTGGGATGGGCATGGCTTCGTTTTAAAACACTCCATCTTGATTAACGTTCCCTTTATTTGAGGCATGAGGGACATCAAAAGAAGTAGAAATTTATGACACCAAGACAAGTCAGTAAGGATCAAGGTAGGCTGAAGGAGAAAATAGAAAAAGAAAGAATAGAAAAAAGAAGTAATATAAACTGCAGAAGGAAGGGAAAATAAAGAAAAAGAAATGGAACTAGAGAAAGTTTATTCGTCAATGTTTTTTCTTCTACAATTTGTGATGTCATTTTACAGGAACAAAAGGATAAGCATGTGAATGAAACACACCAACTTCCATGTTTAAAAAGGAAGCTTGTTCATAGTGCTTTATAATGCATTTGGTCCGTCGATAAGAAGCAAATTCGTCAAACCCAATGCATGGAATTATTTATTGTAACATATCAAGGTGGGGTACTGTTGACAAGAAATGTTATCGACGGATTGCAACCATTGGAAAGTAACAAATATCAAGTTGAATTTGATCCTGGAAGAAGAGAATAAGTTTCAACTTGTGAAAAACTAAAAGTCCTTCACAAGATCATAATAAACTTACATCAAAACTAGTGTCTTAAGATTCGGGACAAATCTTCTCGAAGAAGGAGGGTATGATGTGAATTGCATATGGGTCAAATGGAGGATGACTATTGCGCCGTGTTGATGCAGTTTCTGTTATTTAAATAAGGGCCCAACGCTTTGTAAAATTGGCTGACCAAATTGTGTTTGTGCTTAACCAATTAATGGGCTTTAGTTTTGCTTTATCTTCAAGTTGAAATAAGGGTCCATATGCCAACTTAAGAACCAACCTTTGGAAGATCAAGAGGACCTTTGGTCAAAGTTTGTGGATGACTTTTGGTAGCCTTAAATTCAGTTACAATCAACCACTAAGTAGCGGATCGTTATTAGCTCGAGTGGATCATTAATTAATAGCTTTAAGCGGGATGATATTGAAATTTATGTGTCTTTTGTAATTCTGATGGTTAAAGCTCCTATATAAGTTGAACCATTTTCATGAATGAAGGCAAGCTGAGTTTTATTCAGAAAATAAACGAGTTTTATCTCATCTATCTTAGTGAGAGTGATTCTCCTAAGTTCTTGAGTGATTCAAGAATCCATGAGTTTAATCAAAGGTCCTTTATCCCTTTGTGTGTTTCAACTCTTAGGCTTATCCTCCATTCTTGGAAGTGTGATGTCTATCAATTTCCGTTCCATCTTCTTTTATGTTTCCATTTTCTCGTTTTAAATAATTTCTCAAATTTCTTGCTTGTTAGCATTCCAACAATGGTAGATCGGTCAAACGAATCGAACCCTGTGGATTCACATCATTTGGTATTCAGAGCCTGGCTATCTGGATTTGGAATAGGAAAGGAAGTGTATTATACAAAGTGTTTAATCGAAGGCCATCCATGTTTAGCTGCATTCGATTACGGAAGCGAAAACAATGTTGTGAGCCAAAGATTGGTGGAGAAACTCCAGTTACCAGCAACCTTTCATCTGGATCAAGCATGGATCAAATTCAGTACATGGCAATGTGTGAAAGAAGTATTATGTGATATTGCTCCCATGGACTCTTGTCATCTTCATTTGGGATGGGCATGGCTTCGTTTTAAAACACTCCATCTTGATTAACGTTCCCTTTATTTGAGGCATGAGGGACATCAAAAGAAGTAGAAATTTATGACACCAAGACAAGTCAGTAAGGATCAAGGTAGGCTGAAGGAGAAAATAGAAAAAGAAAGAATAGAAAAAAGAAGTAATATAAACTGCAGAAGGAAGGGAAAATAAAGAAAAAGAAATGGAACTAGAGAAAGTTTATTCGTCAATGTTTTTTCTTCTACAATTTGTGATGTCATTTTACAGGAACAAAAGGATAAGCATGTGAATGAAACACACCAACTTCCATGTTTAAAAAGGAAGCTTGTTCATAGTGATTTATAATGCATTTGGTCCGTCGATAAGAAGCAAATTCGTCAAACCCAATGCATGGAATTATTTATTGTAACATATCAAGGTGGGGTACTGTTGACAAGAAATGTTATCGACGGATTGCAACCATTGGAAAGTAACAAATATCAAGTTGAATTTGATCCTGGAAGAAGAGAATAAGTTTCAACTTGTGAAAAACTAAAAGTCCTTCACAAGATCATAATAAACTTACATCAAAACTAGTGTCTTAAGATTCGGGACAAATCTTCTCGAAGAAGGAGGGTATGATGTGAATTGCATATGGGTCAAATGGAGGATGACTATTGCGCCGTGTTGATGCAGTTTCTGTTATTTAAATAAGGGCCCAACGCTTTGTAAAATTGGCTGACCAAATTGTGTTTGTGCTTAACCAATTAATGGGCTTTAGTTTTGCTTTATCTTCAAGTTGAAATAAGGGTCCATATGCCAACTTAAGAACCAACCTTTGGAAGATCAAGAGGACCTTTGGTCAAAGTTTGTGGATGACTTTTGGTAGCCTTAAATTCAGTTACAATCAACCACTAAGTAGCGGATCGTTATTAGCTCGAGTGGATCATTAATTAATAGCTTTAAGCGGGATGATATTGAAATTTATGTGTCTTTTGTAATTCTGATGGTTAAAGCTCCTATATAAGTTGAACCATTTTCATGAATGAAGGCAAGCTGAGTTTTATTCAGAAAATAAACGAGTTTTATCTCATCTATCTTAGTGAGAGTGATTCTCCTAAGTTCTTGAGTGATTCAAGAATCCATGAGTTTAATCAAAGGTCCTTTATCCCTTTGTGTGTTTCAACTCTTAGGCTTATCCTCCATTCTTGGAAGTGTGATGTCTATCAATTTCCGTTCCATCTTCTTTTATGTTTCCATTTTCTCGTTTTAAATAATTTCTCAAATTTCTTGCTTGTTAGCATTCCAACAATGGTAGATCGGTCAAACGAATCGAACCCTGTGGATTCACATCATTTGGTATTCAGAGCCTGGCTATCTGGATTTGGAATAGGAAAGGAAGTGTATTATACAAAGTGTTTAATCGAAGGCCATCCATGTTTAGCTGCATTCGATTACGGAAGCGAAAACAATGTTGTGAGCCAAAGATTGGTGGAGAAACTCCAGTTACCAGCAACCTTTCATCTGGATCAAGCATGGATCAAATTCAGTACATGGCAATGTGTGAAAGAAGTATTATGTGATATTGCTCCCATGGACTCTTGTCATCTTCATTTGGGATGGGCATGGCTTCGTTTTAAAACACTCCATCTTGATTAACGTTCCCTTTATTTGAGGCATGAGGGACATCAAAAGAAGTAGAAATTTATGACACCAAGACAAGTCAGTAAGGATCAAGGTAGGCTGAAGGAGAAAATAGAAAAAGAAAGAATAGAAAAAGAAGTAATATAAACTGCAGAAGGAAGGGAAAATAAAGAAAAAGAAATGGAACTAGAGAAAGTTTATTCGTCAATGTTTTTTCTTCTACAATTTGTGATGTCATTTTACAGGAACAAAAGGATAAGCATGTGAATGAAACACACCAACTTCCATGTTTAAAAAGGAAGCTTGTTCATAGTGATTTATAATGCATTTGGTCCGTCGATAAGAAGCAAATTCGTCAAACCCAATGCATGGAATTATTTATTGTAACATATCAAGGTGGGGTACTGTTGACAAGAAATGTTATCGACGGATTGCAACCATTGGAAAGTAACAAATATCAAGTTGAATTTGATCCTGGAAGAAGAGAATAAGTTTCAACTTGTGAAAAACTAAAAGTCCTTCACAAGATCATAATAAACTTACATCAAAACTAGTGTCTTAAGATTCGGGACAAATCTTCTCGAAGAAGGAGGGTATGATGTGAATTGCATATGGGTCAAATGGAGGATGACTATTGCGCCGTGTTGATGCAGTTTCTTTTATTTAAATAAGGGCCCAACGCTTTGTAAAATTGGCTGACCAAATTGTGTTTGTGCTTAACCAATTAATGGGCTTTAGTTTTGCTTTATCTTCAAGTTGAAATAAGGGTCCATATGCCAACTTAAGAACCAACCTTTGGAAGATCAAGAGGACCTTTGGTCAAAGTTTTTGGATGACTTTTGGTAGCCTTAAATTCAGTTACAATCAATCACTAAGTAGCGGATCGTTATTAGCTCGAGTGGATCATTAATTAATAGCTTTAAGCGGGATGATATTGAAATTTATGTGTCTTTTGTAATTCTGATGGTTAAAGCTCCTATATAAGTTGAACCATTTTCATGAATGAAGGCAAACTGAGTTTTATTCAGAAAATAAACGAGTTTTATCTCATCTATCTTAGTGAGAGTGATTCTCCTAAGTTCTTGAGTGATTCAAGAATCCATGAGTTTAATCAAAGGTCCTTTATCCCTTTGTGTGTTTCAACTCTTAGGCTTATCCTCCATTCTTGGAAGTGTGATGTCTATCAATTTCCGTTCCATCTTCTTTTATGTTTCCATTTTCTCATTTTAAATAATTTCTCAAATTTCTTGCTTGTTAGCATTCCAACAATGGTAGATCGGGCAAACGAATCGAACCCTGTGGATTCACATCATTTGGTATTCAGAGCTTGGCTATCTAGATTTGGAATAGGAAAGGAAGTGTATTATACAAAGTGTTTAATCGAAGGCCATCCATGTTTAGCTGCATTCGATTACGGAAGCGAAAACAATGTTGTGAGCCAAAGATTGGTGGAGAAACTCCAATTACCAGCAACCTTTCATCTGGATCAAGCATGGATCAAATTCAGTACATGGCAATGTGTGAAAGAAGTATTATGTGATATTGCTCCCATGGACTCTTGTCATCTTCATTTGGGATGGGCATGGCTTCGTTTTAAAACACTCCATCTTGATTAACGTTCCCTTTATTTGAGGCATGAGGGACATCAAAAGAAGTAGAAATTTATGACACCAAGACAAGTCAGTAAGGATCAAGGTAGGCTGAAGGAGAAAATAGAAAAAGAAAGAATAGAAAAAGAAGTAATATAAACTGCAGAAGGAAGGGAAAATAAAGAAAAAGAAATGGAACTAGAGAAAGTTTATTCGTCAATGTTTTTTCTTCTACAGTTTGTGATGTCATTTTACAGGAACAAAAGGATAAGCATGTGAATGAAACACACCAACTTCCATGTTTAAAAAGGAAGCTTGTTCATAGTGATTTATAATGCATTTGGTCCGTCGATAAGAAGCAAATTCGTCAAACCCAATGCATGGAATTATTTATTGTAACATATCAAGGTGGGGTACTGTTGACAAGAAATGTTATCGACGGATTGCAACCATTGGAAAGTAACAAATATCAAGTTGAATTTGATCCTGGAAGAAGAGAATAAGTTTCAACTTGTGAAAAACTAAAAGTCCTTCACAAGATCATAATAAACTTACATCAAAACTAGTGTCTTAAGATTCGGGACAAATCTTCTCGAAGAAGGAGGGTATGATGTGAATTGCATATGGGTCAAATGGAGGATGACTATTGCGCCGTGTTGATGCAGTTTCTTTTATTTAAATAAGGGCCCAACGCTTTGTAAAATTGGCTGACCAAATTGTGTTTGTGCTTAACCAATTAATGGGCTTTAGTTTTGCTTTATCTTCAAGTTGAAATAAGGGTCCATATGCCAACTTAAGAACCAACCTTTGGAAGATCAAGAGGACCTTTGGTCAAAGTTTTTGGATGACTTTTGGTAGCCTTAAATTCAGTTACAATCAATCACTAAGTAGCGGATCGTTATTAGCTCGAGTGGATCATTAATTAATAGCGTTAAGCGGGATGATATTGAAATTTATGTGTCTTTTGTAATTCTGATGGTTAAAGCTCCTATATAAGTTGAACCATTTTCATGAATGAAGGCAAACTGAGTTTTATTCAGAAAATAAACGAGTTTTATCTCATCTATCTTAGTGAGAGTGATTCTCCTAAGTTCTTGAGTGATTCAAGAATCCATGAGTTTAATCAAAGGTCCTTTATCCCTTTGTGTGTTTCAACTCTTAGGCTTATCCTCCATTCTTGGAAGTGTGATGTCTATCAATTTCCGTTCCATCTTCTTTTATGTTTCCATTTTCTCATTTTAAATAATTTCTCAAATTTCTTGCTTGTTAGCATTCCAACAATGGTAGATCGGGCAAACGAATCGAACCCTGTGGATTCACATCATTTGGTATTCAGAGCCTGGCTATCTAGATTTGGAATAGGAAAGGAAGTGTATTATACAAAGTGTTTAATCGAAGGCCATCCATGTTTAGCTGCATTCGATTACGGAAGCGAAAACAATGTTGTGAGCCAAAGATTGGTGGAGAAACTCCAATTACCAGCAACCTTTCATCTGGATCAAGCATGGATCAAATTCAGTACATGGCAATGTGTGAAAGAAGTATTATGTGATATTGCTCCCATGGACTCTTGTCATCTTCATTTGGGATGGGCATGGCTTCGTTTTAAAACACTCCATCTTGATTAACGTTCCCTTTATTTGAGGCATGAGGGACATCAAAAGAAGTAGAAATTTATGACACCAAGACAAGTCAGTAAGGATCAAGGTAGGCTGAAGGAGAAAATAGAAAAAGAAAGAATAGAAAAAGAAGTAATATAAACTGCAGAAGGAAGGGAAAATAAAGAAAAAGAAATGGAACTAGAGAAAGTTTATTCGTCAATGTTTTTTCTTCTACAGTTTGTGATGTCATTTTACAGGAACAAAAGGATAAGCATGTGAATGAAACACACCAACTTCCATGTTTAAAAAGGAAGCTTGTTCATAGTGATTTATAATGCATTTGGTCCGTCGATAAGAAGCAAATTCGTCAAACCCAATGCATGGAATTATTTATTGTAACATATCAAGGTGGGGTACTGTTGACAAGAAATGTTATCGACGGATTGCAACCATTGGAAAGTAACAAATATCAAGTTGAATTTGATCCTGGAAGAAGAGAATAAGTTTCAACTTGTGAAAAACTAAAAGTCCTTCACAAGATCATAATAAACTTACATCAAAACTAGTGTCTTAAGATTCGGGACAAATCTTCTCGAAGAAGGAGGGTATGATGTGAATTGCATATGGGTCAAATGGAGGATGACTATTGCGCCGTGTTGATGCAGTTTCTTTTATTTAAATAAGGGCCCAACGCTTTGTAAAATTGGCTGACCAAATTGTGTTTGTGCTTAACCAATTAATGGGCTTTAGTTTTGCTTTATCTTCAAGTTGAAATAAGGGTCCATATGCCAACTTAAGAACCAACCTTTGGAAGATCAAGAGGACCTTTGGTCAAAGTTTTTGGATGACTTTTGGTAGCCTTAAATTCAGTTACAATCAATCACTAAGTAGCGGATCGTTATTAGCTCGAGTGGATCATTAATTAATAGCTTTAAGCGGGATGATATTGAAATTTATGTGTCTTTTGTAATTCTGATGGTTAAAGCTCCTATATAAGTTGAACCATTTTCATGAATGAAGGCAAACTGAGTTTTATTCAGAAAATAAACGAGTTTTATCTCATCTATCTTAGTGAGAGTGATTCTCCTAAGTTCTTGAGTGATTCAAGAATCCATGAGTTTAATCAAAGGTCCTTTATCCCTTTGTGTGTTTCAACTCTTAGGCTTATCCTCCATTCTTGGAAGTGTGATGTCTATCAATTTCCGTTCCATCTTCTTTTATGTTTCCATTTTCTCATTTTAAATAATTTCTCAAATTTCTTGCTTGTTAGCATTCCAACAATGGTAGATCGGGCAAACGAATCGAACCCTGTGGATTCACATCATTTGGTATTCAGAGCTTGGCTATCTAGATTTGGAATAGGAAAGGAAGTGTATTATACAAAGTGTTTAATCGAAGGCCATCCATGTTTAGCTGCATTCGATTACGGAAGCGAAAACAATGTTGTGAGCCAAAGATTGGTGGAGAAACTCCAATTACCAGCAACCTTTCATCTGGATCAAGCATGGATCAAATTCAGTACATGGCAATGTGTGAAAGAAGTATTATGTGATATTGCTCCCATGGACTCTTGTCATCTTCATTTGGGATGGGCATGGCTTCGTTTTAAAACACTCCATCTTGATTAACGTTCCCTTTATTTGAGGCATGAGGGACATCAAAAGAAGTAGAAATTTATGACACCAAGACAAGTCAGTAAGGATCAAGGTAGGCTGAAGGAGAAAATAGAAAAAGAAAGAATAGAAAAAGAAGTAATATAAACTGCAGAAGGAAGGGAAAATAAAGAAAAAGAAATGGAACTAGAGAAAGTTTATTCGTCAATGTTTTTTCTTCTACAGTTTGTGATGTCATTTTACAGGAACAAAAGGATAAGCATGTGAATGAAACACACCAACTTCCATGTTTAAAAAGGAAGCTTGTTCATAGTGATTTATAATGCATTTGGTCCGTCGATAAGAAGCAAATTCGTCAAACCCAATGCATGGAATTATTTATTGTAACATATCAAGGTGGGGTACTGTTGACAAGAAATGTTATCGACGGATTGCAACCATTGGAAAGTAACAAATATCAAGTTGAATTTGATCCTGGAAGAAGAGAATAAGTTTCAACTTGTGAAAAACTAAAAGTCCTTCACAAGATCATAATAAACTTACATCAAAACTAGTGTCTTAAGATTCGGGACAAATCTTCTCGAAGAAGGAGGGTATGATGTGAATTGCATATGGGTCAAATGGAGGATGACTATTGCGCCGTGTTGATGCAGTTTCTTTTATTTAAATAAGGGCCCAACGCTTTGTAAAATTGGCTGACGAAATTGTGTTTGTGCTTAACCAATTAATGGGCTTTAGTTTTGCTTTATCTTCAAGTTGAAATAAGGGTCCATATGCCAACTTAAGAACCAACCTTTGGAAGATCAAGAGGACCTTTGGTCAAAGTTTTTGGATGACTTTTGGTAGCCTTAAATTCAGTTACAATCAATCACTAAGTAGCGGATCGTTATTAGCTCGAGTGGATCATTAATTAATAGCTTTAAGCGGGATGATATTGAAATTTATGTGTCTTTTGTAATTCTGATGGTTAAAGCTCCTATATAAGTTGAACCATTTTCATGAATGAAGGCAAACTGAGTTTTATTCAGAAAATAAACGAGTTTTATCTCATCTATCTTAGTGAGAGTGATTCTCCTAAGTTCTTGAGTGATTCAAGAATCCATGAGTTTAATCAAAGGTCCTTTATCCCTTTGTGTGTTTCAACTCTTAGGCTTATCCTCCATTCTTGGAAGTGTGATGTCTATCAATTTCCGTTCCATCTTCTTTTATGTTTCCATTTTCTCATTTTAAATAATTTCTCAAATTTCTTGCTTGTTAGCATTCCAACAATGGTAGATCGGGCAAACGAATCGAACCCTGTGGATTCACATCATTTGGTATTCAGAGCCTGGCTATCTAGATTTGGAATAGGAAAGGAAGTGTATTATACAAAGTGTTTAATCGAAGGCCATCCATGTTTATCTGCATTCGATTACGGAAGCGAAAACAATGTTGTGAGCTAAATAGTGGTGGAGAAACTCCTGTTACCATGAACCTTTCATATGGATCAAGCATGGATCAAATTCAGTACATGGCAATGTGTGAAAGAAGTATTATGTGATATTGCTCCCATGGAATCTTGTCATCTTCATTTGGGATGGGCATGGCTTCGTTTTAAAACACTCCATCTTGATTAACGTTCCCTTTATTTGAGGCATGAGGGACATCAAAAGAAGTAGAAATTTATGACACCAAGACAAGTCAGTAAGGATCAAGGTAGGCTGAAGGAGAAAATAGAAAAAGAAAGAATAGAAAAAGAAGTAATATAAACTGCAGAAGGAAGAAGAATATAAAGAAAAAGAAATGGAACTAGAGAAAGTTTATTCGTCAATGTTTTTTCTTCTACAGTTTGTGATGTCATTTTACAGGAACAAAAGGATAAGCATGTGAATGAAACACACCAACTTCCATGTTTAAAAAGGAAACTTGTTCATAGTGCTTTATTATGCATTTGGTCCGTCGATAAGAAGCAAATTCGTCAAACACAATGCATGGAATAATTGAAAAGTAACAAATATCAAGTTGAATTTGATCCTGGAAGAAGAGATTAAGTTTCAACTTGTGAAAAACTAAAAGTCCTTCACAAGATCATAATAAACTTACATCAAAACTAGTGTCTTAAGATTCGGGAAAAATCTTCTCGAAGAAGGAGGGTATGATGTGAGTTGCATATGGGTCAAATGGAGGATGACTATTGCGCCGTGTTGATGCAGTTTCTTTTATTTAAATAAGGGCCCAATGCTTTGTAAAATTGGCTGACCAAATTGTGTTTGTGCTTAACCAATTAATGGGCTTTAGTTTTGCTTTATCTTCAAGTTGAAATAAGGGTCCATATGCCAACTTAAGAACCAACCTTTGGAAGATCAAGAGGACCTTTGCTCAAATTTTGTGGATGACTTTTGGTAGCCTTAAATTCAGTTACAATCAACCATTAAGTAGCAGATCGTTATTAGCTCGAGTGGATCATTAATTAATAGTTTTAAGCGGGATGATATTGAAATTTATGTGTCTTTTGTAATTCTGATGGTTAAAGCTCCTATATAAGTTCAACCATTTTCATCAATGAAGGCAAGCTGAGTTTTATTCAGAAAAAAAACGAGTTTTATCTCATCTATCTTAGTGAGAGTGATTCCCCTAAGTTCTTGAGTGATTCAAGAATCCATGAGTTTAATCAAAGGTCTTTTATCCCTTTGTGTGTTTCAACTCTTAGGCTTATCTTCCTTTCTTGGAAGTGTGATGTCTATCAATTTCTGTTCCATCTTCTTTTATGTTTCCATTTTCTCGTTTTAAATAATTTCTCAAATTTCTTGCTTGTTAGCATTCCAACAATGATAGATCAGTCAAACGAATCGAACCCTGTGGATTCACATCATTTGGTATTCAGAGCCTGGCTATCTAGATTTGGAATAGGAAAGGAAGTGTATTATACAAAGTGTTTAACCGAAGGCCATCCATGTTTAGCTGCATTCGATTACGGAAGCGAAAACAAGGTTGTGAGCTAAATAGTGGTGGAGAAACTCCTGTTACCATGAACCTTTCATATGGATCAAGCATGGATCAAATTCAGTACATGGCAATGTGTGAAAGAAGTATTATGTGATATTGCTCCCATGGAATTTTGTCATCTTCATTTGGGATGGGCATGGCTTCGTTTTAAAACACTCCATCTTGATGAACGTTCCCTTTATTTGAGGCACGAGGGACATCAAAGAAGTAGAAATTTATGACACCAAGACAAGGCAGTAAGGATCAACGTAGGCTGAAGCAGAAAACAGAAAAAGAAAGAATAGAAAAAGAAGTAATATAAACTGCAGAAGGAAGGGAAAATAAAGAAAAAGAAATGGAACTAGAGAAAGTTTATTCGTCAATGTTTTTTCTTCTACAGTTTGTGATGTCATTTTACAGGAACAAAAGGATAAGCATGTGAATGAAACACACCAACTTCCATGTTTAAAAAGGAAGCTTGTTCATAGTGCTTTATTATGCATTTGGTCCGTCGATAAGAAGCAAATTCGTCAAACACAATGCATGGAATTATTTATTGTTACATATCAAGGTGGGGTACTGTTGCCAAGAAATGTTATCGACGGATTGCAACCATTGAAAAGTAACAAATATCAAGTTGAATTTGATCCTGGAAGAAGAGAATAAATTTCAACTTGTGAAAAACAAAAAGTCCTTCACAATATCATAATAAACTTACATCAAAACTAGTGTCTTAAAATTCGGGACAAATCTTCTCGAAGAAGGAGGGTATGATGTGAATTGCATATGGGTCAAATGGAGGATGACTAATGCGTCGTGTTCATGCAGTTTGTTTTATTTAAATAAGGGCCGAATGCTTTGTAAAATTGGTTGACCAAATTGTGTTTGTGCTTAACCAATTAATTGGCTTTAGTTTTGCTTTATCTTCAAGATGAAATAAGGGTCCATATGCCAACTTAAGAACCAACCTTTGGAAGATCAAGAGGACCTTTGCTCAAAGTTTGTGAATGACTTTTGGTAGCCTTAAATTCAGTTACAATCAACCATTAAGTAGCGGATCGTTATTAGCTTGAGTGGATCATTAATTAATAGCTTTAAGCGTGATGATATTGAAATTTATGTGTCTTTTGTAATTCTGATGGTTAAAGCTCCTATATAAGTTCAACCATTTTCATCAATGAAGGCAAGCTGAGTTTTATTCAGAAAATAAACGAGTTTTATCTCATCTATCTTAGTGAGAGTGATTCTCCTAAGTTCTTGAGTGATTCAAGAATCCATGAGTTTAATCAAAGGTCTTTTATCCCTTTGTGTGTTTCAACTCTTAGGCTTATCTTCCATTCTTGGAAGTGTGATGTCTGCCAATTTCCGTTCCATCTTCTTTTATGTTTCCATTTTCTCGTTTTAAATAATTTGTCAAATTTCTTGCTTGTTAGCATTCCAACAATGATAGTCAGTCAAACGAATCGAACCCTGTGGATTCACATCATCTGGTATTCAGAGACTTGATATCTAGATTTGGAATAGGAAAGGAAGTTTATTATACAAAGTGTTTAACTGAAGGCCATCCATGTTTAGCTGCATTCGATAACAGAAGCGAAAACAATGTTGTGAGCCAAAGATTGGTGGAGAAACTCCAGTTACCATCAACCTTTCATCTGGATCAAGCATGGATCAAATTCAGTACATGGAAATGTGTGAAAGAAGTATTATGTGATATTGCTCCCATGGACTCTTGTCATCTTCATTTGGGATGGGCATGGCTTCGTTTTAAAACACTCCATCTTGATTAACGTTCCCTTTATTTGAGGCATGAGGGACATCAAAGAAGTAGAAATTTATGACACCAAGACAAGTCAGTAAGGATCAACGTAGGCTGAAGGAGAAAACAGAAAAAGAAAGAATAGAAAAAGAAGTAATATAAACTGCAGAAGGAAGGGAAAATAAAGAAAAAGAAATGGAACTAGAGAAAGTTTATTCGTCAATGTTTTTTCTTCTACAGTTTGTGATGTCATTTTACAGGAACAAAAGGATAAGCATGTGAATGAAACACACCAACTTCCATGTTTAAAAAGGAAGCTTGTTCATAGTGCTTTATTATGCATTTGGTCCGTCGATAAGAAGCAAATTAGTCAAACACAATGCATGGAATTATTTATTGTTACATATCAAGGTGGGGTACTGTTGCCAAGAAATGTTATCGACGGATTGCAACCAATTAAAAGTAACAAATATCAAGTTGAATTTGATCCTGGAAGAAGAGAATAAGTTTCAACTTGTGAAAAACAAAAAGTCTTTCACAAGATCATAATAAACTTACATCAAAACTAGTGTCTTAATATTCGGGACAAATCTTCTCGAAGAAGGAGGGTATGATGTGAATTGCATATGGGTCAAATGGAGGATGACTAATGCGTCGTGTTCATGCAGTTTCTTTTATTTAAATAACGGCCGAATGCTTTGTAAAATTGGTTGACCAAATTGTTTTTGTGCTTAACCAATTAATGGGCTTTAGTTTTGCTTTATCTTCAAGTTGAAATAAGGGTCCATATGCCAACTTAAGAACCAACCTTTGGAAGATCAAGAGGACCTTTGCTCAAATTTTGTAGATGACTTTTGGTAGCCTTAAATTCAGTTACAATCAACCATTAAGTAGCAGATCGTTATTAGCTCGAGTGGATCATTAATTAATAGCTTTAAGCGGGATGATATTGAAATTTATGTGTCTTTTGTAATTCTGATGGTTAAAGCTCCTATATAAGTTCAACCATTTTCATCAATGAAGGCAAGCTGAGTTTTATTCAGAAAAAAAAACGAGTTTTATCTCATCTATCTTAGTGAGAGTGATTCCCCTAAGTTCTTGAGTGATTCAAGAATCCATGAGTTTAATCAAAGGTCTTTTATCCCTTTGTGTGTTTCAACTCTTAGGCTTATCTTCCATTCTTGGAAGTGTGATGACTATCAATTTCTGTTCCATCTTCTTTTATGTTTCCATTTTCTCGTTTTAAATAATTTCTCAAATTTCTTGCTTGTTAGCATTCCAACAATGATAGATCAGTCAAACAAATCGAACCCTGTGGATTCACATCATTTGGTATTCAGAGCCTGGCTATCTAGATTTGGAATAGGAAAGGAAGTGTATTATACAAAGTGTTTAACCGAAGGCCATCCATGTTTAGCTGCATTCGATTACGGAAGCGAAAACAAGGTTGTGAGCTAAATAGTGGTGGAGAAACTCCAGTTACCATGAACCTTTCATATGGATCAAGCATGGATCAAATTCAGTACATGGCAATGTGTGAAAGAAGTATTATGTGATATTGCTCCCATGGACTTTTGTCATCTTCATTTGGGATGGGCATGGCTTCGTTTTAAAACACTCCATCTTGATTAACGTTCCCTTTATTTGAGGCATGAGGGACATCAAAGAAGTAGAAATTTATGACACCAAGACAAGTCAGTAAGGATCAACGTAGGCTGAAGGAGAAAACAGAAAAAGAAAGAATAGAAAAAGAAGTAATATAAACTGCAGAAGGAAGGGAAAATAAAGAAAAAGAAATGGAACTAGAGAAAGTTTATTCGTCAATGTTTTTTCTTCTACAGTTTGTGATGTCATTTTACAGGAACAAAAGGATAAGCATGTGAATGAAACACACCAACTTCCATGTTTAAAAAGGAAGCTTGTTCATAGTGCTTTATTATGCATTTGGTCCGTCGATAAGAAGCAAATTCGTCAAACACAATGCATGGAATTATTTATTGTTACATATCAAGGTGGGGAACTGTTGCCAAGAAATGTTATCGACGGATTGCAACCATTGAAAAGTAACAAATATCAAGTTGAATTTGATCCTGGAAGAAGAGAATAAGTTTCAACTTGTGAAAAACAAAAAGTCCTTCACAAGATCATAATAAACTTACATCAAAACTAGTGTCTTAAAATTCGGGACAAATCTTCTCGAAGAAGGAGGGTATGATGTGAATTGCATATGGGTCAAATGGAGGATGACTAATGCGTCGTGTTCATGCAGTTTGTTTTATTTAAATAAGGGCCGAATGCTTTGTAAAATTGGTTGACCAAATTGTGTTTGTGCTTAACCAATTAATTGGCTTTAGTTTTGCTTTATCTTCAAGTTGAAATAAGGGTCCATATGCCAACTTAAGAACCAACCTTTGGAAGATCAAGAGGACCTTTGCTCAAAGTTTGTGAATGACTTTTGGTAGCCTTAAATTCAGTTACAATCAACCATTAAGTAGCGGATCGTTATTAGCTTGAGTGGATCATTAATTAATAGCTTTAAGCGTGATGATATTGAAATTTATGTGTCTTTTGTAATTCTGATGGTTAAAGCTCCTATATAAGTTCAACCATTTTCATCAATGAAGGCAAGCTGAGTTTTATTCAGAAAATAAACGAGTTTTATCTCATCTATCTTAGTGAGAGTGATTCTCCTAAGTTCTTGAGTGATTCAAGAATCCATGAGTTTAATCAAAGGTCTTTTATCCCTTTGTGTCTTTCAACCCTTAGGCTTATCTTCCATTCTTGGAAGTGTGATGTCTGCCAATTTCTGTTCCATCTTCTTTTATGTTTCCATTTTCTCGTTTTAAATAATTTGTCAAATTTCTTGCTTGTTAGCATTCCAACAATGATAGATCAGTCAAACGAATCGAACCCTGTGGATTCACATCATTTGGTATTCAGAGCCTGGCTATCTAGATTTGGAATAGGAAAGGAAGTGTATTATACAAAGTGTTTAACCGAAGGCCATCCATGTTTAGCTGCATTCGATTACGGAAGCGAAAACAAGGTTGTGAGCTAAATAGTGGTGGAGAAACTCCAGTTACCATGAACCTTTCATATGGATCAAGCATGGATCAAATTCAGTACATGGCAATGTGTGAAAGAAGTATTATGTGATATTGCTCCCATGGACTTTTGTCATCTTCATTTGGGATGGGCATGGCTTCGTTTTAAAACACTCCATCTTGATTAACGTTCCCTTTATTTGAGGCATGAGGGACATCAAAGAAGTAGAAATTTATGACACCAAGACAAGTCAGTAAGGATCAACGTAGGCTGAAGGAGAAAACAGAAAAAGAAAGAATAGAAAAAGAAGTAATATAAACTGCAGAAGGAAGGGAAAATAAAGAAAAAGAAATGGAACTAGAGAAAGTTTATTCGTCAATGTTTTTTCTTCTACAGTTTGTGATGTCATTTTACAGGAACAAAAGGATAAGCATGTGAATGAAACACACCAACTTCCATGTTTAAAAAGGAAGCTTGTTCATAGTGCTTTATTATGCATTTGGTCCGTCGATAAGAAGCAAATTCGTCAAACACAATGCATGGAATTATTTATTGTTACATATCAAGGTGGGGTACTGTTGCCAAGAAATGTTATCGACGGATTGCAACCATTGAAAAGTAACAAATATCAAGTTGAATTTGATCCTGGAAGAAGAGAATAAGTTTCAACTTGTGAAAAACAAAAAGTCCTTCACAAGATCATAATAAACTTACATCAAAACTAGTGTCTTAAAATTCGGGACAAATCTTCTCGAAGAAGGAGGGTATGATGTGAATTGCATATGGGTCAAATGGAGGATGACTAATGCGTCGTGTTCATGCAGTTTGTTTTATTTAAATAAGGGCCGAATGCTTTGTAAAATTGGTTGACCAAATTGTGTTTGTGCTTAACCAATTAATTGGCTTTAGTTTTGCTTTATCTTCAAGTTGAAATAAGGGTCCATATGCCAACTTAAGAACCAACCTTTGGAAGATCAAGAGGACCTTTGCTCAAAGTTTGTGAATGAGTTTTGGTAGCCTTAAATTCAGTTACAATCAACCATTAAGTAGCGGATCGTTATTAGCTTGAGTGGATCATTAATTAATAGCTTTAAGCGTGATGATATTGAAATTTATGTGTCTTTTGTAATTCTGATGGTTAAAGCTCCTATATAAGTTCAACCATTTTCATCAATGAAGGCAAGCTGAGTTTTATTCAGAAAATAAACGAGTTTTATCTCATCTATCTTAGTGAGAGTGATTCTCCTAAGTTCTTGAGTGATTCAAGAATCCATGAGTTTAATCAAAGGTCTTTTATCCCTTTGTGTCTTTCAACCCTTAGGCTTATCTTCCATTCTTGGAAGTGTGATGTTTGCCAATTTCTGTTCCATCTTCTTTTATGTTTCCATTTTCTCGTTTTAAATAATTTGTCAAATTTCTTGCTTGTTAGCATTCCAACAATGATAGATCAGTCAAACGAATCGAACCCTGTGGATTCACATCATTTGGTATTCAGAGCCTGGCTATCTAGATTTGGAATAGGAAAGGAAGTGTATTATACAAAGTGTTTAACCGAAGGCCATCCATGTTTAGCTGCATTCGATTACGGAAGCGAAAACAAGGTTGTGAGCTAAATAGTGGTGGAGAAACTCCTGTTACCATGAACCTTTCATATGGATCAAGCATGGATCAAATTCAGTACATGGCAATGTGTGAAAGAAGTATTATGTGATATTGCTCCCATGGAATTTTGTCATCTTCATTTGGGATGGGCATGGCTTCGTTTTAAAACACTCCATCTTGATGAACGTTCCCTTTATTTGAGGCACGAGGGACATCAAAGAAGTAGAAATTTATGACACCAAGACAAGTCAGTAAGGATCAACGTAGGCTAAAGGAGAAAACAGAAAAAGAAAGAATAGAAAAAGAAGTAATATAAACTGCAGAAGGAAGGGAAAATAAAGAAAAAGAAATGGAACTAGAGAAAGTTTATTCGTCAATGTTTTTTCTTCTACAGTTTGTGATGTCATTTTACAGGAACAAAAGGATAAGCATGTGAATGAAACACACCAACTTCCATGTTTAAAAAGGAAGCTTGTTCATAGTGCTTTATTATGCATTTGATCCGTCGATAAGAAGCAAATTCGTCAAACACAATGCATGGAATTATTTATTGTTACATATCAAGGTGGGGTACTGTTGCCAAGAAATGTTATCGACGGATTGCAACCATTGAAAAGTAACAAATATCAAGTTGAATTTGATCCTGGAAGAAGAGAATAAGTTTCAACTTGTGAAAAACTAAAAGTCCTTCACAAGATCATAATAAACTTACATCAAAACTAGTGTCTTAAAATTCGGGACAAATTTTCTCGAAGAAGGAGGGTATGATGTGAATTGCATATGGGTCAAATGGAGGATGACTAATGCGTCGTGTTCATGCAGTTTGTTTTATTTAAATAAGGGCCGAATGCTTTGTAAAATTGGTTGACCAAATTGTGTTTGTGCTTAACCAATTAATTGGCTTTAGTTTTGCTTTATCTTCAAGATGAAATAAGGGTCCATATGCCAACTTAAGAACCAACCTTTGGAAGATCAAGAGGACCTTTGCTCAAAGTTTGTGAATGACTTTTGGTAGCCTTAAATTCAGTTACAATCAACCATTAAGTAGCGGATCGTTATTAGCTTGAGTGGATCATTAATTAATAGCTTTAAGCGTGATGATATTGAAATTTATGTGTCTTTTGTAATTCTGATGGTTAAAGCTCCTATATAAGTTCAACCATTTTCATCAATGAAGGCAAGCTGAGTTTTATTCAGAAAATAAACGAGTTTTATCTCATCTATCTTAGTGAGAGTGATTCTCCTAAGTTCTTGAGTGATTCAAGAATCCATGAGTTTAATCAAAGGTCTTTTATCCCTTTGTGTCTTTCAACCCTTAGGCTTATCTTCCATTCTTGGAAGTGTGATGTTTGCCAATTTCTGTTCCATCTTCTTTTATGTTTCCATTTTCTCGTTTTAAATAATTTGTCAAATTTCTTGCTTGTTAGCATTCCAACAATGATAGATCAGTCAAACGAATCGAACCCTGTGGATTCACATCATTTGGTATTCAGAGCCTGGCTATCTAGATTTGGAATAGGAAAGGAAGTGTATTATACAAAGTGTTTAACCGAAGGCCATCCATGTTTAGCTGCATTCGATTACGGAAGCGAAAACAAGGTTGTGAGCTAAATAGTGGTGGAGAAACTCCAGTTACCATGAACCTTTCATATGGATCAAGCATGGATCAAATTCAGTACATGGCAATGTGTGAAAGAAGTATTATGTGATATTGCTCCCATGGACTTTTGTCATCTTCATTTGGGATGGGCATGGCTTCGTTTTAAAACACTCCATCTTGATTAACGTTCCCTTTATTTGAGGCATGAGGGACATCAAAGAAGTAGAAATTTATGACACCAAGACAAGTCAGTAAGGATCAACGTAGGCTGAAGGAGAAAACAGAAAAAGAAAGAATAGAAAAAGAAGTAATATAAACTGCAGAAGGAAGGGAAAATAAAGAAAAAGAAATGGAACTAGAGAAAGTTTATTCTTCAATGTTTTTTCTTCTACAGTTTGTGATGTCATTTTACAGGAACAAAAGGATAAGCATGTGAATGAAACACACCAACTTCCATGTTTAAAAAGGAAGCTTGTTCATAGTGCTTTATTATGCATTTGGTCCGTCGATAAGAAGCAAATTCGTCAAACACAATGCATGGAATTATTTATTGTTACATATCAAGGTGGGGTACTGTTGCCAAGAAATGTTATCGACGGATTGCAACCATTGAAAAGTAACAAATATCAAGTTGAATTTGATCCTGGAAGAAGAGAATAAGTTTCAACTTGTGAAAAACAAAAAGTCCTTCACAAGATCATAATAAACTTACATCAAAACTAGTGTCTTAAAATTCGGGACAAATCTTCTCGAAGAAGGAGGGTATGATGTGAATTGCATATGGGTCAAATGGAGGATGACTAATGCGTCGTGTTCATGCAGTTTGTTTTATTTAAATAAGGGCCGAATGCTTTGTAAAATTGGTTGACCAAATTGTGTTTGTGCTTAACCAATTAATTGGCTTTAGTTTTGCTTTATCTTCAAGTTGAAATAAGGGTCCATATGCCAACTTAAGAACCAACCTTTGGAAGATCAAGAGGACCTTTGCTCAAAGTTTGTGAATGACTTTTGGTAGCCTTAAATTCAGTTACAATCAACCATTAAGTAGCGGATCGTTATTAGCTAGAGTGGATCATTAATTAATAGCTTTAAGCGTGATGATATTGAAATTTATGTGTCTTTTGTAATTCTGATGGTTAAAGCTCCTATATAAGTTCAACCATTTTCATCAATGAAGGCAAGCTGAGTTTTATTCAGAAAAAAAACAAGTTTTATCTCATCTATCTTAGTGAGAGTGATTCCCCTAAGTTCTTGACTGATTCAAGAATCCATGAGTTTAGTCAAAGGTCTTTTATCCCTTTGTGTGTTTCAACTCTTAGGCTTATCTTCCATTCTTGGAAGTGTGATGTCTATCAATTTCTGTTCCATCTTCTTGTATGTTTCCATTTTCTCGTTTTAAATAATTTCTCAAATTTCTTGCTTGTTAGCATTCCAACAATGATAGATCAGTCAAACAAATCGAACCCTGTGGATTCACATCATTTGGTATTCAGAGCCTGGCTATCTAGATTTGGAATAGGAAAGGAAGTGTATTATACAAAGTGTTTAACCGAAGGCCATCCATGTTTAGCTGCATTCGATTACGGAAGCGAAAACAAGGTTGTGAGCTAAATAGTGGTGGAGAAACTCCAGTTACCATGAACCTTTCATATGGATCAAGCATGGATCAAATTCAGTACATGGCAATGTGTGAAAGAAGTATTATGTGATATTGCTCCCATGGACTTTTGTCATCTTCATTTGGGATGGGCATGGCTTCGTTTTAAAACACTCCATCTTGATTAACGTTCCCTTTATTTGAGGCATGAGGGACATCAAAGAAGTAGAAATTTATGACACCAAGACAAGTCAGTAAGGATCAACGTAGGCTGAAGGAGAAAACAGAAAAAGAAGTAATATAAACTGCAGAAGGAAGGGAAAATAAAGAAAAAGAAATGGAACTAGAGAAAGTTTATTCGTCAATGTTTTTTCTTCTACAATTTGTGATGTCATTTTACAGGAACAAAAGGATAAGCATGTGAATGAAACACACCAACTTCCTTGTTTAAAAAGGAAGCTTGTTCATAGTGCTTTATTATTCATTTGGTCCGTCGATAAGAAGCAAATTCGTCCAACACAATGCATGGAATTATTTATTGTTACATATCAAGGTGGGGTACTGTTGCCAAGAAATGTTATCGACGGATTGCAACCATTGAAAAGTAACAAATATCAAGTTGAATTTGATCCTGGAAGAAGAGAATAAGTTTCAACTTGTGAAAAACTAAAAGTCCTTCACAAGATCATAATAAACTTACATCAAAACTAGTGTCTTAAAATTCGGGACAAATCTTCTCGAAGAAGGAGGGTATGATGTGAATTGCATATGGGTCAAATGGAGGATGACTAATGCGTCGTGTTGATGCAGTTTCTTTTATTTAAATAAGGGCCCAATGCTTTGTAAAATTGGCTGACCAAATTGTGTTTGTGCTTAACCAATTAATGGGCTTTAGTTTTGCTTTATCTTCAAGTTGAAATAAGGGTCCATATGCCAACTTAAGAACCAACCTTTGGAAGATCAAGAGGACCTTTGCTCAAAGTTTGTGGATGACTTTTGGTAACCTTAAATTCAGTTACAATCAACCATTAAGTAGCGGATCATTATTAGCTTGAGTGGATCATTAATTAATAGCTTTAAGCGGGATGATATTGAAATTTATGTGTCTTTTGTAATTCTAATGGTTAAAGCTCCTATATAAGTTGAACCATTTTCATCAATCAAGGCAAGCTGAGTTTTATTTAGAAAATAAACGAGTTTTATCTCATCTATCTTAGTGAGAGTGATTCTCCTAAGTTCTTGAGTGATTCAAGAATCCATGAGTTTAATCAAAGGTCTTTTATCCCTTTGTGTGTTTCAACTCTTAGGCTTATCTTCCATTCTTAGAAGTGTGATGTCTATCAATTTCTGTTCCATCTTCTTTTATGTTTCCATTTTCTCGTTTTAAATAATTTCTCAAATTTCTTGCTTGTCAGCATTCCAACAATGATAGATCAGTCAAACGAATCGAACCCTGTGGATTCACATCATTTGGTATTCAGAGCCTGGCTATCTAGATTTGGAATAGGAAAGGAAGTGTATTGTACAAAGTGTTTAACCGAAGGCCATCCATGTTTAGCTGCATTCGATTACGGAAGCGAAAACAAGGTTGTGAGCTAAATAGTGGTGGAGAAACTCCAGTTACCATGAACCTTTCATATGGATCAAGCATGGATCAAATTCAGTACATGGCAATGTGTGAAAGAAGTATTATGTGATATTGCTCCCATGGACTTTTGTCATCTTCATTTGGGATGGGCATGGCTTCGTTTTAAAACACTCCATCTTGATTAACGTTCCCTTTATTTGAGGCATGAGGGACATCAAAGAAGTAGAAATTTATGACACCAAGACAAGTCAGTAAGGATCAACGTAGGCTGAAGGAGAAAACAGAAAAAGAAAGAATAGAAAAAGAAGTAATATAAACTGCAGAAGGAAGGGAAAATAAAGAAAAAGAAATGGAACTAGAGAAAGTTTATTCTTCAATGTTTTTTCTTCTACAGTTTGTGATGTCATTTTACAGGAACAAAAGGATAAGCATGTGAATGAAACACACCAACTTCCATGTTTAAAAAGGAAGCTTGTTCATAGTGCTTTATTATGCATTTGGTCCGTCGATAAGAAGCAAATTCGTCAAACACAATGCATGGAATTATTTATTGTTACATATCAAGGTGGGGTACTGTTGCCAAGAAATGTTATCGACGGATTGCAACCATTGAAAAGTAACAAATATCAAGTTGAATTTGATCCTGGAAGAAGAGAATAAGTTTCAACTTGTGAAAAACAAAAAGTCCTTCACAAGATCATAATAAACTTACATCAAAACTAGTGTCTTAAAATTCGGGACAAATCTTCTCGAAGAAGGAGGGTATGATGTGAATTGCATATGGGTCAAATGGAGGATGACTAATGCGTCGTGTTGATGCAGTTTCTTTTATTTAAATAAGGGCCCAATGCTTTGTAAAATTGGCTGACCAAATTGTGTTTGTGCTTAACCAATTAATGGGCTTTAGTTTTGCTTTATCTTCAAGTTGAAATAAGGGTCCATATGCCAACTTAAGAACCAACCTTTGGAAGATCAAGAGGACCTTTGCTCAAAGTTTGTGGATGACTTTTGGTAACCTTAAATTCAGTTACAATCAACCATTAAGTAGCGGATCATTATTAGCTTGAGTGGATCATTAATTAATAGCTTTAAGCGGGATGATATTGAAATTTATGTGTCTTTTGTAATTCTGATGGTTAAAGCTCCTATATAAGTTGAACCATTTTCATCAATCAAGGCAAGCTGAGTTTTATCTCATCTATCTTAGTGAGAGTGATTCTCCTAAGTTCTTGAGTGATTCAAGAATCCATGAGTTTAATCAAAGGTCTTTTATCCCTTTGTGTGTTTCAACTCTTAGGCTTATCTTCCATTCTTAGAAGTGTGATGTCTATCAATTTCTGTTCCATCTTCTTTTATGTTTCCATTTTCTCGTTTTAAATAATTTCTCAAATTTCTTGCTTGTCAGCATTCCAACAATGATAGATCAGTCAAACGAATCGAACCCTGTGGATTCACATCATTTGGTATTCAGAGCCTAGCTATCTAGATTTGGAATAGGAAAGGAAGTGTATTGTACAAAGTGTTTAACCGAAGGCCATCCATGTTTAGCTGCATTCGACTACGGAATCGAAAACAATGTTGTGAGCCAAATATTGGTGGAGAAACTCCAGTTACCATGAACCTTTCATATGGATCAAGCATGGATCAAATTCAGTACATGGCAATGTGTGAAAGAAGTATTATGTGATATTGCTCCCATGGACTTTTGTCATCTTCATTTGGGATGGGCATGGCTTCGTTTTAAAACACTCCATCTTGATTAACGTTCCCTTTATTTGAGGCATGAGGGACATCAAAGAAGTAGAAATTTATGACACCAAGACAAGTCAGTAAGGATCAACGTAGGCTGAAGGAGAAAACAGAAAAAGAAGTAATATAAACTGCAGAAGGAAGGGAAAATAAAGAAAAAGAAATGGAACTAGAGAAAGTTTATTCGTCAATGTTTTTTCTTCTACAATTTGTGATGTCATTTTACAGGAACAAAAGGATAAGCATGTGAATGAAACACACCAACTTCCTTGTTTAAAAAGGAAGCTTGTTCATAGTGCTTTATTATTCATTTGGTCCGTCGATAAGAAGCAAATTCGTCCAACACAATGCATGGAATTATTTATTGTTACATATCAAGGTGGGGTACTGTTGCCAAGAAATGTTATCGACGGATTGCAACCATTGAAAAGTAACAAATATCAAGTTGAATTTGATCCTGGAAGAAGAGAATAAGTTTCAACTTGTGAAAAACTAAAAGTCCTTCACAAGATCATAATAAACTTACATCAAAACTAGTGTCTTAAAATTCGGGACAAATCTTCTCGAAGAAGGAGGGTATGATGTGAATTGCATATGGGTCAAATGGAGGATGACTAATGCGTCGTGTTGATGCAGTTTCTTTTATTTAAATAAGGGCCCAATGCTTTGTAAAATTGGCTGACCAAATTGTGTTTGTGCTTAACCAATTAATGGGCTTTAGTTTTGCTTTATCTTCAAGTTGAAATAAGGGTCCATATGCCAACTTAAGAACCAACCTTTGGAAGATCAAGAGGACCTTTGCTCAAAGTTTGTGGATGACTTTTGGTAACCTTAAATTCAGTTACAATCAACCATTAAGTAGCGGATCATTATTAGCTTGAGTGGATCATTAATTAATAGCTTTAAGCGGGATGATATTGAAATTTATGTGTCTTTTGTAATTCTGATGGTTAAAGCTCCTATATAAGTTGAACCATTTTCATCAATCAAGGCAAGCTGAGTTTTATCTCATCTATCTTAGTGAGAGTGATTCTCCTAAGTTCTTGAGTGATTCAAGAATCCATGAGTTTAATCAAAGGTCTTTTATCCCTTTGTGTGTTTCAACTCTTAGGCTTATCTTCCATTCTTAGAAGTGTGATGTCTATCAATTTCTGTTCCATCTTCTTTTATGTTTCCATTTTCTCGTTTTAAATAATTTCTCAAATTTCTTGCTTGTCAGCATTCCAACAATGATAGATCAGTCAAACGAATCGAACCCTGTGGATTCACATCATTTGGTATTCAGAGCCTAGCTATCTAGATTTGGAATAGGAAAGGAAGTGTATTGTACAAAGTGTTTAACCGAAGGCCATCCATGTTTAGCTGCATTCGACTACGGAATCGAAAACAATGTTGTGAGCCAAATATTGGTGGAGAAACTCCAGTTACCATGAACCTTTCATATGGATCAAGCATGGATCAAATTCAGTACATGGCAATGTGTGAAAGAAGTATTATGTGATATTGCTCCCATGGACTTTTGTCATCTTCATTTGGGATGGGCATGGCTTCGTTTTAAAACACTCCATCTTGATTAACGTTCCCTTTATTTGAGGCATGAGGGACATCAAAGAAGTAGAAATTTATGACACCAAGACAAGTCAGTAAGGATCAACGTAGGCTGAAGGAGAAAACAGAAAAAGAAGTAATATAAACTGCAGAAGGAAGGGAAAATAAAGAAAAAGAAATGGAACTAGAGAAAGTTTATTCGTCAATGTTTTTTCTTCTACAATTTGTGATGTCATTTTACAGGAACAAAAGGATAAGCATGTGAATGAAACACACCAACTTCCTTGTTTAAAAAGGAAGCTTGTTCATAGTGCTTTATTATTCATTTGGTCCGTCGATAAGAAGCAAATTCGTCCAACACAATGCATGGAATTATTTATTGTTACATATCAAGGTGGGGTACTGTTGCCAAGAAATGTTATCGACGGATTGCAACCATTGAAAAGTAACAAATATCAAGTTGAATTTGATCCTGGAAGAAGAGAATAAGTTTCAACTTGTGAAAAACTAAAAGTCCTTCACAAGATCATAATAAACTTACATCAAAACTAGTGTCTTAAAATTCGGGACAAATCTTCTCGAAGAAGGAGGGTATGATGTGAATTGCATATGGGTCAAATGGAGGATGACTAATGCGTCGTGTTGATGCAGTTTCTTTTATTTAAATAAGGGCCCAATGCTTTGT
Organism: Vigna unguiculata; assembly: GCF_037176805.1. Classification (NCBI taxonomy): domain Eukaryota; kingdom Viridiplantae; phylum Streptophyta; class Magnoliopsida; order Fabales; family Fabaceae; genus Vigna; species Vigna unguiculata. The sequence continues at coordinate 23,193,803 of NC_140800.1, read as the reverse complement.
AAAATTGGCTGACCAAATTGTGTTTGTGCTTAACCAATTAATGGGCTTTAGTTTTGCTTTATCTTCAAGTTGAAATAAGGGTCCATATGCCAACTTAAGAACCAACCTTTGGAAGATCAAGAGGACCTTTGCTCAAAGTTTGTGGATGACTTTTGGTAACCTTAAATTCAGTTACAATCAACCATTAAGTAGCGGATCATTATTAGCTTGAGTGGATCATTAATTAATAGCTTTAAGCGGGATGATATTGAAATTTATGTGTCTTTTGTAATTCTGATGGTTAAAGCTCCTATATAAGTTGAACCATTTTCATCAATCAAGGCAAGCTGAGTTTTATCTCATCTATCTTAGTGAGAGTGATTCTCCTAAGTTCTTGAGTGATTCAAGAATCCATGAGTTTAATCAAAGGTCTTTTATCCCTTTGTGTGTTTCAACTCTTAGGCTTATCTTCCATTCTTAGAAGTGTGATGTCTATCAATTTCTGTTCCATCTTCTTTTATGTTTCCATTTTCTTGTTTTAAATAATTTCTCAAATTTCTTGCTTGTCAGCATTCCAACAATGATAGATCAGTCAAACGAATCGAACCCTGTGGATTCACATCATTTGGTATTCAGAGCCTAGCTATCTAGATTTGGAATAGGAAAGGAAGTGTATTGTACAAAGTGTTTAACCGAAGGCCATCCATGTTTAGCTGCATTCGACTACGGAATCGAAAACAATGTTGTGAGCCAAATATTGGTGGAGAAACTCCAGTTACCATGAACCTTTCATATGGATCAAGCATGGATCAAATTCAGTACATGGCAATGTGTGAAAGAAGTATTATGTGATATTGCTCCCATGGACTTTTGTCATCTTCATTTGGGATGGGCATGGCTTCGTTTTAAAACACTCCATCTTGATTAACGTTCCCTTTATTTGAGGCATGAGGGACATCAAAGAAGTAGAAATTTATGACACCAAGACAAGTCAGTAAGGATCAACGTAGGCTGAAGGAGAAAACAGAAAAAGAAGTAATATAAACTGCAGAAGGAAGGGAAAATAAAGAAAAAGAAATGGAACTAGAGAAAGTTTATTCGTCAATGTTTTTTCTTCTACAATTTGTGATGTCATTTTACAGGAACAAAAGGATAAGCATGTGAATGAAACACACCAACTTCCTTGTTTAAAAAGGAAGCTTGTTCATAGTGCTTTATTATTCATTTGGTCCGTCGATAAGAAGCAAATTCGTCCAACACAATGCATGGAATTATTTATTGTTACATATCAAGGTGGGGTACTGTTGCCAAGAAATGTTATCGACGGATTGCAACCATTGAAAAGTAACAAATATCAAGTTGAATTTGATCCTGGAAGAAGAGAATAAGTTTCAACTTGTGAAAAACTAAAAGTCCTTCACAAGATCATAATAAACTTACATCAAAACTAGTGTCTTAAAATTCGGGACAAATCTTCTCGAAGAAGGAGGGTATGATGTGAATTGCATATGGGTCAAATGGAGGATGACTAATGCGTCGTGTTGATGCAGTTTCTTTTATTTAAATAAGGGCCCAATGCTTTGTAAAATTGGCTGACCAAATTGTGTTTGTGCTTAACCAATTAATGGGCTTTAGTTTTGCTTTATCTTCAAGTTGAAATAAGGGTCCATATGCCAACTTAAGAACCAACCTTTGGAAGATCAAGAGGACCTTTGCTCAAAGTTTGTGGATGACTTTTGGTAACCTTAAATTCAGTTACAATCAACCATTAAGTAGCGGATCATTATTAGCTTGAGTGGATCATTAATTAATAGCTTTAAGCGGGATGATATTGAAATTTATGTGTCTTTTGTAATTCTGATGGTTAAAGCTCCTATATAAGTTGAACCATTTTCATCAATCAAGGCAAGCTGAGTTTTATTTAGAAAATAAACGAGTTTTATCTCATCTATCTTAGTGAGAGTGATTCTCCTAAGTTCTTGAGTGATTCAAGAATCCATGAGTTTAATCAAAGGTCTTTTATCCCTTTGTGTGTTTCAACTCTTAGGCTTATCTTCCATTCTTAGAAGTGTGATGTCTATCAATTTCTGTTCCATCTTCTTTTATGTTTCCATTTTCTCGTTTTAAATAATTTCTCAAATTTCTTGCTTGTCAGCATTCCAACAATGATAGATCAGTCAAACGAATCGAACCCTGTGGATTCACATCATTTGGTATTCAGAGCCTGGCTATCTAGATTTGGAATAGGAAAGGAAGTGTATTGTACAAAGTGTTTAACCGAAGGCCATCCATGTTTAGCTGCATTCGACTACGGAATCGAAAACAATGTTGTGAGCCAAATATTGGTGGAGAAACTCCAGTTACCATGAACCTTTCATATGGATCAAGCATGGATCAAATTCAGTACATGGCAATGTGTGAAAGAAGTATTATGTGATATTGCTCCCATGGACTCTTATCATCTTCATTTGGGATGGGCATGGCTTCGTTTTAAAACACTCCATCTTGATTAACGTTCCCTTTATTTGAGGCATGAGGGACATCAAAGAAGTAGAAATTTATGACACCAAGACAAGTCAGTAAGGATCAACGTAGGCTGAAGGAGAAAACAGAAAAAGAAGGAATATAAACTGCAGAAGGAAGGGAAAATAAAGAAAAAGAAATGGAACTAGAGAAAGTTTATTCATCAATGTTTTTTCTTCTACAATTTGTGATGTCATTTTACAGGAACAAAAGGGTAAGCATGTGAATGAAACACACCAACTTCCTTATTTAAAAAGGAAGCTTGTTCATAGTGCTTTATTATGCATTTGGTCCGTCGATAAGAAGCAAATTCGTCCAACATAATGCATGGAATTATTTATTGTTACATATCAAGGTGGGGTACTGTTGCCAAGAAATGTTATCGACGGATTGCAACCATTGGAAAGTAACAAATATCAAGTTGAATTTGATCCTGGAAGAAGAGAATAAGTTTCAACTTGGGAAAAACTAAAAGTCCTTCACAAGATCATAATAAACTTACATCAAAACTAGTGTCTTAATATTCGGGACAAATCTTCTCGAAGAAGGAGGGTATGATGTGAATTGCATATGGGTCAAATGGAGGATGATTAATGCGTCGTGTTGATGCAGTTTCTTTTATTTAAATAAGGGCCCAATGCTTTGTAAAATTGGCTGACCAAATTGTGTTTGTGCTTAACCAATTAATGGGCTTTAGTTTTGCTTTATCTTCAAGTTGAAATAAGGGTCCATATGCCAACTTAAGAACCAACCTTTGGAAGATGAGGAGGACGTTTGCTCAAAGTTTGTGGATGACTTTTGGTAGCCTTAAATTCAGTTACAATCAACCATTAAGTAGCGGATCGTTATTAGCTTGAGTGGATCATTAATTAATAGCTTTAAGCGGGATGATATTGAAATTTATGTGTCTTTTGTAATTCTGATGGTTAAAGCTCCTATATAAGTTCAACCATTTTCATCAATGAAGGCAAGCTGAGTTTTATTCAGAAAATAAACGGGTTTTATCTCATCTATCTTAGTGAGAGTGATTCTCCTAAGTTCTTGAGTGATTCAACAATCCATGAGTTTAATCAAAGGTCTTTTATCCCTTTGTGTGTTTCAACTCTTAGGCTTATCTTCCATTCTTAGAAGTGTGATGTCTATCAATTTCTGTTCCATCTTCTTTTATGTTTCCATTTTCTCGTTTTAAATAATTTCTCAAATTTCTTGCTTGTTAACATTCGAACAATGATAGATCAGTCAAACGAATCGAACCCTGTGGATTCACATCATTTGGTATTCAAAGCCTGGCTATCTAGATTTGGAATAGGAAAGGAAGTGTATTATAAAAAGTGCTTAACCGAAGGTCATCCATGTTTAGCTGCATTCGATTACGGAATCGAAAACAAGGTTGTGAGCCAAATATTGGTGGAGAAACTCAAGTTACCAGTAACCTCTCATATGGATCAAGCATGGATCAAATTCAGTACATGGCAATGTGTGAAAGAAGTATTATGTGATATTGCTCCCATGGACTTTTGTCATCTTCATTTGGGATGGGCATGGCTTCGTTTTAAAACACTCCATCTTGATGAACGTTCCCTTTATTTGAGGCATGAGGGACATCAAAGAAGTAGAAATTTATGACACCAAGACAAGTCAGTAAGGATCAACGTAGGCTGAAGGAGAAAACAGAAAAAGAAAGAATAGAAAAAGAAGTAATATAAACTGCAGAAGGAAGGGAAAATAAAGAAAAAGAAATGGAACTAGAGAAAGTTTATTCGTCAATGTTTTTTCTTCTACAGTTTGTGATGTCATTTTACAGGAACAAAAGGATAAGCATGTGAATGAAACACACCAACTTCCATGTTTAAAAAGGAAGCTTGTTCATAGTGCTTTATTATTCATTTGGTCCGTCGATAAGAAGCAAATTCGTCCAACACAATGCATGGAATTATTTATTGTTACATATCAAGGTGGGGTACTGTTGCCAAGAAATGTTATCGACGGATTGCAACCATTGAAAAGTAACAAATATCAAGTTGAATTTGATCCTGGAAGAAGAGAATAAGTTTCAACTTGTGAAAAACTAAAAGTCCTTCACAAGATCATAATAAACTTACATCAAAACTAGTGTCTTAAGATTCGGGACAAATCTTCTCGAAGAAGGAGGGTATGATGTGAATTGCATATGGGTCAAATGGAGGATGACTAATCCGTCGTGTTGATGCAGTTTCTTTTATTTAAATAAGGGCCGAATGCTTTGTAAAATTGGTTGACCAAATTGTGTTTGTGCTTAACCAATTAATTGGCTTTAGTTTTGCTTTATCTTCAAGTTGAAATAAGGGTCCATATGCCAACTTAAGAACCAACCTTTACAAGATGAAGAGGACCTTTGCTCAAAGTTTGTGGATGACTTTTGGTAGCCTTAAATTCTGTTACAATCAACCATTATGTAGCGGATCGTTATTAGCTTGAGTGGATCATTAATTAATAGCTTTAAGCGGGATGATATTGAAATTTATGTGTCTTTTGTAATTCTGATGGTTAAAGCTCCTATATAAGTTCAACCATTTTCATCAATGAAGGCAAGCTGAGTTTTATTTAGAAAATAAACGAGTTTTATCTCATCTATCTTAGTGAGAGTGATTCTCCTAAGTTCTTGAGTGATTCAAGAATCCATGAGTTTAATCAAAGGTCTTTTATCCCTTTGTGTGTTTCAACTCTTAGGCTTATCTTCCATTCTTGGAAGTGTGATGTCTATCAATTTCCGTTCCATCTTCTTTTATGTTTCCATTTTCTCGTTTTAAATAATTTCTGACATTTCTTGCGTGTTAGCATTCCATCAATGATAGATCAGTCAAACGAATCGAACCCTGTGGAATCACATCATTTGGTATTCAGAGCCTGGCTATCTAGATTTGGAATAGGAAAGGAAGTGTATTGTACAAAGTGTTTAACCGAAGGCCATCCATGTTTAGCTGCATTCGACTATGGAATCGAAAACAATGTTGTGAGCCAAATATTGGTGGAGAAACTCCAGTTACCATGAACCTTTCATATGGATCAAGCATGGATCAAATTCAGTACATGGCAATGTGTGAAAGAAGTATTATGTGATATTGCTCCCATGGACTCTTGTCATCTTCATTTGGGATGGGCATGGCTTCGTTTTAAAACACTCCATCTTGATTAACGTTCCCTTTATTTTAGGCATGAGGGACATCAAAGAAGTAGAAATTTATGACACCAAGACAAGTCAGTAAGGATCAACGTAGGCTGAAGGAGAAAACAGAAAAAGAAGTAATATAAACTGCAGAAGGAAGGGAAAATAAAGAAAAAGAAATGGAACTAGAGAAAGTTTATTCGTCAATGTTTTTTCTTCTACAATTTGTGATGTCATTTTACAGGAACAAAAGGGTAAGCATGTGAATGAAACACACCAACTTCCTTGTTTAAAAAGGAAGCTTGTTCATAGTGCTTTATTATGCATTTGGTCAGTCGATAAAAAGCAAATTCGTCCAACACAATGCATGGAATTATTTATTGTTACATATCAAGGTGGGGTACTGTTGCCAAGAAATGTTATCGACGGATTGCAACCATTGAAAAGTAACAAATATCAAGTTGAATTTGATCCTGGAAGAAGAGAATAAGTTTCAACTTGTGAAAAACTAAAAGTCCTTCACAAGATCATAATAAACTTACATCAAAACTAGTGTCTTAAGATTCGGGACAAATCTTCTCGAAGAAGGAGGGTATGATGTGAATTGCATATGGGTCAAATGGAGGATGACTAATCCGTCGTGTTGATGCAGTTTCTTTTATTTAAATAAGGGCCGAATGCTTTGTAAAATTGGTTGACCAAATTGTGTTTGTGCTTAACCAATTAATTGGCTTTAGTTTTGCTTTATCTTCAAGTTGAAATAAGGGTCCATATGCCAACTTAAGAACCAACCTTTACAAGATGAAGAGGACCTTTGCTCAAAGTTTGTGGATGACTTTTGGTAGCCTTAAATTCTGTTACAATCAACCATTATGTAGCGGATCGTTATTAGCTTGAGTGGATCATTAATTAATAGCTTTAAGCGGGATGATATTGAAATTTATGTGTCTTTTGTAATTCTGATGGTTAAAGCTCCTATATAAGTTCAACCATTTTCATCAATGAAGGCAAGCTGAGTTTTATTTAGAAAATAAACGAGTTTTATCTCATCTATCTTAGTGAGAGTGATTCTCCTAAGTTCTTGAGTGATTCAAGAATCCATGAGTTTAATCAAAGGTCTTTTATCCCTTTGTGTGTTTCAACTCTTAGGCTTATCTTCCATTCTTGGAAGTGTGATGTCTATCAATTTCCGTTCCATCTTCTTTTATGTTTCCATTTTCTCGTTTTAAATAATTTCTGACATTTCTTGCGTGTTAGCATTCCATCAATGATAGATCAGTCAAACGAATCGAACCCTGTGGAATCACATCATTTGGTATTCAGAGCCTGGCTATCTAGATTTGGAATAGGAAAGGAAGTGTATTGTACAAAGTGTTTAACCGAAGGCCATCCATGTTTAGCTGCATTCGACTATGGAATCGAAAACAATGTTGTGAGCCAAATATTGGTGGAGAAACTCCAGTTACCATGAACCTTTCATATGGATCAAGCATGGATCAAATTCAGTACATGGCAATGTGTGAAAGAAGTATTATGTGATATTGCTCCCATGGACTCTTGTCATCTTCATTTGGGATGGGCATGGCTTCGTTTTAAAACACTCCATCTTGATTAACGTTCCCTTTATTTTAGGCATGAGGGACATCAAAGAAGTAGAAATTTATGACACCAAGACAAGTCAGTAAGGATCAACGTAGGCTGAAGGAGAAAACAGAAAAAGAAGTAATATAAACTGCAGAAGGAAGGGAAAATAAAGAAAAAGAAATGGAACTAGAGAAAGTTTATTCGTCAATGTTTTTTCTTCTACAATTTGTGATGTCATTTTACAGGAACAAAAGGGTAAGCATGTGAATGAAACACACCAACTTCCTTGTTTAAAAAGGAAGCTTGTTCATAGTGCTTTATTATGCATTTGGTCAGTCGATAAAAAGCAAATTCGTCCAACACAATGCATGGAATTATTTATTGTTACATATCAAGGTGGGGTACTGTTGCCAAGAAATGTTATCGACGGATTGCAACCATTGAAAAGTAACAAATATCAAGTTGAATTTGATCCTGGAAGAAGAGAATAAGTTTGAACTTGTGAAAAACTAAAAGTCCTTCACAAGATCATAATAAACTTACATCAAAACTAGTGTCTTAAAATTCGGGACAAATCTTCTCGAAGAAGGAGGGTATGATGTGAATTGCATATGGGTCAAATGGAGGATGACTAATGCGTCGTGTTGATGCAGTTTCTTTTATTTAAATAAGGGCCCAATGCTTTGTAAAATTGGCTGACCAAATTGTGTTTGTGCTTAACCAATTAATGGGCTTTAGTTTTGCTTTATCTTCAAGTTGAAATAAGGGTCCATATGCCAACTTAAGAACCAACCTTTGGAAGATGAGGAGGACCTTTGCTCAAAGTTTGTGGATGACTTTTGGTAACCTTAAATTCAGTTACAATCAACCATTATGTAGCGGATCGTTATTAGCTTGAGTGGATCATTAATTAATAGCTTTAAGAGGGATGATATTGAAATTTATGTGTCTTTTGTAATTCTGATGGTTAAAGCTCCTATATAAGTTGAACCATTTTCATCAATCAAGGCAAGCTGAGTTTTATTTAGAAAATAAACGAGTTTTATCTCATCTATCTTAGTGAGAGTGATTCTCCTAAGTTCTTGAGTGATTCAAGAATCCATGAGTTTAATCAAAGGTCTTTTATCCCTTTGTGTGTTTCAACTCATAGGCTTATCTTCCATTCTTAGAAGTGTGATGTCTATCAATTTCTGTTCCATCTTCTTTTATGTTTCCATTTTCTCGTTTTAAATAATTTCTCAAATTTCTTGCTTGTCAGCATTCCAACAATGATAGATCAGTCAAACGAATCGAACCCTGTGGATTCACATCATTTGGTATTCAGAGCCTGGCTATCTAGATTTGGAATAGGAAAGGAAGTGTATTGTACAAAGTGTTTAACCGAAGGCCATCCATGTTTAGCTGCATTCGACTACGGAATCGAAAACAATGTTGTGAGCCAAATATTGGTGGAGAAACTCCGGTTACCATGAACCTTTCATATGGATCAAGCATGGATCAAATTCAGTACATGGCAGTGTGTGAAAGAAGTATTATGTGATATTGCTCCCATGGACTCTTGTCATCTTCATTTGGGATGGGCATGGCTTCGTTTTAAAACACTCCATCTTGATTAACGTTCTCTTTATTTGAGGCATGAGGGACATCAAAGAAGTAGAAATTTATGACACCAAGACAAGTCAGTAAGGATCAACGTAGGCTGAAGGAGAAAACAGAAAAAGAAGTAATATAAACTGCAGAAGGAAGGGAAAATAAAGAAAAAGAAATGGAACTAGAGAAAGTTTATTCGTCAATGTTTTTTCTTCTACAATTTGTGATGTCATTTTACAGGAACAAAAGGGTAAGCATGTGAATGAAACACACCAACTTCCTTGTTTAAAAAGGAAGCTTGTTCATAGTGCTTTATTATTCATTTGGTCCGTCGATAAGAAGCAAATTCGTCCAACACAATGCATGGAATTATTTATTGTTACATATCAAGGTGGGGTACTGTTGCCAAGAAATGTTATCGACGGATTGCAACCATTGGAAAGTAAGAAATATCAAGTTGAATTTGATCCTGGAAGAAGAGAATAAGTTTCAACTTGTGAAAAACTAAAAGTCCTTCACAAGATCATAATAAACTTACATCAAAACTAGTGTCTTAAGATTCGGGACAAATCTTCTCGAAGAAGGAGGGTATGATGTGAATTGCATATGGGTCAAATGGAGGATGACTAATGCGTCGTGTTGATGCAGTTTCTTTTATTTAAATAAGGGCCCAATGCTTTGTAAAATTGGCTGACCAAATTGTGTTTGTGCTTAACCAATTAATGGGCTTTAGTTTTGCTTTATCTTCAAGTTGAAATAAGGGTCCATATGCCAACTTAAGAACCAACCTTTGGAAGATGAGGAGGACCTTTGCTCAAAGTTTGTGGATGACTTTTGGTAGCCTTAAATTCAGTTACAATCAACCATTAAGTAGCGGATCGTTATTAGCTTGAGTGGATCATTAATTAATAGCTTTAAGCGGGATGATATTGAAATTTATGTGTCTTTTGTAATTCTGATGGTTAAAGCTCCTATATAAGTTCAACCATTTTCATCAATGAAGGCAAGCTGAGTTTTATTCAGAAAATAAATGGGTTTTATCTCATCTATCTTAGTGAGAGTGATTCTCCTAAGTTCTTGAGTGATTCAACCATCCATGAGTTTAATCAAAGGTCTTTTATCCCTTTGTGTGTTTCAACTCTTAGGCTTATCTTCCATTCTTCGAAGTGTGATGTCTATCAATTTCTGTTCCATCTTCTTTTATGTTTCCATTTTCTCGTTTTAAATAATTTCTCAAATTTCTTGCTTGTCAGCATTCCAACAATGATAGATCAGTCAAACGAATCGAACCCTGTGAATTCACATCATTTGGTATTCAAAGCCTGGCTATCTAGATTTGGAATAGGAAAGGAAGTGTATTATACAAAGTGTTTAACCGAAGGCCATCCATGTTTAGCTGCATTCGATTACGGAATCGAAAACAATGTTGTGAGCCAAATATTGGTGGAGAAACTCAAGTTACCAGCAACCTTTCATATGGATCAAGCATGGATCAAATTCAGTACATGGCAGTGTGTGAAAGAAGTATTATGTGATATTGCTCCCATGGACTCTTGTCATCTTCATTTGGGATGGGCATGGCTTCGTTTTAAAACACTCCATCTTGATTAACGTTCTCTTTATTTGAGGCATGAGGGACATCAAAGAAGTAGAAATTTATGACACCAAGACAAGTCAGTAAGGATCAACGTAGGCTGAAGGAGAAAACAGAAAAAGAAGTAATATAAACTGCAGAAGGAAGGGAAAATAAAGAAAAAGAAATGGAACTAGAGAAAGTTTATTCGTCAATGTTTTTTCTTCTACAATTTGTGATGTCATTTTACAGGAACAAAAGGATAAGCATGTGAATGAAACACACCAACTTCCTTGTTTAAAAAGGAAGCTTGTTCATAGTGCTTTATTATTCATTTGGTCCGTCGATAAGAAGCAAATTCGTCCAACACAATGCATGGAATTATTTATTGTTACATATCAAGGTGGGGTACTGTTGCCAAGAAATGTTATCGACGGATTGCAACCATTGGAAAGTAAGAAATATCAAGTTGAATTTGATCCTGGAAGAAGAGAATAAGTTTCAACTTGTGAAAAACTAAAAGTCCTTCACAAGATCATAATAAACTTACATCAAAACTAGTGTCTTAAGATTCGGGACAAATCTTCTCGAAGAAGGAGGGTATGATGTGAATTGCATATGGGTCAAATGGAGGATGACTAATGCGTCGTGTTGATGCAGTTTCTTTTATTTAAATAAGGGCCCAATGCTTTGTAAAATTGGCTGACCAAATTGTGTTTGTGCTTAACCAATTAATGGGCTTTAGTTTTGCTTTATCTTCAAGTTGAAATAAGGGTCCATATGCCAACTTAAGAACCAACCTTTGGAAGATGAGGAGGACCTTTGCTCAAAGTTTGTGGATGACTTTTGGTAGCCTTAAATTCAGTTACAATCAACCATTAAGTAGCGGATCGTTATTAGCTTGAGTGGATCATTAATTAATAGCTTTAAGCGGGATGATATTGAAATTTATGTGTCTTTTGTAATTCTGATGGTTAAAGCTCCTATATAAGTTCAACCATTTTCATCAATGAAGGCAAGCTGAGTTTTATTCAGAAAATAAATGGGTTTTATCTCATCTATCTTAGTGAGAGTGATTCTCCTAAGTTCTTGAGTGATTCAACCATCCATGAGTTTAATCAAAGGTCTTTTATCCCTTTGTGTGTTTCAACTCTTAGGCTTATCTTCCATTCTTCGAAGTGTGATGTCTATCAATTTCTGTTCCATCTTCTTTTATGTTTCCATTTTCTCGTTTTAAATAATTTCTCAAATTTCTTGCTTGTTAGCATTCCAACAATGATAGATCAGTCAAACGAATCGAACCCTGTGAATTCACATCATTTGGTATTCAAAGCTTGGCTATCTAGATTTGGAATAGGAAAGGAAGTGTATTATACAAAGTGTTTAACCGAAGGCCATCCATGTTTAGCTGCATTCGATTACGGAATCGAAAACAATGTTGTGAGCCAAATATTGGTGGAGAAACTCAAGTTACCAGCAACCTTTCATATGGATCAAGCATGGATCAAATTCAGTACATGGCAGTGTGTGAAAGAAGTATTATGTGATATTGCTCCCATGGACTCTTGTCATCTTCATTTGGGATGGGCATGGCTTCGTTTTAAAACACTCCATCTTGATTAACGTTCTCTTTATTTGAGGCATGAGGGACATCAAAGAAGTAGAAATTTATGACACCAAGACAAGTCAGTAAGGATCAACGTAGGCTGAAGGAGAAAACAGAAAAAGAAGTAATATAAACTGCAGAAGGAAGGGAAAATAAAGAAAAAGAAATGGAACTAGAGAAAGTTTATTCGTCAATGTTTTTTCTTCTACAATTTGTGATGTCATTTTACAGGAACAAAAGGATAAGCATGTGAATGAAACACACCAACTTCCTTGTTTAAAAAGGAAGCTTGTTCATAGTGCTTTATTATTCATTTGGTCCGTCGATAAGAAGCAAATTCGTCCAACACAATGCATGGAATTATTTATTGTTACATATCAAGGTGGGGTACTGTTGCCAAGAAATGTTATCGACGGATTGCAACCATTGGAAAGTAAGAAATATCAAGTTGAATTTGATCCTGGAAGAAGAGAATAAGTTTCAACTTGTGAAAAACTAAAAGTCCTTCACAAGATCATAATAAACTTACATCAAAACTAGTGTCTTAAGATTCGGGACAAATCTTCTCGAAGAAGGAGGGTATGATGTGAATTGCATATGGGTCAAATGGAGGATGACTAATGCGTCGTGTTGATGCAGTTTCTTTTATTTAAATAAGGGCCCAATGCTTTGTAAAATTGGCTGACCAAATTGTGTTTGTGCTTAACCAATTAATGGGCTTTAGTTTTGCTTTATCTTCAAGTTGAAATAAGGGTCCATATGCCAACTTAAGAACCAACCTTTGGAAGATGAGGAGGACCTTTGCTCAAAGTTTGTGGATGACTTTTGGTAACCTTAAATTCAGTTACAATCAACCATTAAGTAGCGGATCGTTATTAGCTTGAGTGGATCATTAATTAATAGCTTTAAGCGGGATGATATTGAAATTTATGTGTCTTTTGTAATTCTGATGGTTAAAGCTCCTATATAAGTTCAACCATTTTCATCAATGAAGGCAAGCTGAGTTTTATTCAGAAAATAAATGGGTTTTATCTCATCTATCTTAGTGAGAGTGATTCTCCTAAGTTCTTGAGTGATTCAACCATCCATGAGTTTAATCAAAGGTCTTTTATCCCTTTGTGTGTTTCAACTCTTAGGCTTATCTTCCATTCTTCGAAGTGTGATGTCTATCAATTTCTGTTCCATCTTCTTTTATGTTTCCATTTTCTCGTTTTAAATAATTTCTCAAATTTCTTGCTTGTTAGCATTCCAACAATGATAGATCAGTCAAACGAATCGAACCCTGTGAATTCACATCATTTGGTATTCAAAGCCTGGCTATCTAGATTTGGAATAGGAAAGGAAGTGTATTATACAAAGTGTTTAACCGAAGGCCATCCATGTTTAGCTGCATTCGATTACGGAATCGAAAACAATGTTGTGAGCCAAATATTGGTGGAGAAACTCAAGTTACCAGCAACCTTTCATATGGATCAAGCATGGATCAAATTCAGTACATGGCAGTGTGTGAAAGAAGTATTATGTGATATTGCTCCCATGGACTCTTGTCATCTTCATTTGGGATGGGCATGGCTTCGTTTTAAAACACTCCATCTTGATTAACGTTCTCTTTATTTGAGGCATGAGGGACATCAAAGAAGTAGAAATTTATGACACCAAGACAAGTCAGTAAGGATCAACGTAGGCTGAAGGAGAAAACAGAAAAAGAAGTAATATAAACTGCAGAAGGAAGGGAAAATAAAGAAAAAGAAATGGAACTAGAGAAAGTTTATTCGTCAATGTTTTTTCTTCTACAATTTGTGATGTCATTTTACAGGAACAAAAGGATAAGCATGTGAATGAAACACACCAACTTCCTTGTTTAAAAAGGAAGCTTGTTCATAGTGCTTTATTATTCATTTGGTCCGTCGATAAGAAGCAAATTCGTCCAACACAATGCATGGAATTATTTATTGTTACATATCAAGGTGGGGTACTGTTGCCAAGAAATGTTATCGACGGATTGCAACCATTGGAAAGTAAGAAATATCAAGTTGAATTTGATCCTGGAAGAAGAGAATAAGTTTCAACTTGTGAAAAACTAAAAGTCCTTCACAAGATCATAATAAACTTACATCAAAACTAGTGTCTTAAGATTCGGGACAAATCTTCTCGAAGAAGGAGGGTATGATGTGAATTGCATATGGGTCAAATGGAGGATGACTAATGCGTCGTGTTGATGCAGTTTCTTTTATTTAAATAAGGGCCCAATGCTTTGTAAAATTGGCTGACCAAATTGTGTTTGTGCTTAACCAATTAATGGGCTTTAGTTTTGCTTTATCTTCAAGTTGAAATAAGGGTCCATATGCCAACTTAAGAACCAACCTTTGGAAGATGAGGAGGACCTTTGCTCAAAGTTTGTGGATGACTTTTGGTAACCTTAAATTCAGTTACAATCAACCATTAAGTAGCGGATCGTTATTAGCTTGAGTGGATCATTAATTAATAGCTTTAAGCGGGATGATATTGAAATTTATGTGTCTTTTGTAATTCTGATGGTTAAAGCTCCTATATAAGTTCAACCATTTTCATCAATGAAGGCAAGCTGAGTTTTATTCAGAAAATAAATGGGTTTTATCTCATCTATCTTAGTGAGAGTGATTCTCCTAAGTTCTTGAGTGATTCAACCATCCATGAGTTTAATCAAAGGTCTTTTATCCCTTTGTGTGTTTCAACTCTTAGGCTTATCTTCCATTCTTCGAAGTGTGATGTCTATCAATTTCTGTTCCATCTTCTTTTATGTTTCCATTTTCTCGTTTTAAATAATTTCTCAAATTTCTTGCTTGTTAGCATTCCAACAATGATAGATCAGTCAAACGAATCGAACCCTGTGAATTCACATCATTTGGTATTCAAAGCCTGGCTATCTAGATTTGGAATAGGAAAGGAAGTGTATTATACAAAGTGTTTAACCGAAGGCCATCCATGTTTAGCTGCATTCGATTACGGAATCGAAAACAATGTTGTGAGCCAAATATTGGTGGAGAAACTCAAGTTACCAGCAACCTTTCATATGGATCAAGCATGGATCAAATTCAGTACATGGCAGTGTGTGAAAGAAGTATTATGTGATATTGCTCCCATGGACTCTTGTCATCTTCATTTGGGATGGGCATGGCTTCGTTTTAAAACACTCCATCTTGATTAACGTTCTCTTTATTTGAGGCATGAGGGACATCAAAGAAGTAGAAATTTATGACACCAAGACAAGTCAGTAAGGATCAACGTAGGCTGAAGGAGAAAACAGAAAAAGAAGTAATATAAACTGCAGAAGGAAGGGAAAATAAAGAAAAAGAAATGGAACTAGAGAAAGTTTATTCGTCAATGTTTTTTCTTCTACAATTTGTGATGTCATTTTACAGGAACAAAAGGATAAGCATGTGAATGAAACACACCAACTTCCTTGTTTAAAAAGGAAGCTTGTTCATAGTGCTTTATTATTCATTTGGTCCGTCGATAAGAAGCAAATTCGTCCAACACAATGCATGGAATTATTTATTGTTACATATCAAGGTGGGGTACTGTTGCCAAGAAATGTTATCGACGGATTGCAACCATTGGAAAGTAAGAAATATCAAGTTGAATTTGATCCTGGAAGAAGAGAATAAGTTTCAACTTGTGAAAAACTAAAAGTCCTTCACAAGATCATAATAAACTTACATCAAAACTAGTGTCTTAAGATTCGGGACAAATCTTCTCGAAGAAGGAGGGTATGATGTGAATTGCATATGGGTCAAATGGAGGATGACTAATGCGTCGTGTTGATGCAGTTTCTTTTATTTAAATAAGGGCCCAATGCTTTGTAAAATTGGCTGACCAAATTGTGTTTGTGCTTAACCAATTAATGGGCTTTAGTTTTGCTTTATCTTCAAGTTGAAATAAGGGTCCATATGCCAACTTAAGAACCAACCTTTGGAAGATGAGGAGGACCTTTGCTCAAAGTTTGTGGATGACTTTTGGTAACCTTAAATTCAGTTACAATCAACCATTAAGTAGCGGATCGTTATTAGCTTGAGTGGATCATTAATTAATAGCTTTAAGCGGGATGATATTGAAATTTATGTGTCTTTTGTAATTCTGATGGTTAAAGCTCCTATATAAGTTCAACCATTTTCATCAATGAAGGCAAGCTGAGTTTTATTCAGAAAATAAACGGGTTTTATCTCATCTATCTTAGTGAGAGTGATTCTCCTAAGTTCTTGAGTGATTCAACAATCCATGAGTTTAATCAAAGGTCTTTTATCCCTTTGTGTGTTTCAACTCTTAGGCTTATCTTCCATTCTTAGAAGTGTGATGTCTATCAATTTCTGTTCCATCTTCTTTTATGTTTCCATTTTCTCGTTTTAAATAATTTCTCAAATTTCTTGCTTGTTAACATTCGAACAATGATAGATCAGTCAAACGAATCGAACCCTGTGGATTCACATCATTTGGTATTCAAAGCCTGGCTATCTAGATTTGGAATAGGAAAGGAAGTGTATTATAAAAAGTGCTTAACCGAAGGCCATCCATGTTTAGCTGCATTCGATTACGGAATCGAAAACAAGGTTGTGAGCCAAATATTGGTGGAGAAACTCAAGTTACCAGTAACCTCTCATATGGATCAAGCATGGATCAAATTCAGTACATGGCAATGTGTGAAAGAAGTATTATGTGATATTGCTCCCATGGACTTTTGTCATCTTCATTTGGGATAGGCATGGCTTCGTTTTAAAACACTCCATCTTGATGAACGTTCCCTTTATTTGAGGCATGAGGGACATCAAAGAAGTAGAAATTTATGACACCAAGACAAGTCAGTAAGGATCAACGTAGGCTGAAGGAGAAAATAGAAAAAGAAAGAATAGAAAAAGAAGTAATATAAACTGCAGAAGGAAGGGAAAATAAAGAAAAAGAAATGGAACTAGAGAAAGTTTATTCGTCAATGTTTTTTCTTCTACAGTTTGTGATGTCATTTTACAGGAACAAAAGGATAAGCATGTGAATGAAACACACCAACTTCCATGTTTAAAAAGGAAGCTTGTTCATAGTGCTTTATTATGCATTTGGTCCGTCGATAAGAAGCAAATTCGTCCAACACAATGCATGGAATTATTTATTGTTACATATCAAGGTGGGGTACTGTTGCCAAGAAATGTTATCGACGGATTGCAACCATTGAAAAGTAACAAATATCAAGTTGAATTTGATCCTGGAAGAAGAGAATAAGTTTCAACTTGTGAAAAACAAAAAGTCCTTCACAAGATCATAATAAACTTACATCAAAACTAGTGTCTTAAGATTCGGGACAAATCTTCTCGAAGAAGGAGGGTATGATGTGAATTGCATATGGGTCAAATGGAGGATGACTAATGCGTCGTGTTGATGCAGTTTCTTTTATTTAAGTAAGGGCCGAATGCTTTGTAAAATTGGTTGACCAAATTGTTTTTGTGCTTAACCAATTAATTGGATTTAGTTTTGCTTTATCTTCAAGTTGAAATAAGGGTCCATATGCCAACTTAAGAACCAACCTTTGGAAGATGAGGAGGACCTTTGCTCAAAGTTTGTGGATGACTTTTGGTATCCTTAAATTCAGTTACAATCAACCATTAAGTAGCGGATCGTTATTAGCTTGAGTGGATCATTAATTAATAGCTTTAAGCGGGATGATATTGAAATTTATGTGTCTTTTATAATTCTAATGGTTAAAGCTCCTATATAAGTTCAACCATTTTCATCAATGAAGGCAAGCTGAGTTTTATTCAGAAAATAAACGGGTTTTATCTTATCTATCTTAGTGAGAGTGATTCTCCTAAGTTCTTGAGTGATTCAACAATCCATGAGTTTAATCAAAGGTCTTTTATCCCTTTGTGTGTATCAACTCTTAGGCTTATCTTCCATTCTTAGAAGTGTGATGTCTATCAATTTCTGTTCCATCTTCTTTTATGTTTCCATTTTCTCGTTTTAAATAATTTCTCAAATTTCTTGCTTGTTAGCATTCCAACAATGATAGATCAGTCAAACGAATCGAACCCTGTGAATTCACATCATTTGGTATTCAAAGCCTGGCTATCTAGATTTGGAATAGGAAAGGAAGTGTATTATACAAAGTGTTTAACCGAAGGCCATCCATGTTTAGCTGCATTCGATTACAGAATCGAAAACAATGTTGTGAGCCAAATATTGGTGGAGAAACTCAAGTTACCAGCAACCTTTCATATGGATCAAGCATGGATCAAATTCAGTACATGGCAGTGTGTGAAAGAAGTATTATGTGATATTGCTCCCATGGACTCTTGTCATCTTCATTTGGGATGGGCATGGCTTCGTTTTAAAACACTCCATCTTGATTAACGTTCTCTTTATTTGAGGCATGAGGGACATCAAAGAAGTAGAAATTTATGACACCAAGACAAGTCAGTAAGGATCAACGTAGGCTGAAGGAGAAAACAGAAAAAGAAGTAATATAAACTGCAGAAGGAAGGGAAAATAAAGAAAAAGAAATGGAACTAGAGAAAGTTTATTCGTCAATGTTTTTTCTTCTACAATTTGTGATGTCATTTTACAGGAACAAAAGGATAAGCATGTGAATGAAACACACCAACTTCCTTGTTTAAAAAGGAAGCTTGTTCATAGTGCTTTATTATTCATTTGGTCCGTCGATAAGAAGCAAATTCGTCCAACACAATGCATGGAATTATTTATTGTTACATATCAAGGTGGGGTACTGTTGCCAAGAAATGTTATCGACGGATTGCAACCATTGGAAAGTAAGAAATATCAAGTTGAATTTGATCCTGGAAGAAGAGAATAAGTTTCAACTTGTGAAAAACTAAAAGTCCTTCACAAGATCATAATAAACTTACATCAAAACTAGTGTCTTAAGATTCGGGACAAATCTTCTCGAAGAAGGAGGGTATGATGTGAATTGCATATGGGTCAAATGGAGGATGACTAATGCGTCGTGTTGATGCAGTTTCTTTTATTTAAATAAGGGCCCAATGCTTTGTAAAATTGGCTGACCAAATTGTGTTTGTGCTTAACCAATTAATGGGCTTTAGTTTTGCTTTATCTTCAAGTTGAAATAAGGGTCCATATGCCAACTTAAGAACCAACCTTTGGAAGATGAGGAGGACCTTTGCTCAAAGTTTGTGGATGACTTTTGGTAACCTTAAATTCAGTTACAATCAACCATTAAGTAGCGGATCGTTATTAGCTTGAGTGGATCATTAATTAATAGCTTTAAGCGGGATGATATTGAAATTTATGTGTCTTTTGTAATTCTGATGGTTAAAGCTCCTATATAAGTTGAACCACTTTCATCAATGAAGGCAAGCTGAATTTTATTCAGAAAATAAACGAGTTTTATCTCATCTATCTTAGTGAGAGTGATTCTCCTAAGTTCTTGAGTGATTCAAGAATCCATGAGTTTAATCAAAGGTCTTTTATCCCTTTGTGCGTTTCAACTCTTAGGCTTATCTTCCATTCTTGGAAGTGTGATGTCTATCAATTTCTGTTCCATCTTCTTTTATGTTTCCATTTTCTCGTTTTAAATAATTTCTCAAATTTCTTGCTTGTTAGCATTCAAACAATTATTGATCAGTCAAACGAATCGAACGCTGTGGATTCACATCATTTGGTATTCAGAGCCTGGCTATCTAGATTTGGAATAGGAAAGGAAGTGTATTATACAAAGTGTTTAATCGAAGGTCATCCATGTTTAGCTGCATACGATTACGGAAGCGAAAACAATGTTGTGAGCCAAATATTGGTGGAGAAACTCAAGTTATCAACAACCTTTCATCTGGATCAAGCTTGGATCAAATTCAGTACATGGCAATGTGTGAAAGAAGTATTATGTGATATTGCTCCCATGGACTCTTGTCATCTTCATTTGGGATGGGCATGGCTTCGTTTTAAAACATTCCATCTTGATGAATGTTCCCTTTATTTGAGGCATGAGGGACATCAAAGAAGTAGAAATTTATGACACCAAGACAAGTCAGTAAAGATCAACGTAGGCTGAAGGAGAAAACAAAAAAAGAAAGAATAGAAAAAGAAGTAATATAAACTGCAGAAGGAAGGGAAAATAAAGAAAAAGAAATGGAACTAGAGAAAGTTTATTCGTCAATGTTTTTTCTTCTACAGTTTGTGGTGTCATTTTACAGGAACAAAAGGATAAGCATGTGAATGAAACACACCAACTTCCATGTTTAAAAAGGAAGCTTGTTCATAGTGCTTTATTATGCATTTGGTCCGTCGATAAGAAGCAAATTCGTCAAACACAATGCATGGAATTATTTATTGTTACATATCAAGGTCGGCTACTGTTGCAAAGAAATGTTATCGACGGATTGCAACCATTGGAAAGTAACAAATATCAAGTTGAATTTAATCCTGGAAGAAGAGAATAAGTTTCAAATTGTGAAAAACTAAAAGTCTTTCACAAGATCATAATAAACTTACATCAAAACTAGTGTCTTAAGATTCGGGACAAATCGTCTCGAAGAAAGAGGGTATGATGTGAATTGCATATGGGTCAAATAGAGGATGACTAATGCGTCGTGTTGATGCAGTTTCTTTTATTTAAATAAGGGCCCAATGCTTTGTAAAATTGGCGGACCAAATTGTGTTTGTGCTTAACCAATTAATGGGCTTTAGTTTTGCTTTATCTTCAAGTTGAAATAAGGGTCCATATGCCAACTTAAGAACCAACCTTTGGAAGATGAAGAGGACCTTTGCTCAAAGCTTGTGGATGACTTTTCGTAGCCTTAAATTCAGTTACAATCAACCATTAAGTAGCGGATCGTTATTAGCTTGAGTGGATCATTAATTAATAGCTTTAAGCAGTATGATATTGAAATTTATGGTCTTTTCTAATTCTCATGGTTAAAGCTCCTATATAAGTTGAACCACTTTCATCAATTAAGGCAAGTTGAATTTTATTCAGAAAATAAACGAGTTTTATCTCATCTATCTTAGTGAGAGTGATTCTCCTAAGTTCTTGAGTGATTCAAGAATCCATGAGTTTAATCAAAGGTCTTTTATCCCTTTGTGTGTTTCAACTCTTAGGCTTATCTTCCATTCTTGGAAGTGTGATGTCTATCAATTTCTGTTCCATCTTCTTTTATGTTTCCATTTTCTCGTTTTAAATAATTTCTCAAATTTCTTGCTTGTTAGCATTCCAACAATGATAGATCAGTCAAACGAATCGAACCCTGTGGATTCACATCATTTGGTATTCAAAGCCTGGCTATCTAGATTTGGAATAGGAAAGGAAGTGTATTGTACAAAGTGTTTAACCGAAGGCCATCCATGTTTAGCTGCATTCGACTACGGAATCGAAAACAATGTTGTGAGCCAAATATTGGTGGAGAAACTCCAGTTACCAGCAACCTTTCATATGGAACAAGCATGGATCAAATTCAGTACATGGCAGTGTGTGAAAGAAGTATTATGTGATATTGCTCCCATGGACTCTTGTCATCTTCATTTGGGATGGGCATGGCTTCGTTTTAAAACACTCCATCTTGATTAACGTTCCCTTTATTTGAGGCATGAGGGACATCAAAGAAGTAGAAATTTATGACACCAAGACAAGTCAGTAAGGATCAACGTAGGCTGAAGGAGAAAACAGAAAAAGAAGTAATATAAACTGCAGAAGGAAGGGAAAATAAAGAAAAAGAAATGGAACTAGAGAAAGTTTATTCGTCAATGTTTTTTCTTCTACAGTTTGTGATGTCATTTTACAGGAACAAAAGGATAAGCATGTGAATGAAACACACCAACTTCCATGTTTAAAAAGGTAGCTTGTTCATAGTGCTTTATTATGCATTTGGTCCGTCGATAAGAAGCAAATTCGTCAAACACAATGCATGGAATTATTTATTGTTACATATCAAGGTCGGCTACTGTTGCAAAGAAATGTTATCGACGGATTGCAACCATTGGAAAGTAACAAATATCAAGTTGAATTTAATCCTGGAAGAAGAGAATAAGTTTCAAATTGTGAAAAACTAAAAGTCCTTCACAAGATCATAATAAACTTACATCAAAACTAGTGTCTTAAGATTCGGGACAAATCGTCTCGAAGAAGGAGGGTATGATGTGAATTGCATATGGGTCAAATAGAGGATGACTAATGCGTCGTGTTGATGCAGTTTCTTTAATTTAAATAAGAGCCCAATGCTTTGTAAAATTGGCGGACCAAATTGTGTTTGTGCTTAACCAATTAATGGGCTTTAGTTTTGCTTTATCTTCAAGTTGAAATAAGGGTCCATATGCCAACTTAAGAACCAACCTTTGGAAGATGAAGAGGACCTTTGCTCAAAGCTTGTGGATGACTTTTCGTAGCCTTAAATTCAGTTACAATCAACCATTAAGTAGCGGATCGTTATTAGCTTGAGTGGATCATTAATTAATAGCTTTAAGCAGTATGATATTGAAATTTATGGTCTTTTCTAATTCTCATGGTTAAAGCTCCTATATAAGTTGAACCACTTTCATCAATTAAGGCAAGCTGAATTTTATTCAGAAAATAAACGAGTTTTATCTCATCTATCTTAGTGAGAGTGATTCTCCTAAGTTCTTGAGTGATTCAAGAATCCATGAGTTTAATCAAAGGTCTTTTATCCCTTTGTGTGTTTCAACTCTTAGGCTTATCTTCCATTCTTGGAAGTGTGATGTCTATCAATTTCTGTTCCATCTTCTTTTATGTTTCCATTTTCTCGTTTTAAATAATTTCTCAAATTTCTTGCTTGTTAGCATTCCAACAATGATAGATCAGTCAAACGAATCGAACCCTGTGGATTCACATCATTTGGTATTCAGAGCCTGGGTATCTAGATTTGGAATAGGAAAGGAAGTGTATTGTACAAAGTGTTTAACCGAAGGCCATCCATGTTTAGCTGCATTCGACTACGGAATCGAAAACAATGTTGTGAGCCAAATATTGGTGGAGAAACTCCAGTTACCAGCAACCTTTCATATGGATCAAGCATGGATCAAATTCAGTACATGGCAGTGTGTGAAAGAAGTATTATGTGATATTGCTCCCATGGACTCTTGTCATCTTCATTTGGGATGGGCATGGCTTCGTTTTAAAACACTCCATCTTGATTAACGTTCCCTTTATTTGAGGCATGAGGGACATCAAAGAAGTAGAAATTTATGACACCAAGACAAGTCAGTAAGGATCAACGTAGGCTGAAGGAGAAAACAGAAAAAGAAGTAATATAAACTGCAGAAGGAAGGGAAAATAAAGAAAAAGAAATGGAACTAGAGAAAGTTTATTCGTCAATGTTTTTTCTTCTACAGTTTGTGATGTCATTTTACAGGAACAAAAGGATAAGCATGTGAATGAAACACACCAACTTCCATGTTTAAAAAGTAGCTTGTTCATAGTGCTTTATTATGCATTTGGTCCGTCGATAAGAAGCAAATTCGTCAAACACAATGCATGGAATTATTTATTGTTACATATCAAGGTCGGCTACTGTTGCAAAGAAATGTTATCGACGGATTGCAACCATTGGAAAGTAACAAATATCAAGTTGAATTTGATCCTGGAAGAAGAGAATAAGTTTCAACTTGTGAAAAACTAAAAGTCCTTCACAAGATCATAATAAACTTACATCAAAACTAGTGTCTTAAGATTTGGGACAAATCTTCTCGAAGAAGGAGGGTATGATGTGAATTGCATATGGGTCAAATGGAGGATGACTAATGCGTCGTGTTGATGCAGTTTCTTTTATTTAAATACGGGTCCAATGCTTTGTAAAATTGGCTGACCAAATTGTGTTTGTGCTTAACCAATTAATGGGCTTTAGTTTTGCTTTATCTTCAAGTTGAAATAAGGGTCCAGATGCCAACTTAAGAACCAACCTTTGGAAGATCAAGAGGACCTTTGCTCAAAGTTTGTGGATGACTTTTGGTAGCCTTAAATTCAGTTACAATCAACCATTACGTAGCGGATCGTTATTAGCTTGAGTGGATCATTAATTAATAGCTTTAAGCGGGATGATATTGAAATTTATGTGTCTTTTGTAATTCTGATGGTTAAAGCTCCTATATAAGTTGAACCATTTTCATCAATGAAGGCAAGCTGAGTTTTATTCAGAAAATAAACTAGTTTTATCTCATCTATCTTAGTGAGAGTGATTCTCCTAAGTTCTTGAGTGATTCAAGAAGCCATGAGTTTAATCAAAGGTCCTTTATCCCTTTGTGTGTTTCAACTCTTAGGCTTATCTTCCATTCTTGGAAGTGTGATGTCTAACAATTTCCGTTTCAACTTCTTTTATGTTTCCATTTTCTCGTTTTAAATAATTTCTCAAATTTCTTGCTTGTTAGCTTTCCAACAATGATAAATCAGTCAAACGAATCGAACCCTATGGATTCACATCATTTGGTATTCAGAGCCTGGCTATCTAGATTTGGAATAGGAAAGGCAGTTTATTATACCTTTATGTGTTTCAACTATTAGGCTTATCTTCCATTCCTGGAAGTGTGATGTGCTTTATTATCCATTTGGTCCGTCGATAAGAAGCAAATTCGTCAAACACAATGCATGGAATTATTTAATGTTAAATATCAAGGTGGGGTACTGTTGCCAAGAAATGTTACGACGGATTGCAACCATTGGAAAGTAACAAATATCAAGTTGAATTTGATCCTCGAAGAAGAGAATTAGTTTCAACTTGTGAAAAAATAAAAGTCCTTCACAAGATCATAATAAACTTACATCAAAACTACTGTCTTAAGATTCGGGACAAATCTTCTCGAAGAAGAAGGGTATGATATGAATTGCATATGGGTCAAATGGAGGATGACTAATGCGTCGTGTTGATGCAGTTTCTTTTATTTAAATAAGGGCCCAAGGCTTTGTATAATTGGCTGACCAAATTGTGTTTGTGCTTAACCAATTGATGGGCTTTAGTTTTGCTTTATCTTCAAGTTGAAATAAGGGTCCATATGCCAACTTAAGAACCAACCTTTGGAAGATCAATAGGACCTTTGCTCAAAGTTTGTGGATGACTTTTAGTAGCCTTCAATTCAGTTACAATCAACCATTAAGTAGCGGATCGTTATTAGCTTGAGTGGATCATTAATTAATTGCTTTAAGCGGGATGATATTGAAATTTATGTGTCTTTTGTAATTCTGATGGTTAAAGCTCCTATATAAGTTGAACCATTTTCATCAATGAAGACAAGCTGAGTTTTATTCAGAAAATAAACGAGTTTTATCTCATCTATCTTAGTGTGAGTGATTCTCCTAAGTTCTTGAGTGATTCAAGAATCCATGATTTTAATCAAAGCTCCTTTATCCCTTTGTGTGTTTCAACTGTTAGGCTTATCTTCCATTCTTGGAAGTGTGATGTCTATCAATTTCCGTTCCATCTTCTTTTATGTTTCCATTTTCTCGTTTTAAATAATTTCTCAAATTTCTTGCTTGTTAGCATTCCAACAATGATAGATCAGTCAAACCAATCGAACGCTGTGGATTCACATCATTTGCTATTCAGAGCCTGGCTATCTAGATTTGGAATAGGAAAGGAAGTTTATTATACAAAGTGTTTAACCGAAGGCCATCCATGTTTAGTTTCATTCGATTACGGAAGCGAAATCAATGCCTTGAGCCAGAGATTGGTGGAGAAACTCCAGTTACCAGCAACCTTTCATCTGGATCAAGCATGGATCAAATTCAGTACATGGTAATGTGTGAAAGAAGTATTATGTGATATTGCTGCCATGGACTCTTGTCATCTTCATTTGGGATGGGCATGGCTTCGTTTTAAAACACTCCATCTTGATGAACGTTCCCTTTATTTGAGGCATGAGGGACATCAAAAGAAGTAGAAATTTATAACACCAAGACAAGTCAGTAAGGATCAACGCAGGCTGAAGGAGAAAACAGAAAAAGAAAGAATCGAAAAAGAAGTAATATAAACGGCAGAAGGAAGGGAAAATAAAGAATAAGAAATGGAACTAGAAAAAGTTTATTCGTCAATGTTTTTTCTTCTACAGTTTGTGATGTCATTTTACAGGAACAAAAGGATAAGCATGTGAATGAAACACACCAACTTCCATGTTTAAAAAGGAAGCTTGTTCATAGTGCTTTATTATCCATTTGGTCCGTCGGTAAGAAGCAAATTCGTCAAACACAATGCATGGACTTATTTATTGTTACATATCAAGGTGGGGTACTGTTGCCAAGAAATGTTACGACGGATTGCAACCATTGGAAAGTAACAAATATCAAGTTGAATTTGATCCTCGAAGAAGAGAATTAGTTTCAACTTGTGAAAAAATAAAAGTCCTTCACAAGATCATAATAAGCTTACATCAAAACTACTGTCTTAAGATTCGGGACAAATCTTCTCGAAGAAGAAGGGTATGATATGAATTGCATATGGGTCAAATGGAGGATGACTAATGCGTCGTGTTGATGCAGTTTCTTTTATTTAAATAAGGGCCCAAGGCTTTGTATAATTGGCAGACCAAATTGTGTTTGTGCTTAACCAATTGATGGGCTTTAGTTTTGCTTTATCTTCAAGTTGAAATAAGGGTCCATATGCCAACTTAAGAACCAACCTTTGGAAGATCAATAGGACCTTTGCTCAAAGTTTGTGGATGACTTTTAGTAGCCTTCAATTCAGTTACAATCAACCATTAAGTAGCGGATCGTTATTAGCTTGAGTGGATCATTAATTAATTGCTTTAAGCGGGATGATATTGAAATTTATGTGTCTTTTGTAATTCTGATGGTTAAAGCTCCTATATAAGTTGAACCATTTTCATCAATGAAGACAAGCTGAGTTTTATTCAGAAAATAAACGAGTTTTATCTCATCTATCTTAGTGTGAGTGATTCTCCTAAGTTCTTGAGTGATTCAAGAATCCATGATTTTAATCAAAGGTCCTGTATCCCTTTGTGTGTTTCAACTGTTAGGCTTATCTTCCATTCTTGGAAGTGTGATGTCTATCAATTTCCGTTCCATCTTCTTTTATGTTTCCATTTTCTCGTTTTAAATAATTTCTCAAATTTCTTGCTTGTTAGCATTCCAACAATGATAGATCAGTCAAACCAATCGAACGCTGTGGATTCACATCATTTGCTATTCAGAGCCTGGCTATCTAGATTTGGAATAGGAAAGGAAGTTTATTATACAAAGTGTTTAACTGATGGCCATCCATGTTTAGTTGCATTCGATTACGGAAGCGAAAACAATGTTGTGAGCCAGAGATTGGTGGAGAAACTCCAGTTACCAGCAACCTTTCATCTGGATCAAGCATGGATCAAATTCAGTACATGGCAATGTGTGAAAGAAGTATTATGTGATATTGCTCCCATGGACTCTTGTCATCTTGTTTTGGGATGGGCATGGCTTTATTTTAAAACACTCCATCTTGATGAACGTTCCCTTTATTTAAGGCATGAGGGACATCAAAAGAAGTAGAAATTTATGACACCAAGACAAGTCAGTAAGGATCAACGTAGACTGAAGGAGAAAACAGAAAGAGAAAGAATAGAAAAAGAAGTCATATAAACGGAAGAAGGAAGGGAAAATAAAGAAAAAGAAATGGAACTAGAGAAAGTTTATTCGTCAATGTTTTTTCTTCTACAATTTGTGATGTCATTTTACAGGAACAAAAGGATAAGCATGTGAATGAAACAACCAACTTCCATGTTTAAAAAGGAAGCTTGTTCATAGTGCTTTATTATCCATTTGGTCTGTCGATAAGAAGCAAATTCGTCAAACACAATGCATGGAACTATTTATTGTTACATATCAAGGTGGGGTACTGTTGCCAAGAAATGTTATCGACGGATTGCAACCATTGGAAAGTAACAAATATCAAGTTGAATTTGAACCTGGAAGAAGAGAATTAGTTTCAACTTGTGAAAAAATAAAAGTCCTTCACAAGATCATAATAAACTTACATCAAAACTAGTGTCTTAAGATTCGGGACAAATCTTCTCGAAGAAGGAGGGTATGATGTGAATTGCATATGGGTCAAATGGAGGATGACTAATGCGCCGTGTTGATGCAGTTTCTTTTATTTGAATAAGGGCCCAAGGCTTTGTAAAATTGGTTGACCAAATTGTGTTTGTGCTTAACCAATTAATGGGCTTTAGTTTTGCTTTATCTTCAAGTTGAAATAAGGGTCCATATGCCAACTTAAGAACCAACTATTGGAAGATCAAGAGGACCTTTGCTCAAAGTTTGTGGATGACTTTTGGTAGCCTTAAATTCAGTTACAATCAACTATTAAGTAGCGGATCGTTATTAGCTTGAGTGGACCATTAATTAATTGCTTTAAGCGGGATGATATTGAAATTAATGTGTCGTTTGTAATTTTGATGGTTAAAGCTCCTATATAAGTTGAACCACTTTCATCAATGAAGGCAAGCTCAGTTTTATTCAGAAAATAAATGAGTTTTATCTCATCTATCTTAGTGAGAGTGATTCTCCTAAGTTCTGGAGTGATTCAAGAATCCATGAGTTTAATCAAAGGTCCTTTATCCCTCTGTGTGTTTCAACTCTTAGGCTTATCTTCCATTCTTGGAAGTGTGATGTCTATCAATTTCTATTCCATCTTCTTTTATGTTTCCATTTTCTCATTTTAAATAATTTCTCAAATTTCTTGCTTGTTAGCATTCCAACAATGATAGATCTGTCAAACGAATCGAACCCTTTGGATTCACATCATTTGGTATTCAGGGCCTGGCTTTCTAGATTTGGAATAGGAAAGGAAATTTATTATACAAAGTGTTTAACCGAAGGCCGTCCATGTTTAGTTGCATTGATTACGGAAGGGAAAACAATGTTGTGATGCAAAGATTGGTGGAGAAACTCCAGTTACCAGCAATCTTTCATCTGGATCAAGCGTGGATTAAATTTAGTACATGGCAATGTGATAAAGAAGTATTATGTGATATTGCTCCCATAAACTCTTGTCATCTTCATTTGGGATGGGCATGGCTTCATTTTAAAACACTCCATCTTGATGAACGTTCCCTTTATTTGAGGCATGAGGGACATCAAAAGAAGTAGAAATTTATGACACCAAGGCAAGTCAATAAGGATCAACGTAGGCTGAAGGAGAAAACAGAAAGAGAAAGAATAGAAAAAGAAGTAATATAAACGGCAGAAGGAAGGGAAAATAAAGAAAAAGAAATGGAACTAGAGAAAGTTTATTCGTCAATGTTTTTTCTTCTATAATTTGTGATGTCATTTTACAGGAACAAAAGGATAAGCATGTGAATGAAACAACCAACTTCCATGTTTAAAAAGGAAGCTTGTTCATAGTGCTTTATTATCCATTTGGTCTGTCGATAAGAAGCAAATTCGTCAAACACAATGCATGGAATTATTTATTGTTACATATCAAGGTGGGGTACTGTTGCCAAGAAATGTTATCGACGGATTGCAACCATTGGAAAGTAACAAATATCAAGTTGAATTTGAACCTGGAAGAAGAGAATTAGTTTCAACTTGTGAAAAAATAAAAGTCCTTCACAAGATCATAATAAACTTACATCAAAACTAGTGTCTTAAGATTCGGGACAAATCTTCTCGAAGAAGGAGGGTATGATGTGAATTGCATATGGGTCAAATGGAGGATGACTAATGCGCCGTGTTGATGCAGTTTCTTTTATTTGAATAAGGGCCCAAGGCTTTGTAAAATTGGTTGACCAAATTGTGTTTGTGCTTAACCAATTAATGGGCTTTAGTTTTGCTTTATCTTCAAGTTGAAATAAGGGTCCATATGCCAACTTAAGAACCAACTATTGGAAGATCAAGAGGACCTTTGCTCAAAGTTTGTGGATGACTTTTGGTAGCCTTAAATTCAGTTACAATCAACTATTAAGTAGCGGATCGTTATTAGCTTGAGTGGACCATTAATTAATTGCTTTAAGCGGGATGATATTGAAATTAATGTATCGTTTGTAATTTTAATGGTTAAAGCTCCTATATAAGTTGAACCACTTTCATCAATGAAGGCAAGCTCAGTTTTATTCAGAAAATAAACGAGTTTTATCTCATCTATCTTAGTGAGAGTGATTCTCCTAAGTTCTGGAGTGATTCAAGAATCCATGAGTTTAATCAAAGGTCCTTTATCCCTCTGTGTGTTTCAACTCTTAGGCTTATCTTCCATTCTTGGAAGTGTGATGTCTATCAATTTCTATTCCATCTTCTTTTATGTTTCCATTTTCTCATTTTAAATAATTTCTCAAATTTCTTGCTTGTTAGCATTCCAACAATGATAGATCTGTCAAACGAATCGAACCCTTTGGATTCACATCATTTGGTATTCAGGGCCTGGCTTTCTAGATTTGGAATAGGAAAGGAAATTTATTATACAAAGTGTTTAACCGTAGGCCATCCATGTTTAGTTGCATTGATTACGGAAGGGAAAACAATGTTGTGATGCAAAGATTGGTGGAGAAACTCCAGTTACCAGCAATCTTTCATCTGGATCAAGCGTGGATTAAATTTAGTACATGGCAATGTGATAAAGAAGTATTATGTGATATTGCTCCCATAAACTCTTGTCATCTTCATTTGGGATGGGCATGGCTTCATTTTAAAACACTCCATCTTGATGAACGTTCCTTTTATTTGAGGCATGAGGGACATCAAAAGAAGTAGAAATTTATGACACCAAGACAAGTCAGTAAGGATCAACGTAGGCTGAAGGAGAAAACAGAAAAAGAAAGAATAGAAAAAGAAGTAATATAAACTGCAGAAGGAAGGGAAAATAAAGAAAAAGAAATGGAACTAGAGAAAAATATGATGAAAACATTATTCGTTAATGTTTTTTCTTCTATAGTTTGTGATGTCATTTTACAGGAACAAAAGGATAAGCATGTGAATGAAACACACCAACTTCCATGTTTAAAAAGGAAGCTTGTTCATAGTGCTTTATTATCCATTTGGTCCGTCGATAAGAAGCAAATTCGTCAAACACAATGCATGGAATTATTTATTGTTACATATCAAGGTGGGGTACTGTTGCCAAGAAATGTTACGACGGATTGCAACCATTGGAAAGTAACAAATATCAAGTTGAATTTGATCCTCGAAGAAGAGAATTAGTTTCAACTTGTGAAAAAATAAAAGTCCTTCACAAGATCATAATAAACTTACATCGAAACTAGTGTCTTAAGATTCGGGACAAATCTTCTCGAAGAAGGAGAGTATGATGTGAATTGCATATGGGTCAAATGGAGGATGACTAATGCGCCGTGTTGATGCAGTTTCTTTTATTTGAATAAGGGCCCAAGGCTTTGTAAAATTGGTTGACCAAATTGTGTTTGTGCTTAACCAATTAATGGGCTTTAGTTTTGCTTTATCTTCAAGTTGAAATAAGGGTCCATATGCCAACTTAAGAACCAACCTTTGGAAGATCAATAGGACCTTTGCTCAAAGTTTGTGGATGACTTTTGGTAGCCTTCAATTCAGTTACAATCAACCATTAAATAGCGGATCGTTATTAGCTTGAGTGGACCATTAATTAATTGCTTTAAGCGGGATGATATTGAAATTTATGTGTCTTTTTTAATTCTGATGGTTAAAGCTCCTATATAAGTTGAACCATTTTCATCAATGAAGACAAGCTGAGTTTTATTCAGAAAATAAACGAGTTTTATCTCATCTATCTTAATGAGAGTGATTCTCCTAAGTTCTTGAGTGATTCAAGAATCCATGAGTTTAATCAAAGGTCCTTTATCCCTTTGTGTGTTTCAACTCTTAGGCTTATCTTCCATTCTTGGAAGTGTGATGTTTATCAATTTTGTTCCATCTTCTTTTATGTTTCCATTTTCTCGTTTTAAATAATTTCTCAAATTTCTTGCTTGTTAGCATTCCAACAATGATAGATTAGTCAAACGAATCGAACTTTGTGTATTCACATCATTTGCTATTCAGTGCCTGGCTATCTAGATTTGGAATAAGAAAGGAAGTTTATTATACAAAGTGTTTAACCGAAGGCCATCCATGTTTAGTTGCATTCGATTACGGAAGCGAAAACAATGTTGTGAGCCAGAGATTGGTGGAGAAACTCCAGTTACCAGCAACCTTTCATCTGGATCAAGCATGGATCAAATTCAGTACATGGCAATGTGTGAAAGAAGTATTATGTGATATTGCTCCCATGGACTCTTGTCATCTTATTTTGGGATGGGCATGGATTTGTTTTAAAACACTCCATCTTGATGAACGTTCCCTTTATTTGAGGCATGAGGGACATCAAAAGAAGTAGAAATTTATGACACCAAGACAAGTCAGTAAGGATCAACGTAGGCTGAAGGAGAAAACAGAAAGAGAAAGAATAGAAAAAGAAGTCATATAAACGGAAGAAGGAAGAGAAAATAAAGAAAAAGAAATGGAACTAGAGAAAGTTTATTCGTCAATGTTTTTTCTTCTACAATTTGTGATGTCATTTTACAGGAACAAAAGGATAAGCATGTGAATGAAACAACCAACTTCCATGTTTAAAAAGGAAGCTTGTTCATAGTGCTTTATTATCCATTTGGTCTGTCGATAAGAAGCAAATTCGTCAAACACAATGCATGGAATTATTTATTGTTACATATCAAGGTGGGGTACTGTTGCCAAGAAATGTTATCGACGGATTGCAACCATTGGAAAGTAACAAATATCAAGTTGAATTTGAACCTGGAAGAAGAGAATTAGTTTCAACTTGTGAAAAAATAAAAGTCCTTCACAAGATCATAATAAACTTACATCAAAACTAGTGTCTTAAGATTCGGGACAAATCTTCTCGAAGAAGGAGGGTATGATGTGAATTGCATATGGGTCAAATGGAGGATGACTAATGCGTCGTGTTGATGCAGTTTCTTTTATTTGAATAAGGGCCCAAGGCTTTGTAAAATTGGTTGACCAAATTGTGTTTGTGCTTAACCAATTAATGGGCTTTAGTTTTGCTTTATCTTCAAGTTGAAATAAGGGTCCATATGCCAACTTAAGAAGTTACCTTTGGAAGATCAATAGGACCTTTGCTCAAAGTTTGTGGATGACTTTTGGTAGCCTTCAATTCAGTTACAATCAACCATTAAATAGCGGATCGTTATTAGCTTGAGTGGACCATTAATTAATTGCTTTAAGCGGGATGATATTGAAATTTATGTGTCTTTTTTAATTCTGATGGTTAAAGCTCCTATATAAGTTGAACCATTTTCATCAATGAAGACAAGCTGAGTTTTATTCAGAAAATAAACGAGTTTTATCTCATCTATCTTAGTGTGAGTGATTCTCCTAAGTTCTTGAGTGATTCAAGAATCCATGATTTTAATCAAAGGTCCTTTATCCCTTTGTGTTTTTCAACTGTTAGGCTTATCTTCCATTCTTGGAAGTGTGATGTCTATCAATTTCCGTTCCATCTTCTTTTATGTTTCCATTTTCTCGTTTTAAATAATTTCTCAAATTTCTTGCTTGTTAGCATTCCAACAATGATAGATCAGTCAAACCAATCGAACGCTGTGGATTCACATCATTTGCTATTCAGAGCCTGGCTATCTAGATTTGGAATAGGAAATGAAGTTTATTATACAAAGTGTTTAACCGAAGGCCATCCATGTTTAGTTGCATTCGATTACGGAAGCGAAATCAATGCTTTGAGCCAGAGATTGGTGGAGCAATCCAGTTACCAGTAACCTTTCATCTGGATCAAGCATGGATCAAATTCAGTACATGGTAATGTGTGAAAGAAGTATTATGTGATATTGCTGCCATGGACTCTCGTCATCTTCATTTGGGATGGGCATGGATTTGTTTTAAAACACTCCATCTTGATGAACGTTCCCTTTATTTGAGGCATGAGGGACATCAAAAGAAGTAGACATTTATGACACCAAGACAAGTCAGTAAGGATCAACGTAGGCTGAAGGAGAAAACAGAAAAAGAAAGAATAGAAAAAGAAGTAATATAAACGGCAGAACGAAGGGAAAATAAAGAATAAGAAATGGAACTAGAAAAAGTTTATTCGTCAATGTTTTTTCTTCTACAGTTTGTGATGTCATTTTACAGGAACAAAAGGATAAGCATGTGAATGAAACACACCAACTTCCATGTTTAAAAAGGAAGCTTGTTCATAGTGCTTTATTATCCATTTGGTCCGTCGATAAGAAGCAAATTCGTCAAACACAATGCATGGACTTATTTATTGTTACATATCAAGGTGGGGTACTGTTGCCAAGAAATGTTACGACGGATTGCAACCATTGGAAAGTAACAAATATCAAGTTGAATTTGATCCTCGAAGAAGAGAATTAGTTTCAACTTGTGAAAAAATAAAAGTCCTTCACAAGATCATAATAAACTTACATCAAAACTAGTGTCTTAAGATTCGGGACAAATCTTCTCGAAGAAGGAGGGTATGATGTGAATTGCATATGGGTCAAATGGAGGATGACTAATGCTTCGTGTTGATGCAGTTTCTTTTATTTGAATAAGGGCCCAAGGCTTTGTTAAATTGGTTGACCAAATTGTGTTTGTGCTTAACCAATTAATGGGCTTTAGTTTTGCTTTATCTTCAAGTTGAAATAAGGGTCCATATGCCAACTTAAGAAGTTACCTTTGGAAGATCAGTAGGACCTTTGCTCAAAGTTTGTGGATGACTTTTGGTAGCCTTCAATTCAGTTGCAATCAACCATTAAATAGCGGATCGTTATTAGCTTGAGTGGACCATTAATTAATTGCTTTAAGCGGGATGATATTGAAATTTATGTGTCTTTTTTAATTCTGATGGTTAAAGCTCCTATATAAGTTGAACCATTTTCATCAATGAAGACAAGCTGAGTTTTATTCAGAAAATAAACGAGTTTTATCTCATCTATCTTAGTGTGAGTGATTCTCCTAAGTTCTTGAGTGATTCAAGAATCCATGATTTTAATCAAAGGTCCTTTATCCCTTTGTGTTTTTCAACTGTTAGGCTTATCTTCCATTCTTGGAAGTGTGATGTCTATCAATTTCCGTTCCATCTTCTTTTATGTTTCCATTTTCTCGTTTTAAATAATTTCTCAAATTTCTTGCTTGTTAGCATTCCAACAATGATAGATCAGTCAAACCAATCGAACGCTGTGGATTCACATCATTTGCTATTCAGAGCCTGGCTATCTAGATTTGGAATAGGAAATGAAGTTTATTATACAAAGTGTTTAACCGAAGGCCATCCATGTTTAGTTGCATTCGATTACGGAAGCGAAATCAATGCTTTGAGCCAGAGATTGGTGGAGCAATCCAGTTACCAGTAACCTTTCATCTGGATCAAGCATGGATCAAATTCAGTACATGGTAATGTGTGAAAGAAGTATTATGTGATATTGCTGCCATGGACTCTCGTCATCTTCATTTGGGATGGGCATGGATTTGTTTTAAAACACTCCATCTTGATGAACGTTCCCTTTATTTGAGGCATGAGGGACATCAAAAGAAGTAGACATTTATGACACCAAGACAAGTCAGTAAGGATCAACGTAGGCTGAAGGAGAAAACAGAAAAAGAAAGAATAGAAAAAGAAGTAATATAAACGGCAGAACGAAGGGAAAATAAAGAATAAGAAATGGAACTAGAAAAAGTTTATTCGTCAATGTTTTTTCTTCTACAGTTTG
The DNA here is from genome assembly GCF_037176805.1 of Vigna unguiculata. NCBI lineage: Eukaryota > Viridiplantae > Streptophyta > Magnoliopsida > Fabales > Fabaceae > Vigna > Vigna unguiculata. The sequence goes on along the minus strand of NC_140800.1, from coordinate 23,158,151 downwards.
TGATGTCATTTTACAGGAACAAAAGGATAAGCATGTGAATGAAACACACCAACTTCCATGTTTAAAAAGGAAGCTTGTTCATAGTGCTTTATTATCCATTTGGTCCGTCGATAAGAAGCAAATTCGTCAAACACAATGCATGGACTTATTTATTGTTACATATCAAGGTGGGGTACTGTTGCCAAGAAATGTTACGACGGATTGCAACCATTGGAAAGTAACAAATATCAAGTTGAATTTGATCCTCGAAGAAGAGAATTAGTTTCAACTTGTGAAAAAATAAAAGTCCTTCACAAGATCATAATAAACTTACATCAAAACTACTGTCTTAAGATTCGGGACAAATCTTCTCGAAGAAGAAGGGTATGATATGAATTGCATATGGGTCAAATGGAGGATGACTAATGCGTCGTGTTGATGCAGTTTGTTTTATTTAAATAAGGGCCCAAGGCTTTGTATAATTGGCTGACCAAATTGTGTTTGTGCTTAACCAATTGATGGGCTTTAGTTTTGCTTTATCTTCAAGTTGAAATAAGGGTCCATATGCCAACTTAAGAACCAACCTTTGGAAGATCAATAGGACCTTTGCTCAAAGTTTGTGGATGACTTTTAGTAGCCTTCAATTCAGTTACAATCAACCATTAAGTAGCGGATCGTTATTAGCTTGAGTGGATCATTAATTAATTGCTTTAAGCGGGATGATATTGAAATTTATGTGTCTTTTGTAATTCTGATGGTTAAAGCTCCTATATAAGTTGAACCATTTTCATCAATGAAGACAAGCTGAGTTTTATTCAGAAAATAAACGAGTTTTATCTCATCTATCTTAGTGTGAGTGATTCTCCTAAGTTCTTGAGTGATTCAAGAATCCATGATTTTAATCAAAGCTCCTTTATCCCTTTGTGTTTTTCAACTGTTAGGCTTATCTTCCATTCTTGGAAGTGTGATGTCTATCAATTTCCGTTCCATCTTCTTTTATGTTTCCATTTTCTCGTTTTAAATAATTTCTCAAATTTCTTGCTTGTTAGTATTCCAACAATGATAGATTAGTCAAACGAATCGAACTTTGTGGATTCACATCATTTGCTATTCAGTGCCTGGCTATCTAGATTTGGAATAAGAAAGGAAGTTTATTATACAAAGTGTTTAACCGAAGGCCATCCATGTTTAGTTGCATTCGATTACGGAAGCGAAAACAATGTTGTGAGCCAGAGATTGGTGGAGAAACTCCAGTTACCAGCAACCTTTCATCTGGATCAAGCATGGATCAAATTCAGTACATGGCAATGTGTGAAAGAGGTATTATGTGATATTGCTCCCATGGACTCTTGTCATCTTGTTTTGGGATGGGGATGGCTTTGTTTTAAAACACTCCATCTTGATGAACGTTCCCTTTATTTGAGGCATGAGGGACATCAAAAGAAGTAGAAATTTATGACACCAAGGCAAGTCAATAAGGATCAACGTAGGCTGAAGGAGAAAACAGAAAGAGAAAGAATAGAAAAAGAAGTAATATAAACGGCAGAAGGAAGGGAAAATAAAGAAAAAGAAATGGAACTAGAGAAAGTTTATTCGTCAATGTTTTTTCTTCTACAATTTGTGATGTCATTTTACAGGAACAAAAGGATAAGCATGTGAATGAAACAACCAACTTCCATGTTTAAAAAGGAAGCTTGTTCATAGTGCTTTATTATCCATTTGGTCTGTCGATAAGAAGCAAATTCGTCAAACACAATGCATGGAATTATTTATTGTTACATATCAAGGTGGGGTACTGTTGCCAAGAAATGTTATCGACGGATTGCAACCATTGGAAAGTAACAAATATCAAGTTGAATTTGAACCTGGAAGAAGAGAATTAGTTTCAACTTGTGAAAAAATAAAAGTCCTTCACAAGATCATAATAAACTTACATCAAAACTAGAGTCTTAAGATTCGGGACAAATCTTCTCGAAGAAGGAGGGTATGATGTGAATTGCATATGGGTCAAATGGAGGATGACTAATGCGCCGTGTTGATGCAGTTTCTTTTATTTGAATAAGGGCCCAAGGCTTTGTAAAATTGGTTGACCAAATTGTGTTTGTGCTTAACCAATTAATGGGCTTTAGTTTTGCTTTATCTTCAAGTTGAAATAAGGGTCCATATGCCAACTTAAGAACCAACTATTGGAAGATCAAGAGGACCTTTGCTCAAAGTTTGTGGATGACTTTTGGTAGCCTTAAATTCAGTTACAATCAACTATTAAGTAGCGGATCGTTATTAGCTTGAGTGGACCATTAATTAATTGCTTTAAGCGGGATGATATTGAAATTTATGTGTGTTTTTTAATTCTGATGGTTAAAGCTCCTATATAAGTTGAACCATTTTCATCAATGAAGACAAGCTGAGTTTTATTCAAAAAATAAACGAGTTTTATCTCATCTATCTTAGTGAGAGGGATTCTCCTAAGTTCTTGAGTGATTCAAGAATCCATGAGTTTAATCAAAGGTCCTTTATCCCTTTGTGTGTTTCAACTCTTAGGCTTATCTTCCATCCTTGGAAGTGTGATGTCTATCAATTTCCTTTCCATCTTCTTTTATGTTTCCATTTTTTCGTTTTAAATAATTTCTCAAATTTCTTGCTTGTTAGCATTCCAACAATGATAGATTAGTCAAACGAATCGAACTTTGTGGATTCACATCATTTGCTATTCAGTGCCTGGCTATCTAAATTTGGAATAAGAAAGGAAGTTTATTATACAAAGTGTTTAACCGAAGGCCATCCATGTTTAGTTGCATTCGATTACGGAAGCGAAAACAATCTTGTGAGCCAGAGATTGGTGGAGAAACTCCAGTTACCAGCAACCTTTCATCTGGATCAAGCATGGATCAAATTCAGTACATGGTAATGTGTGAAAGAAGTATTATGTGATATTGCTGCCATGGACTCTTGTCATCTTCATTTGGGATGGGCATGGCTTCGTTTTAAAACACTCCATCTTGATGAACGTTCCCTTTATTTGAGGCTTGAGGGACATCAAAAGAAGTAGAAATTTATGACACCAAGACAAGTCAGTAAGGATCAACGTAGGCTGAAGGAGAAAACAGAAAAAGAAAGAATAGAAAAAGAAGTAATATAAACGGCAGAAGGAAGGGAAAATAAAGAATAAGAAATGGAACTAGAAAAAGTTTATTCGTCAATGTTTTTTCTTCTACAGTTTGTGATGTCATTTTACAGGAACAAAAGGATAAGCGTGTGAATGAAACACACCAACTTCCATGTTTAAAAAGGAAGCTTGTTCATAGTGCTTTATTATCCATTTGGTCCGTCGATAAGAAGCAAATTCGTCAAACACAATGCATGGAATTATTTATTGTTACATATCAAGGTGGGGTACTGTTGCCAAGAAATGTTATCGACGGATTGCAACCATTGGAAAGTAACAAATATCAAGTTGAATTTGAACCTGGAAGAAGAGAATTAGTTTCAACTTGTGAAAAAATAAAAGTCCTTCACAAGATCATAATAAACTTACATCAAAACTAGTGTCTTAAGATTCGGGAGAAATCTTCTCGAAGAAGGAGGGTATGATGTGAATTGCATATGGGTCAAATGGAGGAGACTAATGCGCCGTGTTGATGCAGTTTCATTTATTTGAATAAGGGCCCAAGGCTTTGTAAAATTTGTTGACCAAATTGTGTTTGTGCTTAACCAATTAATGGGCCTTAGTTTTGCTTTATCTTCAAGTTGAAATAAGGGTCCATATGCCAACTTAAGAACCAACCTTTGGAAGATCAAGAGGACCTTTGCTCAAAGTATGTGGATGACTTTTGGTAGCCTTCAATTCAGTTACAATCAACCATTAAATAGCGGATCATTATTAGCTTGAGTGGAGCATTAATTAATTGCTTTAAGCGGGATGATATTGAAATTTATGTGTCTTTTTTAATTCTGATGGTTAAAGCTCCTATATAAGTTGAACCATTTTCATCAATGAAGGCAAGCTCAGTTTTATTCAGAAAATAAACGAGTTTTATCTCATCTATCTTAGTGAGAGTGATTCTCCTAAGTTCTTGAGTGATTCAAGAATCCATGAGTTTAATCAAAGGTCCTTTATCCCTCTGTGTGTTTCAACTCTTAGGCTTATCTTCCATTCTTGGAAGTGTGATGTCTATCAATTTCTATTCCATCTTCTTTTATGTTTCCATTTTCTTATTTTAAATAATTTCTCAAATTTCTTGCTTGTAAGCATTCCAACAATGATAGATCAGTCAAACGAATCGAACCCTATGGATTCACATCATTTGGTATTCAGGGCCTGGCTTTCTAGATTTGGAATAGGAAACGAAGTTTATTATACAAAGTGTTTAACCGAAGGCCATCCATGTTTAGTTGCATTGATTACGGAAGGGAAAACAATGTTGTGATGCAAAGATTGGTGGAGAAACTCCAGTTACCAGCAATCTTTCATCTGGATCAAGCATGGATTAAATTCAGTACATGGCAATGTGATAAAGAAGTATTATGTGATATTGCTCCCATGAACTCTTGTCATCTTCATTTGGGATGGGCATGGCTTCATTTTAAAACACTCCATCATGATGAACGTTCCTTTTATGTGAGGTATGAGGGACATCAAAAGAAGTAGAAATTTATGACACCAGGACAAGTCAGTAAGGATCAACTTAGGCTGAAGGAGAAAACAGAAAAAGAAAGAATAGAAAAAGAAGTAATATAAACTACAGAAGGAAGGGAAAATAAAGAAAAAGAAATGGAACTAGAGAAAACTATGATGAAAACATTATTCGTTAATGTTTTTTCTTCTATAGTTTGTGATGTCATTTTACAAGAACAAAAGGATAAGCATGTGAATGAAACACACCAACTTCCATGTTTGAAAAGGAAGCTTGTTCACAGTGCTTTATTATGCATTTGGTTCGTCTAGAAGAAGCAAATTTGTAAAACACAATGCATGGAATTATTTATTGTTACATATCAAGGTGGGGTACTGTTGCCAAGAAATGTTATAGACGGATTGCAACCATTGGAAAGTAACAAATATCAAGTTGAATTTGATCCTGGAAGAAGAGAATTAGTTTCAACTTGTGAAAAACTAAAAGTCGTTCACAAGATCATAATAAACTTACATTAAAACTAGTGTCTTAAGATTCGGGACAAATCTTCTCGAAAAAGGAGGGTATGATGTGAAATGCATATGGGACAAATGGAGGATGACTAATGCGCCATGTTGATGCAGTTTCTTTTATTTAAATAAGGGCCCAATGCTTTGTAAAATTGGCTGACAAAATTGTGTTTGTCCTTAACCCACTAATGGGCTTAAGTTTTGCTTTATCTACAAGTTTAAATAAGGGTCCATATGCCAACTTAAGAACTAACCTTTGGAAGATCAAGAGGACCTTTGCTCAAAGTTTGTGGATGACTTTTGGTAGCCTTAAATTCAGTTACAATCAACCATTAAGTAGCGTATCGTTATTAGCTTGAGTGGATCATTAATTAATAGCTTTAAGCGGGATGATATTGAAATTTATGTGTCTTTTATAATTCTGATGGTTAAAGCTCTGATTTAAGTTGAACCATTTTCAACAATGAAGGCAAGCTGAGTTTTATTCAGAAAATAAATGAGTTTTATCTCATCTATCTTAGTGAGAGTGATTCTTCTAAGTTCTTGACTGATTCAAGAATCCATAAGTTTAGTCAAAGGTCCTTTATCCCTCTGTGTGTTTCGACTCTTTTACTTATCTTCCATTCTTGGAAGTGTGATGTCTATCAATTTTCGTTCCATCTTCTTTTATGTTTCCATTTTCTCGTTTTAAATAATTTCTCAAATTTCTTGCTTATTAGCATTCCAACAATGATAGATCACTCAAACGAATCGAACCCTGTAGATTCACATCTTTTGGTATTCAGAGCTTGGCTATCTAGATTTGGAATAGGAAAGGAAGTTTATTATACAAAGTGTTTAACCGAAGGCCAGCCATGTTTAGTTGCATTCGATTACGGAAGCGAAAACAATGTTGTGAGCCAAAGATTGGTGGAGAAACTCTAGTTACCAGCAACCTTTCATCTGGATCAAGCATGGATTAAATTCAGCTCATGGCAATGTGTTAAAGAAGTATTATGTGATATTGCTCCCATGGACTCTTGTCATCTTCATTTGGGATGGGCATGGATTCGTTTTAAAACACTCCATCTTGATGAACGTTCCCTTTATTTGAGGCATGAGGGACATCAAAAGAAGTAGAAATTTATGACACCAAGACAAGTCAGTAAGGATCAACGTAGGCTTAAGGAGAAAATAGAAAAAGAAGTAATATAAACTGCAGAAGGAATGGAAAATAAAGAAAAAGAAATGGAACTATAGAAAAATATGATGAAAACTTTATTCGTCAATGTTTTTTCTTCTATAGTTTGTGATGTCATTTTACAGGAACAAAAGGATAAGCATGTGAATGAAACACACCAACTTCCATGTTTAAAAAGGAAACTTGTTCATAGTGCTTTATTATGCATTTGGTTCGTCGATAAGAAGCAAATTCTTCAAACACAATGCATGGAATTATTTATTGTTACATATCAAGGTGGGGTACTGTTGCCAAGAAATGTTATCGACGGATTGCAACCATTGGAAAGTAACAAATATCAAGTTGAATTTGATCCAGGAAGAAGAGAATAAGTTTCAACTTGTGAAAAACTAAAAGTCCTTCACCAGATCATAATAAACTTACAACAAAACAAGTGTCTTAAGATTCGGGACAAATCTTCTCGAAGAAGGAGGGTATGATGTGAAATGCATATATGTCAAATGGAGGATGACTAATGCGCCGTGTTGATGCAGTTTCTTTTATTTAAATAAGGGCCCAATGCTTTGTAAAATTGGCTGACCAAATTGTGTTTGTGCTTAACCAATTAATGGGCTTTAGTTTTGCTTTATCTTCAAGTTGAAATAAGGGTCCATATGCCAAATTAAGATCCAACCTTTGGTAGATCAAGAGGACCTTTGCTCAAAGTAGGTGGATGACTTTTGGTAGCCTTAAATTCAGTTACAATCAACCATTAAGTAGCGGATCGTTATTAGCTTGAGTGGATCATTAATTAATAGCTTTAAGCGGGATGATATTGAAATTTATGTGTCTTTTGTAATTCTAATGGTTAAAGCTCCTATATAAGTTGAACCGTTTTCATCAATGAAGGCAAGCTGAGTTTTACTAAGAAAATAAACGATTTTTATCTCATCTATCTTAGTGAGAGTGATTCTCCAAAGTTCTTGAGTGATTCAAGAATCCATGAGTTTAATCAAAGGTCCTTTATCCCTTTGTGTGTTTCAACTTTTAGGCTTATATTCCATTCTTTGAAGTGTGATGTCTATCAATTTCTGTTCCATCTTCTTTTATGTTTCCATTTTCCCGTTTTAAATAATTTGTCAAATTTCTTGCTTGTTAGCATTCCAACAATGATAGATCAGTCAAACGAATCGAACCCTGTGGATTCACATCATTTGGTATTCAGAGCCTGGCTATCTAGATTTGGAATAGGAAAGGAAGTTTATTATACAAAGTGTTTAATCGAAGGTCATCCATGTTTAGTTACATTCGATTACAGAAGCGAAAACAATGTTGTGAGCCAAAGATTGGTGGAGAAACTCCAGTTACCTGCAATGTTTCATCTGGATCAAGCATGGATCAAATTCAGTACATGGCATTGTGTGAAAGAAGTATTATGTGATATTGCTCCCATGGACTCTTGTCATCTTCATTTGGGATGGGCATGGCTTCGTTTTAAAACACTTCATCTTGATGAACGTTCCCTTTATTTGAGGCATGAGGGACATCAAAAGAAGTAGAAATTTATGACACCGAGACAAGTCAGTAAGGATCAACGTAGGCTGAAGGAGAAAACAGAAAAAGAAAGAATAGAAAAAGAAGTAATATAAACTGCAGAAGGAAGGGAAAATAAAGAAAAAGAAATGGAACTAGAGAAAGTTTATTCGTCAATGTTTTTTCTTCTACAGTTTGTGATGTCATTTTACAGGAATAAAAGGATAAGCATGTGAATGAAACACACCAACTTCCATGTTTAAAAAGGAACTTGTTGATTGTGCTTTATTATGCATTTGGTCTGTCGATAAGAAGCAAATTCGTCAAACACAATGCATGGAATTATTTATTGTTACATATCAAGGTGGGGTACTGTTGCCAAGAAATGTTATCGACGGATTGCAACCATTGGAAAGTAACAAATATCAAGTTGAATTTGATCCTGGAAGAAGAGAATAAGTTTCAACTTGTGAAAAACTAAAAGTCCTTCACCAGATCATAATAAACTTACATCAAAACAAGTGTCTTAAGATTCGGGACAAATCTTCTCGAAGAAGGAGGGTATGATGTGAAATGCATATGTGTCAAATGGAGGATGACTAATGCGCCGTGTTGATGCAGTTTCTTTTATTTAAATAAGGGCCCAATGCTTTGTAAAATTGGCTGACCAAATTGTGTTTGTGCTTAACCAATTAATGGGCTTTAGTTTTGCTTTATCTTCAAGTTGAAATAAGGGTCCATATGCCAAATTAAGATCCAACCTTTGGTAGATCAAGAGGACCTTTGCTCAAAGTAGGTGGATGACTTTTGGTAGCCTTAAATTCAGTTACAATCAACCATTAAGTAGCGGATCGTTATTAGCTTCAGTGGATCATTAATTAATAGCTTTAAGCGGGATGATATTGAAATTTATGTGTCTTTTGTAATTCTAATGGTTAAAGCTCCTATATAAGTTGAACCGTTTTCATCAATGAAGGCAAGCTGAGTTTTATTAAGAAAATAAACGAGTTTTATCTCATCTATCTTAGTGAGAGTGATTCTCCTAAGTTCTTGAGTGATTTAAGAATCCATGAGTTTAATCAAAGGTCCTTTATCCCTTTGTGTGTTTCAACTCTTAGGCTTATCTTCCATTCATTGAAGTGTGATGTCTATCAATTTCTGTTACATCTTCTTTTATGTTTCCATTTTCCCGTTTTAAATAATTTGTCAAATTTCTTGCTTGTTAGCATTCCAACAATGATAGATCAGTCAAACGAATCGAACCCTGTGGATTCACATCATTTGGTATTCAGAGTCTGGCTATCTAGATTTGGAATAGGAAAGGAAGTTTATTATACAAAGTTTTTAATCGAAGGTCATCCATGTTTAGTTACATTCGATTACGGAAGCGAAAACAATGTTGTGAGCCAAAGATTGGTGGAGAAACTCCAGTTACCAGCAACGTTTCATCTGGATCAAGCATGGATCAAATTCAGTACATGGCATTGTGTGAAAGAAGTATTATGTGATATTGCTCCCATGGACTCTTGTCATCTTCATTTGGGATGGGCATGGCTTCGTTTTAAAACACTCCATCTTGATGAACGTTCCCTTTATTTGAGGCATGAGGGACATCAAAAGAAGTAGAAATTTATGACACCGAGACAAGTCAGTAAGGATCAACGTAGGCTGAAGGAGAAAACAGAAAAAGAAAGAATAGAAAAAGAAGTAATATAAACTGCAGAAGGAAGGGAAAATAAAGAAAAAGAAATGGAACTAGAGAAAGTTTATTCGTCAATGTTTTTTCTTCTACAGTTTGTGATGTCATTTTACAGGAATAAATGGATAAGCATGTGAATGAAACACACCAACTTCCATGTTTAAAAAGGAACTTGTTCATAGTGCTTTCTTATGCATTTGGTCCGTCGATAAGAAGCAAATTCGTCAAACACAATGCATGGAATTATTTATTGTTACATATCAAGGTGGGGTACTGTTGCCAAGAAATGTTATCGACGGATTGCAACCATTTGAAAGTAACAAATATCAAGTTGAATTTGATCCTGGAAGAAGAGAATAAGTTTCAACTTGTGAAAAACTAAAAGTCCTTCACCAGATCATAATAAACTTACATCAAAACAAGTGTCTTAAGATTCGGGACAAATCTTCTCGAAGAAGGAGGGTATGATGTGAATTGCATATGGGTTAAATGGAGGATGACTAATGCGCCGTGTTGATGCAGTTTCTTTTATTTAAATAAGGGCCCAATGCTTTGTAAAATTGGCTGACCAAATTGTGTTTGTGCTTAACCAATTAATGGGCTTTAGTTTTGCTTTATCTTCAAGTTGAAATAAGGGTCCATATGCCAAATTAAGATCCAACCTTTGGAAGATCAAGAGGACCTTTGCTCAAAGTTTGTGGATGACTTTTGGTAGCCTTAAATTCAGTTACAATCAACCATTAAGTAGCGAATCGTTATTAGCTTGAGTGGATCATTAATTAATAGTTTTAAGCGGGATGATATTGAAATTTATGTGTCTTTCGAAATTTTGATGGTTAAAGCTCCTATATAAGTTGAACCATTTTCATCAATGAAGGCAAGATGAGTTTTATTCTGAAAATAAACGAGCTTTATCTCATCTATCTTAATGAGAGTGATTCTCCTAAGTTCTTGAGTGATTCAACAATCCATGAGTTTAATCAAAGGTCCTTTATCCCTTTGTGTGTTTCAACTCTTAGGCTTATCTTCCATTCTTGGAAGTCTGATGTCTACCAATTTCCGTTCCATCTTCTTTTATGTTTCCATTTTCTCGTTTTAAGTAATTTCTCAAATTTCTTACTTGTTAGCATTCCGACAATAATAGATCAGTTGAACGAATCGAACCCTGTGGATTCACATCATTTGGTATTCAGAGCCTGGCTATCTAGATTTGGAATAGGAAAGAAAGTTTATTATACAAAGTGTTTAATCGAAGGCCATCCATGTTTAGTTGCATTCGATTACGGAAGCGAAAACAATGTTGTGAGCCAAAGATTGGTGGAGAAACTCCAGTTACCAGCAACCTTTCATCTGGATCAAGCATGGATCAAATTCAGTACATGACAATGTGTGAAAGAAGTATTATGTGGTATTGCTCCCATGGACTCTTGTAATCTTCATTTGGGATGGGCATGGCTTCGTTTTAAAACACTTCATCTTGATGAACGTTCCCTTTATTTGAGGCATGAGGGACATCAAAAGAAGTAGAAATTTATGACACCGAGACAAGTCAGTAAGGATCAACGTAGGCTGAAGGAGAAAACAGAAAAAGAAAGAATAGAAAAAGAAGTATTATAAACTGCAGAAGGAAGAGAAAATAGAGAAAAAGAAATGGAACTAGAGAAAGTTTATTCGTCAATGTTTTTTCTTCTACAGTTTGCGATGTCATTTTACAGGAACAAAAGGATAAGCATGTGAATGAAACACACCAACTTCCATGTTTAAAAAGGAAGCTTGTTCATAGTGCTTTATTATGCATTTTGTCCGTCGATAAGAAGCAAATTCGTCACACACAATGCATGGAATTATTTATTGTTACATATAAAGGTGGGGTACTGTTGCCAAGAAATGTTATCGACGGATTGCAACCATTGGAAAGTAACAAATATCAAGTTGAATTTGATCCTGGAAGAAGAGAATTAGTTTCAACTTGTGAAAAAATAAAAGTCCTCCACAAGATCATAATAAACTTACATTAAAACTAGTGTCTTAAGATTCGGGACAAATCTTCTCGAAGAAGGAGAGTATGATGTGAGTTGCATATGGGTCAAATGGAGGATGACTAATGCGCCGTGATGATGCAGTTTCTTTTATTTAAGTAAGGGCCCAATGCTTTGTAAAATTGGCTGACCAAATTGTGTTTGTGCTTAACCAATTAATGGGCTTTAGTTTTGCTTTATCTTCAAGTTGAAATAAGGGTCCATATGCCAACTTAAGAACCAGCCTTTGGAAGATCAAGAGGACCTTTGCTCAAAGTAGGTGGATGACTTTTGGTAGCCTTAAATTCAGTTACAATCAACCATTAAGTAGCGGATCGTTATTAGCTTGAGTGGATCATTAATTAATAGCTTTAAGCGGGATGATATTGAAATTTATGTGTCTTTCGAAATTCTGATGGTTAAAGCTCCTATATAAGTTGAACCATTTTCATCAATGAAGGCAAGATGAGTTTTATTCTGAAAATAAACGAGCTTTATCTCATCTATCTTAATGAGAGTGATTCTCCTAAGTTCTTGAGTGATTCAACAATCCATGAGTTTAATCAAAGGTCCTTTATCCCTTTGTGTGTTTCAACTCTTAGGCTTATCTTCCATTCTTGGAAGTCTGATGTCTACCAATTTCCGTTCCATCTTCTTTTATGTTTCCATTTTCTCGTTTTAAATAATTTCTCAAATTTCTTACTTGTTAGCATTCCGACAATAATAGATCAGTTGAACGAATCGAACCCTGTGGATTCACATCATTTGGTATTCAGAGCCTGGCTATCTAGATTTGGAATAGGAAAGAAAGTTTATTATACAAAGTGTTTAATCGAAGGCCATCCATGTTTAGTTGCATTCGATTACGGAAGCGAAAACAATGTTGTGAGCCAAAGATTGGTGGAGAAACTCCAGTTACCAGCAACCTTTCATCTGGATCAAGCATGGATCAAATTCAGTACATGGCAATGTGTGAAAGAAGTATTATGTGGTATTGCTCCCATGGACTCTTGTCATCTTCATTTGGGATGGGCATGGCTTCGTTTTAAAACACTCCATCTTGATGAACGTTCCCTTTATTTGAGGCATGAGGGACATCAAAAGAAGTAGAAATTTATGACACCGAGACAAGTCAGTAAGGATCAACGTAGGCTGAAGGAGAAAACAGAAAAAGAAAGAATAGAAAAAGAAGTAATATAAACTGAAGAAGGAAGGGAAAATAAAGAAAAAGAAATGGAACTAGAGAAAGTTTATTCGTCAATGCTTTTTCTTCTACAGTTTGTGATGTCATTTTACAGGAAGAAAAGGATAAGCATGTGAATGAAGCACACCAACTTTCATGTTTAAACAGGAACTTGTTCATAGTGCTTTATTATGCATTTGGTCTGTCGATAAGAAGCGAATTCGTCAAACACAATGCATGGAATTATTTATTGTTACATAACAAGGTGGGGTACTGTTGCCAAGAAATGTTATCGACGGATTGCAACCATTGGAAAGTAACAAATTTCAAGTTGAATTTGATCCTGGAAGAAGAGAATAAGTTTCAACTTGTGAAAAACTAAAAGTCCTTCACCAGATCATAATAAACTTACATCAAAACAAGTGTCTTAAGATTCGGGACAAATCTTCTCGAAGAAGGAGGGTATGATGGGAATTGCTCATGGGTCAAATGGAGGATGACTAATGCGCTGTGTTGATGCAGTTTCTTTTATTTAAATAAGGGCCCAATGCTTTGTAAACTTGGCTGACCAAATTGTGTTTGTGCTTAACCAATTAATGGGCTTTAGTTTTGCTTTATCTTCAAGTTGAAATAAGGGTCCATATGCCAACTTAAGAACCAACCTTTGGAAGATCAAGAGGACCTTTGCTCAAAGATTGTGGATGACTTTTGGTAGCCTTAAATTCAGTTACAATCAACCATTAAGTAGCGGATCGTTATTAGCTTCAGTGGATCATTAATTAATAGCTTTAAGCGGGAGGATATTGAAATTTATGTGTCTTTTGTAATTCTGATGGTTAAAGCTCCTATATAAGTTGAACCGTTTTCATCAATGAAGGCAAGCTGAGTTTTATTAAGAAAATAAACGAGTTTTATCTCATCTATCTTAGTGAGAGTGATTCTCCTAAGTTCCTGAGTGATTCAAGAATCCATGAGTTTCATCAAAGGTCCTTTATCCCTTTGTGTGTTTCAACTTTTAGGCTTATATTCCATTCTTTGAAGTGTGATGTCTATCAATTTCTGTTCCATCTTCTTTTATGTTTCCATTTTCCCGTTTTAAATAATTTGTCAAAATTCTTGCTTGTTAGCATTCCAACAATGATAGATCAGTCAAACGAATTGAACCCTGTGGATTCACATCATTTGGTATTCAGAGCCTGGCTATCTAGATTTGGAATAGGAAAAGAAGTTTATTATACAAAGTGTTTAATCGAAGGTCATCCATGTTTAGTTGTATTCGATTACGGAAGCGAAAACAATGTTGTGAGCCAAAGATTGGTGGAGAAACTCTAGTTACCAGCAACGTTTCATCTGGATCAAGCATGGATCAAATTCAGTACATGGCAATGTGTGAAAGAAGTATTATGTGATATTGCTCCCATGGACTCTTGTCATCTTCATTTGGGATGGGCATGGCTTCGTTTTAAAACACTCCATCTTGATGAACGTTCCCTTTATTTGAGGCATGAGGGACATCAAAAGAAGTAGACATTTATGACACCGAGACAAGTCAGTAAGGATCAACGTAGGCTGAAGGAGAAAACAGAAAAAGAAAGAATAGAAAAAGAAGTAATATAAACTGCAGAAGGAAGGGAAAATAAAGAAAAAGAAATGGAACTAGAGAAAGTTTATTCGTCAATGCTTTTTCTTCTACAGTTTGTGATGTCATTTTACAGGAAGAAAAGGATAAGCATGTGAATGAAGCACACCAACTTTCATGTTTAAACAGGAACTTGTTCATAGTGCTTTATTATGCATTTGGTCTGTCGATAAGAAGCGAATTCGTCAAACACAATGCATGGAATTATTTATTGTTACATAACAAGGTGGGGTACTGTTGCCAAGAAATGTTATCGACGGATTGCAACCATTGGAAAGTAACAAGTTTCAAGTTGAATTTGATCCTGGAAGAAGAGAATAAGTTTCAACTTGTGAAAAACTAAAAGTCCTTCACCAGATCATAATAAACTTACATCAAAACAAGTGTCTTAAGATTCGGGACAAATCTTCTCGAAGAAGGAGGGTATGATGTGAATTGCTCATGGGTCAAATGGAGGATGACTAATGCGCTGTGTTGATGCAGTTTCTTTTATTTAAATAAGGGCCCAATGCTTTGTAAACTTGGCTGACTAAATTGTGTTTGTGCTTAACCAATTAATGGGCTTTAGTTTTGCTTTATCTTCAAGTTGAAATAAGGGTCCATATGCCAACTTAAGAACCAACCTTTGGAAGATCAAGAGGACCTTTGCTCAAAGATTGTGGATGACTTTTGGTAGCCTTAAATTCAGTTACAATCAACCATTAAGTAGCGGATCGTTATTAGCTTGAGTGGATCATTAATTAATAGCTTTAAGCGGGAGGATATTGAAATTTATGTGTCTTTTGTAATTCTGATGGTTAAAGCTCCTATATAAGTTGAACCGTTTTCATCAATGAAGGCAAGCTGAGTTTTATTAAGAAAATAAACGAGTTTTATCTCATCTATCTTAGTGAGAGTGATTCTCCTAAGTTCCTGAGTGATTCAAGAATCCATGAGTTTAATCAAAGGTCCTTTATCCCTTTGTGTGTTTCAACTTTTAGGCTTATATTCCATTCTTTGAAGTGTGATGTCTATCAATTTCTGTTCCATCTTCTTTTATGTTTCCATTTTCCCGTTTTAAATAATTTGTCAAATTTCTTGCTTGTTAGCATTCCAACAATGATAGATCAGTCAAACGAATCGAAGCCTGTGGATTCACATCATTTGGTATTCAGAGCCTGGCTATCTAGATTTGGAATAGGAAAGGAAGTTTATTATACAAAGTGTTTAATCGAAGGTCATCCATGTTTAGTTGCATTCGATTACGGAAGCGAAAACAACGTTGTGAGCCAAAGATTGGTGGAGAAACTCCAGTTACCAGCAACGTTTCATCTGGATCAAGCATGGATCAAATTCAGTACATGGCATTGTGTGAAAGAAGTATTATGTGATATTGCTCCCATGGACTCTTGTCATCTTCATTTGGGATGGGCATGGCTTCGTTTTAAAACACTCCATCTTGATGAACGTTCCCTTTATTTGAGGCATGAGGGACATCAAAAGAAGTAGAAATTTATGACACAGAGACAAGTCAGTAAGGATCAACGTAGGCTGAAGGAGAAAACAGAAAAAGAAAGAATAGAAAAAGAAGTCATATAAACTGCAGAAGGAAGGGAAAATAAAGAAAAAGAAATGGAACTAGAGAAAGTTTATTGGTCAATGTTTTTTCTTCTACAGTTTGTGATGTCATTTTACAGGAAGAAAAGGATAAGCATGTGAATGAAACACACCAACTTCCATGTTTAAAAAGGAACTTGTTCATAGTGCTTTCTTATGCATTTGGTCCGTCGATAAGAAGCAAATTCGTCAAACACAATGCATCGAATTATTTATTGTTACATATCAAGCTAGGGTACTGTTGCCAAGAAATGTTATCGACGGATTGCAACCATTGGAAAGTAACAAATATCAAGTTGAATTTGATCCTGGAAGAAGAGAATAAGTTTCAACTTGTGAAAAACTAAAAGTCCTTCACCAGATCATAATAAACTTACATCAAAACAAGTGTCTTAAGATTCGGGACAAATCTTCTCGAAGAAGGAGGGTATGATGTGAATTGCATATGGGTCAAATGGAGGATGACTAATGCGCCGTGTTGATGCAGTTTCTTTTATTTAAATAAGGGCCCAATGCTTTGTAACCTTGGCTGACCAAATTGTGTTTGTGCTTAACCAATTAATGGGCTTTAGTTTTTCTTTATCTTCAAGTTGAAATAAGGGTCCATATGCCAACTTAAGAACCAGCCTTTGGAAGATCAAGAGGACCTTTGCAAAAAGTAGGTGGATGACTTTTGGTAGCCTTAAATTCAGTTACAATCAACCATTAAGTAGCGGATCGTTATTAGCTTCAGTGGATCATTAATTAATAGCTTTAAGCGGGATGATATTGAAATTTATGTGTCTTTTGTAATTCTGATGGTTAAAGCTCCTATATAAGTTGAACCGTTTTCATCAATGAAGGCAAGCTGAGTTTTATTAAGAAAATAAACGATTTTTATCTCATCTATCTTAGTGAGAGTGATTCTCCTAAGTTCTTGAGTGATTCAAGAATCCATGACTTTAATCAAAGGTCCTTTATCCCTTTGTGTGTTTCAACTCTTAGGCTTATCTTCCATTCTTTGAAGTGTGATGTCGATCAATTTCTGTTCCATCTTCTTTTATATTTCCATTTTCTCGTTTTAAATAATTTGTCAAATTTCTTGCTTGTTAGCATTCCAACAATGATAGATCAGTCAAATGAATCGAAGCCTGTGGATTCACATCATTTGGTATTCAGAGCCTGGCTATCTAGATTTGGAATAGGAAAGGAAGTTTATTATACAAAGTGCTTAATCGAAGGCCATCCATGTTTAGTTGCATTCGATTACGGAAGCGAAAACAATGTTGTGAGCCAAAGATTGGTGGAGAAACTCCAGTTACCAGCAACGTTTCATCTGGATCAAGCATGGATCAAATTCAGTACATGGCAATGTGTGAAAGAAGTATTATGTGATATTGCTCCCATGGACTCTTGTAATCTTCATTTGGGATGGGCATGGCTTCGTTTTAAAACACTCCATCTTGATGAACGTTCCCTTTATTTGAGGCATGAGGGACATCAAAAGAAGTAGACATTTATGACACCGAGACAAGTCAGTAAGGATCAACGTACGCTGAAGGAGAAAACAGAATAAGAAAGAATAGAAAAAGAAGTAATATAAACTACAGAAGGAAGGGAAAATAGAGCAAAAGAAATGGAACTAGAGAAAGTTTATTCGTCAATGCTTTTTCTTCTACAGTTTGTGATGTCATTTTACCGGAAGAAAAGGATAAGCATGTGAATGAAGCACACCAACTTTCATGTTTAAAAAGGAAGCTTGTTCATAGTGCTTTATTATGCATTTGGTCCGTCGATAAGAAGCGAATTCGTCAAGCACAATGCATGGAATTATTTATTGTTACATATCAAGGTGGGGTACTGTTGCCAAGAAATGTTATCGACGGATTGCAACCATTGGAAAGTAACAAATATCAAGTTGAATTTGATCCTGGAAGAAGAGAATAAGTTTCAACTTGTGAAAAACTAAAAGTCCTTCACCAGATCATAATAAACTTACATCAAAACAAGTGTCTTAAGATTCAGGACAAATCTTCTCGAAGAAGGAGGGTATGATTTGAATTGCACATGGGTCAAATGGAGGATGACTAATGCGCCGTGTTGATGCAGTTTCTTTTATTTAAATAAGGGCCCAATGCTTTGTAACCTTGGCTGACCAAATTGTGTTTGTGCTTAACCAATTAATGGGCTTTAGTTTTGATTTATCTTCAAGTTGAAATAAGGGTCCATATGCCAACTTAAGAACCAGCCTTTGGAAGATCAAGAGGACCTTTGCTCAAAGTAGGTGGATGACTTTTGGTAGCCTTAAATTCAGTTACAATCAACCATTAAGTAGCGAATCCTTATTAGCTTGAGTGGATCATTAATTAATAGCTTTAAGCGGGATGATATTGAAATTTATGTGTCTTTTGTAATTCTGATGGTTAAAGCTCCTATATAAGTTGAACCGTTTTCATCAATGAAGGCAAGCTGAGTTTTATTAAGAAAATAAACGATTTTTATCTCATCTATCTTAGTGAGAGTGATTCTCCTAAGTTCTTGAGTGATTCAAGAATCCATGACTTTAATCAAAGGTCCTTTATCCCTTTGTGTGTTTCAACTCTTAGGCTTATCTTCCATTCTTTGAAGTGTGATGTCTATCAATTTCTGTTCCATCTTCTTTTCTGTTTCCATTTTCCCGTTTTAAATAATTTGTCAAATTTCTTGCTTGTTAGCATTCCAACAATGATAGATCAGTCAAATGAATCGAAGCCTGTGGATTCACATCATTTGGTATTCAGAGCCTGGCTATCTAGATTTGGAATAGGAAAGGAAGTTTATTATACAAAGTGTTTAATCGAAGGCCATCCATGTTTAGTTGCATTCGATTACGGAAGCGAAAACAATGTTGTGAGCCAAAGATTGGTGGAGAAACTCCAGTTACCAGCAACGTTTCATCTGGATCAAGCATGGATCAAATTCAGTACATGGCAATGTGTGAAAGAAGTATTATGTGATATTGCTCCCATGGACTCTTGTCATCTTCATTTGGGATGGGCATGGCTTCGTTTTAAAACACTCCATCTTGATGATTGTTCCCTTTATTTGAGGCATGAGGGACATCAAAAGAAGTAGACATTTATGACACCGAGACAAGTCAGTAAGGATCAACGTAGGCTGAAGGAGAAAATAGAAAAAGAAAGAATAGAAAAAGAAGTAATATAAACTGCAGAAGGAAGGGAAAATAAAGCAAAAGAAATGGAACTAGAGAAAGTTTATTCGTCAATGCTTTTTCTTCTACAGTTTGTGATGTCATTTTACCGGAAGAAAAGGATAAGCATGTGAATGAAGCACACCAACTTTCATGTTTAAAAAGGAAGCTTGTTCATAGTGCTTTATTATGCATTTGGTCCGTCGATAAGAAGCGAATTCGTCAAACACAATGCATGGAATTATTTATTGTTACATATCAAGGTGGGGTACTGTTGCCGAGAAATGTTATCGACGGATTGCAACCATTGGAAAGTAACAAATATCAAGTTGAATTTGATCCTGGAAGAAGAGAATAAGTTTCAACTTGTGAAAAACTAAAAGTCCTTCACCAGATCATAATAAACTTACATCAAAACAAGTGTCTTAAGATTCAGGACAAATCTTCTCGAAGAAGGAGGGTATGATTTGAATTGCACATGGGTCAAATGGAGGATGACTAATGCGCCGTGTTGATGCAGTTTCTTTTATTTAAATAAGGGCCCAATGCTTTGTAACCTTGGCTGACCAAATTGTGTTTGTGCTTAACCAATTAATGGGCTTTAGTTTTGATTTATCTTCAAGTTGAAATAAGGGTCCATATGCCAACTTAAGAACCAGCCTTTGGAAGATCAAGAGGACCTTTGCTCAAAGTAGGTGGATGACTTTTGGTAGCCTTAAATTCAGTTACAATCAACCATTAAGTAGCGGATCCTTATTAGCTTGAGTGGATCATTAATTAATAGCTTTAAGCGGGATGATATTGAAATTTATGTGTCTTTTGTAATTCTGATGGTTAAAGCTCCTATATAAGTTGAACCGTTTTCATCAATGAAGGCAAGCTGAGTTTTATTAAGAAAATAAACGATTTTTATCTCATCTATCTTAGTGAGAGTGATTCTCCTAAGTTCTTGAGTGATTCAAGAATCCATGACTTTAATCAAAGGTCCTTTATCCCTTTGTGTGTTTCAACTCTTAGGCTTATCTTCCATTCTTTGAAGTGTGATGTCTATCAATTTCTGTTCCATCTTCTTTTATGTTTCCATTTTCCCGTTTTAAATAATTTGTCAAATTTCTTGCTTGTTAGCATTCCAACAATGATAGATCAGTCAAATGAATTGAAGCCTGTGGATTCACATCATTTGGTATTCAGAGCCTGGCTATCTAGATTTGGAATAGGAAAGGAAGTTTATTATACAAAGTGTTTAATCGAAGGCCATCCATGTTTAGTTGCATTCGATTACGGAAGCGAAAAAAATGTTGTGAGCCAAAGATTGGTGGAGAAACTCCAGTTACCAGCAACGTTTCATCTGGATCAAGCATGGATCAAATTCAGTACATGGCAATGTGTGAAAGAAGTATTATGTGATATTGCTCCCATGGACTCTTGTCATCTTCATTTGGGATGGGCATGGCTTCGTTTTAAAACACTCCATCTTGATGATTGTTCCCTTTATTTGAGGCATGAGGGACATCAAAAGAAGTAGACATTTATGACACCGAGACAAGTCAGTAAGGATCAACGTAGGCTGAAGGAGAAAACAGAAAAAGAAAAAATAGAAAAAGTAATATAAACTGCAGAAGGAAGGGAAAATAAAGAAAAAGAAATGGAACTAGAGAAAGTTTATTCGTCAATGCTTTTTCTTCTACAGTTTGTGATGTCATTTTACCGGAAGAAAAGGATAAGCATGTGAATGAAGCACACCAACTTTCATGTTTAAAAAGGAAGCTTGTTCATAGTGCTTTATTATGCATTTGGTCCGTCGATAAGAAGCGAATTCGTCAAACACAATGCATGGAATTATTTATTGTTACAAATCAAGGTGGGGTACTGTTGCCAAGAAATGTTATCGACGGATTGCAACCATTGGAAAGTAACAAATATCAAGTTGAATTTGATCCTGGAAGAAGAGAATAAGTTTCAACTTGTGAAAAACTAAAAGTCCTTCACCAGATCATAATAAACTTACATCAAAACAAGTGTCTTAAGATTCGGGACAAATCTTCTCGAAGAAGGAGGGTATGATGTGAATTGCATATGGGTCAAATGGAGGATGACTAATGCGCCGTGTTGATGCAGTTTCTTTTATTTAAATAAGGGCCCAATGCTTTGTAACCTTGGCTGACCAAATTGTGTTTGTGCTTAACCAATTAATGGGCTTTAGTTTTTCTTTATCTTCAAGTTGAAATAAGGGTCCATATGCCAACTTAAGAACCAGCCTTTGGAAGATCAAGAGGACCTTTGCTCAAAGTAGGTGGATGACTTTTGGTAGCCTTAAATTCAGTTACAATCAACCATTAAGTAGCGGATCGTTATTAGCTTGAGTGGATCATTAATTAATAGCTTTAAGCGGGATGATATTGAAATTTATGTGTCTTTTGTAATTCTGATGGTTAAAGCTCCTATATAAGTTGAACCGTTTTCATCAATGAAGGCAAGCTGAGTTTTATTTAGAAAATAAACGAGTTTTATCTCATCTATCTTAGTGAGAGTGATTCTCCTAAGTTCTTGAGTGATTCAAGAATCCATGAGTTTAATCAAAGGTCCTTTATCCCTTTGTGTGTTTCAACTCTTAGGCTTATCTTCCATTCTTGGAAGTGTGATGTCTATCAATTTCTGTTCCATCTTCTTTTATGTTTCCATTTTCTCGTTTTAAATAATTTCTCAAATTTCTTGCTTGTTAGCATTCCAACAATGATAGATCAGTCAAACGAATCGAACCCTGTGGATTCACATCATTTGGTATTCAGAGCCTGGCTATCTAGATTTGGAATAGGAAAGGAAGTTTATTATACAAAGTGTTTAACCGAAGGCCATCCATGTTTAGCTACATTCGATTACGGAAGCGAAAACAATGTTGTGAGCCAAGGATTGGTGGAGAAACTCCAGTTCCATCAACCTTTCATCTGGATCAAGCATGGATCAAATTCAGTACATGGCAATGTGTGAAAGAAGTATTATGTTATATTGCTCCCATGGACTCTTGTCATCTTCATTTGGGATGGGCATGGCTTCATTTTAAAACACTCCATCTTGATGAACGTTCCCTTTATTTGAGGCATGAGGGACATCAAAAGAAGTAGAAATTTATGACACCAAGACAAGTCAGTAAGGATCAACGTAGGCTGAAGGAGAAAACAGAAAAAGAAAGAATAGAAAAAGAAGTAATATAAACTGTAGAAGGAAGGGAAAATAAAGAAAAAATAAATGGAACTAGAGAAAGTTTATTCCTCAATGTTTTTTCTTCTACAGTTTGTGATGTCATTTTACAGGAACAAAAGGATAAGCATGTGAATGAAACACACCAACTTCCATGTTTAAAAAGGAAGCTTGTTCATAGTGCTTTATTATGCATTTGGTTCGTCGATAAGAAGCAAATTCGTCAAACACAATGCATCAAATTATTTATTGTTACATATCAAGGTGGGGTACTGTTGCCAAGAAATGTTATCGACGGATTGCAACCATTGGAACGTAACAAATATCAAGTTGAATTTGATCCTGGAAGAAGAGAATAAGTTTTAACTTGTGAAAAACTAAAAGTCCCTCACAAGATCATAATAAACTTACATCAAAACTAGTGTCTTAAGATTCGGGACAAATCTTCTCGAAGAAGGAAGGTATGATGTGAATTGCATATGGGTCAAATGGAGGATGACTAATGTGCCGTGTTGATGCAGTTTCTTTTATTTAAATAAGGGCCCAATGCTTTGTAAAATTGGCTGACAAAATTGTGTTTGTGCTTAACAAATTAATGGGCTTTAGTTTTGCTTTATCTTCAAGTTGAAATAAGGGTCCATATGCCAACTTAAGAACCAACCTTTGAAAGATCAAGAGGACCTTTGCTCAAAGTTTGTGGATGACTTTTTGTAGCCCTAAATTCAGTTACAATCAACCATTAAGTGGCGGATCGTTATTAGCTTGAGTGGATCATTAATTAATAGCTTTAAGCGGGATGATATTGAAATATATGTGTGTTTTGTAATTCTGATGGTTAAACCTCCTATATAAGTTGAACCATTTTCATCAATGAAGGCAAGATGAGTTTTATTCAGAAAAATAACAAGTTTTATCTCATCTATCTTAGTGAGAGTGATTCTCCTAAGTTCTTGAGTGATTGAAGAATGCATGAGTTTAATCAAAGGTCCTTTATCCCTTTGTGTGTTTCAACTATTAGGCTTATCTTCCATTCTTGGAAGTGTGATGTCTATCAATTTCCGTTCCATCTTCTTTTATGTTTCCATTTTCTCGTTTTAAATAATTTCTCAAATTTCTTGCTTGTTAGCATTCCAACAATGATAGATCAGTCAAACAAATGGAACCCTGTGGATTCACATCATTTGATATTCAGAGCCTGGCTATCTAGATTTGGAATAGGAAAGGAAGTTCTACAAAGTGTTTAGCCGAAGGCCATCCATGTTTAGCTGCATTCGATTACGGAAGCCAAAATAATGTTGTGAGCCAAAGATTGGTGGAGAAACTCCAGTTACCAGCAAACTTTCATCTGGATGAAGCATGGATCAAATTAAGTACATGGGAATGTGTGAAAGAAGTATTATGTTATATTGCTCCCATCGACTCTTGTCATCCTCATTTGGGATGGGCATGGCTTCGTTTTAAAACACTCTGTCTTGATGAACGTTCCCCTTATTTGAGGCATGAGGGACATCAAAAGAAGTAGAAATTTATGACACCAAGATAAGTCAGTAAGGATCAACGTAGGCTGAAGGGGAAAACAGAAAAAGAAAGAATACAAAAAGAAGTAATATAAACTACAAAAGGAAGGGAAAATAAAGAAAAGAGAAATGGAACTAGAGTAAGTTTATTCGTCAATGTTTTTTCTTTTACAGTTTGTGATGTCATTTTACAGAAACAAAAGGATAAGCTTGTGAATGAAACACACCAACTTCCATGTTTAAAAAGGAAGCTTGTTCATAATGCTTTATTATGCATTTGGTCCGTCGATAAGAAGCAAATTCGTCAAACACAATGCATGGAAATATTTATTGTCTTAAGATTCGGGACAAATCTTCTCGAAGAAGGAGGGTATGATGTGAATTGCATATGGATCAAATGGAGGATGACTAATGCGCCGTGTTGATGCAGTTTCTTTTATTTAAATAAGGGCCCAATGCTTTGTAAAATTGGCTGACGAAATTGTGCGTGTGCTTAACCAATTAATGGGCTTTAGTTTTGCTTTATCTTCAAGTTGAAATAAGGGTCCAGATGCCAACTTAAGAACTAACCTTTGGAAGATCAAGAGGACCTTTGCTCAAAGTTTGTGGATGACTTTCGGTAGCCCTAAATTCAGTTACAATCAACCATTTAGTAGCGGATCGTTATTAGCTTGAGTGGATCATTAATTAATAGCTTTAAGCGGGATGATATTGAAATTTATGTGTCTTTTGTAATTCTGATGGTTAAAGCTCCTATATAAGTTGAACCATTTTCATCAATGAATGCAAGATGAGTTTTATTCAGAAAATAAACGATTTTTATCTCATCTATCTTAGTGAGAGTGATTCTCCTAAGTTCTTGAGTGATTCAAGAAGCCATGAGTTTAATCAAAGGTCTTTTATCCCTTTGTGTGTTTCAACTATTAGGCTTATCTTCCATTCTTGGAAGTGTGATGTCTATCAATTTTCGATTCATCTTCTTTTATGTTTCCATTTTCTCGTTTTAAATAATTTCTGAAATTTCTTGCTTGTTAGCATTCCAACAATGATAGATCAGTCAAACGATTCGAACCCTGTGGATTCACATCATTTGGTATTCAGAGCATGGCTATCTAGATTTGGAATACGAAAGGGAGTTTATTAAACAAACTGTTTAACCGAAGGCCATCCATGTTTAGCTGCATTCGATTATGAAAGCGAAAACAATGTTGTGAGCCCAGATTGGTGGAGAAACTCCAGTTACCAGCAACCTTTCATCTGGATCAAGCATGGATCAAATTCAGTACATGGCAATGTGTGAAAGAAATATTATGTTATATTGCTCCCATGGACTCTTGTCATCTTCATTTGGGATGGGCATGGCTTCGTTTTAAAACACTTCATCTTGATGAACGTTCCCTTTATGTGAGGCATGGGGACATCAAAAGAAGTAGAAATTTATGACACCAAGACAAGTCAGTAAGGATCAACGTAGGCTGAAGGAGAAAACAGAAAAAGAAAGAATAGAAAAAGAAGAATATAAAGAAAAGAGAAATGGAACTAGAGAAAGTTTATTCGTCAATGTTTTTTCTTCTACAGTTTGTGATGTCATTTTACAGGAACAAAAGGATAAGCTTGTGAATGAAACACACCGACTTCCATGTTTAAAAAGGAAGCTTGTTCATAATGCTTTATTATGCATTTGTTTCGTCGATAAGAAGCAAATTCGTCAAACACAATGCATTGAATTATTTATTGTTTCATATCAAGGAGGGGTACTGTTGCCAAGAAATGTTATCGACGGATTGCAACCATTGGAAAGTAACAAATATCAAGTTGAATTTGATCCTGGAAGAAGGATATAAGTTTCAACTTGTGAAAAACTAAAAGTCCCTCACAAGATCATAATAAACTTACATCAAAACTAGTGTCTTAAGATTCGGGACAAATCTTCTCGAAGAAGGAGGGTATGATGTGAATTGCATATGGGTCAAATGGAGGATGACTAATGCGTCCTGTTGATGCAGTTTCTTTTATTTAAATAAGGGTCCAATGCTTTGTAAAATTGGCTGACCAAATTGTGTTTGTGCTTATCCAATTCATGGGCTTTAGTTTGGCTTTATCTTCAAGTTGAAATAAGGGTTCATATGCCAACCTTTGGAAGATCAAGAGGACCTTTGCTCAAAGTTTGTGGATGACTTTTGGTAGCCCTAAATTCAGTTACAATCAACCATTAAGTAGCGGATCGTTATTAGCTTGAGTGGATCATTAATTAATAGCTTTAAGCGGGATGATATTGAAATTTATGTGTGTTTTGTAATTCTGATGGTTAAACCTCCTATACAAGTTGAACCATTTTCATCAATGAAGGCAAGATGAATTTTATTCAGAAAAGAAACGAGTTTTATCTCATCTATCTTAGTGAGAGTGATTCTCCTAAGTTCTTGAGTGATTCAAGAATCCATGAGTTTAATCAAAGGTCCTTTATCCCTTTGTGTGTTTCAACTATTAGGCTTATCTTCCATTCTTGGAAGTGTGATGTCTATCAATTTCCGTTTCATCTTCTTTTATGTTTCCATTTTCTCGTTTTAAATAATTTCTCAAATTTCTTGCTTGTTAGCATTCCAACAATGACAGATCACTCAAACAAATCGAACCTTGTGGATTCACATCATTTGGTATTCAAAGCCTGGCTATCTAGATTTGGAATAGCAAAGGAAGTGTATTATACAAAGTGTTTAATCGAAGGCCATCCATGTTTAGCTGCATTCGATTACGGAAGCGAAAACAATGTTGTGAGCCAAAGATTGGTGGAGAAACTCCAGTTACCAACAACCTTTCATCTGGATCAAGCATGGATCAAATTCAGTACATGGCAATGTGTCAAAGAAGTATTATGTTATATTGCTCCCATGGACTCTTGTCATCTTCATTTGGGATGGGCATGGATTCGTTTTAAAACACTCCGTCTTGATGAACGTTCCCTTTATTTGAGGAATGAGGGACATCAAAAGAAGTAGAAATTTATGACACCAAGACAAGTCAGTAAGGATCAACGTAGGCTGAAGGAGAAAACAGAAAAAGAAAGAATAGAAAAAGAAGTAATATAAACTACAGAAGGAAGGGAAAATAAAGAAAAGAGAAATGGAACTAGAGTAAGTTTATTCGTCAATGTTTTTTCTTCTACAGTTTGTGATGTCATTTTACAGGAACAACAGGATAAGCATGTGAATGAAACACACCAACTTCCATGTTTAAAAAGGAAGCTTGTTCATAGTGCTTTATTATGCATTTGGTCCGTCGATAAGAAGTAAATTCGTCAAACATAATGCATGGAATTATTTCTTGTGGCATATCAAGGTGGCGTACTGTTGCCAAGAAATGTTATCGACGGATTGCAACCATTGGAAAGTAACAAATATCAAGTTGAATTTGATCTTGGAAGAAGAGAATAAGTTTCAACTTGTGAAAAACTTAAAGTCCTTCACAAGATCATAATAAACTTACGTCAAAACTAGTGTCTTAAGATTCGGGACAATCCTCTCGAAGAAGGAGGGTATGATGTGAATTGCATAGGGGTCAAATGGAGGATGACTAATGCGCCGTGTTGATGCAGTTTCTTTTATTTAAATAAGGGCCCAATGCTTTGTAAAATTGGCTGACAAAATTGTGTTTGTGCTTAACCAATTAATGGGCTTTAGTTTTGCTTTATCTTCAAGTTGAAATAAGGGTCCATATGCCAACTTAAGAACCAACCTTTGGAAGATCAAGAGGACCTTTGCTCAAAGTTTGTGGATGACTTTTGGTAGCCTTAAATTCAGTTACAATCAACCATTAAGTAGCGGATCGTTATTAGCTTGAGTGCATCATTAATTAATAGCTTTAAGCGGGATGATATTGAAATTTATGTGTCTTTTGTAATTCTGATGGTTAAGGCTCCTATATAAGTTCAACCATTTTCATCAATGAAGGCAAGTTGAGTTTTATTTAGAAAATAAACGAGTTTTATCTCATCTATCTTAGTGAGAGTGATTCTCCTAAGTTCTTGAGTGATTCAAGAATCCACGAGTTTAATCAAAGGTCCTTTATCCCTTTGTGTGTTTCAACTCTTAGGCTTATCTTCCATTCTTGGAAGTGTGATGTCTATCAATTTCCGTTCCATCTTCTTTTATGTTTCCATTTTCTCGTTTTAAATAATTTCTCAAATTTCTTGCTTGTTAGCATTCCAACAATGACAGATCACTCAAACGAATCGAACCTTGTGGATTCACATCATTTGGTATTCAAAGCCTGGCTATCTAGATTTGGAATAGCAAAGGAAGTGTATTATACAAAGTGTTTAATCGAAGGCCATCCATGTTTAGCTGCATTCGATTACGGAAGCGAAAACAATGTTGTGAGCCAAAGATTGGTGGAGAAACTCCAGTTACCAACAACCTTTCATCTGGATCAAGCATGGATCAAATTCAGTACATGGCAATGTGTGAAAGAAGTATTATGTGATATTACTCCCATGGACTCTTGTCACCTTCATTTGGGATGGGCATGGCTTCGTTTTAAAACACTCCGTCTTGATTAACGTTCCCTTTATTTGAGGCATGAGGGACATCAAAAGAAGTAGAAATTTATGACACCAAGACAAGTCAGTAAGGATCAACGTAGGCTGAAGGAAAAAACAGAAAAAGAAAGAATAGAAACAGAAGTAATATAAACTGTAGAAGGAAGTGAAAATAAAGAAAAAAGAAATGGAACTAGAGAAAGTTTATTTGTCAATGTTTTTTCTTCTACACTTTGTGATGTCATTTTACAGGAACAAAAGGATAAGCATGTGAATGAAACACACCAATTTCCATCTTTAAAAAGGAAGCTTGTTCATAGTGCTTTATCATGCATTTGGTCCGTCAATAAGAAGCAAATTCGTCAAACACAATGTATGAAATTATTTATTGTTACATATCAAGGTGGGGTACTGTTGCCAAGAAATGTTATCGACGGATTGCAACCATTGGAAAGTAACAAATATCAAGTTGAATTTGATCTGGAAGAAGAGAATAAGTTTCAACTTGTGAAAAACTTAAAGTCCTTCACAAGATCATAATTAACTTACATCAAAACTAGTGTCTTAAGATTCGGGACAAATCTTCTCGAAGAAGGAGGGTATGATGTGAATTGCATATGGGTCAAATAGAGGATGACTAATGCGCCGTGATGATGCAGTTTCTTTTATTTAAATAAGGGCCCAATGCTTTGTAAAATTGGCTGACCAAATTGTGTTTGTGCTTATCCAATTCATGGGCTTTAGTTTTGCTTTATCTTCAAGTTGAAATAAGGGTCCATATGCCAACTTAAGAACCAACCTTTGGAAGATCAAGAGGACCTTTGCTCAAAGTTTGTGGATGACTTTTGGTAGCCCTAAATTCAGTTACAATCAACCATTAAGTAGCGGATCGTTATTAGCTTGAGTGGATCATTAATTAATAGCTTTAAGCGGGATGATATTGAAATTGATGTGTCTTTTGTAATTCTGATGGTTAAAGCTCCTATATAAGTTGAACCATTTTCATCAATGAAGGCAAGCTGAGTTTTATTCAGAAAATAAACGAGTTTTATCTCATCTATCTTAGTGAGAGTGATTCTCCTAAGTTCTTGAGTGATTCAAGAATCCATGAGTTTAATCCAAGGTCCTTTATCCCTTTGTGTGTTTCAACTATTAGGCTTATCTTCCATTCTTGGAAGTGTGATGTCTATCAATTTCCGTTCCATCTTCTTTTATGTTTCCATTTTTTCGTTTTAAATAATTTCTCAAATTTCTTGCTTGTTAGCATTCCAACAATGATAGATCGGTCAAACGAATCGAACCCTGTGGATTCACATCATTTGGTATTCAGAGCCTGGCTATCTAGATTTGGAATAACAAAGGAAGTGTATTATACAAAGTGTTTAATCGAAGGCCATCCATGTTTAGCTACATTCGATTACGGAAGCGAAAACAATGTTGTGAGCCAAAGATTGGTGGAGAAACTCCAGTTACCAGCAACCTTTCATCTGGATCAAGCATGGATCAAATTCAGTACATGGGAATGTGTGAAAGAAGTATTATGTTATATTGCTCCCATGGACTCTTGTCATCTTCATTTGGGATGGGCATCGCTTCATTTTAAAACACTCCGTCTTGATTAACGTTCCCTTTATTTGAGGCATGAGGGACATCAAAAGAAGTAGAAATTTATGACACCAAGATAAGTCAGTAAGGATCAACGTAGGCTAAAGGAGAAAACAGAAAAAGAAAGAATAGAAACAGAAGTAATATAAACTGTAGAAGGAAGTGAAAATAAAGAAAAAAGAAATGGAACTAGAGAAAGTTTATTCGTCAATGTTTTTTCTTCTACAGTTTGTGATGTCATTTTACAGGAACAAAAGGATAAGCATGTGAATGAAACACACCAACTTCCATCTTTAAAAAGGAAACTTCTTCATAGTGCTTTATTATGCATTTGGTCCGTCGATAAGAAGCAAATTCGTCAAACACAATGTATCAAATTATTTATTGTTACATATCAAGGTGGGGTACTGTTGCCAAGAAATGTTATCGACGGATTGCAACCATTGGAAAGTAACAAATATCAAGTTGAATTTGATCCTGGAACAAGAGAATAAGTTTCAACTTGTGAAAAACTAAAAGTCCTTCACAAGATCATAATAAACTTACATCAAAACTAGTGTCTTAAGATTCGGGACAAATCTTCTCGAAGAAGGAGGGTATGATGTGAATTGCATATGGGTCAAATGGAGGATGACTAATGCGCCGTGTTGATGCAGTTTCTTTTATTTAAATAAGGGCCCAATGCTTTGTAAAATTGGCTGACAAAATTGTGTTTGTGCTTAACCAATTAATGGGCTTTAGTTTTGCTTTATCTTCAAGTTGAAATAAGGGTCCATATGCCAACATAAGAACCAACCTTTGGAAGATCAAGAGGACCTTTGCTCAAAGTTTGTGGATGACTTTTGGTAGCCCTAAATTCAGTTACAATCAACCATTAAGTAGTGGATCGTTATTAGCTTGAGTGGATCATTAATTAATAGCTTTAAGCGGGATGATATTGAAATTGATGTGTCTTTTGTAATTCTGATGGTTAAAGCTCCTATATAAGTTGAACCATTTTCATCAATGAAGGCAAGCTGAGTTTTATTAAGAAAATAAACGAGTTTTATCTCATCTATCTTAGTGCGAGTGATTCTCCTAAGTTCTTGAGTGATTCAAGAATCCATGAGTTTAATCCAAGGTCCTTTATCCCTTTGTGTGTTTCAACTCTTAGGCTTATCCTCCATTCTTGGAAGTGTGATGTCTATCAATTTCCGTTCCACCTTCTTTTATGTTTCCATTTTTTCGTTTTAAATAATTTCTGAAATTTCTTGCTTGTTAGCATTCCAACAATGATGGATCGGTCAAACGAATCGAACCCTGTGGATTCACATCATTTGGTATTCAGAGCCTGGCTATCTAGATTTGGAATAGGAAAGGAAGGTTATTATACAAAGTGTTTAACCGAAGGCCA
The DNA here is from genome assembly GCF_037176805.1 of Vigna unguiculata. Taxonomy (NCBI): domain Eukaryota; kingdom Viridiplantae; phylum Streptophyta; class Magnoliopsida; order Fabales; family Fabaceae; genus Vigna; species Vigna unguiculata. Next base: position 23,126,783 of record NC_140800.1, on the reverse strand, counting down.
ACCATGTTTAGCTGCATTCGATTACGGAAGCGAAAACAATGTTGTGAGCCAAAGATTGGTGGAGAAACTCCAGTTACCAGCAACCTTTCATCTGGATCAAGCATGGATCAAATTCAGTACATGGCAATGTGTGAAAGAAGTATTATGTGATATTGCTCCCATGGACTCTTGTCATCTTCATTTGGGATAGGCATGGCTTCGTTTTAAAACACTCCATCTTGATGAACGTTCCCTTTATTTGAGGCGTGAGGGACATCAAAAGAAGTAGAAATTTATGACACCAAGACAAGTCAGTAAGGATCAACGTAGGCTGAAGGAGAAAACAGAAAAAGAAAGAATAGAAAAAGAAGTAATATAAACTGCAGAAGGAAAGGAAAATAAAGAAAAAGACATGGAACTAGAGAAAGTTTATTCGTCAATGTTTTTTCTTCTACAATTTGTGATGTCATTTTACAGGAACAAAAGGATAAGCATGTGAATGAAACATTCCAACTTCCATGTTTAAAAAGGAAACTTCTTCATAGTGCTTTATTATGAGTTTTGTCCGTCGATAAGAAGCAAATTCGTCAAACACAATGCATGGAATTATTTATTGTTACATATCAAGGAGGGGTACTGTTGCCAAGAAATGTTATCGACGGATTGCAACCATTGGAAAGTAACAAATATCAAGTTGAATTTGATCCTAGAAGAAGAGAATAAGTTTCAACTTGTGAAAAACTAAAAGTCCCTCACAAGATCATAATAAACTTACATCAAAACTAGTGTCTAAAGATTCGGGACAAATCTTCTCGAAGAAGGAGGGTATGATGTGAATTGCATATGGGTCAAATGGAGGATGACTAATGCGTCGTGTTGATGCAGTTTCTTTTATTTAAATAAGGGCCCAATGCTTTGTAAAATTGGCTGACCAAATTGTGTTTGTGCTTAACCAATTAATGGGCTTTAGTTTTGCTTTATCTTCAAGTTTAAATAAGGGTCCATATGCCAACTTAAGAACCAACCTTTGGAAGATCAAGAGGACGTTTGGTCAAAGTTTGTGGATGACTTTTGGTAGCCTTAAATTCAGTTACAATCAACCATTAAGTAGCGGATCGTTATTAGCTTGAGTGGATCATTAATTAATAGCTTTAAGCGGGATGATATTGAAATTTATGTGTCTTTTGTAATTCTGATGGTTAAAGCTCCTATATAAGTTGAACCATTTTCATCAATGAAGGCAAGCTGAGTTTTATTCCGAAAATAAACGAGTTTTATCTCATCTATCTTAGTGAGAGTGATTCTCCTAAGTTCTTGAGTGATTCAAGAATCCATGAGTTTAATCAAAGGTCCTTTATCCCTTTGTGTGTTTCAACTATTAGGCTTATCTTCCATTCTTGGAAGTGTGATGTCTATCAATTTCCGTTTCATCTTCTTTTTTTCCATTTTCTCGTTTTAAATAATTTCTCAAATTTCTTGCTTGTTAGCATTCCAACAATGATAGATCAGTCAAACGAATCGAACCCTGTGGATTCACATCATCTGGTATTCAGAGCCTGGCTATCTAGATTTGGAATAGGAAAGGAAGTTTATTATACAAAGTGTTTAACCGAAGGCCATCCATGTTTAGCTGCATTCGATTACGGAAGCGAAAACAATGTTGTGAGCCAAAGATTGGTGGAGAAACTCCAGTTATTAGTAACCTTTCATCTGGACCAAGCATGGATCAAATTCAGTACATGGCAACGTGTGAAAGAAGTATTATGTGATATTGCTCCCATGGACTCTTGTCATCTTCATTTGGGATGGGCATGGCTTCGTTTTAAAACACTCCATCTTGATGAATGTTCCCTTTATTTGAGGCATGAGGAACATCAAAGAAGTAGAAATTTATGACACCAAGACAAGTCAGTAAGGATCAACGTAGGCTGAAAGAGAAAACAGAAAAAGAAAGAATAGAAAAAGAAGTAATACAAATTCAAGAAGGAAGGGAAAATAAAGAAAAAGAAATGGAACTAGAGAAAGTTTATACGTCAATGTATTTTCTTCTACAGTTTCTGATGTCATTTTACGGGAACAAAAGGATAAGCATGTGAGTGAAACACACCAACTTCCTTGTTTAAAAAGGAATTTTGTTCATTGTGCTTTATTATGCATTTAGTCTGTCGATAAGAACCAAATTCGTCAAACGCAATGCATGGAATTATTTATTGTTACATATCAAGGTGCGGTACTTTTGCCAAGAAATGTTATCGACGGATTACAACCATTGGAAAGTAACAAATATCAAGTTGAATTTGATCCTGGAAGAAGAGAATAAGTTTCAACTTGTGAAAAACTAAAAGTCCTTCACAACATCATAATAAACTTACATCAAAACTAGTGTCTTAAGATTCGGGACAAATCTTCTCGAAGAAGGAGGGTATGATGTGAATTGCATATGGGTCAAATGGAGGATGACTAATGCGCCGTGTTATTGCAGTTTCTTTTATTTAAATAAGGGCCGAATGCTTTGTAAAATTGGTTGACCAAATTGTGTTTGTGCTTAACCAATTAATGGGCTTTAGTTTTGCTTTATCTTCAAGTTGAAATAAGGGTCCATATGCCAAATTAAGAACCAACCTTTGGAAGATCAAGAGGACCTTTGCTCAAAGTTTGTGGATGACTTTTGGTAGCCTTTAATTCAGTTACAATCAACCATTAAGTAGCGGATCGTTATTAGCTCGAGTGGATCATTAATTAATAGCTTTAAGCGGGATGATATTGAAATTTATGTGTCTTTTGTAATTCTGATGGTTAAAGCTCCTATATAAGTTGAACCATTTTCATCAATGAAGGCAAGCTGAGTTTTATTCAGAAAATAAACGAGTTTTATCTCATCTATCTTAGTGAGAGTGATTCTCCTAAGTTCTTGAGTGATTCAAGAATCCATGAGTATAATCAAAGGTCCTTTATTCCTTTGTGTGTTTCAACTCTTAGGCTTATCTTCCACTCTTGGATGTTTGATGTCTATCAATTTCCGTTCCATCTTCTTTTATGTTTCCATTTTCTCGTTTTAAATAATTTCTCAAATTTCTTGCTTCTTAGCTTTCCAACAATGATAGATCAGTCAAACGAATCGAACCCTATGGATTCACATCATTTGGTATTCAGAGCCTGGCTATCTAGATTTGGAATAGGAAAGGAAGTGTATTATACAAAGTGTTTAACCGAAGGCCATCCATGTTTAGCTGCATTCGATTACGGAAGCGAAAACAATGTTGTGAGCCAAATATTGGTGGAGAAACTCCAGTTACCGGCAACCTTTCATCTGGATCAAGCATGGATCAAATTCAGTACATGGCAATGTGTGAAAGAAGTATTATGTGATATTGCTCCAATGGACTCTTGTCATCTTCATTTGGGATGGGCATGGCTTCGTTTTAAAACACTCCATCTTCATGAACGTTCCTTTTATTTGAGGCATCAGGGACATCAAAGAAGTAGAAATTTATGACACCAAGACAAGTCAGTAAGGATCAACGTAGGCTGAAGGAGAAAATAGAAAAAGAAAGAATAGAAAAAGAAGTAATATAAACTGCAGAAGGAAGGGAAAATAAAGAAAAAGAAATGGAACTAGAGAAAGTTTATTCGTCAATGTTTTTTCTTCTACAGTTTGTGATGTCATTTTACAGGAACAAAAGGATAAGCATGTGAATGAAACACACCAACTTCCATGTTTAAAAAGGAAGCTTGTTCATAGTGCTTTATTATGCATTTGGTCCGTCGATAAGAAGCAAATTCGTCAAACACAATACATGGAATTATTTATTGTTACATATCAAGGTGGGGTACTGTTGCCAAGAAATGTTATCGCCAGATTGCAACCATTGGAAAGTAACAAATATCAAGTTGAATTTGATCCTGGAAGAAAAGAATTAGTTTCAACTTGTGAAAAAATAAAAGTCCTTCACAAGATCATAATAAACTTACATTAAAACTAGTGTCTTAAGATTCGGGACAAATCTTCTCGAAGAAGGAGGGTATGATGTGAATTGCATACGGGTCAAATGGAGGATGACTAATGTGCCGTGTTGATGCAGTTTCTTTTATTTAAATAAGGGCACAATGCTTTGTAAAATTGGCTGACCAAATTGAATTTGTGCTTAACCCACTAATGGGCTTTAGTTTTGCTTTATCTTTAAGTTGAAATAAGGGTCCATATGCCAACTTAAGAACCAACCTTTGAAAGATCAAGAGGACCTTTGCTCAAAGTTTGTGGATGACTTTTGGTAGCCTTAAATTTAGTTACAATCAACCATTAAGTAGCGGATCGTTATTAGCTTGAGTGGATCATTAATTAATAGCTTTAAGCGGGATGATATTGAAATTTATGTGTCTTTTGTAATTCTAATGGTTAAAGCTCCTATATAAGTTGAACCATTTTCATCAATGAAGGCAAGCTGAGTTTTATTCAGAAAATAAACGAGTTTTATCTCATCTATCTTAGTGAGAGTGATTCTCCTAAGTTCTTGAGTGATTCTAGAATCCATGAGTTTAATCAAAGGTCCTTTATCCCTCTGTGTGTTTCAACTCTTAGGCTTATCTTCCATTCTTGGAAGTGTGATGTCTATCAATTTCCATTCCATCTTCTTTTATGTTTCCATTTTCTCGTTTTAAATAATTTCTCAAATTTCTTGCTTGATTGCATTCCAACAATGATAGATTAGTCAAACGAATCGAACCCTATGGATTCACATCATTTGGTAATCAGGGCCTGGCTTTCTAGATTTGGAATAAGAAAGGAAGTTTATTATACAAAGTGTTTAACCGAAGGCCATCCATGTTTAGTTGCATTGATTACGGAAGGGAAAACAATGTTGTGATGCAAAGATTGGTGGAGAAACTCCAGTTACCAGCAATCTTTCATCTGCATCAAGCATGGATTAAATTCAGTACATGGCAATGTGATAAAGAAGTATTATGTGATATTGCTCCCATGGACTCTTCTCATCTTCATTTGGAATGGACATGGCTTCGTTTTAAAACACTCCATCATGATGAACATTCCCTTTATTTGAGGCATGAGGGACATCAAAAGAAGTAGAAATTTATGACACCAAGACAAGTCAGTAAGCATCAACGTAGGCTGAAGGAGAAAACAGAAAAAGAAAGAATAGAAAAAGAAGTAATATAAACTGCAGAAGGAAGGGAAAATAAAGAAAAAGAAATGGAACTAGAGAAAGTTTATTCGTCAATGTTTTTTCTTCTACAGTTTGTGATGTCATTTTACAGGAATAAAAGGATAAGCATGTGAATGAAACACACCAACTTCCATGTTTAAAAAGGAACTTGTTCATAGTGCTTTCTTATGCATTTGGTCCGTCGATAAGAAGCAAATTCGTCAAACACAATGTATGGAATTATTTATTGTTACATATCAAGATGGGGTACTTTTGCCAAGAAATGTTATCGACGGATTGCAACCATTGGAAAGTAACAAATATCAAGTTGAATTTGATCCTGGAAGAAGAGAATAAGTTTCAACTTGTGAAAAACTAAAAGTCCTTTACCAGATCATAATAAACTTACATCAAAACAAGTGTCTTAAGATTCGGGACAAATCTTCTCGCAGAAGGAGGGTATGATGTGAATTGCATATGGTTCAATAGGAGGATGACTAATGCGCCGTGTTGATGCAGTTTCTTTTATTTAAATAAGGGCCCAAGGCTTTGTAAAATTGGCTGACCAAATTGTGTTTGTGCTTAAGCCACTAATGGGCTTTAGTTTTGCTTTATCTTCAAGTTGAAATAAGGGTCCATATGCCAACTTAAGAACTAACCTTTGGAAAATCAAGAGGACCTTTGCTCAAAGTTTGTGGATGACTTTTGGTAGCTTTAAATTCAGTTACAATCAACCATTAAGTAGCGGATCGTTATTAGCTTGAGTGGATCATTAATTAATAGCTTTAAGCGGGATGATATTGAAATTTATGTGTCTTTTGTAATTCTGATGTAAAGCTCCTATATAAGTTGAACCATTTTCATCAATGAAGGCAAGCTCAGTTTTATTCAGAAAATAAACGAGTTTTATCTCATCTATCTTACTGAGAGTGATTCTCCTAAGTTCTTGAGTGATTCAAGAATCCATGAGTTTAATCAAAGGTCCTTTATCCCTCTGTGTGTTTCAACTCTTAGGCTTATCTTCCATTCTTGGAAGTGTGATGTCTATCAATTTCCATTCCATCTTCCTTTATGTTTCCATTTTATCGTTTTAAATAATTTATCAAATTTCTTGCTTGTTAGCATTCCAACAATGATAGATCAGTCAAACGAATCGAACCCTATGGATTCACATCATTTGGTATTCAGGGCCTGGCTATCTATATTTGGAATAGGAAAGGAAGTTTATTATACAAAGTGTTTAACCGAAGACCATCCATGCTTAGTTGCATTGATTACGGAAGGGAAAACAATGTTGTGATGCAAAGATTCCTGGAGAAACTCAAGTTACCAGCAATCTTTCATCTGGATCAAGCATGGATTAAATTCAGTACATGACAATGTGATAAAGAAGTATTATGTGATATTGCTCCCATGGACCCTTGTCGTCTTCATTTGGAATGGGCATGGCTTCGTTTTAAAACACTCCATCATGATGAACGTTCCCTTTATTTGAGGCATGAGGGACATCAAAAGAAGTAGAAATTTATGACACCAAGACAAGTCAGTAAGGATCAACGTAGGCTGAAGGAGAAAACAGAAAAAGAAAGAATAGAAAAAGAAGTAATATAAATTGCAGAAGGAAGGGAAAATAAAGAAAAAGAAATGGAACTAGAGAAAAATATGATGAAAAGTTTATTCGTCAATGTTTTTTCTTCTATAGTTTGAGATGTCATTTTATAGGAACAAAAGGATAAGCATGTGAATGAAACACACCAACTTCCATGTTTAAAAAGGAAGCTTGTTCATAGTGCTTTATTATGCATTTGGTTCGTCGATAAGAAGCAAATTTGTCAAACACAATGCATGGAATTATTTATTGTTACATATCAAGGTGTGGTATTGTTGCCAAGAAATGTTATCGACGGATTGGAACCATTGGAAAGTAACAAATATCAAGTTGAATTTGATCCTGGAAGAAAAGAATTAGTTTCAACTTGTGAAAAACGAAAAGTCCTTCACAAGATCATAATTAACTTACATTAAAACTAGTGTCTTAAGATTCGGGACAAATCATCTCGAAGAAGGAGGGTATGATGTGAATTACAAATGGGACAAATGGAGGATGACTAATGCGCCGTGTTGATGCAGTTTCTTTTATTTAAATAAGGGCCCAAGGCTTTGTAAAATTGGCTGACCAAATTGTGTTTGTGCTTAACCCACTAATGGGCTTTAGTTTTGCTTTATCTTCAAGTTGAAATAAGGGTCCATATGCCAACTTAAGAACTAACCTTTGGAAAATCAAGAGGACCTTTGCTCAAAGTTTGTGGATGACTTTTGGTAGCTTTAAATTCAGTTACAATCAACCATTAAGTAGCGGATCGTTATTAGCTTGAGTGGATCATTAATTAATAGCTTTAAGCGGGATGATATTGAAATTTATGTGTCTTTTGTAATTCTGATGTAAAGCTCCTATATAAGTTGAACCATTTTCATCAATGAAGGCAAGCTCAGTTTTATTCAGAAAATAAACGAGTTTTATCTCATCTATCTTACTGAGAGTGATTCTCCTAAGTTCTTGAGTGATTCAAGAATCCATGAGTTTAATCAAAGGTCCTTTATCCCATTGAGTGTTTCAATTCTTAGGCTTATCTTCCATTCTTGGAAGTGTGATGTCTATCAATTTTCGTTCCATTTTCTCGTTTTAAATAATTTCTCAAATTTCTTGCTTGTTAGCATTCCAACAATGATAGATCAGTCAAACGAATCGAACCCTGTGGATTCACATCATTTGGTATTCAGAGCCTGGCTATCTAGATTTGAATAGGAAAGGAAGTTTATTATACAAAGTGTTTAACCGAACGCCATCCATGTTTAGTTGCATTCGATTACGGAAGCGAAAACAATGTTATGAGCCAAAGATTGGTGGAGAAACTCCAGTTACCAGCAACCTTTCATCTGGATCAAGCATGGATCAAATTCAGTACATGGCAATGTGTGAAAGAAGTATTATGTGATATTGCTCCCATGGACTCTTGTCATCTTCATTTGGGATGGGCATGGCTCCGTTTTAAAACACTCCATCTTGATGAACGTTCCCTTTATTTGAGGCATGAGGGACATCAAAAGAAGTAGAAATTTATGACACCAAGACATGTCAGTAAGGATCAACGTAGGCTGAAGGAGAAAACAGAAAAAGAAAGAATAGAAAAAGAAGTAATATAAACTGCAGAAGGAAGGGAAAATAAAGAAAAAGAAATGGAACTAGAGAAAGTTTATTCGTCAATGTTTTTTCTTCTACAGTTTGTGATGTCATTTTACAGGAACAAAAGGATAAGCATGTGAATGAAACACACCAACTTCTATGTTTAAGAAGGAAGCTTGTTCATAGTGCTTATTATGCATTTGGTGTGTCGATAAGAAGCAAATTCGTCAAACACAATGCATGGAATTATTTATTGTTACATATCAAGGTGGGGTACTCTTGCCAAGAAATGTTATCGACGGATTGCAACCATTGGAAAGTAACAAATACCATGTTGAATTTGATCCTGGAAGAAGAGAATTAGTTTCAACTTGTGAAAAAATAAAAGTCCTTCACAAGATCATAATAAACTTACATTAAAACTAGTGTCTTAAGATTCGGGACAAATCTTCTCGAAGAAGGAGGGTATGATGTGAATTGCATATGGCTCAAATGGAGGATGACTAATGCGCCGTGATGATGCAGTTTCTTTTATTTGAATAAGGGCCCAATGCTTTGTAAAATTCGCTGACCAAATTGTGTTTGTGCTTAACCAATTAATGGGCTTTAGTTTTGCTTTATCTTCAAGTTGAAATAAAGGTCCATATGCCAAATTAAAAACCAACCTTTGGAAGATCAAGAGGACTTTTGCTCAAAGTGTGTGGATGATTTTTGGTAGCCTTAAATTCAGTTACAATCAACCATTAAGTAGCAGATGGTTATTAGCTTGAGTGGATCATTAATTAATGGCTTTAAACGGGATGGTATTGAATTTTATGTGTCTTTTGTAATTCAGATGGTTAAAGCTCCTATATAAGTTGAACCATTTTCATCAATGAAGGCAAGCTGATTTTTATTCAGAAAATAAACGAGTTTTATCTCATCAATCTTAGTGAGAGTGATTCTCCTAAGTTCTTGAGTGATTCAAGAATCCATGAGTTTAATCAAAGGTCCTTTATCCCATTGAGTGTTTCAATTCTTAGGCTTATCTTCCATTCTTGGAAGTGTGATGTCTATCAATTTTCGTTCCATTTTCTCGTTTTAAATAATTTCTCAAATTTCTTGCTTGTTAGCATTCCAACAATGATAGATCAGTCAAACGAATCGAACCCTGTGGATTCACATCATTTGGTATTCAGAGCCTGGCTATCTAGATTTGGAATAGGAAAGGAAGTTTATTATACAAAGTGTTTAACCGAACGCCATCCATGTTTAGTTGCATTCGATTACGGAAGCGAAAACAATGTTATGAGCGAAAGATTGGTGGAGAAACTCCAGTTACCAGCAACCTTTCATCTGGATCAAGCATGGATCAAATTCAGTACATGGCAATGTGTGAAAGAAGTATTATGTGATATTGCTCCCATGGAGTCTTGTCATCTTCATTTGGGATGGGCATGGCTTCGTTTTAAAACACTCCATCTTGGTGAACGTTCCCTTTATTTGAGGCATGAGGGACATCAAAAGAAGTAGAAATTTATGACACCAAGAGAAGTCAATAAGGATCAACGTAGGCTGAAGGAGAAAACAGAAAAAGAAAGAATAGAAAAAGAAGTAATATAAACTCCAAAAGGAAGGGAAAATAAAGAAAAAGAAATGGAACTAGAGAAAGTTTATTCGTCAATGTTTTTTCTTCTACAGTTTGTGATGTCATTTTACAGGAACAAAAGGATAAGCATGTGAATGAAACACACCAACTTCTATGTTTAAGAAGGAAGCTTGTTCATAGTGCTTTATTATGCATTTGGTGTGTCGATAAGAAGCAAATTCGTCAAACACAATGCATGGAATTATTTATTGTTACATATCAAGGTGGGGTACTCTTGCCAAGAAATGTTATCGACGGATTGCAACCATTGGAAAGTAACAAATACCATGTTGAATTTGATCCTGGAAGAAGAGAATTAGTTTCAACTTGTGAAAAAATAAAAGTCCTTCACAAGATCATAATAAACTTACATTAAAACTAGTGTCTTAAGATTCGGGACAAATCTTCTCGAAGAAGGAGGGTATGATGTGAATTGCATATGGCTCAAATGGAGGATGACTAATGCGCCGTGATGATGCAGTTTCTTTTATTTGAATAAGGGCCCAATGCTTTGTAAAATTCGCTGACCAAATTGTGTTTGTGCTTAACCAATTAATGGGCTTTAGTTTTGCTTTATCTTCAAGTTGAAATAAGGGTCCATATGCCAAATTAAGAACCAACCTTTGGAAGATCAAGAGGACTTTTGCTCAAAGTGTGTGGATGATTTTTGGTAGCCTTAAATTCAGTTACAATCAACCATTAAGTAGCAGATGGTTATTAGCTTGAGTGGATCATTAATTAATGGCTTTAAATGGGATGGTATTGAATTTTATGTGTCTTTTGTAATTCAGATGGTTAAAGCTCCTATATAAGTTGAACCATTTTCATCAATGAAGGCAAGCTGATTTTTATTCAGAAAATAAACGAGTTTTATCTCATCAATCTTAGTGAGAGTGATTCTCCTAAGTTCTTGAGTGATTCAAGAATCCATGAGTTTAATCAAAGGTCCTTTATCCCATTGAGTGTTTCAATTCTTAGGCTTATCTTCCATTCTTGGAAGTGTGATGTCTATCAATTTTCGTTCCATTTTCTCGTTTTAAATAATTTCTCAAATTTCTTGCTTGTTAGCATTCCAACAATGATAGATCAGTCAAACGAATCGAACCCTGTGGATTCACATCATTTGGTATTCAGAGCCTGGCTATCTAGATTTGGAATAGGAAAGGAAGTTTATTATACAAAGTGTTTAACCGAACGCCATCCTTGTTTAGTTGCATTCGATTACGGAAGCGAAAACAATGTTGTGATCCAAAGATTGGTGGAGAAACTCCAGTTACCAGCAACCTTTCATCTGGATCAAGCATGGATCAAATTCAGTACATGGCAATGTGTGAAAGAAGTATTATGTGATATTGCTCCCATGGACTCTTGTCATCTTCATTTGGGATGGGCATGGCTCCGTTTTAAAACACTGCATCTTGATGAACGTTCCCTTTATTTGAGGCATGAGGGACATCAAAAGAAGTAGAAATTTATGACACCAAGACAAGTCAGTAAGGATCAACGTAGGCTGAAGGAGAAAACAGAAAAAGAAAGAATAGAAAAAGAAGTAATATAAACTGTAGAAGGAAGGGAAAATAAAGAAAAAGAAATGGAACTAGAGAAAGTGTATTCGTCAATGTTTTTTCTTCTACAGTTTGTGATGTCATTTTAAAGGAACAAAAGGATAAGCATGTGAATGAAACACACCAACTTCCATGTTTAAAAAGGAAGCTCTTGCATAGTGCTTTATTATGCATTTGGTCCGTCGATAAGAAGCAAATTCGTCAAACACAATGGATGGAATTATTTATTGTTACATATCAATGTGGGGTACTGTTGCCAAGAAATGTTATCGACGGATTGCAACCATTGGAAAGTAACAAATATCAAGTTGAATTTGATCCTGGAAGAAGAGAATTAGTTTCAACTTGTGAAAAAATAAAAGTCCTTCACAAGATCATAATAAACTTACATTAAAACTAGTGTCTTAAGATTCGGGACAAATCTTCTCGAAGAAGGAGGGTATGATGTGAATTGCATATGGCTCAAATGGAGGATGACTAATGCGCCGTGATGATGCAGTTTCTTTTATATAAATAAGGGCCCAATGCTTTGTAAAATTCGCTGACCAAATTGTGTTTGTGCTTAACCAATTAATGGGCTTTAGTTTTGCTTTATCTTCAAGTTGAAATAAGGGTCCATATGCCAAATTAAGAACCAACCTTTGGAAGATCAAGAGGACTTTTGCTCAAAGTGTGTGGATGATTTTTGGTAGCCTTAAATTCAGTTACAATCAACCATTAAGTAGCAGATGGTTATTAGCTTGAGTGGATCATTAATTAATGGCTTTAAATGGGATGGTATTGAATTTTATGTGTCTTTTGTAATTCAGATGGCTAAAGCTCCTATATAAGTTGAACCATTTTCATCAATGAAGGCAAGCTGATTTTTATTCAGAAAATAAACGAGTTTTATCTCATCAATCTTAGTGAGAGTGATTCTCCTAAGTTCTTGAGTGATTCAAGAATCCATGAGTTTAATCAAAGGTCCTTTATCCTATTGAGTGTTTCAATTCTTAGGCTTATCTTCCATTCTTGGAAGTGTGATGTCTATCAATTTTCGTTCCATTTTCTCGTTTTAAATAATTTCTCAAATTTCTTGCTTGTTAGCATTCCAACAATGATAGATCAGTCAAACGAATCGAACCCTGTGGATTCACATCATTTGGTATTCAGAGCCTGGCTATCTAGATTTGGAATAGGAAAGGAAGTTTATTATACAAAGTGTTTAACCAAACGCCATCCTTGTTTAGTTGCATTCGATTACGGAAGCGAAAACAATGTTGTGATCCAAAGATTGGTGGAGAAACTCCAGTTACCAGCAACCTTTCATCTGGATCAAGCATGGATCAAATTCAGTACATGGCAATGTGTGAAAGAAGTATTATGTGATATTGCTCCCATGGACTCTTGTCATCTTCATTTGGGATGGGCATGGCTCCGTTTTAAAACACTGCATCTTGATGAACGTTCCCTTTATTTGAGGCATGAGGGACATCAAAAGAAGTAGAAATTTATGACACCAAGACAAGTCAGTAAGGATCAACGTAGGCTGAAGGAGAAAACAGAAAAAGAAAGAATAGAAAAAGAAGTAATATAAACTGTAGAAGGAAGGGAAAATAAAGAAAAAGAAATGGAACTAGAGAAAGTGTATTCGTCAATGTTTTTTCTTCTACAGTTTGTGATGTCATTTTAAAGGAACAAAAGGATAAGCATGTGAATGAAACACACCAACTTCCATGTTTAAAAAGGAAGCTTGTGCATAGTGCTTTATTATGCATTTGGTCCGTCGATAAGAAGCAAATTCGTCAAACACAATGCATGGAATTATTTATTGTTACATATCAATGTGGGGTACTGTTACCAAGAAATGTTATCGACGGATTGCAACCATTGGAAAGTAACAAATATCAAGTTGAATTTGATCCTGGAAGAAGAGAATTAGTTTCAACTTGTGAAAAAATAAAAGTCCTTCACAAGATCATAATAAACTTACATTAAAACTAGTGTCTTAAGATTCGGGACAAATCTTCTCGAAGAAGGAGGGTATGATGTGAATTGCATATGGCTCAAATGGAGGATGACTAATGCGCCGTGATGATGCAGTTTCTTTTATATAAATAAGGGCCCAATGCTTTGTAAAATTCGCTGACCAAATTGTGTTTGTGCTTAACCAATTAATGGGCTTTAGTTTTGCTTTATCTTCAAGTTGAAATAAGGGTCCATATGCCAAATTAAGAACCAACCTTTGGAAGATCAAGAGGACTTTTGCTCAAAGTGTGTGGATGATTTTTGGTAGCCTTAAATTCAGTTACAATCAACCATTAAGTAGCAGATGGTTATTAGCTTGAGTGGATCATTAATTAATGGCTTTAAATGGGATGGTATTGAATTTTATGTGTCTTTTGTAATTCAGATGGTTAAAGCTCCTATATAAGTTGAACCATTTTCATCAATGAAGGCAAGCTGATTTTTATTCAGAAAATAAACGAGTTTTATCTCATCAATCTTAGTGAGAGTGATTCTCCTAAGTTCTTGAGTGATTCAAGAATCCATGAGTTTAATCAAAGGTCCTTTATCCTATTGAGTGTTTCAATTCTTAGGCTTATCTTCCATTCTTGGAAGTGTGATGTCTATCAATTTTCGTTCCATTTTCTCGTTTTAAATAATTTCTCAAATTTCTTGCTTGTTAGCATTCCAACAATGATAGATCAGTCAAACGAATCGAACCCTGTGGATTCACATCATTTGGTATTCAGAGCCTGGCTATCTAGATTTGGAATAGGAAAGGAAGTTTATTATACAAAGTGTTTAACCGAACGCCATCCTTGTTTAGTTGCATTCGATTACGGAAGCGAAAACAATGTTGTGATCCAAAGATTGGTGGAGAAACTCCAGTTACCAGCAACCTTTCATCTGGATCAAGCATGGATCAAATTCAGTACATGGCAATGTGTGAAAGAAGTATTATGTGATATTGCTCCCATGGACTCTTGTCATCTTCATTTGGGATGGGCATGGCTCCGTTTTAAAACACTGCATCTTGATGAACGTTCCCTTTATTTGAGGCATGAGGGACATCAAAAGAAGTAGAAATTTATGACACCAAGACAAGTCAGTAAGGATCAACGTAGGCTGAAGGAGAAAACAGAAAAAGAAAGAATAGAAAAAGAAGTAATATAAACTGTAGAAGGAAGGGAAAATAAAGAAAAAGAAATGGAACTAGAGAAAGTGTATTCGTCAATGTTTTTTCTTCTACAGTTTGTGATGTCATTTTAAAGGAACAAAAGGATAAGCATGTGAATGAAACACACCAACTTCCATGTTTAAAAAGGAAGCTCTTGCATAGTGCTTTATTATGCATTTGGTCCGTCGATAAGAAGCAAATTCGTCAAACACAATGGATGGAATTATTTATTGTTACATATCAATGTGGGGTACTGTTGCCAAGAAATGTTATCGACGGATTGCAACCATTGGAAAGTAACAAATATCAAGTTGAATTTGATCCTGGAGAAGAGAATTAGTTTCAACTTGTGAAAAAATAAAAGTCCTTCACAAGATCATAATAAACTTACATTAAAACTAGTGTCTTAAGATTCGGGACAAATCTTCTCGAAGAAGGAGGGTATGATGTGAATTGCATATGGCTCAAATGGAGGATGACTAATGCGCCGTGATGATGCAGTTTCTTTTATATAAATAAGGGCCCAATGCTTTGTAAAATTCGCTGACCAAATTGTGTTTGTGCTTAACCAATTAATGGGCTTTAGTTTTGCTTTATCTTCAAGTTGAAATAAGGGTCCATATGCCAAATTAAGAACCAACCTTTGGAAGATCAAGAGGACTTTTGCTCAAAGTGTGTGGATGATTTTTGGTAGCCTTAAATTCAGTTACAATCAACCATTAAGTAGCAGATGGTTATTAGCTTGAGTGGATCATTAATTAATGGCTTTAAATGGGATGGTATTGAATTTTATGTGTCTTTTGTAATTCAGATGGCTAAAGCTCCTATATAAGTTGAACCATTTTCATCAATGAAGGCAAGCTGATTTTTATTCAGAAAATAAACGAGTTTTATCTCATCAATCTTAGTGAGAGTGATTCTCCTAAGTTCTTGAGTGATTCAAGAATCCATGAGTTTAATCAAAGGTCCTTTATCCTATTGAGTGTTTCAATTCTTAGGCTTATCTTCCATTCTTGGAAGTGTGATGTCTATCAATTTTCGTTCCATTTTCTCGTTTTAAATAATTTCTCAAATTTCTTGCTTGTTAGCATTCCAACAATGATAGATCAGTCAAACGAATCGAACCCTGTGGATTCACATCATTTGGTATTCAGAGCCTGGCTATCTAGATTTGGAATAGGAAAGGAAGTTTATTATACAAAGTGTTTAACCAAACGCCATCCTTGTTTAGTTGCATTCGATTACGGAAGCGAAAACAATGTTGTGATCCAAAGATTGGTGGAGAAACTCCAGTTACCAGCAACCTTTCATCTGGATCAAGCATGGATCAAATTCAGTACATGGCAATGTGTGAAAGAAGTATTATGTGATATTGCTCCCATGGACTCTTGTCATCTTCATTTGGGATGGGCATGGCTCCGTTTTAAAACACTCCATCTTGATGAACGTTCCCTTTATTTGAGGCATGAGGGACATCAAAAGAAGTAGAAATTTATGACACCAAGACAAGTCAGTAAGGATCAACGTAGGCTGAAGGAGAAAACAGAAAAAGAAAGAATAGAAAAAGAAGTAATATAAACTGTAGAAGGAAGGGAAAATAAAGAAAAAGAAATGGAACTAGAGAAAGTGTATTCGTCAATGTTTTTTCTTCTACAGTTTGTGATGTCATTTTAAAGGAACAAAAGGATAAGCATGTGAATGAAACACACCAACTTCCATGTTTAAAAAGGAAGCTTGTGCATAGTGCTTTATTATGCATTTGGTCCGTCGATAAGAAGCAAATTCGTCAAACACAATGCATGGAATTATTTATTGTTACATATCAATGTGGGGTACTGTTGCCAAGAAATGTTATCGACGGATTGCAACCATTGGAAAGTAACAAATATCAAGTTGAATTTGATCCTGGAAGAAGAGAATTAGTTTCAACTTGTGAAAAAATAAAAGTCCTTCACAAGATCATAATAAACTTACATTAAAACTAGTGTCTTAAGATTCGGGACAAATCTTCTCGAAGAAGGAGGGTATGATGTGAATTGCATATGGCTCAAATGGAGGATGACTAATGCGCCGTGATGATGCAGTTTCTTTTATATAAATAAGGGCCCAATGCTTTGTAAAATTCGCTGACCAAATTGTGTTTGTGCTTAACCAATTAATGGGCTTTAGTTTTGCTTTATCTTCAAGTTGAAATAAGGGTCCATATGCCAAATTAAGAACCAACCTTTGGAAGATCAAGAGGACTTTTGCTCAAAGTGTGTGGATGATTTTTGGTAGCCTTAAATTCAGTTACAATCAACCATTAAGTAGCAGATGGTTATTAGCTTGAGTGGATCATTAATTAATGGCTTTAAATGGGATGGTATTGAATTTTATGTGTCTTTTGTAATTCAGATGGTTAAAGCTCCTATATAAGTTGAACCATTTTCATCAATGAAGGCAAGCTGATTTTTATTCAGAAAATAAACGAGTTTTATCTCATCAATCTTAGTGAGAGTGATTCTCCTAAGTTCTTGAGTGATTCAAGAATCCATGAGTTTAATCAAAGGTCCTTTATCCTATTGAGTGTTTCAATTCTTAGGCTTATCTTCCATTCTTGGAAGTGTGATGTCTATCAATTTTCGTTCCATTTTCTCGTTTTAAATAATTTCTCAAATTTCTTGCTTGTTAGCATTCCAACAATGATAGATCAGTCAAACGAATCGAACCCTGTGGATTCACATCATTTGGTATTCAGAGCCTGGCTATCTAGATTTGGAATAGGAAAGGAAGTTTATTATACAAAGTGTTTAACCGAACGCCATCCTTGTTTAGTTGCATTCGATTACGGAAGCGAAAACAATGTTGTGATCCAAAGATTGGTGGAGAAACTCCAGTTACCAGCAACCTTTCATCTGGATCAAGCATGGATCAAATTCAGTACATGGCAATGTGTGAAAGAAGTATTATGTGATATTGCTCCCATGGACTCTTGTCATCTTCATTTGGGATGGGCATGGCTCCGTTTTAAAACACTCCATCTTGATGAACGTTCCCTTTATTTGAGGCATGAGGGACATCAAAAGAAGTAGAAATTTATGACACCAAGACAAGTCAGTAAGGATCAACGTAGGCTGAAGGAGAAAACAGAAAAAGAAAGAATAGAAAAAGAAGTAATATAAACTGTAGAAGGAAGGGAAAATAAAGAAAAAGAAATGGAACTAGAGAAAGTGTATTCGTCAATGTTTTTTCTTCTACAGTTTGTGATGTCATTTTAAAGGAACAAAAGGATAAGCATGTGAATGAAACACACCAACTTCCATGTTTAAAAAGGAAGCTTGTGCATAGTGCTTTATTATGCATTTGGTCCGTCGATAAGAAGCAAATTCGTCAAACACAATGCATGGAATTATTTATTGTTACATATCAATGTGGGGTACTGTTGCCAAGAAATGTTATCGACGGATTGCAACCATTGGAAAGTAACAAATATCAAGTTGAATTTGAACCTGGAAGAAGAGAATTAGTTTCAACTTGTGAAAAAATAAAAGTCCTTCACAAGATCATAATAAACTTACATTAAAACTAGTGTCTTAAGATTCGGGACAAATCTTCTCGAAGAAGGAGGGTATGATGTGAATTGCATATGGGTCAAATGGAGGATGACTAATGCGCCGTGATGATGCAGTTTCTTTTATATAAATAAGGGCCCAATGCTTTGTAAAATTGGTTGACCAAATTTTGTTTGTGCTTAACCAATTAATGGGCTTTAGTTTTGCTTTATCTTCAAGTTGAAATAAGGGTCCATATGCCAACTTAAGCACCAACCTTTGGAAGACCAAGAGGACCTTTGCTCAAAGTTTGTGGATGACTTTTGGTAGCCTTAAATTCAGTTACAATCAACCATTAAGTAGCGGATCGTTATTAGATTGAGTGGATCATTAATTAATAGCTTTAAGCGGGATGATATGATGGTTAAAGCTCCTATATAAGTTGAACCATTTTCATCAATGAAGGCAAGCTGATTTTTACTCAGAAAATAAACGAGTTTTATCTCATCTATCTTAGTGAGAGTGATTCTCCTAAGTTCTTGAGTGATTCAAGAATCCATGAGTTTAATCAAAGGTCCTTTATCCCATTGAGTGTTTCAATTCTTAGGCTTATCTTCCATTATTGGAAGTGTGATGTCTATCAATTTTCGTTCCATTTTCTCGTTTTAAATAATTTCTCAAATTTCTTGCTTGTTAGCATTCCAACAATGATAGATCAGTCAAACGAATCGAACCCTGTGGATTCGCATCATTTGGTATTCAGAGCCTGACTATCTAGATTTGGAATAGGAAAGGAAGTTTATTATACAAAGTGTTTAACCGAACGCCATCCATGTTTAGTTGCATTCGATTACGGAAGCGAAAACAATGTTATGAGCGAAAGATTGGTGGAGAAACTCCAGTTACCAGCAACCTTTCATCTGGATCAAGCATGGATCAAATTCAGTACATGGCAATGTGTGAAAGAAGTATTATGTGATATTGCTCCCATGGACTCTTGTCATCTTCATTTGGGATGGGCATGCCTTCGTTTTAAAACACTCCATCTTGATGAACGTTCCCTTTATTTGAGGCATGAGGGACATCAAAAGAAGTAGAAATTTATGACACCAAGACAAGTCAGTAAGGATCAACGTAGGCTGAAGGAGAAAACAGAAAAAGAAAGAATGGAAAAAGAAGTAATATAAACTGCAGAAGGAAGGGAAAATAAAGAAAAAGAAATGGAACTAGAGAAAGTTTATTCGTCAATGTTTTTTCTTCTACAGTTTGTGATGTCATTTTACAGGAACAAAAGGAGAAGCATGTGAATGAAACACACCAACTTCCATGTTTAAAAAGGAAGCTTGTTCATAGTGCTTTATTATGCATTTGGTTCGTCGATAAGAAGCATATTCGTCAAACACAATGCATGGAATTATTTATTGTCACATATCAAGGTGGGGTACTCTTGCCAAGAAATGTTATCGACGGATTGCAACCATTGGAAAGTAACAAATATCAAGTTGAATTTGATCCTGGAAGAAGAGAATTAGTTTCAACTTGTGAAAAAATAAAAGTCCTTCGCAAGATCATAATAAACTTACATTAAAACTAGTGTCTTAAGATTCGGGACAAATCTTCTCGAAGAAGGAGGGTATGATGTGAATTGCATATGGGTCAAAT
Organism: Vigna unguiculata; assembly: GCF_037176805.1. Taxonomy (NCBI): domain Eukaryota; kingdom Viridiplantae; phylum Streptophyta; class Magnoliopsida; order Fabales; family Fabaceae; genus Vigna; species Vigna unguiculata. The sequence goes on along the minus strand of NC_140800.1, from coordinate 23,106,911 downwards.
GGAGGATGACTAATGCGCCGTGATGATGCAGTTTCTTTTATTTAAATAAGGGCCCAATGCTTTGTAAAATTGGCTTACCAAATTGTGTTTATGCTTAACCAATTAATGGGCTTTAGTTTTGCTTTATCTTCAAGTTGAAATAAGGGTCCATATGCCAAATTAAGAACCAACCATTGGAAGATCAAGAGGACCTTTGCTCAAAGTTTGTGGATGACTTTTGGTAGCCTTAAATTCAGTTACAATCAACCATTAAGTAGCGGATCGTTATTAGATTGAGTGGATCATTAATTAATAGCTTTAAGCGGGATGATATTGAATTTTATGTGTCTTTTGTAATTCACATGGTTAAAGCTCCTATATAAGTTGAACCATTTTCATCAATGAAGGCAAGCTGAGTTTTATTCAGAAAATCAACGAGTTTTATCTCATCTATCTTAGTGAGAGTGATTCTCCTAAGTTCTTGAGTGATTCAAGAATCCATGAGTTTAATCAAAGGTCCTTTATCCCATTGAGTGTTTCAATTCTTAGGCTTATCTTCCATTCTTGAAAGTGTGATGTCTATCAATTTCTGTTCCATTTTCCCGTTTTAAATAATTTCCCAAATTTCTTGCTTGTTAGCATTCCAACAATGATAGATCAGTCAAACGAATCGAACCCTGTGGATTCACATCATTTGGTATTCAGAGCCTGGCTATCTAGATTTGGAATAGGAAAGGAAGTTTATTATACAAAGTGTTTAACCGAACGCCATCCATGTTTAGTTGCATTCGATTACGGAAGCGAAAACAATGTTGTGAGCCAAAGATTGGTGGAGAAACTCCAGTTACCAGCAACCTTTCATCTAGATCAAGCATGGATCAAATTCAGTACATGACAATGTGTGAAAGAAGTATTATGTGATATTGCTCCCATGGACTCTTGTCATCTTCATTTGGGATGGGCATGCCTTCGTTTTAAAACACTCCATCTTAATGAACGTTCCCTTTATTTGAGGCATGAGGAACATCAAAAGAAGTAGAAATTTATGACACCAAGACAAGTCAGTAAGGATCAACGTAGGCTGAAGGAGAAAACAGAAAAAGAAAGAATAGAAAAAGAAGTAATATAAACTGCAGAAGGAAGGGAAAATAAAGAAAAAGAAATGGAACTAGAGAAAGTTTATTCGTCAATGTTTTTTCTTCTACAGTTTGTGATGTCATTTTACAGGAACAAAAAGATAAGCATGTGAATGAAACACACCAACATCCATGTTTAAAAAGGAAGCTTGTTCATAGTGCTTTATTATGCATTTGGTCCGTCGATAATAAGCAAATTCGTCAAACACAATGCATGGAATTATTTATTGTTACATATCACGGTGGGGTACTGTTGCCAAGAAATGTTATCGACGGATTGCAACCATTGGAAAGTAACAAATATCAAGTTGAATTTGATCATGGAAGAAGAGAATTAGTTTCAACTTGTGAAAAAATAAAAGTCCTTCGCAAGATCATAATAAACTTACATTAAAACTAGTGTCTTAAGATTCGGGACAAATCTTCTCGAAGAAGGAGGGTATGATGTGAATTGCATATGGGTCAAATGGAGGATGACTAATGCGCCGTGATGATGCAGTTTCTTTTATTTAAATAAGGGCCCAATGCTTTGTAAAATTGGCTTACCAAATTGTGTTTGTGCTTAACCAATTAATGGGCTTTAGTTTTGCTTTATCTTCAAGTTGAAATAAGGGTCCATATGCCAAATTAAGAACCAACCATTGGAAGATCAAGAGGACCTTTGCTCAAAGTTTGTGGATGACTTTTGGTAGCCTTATATTCAGTTACAATCAACCATTAAGTAGCGGATCGTTATGAGCTTGAGTGGATCATTAATTAATGGCTTTAAGCGTGATGATAGTGAATTTTATGTGTCTTTTGTAATTCAGATGGTTAAAGCTCCTATATAAGTTGAACCATTTTCATCAATGAAGGCAAGCTGAGTTTTATTCAGAAAATAAACGACTTTTACCTCATCTATCTTAGTAAGAGTGATTCTCCTAAGTTCTTGAGTGATTCAAGAATCCATGAGTTTAATCAAAGGTCTTTTATCCCTTTGTGTGTTTCAACTCTTAGGCTTATCTTCCATTCTTGGAAGTGTGATGTCTATCAATTTCCGTTACATCTTCTTTTATGTTTCCATTTTCTCGTTTTAAATAATTTCTCAAATTTCTTGCCTGTTAGCATTCCAACAATGATAGATCAGTCAAACGAGTCGAACCCTGTGGATTCACATCATTTGGTATTCAGAGCTTGGCTATCTAGATTTGGAATAGGAAAGGAAGTTTATTATACAAAGTGTTTAACCGAATGCCATCCATGTTTAGTTGCATTCGATTATGAAAGCGAAAACAATGTTGTGAGCCAAAGATTGGTGAAAAAACTCCAGTTACCAGCAACCTTTCATCTGGATCAAGAATGGGTCAAATTCAGTACATGGCAATGTGTGAAAGAAGTATTATGTGATATTGCTCCCATGGAGTCTTGTCATCTTCATTTGGGATGGGCATGGCTTCGTTTTAAAACACTCCATCTTGGTGAACGTTCCCTTTATTTGAGGCATAAGGGACATCAAAAGAAGTAGAAATTTATGACACCAAGAGAAGTCAATAAGGATCAACGTAGGCTGAAGGAGAAAACAGAAAAAGAAAGAATAGAAAAAGAAGTAATATAAACTCCAGAAGGAAGGGAAAATAAAGAAAAAGAAATGGAACTAGAGAAAGTTTATTCGTCAATGTTTTTTCTTCTACAGTTTGTGATGTCATTTTACAGGAACAAAAGGATAAGCATGTGAATGAAACACACCAACTTCTATGTTTAAGAAGGAAGCTTGTTCATAGTGCTTTATTATGCATTTGGTGTGTCGATAAGAAGCAAATTCGTCAAACACAATGCATGAAATTATTTATTGTTACATATCAAGGTGGGGTACTCTTGCCAAGAAATGTTATCGACGGATTGCAACCATTGGAAAGTAACAAATACCATGTTGAATTTGATCCTGGAAGAGGAGAATTAGTTTCAACTTGTGAAAAAATAAAAGTCCTTCACAAGATCATAATAAACTTAATTTAAAACTAGTGTCTTAAGATTCGGGACAAATCTTCTCGAAGAAGGAGGGTATGATGTGAATTGCATATGGCTCAAATGGAGGATGACTAATGCGCCGTGATTGTGCAGTTTCTTTTATTTAAATAAGGGCCCAATGCTTTGTAAAATTCGCTGACCAAATTGTGTTTGTGCTTAACCAATTAATGGGCTTTAGTTTTGCTTTATCTTCAAGTTGAAATAAGGGTCCATATGCCAAATTAAGAACCAACCTTTGGAAGATCAAGAGGACTTTTGCTCAAAGTGTGTGGATGACTTTTGGTAGCCTTAAATTCAGTTACAATCAACGATTCAGTAGCAGATCGTTATTAGCTTGAGTGGATCATTAATTAATGGCTTTAAACGGGATGGTATTGAATTTTATGTGTCTTTTGTAATTCAGATGGTTAAAGCTCCTATATAAGTTGAACCATTTTCATCAATGAAGGCAAGCTGATTTTTATTCAGAAAATAAACGAGTTTTATCTCATCAATCTTAGTGAGAGTGATTCTCCTAAGTTCTTGAGTGATTCAAGAATCCATGAGTTTAATCAAAGGTCCTTTATCCCATTGAGTGTTTCAATTCTTAGGCTTATCTTCCATTCTTGGAAGTGTGATGTCTATCAATTTTTGTTCCATTTTCTCGTTTTAAATAATTTCTCAAATTTCTTGCTTGTTAGCATTCCAACAATGATAGATCAGTCAAACGAATCGAACCCTGTGGATTCACATCATTTGGTATTCAGAGCCTGGCTTTCTAGATTTGGAATAGGAAAGGAAGTTTATTATACAAAGTGTTTAACCGAACGCCATCCATGTTTAGTTGCATTCGATTACGGAAGCGAAAACAATGTTATGAGCCAAAGATTGGTGGAGAAACTCCAGTTACCAGCAACCTTTCATCTGGATCAAGCATGGATCAAATTCAGTACATGGCAATGTGTGAAAGAAGTATTATGTGATATTGCTCCCATGGACTCTTGTCATCTTCATTTGGGATGGGCATGGCTCCGTTTTAAAACACTCCATCTTGATGAACGTTCCCTTTATTTGAGGCATGAGGGACATCAAAAGAAGTAGAAATTTATGACACCAAGACATGTCAGTAAGGATCAACGTAGGCTGAAGGAGAAAACAGAAAAAGAAAGAATAGAAAAAGAAGTAATATAAACTGCAGAAGGAAGGGAAAATAAAGAAAAAGAAATGGAACTAGAGAAAGTGTATTCGTCAATGTTTTTTCTTCTACAGTTTGTGATGTCATTTTAAAGGAACAAAAGGATAAGCATGTGAATGAAACACACCGACTTCCATGTTTAAAAAGGAAGCTTGTTCATAGTGCTTTATTATGCATTTGGTCCGTCGATAAGAAGCAAATTCGTCAAACACAATGCATGGAATTATTTATTGTTACATATCAATGTGGGGTACTGTTGCCAAGAAATGTTATCGACGGATTGCAACCATTGGACAGTAACAATTATCAAGTTGAATTTGATCCTGGAAGAAGAGAATTAGTTTCAACTTGTGAAAAAATAAAAGTCCTTCACAAGATCATAATAAACTTACATTAAAACTAGTGTCTTAAGATTCGGGACAAATCTTCTCGAAGAAGGAGGGTATGATGTGAATTGCATATGGGTCAAACGGAGGATGACTAATGCGCCGTGATGATGCAGTTTCTTTTATTTAAATAAGGGCGCAATGCTTTGTAAAATTGGCTGACCAAATTGTGTTTGTGCTTAACCAATTAATGGGCTTTAGTTTTGCTTTATCTTCAAGTTGAAATAAGGGTCCATATGCCAACTTAAGAACCAACCTTTGCAAGATCAAGAGGACTTTTGCTCAAAGTGTGTGGATGACTTTTGGTAGCCTTAAATTCAATTACAATCAACCATTAAGTAGCAGATCGTTATTAGCTTGAGTGGATCATTAATAAATGGCTTTAAGCGGGATGATATTGAATTTTATGCGTCTTTTTTAATTCAGATGGTTAAAGCTCCTATTTAAGTTGAACCATTTTCATCAATGAAGGCAAGCTGAGCTTTATTCAGAAAATAAACGAGTTTCATCTCATCTATCTTAGTGAGAGTGATTCTCCTAAGTTCTTGAGTGATTCAAGAATCCATGAGTTTAATCAAAGGTCCTTTATCCTATTGAGTGTTTCAATTTTTAGGCTTATCTTCCATTCTTGGAAGTGTGATGTCTATCAATTTTCGTTCCATTTTCTCGTTTTAAATAATTTCTCAAATTTCTTGCTTGTTAGCATTCCAACAATGATAGATCAGTCAAACGAATCGAACCCTGTGGATTCACATCATTTGGTATTCAGAGCCTGGCTATCTAGATTTGGAATAGGAAAGGAAGTTTATTATACAAAGTGTTTAACCGAACGCCATCCTTGTTTAGTTGCATTCGAATACGGAAGCGAAAACAATGTTGTGAGCCAAAGATTGGTGGAGAAACTCCAGTTACCAGCAACCTTTCATCTGGATCAAGCATGGATCAAATTCAGTACATGGCAATGTGTGAAAGAAGTATTATGTGATATTGCTCCCATGGACTCTAGTCATCTTCATTTGGGATGGGCATGGCTCCGTTTTAAAACACTCCATCTTGATGAACGTTCCCTTTATTTGAGGCATGAGGGACATCAAAAGAAGTAGAAATTTATGACACCAAGACATGTCAGTAAGGATCAACGTAGGCTGAAGGAGAAAACAGAAAAAGAAAGAATAGAAAAAGAAGTAATATAAACTGCAGAAGGAAGGGAAAATAAAGAAAAAGAAATGGAACTAGAGAAAGTGTATTCGTCAATGTTTTTTCTTCTACAGTTTGTGATGTCATTTTAAAGGAACAAAAGGATAAGCATGTGAATGAAACACACCGACTTCCATGTTTAAAAAGGAAGCTTGTTCATAGTGCTTTATTATGCATTTGGTCCGTCGATAAGAAGCAAATTCGTCAAACACAATGCATGGAATTATTTATTGTTACATATCAATGTGGGGTACTGTTGCCAAGAAATGTTATCGACGGATTGCAACCATTGGAAAGTAACAAATATCAAGTTGAATTTGATCCTGGAAGAAGAGAATTAGTTTCAACTTGTGAAAAAATAAAAGTCCTTCACAAGATCATAATAAACTTACATTAAAACTAGTGTCTTAAGTTTCGGGACAAATCTTCTCGAAGAAGGAGGGTATGATGTGAATTGCATATGGGTCAAATGGAGGATGACTAATGCGCCGTGATGATGTAGTTTCTTTTATATAAACAAGGGCCCAATGCTTTGTAAAATTGGTTGACCAAATTGTGTTTGTGCTTAACCAATTAATGGGCTTTAGTTTTGCTTTATCTTCAAGTTGAAATAAGGGTCCATATGCCAACTTAAGCACCAACCTTTGGAAGATCAAGAGGACCTTTGCTCAAAGTTTGTGGATGACTTTTGGTAGCCTTAAATTTAGTTACAATCAACCATTAAGTAGCGGATCGTTATTAGATTGAGTGGATCATTAATTAATAGCTTTAAGCGGGATGATATGATGGTTAAAGCTCCTATATAAGTTGAACCATTTTCATCAATGAAGGCAAACTGATTTTTACTCAGAAAATAAACGAGTTTTATCTCATCTATCTTAGTGAGAGTGATTCTCCTAAGTTCTTGAGTGATTCAAGAATCCATGAGTTTAATCAAAGGTCCTTTATCCCATTGAGTGTTTCAATTCTTAGGCTTAGCTTCCATTCTTGGACGTGTGATGTCTATCAATTTTCGTTCCATTTTCTCGTTTTAAATAATTTCTCAAATTTCTTGCTTGTTAGCATTCCAACAATGATAGATTAGTCAAACGAATCGAACCCTGTGGATTCACATCATTTGGTATTCAGAGCCTGGCTATCTAGATTTGGAATAGGAAAGGAAGTTTATTATACAAAGTGTTTAACCGAACGCCATCCATGTTTAGTTGCATTCGATTACGGAAGCGAAAATGATGTTGTGTGCCAAAGATTGGTGGAGAAACTCCAGTTACCAGCAACCTTTCATCTGGATCAAGCATGGATCAAATTCAGTACATGGCAATGTGTGAAAGAAGTATTATGTGATATTGCTCCCATGGACTCTTGTCATCTTCATTTGGGATGGGCATGGCTCCGTTTTAAAACACTCCATCTTGATGAACGTTCCCTTTATTTGAGGCATGAGGGACATCAAAAGAAGTAGAAATTTATGACACCAAGACAAGTCAGTAAGGATCAACGTAGGCTGAAGGAGAAAACAGAAAAAGAAAGAATAGAAAAAGAAGTAATATAAACTGCAGAAGGAAGGGAAAATAAAGAAAAAGAAATGGGACTAGAGAAAGTGTATTCGTCAATGTTTTTTCTTCTACAGTTTGTGATGTCATTTTACAGGAACAAAAGGATAAGCATGTGAATGAATCACACCAACTTCCATGTTTAAGATGGAAGCTTGTTCATAGTGCTTTATTATGCATTTGGTCCGTCAATAAGAAGCAAATTCGTCAAACACAATGCATGGAATTATTTATTGTTACATATCAAGGTGGGGTACTGTTGCCAAGAAATGTTATCGACGGATTGCAAACATTGGAAAGTAACAAATATCAAGTTGAATTTGATCCTGGAAGAAGAGAATTAGTTTCAACTTGTGAAAAAATAAAAGTCCTTCACAAGATCATAATAAACTTACATGAAAACTAGTGTCTTAAGATTCGGGAAAAATCTTCTCGAAGAAGGAGGGTATGATGTGAATTGCATATGGGTCAAATGGAGGATGACTAATGCGCCGTGATGATGCAGTTTCTTTTATTTAAATAAGGGCCCAATGCTTTGTAAAATTGGCTGACCAAATTGTGTTTGTGCTTAACCAATTAATGGGCTTTAGTTTTGCTTTATCTTCAAGTTGAAATAAGGGTCCATATGCCAAATTAAGAACCAACCTTGGGAAGATCAAGAGGACCTTTGCTCAAAGTTTGTGGATGACTTTTGGTAGCCTTAAATTTAGTTACAATCAACCATTAAGTAGCAGATCGTTATTAGCTTGAGTGGATTATTAATTAATGGCTTTAAGCGGGATGATATTGAATTTTATGTGTCTTTTGTAATTCAGATGGTTAAAGCTCCTATTTAAGTTGAACCATTTTCATCAATGAAGGCAAGTTGAGCTTTATTCAGAAAATAAACGAGTTTGATCTCATCTATCTTAGTGAGAGTGATTCTCCTAAGTTCTTGAGTGGTTCAAGAATCCATGAGTTTAATCAAAGGTCCTTTATCCCATTGAGTGTTTCAACTCTTAGGCTTATCTTCCATTCTTGGAAGTGTGATGTCTATCAATTTCCGTTCCATCTTCTTTTAAGTTTCCATTTTCTCGTTTTAAATAATTTCTCAAATTTTTTGCTTGCTAGCATTTCAACAATGATAGATCAGTCAAACGAATCGAACCTTGTGGATTCACATCATTTGGTATTCAGAGCTTGGCTATCTAGATTTGGAATAGGAAAGGAAGTTTATTATACAAAGTGTTTAACCGAACGCCATCCATGTTTAGTTGCATTCGATTACGGAAGCGAAAATGATGTTGTGTGCCAAAGATTGGTGGAGAAACTCCAGTTACCAGCAACCTTTCATCTGGATCAAGCATGGATCAAATTCAGTACATGGCAATGTGTGAAAGAAGTATTATGTGATATTGCTCCCATGGACTCTTGTCATCTTCATTTGGGATGGGCATGGCTTCGTTTTAAAACACTCCATCTTGATGAACGTTCCCTTTATTTGAGGCATAAGGGACATCAAAAGAAGTAGAAATTTATGACACCAAGACAAGTCAGTAAGGATCAACGTAGGCTGAAGGAGAAAACAGAAAAAGAAAGAATAGAAAAAGAAGTAATATAAACTGCAGAAGGAAGGGAAAATAAAGAAAAAGAAATGGGACTAGAGAAAGTGTATTCGTCAATGTTTTTTCTTCTACAGTTTGTGATGTCATTTTACAGGAACAAAAGGATAAGCATGTGAATGAATCACACCAACTTCCATGTTTAAGATGGAAGCTTGTTCATAGTGCTTTATTATGCATTTGGTCCGTCAATAAGAAGCAAATTCGTCAAACACAATGCATGGAATTATTTATTGTTACATATCAAGGTGGGGTACTGTTGCCAAGAAATGTTATCGACGGATTGCAAACATTGGAAAGTAACAAATATCAAGTTGAATTTGATCCTGGAAGAAGAGAATTAGTTTCAACTTGTGAAAAAATAAAAGTCCTTCACAAGATCATAATAAACTTACATGAAAACTAGTGTCTTAAGATTCGGGAAAAATCTTCTCGAAGAAGGAGGGTATGATGTGAATTGCATATGGGTCAAATGGAGGATGACTAATGCGCCGTGATGATGCAGTTTCTTTTATTTAAATAAGGGCCCAATGCTTTGTAAAATTGGCTGACCAAATTGTGTTTGTGCTTAACCAATTAATGGACTTTAGTTTTGCTTTATCTTCAAGTTGAAATAAGGGTCCATATGCCAAATTAAGAACCAACCTTGGGAAGATCAAGAGGACCTTTGCTCAAAGTTTGTGGATGACTTTTGGTAGCCTTAAATTCAGTTACAATCAACCATTAAGTAGCAGATCGTTATTAGCTTGAGTGGATTATTAATTAATGGCTTTAAGCGGGATGATATTGAATTTTATGTGTCTTTTGTAATTCAGATGGTTAAAGCTCCTATTTAAGTTGAACCATTTTCATCAATGAAGGCAAGTTGAGCTTTATTCAGAAAATAAACGAGTTTTATCTCATCTATCTTAGTGAGAGTGATTCTCCTAAGTTCTTGAGTGGTTCAAGAATCCTTGAGTTTAATCAAAGGTCCTTTATCCCATTGAGTGTTTCAACTCTTAGGCTTATCTTCCATTCTTGGAAGTGTGATGTCTATCAATTTCCGTTCCATCTTCTTTTAAGTTTCCATTTTCTCGTTTTAAATAATTTCTCAAATTTCTTGCTTGCTAGCATTTCAACAATGATAGATCAGTCAAACGAATCGAACCTTGTGGATTCACATCATTTGGTATTCAGAGCTTGGCTATCTAGATTTGGAATAGGAAAGGAAGTTTATTATACAAAGTGTTTAACCGAACGCCATCCATGTTTAGTTGCATTCGATTACGGAAGCGAAAATGATGTTGTGTGCCAAAGATTGGTGGAGAAACTCCAGTTACCAGCAACCTTTCATCTGGATCAAGCATGGATCAAATTCAGTACATGGCAATGTGTGAAAGAAGTATTATGTGATATTGCTCCCATGGACTCTTGTCATCTTCATTTGGGATGGGCATGGCTTCGTTTTAAAACACTCCATCTTGATGAACGTTCCCTTTATTTGAGGCATAAGGGACATCAAAATAAGTAGAAATTTATGACACCAAGACAAGTCAGTAAGGATCAACGTAGGCTGAAGGAGAAAACAGAAAAAGAAAGAATAGAAAAAGAAGTAATATAAACTGCAGAAGGAAGGGAAAATAAAGAAAAAGAAATGGAACTAGAGAAAGTTTATTCGTCAATGTTTTTTCTTCTACAGTTTGTGATGTCATTTTACAGGAACAAAAGGATAAGCATGTGAATGAAACACACCAACTTCCATGTTTAAGAAGGAAGCTTGTTCATAGTGCTTTATTATGCATTTGGTCCGTCAATAAGAAGCAAATTCGTCAAACACAATGCATGGAATTATTTATTGTTACATATCAAGGTGGGGTACTGTTGCCAAGAAATGTTATCGACGGATTGCAACCATTGGAAAGTAACAAATATCAAGTTGAATTTGATCCTGGAAGAAGAGAATTAGTTTCAACTTGTGAAAAAATAAAAGTCCTTCACAAGATCATAATAAACTTACATTAAAAGTAGTGTCTTAAGATTCGGGACAAATCTTCTCGAAGAAGGAGGGTATGATGTGAATTGCATATGGGTCAAATGGAGGATGACTAATGCGCCGTGATGATGCAGTTTCTTTTATTTAAATAAGGGCCCAATGCTTTGTAAAATTGGCTGACCAAATTGTTTTTGTGCTTATCCAATTAATGGGCTTTAGTTTTGCTTTATCTTCAAGTTGAAATAAGGGTCCATATGCCAAATTAAGAACCAACCTTGGGAAGATCAAGAGGACCTTTGCTCAAAGTTTGTGGATTACTTTTGGTAGCCTTAAATTCAGTTACAATCAACCATTAAGTAGCAGATCGTTATTAGCTTGAGTGAATCATTAATTAATGGCTTTAAGCGGGATGTTATTGAATTTTATGTGTCTTTTGTAATTCAGATGGTTAAATCTCATATTTAAGTTGAAACATTTTCATCAATGAAGGCAAGCTGAGCTTTATTCAGAAAATAAACGAGTTTTATCTCATCTATCTTAGTGAGAGTGATTCTCCTAAGTTCTTGAGTGGTTCAAGAATCCATGAGTTTAATCGAAGGTCCTTTATCCCTTTGAGTGTTTCAACTCTTAGGCTTATCTTCCATTCTTGGAAGTGTGATGTCTATCAATTTCCGTTCCATCTTCTTTTAAGTTTCCATTTTCTCGTTTTAAATAATTTCTCAAATTTCTTGCTTGCTAGCATTTCAACAATGATAGATCAGTCAAACGAATCGAACCTTCTGGATTCACATCATTTGGTATTCAGAGCTTTGCTATCTAGATTTGGAATAGGAAAGGAAGTTTATTATACAAAGTGTTTAACCGAACGCCATCCATGTTTAGTTGCATTCGATTACGGAAGCGAAAATGATGTTGTGAGCCAAAGATTGGTGGAGAAACTCCAGTTACCAGCAACCTTTCATCTGGATCAAGCATGGATCAAATTCAGTACATGGCAATGTGTGAAAGAAGTATTATGTGATATTGCTCCCATGGACTCTTGTCATCTTCATTTGGGATGGGCACGGCTTCGTTTTAAAACACTTCATCTTAATGAACGTTCCCTTTATTTGAGGCATGAGGGACATCAAAAGAAGTAGAAATTTATGACACCAAGACAAGTCAGTAAGGATCAACGTAGGCTGAAGGAGAAAACAGAAAAAGAAAGAATAGAAAAAGAAGTAATATAAACTGCAGAAGGAAGGGAAAATAAAGAAAAAGAAATGGAACTAGAGAAAGTTTATTCGTCAATGTTTTTTCTTCTACAGTTTGTGATGTCATTTTACAGGAACAAAAGGATAAGCATGTGAATGAATCACACCAACTTCCATGTTTAAGATGGAAGCTTGTTCATAGTGCTTTATTATGCATTTGGTCCGTCAATAAGAAGCAAATTCGTCAAACACAATGCATGGAATTATTTATTGTTACATATCAAGGTGGGGTACTGTTGCCAAGAAATGTTATCGACGGATTGCAACCATTGGAAAGTAACAAATATCAAGTTGAATTTGATCCTGGAAGAAGAGAATTAGTTTCAACTTGTGAAAAAATAAAAGTCCTTCACAAGATCATAATAAACTTACATTAAAACTAGTGTCTTAAGATTCGGGACAAATCTTCTCGAAGAAGGAGGGTATGATGTGAATTGCATATGGGTCAAATGGAGGATGACTAATGCGCCGTGATGATGCAGTTTATTTTATTTAAATAAGGGCGCAATGCTTGGTAAAATTGGCTGACCAAATTGTGTTTGTGCTTAACCAATTAATTGGCCTTAGTTTTGCTTTATCTTCAAGTTGAAATAAGGGTCCATATGCCAAATTAAGAACCAACCTTTGGAAGATCAATAGGACCTTTGCTCAAAGTTTGTGGATGACTTTTGGTAGCCTTAAATTCTGTTACAATCAACCATTAAGTAGCAGATCGTTATTAGCTTGAGTGCATCATTAATTAATGGCTTTAAGCGGGATGATATTGACTTTTATGTGTCTTTTGTAATTCAGATGGTTAAAGCTCCTATATAAGTTGAACCATTTTCATCAATGAAGGCAAGCTGAGTTTTATTCAGAAAATAAACGAGTTTTATCTCATCTATCTTAGTGAGAGTGATTCTCCTAAGTTCTTGAGTGGTTCAAGAATCCATGAGTTTAATCAAAGGTCCTTTATCCCATTGAGTGTTTCAACTCTTAGGCTTATCTTCCATTCTTGGAAGTGTGATGTCTATCAATTTTCGTTCCATCTTCTTTTAAGTTTCCATTTTCTCGTTTTAAATAATTTCTCAAATTTCTTGCTTGCTAGCATTTCAACAATGATAGATCAGTCAAACGAATCGAACCTTCTGGATTCACATCATTTGGTATTCAGAGCTTTGCTATCTAGATTTGGAATAGGAAAGGAAGTTTATTATACAAAGTGTTTAACCGAACGCCATCCATGTTTAGTTGCATTCGATTACGGAAGCGAAAATGATGTTGTGAGCCAAAGATTGGTGGAGAAAGTCCAGTTACCAGCAACCTTTCATCTGGATCAAGCATGGATCAAATTCAGTACATAACAATGTGTGAAAGAAGTATTATGTGATATTGCTCCCATGGACTCTTGTCATCTTCATTTGGGATGGGCACGGCTTCGTTTTAAAACACTTCATCTTGATGAACGTTCCCTTTATTTGAGGCATGAGGGACATCAAAAGAAGTAGAAATTTATGACACCAAGACAAGTCAGTAAGGATCAACGTAGGCTGAAGGAGAAAACAGAAAAAGAAAGAATAGAAAAAGAAGTAATATAAACTGCAGAAGGAAGGGAAAATAAAGAAAAAGAAATGGAACTAGAGAAAGTTTATTCGTCAATGTTTTTTCTTCTACAGTTTGTGATGTCATTTTACAGGAATAAAAGGATAAGCATGTGAATGAAACACACCAACTTCCATGTTTAAAAAGGAAGCTTGTTCATAGTGCTTTATTATGCATTTGGTCCGTCGATAAGAAGCAAATTCGTCAAACACAATGCATGGAATTATTTATTGTTACATATAAAGGTGGGGTACTGTTGCCAAGAAATGTTATCGACGGATTGCAACCATTGGAAAGTAACAAATATCAAGTTGAATTTGATCCTGGAAGAAGAGAATTAGTTTCAACTTGTGAAAAAATAAAAGTCCTTCACAAGATCATAATAAACTTACATTAAAACTAGTGTCTTAAGATTCGGGACAAATCTTCTCGAAGAAGGAGGGTATGATGTGAATTGCATATGGGTCAAATGGAGGATGACTAATGCGCCGTGATGATGCAGTTTCTTTTATTTAAATAAGGGCCCAATGCTTTGTAAAATTGGCTGACCAAATTGTTTTTGTGCTTATCCAATTAATGGGCTTTAGTTTTGCTTTATCTTCAAGTTGAAATAAGGGTCCATATGCCAAATTAAGAACCAACCTTGGGAAGATCAAGAGGACCTTTGCTCAAAGTTTGTGGATTACTTTTGGTAGCCTTAAATTCAGTTACAATCAACCATTAAGTAGCAGATCGTTATTAGCTTGAGTGAATCATTAATTAATGGCTTTAAGCGGGATGTTATTGAATTTTATGTGTCTTTTGTAATTCAGATGGTTAAATCTCATATTTAAGTTGAAACATTTTCATCAATGAAGGCAAGCTGAGCTTTATTCAGAAAATAAACGAGTTTTATCTCATCTATCTTAGTGAGAGTGATTCTCCTAAGTTCTTGAGTGGTTCAAGAATCCATGAGTTTAATCGAAGGTCCTTTATCCCTTTGAGTGTTTCAACTCTTAGGCTTATCTTCCATTCTTGGAAGTGTGATGTCTATCAATTTCCGTTCCATCTTCTTTTAAGTTTCCATTTTCTCGTTTTAAATAATTTCTCAAATTTCTTGCTTGCTAGCATTTCAACAATGATAGATCAGTCAAACGAATCGAACCTTCTGGATTCACATCATTTGGTATTCAGAGCTTTGCTATCTAGATTTGGAATAGGAAAGGAAGTTTATTATACAAAGTGTTTAACCGAACGCCATCCATGTTTAGTTGCATTCGATTACGGAAGCGAAAATGATGTTGTGAGCCAAAGATTGGTGGAGAAACTCCAGTTACCAGCAACCTTTCATCTGGATCAAGCATGGATCAAATTCAGTACATGGCAATGTGTGAAAGAAGTATTATGTGATATTGCTCCCATGGACTCTTGTCATCTTCATTTGGGATGGGCACGGCTTCGTTTTAAAACACTTCATCTTAATGAACGTTCCCTTTATTTGAGGCATGAGGGACATCAAAAGAAGTAGAAATTTATGACACCAAGACAAGTCAGTAAGGATCAACGTAGGCTGAAGGAGAAAACAGAAAAAGAAAGAATAGAAAAAGAAGTAATATAAACTGCAGAAGGAAGGGAAAATAAAGAAAAAGAAATGGAACTAGAGAAAGTTTATTCGTCAATGTTTTTTCTTCTACAGTTTGTGATGTCATTTTACAGGAACAAAAGGATAAGCATGTGAATGAATCACACCAACTTCCATGTTTAAGATGGAAGCTTGTTCATAGTGCTTTATTATGCATTTGGTCCGTCAATAAGAAGCAAATTCGTCAAACACAATGCATGGAATTATTTATTGTTACATATCAAGGTGGGGTACTGTTGCCAAGAAATGTTATCGACGGATTGCAACCATTGGAAAGTAACAAATATCAAGTTGAATTTGATCCTGGAAGAAGAGAATTAGTTTCAACTTGTGAAAAAATAAAAGTCCTTCACAAGATCATAATAAACTTACATTAAAACTAGTGTCTTAAGATTCGGGACAAATCTTCTCGAAGAAGGAGGGTATGATGTGAATTGCATATGGGTCAAATGGAGGATGACTAATGCGCCGTGATGATGCAGTTTATTTTATTTAAATAAGGGCGCAATGCTTGGTAAAATTGGCTGACCAAATTGTGTTTGTGCTTAACCAATTAATTGGCCTTAGTTTTGCTTTATCTTCAAGTTGAAATAAGGGTCCATATGCCAAATTAAGAACCAACCTTTGGAAGATCAATAGGACCTTTGCTCAAAGTTTGTGGATGACTTTTGGTAGCCTTAAATTCTGTTACAATCAACCATTAAGTAGCAGATCGTTATTAGCTTGAGTGCATCATTAATTAATGGCTTTAAGCGGGATGATATTGACTTTTATGTGTCTTTTGTAATTCAGATGGTTAAAGCTCCTATATAAGTTGAACCATTTTCATCAATGAAGGCAAGCTGAGTTTTATTCAGAAAATAAACGAGTTTTATCTCATCTATCTTAGTGAGAGTGATTCTCCTAAGTTCTTGAGTGGTTCAAGAATCCATGAGTTTAATCAAAGGTCCTTTATCCCATTGAGTGTTTCAACTCTTAGGCTTATCTTCCATTCTTGGAAGTGTGATGTCTATCAATTTTCGTTCCATCTTCTTTTAAGTTTCCATTTTCTCGTTTTAAATAATTTCTCAAATTTCTTGCTTGCTAGCATTTCAACAATGATAGATCAGTCAAACGAATCGAACCTTCTGGATTCACATCATTTGGTATTCAGAGCTTTGCTATCTAGATTTGGAATAGGAAAGGAAGTTTATTATACAAAGTGTTTAACCGAACGCCATCCATGTTTAGTTGCATTCGATTACGGAAGCGAAAATGATGTTGTGAGCCAAAGATTGGTGGAGAAAGTCCAGTTACCAGCAACCTTTCATCTGGATCAAGCATGGATCAAATTCAGTACATAACAATGTGTGAAAGAAGTATTATGTGATATTGCTCCCATGGACTCTTGTCATCTTCATTTGGGATGGGCACGGCTTCGTTTTAAAACACTTCATCTTGATGAACGTTCCCTTTATTTGAGGCATGAGGGACATCAAAAGAAGTAGAAATTTATGACACCAAGACAAGTCAGTAAGGATCAACGTAGGCTGAAGGAGAAAACAGAAAAAGAAAGAATAGAAAAAGAAGTAATATAAACTGCAGAAGGAAGGGAAAATAAAGAAAAAGAAATGGAACTAGAGAAAGTTTATTCGTCAATGTTTTTTCTTCTACAGTTTGTGATGTCATTTTACAGGAATAAAAGGATAAGCATGTGAATGAAACACACCAACTTCCATGTTTAAAAAGGAAGCTTGTTCATAGTGCTTTATTATGCATTTGGTCCGTCGATAAGAAGCAAATTCGTCAAACACAATGCATGGAATTATTTATTGTTACATATAAAGGTGGGGTACTGTTGCCAAGAAATGTTATCGACGGATTGCAACCATTGGAAAGTAACAAATATCAAGTTGAATTTGATCCTGGAAGAAGAGAATTAGTTTCAACTTGTGAAAAAATAAAAGTCCTTCACAAGATCATAATAAACTTACATTAAAACTAGTGTCTTAAGATTCGGGACAAATCTTCTCGAAGAAGGAGGGTATGATGTGAATTGCATATGGGTCAAATGGAGGATGACTAATGCACCGTGATGATGCAGTTTCTTTTATTTAAATAAGGGCCCAATGCTTTGTAAAATTGGCTGACCAAATTGTGTTTGTGCTTAACCAATTAATGGGCTTTAGTTTTGCTGTATCTTCAAGTTGAAATAAGGGTCCATATGCCAAATTAAGAACCAACCTTTGGAAGATCAAGAGGAACTTTGCTCAAAGTTTGTGGATGACTTTTGGTAGCCTTAAATTCAGTTATAATCAACCATTAAGTAGCAGATCGTTCTTAGCTTGAGTGGATCATTAATTAATGGCTTTAAGCGGGATGATATTGAATTTTATGTGTCTTTTGTAATTCAGATGGTTAAAGCTCCTATTTAAGTTGAACCATTTTCATCAATGAAGGCAAGCTGAGCTTTATTCAGAAAATAAACGAGTTTTATCTCATCTATCTTAGTGAGAGTGATTCTCCTAAGTTCTTGAGTGGTTCAAGAATCCATGAGTTTAATCAAAGGTCCTTTATCCCATTGAGTGTTTCAACTCTTAGGCTTATCTTCCATTCTTGGAAGTCTGATGTCTATCAATTTCCGTTCCATCTTCTTTTATGTTTCCATTTTCTCGTTTTAAATAATTTCTCAAATTTCTTGCTTGCTAGCATTCCAACAATGATAGATCAGTCAAACGAATCGAACCTTGTGGATTCACATCATTTTGTATTCAGAGCTTGGCTATCTAGATTTGGAATAGGAAAGGAAGTTTATTATACAAAGTGTTTAACCGAACGCCATCCATGTTTAGTTGGATTCGATTACGGAAGCGAAAAATGTTGTGAGCCAAAGATTTGTGGAGAAACTCCAGTTACCAGCAACCTTTCATCTGGATCAAGCATGGATCAAATTCAGTACATGGCAATGTGTGAAAGAAGTATTATGTGATATTTATTGCTCCCATGGACCCTTGTCATCTTCATTTGGGATGGGCATGGCTTCGTTTTAAAACACTTCATCTTGATGAACGTTCCCTTTATTTGAGGCATGAGGGACATCAAAAGAAGTAGAAATTTATGACACCAAGACAAGTCAGTAAGGATCAACGTAGGCTTAAGGAGAAAACAGAAAAAGAAAGAATAGAAAAAGAAGTAATATAAACTGCAGAAGGAAGGGAAAATAAAGAAAAAGAAATGGAACTAGAGAAAGTTTATTTGTCAATGTTTTTTCTTCTACAATTTGTGATGTCATTTTACAGGAACAAAAGGATAAGCATGTGAATGAAACACACCAACTTCCATGTTTAAAAAGGAAGCTTGTTCATAGTGCTTTTTTATGCATTTGGTCCGTCAATAAGAAGCAAATTCGTCAAACACAATGCATGGAATTATTTATTGTTACATATCAAGGTGGGGTACTGTTGCCAAGAAATGCTATCGACGGATTGCAACCATTGGAAAGTAACAAATATCAAGTTGAATTTGATCCTGGAAGAAGAGAATTAGTTTCAACTTGTGAAAAAATAAAAGTCCTTCTCAAGATCATAATAAACTTACATTAAAACTAGTGTCTTAAGATTCGGGACAAATGTTCTCGAAGAAGCAGGGTATGATGTGAATTGCATATGGGTCAAATGGAGGATGACTAATGCGCCGTGATGATGCAGTGTCTTTTATTTAAATAAGGGCCCAATGCTTTGTAAAATTGGCTGACCAAATTGTGTTTGTGCTTAACCAATTAATGGGCTTTAGTTTTGCTTTATCTTCAAGTTCAAATAAGGGTCCATATGCCAAATTAAGAACCAACCTTTGGAAGATCAAGAGGACCTTTGCTCAAAGTTTGTGGATGACTTTTGGTAGCCTTAAATTCAGTTACAATCAACCATTAAGTAGCAGATCGTTATTAGCTTGAGTGGATCATTAATTAATGGCTTTAAGCGGGATGATAATGAATTTTATGTGTCTTTTGTAATTCAGATGGTTAAAGCTCCTATATAAGTTGAACCATTTTGATCAATGAAGGCAAGCTGAGTTTTATTCAGAAAATAAACGAGTTTTATCTCATCTATCTTAGTGAAAGTGATTCTCCTAAGTTCTTGAGTGATTCAAGAATCCATGAGTTTAATCAAAGGTCCTTTATCCCATTGAGTGTTTCAACTCTTAGGCTTATCTTCCATTCTTGGAAGTGTGATGTCTATCAATTTCCGTTCCATCTTCTTTTATGTTTCCATTTTCTCGTTTTAAATAATTTCTCAAATTTCTTGCTTGCTAGCATTCCAACAATGATAGATCAGTCAAACGAATCGAACCCTGTGGACTCACATCATTTGGTATTCAGAGCCTGGCTATCTAGATTTGGAATAGGAAAGGAAGTTTATTATACAAAGTGTTTAACCGAACGCCATCCATGTTTAGTTGCATTCGATTACGGAAGCGAAAACAATGTTGTGAGCCAAAGATTGGTCGAGAAACTCCAGTTACCAGCAACCTTTCATCTGGATCAAGCATGGATCAAATTCAGTACATGGCAATGTGTGAAAGAAGTATTATGTGATATTTATTGCTCCCTTGGACTCTTGTCATCTTCATTTGGGATGGGCATGGATTCGTTTTAAAACACTCCATCTTGATGAACGTTCCCTTTATTTGAGGCATGAGGGACATCAAAAGAAGTAGAAATTTATGACACCAAGACAAGTCAGTAAGGATCAACGTAGGCTGAAGGAGAAAACAGAAAAAGAAAGAATAGAAAAAGAAGTAATATAAACTGCAGAAGGAAGGGAAAATAAAGAAAAAGAAATGGAACTAGAGAAAGTTTATTCGTCAATGTTTTTTCTTCTACAGTTTGTGATGTCATTTTACAGGAATAAAAGGATAAGCATGTGAATGAAACACACCAACTTCCATGTTTAAAAAGGAAGCTTGTTCATAGTGCTTTATTATGCATTTGGTCCGTCGATAAGAAGCAAATTCGTCAAACACAATGCATGGAATTATTTATTGTTACATATAAAGGTGGGGTACTGTTGCCAAGAAATGTTATCGACGGATTGCAACCATTGGAAAGTAACAAATATCAAGTTGAATTTGATCCTGGAAGAAGAGAATTAGTTTCAACTTGTGAAAAAATAAAAGTCCTTCACAAGATCATAATAAACTTACATCAAAACTAGTGTCTTAAGATTCGGGACAAATCTTCTCGAAGAAGGAGGGTATGATGTGAATTGCATATGGGTCAAATGGAGGATGACTAATGCGCCGTGTTGATGCAGTTTCTTTTATTTAAATAAGGGCCCAATGCTTTGTAAAATTGGCTGACCAAATTGTGTTTGTGCTTAACCAATTAATGGGCTTTAGTTTTGCTTTATCTTCAAGTTGAAATAAGGGTCCATATGCCAACGTAAGAACCAACCTTTGGAAGATCAAGAGGACCTTTGGTCAAAGTTTGTGGATGACTTTTGGTAGCCTTAAATTCAGTTATAATCAACCATTAAGTAGCAGATCGTTCTTAGCTTGAGTGGATCATTAATTAATGGCTTTAAGCGGGATGATATTGAATTTTATGTGTCTTTTGTAATTCAGATGGTTAAAGCTCCTATTTAAGTTGAACCATTTTCATCAATGAAGGCAAGCTGAGCTTTATTCAGAAAATAAACGAGTTTTATCTCATCTATCTTTGTGAGAGTGATTCTCCTAAGTTCTTGAGTGGTTCAAGAATCCATGAGTTTAATCAAAGGTCCTTTATCCCATTGAGTGTTTCAACTCTTAGGCTTATCTTCCATTCTTGGAAGTCTGATGTCTATCAATTTCCGTTCCATCTTCTTTTATGTTTCCATTTTCTCGTTTTAAATAATTTCTCAAATTTCTTGCTTGCTAGCATTCCAACAATGATAGATCAGTCAAACGAATCGAACCTTGTGGATTCACATCATTTTGTATTCAGAGCTTGGCTATCTAGATTTGGAATAGGAAAGGAAGTTTATTATACAAAGTGTTTAACCGAACGCCATCCATGTTTAGTTGCATTCAATTACGGAAGCGAAAACAATGTTGTGAGCCAAAGATTGGTGGAGAAACTCCAGTTACCAGCAACCTTTCATCTGGATCAAGCATGGATCAAATTCAGTACATGGCAATGTGTGAAAGAAGTATTATGTGATATTTATTGCTCCCATGGACTCTTGTCATCTTCATTTGGAATGGGCATGGATTTGTTTTAAAACACTCCATCTTGATGAACGTTCCCTTTATTTGAGGCATGAGGGACATCAAAAGAAGTAGAAATTTATGACACCAAGACAAGTCAGTAAGGATCAACGTAGGCTGAAGGAGAAAACAGAAAAAGAAAGAATAGAAAAAGAAGTAATATAAACTGCAGAAGGAAGGGAAAATAAAGAAAAAGAAATGGAACTAGAGAAAGTTTATTCGTCAATGTTTTTTCTTCTACAGTTTGTGATGTCATTTTACAGGAACAAAAGGATAAGCATGTGAATGAAACACACCAACTTCCATGTTTAAAAAGGAAGCTTGTTCATAGTGCTTTTTTATGCATTTGGTCCGTCGATAAGAAGCAAATTCGTCAAACACAATGCATGGAATTATTTATTGTTACATATAAAGGTGGGGTACTGTTGCCAAGAAATGTTATCGACGGATTGCAACCATTGGAAAGTAACAAATATCAAGTTGAATTTGATCCTGGAAGAAGAGAATTAGTTTCAACTTGTGAAAAAATAAAAGTCCTTCACAAGATCATAATAAACTTACATCAAAACTAGTGTCTTAAGATTCGGGACAAATCTTCTCGAAGAAGGAGGGTATGATGTGAATTGCATATGGGTCAAATGGAGGATGACTAATGCGCCGTGTTGATGCAGTTTCTTTTATTTAAATAAGGGCCCAATGCTTTGTAAAATTGGCTGACCAAATTGTGTTTGTGCTTAACCAATTAATGGGCTTTAGTTTTGCTTTATCTTCAAGTTGAAATAAGGGTCCATATGCCAACGTAAGAACCAACCTTTGGAAGATCAAGAGGACCTTTGGTCAAAGTTTGTGGATGACTTTTGGTAGCCTTAAATTCAGTTATAATCAACCATTAAGTAGCAGATCGTTATTAGCTTGAGTGGATCATTAATTAATGGCTTTAAGCGGGATGATAATGAATTTTATGTGTCTTTTGTAATTCAGATGGTTAAAGCTCCTATATAAGTTGAACCATTTTGATCAATGAAGGCAAGCTGAGTTTTATTCAGAAAATAAACGAGTTTTATCTCATCTATCTTAGTGAGAGTGATTCTCCTAAGTTCTTGAGTGATTCAAGAATCCATAAGTTTAATCAAAGGTCCTTTATCCCATTGAGTGTTTCAACTCTTAGGCTTATCTTCCATTCTTGGAAGTGTGATGTCTATCAATTTCCGTTCCATCTTCTTTTATGTTTCCATTTTCTCGTTTTAAATAATTTCTCAAATTTCTTGCTTGCTAGCATTCCAACAATGATAGATCAGTCAAACGAATCGAACCCTGTGGACTCACATCATTTGGTATTCAGAGCCTGGCTATCTAGATTTGGAATAGGAAAGGAAGTTTATTATACAAAGTGTTTAACCGAACGCCATCCATGTTTAGTTGCATTCGATTACGGAAGCGAAAACAATGTTGTGAGCCAAAGATTGGTGGAGAAACTCCAGTTACCAGCAACCTTTCATCTGGATCAAGCATGGATCAAATTCAGTACATGGCAATGTGTGAAAGAAGTATTATGTGATATTTATTGCTCCCATGGACTCTTGTCATCTTCATTTGGAATGGGCATGGATTTGTTTTAAAACACTCCATCTTGATGAACGTTCCCTTTATTTGAGGCATGAGGGACATCAAAAGAAGTAGAAATTTATGACACCAAGACAAGTCAGTAAGGATCAATGTAGGCTGAAGGAGAAAACAGAAAAAGAAAGAATAGAAAAAGAAGTAATATAAACTGCAGAAGGAAGGGAAAATAAAGAAAAAGAAATGGAACTAGAGAAAGTTTATTCGTCAATGTTTTTTCTTCTACAGTTTGTGATGTCATTTTACAGGAACAAAAGGATAAGCATGTGAATGAAACACACCAACTTCCATGTTTAAAAAGGAAGCTTGTTCATAGTGCTTTTTTATGCATTTGGTCCGTCGATAAGAAGCAAATTCGTCAAACACAATGCATGGAATTATTTATTGTTACATATCAAGGTGGGGTACTGTTGCCAAGAAATGCTATCGACGGATTGCAACCATTGGAAAGTAACAAATATCAAGTTGAATTTGATCCTGGAAGAAGAGAATTAGTTTCAACTTGTGAAAAAATAAAAGTCCTTCACAAGATCATAATAAACTTACATTAAAACTAGTGTCTTAAGATTCGGGACAAATCTTCTCGAAGAAGGAGGGTATGATGTGAATTGCATATGGGTCAAATGGAGGATGACTAATGCGCCGTGATGATGCAGTTTCTTTTATTTAAATAAGGGCCCAATGCTTTGTAAAATTGGCTGACCAAATTGTGTTTGTGCTTAACCAATTAATGGGCTTCAGTTTTGCTTTATCTTCAAGTTGAAATAAGGGTCCATATGCCCTACTTAAGAACCAACCTTTGGAAGATCAAGAGGACCTTTGCTCAAAGTTTGTGGATGACTTTTGGTAGCCTTAAATTCAGTTACAATCAACCATTAAGTAGCAGATCGTTATTAGCTTGAGTGGATCATTAATTAATGGCTTTAAGCGGGATGATATAGAATTTTATGTGTCTTTTGTAATTCAGATGGTTAAAGCTCCTATATAAGTTGAACCATTTTGATCAATGAAGGCAAGTTGAGTTTTATTCAGAAAATAAACGAGTTTTATCTCATCTATCTTAGTGAGAGTGATTCTCCTAAGTTCTTGAGTGATTCAAGAATCCATGAGTTTAATCAAAGGTCCTTTATCCCATTGAGTGTTTCAACTCATAGGCTTATCTTCCATTCTTCGAAGTGTGATGTCTATCAATTTCCGTTCCATCTTCTTTTATGTTTCCATTTTCTCGTTTTAAATAATTTCTCAAATTTTTTACTTGCTAGCATTCCAAAAATGATAGATCAGTCAAACGAATCGAACCCTGTGGACTCACATCATTTGGTATTCATAGCCTGGCTATCTAGATTTGGAATAGGAAAGGAAGTTTATTATACAAAGTGTTTAACCGAACGCCATCCATGTTTAGTTGCATTCAATTACGGAAGCGAAAACAATGTTGTGAGCCAAAGATTGGTGGAGAAACTCCAGTTACCAGCAACCTTTCATCTGGATCAAGCATGGATCAAATTCAGTACATGGCAATGTGTGAAAGAAGTATTATGTGATATTTATTGCTCCCATGGACTCTTGTCATCTTCATTTGGAATGGGCATGGATTTGTTTTAAAACACTCCATCTTGATGAACGTTCCCTTTATTTGAGGCATGAGGGACATAAAAAGAAGTAGAAATTTATGACACCAAGACAAGTCAGTAAGGATCAATGTAGGCTGAAGGAGAAAACAGAAAAAGAAAGAATAGAAAAAGAAGTAATATAAACTGCAGAAGGAAGGGAAAATAAAGAAAAAGAAATGGAACTAGAGAAAGTTTATTCGTCAATGTTTTTTCTTCTACAGTTTGTGATGTCATTTTACAGGAACAAAAGGATAAGCATGTGAATGAAACACACCAACTTCCATGTTTAAAAAGGAAGCTTGTTCATAGTGCTTTTTTATGCATTTGGTCCGTCGATAAGAAGCAAATTCGTCAAACACAATGCATGGAATTATTTATTGTTACATATCAAGGTGGGGTACTGTTGCCAAGAAATGCTATCGACGGATTGCAACCATTGGAAAGTAACAAATATCAAGTTGAATTTGATCCTGGAAGAAGAGAATTAGTTTCAACTTGTGAAAAAATAAAAGTCCTTCACAAGATCATAATAAACTTACATGAAAACTAGTGTCTTAAGATTCGGGAAAAATCTTCTCGAAGAAGGAGGGTATGATGTGAATTGCATATGGGTCAAATGGAGGATGACTAATGCGCCGTGATGATGCAGTTTCTTTTATTTAAATAAGGGCCCAATGCTTTGTAAAATTGGCTGACCAAATTGTGTTTGTGCTTAACCAATTAATGGGCTTCAGTTTTGCTTTATCTTCAAGTTGAAATAAGGGTCCATATGCCCTACTTAAGAACCAACCTTTGGAAGATCAAGAGGACCTTTGCTCAAAGTTTGTGGATGACTTTTGGTAGCCTTAAATTCAGTTACAATCAACCATTAAGTAGCAGATCGTTATTAGCTTGAGTGGATCATTAATTAATGGCTTTAAGCGGGATGATATAGAATTTTATGTGTCTTTTGTAATTCAGATGGTTAAAGCTCCTATATAAGTTGAACCATTTTGATCAATGAAGGCAAGTTGAGTTTTATTCAGAAAATAAACGAGTTTTATCTCATCTATCTTAGTGAGAGTGATTCTCCTAAGTTCTTGAGTGATTCAAGAATCCATGAGTTTAATCAAAGGTCCTTTATCCCATTGAGTGTTTCAACTCATAGGCTTATCTTCCATTCTTGGAAGTGTGATGTCTATCAATTTCCGTTCCATCTTCTTTTATGTTTCCATTTTCTCGTTTTAAATAATTTCTCAAATTTTTTACTTGCTAGCATTCCAAAAATGATAGATCAGTCAAACGAATCGAACCCTGTGGACTCACATCATTTGGTATTCATAGCCTGGCTATCTAGATTTGGAATAGGAAAGGAAGTTTATTATACAAAGTGTTTAACCGAACGCCATCCATGTTTAGTTGCATTCAATTACGGAAGCGAAAACAATGTTGTGAGCCAAAGATTGGTGGAGAAACTCCAGTTACCAGCAACCTTTCATCTGGATCAAGCATGGATCAAATTCAGTACATGGCAATGTGTGAAAGAAGTATTATGTGATATTTATTGCTCCCATGGACTCTTGTCATCTTCATTTGGAATGGGCATGGATTTGTTTTAAAACACTCCATCTTGATGAACGTTCCCTTTATTTGAGGCATGAGGGACATCAAAAGAAGTAGAAATTTATGACACCAAGACAAGTCAATAAGGATCAATGTAGGCTGAAGGAGAAAACAGAAAAAGAAAGAATAGAAAAAGAAGTAACATAAACTGCAGAAGGAAGGGAAAATAAAGAAAAAGAAATGGAACTAGAGAAAGTTTATTCGTCAATGTTTTTTCTTCTACAGTTTGTGATGTCATTTTACAGGAACAAAAGGATAAGCATGTGAATGAAACACACCAACTTCCATGTTTAAAAAGGAAGCTTGTTCATAGTGCTTTTTTATGCATTTGGTCCGTCGATAAGAAGAAAATTCGTCAAACACAATGCATGGAATTATTTATTGTTACATATCAAGGTGGGGTACTGTTGCCAAGAAATGCTATCGACGGATTGCAACCATTGGAAAGTAACAAATATCAAGTTGAATTTGATCCTGGAAGAAGAGAATTAGTTTCAACTTGTGAAAAAATAAAAGTCCTTCACAAGATCGTAATAAACTTACATTAAAACTAGTGTCTTAAGATTCGGGACAAATCTTCTCGAAGAAGGAGGGTATGAGGTGAATTGCATATGGGTCAAATGGAGGATGACTAATGCGCCGTGATGATGCAGTTTCTTTTATTTAAATAAGGGCCCAATGCTTTGTAAAATTGGCTGACCAAATTGTGTTTGTGCTTAACCAATTAATTGGCTTCAGTTTTGCTTTATCTTCAAGTTGAAATAAGGGTCCATATGCCCTACTTAAGAACCAACCTTTGGAAGATCAAGAGGACCTTTGCTCAAAGTTTGTGGATGACTTTTGGTAGCCTTAAATTCAGTTACAATCAACCATTAAGTAGCAGATCGTTATTAGCTTGAGTGGATCATTAATTAATGGCTTTAAGCGGGATGATATTGAATTTTATGTGTCTTTTGTAATTCAGATGGTTAAAGCTCCTATATAAGTTGAACCATTTTGATCAATGAAGGCAAGCTGAGTTTTATTCAGAAAATAAACGAGTTTTATCTCATCTATCTTAGTGAGAGTGATTCTCCTAAGTTCTTGAGTGATTCAAGAATCCATGAGTTTAATCAAAGGTCCTTTATCCCATTGAGTGTTTCAACTCATAGGCTTATCTTCCATTCTTGGAAGTGTGATGTCTATCAATTTCCGTTCCATCTTCTTTTATGTTTCCATTTTCTCGTTTTAAATAATTTCTCAAATTTTTTACTTGCTAGCATTCCAAAAATGATAGATCAGTCAAACGAATCGAACCCTGTGGACTCACATCATTTGGTATTCATAGCCTGGCTATCTAGATTTGGAATAGGAAAGGAAGTTTATTATACAAAGTGTTTAACCGAACGCCATCCATGTTTAGTTGCATTCAATTACGGAAGCGAAAACAATGTTGTGAGCCAAAGATTGGTGGAGAAACTCCAGTTACCAGCAACCTTTCATCTGGATCAAGCATGGATCAAATTCAGTACATGGCAATGTGTGAAAGAAGTATTATGTGATATTTATTGCTCCCATGGACTCTTGTCATCTTCATTTGGAATGGGCATGGATTTGTTTTAAAACACTCCATCTTGATGAACGTTCCCTTTATTTGAGGCATGAGGGACATCAAAAGAAGTAGAAATTTATGACACCAAGACAAGTCAATAAGGATCAATGTAGGCTGAAGGAGAAAACAGAAAAAGAAAGAATAGAAAAAGAAGTAACATAAACTGCAGAAGGAAGGGAAAATAAAGAAAAAGAAATGGAACTAGAGAAAGTTTATTCGTCAATGTTTTTTCTTCTACAGTTTGTGATGTCATTTTACAGGAACAAAAGGATAAGCATGTGAATGAAACACACCAACTTCCATGTTTAAAAAGGAAGCTTGTTCATAGTGCTTTTTTATGCATTTGGTCCGTCGATAAGAAGAAAATTCGTCAAACACAATGCATGGAATTATTTATTGTTACATATCAAGGTGGGGTACTGTTGCCAAGAAATGCTATCGACGGATTGCAACCATTGGAAAGTAACAAATATCAAGTTGAATTTGATCCTGGAAGAAGAGAATTAGTTTCAACTTGTGAAAAAATAAAAGTCCTTCACAAGATCGTAATAAACTTACATTAAAACTAGTGTCTTAAGATTCGGGACAAATCTTCTCGAAGAAGGAGGGTATGAGGTGAATTGCATATGGGTCAAATGGAGGATGACTAATGCGCCGTGATGATGCAGTTTCTTTTATTTAAATAAGGGCCCAATGCTTTGTAAAATTGGCTGACCAAATTGTGTTTGTGCTTAACCAATTAATTGGCTTCAGTTTTGCTTTATCTTCAAGTTGAAATAAGGGTCCATATGCCCTACTTAAGAACCAACCTTTGGAAGATCAAGAGGACCTTTGCTCAAAGTTTGTGGATGACTTTTGGTAGCCTTAAATTCAGTTACAATCAACCATTAAGTAGCAGATCGTTATTAGCTTGAGTGGATCATTAATTAATGGCTTTAAGCGGGATGATATTGAATTTTATGTGTCTTTTGTAATTCAGATGGTTAAAGCTCCTATATAAGTTGAACCATTTTGATCAATGAAGGCAAGCTGAGTTTTATTCAGAAAATAAACGAGTTTTATCTCATCTATCTTAGTGAGAGTGATTCTCCTAAGTTCTTGAGTGATTCAAGAATCCATGAGTTTAATCAAAGGTCCTTTATCCCATTGAGTGTTTCAACTCATAGGCTTATCTTCCATTCTTGGAAGTGTGATGTCTATCAATTTCCGTTCCATCTTCTTTTATGTTTCCATTTTCTCGTTTTAAATAATTTCTCAAATTTTTTACTTGCTAGCATTCCAAAAATGATAGATCAGTCAAACGAATCGAACCCTGTGGACTCACATCATTTGGTATTCAGAGCCTGGCTATCTAGATTTGGAATAGGAAAGGAAGTTTATTATACAAAGTGTTTAACCGAACGCCATCCATGTTTAGTTGCATTCAATTACGGAAGCGAAAACAATGTTGTGAGCCAAAGATTGGTGGAGAAACTCCAGTTACCAGCAACCTTTCATCTGGATCAAGCATGGATCAAATTCAGTACATGGCAATGTGTGAAAGAAGTATTATGTGATATTTATTGCTCCCATGGACTCTTGTCATCTTCATTTGGAATGGGCATGGATTCGTTTTAAAACACTCCATCTTGATGAACGTTCCCTTTATTTGAGGCATGAGGGACATCAAAAGAAGTAGAAATTTATGACACCAAGACAAGTCAGTAAGGATCAACGTAGGCTGAAGGAGAAAACAGAAAAAGAAAGAATAGAAAAAGAAGTAATATAAACTGCAGAAGGAAGGGAAAATAAAGAAAAAGAAATGGAACTAGAGAAAGTTTATTCGTCAATGTTTTTTCTTCTACAGTTTGTGATGTCATTTTACAGGAACAAAAGGATAAGCATGTGAATGAAACACACCAACTTCCATGTTTAAAAAGGAAGCTTGTTCATAGTGCTTTTTTATGCATTTGGTCCGTCGATAAGAAGCAAATTCGTCAAACACAATGCATGGAATTATTTATTGTTACATATCAAGGTGGGGTACTGTT
This sequence comes from Vigna unguiculata, assembly GCF_037176805.1. Lineage (NCBI taxonomy): Eukaryota > Viridiplantae > Streptophyta > Magnoliopsida > Fabales > Fabaceae > Vigna > Vigna unguiculata. Next base: position 23,076,770 of record NC_140800.1, on the reverse strand, counting down.
GCCAAGAAATGCTATCGACGGATTGCAACCATTGGAAAGTAACAAATATCAAGTTGAATTTGATCCTGGAAGAAGAGAATTAGTTTCAACTTGTGAAAAAATAAAAGTCCTTCACAAGATCATAATAAACTTACATTAAAACTAGTGTCTTAAGATTCGGGACAAATCTTCTCGAAGAAGGAGGGTATGATGTGAATTGCATATGGGTCAAATGGAGGATGACTAATGCGCCGTGATGATGCAGTTTCTTTTATTTAAATAAGGGCCCAATGCTTTGTAAAATTGGCTGACCAAATTGTGTTTGTGCTTAACCAATTAATTGGCTTCAGTTTTGCTTTATCTTCAAGTTGAAATAAGGGTCCATATGCCCTACTTAAGAACCAACCTTTGGAAGATCAAGAGGACCTTTGCTCAAAGTTTGTGGATGACTTTTGGTAGCCTTAAATTCAGTTACAATCAACCATTAAGTAGCAGATCGTTATTAGCTTGAGTGGATCATTAATTAATGGCTTTAAGCGGGATGATATTGAATTTTATGTGTCTTTTGTAATTCAGATGGTTAAAGCTCCTATATAAGTTGAACCATTTTGATCAATGAAGGCAAGCTGAGTTTTATTCAGAAAATAAACGAGTTTTATCTCATCTATCTTAGTGAGAGTGATTCTCCTAAGTTCTTGAGTGATTCAAGAATCCATGAGTTTAATCAAAGGTCCTTTATCCCATTGAGTGTTTCAACTCATAGGCTTATCTTCCATTCTTGGAAGTGTGATGTCTATCAATTTCCGTTCCATCTTCTTTTATGTTTCCATTTTCTCGTTTTAAATAATTTCTCAAATTTTTTACTTGCTAGCATTCCAAAAATGATAGATCAGTCAAACGAATCGAACCCTGTGGACTCACATCATTTGGTATTCAGAGCCTGGCTATCTAGATTTGGAATAGGAAAGGAAGTTTATTATACAAAGTGTTTAACCGAACGCCATCCATGTTTAGTTGCATTCAATTACGGAAGCGAAAACAATGTTGTGAGCCAAAGATTGGTGGAGAAACTCCAGTTACCAGCAACCTTTCATCTGGATCAAGCATGGATCAAATTCAGTACATGGCAATGTGTGAAAGAAGTATTATGTGATATTTATTGCTCCCATGGACTCTTGTCATCTTCATTTGGAATGGGCATGGATTCGTTTTAAAACACTCCATCTTGATGAACGTTCCCTTTATTTGAGGCATGAGGGACATCAAAAGAAGTAGAAATTTATGACACCAAGACAAGTCAGTAAGGATCAACGTAGGCTGAAGGAGAAAACAGAAAAAGAAAGAATAGAAAAAGAAGTAATATAAACTGCAGAAGGAAGGGAAAATAAAGAAAAAGAAATGGAACTAGAGAAAGTTTATTCGTCAATGTTTTTTCTTCTACAGTTTGTGATGTCATTTTACAGGAACAAAAGGATAAGCATGTGAATGAAACACACCAACTTCCATGTTTAAAAAGGAAGCTTGTTCATAGTGCTTTTTTATGCATTTGGTCCGTCGATAAGAAGCAAATTCGTCAAACACAATGCATGGAATTATTTATTGTTACATATCAAGGTGGGGTACTGTTGCCAAGAAATGCTATCGACGGATTGCAACCATTGGAAAGTAACAAATATCAAGTTGAATTTGATCCTGGAAGAAGAGAATTAGTTTCAACTTGTGAAAAAATAAAAGTCCTTCACAAGATCATAATAAACTTACATTAAAACTAGTGTCTTAAGATTCGGGACAAATCTTCTCGAAGAAGGAGGGTATGATGTGAATTGCATATGGGTCAAATGGAGGATGACTAATGCGCCGTGATGATGCAGTTTCTTTTATTTAAATAAGGGCCCAATGCTTTGTAAAATTGGCTGACCAAATTGTGTTTGTGCTTAACCAATTAATGGGCTTCAGTTTATCTTTATCTTCAAGTTGAAATAAGGGTCCATATGCCCTACTTAGGAACCAACCTTTGGAAGATCAAGAGGACCTTTGCTCAAAGTTTGTGGATGACTTTTGGTAGCCTTAAATTCAGTTACAATCAACCATTAAGTAGCGGATCGTTATTAGCTTGAGTGGATCATTTATTAATAGCTTTAAGCGGGATGATATTGAAATTTATATGTCTTTTGTAATTCTGATGGTTAAAGCTCCTATATAAGTTGAACCATTTTCATCAATGAACGCAAGCTGAGTTTTATTCAGAAAATAAACGAGTTTTATCTCATCTATCTTTGTGAGAGTGATTCTCCTAAGTTCTTGAGTGATTCAAGAATCCATGATGATATGAATCTCATTGCACAAGGGCTGACTTAGGATTTTTTTTTCTTTTAGGGTTAGAACCAGTTATGACCACGAGATGTTTTGTGTGCAGAATTAGATATTCTTTTGAAAATTGGGTGAAGAAGAAAGTAATAAGGGGTGAATCTAAAAGTGGAAGGAAAGAATCGCTCTGTCCAAAGGAGGCAACACACAAAGGATGGCTAAATCCTTTGATACAGCCAAGGGTTCTTGAATCACTCAAGAACTAGGAGAATCACTCTCACTATTAGATATAAAATTGAATTTCTGAACAAAACTTAACTTGATTTCATTGATAAGAAATGGTTCAGCTTATATAGAGGCTTTAGCCATTAGGGTTACAAAAAGACCATTAATTGTCATTATATCCCACTAGTGCTAATAATAAATCAATCAAGCTAATAATTGTCCACTACCTAATGGCTAATTATAACTGAAATTGGGGCAGCCAAAAAGTCATCCAAAATTATTCAGCAAGGTCTTCTTAGTCTTCCAAGGATGGTTCTTAAGATGTCAAATGGGCCTTTATTTAAATAAAAGAAACTGCATTAATCTGGCGCGTTAGTCCTCTTCCATTTGGGCCACGACGCAATTTACAACTTTTGTCTTTCTTTGCTCTAGACCTTGTCATAGGTCCTCCAAGTTCTTCAAGTGGATCCTTGTCTTTGCTCATTGTCACACCTCCATCATTCTCTCCCTCTTGAGAAGGATTTGTCCTCAAATCAGATTCTCCCTCTACATCAAAAAGGGATAAGTCAGACACATTGAATGTGGAACTAACATTATACTCACCAGGCAGATCAATTTTGTAAGCATTATCATTTATTCTTTCAAGCACTTGGAATGGACCATTTCCCCTTGGTTGAAGCTTTGATTTTCTTTGTTCTGGAAACCTTTCCTTTCTCATGTGCACCCAAACTCAATCTCCAGGTTGGAAGCCAACCTTCTTTCTACCTTTGTTAGCTTGCCTTGCATAGCTTTCGTTTTTCTTTTCAATTTGACCCCTTACTTGCTCATGTAACTTCTTCACATAGTCAGCTTTAGCCTGTGCTTCTTTATGCTTAAACATGGAAATGTTAGGCATAGGTAGCAAATCAAGAGGAGTTAAAGGGTTAAATCCATATACAATCTCAAAAGGTGAATAATTAGTTGTGCTATGGACAGCCCTATTATAAGCAAACTCAACATGAGGCAAACATGCTTCCCAAGACTTAAGATTTTTCTTTATAACAGTCCTAAGTAATGTGCCTAAAGTTCTATTGACTACCTCAGTTTGACCATCAGTTTGTGGGTGACAAGTAGTAGAAAATAACAATTTAGTACCAATCTTACCCCACAAGGTCCTCCAAAAGTGACTAAGGAATTTTGTATCCCTATCACTCACAATGCTCCTTGGTAGTCCATGAAGTCTTACTATTTCCTTGAAAAATAAGTCAGCCACATGACAAGCATCATCCACCTTCTTGCAAGGTATGAAGTGTGCCATTTTAGAAAATCTGTCAACAACAACAAAGACAGAATCCTTTCCATTCTTTGTTTTAGGAAGCCCCATAACAAAGTCCATTGAAATGTCAGTCCAAGGATATTCAGGAACAGGTAAAGGAGTATATAATCCATGAGGCTTCACCTTAGATTTAGCTTTTTTACACACAATGCAGTGATCACAAAACTTATGTACATCACGTTTCATATGAGGCCAAAAGAAGTGCTCTTGCAAAATTTCCAAAGTCTTTTGAACCCCAAAATGACCCATCAAACCTCCTTCATGTGATTCAGTCACAAGCAACTCTCTAATGGAACACTTAGGCACACACAATTTATTTGATTTAAACAAGAATCCATTATGCCTATAGTAACCATTTTCAGAAAACTTTTCACATGCAGCATATATTTCAACAAAATTTGCATCATCCTTGTACATGTCTTTCAAAGATTCAAGACCAAACAGTTTAGTTTCAAGTATAGAAAGCAATGCATGCCTCCTAGAAAGTGCATCAGCCACTATATTTCCTTTCCCCTTTTTATACTTGATTACGTACGGAAATTGCTCCAAAAACTCTACCCATTTAGCATGCCTCTTATTAAGCTTACCTTGTCCTTTCAAGTATTTCAAGGACTCATGATCACTGTGAATGACAAATTCTTTGGGTAACAAATAGTGTTGCCAAGTCTTTAAAGCTCTAACCAAAGCATATAATTCCTTATCATAAGTAGAATAGTTAAGGGCAGCCCCACTTAACTTTTCACTAAAATAAGCAATGGGATGTCCATCTTGCAGCAAAACAGCCCCAATACCCACATTTGATGCATCACACTCAATTTCAAAAGATTTTGCAAAATTAGGCATGGCAAGAATAGGTGCATTAGTTAGCTTATGCTTGAGGGAAGCAAAGGCCTCCTCTTGTTTCTCTCCCCATTTAAAACCCACATTCTTTTTAACAATTTCATTTAGAGGTGCAGCCAGGGTACTAAAATCCTTAACAAATCTCCTGTAAAAACTTGCTAAACCATGAAAACCCCTCACCTCACTAACAGTCTTAGGTGTAGGCCATTCTTGGATGGCCTTGACCTTTTCCGCATCAACTTGTACACCTTTAGCACTCACAACAAAACCCAAAAACACCACATGATCAGAATAAAAGATGCATTTTTCCAAATTGGCATACAATTTTTCTTTTCTAAGAACAACCAAAACAGATTGCAAATGCTCAACATGCAACTCAAGACTGGTGCTATAGATCAGAATATCATCAAAGTACACCACAACAAATTTACCAATAAACTCTCTTAAAACATGGTTCATTAACCGCATAAAAGTACTAGGTGCATTTGTCAAACCAAAGGGCATAACCAACCACTCATACAATCCATATTTAGTTTTAAAAGCAGTTTTCCATTCATCACCTTCTCTAATCCTAATCTGATTATAGCCACTTTTAAGATCAATTTTAGAAAACACACATGCACCATAAAGTTCATCAAGAAGATCATCTAACCTTGGAATTGGATGCCTATACTTGATGTTGATGTTGTTTATTGCTCTACAATCAGAACACATCCTCCATGAGCCATCCTTTTTGGGCACCAAAATCACAGGTACAGCACATGGACTCATGCTATCCCTCACCCAACCTTTACTCATGAGTTCAGTAACTTGTTTTTCAATCTCTTTGGTCTCTTGTGGGTTGCTCCTATAAGCTGGCCTATTGGGCAAAGCAGCTCCCGGAATGAGATCAATGTGATGCTCAATTCCTCTCAAAGGTGGCAAACCATCAGGGACACTTGCTGGAGACACATCTTTATAATCCTGCAAAAGGGACTCAATACTAGAGGGCAATTCAAATTTGCCAAATTGGTCAGAATTTGAAATTTGATTTTGACAAAACAATAAGTAGAGGGGCTGTCTTGCACAAAGCACCCTTCTTACCTCTCTTTCTCTTGCTAAATAAACTTGCTTACCCTCAAATGTTTCATTTTCTCTCATTTTCCTGTCAAGTGTTTCACTCTTTTTCTTTTTCCTTTCAAGTGTTTCACTCTTTCTCTCATTTGCTAACTTTTCTCTCATTTTTATTTGATCCTCACACACCTCTTTAGGAGACAAGGGTTTGAGGACCACTTTTTTATCTTGATACATGAAAGAGATTTTGTTAGTGAAACCATCATGAATGGCTTTAATGTCATACTGCCACGGTCTTCCCAAAAGAATATGGCTAGCCTCCATGGGAACCACATCACATAAGATCTTATCTTCATATTTCCCAATGGAGAAAGAGACTTCAGCTTGCTGTTTTACTTGGACTTCTTCTCCTTCACTAAGCCATTGAAGTTTGTATGGCCTAGGATGTGGTTTAGTGTCCATGTTCATTTTTGACACTAATCTTGAACTCACCACATTGGTACAACTTAATCAAAGGTCCTTTATCCCTCTGTGTGTTTCAACTCTTAGGCTTATCTTCCATTCTTGGAAGTGTGATGTCTATCAATTTCCGTTCCATCTTCTTTTATGTTTCCATTTTCTCGTTTTAAATAATTTCTCAAATTTCTTGCTTGTTAGCCTTCCAACAATGATAGATCAGTCAAACGAATCAAACCCTGTGGATTCACATCATATGGTATTCAAAGCCTGGCTATCTAGATTTGGAATAGGAAAGGAAGTTTATTATACAAAGTGTTTAATCGAAGGCCATCCATGTTTAGTTGCATTAGATTACGAAAGCGAAAACAATGTTGTGAGCCAAAGATTGGTGGAGAAACTCCAGTTACCAGCAACCTTTCATCTGGATCAAATTCAGTACATGGCAATGTGTGAAAGAAGTATTATGTGATATTACTCCCATGGACTCTTGTCATCTTCATTTGGGATGGGCATGGCTTCGTTTTAAAACACTTCATCTTGATGAACGTTCCCTTTATTTGAGGCATGGGGACATCAAAAGAAGTAGAAATTTATGACACCAAGACAAGTCAGTAAGGATCAACGTAGGCTGAAGGAGAAAACAGAAAAAGAAAGAATAGAAAAAGAAGTAATATAAACTGCAAAAGGAAGGGAAAATAAAGAAAAAGAAATGGAACTAGAGAAAGTTTATTCGTCAATGTTTTTTCTTCTACAATTTGTGATGTCATTTTACGAGAACAAAAGGATAAGCATGTGAATGAAACACACCAACTTCCATGTTTAAAAAGGAAGCTTGTTCATAGTGCTTTATAATGCATTTGGTCCGTCGCTAAGAAGTAAATTCGTCAAACACAATGCATGGAATTATTTAGTGTTACATATCAAGGTGGGGTACTGTTGCCAAGAAATGTTATCGATGGATTGCAACCATTGGAAAGTAACAAATGTCAAGTTGAATTTGATCGTGGAAGAAGAGAATTAGTTTTAACTTGTGAAAAAATAAAAGTCGTTCACAAGATCATAATATACTTACATTAAAACTAGTGTCTTAAGATTCGAGACAAATCCTCTCGAAGAAGGAGGGTATGATGTGAATTGCGTATGGGTCAAATGGAGGATGACTAATGCGCCGTGTTGATGCAGTTTCTTTTATTCAAATAAGGGCCCAATGCTTTGTAAAATTGGCTGACCAAATTGTGTATGTGCTTAACCAATTAATGGGCTTCAGTTTTGCTTTATCTTCAAGTTGTGGATGACTTTTGGTAGCCTTAAATTCAGTTACAATCAACCATTAAGTAGCGGATCGTTATTAGCTTGAGTGGATCATTAATTAATAGCTTTAAGCGGGATGATATTGAAATTTATGTGTCTTTTGTAATTCTGATGGTTAAAGCTCCTATATAAGTTGAACCATTTTCATCAATGAAAGCAAGCTGAGTTTTATTCAGAAAATAAACGAGTTTTATCTCATCTATCTTAGTGAGAGTGATTCTCATAAGTTCTTGAGTGATTCAAGAATCCATGAGTTTAATCAAAGGTCTTTTATCCCTTTGTGTGTTTCAACTCTTCGGCTTATCTTCCATTCTTGGAAGTGTGATGTCTATCAATTTCCGTTCCATCTTCTTTTATGTTACCATTTTCTCGTTTTAAATAATTTCTCAAATTTCTTGCTTGTTAGCATTCCAACAATGATAGATCAGTCGAACGAATCGAACCCTGCGGATTCACATCATTTGGTATTCAGAGTCTGGCTATCTAGATTTGGAATAGGAAAGGAAGTTTATTATACGAAGTGTTTAATCGAAGGCCATCCATGTTTAGTTGCATTCGATTACGGAAGCGAAAACTATGTTGTGAGCCAAAGATTGGTGGAGAAACTCCAGTTACCAGCAACCTTTCATCTGGATCAAGCATGGATCAAATTCAGTACATGGCAATGTGTGAAAGAAGTATTATGTGATATTGCTCCCATGGACTCTTGTCATCTCATTTGGGATGGGCATGGCTTCGTTTTAAAACACTTCATCTTGATGAACATTCCCTTTATTTGAGACATGAGGGACATCAAAAGAAGTAGACATTTATGACACCGAGACAAGTGAGTAAGGATCAACGTAGGATGAAGGAGAAAGCAGAAAAAGAAAGAATAGAAAAAGAAGTAATATAAACTGCAGAAGGAAGGCAAAATAAAGAAAAAGAAATGCAACTAGAGAAAGTTTATTCGTCAATGGTTTTTCTTCTACAGTTTGTGATGTCATTTTACAGGAACAAAAGGATAAGCATGTGAATGAAGCACACCAACTTCCATGTTTAAAAAGGAACTTGTTCATAGTGCTTTATTATGCATTTGGTCCGTCGATAAGAAGCAAATTCGTCAAACACAATGCATGGAATTATTTATTGTTACATATCAAGGTGGGGTACTGTTGCCAAGAAATGTTATCGACGGATTGCAACCATTGCAAAGTAACAAATATCAAGTTGAATTTGATCCCGGAAGAAGAGAATTAGGTTCAACTTGTGAAAAAATAAAAGTCCTTCATAAGATCATAATAAACTTACATTAAAACTAGTGTCTTAAGATTCAGGAAAAATCTTCTCGAAGAAGGAGGGTATGATGTGAATTGAATATGGGTCAAATGGAGGATGACTAATGTGCCGTGTTGATGCAGTTTCTTTTATTTAAATAAGGGCCCAATGCTTTGTAAAATTGGCTGACCAAATTGTGTTTGTGCTTAACCAATTAATGGGCTTTAGTTTTGCTTTATCTTCAAGTTGAAATAAGGGTTCATATGCCAACTTAAGAACCAACCTTTGGAAGATCAAGAGGACCTTTGCTCAAAGTTTGTGGATGACTTTTGGTAGCCTTAAATTCAGTTACAATCAACCATTAAGTAGCGGATCGTTATTAGCTTGAGTGGATCATTAATTAATAGCTTTAAGCGGGATGATATTGAAATTTATGTGTATTTTGTAATTCTGATGGTTAAAGCTCCTATATAAGTTAAACCGTTTTCATCAATGAAGGCAAGCTGAGTTTTATTAAGGAAATAAACGAGTTTTATTCATTTATCTTAGTGAGAGTGATTCTCCTAAGTTCTTGAGTGATTCAAGAATCCATGAGTTTAATCAAAGGTCCTTTATCCCTTTGTGTGTTTCAACTCTTAGGCTTATCTTCCATTCTTTGAAGTGTGATGTCTATCAATTTCTGTTCCATCATCTGTTATGTTTCCATTTTCCCATTTTAAATAATTTGTCAAATTTCTTGCTTGTTAGCATTCCAACAATGATAGATCAGTCAAACGAATCGAACCCTGTGGATTCACATCATTTTGTATTCAGAGCCTGGCTATCTAGATTTGGAATACGAAAGGAAGTTTATTATACAAAGTGTTTAATCGAACGCCATCCATGTTTAGTTGCATTCGATTACGGAAGCAAAAACAATGTTGTGAGCCAAAGATTGGTGGAGAAACTCTAGTTACCAGCAACGTTTCATCTGGATTAAGCATGGATCAAGTTCAGTACATGGCAATGTGTGAAAGAAGTATTATGTGATATTGCTCCCACGAACTCTTGTCATCTTCATTTGCGATGGGCATGGCTTTGTTTTAAAACACTCCATCTTGATGAACGTTCCCTTTATTTGAGACATGAGGGACATCAAAAGAAGTAGACATTTATGACACCGAGACAAGTGAGTAAGGATCAACGTAGGATGAAGGAGAAAGCAGAAAAAGAAAGAATAGAAAAAGAAGTAATATAAACTGCAGAAGGAAGGCAAAATAAAGAAAAAGAAATGCAACTAGAGAAAGTTTATTCGTCAATGGTTTTTCTTCTACAGTTTGTGATGTCATTTTACAGGAACAAAAGGATAAGCATGTGAATGAAGCACACCAACTTCCATGTTTAAAAAGGAACTTGTTCATAGTGCTTTATTATGCATTTGGTCCGTCGATAAGAAGAAAATTCGTCAAACACAGTGCATGGAATTATTTATTGTTACATATCAAGATGTGGTACTCTTGCCAAGAAATGTTATCGACGGATTGCAACCATTGGAAAGTAACAAATATCAAGTTGAATTTGATCCTGGAAGAAGAGAATAAGTTTCAACTTGTGAAAAACTAAAAGTCCTTCACAAGATCATAATAAACATACATCAAAACAAGTGTCTTAAGATTCGGGACAAATCTTCTCGAAGAAGGAGGGTATGATGTGAATTGCATGTGGTTCAAATGGAGGATGACTAATGCGCCGTGTTGATGTAGTTTCTTTTATTTAAATAAGGGCCCAATGCTTTGTAAAATTTGCTGACCAAATTGTGTTTGTGCTTAACCATTTAATGGGCTTTAGTTTTGCTTTATCTTAAAGTTGAAATAAGGGTCCATATGCCAACTTAACAACCAACCTTTGGAAGATCGAGAGGACCTTTGCTCAAAGTTTGTGGATAACTTTGGGTAGCCTTAAATTCAGTTACAATCAACCATTAAGTAGCGGATCGTTATTAGCTTGAGTGGATCATTAATTAATAGCTTTAAGAGGGATGATATTGAAATTTATGTGTCTTTTGTAATTTTGATGGTTAAAGCTCCTATATAAGTTGAACTGTTTTCATCAATGAAGGCAAGCTGAGTTTTATTCAGAAAATAAACGAGTTTTATCTCATCTATGTTAGTGAGAGTGATTCTCCTAAGTTCTTGAGTGATTCAAGAATCCATGAGTTTAATCAAAGGTCCTTTATCCCTTTGTGTGTTTCAACTCTTAGGCTTATCTTCCATTCTTGGATGTGTGATGTCTATCAATTTTCGTTCCATCTTCTTTTATGTTTCCATTTTCACGTTTTAAATAATTTCTCAAATTTCTTGCTTGTTAGCATTCCAACAATGATAGATCAGTCAAACGAATCGAACCCTGTGGATTCACATCATTTGGTATTCAGAGCCTGGCTATCTAGATTTGGAATAGGAAAGGAAGTTTATTATACAAAGTGTTTAACCGAAGGCCATCCATGTTTAGCTGCATTCGATTACGGAAGCGAAAACAATGTTGCGAGCCAAAGATTGGTGGAGAAACTCCAGTTACCAGCAACCTTTCATCTGGATCAAGCATGGATCAAATTCAGTACATGGCAATGTGTGAAAGAAGTATTATGTGATATTGCTCCCATGGACTCTTGTCATCTTCATTTGGGATGGGCATGGCTTCGTTTTAAAACACTCCATCTTGATGAACGTTCCCTTTATTTGAGGCATGAGGGACATCAAAAGGAGTAGACGTTTATGACACCGAGACAAGTGAGTAAGGAACAACGTAGGCTGAATGAGAAAACAGAAAAAGAAAGAATAGAAAAAGAAGTAATAAAAACTGCAGAAGGAAGGGAAAACAAAGAGAAAGAAATGGAACTAGAGAAAGTTTATTCGTCAATGTTTTTTCTTCTACAGCTTGTGATGTCATTTTACAGGAACAAAAGGATAAGCATGTGAATGAAACACACCACCTTCCATGTTTAAAAAGGAAGCTTGTTCATATTGCTTTATTATGCATTTGGTCCGTCGATAAGAAGCAAATTCGTCAAACACAATGCATGGAATTATTTATTGTTACATATCAAGGTGGGGTACTGTTGCCAAGAAATGTTATCGACGGATTGCAACCATTGGAAAGTAACAAATACCAAGTTGAATTTGATCCTGGAAGAAGAGAATTAGTTTCAACTTGTGAAAAATTAAAAGCCCTTCACTAGATCATAATAAACTTACATCAAAACAAGTGTCTTAAGATTCGGGACAAATCTTCTCGAAGAAGGAGGGTATGATGTGAATTGCACGTCAGTCAAATGGAGGATGACTAATGCGCCGTGTTGATGCAGTTTCTTTTATTTAAATAAGGGCCCAATGCTTTGTAAAATTGGCTGACCAAATTGTGTTTGTGCTTAACCAATTAATGGGCTTTAGTTTTGCTTTATCTTCAAGTTGAAATAAGGGTCCATATGCCAACTTAAGAACCAACCTTTGGAAGATCAACAGGACCTTTGCGCAAAGTAGGTGGATGACTTTTGGTAGCCTTAAATTCAGTTACAATCAACCATTAAGTAGCGGATCGTTATTAGCTTGAGTGGATCATTAATTAATAGCTTTAAGCGGGATGATATTGAAATTTATGTGTCTTTTGTAATTTTGATGGTTAAAGCTCCTATATAAGTTGAACCGTTTTCATCAATGAACCCAAGCTGAGTTTTATTCAGAAAATAAACGAGTTTTATCTCATCTATGTTAGTGAGAGTGATTCTCCTAAGTTCTTGAGTGATTCAAGAATCCATGAGTTTAATCAAAGGTCCTTTATGTGTGTTTCAACTCTTAGGCTTATCTTCCATTCTTGGAAGTGTGATGTCTATCAATTTCCGTTCCATCTTCTTTTATGTTTCCATTTTCTCGTTTTAAATAATTTCTCAAATTTCTTGCTTGTTAGCATTCCAATAATGATAGATCAAGCAAACGAATCGAACCCTGTGGATTCACATCATTTGGTATTCAGAGCCTGGCTATCTAGATTTGGAATAGGAAAGGAAGTTTATTATACAAAGTGTTTAACCGACGGCCATCCATGTTTAGCTGCATTCGATTACGGAAGCGAAAACAATGTTGCGAGCCAAAAATTGGTGGAGAAACTCCAGTTACCAGCAACCTTTCATCTGGATCAAGCATGGATCAAATTCAGTACATGGCAATGTGTGAAAGAAGTATTATGTGATATTGCTCCCATGGACTCTTGTCATCTTCATTTGGGATGGGCATGGCTTCGTTTTAAAACACTCCATCTTGATGAACGTTCCCTTTATTTGAGGCATGAGGGACATCAAAAGAAGTAGACATTTGTGACACCGAGACAAGTCAGTAAGGATCCACGTAGGCTGAAGGAGAAAACAGAAAAAGAAAGAATAGAAAAAGAAGTAATATAAACTGCAGAAGGAAGGGAAAATAAAGAAAAAGAAATGGAACTAGAGAAAGTTTATTCGTCAATGTTTTTTCTTCTACAGTTTGTGATGTCATTTTAGAGGAACAAAGGGATAAGCATGTGAATGAAGCACACCAACTTCCATGTTTAAAAAGGAAGCTTGTTCATAGTGCTTTATTATGCATTTGGTCCGTCGATAAGAAGCAAATTCGTCAAACACAATGCATGGAATTATTTATTGTTACATATCAAGGTGGGGTATTGTTGCCAAGAAATGTTATCGACGGATTGCAACCATTGGAAAGTAACAAATACGAAGTTGAATTTGATCCTGGAAGAAGAGAATTAGTTTCAACTTGTGAAAAATTAAAAGCCCTTCACAAGATCATAATAAACTTACATCAAAACAAGTGTCTTAAGATTCGGGACAAATCTTCTCGAAGAAGGAGGGTATGATGTGAATTGCATGTGAGTCAAATGGAGGATGACTAATGCGCTGTGTTGATGCAGTTTCTTTTATTTAAATAAGGGCCCAATGCTTTGTAAAATTGGCTGACCAAATTGTGTTTGTGCTTAACCAATTAATGGGCTTTAGTTTTGCTTTATCTTCAAGTTGAAATAAGGGTCCATATGCCAACTTAAGAACCAACCTTTGGAAGATCAAGAGGACCTTTGCTCAGAGTTTGTGGATGACTTTTGGTAGCCTTAAATTCAGTTACAATCAACCATTAAGTAGCGGATCGTTATTAGCTTGAGTGGATCATTAATTAATAGCTTTAAGCGGGATGATATTGAAATTTATGTGTCTTTTGTAATTTTGATGGTTAAAGCTCCTATATAAGTTGAACCGTTTTCATCAATGAAGCCAAGCTGAGTTTTATTCAGAAAATAAATGAGTTTTATCTCATCTATGTTAGTGAGAGTGATTCTCCTAAGTTCTTGAGTGATTCAAGAATCCATGAGTTTAATCAAAGGTCCTTTATCCCTTTGTGTGTTTCAACTCTTAGGCTTATCTTCCATTCTTGGAAGTGTGATGTCTATCAATTTCCGTTCCATCTTCTTTTATGTTTCCATTTTCTCGTTTTAAATAATTTCTCAAATTTCTTGCTTGTTAGCATTCCAACAAAGATAGATCAGTCAAACGAATCGAACCCTGTGGATTCATATCATTTGGTATTCAGAGCCTGGGTATCTAGATTTCGAATAGGAAAGGAAGTTTATTATACAAAGTGTTTAATCGAAGGCCATCCATGTTTAGCTGCATTCAATTACGGAAGCGAAAACAATGTTACGAGCCAAACATTGGTGGAGAAACTCCAGTTACCAGCAACCTTTCATCTGGATCAAGCATGGATCAAATTCAGTACATGGCAATGTGTGAAAGAAGTATTATGTGATATTGCTCCCATGGACTCTTGTCATCTTCATTTGGGATGGGCATGACTTTATTTTAAAACACTTCATCTTGATGAACGTTCCCTTTATTTGAGGCATGAGGGACATCAAAAGAAGTAGACATTTGTGACACCGAGACAAGTCAGTAAGGATCCACGTAGGCTGAAGGAGAAAACAGAAAAAGAAAGAATAGAAAAAGAAGTAATATAAACTGCAGAAGGAAGGGAAAATAAAGAAAAAGAAATGGAACTAGAGAAAGTTTATTCGTCAATGTTTTTTCTTCTACAGTTTGTGATGTCATTTTAGAGGAACAAAGGGATAAGCATGTGAATGAAGCACACCAACTTCCATGTTTAAAAAGGAAGCTTGTTCATAGTGCTTTATTATGCATTTGGTCCGTCGATAAGAAGCAAATTCGTCAAACACAATGCATGGAATTATTTATTGTTACATATCAAGGTGGGGTATTGTTGCCAAGAAATGTTATCGACGGATTGCAACCATTGGAAAGTAACAAATACGAAGTTGAATTTGATCCTGGAAGAAGAGAATTAGTTTCAACTTGTGAAAAATTAAAAGCCCTTCACAAGATCATAATAAACTTACATCAAAACAAGTGTCTTAAGATTCGGGACAAATCTTCTCGAAGAAGGAGGGTATGATGTGAATTGCATGTGAGTCAAATGGAGGATGACTAATGCGCTGTGTTGATGCAGTTTCTTTTATTTAAATAAGGGCCCAATGCTTTGTAAAATTGGCTGACCAAATTGTGTTTGTGCTTAACCAATTAATGGGCTTTAGTTTTGCTTTATCTTCAAGTTGAAATAAGGGTCCATATGCCAACTTAAGAACCAACCTTTGGAAGATCAAGAGGACCTTTGCTCAGAGTTTGTGGATGACTTTTGGTAGCCTTAAATTCAGTTACAATCAACCATTAAGTAGCGGATCGTTATTAGCTTGAGTGGATCATTAATTAATAGCTTTGAGCGGGATGATATTGAAATTTATGTGTCTTTTGTAATTTTGATGGTTAAAGCTCCTATATAAGTTGAACCGTTTTCATCAATGAAGCCAAGCTGAGTTTTATTCAGAAAATAAATGAGTTTTATCTCATCTATGTTAGTGAGAGTGATTCTCCTAAGTTCTTGAGTGATTCAAGAATCCATGAGTTTAATCAAAGGTCCTTTATCCCTTTGTGTGTTTCAACTCTTAGGCTTATCTTCCATTCTTGGAAGTGTGATGTCTATCAATTTCCGTTCCATCTTCTTTTATGTTTCCATTTTCTCGTTTTAAATAATTTCTCAAATTTCTTGCTTGTTAGCATTCCAACAAAGATAGATCAGTCAAACGAATCGAACCCTGTGGATTCATATCATTTGGTATTCAGAGCCTGGGTATCTAGATTTCGAATAGGAAAGGAAGTTTATTATACAAAGTGTTTAATCGAAGGCCATCCATGTTTAGCTGCATTCAATTACGGAAGCGAAAACAATGTTACGAGCCAAACATTGGTGGAGAAACTCCAGTTACCAGCAACCTTTCATCTGGATCAAGCATGGATCAAATTCAGTACATGGCAATGTGTGAAAGAAGTATTATGTGATATTGCTCCCATGGACTCTTGTCATCTTCATTTGGGATGGGCATGACTTTATTTTAAAACACTTCATCTTGATGAACGTTCCCTTTATTTGAGGCATGAGGGACATCAAAAGAAGTAGACATTTGTGACACCGAGACAAGTCAGTAAGGATCCACGTAGGCTGAAGGAGAAAACAGAAAAAGAAAGAATAGAAAAAGAAGTAATATAAACTGCAGAAGGAAGGGAAAATAAAGAAAAAGAAATGGAACTAGAGAAAGTTTATTCGTCAATGTTTTTTCTTCTACAGTTTGTGATGTCATTTTAGAGGAACAAAGGGATAAGCATGTGAATGAAGCACACCAACTTCCATGTTTAAAAAGGAAGCTTGTTCATAGTGCTTTATTATGCATTTGGTCCGTCGATAAGAAGCAAATTCGTCAAACACAATGCATGGAATTATTTATTGTTACATATCAAGGTGGGGTATTGTTGCCAAGAAATGTTATCGACGGATTGAAACCATTGGAAAGTAACAAATACGAAGTTGAATTTGATCCTGGAAGAAGAGAATTAGTTTCAACTTGTGAAAAATTAAAAGCCCTTCACAAGATCATAATAAACTTACATCAAAACAAGTGTCTTAAGATTCGGGACAAATCTTCTCGAAGAAGGAGGGTATGATGTGAATTGCATGTGAGTCAAATGGAGGATGACTAATGCGCTGTGTTGATGCAGTTTCTTTTATTTAAATAAGGGCCCAATGCTTTGTAAAATTGGAGACCAAATTGTGTTTGTGCTTAACCAATTAATGGGCTTTAGTTTTGCTTTATCTTCAAGTTGAAATAAGGGTCCATATGCCAACTTAAGAACCAACCTTTGGAAGATCAAGAGGACCTTTGCTCAGAGTTTGTGGATGACTTTTGGTAGCCTTAAATTCAGTTACAATCAACCATTAAGTAGCGGATCGTTATTAGCTTGAGTGGATCATTAATTAATAGCTTTAAGCGGGATGATATTGAAATTTATGTGTCTTTTGTAATTTTGATGGTTAAAGCTCCTATATAAGTTGAACCGTTTTCATCAATGAAGCCAAGCTGAGTTTTATTCAGAAAATAAATGAGTTTTATCTCATCTATGTTAGTGAGAGTGATTCTCCTAAGTTCTTGAGTGATTCAAGAATCCATGAGTTTAATCAAAGGTCCTTTATCCCTTTGTGTGTTTCAACTCTTAGGCTTATCTTCCATTCTTGGAAGTGTGATGTCTATCAATTTCCGTTCCATCTTCTTTTATGTTTCCATTTTCTCGTTTTAAATAATTTCTCAAATTTCTTGCTTGTTAGCATTCCAACAAAGATAGATCAGTCAAACGAATCGAACCCTGTGGATTCATATCATTTGGTATTCAGAGCCTGGGTATCTAGATTTCGAATAGGAAAGGAAGTTTATTATACAAAGTGTTTAATCGAAGGCCATCCATGTTTAGCTGCATTCAATTACGGAAGCGAAAACAATGTTACGAGCCAAACATTGGTGGAGAAACTCCAGTTACCAGCAACCTTTCATCTGGATCAAGCATGGATCAAATTCAGTACATGGCAATGTGTGAAAGAAGTATTATGTGATATTGCTCCCATGGACTCTTGTCATCTTCATTTGGGATGGGCATGACTTTATTTTAAAACACTTCATCTTGATGAACGTTCCCTTTATTTGAGGCATGAGGGACATCAAAAGAAGTAGACATTTGTGACACCGAGACAAGTCAGTAAGGATCCACGTAGGCTGAAGGAGAAAACAGAAAAAGAAAGAATAGAAAAAGAAGTAATATAAACTGCAGAAGGAAGGGAAAATAAAGAAAAAGAAATGGAACTAGAGAAAGTTTATTCGTCAATGTTTTTTCTTCTACAGTTTGTGATGTCATTTTAGAGGAACAAAGGGATAAGCATGTGAATGAAGCACACCAACTTCCATGTTTAAAAAGGAAGCTTGTTCATAGTGCTTTATTATGCATTTGGTCCGTCGATAAGAAGCAAATTCGTCAAACACAATGCATGGAATTATTTATTGTTACATATCAAGGTGGGGTATTGTTGCCAAGAAATGTTATCGACGGATTGCAACCATTGGAAAGTAACAAATACGAAGTTGAATTTGATCCTGGAAGAAGAGAATTAGTTTCAACTTGTGAAAAATTAAAAGCCCTTCACAAGATCATAATAAACTTACATCAAAACAAGTGTCTTAAGATTCGGGACAAATCTTCTCGAAGAAGGAGGGTATGATGTGAATTGCATGTGAGTCAAATGGAGGATGACTAATGCGCTGTGTTGATGCAGTTTCTTTTATTTAAATAAGGGCCCAATGCTTTGTAAAATTGGCTGACCAAATTGTGTTTGTGCTTAACCAATTAATGGGCTTTAGTTTTGCTTTATCTTCAAGTTGAAATAAGGGTCCATATGCCAACTTAAGAACCAACCTTTGGAAGATCAAGAGGACCTTTGCTCAGAGTTTGTGGATGACTTTTGGTAGCCTTAAATTCAGTTACAATCAACCATTAAGTAGCGGATCGTTATTAGCTTGAGTGGATCATTAATTAATAGCTTTAAGCGGGATGATATTGAAATTTATGTGTCTTTTGTAATTTTGATGGTTAAAGCTCCTATATAAGTTGAACCGTTTTCATCAATGAAGCCAAGCTGAGTTTTATTCAGAAAATAAATGAGTTTTATCTCATCTATGTTAGTGAGAGTGATTCTCCTAAGTTCTTGAGTGATTCAAGAATCCATGAGTTTAATCAAAGGTCCTTTATCCCTTTGTGTGTTTCAACTCTTAGGCTTATCTTCCATTCTTGGAAGTGTGATGTCTATCAATTTCCGTTCCATCTTCTTTTATGTTTCCATTTTCTCGTTTTAAATAATTTCTCAAATTTCTTGCTTGTTAGCATTCCAACAAAGATAGATCAGTCAAACGAATCGAACCCTGTGGATTCATATCATTTGGTATTCAGAGCCTGGGTATCTAGATTTCGAATAGGAAAGGAAGTTTATTATACAAAGTGTTTAATCGAAGGCCATCCATGTTTAGCTGCATTCAATTACGGAAGCGAAAACAATGTTACGAGCCAAACATTGGTGGAGAAACTCCAGTTACCAGCAACCTTTCATCTGGATCAAGCATGGATCAAATTCAGTACATGGCAATGTGTGAAAGAAGTATTATGTGATATTGCTCCCATGGACTCTTGTCATCTTCATTTGGGATGGGCATGACTTTATTTTAAAACACTTCATCTTGATGAACGTTCCCTTTATTTGAGGCATGAGGGACATCAAAAGAAGTAGACATTTGTGACACCGAGACAAGTCAGTAAGGATCCACGTAGGCTGAAGGAGAAAACAGAAAAAGAAAGAATAGAAAAAGAAGTAATATAAACTGCAGAAGGAAGGGAAAATAAAGAAAAAGAAATGGAACTAGAGAAAGTTTATTCGTCAATGTTTTTTCTTCTACAGTTTGTGATGTCATTTTAGAGGAACAAAGGGATAAGCATGTGAATGAAGCACACCAACTTCCATGTTTAAAAAGGAAGCTTGTTCATAGTGCTTTATTATGCATTTGGTCCGTCGATAAGAAGCAAATTCGTCAAACACAATGCATGGAATTATTTATTGTTACATATCAAGGTGGGGTACTGTTGCCAAGAAATGTTATCGATGGATTGCAACCATTGGAAAGTAACAAATACCAAGTTGAATTTGATCCTGGAAGAAGAGAATTAGTTTCAACTTGTGAAAAATTAAAAGCCCTTCACAAGATCATAATAAACTTACATCAAAACAAGTGTCTTAAGATTCGGGACAAATCTTCTCGAAGAAGGAGGGTATGATGTGAATTGCATGTGAGTCAAATGGAGGATGACTAATGCGCTGTGTTGATGCAGTTTCTTTTATTTAAATAAGGGCCCAATGCTTTGTAAAATTGGAGACCAAATTGTGTTTGTGCTTAACCAATTAATGGGCTTTAGTTTTGCTTTATCTTCAAGTTGAAATAAGGGTCCATATGCCAACTTAAGAACCAACCTTTGGAAGATCAAGAGGACCTTTGCTCAGAGTTTGTGGATGACTTTTGGTAGCCTTAAATTCAGTTACAATCAACCATTAAGTAGCGGATCGTTATTAGCTTGAGTGGATCATTAATTAATAGCTTTAAGCGGGATGATATTGCAATTTATGTGTCTTTTGTAATTTTGATGGTTAAAGCTCCTATATAAGTTGAACCGTTTTCATCAATGAAGCCAAGCTGAGTTTTATTCAGAAAATAAATGAGTTTTATCTCATCTATGTTAGTGAGAGTGATTCTCCTAAGTTCTTGAGTGATTCAAGAATCCATGAGTTTAATCAAAGGTCCTTTATCCCTTTGTGTGTTTCAACTCTTAGGCTTATCTTCCATTCTTGGAAGTGTGATGTCTATCAATTTCCGTTCCATCTTCTTTTATGTTTCCATTTTCTCGTTTTAAATAATTTCTCAAATTTCTTGCTTGTTAGCATTCCAATAATGATAGATCAAGCAAACGAATCGAACCCTGTGGATTCACATCATTTGGTATTCAGAACCTGGCTATCTAGATTTGGAATAGGAAAGGAAGTTTATTATACAAAGTGTTTAACCGACGGCCATCCATGTTTAGCTGCATTCGATTACGGAAGCGAAAACAATGTTACGAGCCAAAGATTGGTGGAGAAACTCCAGTTACCAGCAACCTTTCATCTGGATCAAGCATGGATCAAATTCAGTACATGGCAATGTGTGAAAGAAGTATTATGTGATATTGCTCCCATGGACTCTTGTCATCTTCATTTGGGATGGGCATGGCTTCGTTTTAAAACACTCCATCTTGATGAACGTTCCCTTTATTTGAGGCATGAGGGACATCAAAAGAAGTAGACATTTGTGACACCGAGACAAGTCAGTAAGGATCCACGTAGGCTGAAGGAGAAAACAGAAAAAGAAAGAATAGAAAAAGAAGTAATATAAACTGCAGAAGGAAGGGAAAATAAAGAAAAAGAAATGGAACTAGAGAAAGTTTTTTCGTCAATGTTTTTTCTTCTACAGTTTGTGATGTCATTTTAGAGGAACAAAGGGATAAGCATGTGAATGAAGCACACCAACTTCCATGTTTAAAAAGGAAGCTTGTTCATAGTGCTTTATTATGCATTTGGTCCGTCGATAAGAAGCAAATTCGTCAAACACAATGCATGGAATTATTTATTGTTACATATCAAGGTGGGGTATTGTTGCCAAGAAATGTTATCGACGGATTGCAACCATTGGAAAGTAACAAATACCAAGTTGAATTTGATCCTGGAAGAAGAGAATTAGTTTCAACTTGTGAAAAATTAAAAGCCCTTCACAAGATCATAATAAACTTACATCAAAACAAGTGTCTTAAGATTCGGGACAAATCTTCTCGAAGAAGGAGGGTATGATGTGAATTGCATGTGAGTCAAATGGAGGATGACTAATGCGCTGTGTTGATGCAGTTTCTTTTATTTAAATAAGGGCCCAATGCTTTGTAAAATTGGAGACCAAATTGTGTTTGTGCTTAACCAATTAATGGGCTTTAGTTTTGCTTTATCTTCAAGTTGAAATAAGGGTCCATATGCCAACTTAAGAACCAACCTTTGGAAGATCAAGAGGACCTTTGCTCAGAGTTTGTGGATGACTTTTGGTAGCCTTAAATTCAGTTACAATCAACCATTAAGTAGCGGATCGTTATTAGCTTGAGTGGATCATTAATTAATAGCTTTAAGCGGGATGATATTGAAATTTATGTGTCTTTTGTAATTTTGATGGTTAAAGCTCCTATATAAGTTGAACCGTTTTCATCAATGAAGCCAAGCTGAGTTTTATTCAGAAAATAAATGAGTTTTATCTCATCTATGTTAGTGAGAGTGATTCTCCTAAGTTCTTGAGTGATTCAAGAATCCATGAGTTTAATCAAAGGTCCTTTATCCCTTTGTGTGTTTCAACTCTTAGGCTTATCTTCCATTCTTGGAAGTGTGATGTCTATCAATTTCCGTTCCATCTTCTTTTATGTTTCCATTTTCTCGTTTTAAATAATTTCTCAAATTTCTTGCTTGTTAGCATTCCAACAAAGATAGATCAGTCAAACGAATCGAACCCTGTGGATTCATATCATTTGGTATTCAGAGCCTGGGTATCTAGATTTCGAATAGGAAAGGAAGTTTATTATACAAAGTGTTTAATCGAAGGCCATCCATGTTTAGCTGCATTCAATTACGGAAGCGAAAACAATGTTACGAGCCAAACATTGGTGGAGAAACTCCAGTTACCAGCAACCTTTCATCTGGATCAAGCATGGATCAAATTCAGTACATGGCAATGTGTGAAAGAAGTATTATGTGATATTGCTCCCATGGACTCTTGTCATCTTCATTTGGGATGGGCATGGCTTTATTTTAAAACACTTCATCTTGATGAACGTTCCCTTTATTTGAGGCATGAGGGACATCAAAAGAAGTAGACATTTGTGACACCGAGACAAGTCAGTAAGGATCCACGTAGGCTGAAGGAGAAAACAGAAAAAGAAAGAATAGAAAAAGAAGTAATATAAACTGCAGAAGGAAGGGAAAATAAAGAAAAAGAAATGGAACTAGAGAAAGTTTATTCGTCAATGTTTTTTCTTCTACAGTTTGTGATGTCATTTTAGAGGAACAAAGGGATAAGCATGTGAATGAAGCACACCAACTTCCATGTTTAAAAAGGAAGCTTGTTCATAGTGCTTTATTATGCATTTGGTCCGTCGATAAGAAGCAAATTCGTCAAACACAATGCATGGAATTATTTATTGTTACATATCAAGGTGGGGTATTGTTGCCAAGAAATGTTATCGACGGATTGCAACCATTGGAAAGTAACAAATACCAAGTTGAATTTGATCCTGGAAGAAGAGAATTAGTTTCAACTTGTGAAAAATTAAAAGCCCTTCACAAGATCATAATAAACTTACATCAAAACAAGTGTCTTAAGATTCGGGACAAATCTTCTCGAAGAAGGAGGGTATGATGTGAATTGCATGTGAGTCAAATGGAGGATGACTAATGCGCTGTGTTGATGCAGTTTCTTTTATTTAAATAAGGGCCCAATGCTTTGTAAAATTGGAGACCAAATTGTGTTTGTGCTTAACCAATTAATGGGCTTTAGTTTTGCTTTATCTTCAAGTTGAAATAAGGGTCCATATGCCAACTTAAGAACCAACCTTTGGAAGATCAAGAGGACCTTTGCTCAGAGTTTGTGGATGACTTTTGGTAGCCTTAAATTCAGTTACAATCAACCATTAAGTAGCGGATCGTTATTAGCTTGAGTGGATCATTAATTAATAGCTTTAAGCGGGATGATATTGAAATTTATGTGTCTTTTGTAATTTTGATGGTTAAAGCTCCTATATAAGTTGAACCGTTTTCATCAATGAAGCCAAGCTGAGTTTTATTCAGAAAATAAATGAGTTTTATCTCATCTATGTTAGTGAGAGTGATTCTCCTAAGTTCTTGAGTGATTCAAGAATCCATGAGTTTAATCAAAGGTCCTTTATCCCTTTGTGTGTTTCAACTCTTAGGCTTATCTTCCATTCTTGGAAGTGTGATGTCTATCAATTTCCGTTCCATCTTCTTTTATGTTTCCATTTTCTCGTTTTAAATAATTTCTCAAATTTCTTGCTTGTTAGCATTCCAACAAAGATAGATCAGTCAAACGAATCGAACCCTGTGGATTCATATCATTTGGTATTCAGAGCCTGGGTATCTAGATTTCGAATAGGAAAGGAAGTTTATTATACAAAGTGTTTAATCGAAGGCCATCCATGTTTAGCTGCATTCGATTACGGAAGCGAAAACAATGTTACGAGCCAAAGATTGGTGGAGAAACTCCAGTTACCAGCAACCTTTCATCTGGATCAAGCATGGATCAAATTCAGTACATGGCAATGTGTGAAAGAAGTATTATGTGATATTGCTCCCATGGACTCTTGTCATCTTCATTTGGGATGGGCATGGCTTTATTTTAAAACACTTCATCTTGATGAACGTTCCCTTTATTTGAGGCATGAGGGACATCAAAAGAAGTAGACATTTGTGACACCGAGACAAGTCAGTAAGGATCCACGTAGGCTGAAGGAGAAAACAGAAAAAGAAAGAATAGAAAAAGAAGTAATATAAACTGCAGAAGGAAGGGAAAATAAAGAAAAAGAAATGGAACTAGAGAAAGTTTATTCGTCAATGTTTTTTCTTCTACAGTTTGTGATGTCATTTTAGAGGAACAAAGGGATAAGCATGTGAATGAAGCACACCAACTTCCATGTTTAAAAAGGAAGCTTGTTCATAGTGCTTTATTATGCATTTGGTCCGTCGATAAGAAGCAAATTCGTCAAACACAATGCATGGAATTATTTATTGTTACATATCAAGGTGGGGTATTGTTGCCAAGAAATGTTATCGACGGATTGCAACCATTGGAAAGTAACAAATACCAAGTTGAATTTGATCCTGGAAGAAGAGAATTAGTTTCAACTTGTGAAAAATTAAAAGCCCTTCACAAGATCATAATAAACTTACATCAAAACAAGTGTCTTAAGATTCGGGACAAATCTTCTCGAAGAAGGAGGGTATGATGTGAATTGCATGTGAGTCAAATGGAGGATGACTAATGCGCTGTGTTGATGCAGTTTCTTTTATTTAAATAAGGGCCCAATGCTTTGTAAAATTGGAGACCAAATTGTGTTTGTGCTTAACCAATTAATGGGCTTTAGTTTTGCTTTATCTTCAAGTTGAAATAAGGGTCCATATGCCAACTTAAGAACCAACCTTTGGAAGATCAAGAGGACCTTTGCTCAGAGTTTGTGGATGACTTTTGGTAGCCTTAAATTCAGTTACAATCAACCATTAAGTAGCGGATCGTTATTAGCTTGAGTGGATCATTAATTAATAGCTTTAAGCGGGATGATATTGAAATTTATGTGTCTTTTGTAATTTTGATGGTTAAAGCTCCTATATAAGTTGAACCGTTTTCATCAATGAAGCCAAGCTGAGTTTTATTCAGAAAATAAATGAGTTTTATCTCATCTATGTTAGTGAGAGTGATTCTCCTAAGTTCTTGAGTGATTCAAGAATCCATGAGTTTAATCAAAGGTCCTTTATCCCTTTGTGTGTTTCAACTCTTAGGCTTATCTTCCATTCTTGGAAGTGTGATGTCTATCAATTTCCGTTCCATCTTCTTTTATGTTTCCATTTTCTCGTTTTAAATAATTTCTCAAATTTCTTGCTTGTTAGCATTCCAACAAAGATAGATCAGTCAAACGAATCGAACCCTGTGGATTCATATCATTTGGTATTCAGAGCCTGGGTATCTAGATTTCGAATAGGAAAGGAAGTTTATTATACAAAGTGTTTAATCGAAGGCCATCCATGTTTAGCTGCATTCGATTACGGAAGCGAAAACAATGTTACGAGCCAAAGATTGGTGGAGAAACTCCAGTTACCAGCAACCTTTCATCTGGATCAAGCATGGATCAAATTCAGTACATGGCAATGTGTGAAAGAAGTATTATGTGATATTGCTCCCATGGACTCTTGTCATCTTCATTTGGGATGGGCATGGCTTTATTTTAAAACACTTCATCTTGATGAACGTTCCCTTTATTTGAGGCATGAGGGACATCAAAAGAAGTAGACATTTGTGACACCGAGACAAGTCAGTAAGGATCCACGTAGGCTGAAGGAGAAAACAGAAAAAGAAAGAATAGAAAAAGAAGTAATATAAACTGCAGAAGGAAGGGAAAATAAAGAAAAAGAAATGGAACTAGAGAAAGTTTATTCGTCAATGTTTTTTCTTCTACAGTTTGTGATGTCATTTTAGAGGAACAAAGGGATAAGCATGTGAATGAAGCACACCAACTTCCATGTTTAAAAAGGAAGCTTGTTCATAGTGCTTTATTATGCATTTGGTCCGTCGATAAGAAGCAAATTCGTCAAACACAATGCATGGAATTATTTATTGTTACATATCAAGGTGGGGTATTGTTGCCAAGAAATGTTATCGACGGATTGCAACCATTGGAAAGTAACAAATACCAAGTTGAATTTGATCCTGGAAGAAGAGAATTAGTTTCAACTTGTGAAAAATTAAAAGCCCTTCACAAGATCATAATAAACTTACATCAAAACAAGTGTCTTAAGATTCGGGACAAATCTTCTCGAAGAAGGAGGGTATGATGTGAATTGCATGTGAGTCAAATGGAGGATGACTAATGCGCTGTGTTGATGCAGTTTCTTTTATTTAAATAAGGGCCCAATGCTTTGTAAAATTGGAGACCAAATTGTGTTTGTGCTTAACCAATTAATGGGCTTTAGTTTTGCTTTATCTTCAAGTTGAAATAAGGGTCCATATGCCAACTTAAGAACCAACCTTTGGAAGATCAAGAGGACCTTTGCTCAGAGTTTGTGGATGACTTTTGGTAGCCTTAAATTCAGTTACAATCAACCATTAAGTAGCGGATCGTTATTAGCTTGAGTGGATCATTAATTAATAGCTTTAAGCGGGATGATATTGAAATTTATGTGTCTTTTGTAATTTTGATGGTTAAAGCTCCTATATAAGTTGAACCGTTTTCATCAATGAAGCCAAGCTGAGTTTTATTCAGAAAATAAATGAGTTTTATCTCATCTATGTTAGTGAGAGTGATTCTCCTAAGTTCTTGAGTGATTCAAGAATCCATGAGTTTAATCAAAGGTCCTTTATCCCTTTGTGTGTTTCAACTCTTAGGCTTATCTTCCATTCTTGGAAGTGTGATGTCTATCAATTTCCGTTCCATCTTCTTTTATGTTTCCATTTTCTCGTTTTAAATAATTTCTCAAATTTCTTGCTTGTTAGCATTCCAACAAAGATAGATCAGTCAAACGAATCGAACCCTGTGGATTCATATCATTTGGTATTCAGAGCCTGGGTATCTAGATTTCGAATAGGAAAGGAAGTTTATTATACAAAGTGTTTAATCGAAGGCCATCCATGTTTAGCTGCATTCGATTACGGAAGCGAAAACAATGTTACGAGCCAAAGATTGGTGGAGAAACTCCAGTTACCAGCAACCTTTCATCTGGATCAAGCATGGATCAAATTCAGTACATGGCAATGTGTGAAAGAAGTATTATGTGATATTGCTCCCATGGACTCTTGTCATCTTCATTTGGGATGGGCATGGCTTTATTTTAAAACACTTCATCTTGATGAACGTTCCCTTTATTTGAGGCATGAGGGACATCAAAAGAAGTAGACATTTGTGACACCGAGACAAGTCAGTAAGGATCCACGTAGGCTGAAGGAGAAAACAGAAAAAGAAAGAATAGAAAAAGAAGTAATATAAACTGCAGAAGGAAGGGAAAATAAAGAAAAAGAAATGGAACTAGAGAAAGTTTATTCGTCAATGTTTTTTCTTCTACAGTTTGTGATGTCATTTTAGAGGAACAAAGGGATAAGCATGTGAATGAAGCACACCAACTTCCATGTTTAAAAAGGAAGCTTGTTCATAGTGCTTTATTATGCATTTGGTCCGTCGATAAGAAGCAAATTCGTCAAACACAATGCATGGAATTATTTATTGTTACATATCAAGGTGGGGTATTGTTGCCAAGAAATGTTATCGACGGATTGCAACCATTGGAAAGTAACAAATACCAAGTTGAATTTGATCCTGGAAGAAGAGAATTAGTTTCAACTTGTGAAAAATTAAAAGCCCTTCACAAGATCATAATAAACTTACATCAAAACAAGTGTCTTAAGATTCGGGACAAATCTTCTCGAAGAAGGAGGGTATGATGTGAATTGCATGTGAGTCAAATGGAGGATGACTAATGCGCTGTGTTGATGCAGTTTCTTTTATTTAAATAAGGGCCCAATGCTTTGTAAAATTGGAGACCAAATTGTGTTTGTGCTTAACCAATTAATGGGCTTTAGTTTTGCTTTATCTTCAAGTTGAAATAAGGGTCCATATGCCAACTTAAGAACCAACCTTTGGAAGATCAAGAGGACCTTTGCTCAGAGTTTGTGGATGACTTTTGGTAGCCTTAAATTCAGTTACAATCAACCATTAAGTAGCGGATCGTTATTAGCTTGAGTGGATCATTAATTAATAGCTTTAAGCGGGATGATATTGAAATTTATGTGTCTTTTGTAATTTTGATGGTTAAAGCTCCTATATAAGTTGAACCGTTTTCATCAATGAAGCCAAGCTGAGTTTTATTCAGAAAATAAATGAGTTTTATCTCATCTATGTTAGTGAGAGTGATTCTCCTAAGTTCTTGAGTGATTCAAGAATCCATGAGTTTAATCAAAGGTCCTTTATCCCTTTGTGTGTTTCAACTCTTAGGCTTATCTTCCATTCTTGGAAGTGTGATGTCTATCAATTTCCGTTCCATCTTCTTTTATGTTTCCATTTTCTCGTTTTAAATAATTTCTCAAATTTCTTGCTTGTTAGCATTCCAACAAAGATAGATCAGTCAAACGAATCGAACCCTGTGGATTCATATCATTTGGTATTCAGAGCCTGGGTATCTAGATTTCGAATAGGAAAGGAAGTTTATTATACAAAGTGTTTAATCGAAGGCCATCCATGTTTAGCTGCATTCGATTACGGAAGCGAAAACAATGTTACGAGCCAAAGATTGGTGGAGAAACTCCAGTTACCAGCAACCTTTCATCTGGATCAAGCATGGATCAAATTCAGTACATGGCAATGTGTGAAAGAAGTATTATGTGATATTGCTCCCATGGACTCTTGTCATCTTCATTTGGGATGGGCATGGCTTTATTTTAAAACACTTCATCTTGATGAACGTTCCCTTTATTTGAGGCATGAGGGACATCAAAAGAAGTAGACATTTGTGACACCGAGACAAGTCAGTAAGGATCCACGTAGGCTGAAGGAGAAAACAGAAAAAGAAAGAATAGAAAAAGAAGTAATATAAACTGCAGAAGGAAGGGAAAATAAAGAAAAAGAAATGGAACTAGAGAAAGTTTATTCGTCAATGTTTTTTCTTCTACAGTTTGTGATGTCATTTTAGAGGAACAAAGGGATAAGCATGTGAATGAAGCACACCAACTTCCATGTTTAAAAAGGAAGCTTGTTCATAGTGCTTTATTATGCATTTGGTCCGTCGATAAGAAGCAAATTCGTCAAACACAATGCATGGAATTATTTATTGTTACATATCAAGGTGGGGTATTGTTGCCAAGAAATGTTATCGACGGATTGCAACCATTGGAAAGTAACAAATACCAAGTTGAATTTGATCCTGGAAGAAGAGAATTAGTTTCAACTTGTGAAAAATTAAAAGCCCTTCACAAGATCATAATAAACTTACATCAAAACAAGTGTCTTAAGATTCGGGACAAATCTTCTCGAAGAAGGAGGGTATGATGTGAATTGCATGTGAGTCAAATGGAGGATGACTAATGCGCTGTGTTGATGCAGTTTCTTTTATTTAAATAAGGGCCCAATGCTTTGTAAAATTGGAGACCAAATTGTGTTTGTGCTTAACCAATTAATGGGCTTTAGTTTTGCTTTATCTTCAAGTTGAAATAAGGGTCCATATGCCAACTTAAGAACCAACCTTTGGAAGATCAAGAGGACCTTTGCTCAGAGTTTGTGGATGACTTTTGGTAGCCTTAAATTCAGTTACAATCAACCATTAAGTAGCGGATCGTTATTAGCTTGAGTGGATCATTAATTAATAGCTTTAAGCGGGATGATATTGAAATTTATGTGTCTTTTGTAATTTTGATGGTTAAAGCTCCTATATAAGTTGAACCGTTTTCATCAATGAAGCCAAGCTGAGTTTTATTCAGAAAATAAATGAGTTTTATCTCATCTATGTTAGTGAGAGTGATTCTCCTAAGTTCTTGAGTGATTCAAGAATCCATGAGTTTAATCAAAGGTCCTTTATCCCTTTGTGTGTTTCAACTCTTAGGCTTATCTTCCATTCTTGGAAGTGTGATGTCTATCAATTTCCGTTCCATCTTTTTTTATGTTTCCATTTTCTCGTTTTAAATAATTTCTCAAATTTCTTGCTTGTTAGCATTCCAACAAAGATAGATCAGTCAAACGAATCGAACCCTGTGGATTCATATCATTTGGTATTCAGAGCCTGGGTATCTAGATTTCGAATAGTAAAGGAAGTTTATTATACAAAGTGTTTAATCGAAGGCCATCCATGTTTAGCTGCATTCGATTACGGAAGCGAAAACAATGTTACGAGCCAAACATTGGTGGAGAAACTCCAGTTACCAGCAACCTTTCATCTGGATCAAGCATGGATCAAATTCAGTACATGGCAATGTGTGAAAGAAGTATTATGTGATATTGCTCCCATGGACTCTTGTCATCTTCATTTGGGATGGGCATGACTTTATTTTAAAACACTTCATCTTGATGAACGTTCCCTTTATTTGAGGCATGAGGGACATCAAAAGAAGTAGACATTTGTGACACCGAGACAAGTCAGTAAGGATCCACGTAGGCTGAAGGAGAAAACAGAAAAAGAAAGAATAGAAAAAGAAGTAATATAAACTGCAGAAGGAAGGGAAAATAAAGAAAAAGAAATGGAACTAGAGAAAGTTTATTCGTCAATGTTTTTTCTTCTACAGTTTGTGATGTCATTTTAGAGGAACAAAGGGATAAGCATGTGAATGAAGCACACCAACTTCCATGTTTAAAAAGGAAGCTTGTTCATAGTGCTTTATTATGCATTTGGTCCGTCGATAAGAAGCAAATTCGTCAAACACAATGCATGGAATTATTTATTGTTACATATCAAGGTGGGGTACTGTTGCCAAGAAATGTTATCGATGGATTGCAACCATTGGAAAGTAACAAATACCAAGTTGAATTTGATCCTGGAAGAAGAGAATTAGTTTCAACTTGTGAAAAATTAAAAGCCCTTCACAAGATCATAATAAACTTACATCAAAACAAGTGTCTTAAGATTCGGGACAAATCTTCTCGAAGAAGGAGGGTATGATGTGAATTGCATGTGAGTCAAATGGAGGATGACTAATGCGCTGTGTTGATGCAGTTTCTTTTATTTAAATAAGGGCCCAATGCTTTGTAAAATTGGAGACCAAATTGTGTTTGTGCTTAACCAATTAATGGGCTTTAGTTTTGCTTTATCTTCAAGTTGAAATAAGGGTCCATATGCCAACTTAAGAACCAACCTTTGGAAGATCAAGAGGACCTTTGCTCAGAGTTTGTGGATGACTTTTGGTAGCCTTAAATTCAGTTACAATCAACCATTAAGTAGCGGATCGTTATTAGCTTGAGTGGATCATTAATTAATAGCTTTAAGCGGGATGATATTGAAATTTATGTGTCTTTTGTAATTTTGATGGTTAAAGCTCCTATATAAGTTGAACCGTTTTCATCAATGAAGCCAAGCTGAGTTTTATTCAGAAAATAAATGAGTTTTATCTCATCTATGTTAGTGAGAGTGATTCTCCTAAGTTCTTGAGTGATTCAAGAATCCATGAGTTTAACCAAAGGTCCTTTATCCCTTTGTGTGTTTCAACTCTTAGGCTTATATTCCAGTCTTGGAAGTGTGATGTCTATCAATTTTCGTTCCATCTTCTTTTATGTTTCCGTTTTCTCGTTTTAAATAATTTCTCAAATTTCTTGCTTGTAAGCATTCCAACAATGATAGATGAGTCAAACGAATCGAACCCTGTGGATTCACATCATTTGGTATTCAGAGCTTGGCTATCTAGATTTGGAATAGGAAAGGAAGTTTATTATACAGAGTGTTTAACTGAAGGCCATCCATGTTTAGCTGCATTCGATTACAGAAGCGAAAACAATGTTGTGAGCAAAAGATTGGTGGAGAAACTCCAGTTACCAGCAACCTTTCATCTGGATCAAGCATGGATCAAATTCAGTACATGGCAATGTTTGAAAGAAGTATTATGTGATATTGCTCCCATGGACTCTTGTCATCTTCATTTGGGATGGGCATGGCTTCGTTTTAAAACACTTCATCTTGATGAACGTTCCCTTTATTTGAGGCATGAGGGACATAAAAAGAAGTAGAAATTTATGACACCGAGACAAGCCAGTAAGGATCAACGCAGGCTGAAGGAGAAAACAGAAAAAGAAAGAATAGAAAAAGAAGTAATATAAACTGCAGAAGGAAGGGAAAATAAAGAAAAAAGAAATGGAACTAGAGAAAGTTTATTCGTTAATGTTTTTTCTTCTACAGTTTGTGATGTCATTTCAGAGGAACAAAAGGATAAGCATGTGAATGAAACACACCAACTTCCATGTTTAAAAAGGAAGCTTGTTCATAGTGCTTTATTATGCATTTGGTCCGTCGATAAGAAGCAAATTCGTCAAACACAATGCATGGAATTATTTATTGTTACATATCAAGGTGGGGTACTGTTGCCAAGAAATGTTATCGACGGATTCCAACCATTGGAAAGTAACCAATATCAAGTTGAATTTGATCCTGGAAGAAGAGAATAAGTTTCAACTTGTGAAAAAATAAAAGTCCTTCACAAGATCATAATAAACCTACATCAAAACTAGTGTCTTAAGATTCGGGACAAATCTTCTCGAAGAAGGAGGGTATGATGTGAATTGCATGTGAGTCAAATGGAGGATGACTAATGCGCTGTGTTGATGCAGTTTCTTTTATTTAAATAAGGGCCCAATGCTTTGTAAAATTGGAGACCAAATTGTGTTTGTGCTTAACCAATTAATGGGCTTTAGTTTTGCTTTATCTTCAAGTTGAAATAAGGGTCCATATGCCAACTTAAGAACCAACCTTTGGAAGATCAAGAGGACCTTTGCTCAGAGTTTGTGGATGACTTTTGGTAGCCTTAAATTCAGTTACAATCAACCATTAAGTAGCGGATCGTTATTAGCTTGAGTGGATCATTAATTAATAGCTTTAAGCGGGATGATATTGAAATTTATGTGTCTTTTGTAATTTTGATGGTTAAAGCTCCTATATAAGTTGAACCGTTTTCATCAATGAAGCCAAGCTGAGTTTTATTCAGAAAATAAATGAGTTTTATCTCATCTATGTTAGTGAGAGTGATTCTCCTAAGTTCTTGAGTGATTCAAGAATCCATGAGTTTAACCAAAGGTCCTTTATCCCTTTGTGTGTTTCAACTCTTAGGCTTATATTCCAGTCTTGGAAGTGTGATGTCTATCAATTTTCGTTCCATCTTCTTTTATGTTTCCGTTTTCTCGTTTTAAATAATTTCTCAAATTTCTTGCTTGTAAGCATTCCAACAATGATAGATGAGTCAAACGAATCGAACCCTGTGGATTCACATCATTTGGTATTCAGAGCTTGGCTATCTAGATTTGGAATAGGAAAGGAAGTTTATTATACAGAGTGTTTAACTGAAGGCCATCCATGTTTAGCTGCATTCGATTACAGAAGCGAAAACAATGTTGTGAGCAAAAGATTGGTGGAGAAACTCCAGTTACCAGCAACCTTTCATCTGGATCAAGCATGGATCAAATTCAGTACATGGCAATGTTTGAAAGAAGTATTATGTGATATTGCTCCCATGGACTCTTGTCATCTTCATTTGGGATGGGCATGGCTTCGTTTTAAAACACTTCATCTTGATGAACGTTCCCTTTATTTGAGGCATGAGGGACATAAAAAGAAGTAGAAATTTATGACACCGAGACAAGTCAGTAAGGATCAACGCAGGCTGAAGGAGAAAACAGAAAAAGAAAGAATAGAAAAAGAAGTAATATAAACTGCAGAAGGAAGGGAAAATAAAGAAAAAAGAAATGGAACTAGAGAAAGTTTATTCGTTAATGTTTTTTCTTCTACAGTTTGTGATGTCATTTCAGAGGAACAAAAGGATAAGCATGTGAATGAAACACACCAACTTCCATGTTTAAAAAGGAAGCTTGTTCATAGTGCTTTATTATGCATTTGGTCCGTCGATAAGAAGCAAATTCGTCAAACACAATGCATGGAATTATTTATTGTTACATATCAAGGTGGGGTACTGTTGCCAAGAAATGTTATCGACGGATTCCAACCATTGGAAAGTAACCAATATCAAGTTGAATTTGATCCTGGAAGAAGAGAATAAGTTTCAACTTGTGAAAAAATAAAAGTCCTTCACAAGATCATAATAAACCTACATCAAAACTAGTGTCTTAAGATTCGGGACAAATCTTCTCGTAGAAGGAGAGTATGATGTGAATTGCATATGGGTCAAATGGAGGATGACTAATGCGCCGTGTTGATGCAGTTTCTTTTATTTAAATAAGGGCCCAATGCTTTGTAAAATTGGCTGACCAAATTGTGTTTGTGCTTAAGCATTTAATGGGCTTTAGTTTTGCTTTATCTTCAAGTTGAAATAAGGGTCCATATACCAACTTAAGAACCAACCTTTGGAAGATCAAGAGGACCTTTGCTCGGAGTTTGTGGATGGTTTTTTGGTAGCCTTAAATTCAGTTACATTCAACCATTAAGTAGCGGATCGTTATTAGCTTGAGTGGATCATTAATGAATAGCTTTAAGCGGGATGATATTGAAATTTATGTGTCCTTTGTAATTCTGATGGTTAAAGCTCCTATATAAGTTGACCCATTTTCATCAATGAAGGCAAGCTGAGTTTTATTCAGAAAATAATCGAGTTTTATCTCATCTATCTTAGTGAGAGTGATTCTCCTAAGTTCTTGAGTGATTCAAGAATCCATGAGTTTAACCAAAGGTCCTTTATCCCTTTGTGTGTTTCAACTCTTAGGCTTATATTCCAGTCTTGGAAGTGTGATGTCTATCAATTTTCGTTCCATCTTCTTTTATGTTTCCGTTTTCTCGTTTTAAATAATTTCTCAAATTTCTTGCTTGTTAGCATTCCAACAATGATAGATCAGTCAAACGAATCGAACCCTGTGGATTCACATCATTTGGTATTCAGAGCCTGGCTATCTAGATTTGGAATAGGAAAGGAAGTTTATTATACAAAGTGTTTCATCGAAGGCCATCCATGTTTAGTTGCATTCGATTACGGAAGCGAAAACAATGTTGTGAGCCAAAGATTGGTGGAGAAACTCCAGTTACCAGCAACCTTTCACCTGGATCAAGCATGGATCAAATTCAGTACATGGCAATGTGTGAAGGAAGTATTATGTGATATTGCTCCCATGGACTCTTGTCGTCTTATTTTGGGTTGGGCATGGCTTCGTTTTAAAACACTCCATCTTGATGAACATTCCCTTTATTTGAGGCATGAGGGACATAAAAAGAAGTAGAAATTTATGACACCGAGACAAGTCAGTAAGGATCAACGCAGGCTGAAGGAGAAAACAGAAAAAGAAAAAATAGAAAAAGAAGTAATATAAACTGCAGAAGGAAGGGAAAATAAAGAAAAAAGAAATGGAACTAGAGAAAGTTTATTCGTCAATGTTTTTTCTTCTACAGTTTGTGATGTCATTTCAGAGGAACAAAAGGATAAGCATGTGAATGAAACACACAAACTTCCATGTTTAAAAAGGAAGCTTGTTCATAGTGCTTTATTATGCATTTGGTCCGTCGATAAGAAGCAAATTCGTCAAACACAATGCATGGAATTATTTATTGTTACATATCAAGGTGGGGTACTGTTGCCAAGAAATGTTATCGACGGATTCCAACCATTGGAAAGTAACCAATATCAAGTTGAATTTGATCCTGGAAGAAGAGAATAAGTTTCAACTTGTGAAAAAATAAAAGTCCTTCACAAGATCATAATAAACCTACATCAAAACTAGTGTCTTAAGATTCGGGACAAATCTTCTCGAAGAAGGAGGGTATGATGTGAATTGCATATGGGTCAAATGGAGGATGACTAATGCGCCGTGTTGATGCAGTTTCTTATATTTAAATAAGGGTCCAATGCTTTGTAAAATTGGCTGACCAAATTGTGTTTGTGCTTAACCAATTAATGGGCTTTAGTTTTTCTTTATCTTCAAGTTGAAATAAGGGTCCATATGCCAACTTAAGAACCAACCTTTGGAAGATCAAGAGGACCTTTGCTTAGAGTTTGTGGATGACTTTTGGTAGCCTTAAATTCAGTTACAATCAACCATTAAGTAGCGGATCGTTATTAGCTTGAGTGGATCATTAATTAATAGCTTTAAGCGGGATGATATTGAAATTTATGTATCGTTTGTAATTCTGATGGTTAAAGCTCCTATATAAGTTGAACCATTTTCATCAATGAAGGCAAGCTGAGTTTTATTCAGAAAATAATCAAGTTTTATCTCATCCATCTTATTGAGAGTGATTCTCCTAAGTTCTTGAGTGATTCAAGAATCCATGAGTTTAATCAAAGGTCCTTTATCCCTTTGTGTGTCTCAACTCTTAGGCTTATCTTCCATTCTTGGAAGTGTGATGTCTATCAATTTTCGTTCCATCTTCTTTTATGTTTCCATTTTCTCGTTTTAAATAATTTCTCAAATTTCTTGCTTGTAAGCATTCCAACAATGATAGATGAGTCAAACGAATCGAACCCTGTGGATTCACATCATTTGGTATTCAGAGCTTGGCTATCTAGATTTGGAATAGGAAAGGAAGTTTATTATACAGAGTGTTTAACCGAAGGCCATCCATGTTTAGCTGCATTCGATTACCGAAGCGAAAACAATGTTGTGAGCCAAAGATTGGTGGAGAAACTCCAGTTACCAGCAACCTTTCATCTGGATCAAGCATGGATCAAATTCAGTACATGGCAATGTGTGAAGGAAGTATTATGTGATATTGCTCCCATGGACTCTTGTCGTCTTCTTTTGGGTTGGGCATGGCTTCGTTTTAAAACACTCCATCTTGATGAACATTCCCTTTATTTGAGGCATGAGGGACATAAAAAGAAGTAGAAATTTATGACACCGAGACAAAAGTAAGGATCAACGCAGGCTGAAGGAGAAAACAGAAAAAGAAAGAATAGAAAAAGAACTAATATAAACTGCAGAAGGAAGGGAAAATAAAGAAAAAAGAAATGGAACTAGAGAAAGTTTATTCGTTAATGTTTTTTCTTCTACAGTTTGTGATGTCATTTCAGAGGAACAAAAGGATAAGCATGTGAATGAAACACACCAACTTCCATGTTTAAAAAGGAAGCTTGTTCATAGTGCTTTATTATGCATTTGGTCCGTCGATAAGAAGCAAATTCATCAAACACAATGCATGGAATTATTTATTGTTACATATCAAGGTGGGGTACTGTTGCCAAGAAATGTTATCGACGGATTCCAACCATTGGAAAGTAACCAATATCAAGTTGAATTTGATCCTGGAAGAAGAGAATAAGTTTCAACTTGTGAAAAAATAAAAGTCCTTCACAAGATCATAATAAACCTACATCAAAACTAGTGTCTTAAGATTCGGGACAAATCTTCTCGTAGAAGGAGGGTATGATGTGAATTGCATATGGGTCAAATGGAGGATGACTAATGCGCCGTGTTGATGCAGTTTCTTTTATTTAAATAAGGGCCCAATGCTTTGTAAAATTGGCTGACCAAATTGTGTTTGTGCTTAAGCATTTAATGGGCTTTAGTTTTGCTTTATCTTCAAGTTGAAATAAGGGTCCATATACCAACTTAAGAACCAACCTTTGGAAGATCAAGAGGACCTTTGCTCGGAGTTTGTGGATGACTTTTGGTAGCCTTAAATTCAGTTACATTCAACCATTAAGTAGCGGATCGTTATTAGCTTGAGTGGATCATTAATGAATAGCTTTAAGCGGGATGATATTGAAATTTATGTGTCCTTTGTAATTCTGATGGTTAAAGCTCCTATATAAGTTGACCCATTTTCATCAATGAAGGCAAGCTGAGTTTTATTCAGAAAATAATCGAGTTTTATCTCATCTATCTTAGTGAGAGTGATTCTCCTAAGTTCTTGAGTGATTCAAGAATCCATGAGTTTAACCAAAGGTCCTTTATCCCTTTGTGTGTTTCAAGTCTTAGGCTTATATTCCAGTCTTGGAAGTGTGATGTCTATCAAT
Organism: Vigna unguiculata; assembly: GCF_037176805.1. Taxonomy (NCBI): domain Eukaryota; kingdom Viridiplantae; phylum Streptophyta; class Magnoliopsida; order Fabales; family Fabaceae; genus Vigna; species Vigna unguiculata. Next base: position 23,038,543 of record NC_140800.1, on the reverse strand, counting down.
TTTCGTTCCATCTTCTTTTATGTTTCCGTTTTCTCGTTTTAAATAATTTCTCAAATTTCTTGCTTGTAAGCATTCCAACAATGATAGATGAGTCAAACGAATCGAACCCTGTGGATTCACATCATTTGGTATTCAGAGCTTGGCTATCTAGATTTGGAATAGGAAAGGAAGTTTATTATACAGAGTGTTTAACCGAAGGCCATCCATGTTTAGCTGCATTCGATTACAGAAGCGAAAACAATGTTGTGAGCCAAAGATTGGTGGAGAAACTCCAGTTACCAGCAACCTTTCATCTGGATCAAGCATGGATCAAATTCAGTACATGGCAATGTTTGAAAGAAGTATTATGTGATATTGCTCCCGTGGACTCTTGTCATCTTCATTTGGGATGGGCATGGCTTCGTTTTAAAACACTTCATCTTGAAGAACGTTCCCTTTATTTGAGGCATGAGGGACATAAAAAGAAGTAGAAATTTATGACACCGAGACAAGTCAGTAAGGATCAACGCAGGCTGAAGGAGAAAACAGAAAAAGAAAGAATAGAAAAAGAAGTAATATAAACTGCAGAAGGAAGGGAAAATAAAGAAAAAAGAAATGGAACTAGAGAAAGTTTATTCGTCAATGTTTTTTCTTCTACAGTTTGTGATGTCATTTCAGAGGAACAAAAGGATAAGCATGTGAATGAAACACACCAACTTCCATGTTTAAAAAGGAAGCTTGTTCATAGTGCTTTATTATGCATTTGGTCCGTCGATAAGAAGCAAATTCGTCAAACACAATGCATGGAATTATTTATTGTTACATATCAAGGTGGGGTACTGTTGCCAAGAAATGTTATCGACGGATTCCAACCATTGGAAAGTAACCAATATCAAGTTGAATTTGATCCTGGAAGAAGAGAATAAGTTTCAACTTGTGAAAAAATAAAAGTCCTTCACAAGATCATAATAAACCTACATCAAAACTAGTGTCTTAAGATTCGGGACAAATCTTCTCGAAGAAGGAGGGTATGATGTGAATTGCATATGGGTCAAATGGAGGATGACTAATGCGCCGTGTTGATGCAGTTTCTTATATTTAAATAAGGGTCCAATGCTTTGTAAAATTGGCTGACCAAATTGTGTTTGTGCTTAACCAATTAATGGGCTTTAGTTTTTCTTTATCTTCAAGTTGAAATAAGGGTCCATATGCCAACTTAAGAACCAACCTTTGGAAGATCAAGAGGACCTTTGCTCTGAGTTTGTGGATGACTTTTGGTAGCCTTAAATTCAGTTACAATCAACCATTAAGTAGCGGATCGTTATTAGCTTGAGTGGATCATTAATTAATAGCTTTAAGCGGGATGATATTGAAATTTATGTGTCGTTTGTAATTCTGATGGTTAAAGCTCCTATATAAGTTGACCCATTTTCATCAATGAAGGCAAGCTGAGTTTTATTCAGAAAATAATCGAGTTTTATCTCATCTATCTTAGTGAGAGTGATTCTCCTAAGTTCTTGAGTGATTCAAGAATCCATGAGTTTAATCAAAGGTCCTTTATCCCTTTGTGTGTCTCAACTCTTAGGCTTATCTTCCAGTCTTGGAAGTGTGATGTCTATCAATTTTCGTTCCATCTTCTTTTATGTTTCCATTTTCTCGTTTTAAATAATTTCTCAAATTTCTTGCTTGTAAGCATTCCAACAATGATAGATGAGTCAAACGAATCGAACCCTGTGGATTCACATCATTTGGTATTCAAAGCTTGGCTATCTAGATTTGGAATAGGAAAGGAAGTTTATTATACAGAGTGTTTAACCGAAGGCCATCCATGTTTAGCTGCATTCGATTACAGAAGCGAAAACAATGTTGTGAGCCAAAGATTGGTGGAGAAACTCCAGTTACCAGCAACCTTTCATCTGGATCAAGCATGGATCAAATTCAGTACATGGAAATGTTTGAAAGAAGTATTATGTGATATTGCTCCCATGGACTCTTGTCATCTTCATTTGGGATGGGCATGGCTTCGTTTTAAAACACTTCATCTTGATGAACGTTCCCTTTATTTGAGGCATGAGGGACATAAAAAGAAGTAGAAATTTATGACACCGAGACAAGTCAGTAAGGATCAACGCAGGCTGAAGGAGAAAACAGAAAAAGAAAGAATAGAAAAAGAAGTAATATAAACTGCAGAAGGAAGGGAAAATAAAGAAAAAGAAATGGAACTAGAGAAAGTTTATTCGTCAATGTTTTTTCTTCTACAGTTTGTGATGTCATTTCAGAGGAACAAAAGGATAAGCATGTGAATGAAACACACCAACTTCCATGTTTAAAAAGGAAGCTTGTTCATAGTGCTTTATTATGCATTTGGTCCGTCGATAAGAAGCAAATTCGTCAAACACAATGCATGGAATTATTTATTGTTACATATCAAGGTGGGGTACTGTTGCCAAGAAATGTTATCGACGGATTCCAACCATTGGAAAGTAACCAATATCAAGTTGAATTTGATCCTGGAAGAAGAGAATAAGTTTCAACTTGTGAAAAAATAAAAGTCCTTCACAAGATCATAATAAACCTACATCAAAACTAGTGTCTTAAGATTCGGGACAAATCTTCTCGTAGAAGGAGGGTATGATGTGAATTGCATATGGGTCAAATGGAGGATGACTAATGCGCCGTGTTGATGCAGTTTCTTTTATTTAAATAAGGGCCCAATGCTTTGTAAAATTGGCTGACCAAATTGTGTTTGTGCTTAAGCATTTAATGGGCTTTAGTTTTGCTTTATCTTCAAGTTGAAATAAGGGTCCATATACCAACTTAAGAACCAACCTTTGGAAGATCAAGAGGACCTTTGCTCGGAGTTTGTGGATGACTTTTGGTAGCCTTAAATTCAGTTACATTCAACCATTAAGTAGCGGATCGTTATTAGCTTGAGTGGATCATTAATGAATAGCTTTAAGCGGGATGATATTGAAATTTATGTGTCCTTTGTAATTCTGATGGTTAAAGCTCCTATATAAGTTGACCCATTTTCGTCAATGAAGGCAAGCTGAGTTTTATTCAGAAAATAATCGAGTTTTATCTCATCTATCTTAGTGAGAGTGATTCTCCTAAGTTCTTGAGTGATTCAAGAATCCATGAGTTTAATCAAAGGTCCTTTATCCCTTTGTGTGTTTCAACTATTAAGCTTATCCTCCATTCTTGGAAGTGTGATGTCTATCAATTTCCGTTCCATCTTCTTTTATGTTTCCGTTTTCTCGTTTTAAATAATTTCTCAAATTTCTTGCTTGTAAGCATTCCAACAATGATAGATGAGTCAAACGAATCGAACCCTGTGGATTCACATCATTTGGTATTCAGAGCTTGGCTATCTAGATTTGGAATAGGAAAGGAAGTTTATTATACAGAGTGTTTCATCGAAGGCCATCCATGTTTAGTTGCATTCGATTACGGAAGCGAAAACAATGTTGTGAGCCAAAGATTGGTGGAGAAACTCCAGTTACCAGCAACCTTTCAACTGGATCAAGCATGGATCAAATTCAGTACATGGCAATGATTGAAAGAAGTATTATGTGATATTGCTCCCATGGACTCTTGTCATCTTCATTTGGGATGGGCATGGCTTCGTTTTAAAACACTTCATCTTGATGAACGTTCCCTTTATTTGAGGCATGAGGGACATAAAAAGAAGTAGAAATTTATGACACCGAGACAAGTCAGTAAGGATCAACGCAGGCTGAAGGAGAAAACAGAAAAAGAAAGAATAGAAAAAGAAGTAATATAAACTGCAGAAGGAAGGGAAAATAAAGAAAAAAGAAATGGAACTAGAGAAAGTTTATTCGTCAATGTTTTTTCTTCTACAGTTTGTGATGTCATTTTACAGGAACAATAGGATAAGCATGTGAATGAAACACACCAACTTCCATGTTTAAAAAGGAAGCTTGTTCATAGTGCTTTATTATGCATTTGGTCCGTCGATAAGAAGCAAATTCATCAAACACAATGCATGGAATTATTTATTATTACATATCAAGGTGGGGTACTGTTGCCAAGAAATGTTATCGACGGATTCCAACCATTGGAAAGTAACCAATATCAAGTTGAATTTGATCCTGGAAGAAGAGAATAAGTTTCAACTTGTGAAAAAATAAAAGTCCTTCACAAGATCATAATAAACCTACATCAAAACTAGTGTCTTAAGATTCGGGACAAATCCTCTCGTAGAAGGAGGGTATGATGTGAATTGCATATGGGTCAAATGGAGGATGACTAATGCGCCGTGTTGATACAGTTTCTTTTATTTAAATTAGGGTCCAATGCTTTGTAAAATTGGCTGACCAAATTGTGTTTGTGCTTAACCAATTAATGGGCTTTAGTTTTTCTTTATCTTCAAGTTGAAATAAGGGTCCATATGCCAACTTAAGAACCAATCTTTGGAAGATCAGGAGGACCTTTGCTCAAAGTTTGTGGATGACTTTTGGTAGCCTTAAATTCAGTTACAATCAACCATTAAGTAGCGGATCGTTATTAGCTTGAGTGGATCATTAATTAATAGCTTTAAGCGGGATGATATTGAAATTTATGTGTCTTTTGTAATTCTGATGGTTAAAGCTCCTATATAAGTTGAACCATTTTCATCAATGAAGGAAAGTTGAGTTTTATTCAGAAAATAAACGAGTTTTATCTCATCTATCTTAGTGAGAGTGATTGTCCTAAGTTCTTGAGTGATTCAAGAATCCATGAGTTTAATCAAAGGTCCTTTATCCCTTTGTGTGTTTCAACTCTTAGGCTTATCTTCCATTCTTGGAAGTGTGATGTCTATCAATTTCCGTTCCATATTCTTTTATGTTTCCATTTTCTCGTTTTAAATAATTTCTCAAATTTCTTGCTTGTTAGCATTCCGACAATGATAGATCAGTCAAACGAATCGAACCCTGTGGATTCACATCATTTGGTATTCAGAGCCTGGCTATCTAGATTTGGAATAGGAAAGGAAGTTTATTATACAAAGTGTTTATCCGAAGGCCATCCATGTTTACCTGCATTCGATTACGGAAGCGAAAACAATGTTGTGAGCCAAAGATTGGTGGAGAAACTCCAGTTACCAGCAACCTTTCATCTGGATCAAGCATGGATCAAATTCAGTACATGGCAATGTGTGAAAGAAGTATTATGTTATATTGCTCCCATGGACTCTTGTCATCTTCATTTGGGATGGGCATGGCTTCGTTTTAAAACACTCCATCTTGATGAACGTTCCCTTTATTTGAGGCATGAGGGACATCAAAAGAAGTAGAAATTTATGACACCAAGACAAGTCAGTAAGGATCAATGCAGGCTGAAGGAGAAAATCAAAAAAGAAAGAATAGAAAAAGAAGTAATATAAACTGCAGAAGGGAGAGTAAATAAAGAAAAAAGAAATGGAACTAGAGAAAGTTTATTCGTCAATGTTTTTTCTTCTATAGTTTGTGATGTCATTTTACAGGAACAAAAGGATAAGCCTGTGAATGAAACACACCAACTTCCATGTTTAAAAAGGAAGCTTGTTCATAGTGCTTTATTATGCATTTGGTCCGTCGATAAGAAGCAAATTCATCAAACACAATGCATGGAATTATTTATTGTTACATATCAAGGTGGGGTACTGTTGCCAAGAAATGTTATCGACGGATTCCAACCATTGGAAAGTAACCAATATCAAGTTGAATTTGATCCTGGAAGAAGAGAATAAGTTTCAACTTGTGAAAAAATAAAAGTCCTTCACAAGATCATAATAAACCTACATCAAAACTAGTGTCTTAAGATTCGGGACAAATCTTCTCGTAGAAGGAGGGTATGATGTGAATTGCATATGGGTCAAATGGAGGATGACTAATGCGCCGTGTTGATGCAGTTTCTTTTATTTAAATAAGGGCCCAATGCTTTGTAAAATTGGCTGACCAAATTGTGTTTGTGCTTAAGCATTTAATGGGCTTTAGTTTTGCTTTATCTTCAAGTTGAAATAAGGGTCCATATACCAACTTAAGAACCAACCTTTGGAAGATCAAGAGGACCTTTGCTCGGAGTTTGTGGATGACTTTTGGTAGCCTTAAATTCAGTTACATTCAACCATTAAGTAGCTGATCGTTATTAGCTTGAGTGGATCATTAATGAATAGCTTTAAGCGGGATGATATTGAAATTTATGTGTCCTTTGTAATTCTGATGGTTAAAGCTCCTATATAAGTTGACCCATTTTCATCAATGAAGGCAAGCTGAGTTTTATTCAGAAAATAATCGAGTTTTATCTCATCTATCTTAGTGAGAGTGATTCTCCTAAATTCTTGAGTGATTCAAGAATCCATGAGTTTAACCAAAGGTCCTTTATCCCTTTGTGTGTTTCAACTCTTAGGCTTATATTCCAGTCTTGGAAGTGTGATGTCTATCAATTTTCGTTCCATCTTCTTTTATGTTTCCGTTTTCTCGTTTTAAATAATTTCTCAAATTTCTTGCTTGTTAGCATTCCAACAATGATAGATGAGTCAAACGAATTGAACCCTGTGGATTCACATCATTTGCTATTCAGAGCCTGGCTATCTAGATTTGGAATAGGAAAGGAAGTTTATTATACAAAGTGTTTCATCGAAGGCCATCCATGTTTAGTTGCATTCGATTACGGAAGCGAAAACAATGTTGTGAGCCAAAGATTGGTGGAGAAACTCCAGTTACCAGCAACCTTTCATCTGGATCAAGCATGGATCAAATTCAGTACATGGCAATGTGTAAAGGAAGTATTATGTGATATTGTTCCCATGGACTCTTGTCATCTTCTTTTGGGTTGGGCATGGCTTCGTTTTAAAACACTCCATCTTGATGAACATTCCCTTTATTTGAGGCATGAGGGACATAAAAAGAAGTAGAAATTTATGACACCGAGACAAGTCAGTAAGGATCAACGCAGGCTGAAGGAGAAAACAGAAAAAGAAAGAATAGAAAAAGAAGTAATATAAACTGCAGAAGGAAGGGAAAATAAAGAAAAAAGAAATGGAACTAGAGAAAGTTTATTCGTCAATGTTTTTTCTTCTACAGTTTGTGATGTCATTTTACAGGAACAAAAGGATAAGCATGTGAATGAAACACACCAACTTCCATGTTTAAAAAGGAAGCTTGTTCATAGTGGTTTATTATGCATTTGGTCCGTCGATAACAAGCAAATTCGTCAAACACAATGCATGGAATTATTTATTGTTACATATCAAGGTGGAGTACTGTTGCCCAGAAATGTTATCGACGGATTGCAACCATTGGAAAGTAACAAATATCAAGTTGAATATAATCCTGGAAGAAGAGTTTAAGTTTCAACTTGTGAAAAACTAAATGTCCTTCACAAGATCATAATAAACTTACATCAAAACTAGTGTCTTAAGATTCGGAACAAATCTTCTCGAAGAAGGAGGGTTTGATGTGAATTGCATATGGGTCAAATGGAGGATGACTAATGCGCCGTGTGGATGCGGTTTCTTTTATTTAAATAAGGGCCCAATGCTTTGTAAAATTGGCTGACCAAATTGTGTTTGTGCTTAACCAATCAATGGGCTTTAGTTTTGCTTTATCTTCAAGTTGAAATAAGGGTCCATATGCCAACTTAAGAACCAACCTTTGGAAGATCAGGAGGACCTTTGCTCAAAGTTTGTGGATGACTTTTGGTAGCCTTAAATTCAGTTACAATCAACCATTAAGTAGCGGATCGTTATTAGCTTGAGTGGATCATTAATTAATAGCTTTAAGCGAGATGATATTGAAATTTATGTGTCTTTTGTAATTCTGATGGTTAAAGCTCCTATATAAGTTGAATCATTTTCATCAATGAAGGCAAGCTGAGTTTTATTCAGAAAATAAACGAGTTTTACCTCATCTATCTTAGTGAGAGTGATTCTCCTAAGTTCTTGAGTGATTCAAGAATCCATGAGTTTCATCAAAGGTCCTTTATCCCTTTGTGTTTTTCAAGTCTTAGGCTTATCTTCCATTCTTGGAAGTGTGATGTCTATCAATTTTCGTTTCATCTTCTTTTTTATGTTTCCATTTTCTCGTTTTAAATAATTTCTCAAATTTCTTGCTTGTTAGCATTCCAACAATGAGAGATCAGTCAAACGAATCGAACCCTGTGGATTCACATCATTTCGTATTCAGAGCCTGGCTATCAAGATTTGGAATAGGAAAGGAAGTTTATTATACAAAGTGTTTAACCGAAGGCCATCCATCTTTAGCTGCATTCGATTACAGAAGCGAAAACAATGTTGTGAGCCAAAGATTGGTGGACAAACTCCAGTTACCAGCAACCTTTCATCTAGATCAAGCATGGATCAAATTCAGTACATGGCAATGTGTGAAAGAAGTATTATGTTATATTGCTCCCAGGGACTCTTGTCATCTTCATTTGGGATGGGCATGGCTTCGTTTTAAAACACTCCGTCTTGATGAACGTTCCCTTAATTTGAGGCATGAGGGACATCAACAGAAGTACAAATTTATGACACCAAGACAAGTCAGTAAGGATCAACGTAGGCTGAAGGAGAAAACAGAAAAAGAAAGAATAGAAAAAGAAGTAATATAAACTGCAGAAGGAAGGGAAAATAAAGAAAAATGAAATGGAACTAGAGAAAGTTGATTCGTCAATGTTTTTGCTTCTACAGTTTGTGATGTCATTTTATAGGAACAAAAGGATAAGCATGTGAATGAAACATACCAACTTCCATGTTTAAAAAGGAAGCTTGTTCATAGTGCTTTATTATGCATTTGGTCCGTCGATAAGAAGCAAATTCGTCAAACACAATGCATGAAATTATTTATTGATACATATCAAGGTGGGGTACTGTTGCCAAGAAATGTTATCGACGGATTGTAACCATTGGAAAGTAACAAATATCAAGTTGATTTTGATCCTAGAAGAAGATAATAAGTTTCAACTTGTGAAAAACTAAAAGTCCTTCACAAGATCATAATAAACTTACATCAAAACTAGTGTCTTAAGATTCGGGACAAATCTTCTCGAAGAAGGAGGGTATGATGTGAATTGCATATGGGTCAAATGGAGGATGACTAATGCGCCGTGTTGATGTAGTTTCTTTTATTTAAATAAGGGCCCAATGCTTTGTAAAATTGGCTGACCAAATTGTGTTTGTGCTTAACCAATTAATGGTCTTTAGTTTTACTTTATCTTCAAGTTGAAATAAGGGTCCATAAGCCAACTTAAGAACCAACCTTTGGAAGATTAGGAGGACCTTTGCTCAAAGTTTGTGGATGACTTTTGGTAGCCTTAAATTCAGTTACAATCAACCATTAAGTAGCGGATCGTTATTAGCCTTAGTGGATCATTAATTAATAGCTTTAAGCAGGATGATATTGAAATTTATGTGTCTTTTGTAATTCTGATGGTTAAAGCTCCTATATAAGTTGAACCGTTTTCATCAATGTAGGCAAGCTGAGTTTTATTTAGAAAATAAACGAGTTTTATCTCATCTATCTTAGTGAGAGTGATTCTCCTAAGTTCTTGAGTGATTCAAGAATCCATGAGTTTAATCAAAGGTCCTTTATCTCTTTGTGTGTCTCAACTCTTAAGACTTATTTTCCATTCTTGGAAGTGTGATGTCTATCAATTTCCGTTCCATCTTCTTTTATGTTTCCATTTTCTCGTTTTAAATAATTTCTTAAATTTCTTGCTTGTTAGCATTCCAACAATGATAGATCAGTCAAACGAATCGAACCCTGTGGATTCACATCATTTGGTATTCAGAGCCTGCCTATCTAGATTTGGAATAGGAAAGGAAGTTTATTATACAAAGTGTTTAACCGCAGGCCATCCATGATTAGTTGGATTCGATTACGGAAGCAAAAACAATGTTGTGAGCCAAAGATTGGTGGAGAAACTCCAGTTACCAGCAAACTTTCATCTAGATCAAGCATGGATCAAATTCAGTACATGGCAATGTGTGAAAGAAGTATTATGTTATATTGCTCCCATGGACTCTTGTCATCTTCATTTGGAATGGGCATGGCTTCGTTTTAAAACACTCCGTCTTGATGAACGTTCCCTTAATTTGAGGCATTAGGGACATCAACAGAAGTACAAATTTATGACACCAAGACAAGTCAGTAAGGATCAACGTAGGCTGAAGGAGGAAACAGAAAAAGAAAGAATAGAAAAAGAAGTAATATAAACTGTAGAAGGAAGGGAAAATAAAGAAAAAAGAAATGGAACTAGAGAAAGTTTATTCGTCAATGTTTTTTCTTCTACAGTTTGTGATGTCATTTTACAGGAACAAAAGGATAAGCATGTGAATGAAACATACCAACTTCCATGTTTAAAAAGGAAGCTTGTTCATAGTGCTTTATTATCCATTTGGTCTGTCGATATGAAGCAAATTCGTCAAACACAATGCATGGAATTATTTATTGTTACATATCAAGGTGGGGTACTGTTGCCAAGAAATGTTATCGACGGATTCCAACCATTGGAAAGTAACAAATATCAAGTTGAATTTAATCCTGGAAGAAGATAATAAGTTTCAACTTGTGAAAAACTAAAAGTCCTTCACAAGATCATAATAAACTTACATCAAAACTAGTGTCTTAAGATTCGGGACAAATCTTCTCGAAGAAGGAGGGTATGATGTCAATTGCATATGGGTCAAATGGAGGATGACTAATGCGCCGTGTTGATGCAGTTTCTTTTATTTAAATAAGGGCCCAATGCTTTGTAAAATTGGCTGACCAAATTGTGTTTGTGCTTAACCAATTAATGGTCTTTAGTTTTACTTTATCTTCAAGTTGAAATAAGGGTCCATAAGCCAACTTAAGAACCAACCTTTGGAAGATTAGGAGGACCTTTGGTCAAAGTTTGTGGATGACTTTTGGTAGCCTTAAATTCAGTTACAATCAACCATTAAGTAGCGGATCGTTATTAGCTTGAGTGGATCATTAATTAATAGCTTTAAGCGGGATGATATTGAAATTTATGTGTCTTTTGTAATTCTGATGGTTAAAGCTCATATATAAGTTGAACCGTTTTCATCAATGTAGGCAAGCTGAGTTTTATTCAGAAAATAAACGAGTTTTATCTCATCTATCTTAGTGAGAGTAATTCTCCTAAGTTCTTGAGTGATTCAAGAATCCAGGAGTTTAATCAAAGGTCCTTTATCTCTTTGTGTGTCTCAACTCTTAAGGCTTATTTTCCATTCTTGGAAGTGTGATGTCTATCACTTTCCGTTCCATCTTCTTTTATGTTTCCATTTTCTCGTTTTAAATAATTTCTCAAATTTCTTGCTTGTTAGCATTCCAACAATGATAGATCAGTCAAACGAATCGAACCCTGTGGATTCACATCATTTGGTATTCAGAGCCTGGCTATCTAGATTTGGAATAGGAAAGGAAGTTTATTATACAAAGTGTTTAACCGAAGGCCATCCATGTTTAGCTGCATTCGATTACGGAAGCAAAAACAATGTTGTGAGCCAAAGATTGGTGGAGAAACTCCAGTTACCAGCAACCTTTCATCTGGATCAAACATGGATCAAATTCAGTACATGGCAATGTGTGAAAGAAGTATTATGTTATATTGCTCCCATGGACTCTTGTTGTCTTCATTTGGGATGGGCATGGCTTCGTTTTAAAACACTCCGTCTTGATGAACGTTCCCTTAATTTGAGGCATGAGGGACATCAACAGAAGTACAAATTTATGACACCAAGACAAGTCAGTAAGGATCAACGTAGGCTGAAGGAGGAAACAGAAAAAGAAATAATAGAAAAAGAAGTAATATAAACTGCAGAAGGAAGGGAAAATAAAGAAAAAAGAAATGGAACTAGAGAAAGTTTATTCGTCAATGTTTTTTCTTCTACAGTTTGTGTTGTCATTTTACAGGAACAAAAGGATAAGCATGTGAATGAAACACACCAACTTCCATGTTTAAAAAGGAAGCTTGTTCATAGTGCTTTATTATGCATTTGGTCTGTCGATAAGAAGCAAATTCGTCAAACACAATGCATGGAATTATTTATTGTTACATATCAAGGTGGGGTACTGTTGCCAAGAAATGTTATCGATGGATTGCAAACATTGGAAAGTAACAAATATCAAGTTGAATTTGATCCTGGAAGAAGAGAATAAGTTTCAAGTTGTGAAAAACTAAATGTCCTTCACTAGATCATAATAAACTTACATCAAAACTAGTGTCTTAAGATTCGGGACAAATCTTCTCGAAGAAGGAGGGTATGATGTGAATTGCATATGGGTCAAATGGAGGATGACTAATGCGCCGTGTTGATGCAGTTTCTTTTATTTAAATAGGGGCCCAATGCTTTGTAAAATTGGCTGACCAAATTGTGTTTGTGCTTAACCAATTAATGGGCTTTAGTTTTGCTTTATCTTCAAGTTGAAATAAGGGTCCATATGCCAACGTAAGAACCAACCTTTGGAAGATCAAGAGGACCTTTGGTCAAAGTTTGTGGATGACTTTTGGTAGCCCTAAATTCAGTTACAATCAACCATTAAGTAGCGGATCGTTATTAGCTCGAGTGGATCATTAATTAATAGCTTTAAGCGGGATGATATTGAAATTTATGTGTCTTTTGTAATTCTGATGGTTAAAGCTCCTATATAAGTTGAACCATTTTCATCAATGAAGGCAAGCTGAGTTTTATTCAGGAAATAAACGAGTTTTATCTCATCTATCTTAGTGAGAGTGATTCTCCTAAGTTCTTGAGTGATTCAAGAATCCATGAGTTTAATCAAAGGTCCTTTATCCCTTTGTGTGTTCCAACTAGTAGGCTTATCCTCCATTCTTGGAAGTGTGATGTCTATCAATTTCCGTTCCATCTTCTTTTATGTTTCCATTCTCTCGTTTTAAATAATTTCTCAAATTTCTTGCTTGTTAGCATTCCAACAATGACAGATCAGTCAAACAAATCGAACCCTGTGGATTCACATCATTTGGTATTCAGAGCCTGGCTATCTAGATTTGGAATAGGAAAGGAAGTTTATTATACAAAGTGTTTAACTGAAGGCCATCCATGTTTAGCTGCATTCGATTACGGAAGCGAAAACAATGTTGTGAGCCAAATATTGGTGGAGAAACTCCAGTTACCAGCAACCTTTCATCTGGATCAAGCATGGATCAAATTCAGTACATGGCAATGTGTGAAAGAAGTATTATGTTATATTGCTCCCATGGACTCTTGTCATTTTCATTTGGGATGGGCATGGCTTCGTTTTAAAACACTCCGTCTTGATGAACGTTCCCTTTATTTGAGGCATGAGGGACATCAACAGAAGTTCAAATTTATGACACCAAGACAAGTCAGTAAGGATCAACGTAGGCTGAAGGAGAAAACAGAAAAAGAAATAATAGAAAAAGAAGTAATATAAACTGTAGAAGGAAGGGAAAATAAAGAAAAAAGAAATGGAACTAGAGAAAGTTTATTCGTCAATGTTTTTTCTTCTACAGTTTGTGATGTCATTTTACAGGAACAAAAGGATAAGCATGTGAATGAAACACACCAACTTCCATGTTTAAAAAGGAAGCTTGTTCATAGTGCTTTATTATCCATTTGGCCCGTCGATAAGAAGCAAATTCGTCAAACACAATGCATGGAATTATTTATTGTTACATATCAAGGTGGGGTACTGGTGCCAAGAAATGTTATCGACGGATTGCAACCATTGGAAAGTAACAAATATCAAGTTGAATTTGATCCTGGAAGAGGAGAATAAGTTTCAACTTGTGAAAAACTAAAAGTCCCTCACAAGATCATAATAAACTTACATCAAAACTAGTGTCTTAAGATTCGGGACAAATCTTCTCGAAGAAGGAGGGTATGATGTGAATTGCATATGGGTCAAATGGAGGATGACTAATGCGCCGTGTTGATGCAGTTTCTTTTATTTAAATAAAGGCCCAATGCTTTGTAAAATTGGCTGACCAAATTGTGTTTGTGCTTAACCAATTAATGGGCTTTAGTTTTGCTTTATCTTCAAGTTGAAATAAGGGTCCATATGCCAACGTAAGAACCAACCTTTGGAAGATCAAGAGGACCTTTGGTCAAAGTTTGTGGATGACTTTTGGTAGCCCTAAATTCAGTTACAATCAACCATTAAGTAGCGGATCGTTATTAGCTCGAGTGGATCATTAATTAATAGCTTTAAGCGGGATGATATTGAAATTTATGTGTCTTTTGTAATTCTGATGGTTAAAGCTCCTATATAAGTTGAACCATTTTCATCAATGAAGGCAAGCTGAGTTTTATTCAGAAAATAAACGAGTTTTATCTCATCTATCTTAGTGAGAGTGATTCTCCTAAGTTCTTGAGTGATTCAAGAATCCACGAGTTTAATCAAAGGTCCTTTATCCCTTTGTGTGTTTCAACTATTAGGCTTATCTTCCATTCTTGGAAGTGTGATGTCTATCAATTTCCGTTTCATCTTCTTTCTTATGTTTCCATTTTCTCGTTTTAAATAATTTCTCAAATTTCTTGCTTGTTAGCATTCCAACAATGACAGATCAGTCAAACGAATCGAACCCTGTGGATTCACATCATTTGGTATTCAGAGCCTGGCTATCTAGATTTGGAATAGGAAAGGAAGTTTATTATACAAAGTGTTTAACTGAAGGCCATCCATGTTTAGCTGCATTCGATTACGGAAGCGAAAACAATGTTGTGAGCCAAATATTGGTGGAGAAACTCCAGTTACCAGCAACCTTTCATCTGGATCAAGCATGGATCAAATTCAGTACATGGCAATGTGTGAAAGAAGTATTATGTTATATTGCTCCCATGGACTCTTGTCATTTTCATTTGGGATGGGCATGGCTTCGTTTTAAAACACTCCGTCTTGATGAACGTTCCCTTTATTTGAGGCATGAGGGACATCAACAGAAGTTCAAAATTATGACACCAAGACAAGTCAGTAAGGATCAACGTAGGCTGAAGGAGAAAACAGAAAAAGAAATAATAGAAAAAGAAGTAATATAAACTGTAGAAGGAAGGGAAAATAAAGAAAAAAGAAATGGAACTAGAGAAAGTTTATTCGTCAATGTTTTTTCTTCTACAGTTTGTGATGTCATTTTACAGGAACAAAAGGATAAGCATGTGAATGAAACACACCAACTTCCATGTTTAAAAAGGAAGCTTGTTCATAGTGCTTTATTATCCATTTGGCCCGTCGATAAGAAGCAAATTCGTCAAACACAATGCATGGAATTATTTATTGTTACATATCAAGGTGGGGTACTGTTGCCAAGAAATGTTATCGACGGATTGCAACCATTGGAAAGTAACAAATATCAAGTTGAATTTGATCCTGGAAGAGGAGAATAAGTTTCAACTTGTGAAAAACTAAAAGTCCCTCACAAGATCATAATAAACTTACATCAAAACTAGTGTCTTAAGATTCGGGACAAATCTTCTCGAAGAAGGAGGGTATGATGTGAATTGCATATGGGTCAAATGGAGGATGACTAATGCGCCGTGTTGATGCAGTTTCTTTTATTTAAATAAGGGCCCAATGCTTTGTAAAATTGGCTGACCAAATTGTGTTTGTGCTTAACCAATTAATGGGCTTTAGTTTTGCTTTATCTTCAAGTTGAAATAAGGGTCCATATGCCAACGTAAGAACCAACCTTTGGAAGATCAAGAGGACCTTTGGTCAAAGTTTGTGGATGACTTTTGGTAGCCCTAAATTCAGTTACAATCAACCATTAAGTAGCGGATCGTTATTAGCTCGAGTGGATCATTAATTAATAGCTTTAAGCGGGATGATATTGAAATTTATGTGTCTTTTGTAATTCTGATGGTTAAAGCTCCTATATAAGTTGAACCATTTTCATCAATGAAGGCAAGCTGAGTTTTATTCAGGAAATAAACGAGTTTTATCTCATCTATCTTAGTGAGAGTGATTCTCCTAAGTTCTTGAGTGATTCAAGAATCCATGAGTTTAATCAAAGGTCCTTTATCCCTTTGTGTGTTCCAACTATTAGGCTTATCCTCCATTCTTGGAAGTGTGATGTCTATCAATTTCCGTTCCATCTTCTTTTATGTTTCCATTCTCTCGTTTTAAATAATTTCTCAAATTTCTTGCTTGTTAGCATTCCAACAATGACAGATCAGTCAAACGAATCGAACCCTGTGGATTCACATCATTTGGTATTCAGAGCCTGGCTATCTAGATTTGGAATAGGAAAGGAAGTTTATTATACAAAGTGTTTAACTGAAGGCCATCCATGTTTAGCTGCATTCGATTACGGAAGCGAAAACAATGTTGTGAGCCAAATATTGGTGGAGAAACTCCAGTTACCAGCAACCTTTCATCTGGATCAAGCATGGATCAAATTCAGTACATGGCAATGTGTGAAAGAAGTATTATGTTATATTGCTCCCATGGACTCTTGTCATTTTCATTTGGGATGGGCATGGCTTCGTTTTAAAACACTCCGTCTTGATGAACGTTCCCTTTATTTGAGGCATGAGGGACATCAACAGAAGTTCAAAATTATGACACCAAGACAAGTCAGTAAGGATCAACGTAGGCTGAAGGAGAAAACAGAAAAAGAAATAATAGAAAAAGAAGTAATATAAACTGTAGAAGGAAGGGAAAATAAAGAAAAAAGAAATGGAACTAGAGAAAGTTTATTCGTCAATGTTTTTTCTTCTACAGTTTGTGATGTCATTTTACAGGAACAAAAGGATAAGCATGTGAATGAAACACACCAACTTCCATGTTTAAAAAGGAAGCTTGTTCATAGTGCTTTATTATCCATTTGGCCCGTCGATAAGAAGCAAATTCGTCAAACACAATGCATGGAATTATTTATTGTTACATATCAAGGTGGGGTACTGTTGCCAAGAAATGTTATCGACGGATTGCAACCATTGGAAAGTAACAAATATCAAGTTGAATTTGATCCTGGAAGAGGAGAATAAGTTTCAACTTGTGAAAAACTAAAAGTCCCTCACAAGATCATAATAAACTTACATCAAAACTAGTGTCTTAAGATTCGGGACAAATCTTCTCGAAGAAGGAGGGTATGATGTGAATTGCATATGGGTCAAATGGAGGATGACTAATGCGCCGTGTTGATGCAGTTTCTTTTATTTAAATAAGGGCCCAATGCTTTGTAAAATTGGCTGACCAAATTGTGTTTGTGCTTAACCAATTAATGGGCTTTAGTTTTGCTTTATCTTCAAGTTGAAATAAGGGTCCATATGCCAACGTAAGAACCAACCTTTGGAAGATCAAGAGGACCTTTGGTCAAAGTTTGTGGATGACTTTTGGTAGCCCTAAATTCAGTTACAATCAACCATTAAGTAGCGGATCGTTATTAGCTCGAGTGGATCATTAATTAATAGCTTTAAGCGGGATGATATTGAAATTTATGTGTCTTTTGTAATTCTGATGGTTAAAGCTCCTATATAAGTTGAACCATTTTCATCAATGAAGGCAAGCTGAGTTTTATTCAGGAAATAAACGAGTTTTATCTCATCTATCTTAGTGAGAGTGATTCTCCTAAGTTCTTGAGTGATTCAAGAATCCATGAGTTTAATCAAAGGTCCTTTATCCCTTTGTGTGTTCCAACTATTAGGCTTATCCTCCATTCTTGGAAGTGTGATGTCTATCAATTTCCGTTCCATCTTCTTTTATGTTTCCATTCTCTCGTTTTAAATAATTTCTCAAATTTCTTGCTTGTTAGCATTCCAATAATGATAGATCAGTCAAACGAATCGAACCCTGTGGATTCACATCATTTGGTATTCAGAGCCTGGCTATCTAGATTTGGAATAGGAAAGGAAGTTTATTATACAAAGTGTTTAACTGAAGGCCATCCATGTTTAGCTGCATTCGATTACGGAAGCGAAAACAATGTTGTGAGCCAAATATTGGTGGAGAAACTCCAGTTACCAGCAACCTTTCATCTGGATCAAGCATGGATCAAATTCAGTACATGGCAATGTGTGAAAGAAGTATTATGTTATATTGCTCCCATGGACTCTTGTCATTTTCATTTGGGATGGGCATGGCTTCGTTTTAAAACACTCCGTCTTGATGAACGTTCCCTTTATTTGAGGCATGAGGGACATCAACAGAAGTTCAAATTTATGACACCAAGACAAGTCAGTAAGGATCAACGTAGGCTGAAGGAGAAAACAGAAAAAGAAATAATAGAAAAAGAAGTAATATAAACTGTAGAAGGAAGGGAAAATAAAGAAAAAAGAAATGGAACTAGAGAAAGTTTATTCGTCAATGTTTTTTCTTCTACAGTTTGTGATGTCATTTTACAGGAACAAAAGGATAAGCATGTGAATGAAACACACCAACTTCCATGTTTAAAAAGGAAGCTTGTTCATAGTGCTTTATTATCCATTTGGCCCGTCGATAAGAAGCAAATTCGTCAAACACAATGCATGGAATTATTTATTGTTACATATCAAGGTGGGGTACTGTTGCCAAGAAATGTTATCGACGGATTGCAACCATTGGAAAGTAACAAATATCAAGTTGAATTTGATCCTGGAAGAGGAGAATAAGTTTCAACTTGTGAAAAACTAAAAGTCCCTCACAAGATCATAATAAACTTACATCAAAACTAGTGTCTTAAGATTCGGGACAAATCTTCTCGAAGAAGGAGGGTATGATGTGAATTGCATATGGGTCAAATGGAGGATGACTAATGCGCCGTGTTGATGCAGTTTCTTTTATTTAAATAAGGGCCCAATGCTTTGTAAAATTGGCTGACCAAATTGTGTTTGTGCTTAACCAATTAATGGGCTTTAGTTTTGCTTTATCTTCAAGTTGAAATAAGGGTCCATATGCCAACGTAAGAACCAACCTTTGGAAGATCAAGAGGACCTTTGGTCAAAGTTTGTGGATGACTTTTGGTAGCCCTAAATTCAGTTACAATCAACCATTAAGTAGCGGATCGTTATTAGCTCGAGTAGATCATTAATTAATATCTTTAAGCGGGATGATATTGAAATTTATGTGTCTTTTGTAATTCTGATGGTTAAAGCTCCTATATAAGTTGAACCATTTTCATCAATGAAGGCAAGCTGAGTTTTATTCAGAAAATAAACGAGTTTTATCTCATCTATCTTAGTGAGAGTGATTCTCCTAAGTTCTTGAGTGATTCAAGAATCCATGAGTTTAATCGAAGGTCCTTTATCCCTTTGTGTGTTTCAACTCTTAGGGTTATCCTCCATTCTTGGAAGTGTGATGTCTATCAATTTCCGTTCCATCTTCTTTTATGTTTCCATTTTCTCGTTTTAAATAGTTTCTCAAATTTCTTGCTTGTTAGCATTCCAACAATGATAGATCAGTCAAACGAATCGAACCCTGTGGATTCACATCATTTGGTATTCAGAGCCTGGCTATCTAGATTTGGAATAGGAAAGGAAGTGTATTATACAAAGTGTTTAATTGAAGGCCATCCATGTTTAGCTGCATTCGATTACGGAAGCGAAAATAATGTTGTGAGCCAAAGATTGGTGGAGAAACTCCAGTTACCAGCAACCTTTCATCTGGATCAAGCATGGATAAAATTCAGTACATGGCAATGTGTGAAAGAAGTATTATGTGATATTGCTCCCATGGACTCTTGTCATCTTCATTTGGGATGGGCATGGCTTCGTTTTAAAACACTCCATCTTGATGAACGTTCCCTTTATTTGAGGCATGGGGGACAACAAAAGAAGTAGAAATTTATGATACCAAGACAAGTCAGTAAGGATCAACTTAGGCTGAAGGAGAAAACAGAAAAATAAATAATAGAAAAAGAAGTAATATAAACTGCCGAAGGAAGGGAAAATAAAGAAAAAGAAATGGAACTAGAGAAAGTTTATTCGTCAATGTTTTTTCTTCTACAATTTGTGATGTCATTTTACAGGAACAAAAGGATAAGCATGTGAATGAAACACACCAACTTCCATGTTTAACAACGAATCTTGTTCATAGTGCTTTATCATGCATTTGGTCTGTCGATAAGAAGCAAATTCGTCAAACACAATGGATGGAATTATTTATTGTAACATATCAAGGTGGGGTAGTGTTGCCAAGAAATGTTATCAACGGCTTGGAACCATTGGAAAGTAACAAATATCAAGTTGCATTTGATCCTGGAAGAAGAGAATAAGTTTCAACTTGTGAAAAACTAAAAGTCCCTCACAAGATCATAATAAACTTACATCAAAACTAGTGTCTTAAGATTCGGGACAAATCTTCTCGAAGAAGGAGGGTATGATGTGAATTGCATATGGGTCAAATGGAGGATGACTAATGCGTCGTGTTGATGCAGTTTCTTTTATTTAAATAAGGGCCCAATGCTTTGTAAAATTGGCTGACCCACTTGTGTTTTTGCTTAACCAATTAATGGTCTTTAGTTTTGCTTTACCTTCAAGTTGAAATAAGGGTCCATATGCCAACTTAAGAACCAACCTTTGGAAGATCAAGAGGACCTTTGGTCAAAGTTTGTTGATGACTTTTGGTAGCCTTAAATTCAGTTACAATCAACCATTAAGTAGCGAATCGTTATTAGCTCGAGTGGATCATTAATTAATAGCTTTAAGCGGGATGATATTGAAATTTATGTGTCTTTTGTAATTCTGATGGTTAAAGCTCCTATATAAGTTGAACCATTTTCATCAATGAAGGCAAGCTGAGTTTTATTCAGAAAATAAACGAGTTTTATCTCATCTATCTTAGTGAGAGTGATTCTCCTAAGTTCTTGAGTGATTCAAGAATCCATGAGTTTAATCAAAGGTCCTTTATCCCTTTGTGTGTTTCAACTCTTAGGGTTATCCTCCATTCTTGGAAGTGTGATGTCTATCAATTTCCGTTCCATCTTCTTTTATGTTTCCATTTTCTCGTTTTAAATAATTTCTCAAATTTCTTGCTTGTTAGCATTCCAACAATGATAGATCAGTCAAACCAATCGAACCCTGTGGATTCACATCATTTGGTATTCAGAGCCTAGCTATCTAGATTTGGAATAGGAAAGGAAGTTTATTATACAAAGTGTTTAACTGAAGGCCATCCATGTTTAGCTGCATTCGATTACGGAAGCGAAAATAATGTTGTGAGCCAAAGATTGGTGGAGAAACTCCAGTTACCAGCAACCTTTCATCTGGATCAAGCATGAATCAAATTCAGTACATGGCAATGTGTGAAAGAAGTGTTATGTGATATTGCTCCCATGGACTCTTGTCATCTTCATTTGGGATGGGCATGGCTTCGTTTTAAAACACTCCATCTTGATGAACGTTCCCTTTATTTGAGGCATGAGGGACAACAAAAGAAGTAGAAATTTATGACACCAAGACAAGTCAGTAAGGATCAACGTAGTCTGAAGGAGAAAACAGAAAAACAAATAATAGAAAAAGAAGTAATATAAACTGCAGAAGGAAGGGAAAATAAAGAAAAAGAAATGGAACTAGAGAAAGTTTATTCGTCAATGTTTTTTCTTCTACAATTTGTGATGTCATTTTACAGGAACAAAAGGATAAGCATGTGAATGAAACACACCAACTTCCATGTTTAAAAAGGAAGCTTGTTCATAGTGCTTTATTATGCATTTGGTCCGTCGATAAGAAGCAAATTCGTCAAACACAATGCATGGAATTATTTATTCTTACATATCAAGGTGGGTTACTGTTGAGAAGAAATGTTATCGACGGATTGCAACCATTGGAAAGTAACAAATATCAAGTTGAATTTGATCTTGGAAGAAGAGAATAAGTTTCAACTTGTGAAAAAATAAAAGTCCTTCACAAGATCATAATAAACTTACATTAAAACTAGTGTCTTAAGATTCGGGACAAATCTTCTCGAAGAAGGAGGGTATGATGTGAATTGCATATGGGTCAAATGGAGGATGACTAATGCGCCGTGTTGATGCAGTTTCTTTTATTTAAATAAGCGCCCAATGCTTTGTAAAATTGGCTGACCAACTTGTGTTTGTGCTTAACCAATTAATGGGCTTTAGTTTTGCTTTACCTTCAAGTTGAAATAAGGGTCCATATGCCAACTTAAGAACCAACCTTTGGAAGATCAAGAGGACCTTTGGTCAAAGTTTGTGGATGACTTTTGGTAGCCTTAAATTCAGTTACAATCAACCATTAAGTAGCGAATCGTTATTAGCTCGAGTGGATCATTAATTAATAGCTTTAAGCGGGATGATATTGAAATTTATGTGTCTTTTGTAATTCTGATGGTTAAAGCTCCTATATAAGTTGAACCATTTTCATCAATGAAGGCAAGCTGAGTTTTATTCAGAAAATAAACGAGTTTTATCTCATCTATCTTAGTGAGAGTGATTCTCCTAAGTTCTTGAGTGATTCAAGAATCCACGAGTTTAATCAAAGGTCCTTTATCCCTTTGTGTGTTTCAACTATTAGGCTTATCTTCCATTCTTGGAAGTGTGATGTCTATCAATTTTCGTTTCATCTTCTTTCTTATGTTTCCATTTTCTCGTTTTAAATAATTTCTCAAATTTCTTGCTTGTTAGCATTCCAACAATGACAGATCAGTCAAACGAATCGAACCCTGTGGATTCACATCATTTGGTATTCAGAGCCTGGCTATCTAGATTTGGAATAGGAAAGGAAGTTTATTATACAAAGTGTTTAACCGAAGGCCATCCATGTTTAGCTGCATTCGATTACGGAAGCAAAAACAATGTTGTGAGCCAAAGATTGGTGGAGAAACTCCAGTTACCAGCAACCTTTCATCTGGATCAAACATGGATCAAATTCAGTACATGGCAATGTGTGAAAGAAGTATTATGTTATATTGCTCCCATGGACTCTTGTCATTTTCATTTGGGATGGGCATGGCTTCGTTTTAAAACACTCCGTCTTGATGAACGTTCCCTTAATTTGAGGCATGAGGGACATCAACAGAAGTACAAATTTATGACACCAAGACAAGTCAGTAAGGATCAACGTAGGCTGAAGGAGGAAACAGAAAAAGAAATAATAGAAAAAGAAGTAATATAAACTGCAGAAGGAAGGGAAAATAAAGAAAAAAGAAATGGAACTAGAGAAAGTTTATTCGTCAATGTTTTTTCTTCTACAGTTTGTGTTGTCATTTTACAGGAACAAAAGGATAAGCATGTGAATGAAACACACCAACTTCCATGTTTAAAAAGGAAGCTTGTTCATAGTGCTTTATTATGCATTTGGTCCGTCGATAAGAAGCAAATTCGTCAAACACAATGCATGGAATTATTTATTGTTACATATCAAGGTGGGGTACTGGTGCCAAGAAATGTTATCGACGGATTGCAACCATTGGAAAGTAACAAATATCAAGTTGAATTTGATCCTGGAAGAGGAGAATAAGTTTCAACTTGTGAAAAACTAAAAGTCCCTCACAAGATCATAATAAACTTACATCAAAACTAGTGTCTTAAGATTCGGGACAAATCTTCTCGAAGAAGGAGGGTATGATGTGAATTGCATATGGGTCAAATGGAGGATGACTAATGCGCCGTGTTGATGCAGTTTCTTTTATTTAAATAAGGGCCCAATGCTTTGTAAAATTGGCTGACCAAATTGTGTTTGTGCTTAACCAATTAATGGGCTTTAGTTTTGCTTTATCTTCAAGTTGAAATAAGGGTCCATATGCCAACGTAAGAACCAACCTTTGGAAGATCAAGAGGACCTTTGGTCAAAGTTTGTGGATGACTTTTGGTAGCCCTAAATTCAGTTACAATCAACCATTAAGTAGCGGATCGTTATTAGCTCGAGTGGATCATTAATTAATAGCTTTAAGCGGGATGATATTGAAATTTATGTGTCTTTTGTAATTCTGATGGTTAAAGCTCCTATATAAGTTGAACCATTTTCATCAATGAAGGCAAGCTGAGTTTTATTCAGAAAATAAACGAGTTTTATCTCATCTATCTTAGTGAGAGTGATTCTCCTAAGTTCTTGAGTGATTCAAGAATCCACGAGTTTAATCAAAGGTCCTTTATCCCTTTGTGTGTTTCAACTATTAGGCTTATCTTCCATTCTTGGAAGTGTGATGTCTATCAATTTCCGTTTCATCTTCTTTCTTTTGTTTCCATTTTCTCGTTTTAAATAATTTCTCAAATTTCTTGCTTGTTAGCATTCCAACAATGACAGATCAGTCAAACGAATCGAACCCTGTGGATTCACATCATTTGGTATTCAGAGCCTGGCTATCTAGATTTGGAATAGGAAAGGAAGTTTATTATACAAAGTGTTTAACTGAAGGCCATCCATGTTTAGCTGCATTCGATTACGGAAGCGAAAACAATGTTGTGAGCCAAATATTGGTGGAGAAACTCCAGTTACCAGCAACCTTTCATCTGGATCAAGCATGGATCAAATTCAGTACATGGCAATGTGTGAAAGAAGTATTATGTTATATTGCTCCCATGGACTCTTGTCATTTTCATTTGGGATGGGCATGGCTTCGTTTTAAAACACTCCGTCTTGATGAACGTTCCCTTTATTTGAGGCATGAGGGACATCAACAGAAGTTCAAAATTATGACACCAAGACAAGTCAGTAAGGATCAACGTAGGCTGAAGGAGAAAACAGAAAAAGAAATAATAGAAAAAGAAGTAATATAAACTGTAGAAGGAAGGGAAAATAAAGAAAAAAGAAATGGAACTAGAGAAAGTTTATTCGTCAATGTTTTTTCTTCTACAGTTTGTGATGTCATTTTACAGGAACAAAAGGATAAGCATGTGAATGAAACACACCAACTTCCATGTTTAAAAAGGAAGCTTGTTCATAGTGCTTTATTATCCATTTGGCCCGTCGATAAGAAGCAAATTCGTCAAACACAATGCATGGAATTATTTATTGTTACATATCAAGGTGGGGTACTGTTGCCAAGAAATGTTATCGACAGATTGCAACCATTGGAAAGTAACAAATAACAAGTTGAATTTGATCCTGGAAGAGGAGAATAAGTTTCAACTTGTGAAAAACTAAAAGTCCCTCACAAGATCATAATAAACTTACATCAAAACTAGTGTCTTAAGATTCGAGACAAATCTTCTCGAAGAAGGAGGGTATGATGTGAATTGCATATGGGTCAAATGGAGGATGACTAATGCGCCGTGTTGATGCAGTTTCTTTTATTTAAATAAGGGCCCAATGCTTTGTAAAATTGGCTGACCAAATTGTGTTTGTGCTTAACCAATTAATGGGCTTTAGTTTTGCTTTATCTTCAAGTTGAAATAAGGGTCCATATGCCAACGTAAGAACCAACCTTTGGAAGATCAAGAGGACCTTTGGTCAAAGTTTGTGGATGACTTTTGGTAGCCCTAAATTCAGTTACAATCAACCATTAAGTAGCGGATCGTTATTAGCTCGAGTGGATCATTAATTAATAGCTTTAAGCGGGATGATATTGAAATTTATGTGTCTTTTGTAATTCTGATGGTTAAAGCTCTTATATAAGTTGAACCATTTTCATCAATGAAGGCAAGCTGAGTTTTATTCAGGAAATAAACGAGTTTTATCTCATCTATCTTAGTGAGAGTGATTCTCCTAAGTTCTTGAGTGATTCAAGAATCCATGAGTTTAATCAAAGGTCCTTTATCCCTTTGTGTGTTCCAACTATTAGGCTTATCCTCCATTCTTGGAAGTGTGATGTCTATCAATTTCCGTTCCATCTTCTTTTATGTTTCCATTCTCTCGTTTTAAATAATTTCTCAAATTTCTTGCTTGTTAGCATTCCAACAATGACAGATCAGTCAAACAAATCGAACCCTGTGGATTCACATCATTTGGTATTCAGAGCCTGGCTATCTAGATTTGGAATAGGAAAGGAAGTTTATTATACAAAGTGTTTAACTGAAGGCCATCCATGTTTAGCTGCATTCGATTACGGAAGCGAAAACAATGTTGTGAGCCAAATATTGGTGGAGAAACTCCAGTTACCAGCAACCTTTCATCTGGATCAAGCATGGATCAAATTCAGTACATGGCAATGTGTGAAAGAAGTATTATGTTATATTGCTCCCATGGACTCTTGTCATTTTCATTTGGGATGGGCATGGCTTCGTTTTAAAACACTCCGTCTTGATGAACGTTCCCTTTATTTGAGGCATGAGGGACATCAACAGAAGTTCAAATTTATGACACCAAGACAAGTCAGTAAGGATCAACGTAGGCTGAAGGAGAAAACAGAAAAAGAAATAATAGAAAAAGAAGTAATATAAACTGTAGAAGGAAGGGAAAATAAAGAAAAAAGAAATGGAACTAGAGAAAGTTTATTCGTCAATGTTTTTTCTTCTACAGTTTGTGATGTCATTTTACAGGAACAAAAGGATAAGCATGTGAATGAAACACACCAACTTCCATGTTTAAAAAGGAAGCTTGTTCATAGTGCTTTATTATCCATTTGGCCCGTCGATAAGAAGCAAATTCGTCAAACACAATGCATGGAATTATTTATTGTTACATATCAAGGTGGGGTACTGTTGCCAAGAAATGTTATCGACGGATTGCAACCATTGGAAAGTAACAAATATCAAGTTGAATTTGATCCTGGAAGAGGAGAATAAGTTTCAACTTGTGAAAAACTAAAAGTCTCTCACAAGATCATAATAAACTTACATCAAAACTAGTGTCTTAAGATTCGGGACAAATCTTCTCGAAGAAGGAGGGTATGATGTGAATTGCATATGGGTCAAATGGAGGATGACTAATGCGCCGTGTTGATGCAGTTTCTTTTATTTAAATAAGGGCCCAATGCTTTGTAAAATTGGCTGACCAAATTGTGTTTGTGCTTAACCAATTAATGGGCTTTAGTTTTGCTTTATCTTCAAGTTGAAATAAGGGTCCATATGCCAACGTAAGAACCAACCTTTGGAAGATCAAGAGGACCTTTGGTCAAAGTTTGTGGATGACTTTTGGTAGCCTTAAATTCAGTTACAATCAACCATTAAGTAGCGAATCGTTATTAGCTCGAGTGGATCATTAATTAATAGCTTTAAGCGGGATGATATTGAAATTTATGTGTCTTTTGTAATTCTGATGGTTAAAGCTCCTATATAAGTTGAACCATTTTCATCAATGAAGGCAAGCTGAGTTTTATTCAGAAAATAAACGAGTTTTATCTCATCTATCTTAGTGAGAGTGATTCTCCTAAGTTCTTGAGTGATTCAAGAATCCATGAGTTTAATCAAAGGTCCTTTATCCCTTTGTGTGTTTCAACTCTTAGGGTTATCCTCCATTCTTGGAAGTGTGATGTCTATCAATTTCCGTTCCATCTTCTTTTATGTTTCCATTTTCTCGTTTTAAATAATTTCTCAAATTTCTTGCTTGTTAGCATTCCAACAATGATAGATCAGTCAAACGAATCGAACCCTGTGGATTCACATCATTTGGTATTCAGAGCCTGGCTATCTAGATTTGGAATAGGAAAGGAAGTGTATTATACAAAGTGTTTAATTGAAGGCCATCCATGTTTAGCTGCATTCGATTACGGAAGCGAAAATAATTTTGTGAGCCAAAGATTGGTGGAGAAACTCCAGTTACCAGCAACCTTTCATCTGGATCAAGCATGGATCAAATTCAGTACATGGCAATGTGTGAAAGAAGTATTATGTGATATTGCTCCCATGGACTCTTGTCATCTTCATTTGGGATGGGCATGGCTTCGTTTTAAAACACTCCATCTTGATGAACGTTCCCTTTATTTGAGGCATGAGGGACATCAACAGAAGTTCAAATTTATGACACCAAGACAAGTCAGTAAGGATCAACGTAGGCTAAAGGAGAAAACAGAAAAAGAAATAATAGAAAAAGAAGTAATATAAACTGTAGAAGGAAGGGAAAATAAAGAAAAAAGAAATGGAACTAGAGAAAGTTTATTCGTCAATGTTTTTTCTTCAACAGTTTGTGATGTCATTTTACAAGAACAAAAGGATAAGCATGTGAATGAAACACACCAACTTCCATGTTTAAAAAGGAAGCTTGTTCATAGTGCTTTATTATCCATTTGGCCCGTCGATAAGAAGCAAATTCGTCAAACACAATGCATGGAATTATTTATTGTTACATATCAAGGTGGGGTACTGTTGCCAAGAAATGTTATCGACGGATTGCAACCATTGGAAAGTAACAAATATCAAGTTGAATTTGATCCTGGAAGAGGAGAATAAGTTTCAACTTGTGAAAAACTAAAAGTCCCTCACAAGATCATAATAAACTTACATCAAAACTAGTGTCTTAAGATTCGGGACAAATCTTCTCGAAGAAGGAGGGTATGATGTGAATTGCATATGGGTCAAATGGAGGATGACTAATGCGCCGTGTTGATGCAGTTTCTTTTATTTAAATAAGGGCCCAATGCTTTGTAAAATTGGCTGACCAAATTGTGTTTGTGCTTAACCAATTAATGGGCTTTAGTTTTGCTTTATCTTCAAGTTGAAATAAGGGTCCATATGCCAACGTAAGAACCAACCTTTGGAAGATCAAGAGGACCTTTGGTCAAAGTTTGTGGATGACTTTTGGTAGCCTTAAATTCAGTTACAATCAACCATTAAGTAGCGAATCGTTATTAGCTCGAGTGGATCATTAATTAATAGCTTTAAGCGGGATGATATTGAAATTTATGTGTCTTTTGTAATTCTGATGGTTAAAGCTCCTATATAAGTTGAACCATTTTCATCAATGAAGGCAAGCTGAGTTTTATTCA
The DNA here is from genome assembly GCF_037176805.1 of Vigna unguiculata. Classification (NCBI taxonomy): domain Eukaryota; kingdom Viridiplantae; phylum Streptophyta; class Magnoliopsida; order Fabales; family Fabaceae; genus Vigna; species Vigna unguiculata. The sequence goes on along the minus strand of NC_140800.1, from coordinate 23,009,861 downwards.
GAAAATAAACGAGTTTTATCTCATCTATCTTAGTGAGAGTGATTCTCCTAAGTTCTTGAGTGATTCAAGAATCCATGAGTTTAATCAAAGGTCCTTTATCCCTTTATGTGTTTCAACTCTTAGGGTTATCCTCCATTCTTGGAAGTGTGATGTCTATCAATTTCCGTTCCATCTTCTTTTATGTTTCCATTTTCTCGTTTTAAATAATTTCTCAAATTTCTTGCTTGTTAGCATTCCAACAATGATAGATCAGTCAAACGAATCGAACCCTGTGGATTCACATCATTTGGTATTCAGAGCCTGGCTATCTAGATTTGGAATAGGAAAGGAAGTGTATTATACAAAGTGTTTAATTGAAGGCCATCCATGTTTAGCTGCATTCGATTACGGAAACGAAAATAATGTTGTGAGCCAAAGATTGGTGGAGAAACTCCAGTTACCAGCAACCTTTCATCTGGATCAAGCATGGATCAAATTCAGTACATGGCAATGTGTGAAAGAAGTATTATGTGATATTGCTCCCATGGACTCTTGTCATCTTCATTTGGGATGGGCATGACTTCGTTTTAAAACACTCCATCTTGATGAACGTTCCCTTTATTTGAGGCATGAGGGACAACAAAAGAAGTAGAAATTTATGATACCAAGACAAGTCAGTAATGATCAACGTAGGCTGAAGAAGAAAACAGAAAAATAAATAATAGAAAAAGAAGTAATATAAACTGCCGAAGGAAGGGAAAATAAAGAAAAAGAAATGGAACTAGAGAAAGTTTATTCGTCAATGTTTTTTCTTCTACAATTTGTGATGTCATTTTACAGGAACAAAAGGATAAGCATGTGAATGAAACACACCAACTTCCATGTTTAAAAACGAAGCTTGTTCATAGTGCTTTATCATGCATTTGGTCTGTCGATAAGAAGCAAATTCGTCAAACACAATGGATGGAATTATTTATAGTAACATATCAAGGTGGGGTAGTGTTGCCAAGAAATGTTATCAACGGCTTGGAACCATTGGAAAGTAACAAATATCAAGTTGCATTTGATCCTGGAAGAAGAGAATAAGTTTCAACTTGTGAAAAACTAAAAGTCCCTCACAAGATCATAATAAACTTACATCAAAACTAGTGTCTTAAGATTCGGGACAAATCTTCTCGAAGAAGGAGGGTATGATGTGAATTGCATATGGGTCAAATGGAGGATGACTAATGCGCCGTGTTGATGCAGTTTCTTTTATTTAAATAAGGGCCCAATGCTTTGTAAAATTGGCTGACCCACTTGTGTTTGTGCTTAACCAATTAATGGTCTTTAGTTTTGCTTTACCTTCAAGTTGAAATAAGGGTCCATATGCCAACTTAAGAACCAACCTTTGGAAGATCAAGAGGACCTTTGGTCAAAGTTTGTGGATGACTTTTGGTAGCCTTAAATTCAGTTACAATCAACCATTAAGTAGCGAATCGTTATTAGCTCGAGTGGATCATTAATTAATAGCTTTAAGCGGGATGATATTGAAATTTATGTGTCTTTTGTAATTCTGATGGTTAAAGCTCCTATATAAGTTGAACCATTTTCATCAATGAAGGCAAGCTGAGTTTTATTCAGAAAATAAACGAGTTTTATCTCATCTATCTTAGTGAGAGTGATTCTCCTAAGTTCTTGAGTGATTCAAGAATCCATGAGTTTAATCAAAGGTCCTTTATCCCTTTGTGTGTTTCAACTCTTAGGGTTATCCTCCATTCTTGGAAGTGTGATGTCTATCAATTTCCGTTCCATCTTCTTTTATGTTTCCATTTTCTCGTTTTAAATAATTTCTCAAATTTCTTGCTTGTTAGCATTCCAACAATGATAGATCAGTCAAACGAATCGAACCCTGTGGATTCACATCATTTGGTATTCAGAGCCTGGCTATCTAGATTTGGAATAGGAAAGGAAGTGTATTATACAAAGTGTTTAATCGAAGGCCATCCATGTTTAGCTGCATTCGATTACGGAAGCGAAAATAATGTTGTGAGCCAAAGATTGGTGGAGAAACTCCAGTTACCAGCAACCTTTCATCTGGATCAAGCATGGATAAAATTCAGTACATGGCAATGTGTGAAAGAAGTATTATGTGATATTGCTCCCATGGACTCTTGTCATCTTCATTTGGGATGGGCATGGCTTCGTTTTAAAACACTCCATCTTGATGAACGTTCCCTATATTTGAGGCATGAGGGACAACAAAAGAAGTAGAAATTTATGATACCAAGACAAGTCAGTAAGGATCAACTTAGGCTGAAGGAGAAAACAGAAAAATAAATAATAGAAAAAGAAGTAATATAAACTGCCGAAGGAAGGGAAAATAAAGAAAAAGAAATGGAACTAGAGAAAGTTTATTCGTCAATGTTTTTTCTTCTACAATTTGTGATGTCATTTTACAGGAACAAAAGGATAAGCATGTGAATGAAACACACCAACTTCCATGTTTAAAAACGAAGCTTGTTCATAGTGCTTTATCATGCATTTGGTCTATCGATAAGAAGCAAATTCGTCAAACACAATGGATGGAATTATTTATTGTAACATATCGAGGTGGGGTAGTGTTGCCAAGAAATGTTATCAACGGCTTGGAACCATTGGAAAGTAACAAATATCAAGTTGCATTTGATCCGGGAAGAAGAGAATAAGTTTCAACATTTGAAAAACTAAAAGTCCCTCACAAGATCATAATAAACTTACATCAAAACTAGTGTCTTAAGATTCGGGACAAATCTTCTCGAAGAAGGAGGGTATGATGTGAATTGCATATGGGTCAAATGGAGGATGACTAATGCGCCGTATTGATGCAGTTTCTTTTATTTAAATAAGGGCCCAATGCTTTGTAAAATTGGCTGACCCACTTGTGTTTGTGCTTAACCAATTAATGGTCTTTAGTTTTGCTTTACCTTCAAGTTGAAATAAGGGTCCATATGCCAACTTAAGAACCAACCTTTGGAAGATCAAGAGGACCTTTGGTCAAAGTTTGTGGATGACTTTTGGTAGCCTTAAATTCAGTTACAATCAACCATTAAGTAGCGAATCGTTATTAGCTCGAGTGGATCATTAATTAATAGCTTTAAGCGGGATGATATTGAAATTTATGTGTCTTTTGTAATTCTGATGGTTAAAGCTCCTATATAAGTTGAACCATTTTCATCAATGAAGGCAAGCTGAGTTTTATTCAGAAAATAAACGAGTTTTATCTCATCTATCTTAGTGAGAGTGATTCTCCTAAGTTCTTGAGTGATTCAAGAATCCATGAGTTTAATCGAAGGTCCTTTATCCCTTTGTGTGTTTCAACTCTTAGGGTTATCCTCCATTCTTGGAAGTGTGATGTCTATCAATTTCCGTTCCATCTTCTTTTATGTTTCCATTTTCTCGTTTTAAATAATTTCTCAAATTTCTTGCTTGTTAGCATTCCAACAATGATAGATCAGTCAAACGAATCGAACCCTGTGGATTCACATCATTTGGTATTCAGAGCCTGGCTATCTAGATTTGGAATAGGAAAGGAAGTGTATTATACAAAGTGTTTAATCGAAGGCCATCCATGTTTAGCTGCATTCGATTACGGAAGCGAAAATAATGTTGTGAGCCAAAGATTGGTGGAGAAACTCCAGTTACCAGCAACCTTTCATCTGGATCAAGCATGAATCAAATTCAGTACATGGCAATGTGTGAAAGAAGTATTATGTGATATTGCTCCCATGGACTCTTGTCATCTTCATTTGGGATGGGCATGGCTTCGTTTTAAAACACTCCATCTTGATGAACGTTCCCTTTATTTGAGGCATGAGGGACAACAAAAGAAGTAGAAATTTATGACACCAAGACAAGTCAGTAAGGATCAACGTAGTCTGAAGGAGAAAACAGAAAAAAAAATAATAGAAAAAGAAGTAATATAAACTGCAGAAGGAAGGGAAAATAAAGAAAAAGAAATGGAACTAGAGAAAGTTTATTCGTCAATGTTTTTTCTTCTACAGTTTGTGATGTCATTTTACAGGAACAAAAGGATAAGCATGTGAATGAAACACACCAACTTCCATGTTTAAAAAGGAAGCTTGTTCATAGTGCTTTATCATGCATTTGGTCTGTCGATAAGAAGCAAATTCGTCAAACACAATGGATGGAATTATTTATTGTAACATATCAAGGTGGGGTAGTGTTGCCAAGAAATGTTATCGACGGATTGCAACCATTGGAAAGTAACAAATATCAAGTTGAATTTGATCTTGGAAGAAGAGAATAAGTTTCAACTTGTGAAAAACTAAAAGTCCCTCACAAGATCATAATAAACTTACATCAAAACTAGTGTCTTAAGATTCGGGACAAATGTTCTCGAAGAAGGAGGGTATGATGTGAATTGCATATGGGTCAAATGGAGGATGACTAATGCGCCGTGTTGATGCAGTTTCTTTTATTTAAATAAGGGCCCAATGCTTTGTAAAATTGGCTGACCAACTTGTGTTTGTGCTTAACCAATTAATGGGCTTTAGTTTTGCTTTACCTTCAAGTTGAAATAAGGGTCCATATGCCAACTTAAGAACCAACCTTTGGAAGATCAAGAGGACCTTTGGTCAAAGTTTGTGGATGACTTTTGGTAGCCTTAAATTCAGTTACAACCAACCATTAAGTAGCGAATCGTTATTAGCTCGAGTGGATCATTAATTAATATCTTTAAGCGGGATGATATTGAAATTTATGTGTCTTTTGTAATTCGGATGGTTAAAGCTCCTATATAAGTTGAACCATTTTCATCAATGAAGGCAAGCTGAGTTTTATTCAGAAAATAAACGAGTTTTATCTCATCTATCTTAGTGAGAGTGATTCTCCTAAGTTCTTGAGTGATTCAAGAATCCATGAGTTTAATCGAAGGTCCTTTATCCCTTTGTGTGTTTCAACTCTTAGGGTTATCCTCCATTCTTGGAAGTGTGATGTCTATCAATTTCCGTTCCATCTTCTTTTATGTTTCCATTTTCTCGTTTTAAATAATTTCTCAAATTTCTTGCTTGTTAGCATTCCAACAATGATAGATCAGTCAAACGAATCGAACCCTGTGGATTCACATCATTTGGTATTCAGAGCCTGGCTATCTAGATTTGGAATAGGAAAGGAAGTGTATTATACAAAGTGTTTAATCGAAGGCCATCCATGTTTAGCTGCATTTGATTACGGAAGCGAAAATAATGTTGTGAGCCAAAGATTGGTGGAGAAACTCCAGTTACCAGCAACCTTTCATCTGGATCAAGCATGGAACAAATTCAGTACATGGCAATGTGTGAAAGGAGGATTATGTGATATTTATTGCTCCCATGGACTCTTGTCATCTTCTTTTGGGATGGGCATGGCTTCGTTTTAATACACTCCATCATGATGAACGTTCCCTTTATTTGAGGCATGAGGGAAATCAAAAGAAGTAGAAATTTATGACACCGAGACAAGTCAGTAAGGATCAACGTAGGCTGAAAGAGGAAATAGAAAAAGAAAGAATAGAAAAAGATGTAATATAAACGGCAGAAGGAAGGGAAAATAAAGAAAAAGAAATGGAACTAGAGAAAGTTTATTCGTCAATGTCTTTTCTTCTACAGTTTGTGATGTCATTTTACAGGAACAAAAGGATAAGCATGTGAATGAAACACACCATCTTCCATGCTTAAAAAGGAAGCTTGTTCATAGTGCTTTATTATCCATTTGGTTCGTCGATAAGAAGCAAATTCGTCAAACACAATGCATGGAATTATTTATTGTTACATATCAAGGTGGGGTACTGTTGCCAAGAAATGTTATCGACAGATTGCAACCATTGGAAAGTAACAAATATCAAGTTGAATTTGATCCTGGAAGAAGAGAATTAGTTTCAACTTGTGAAAAAATAAAAGTCCTTCACAAGATCATAATAAACTTACATCAAAACTAGTGTCTTAAGATTCGGGACAAATGTTCTCGAAGAAGGAGGGTATGTTGTGAAATGCATATGGGTCAAATGGAGGATGACTAATGCGCCGTGTTGATGCAGTTTCTTTTATTTAAATAAGGGCCCAAGGCTTTGTAAAATTGGCTGACCAAATTGTGTTTATGCTTAACCAATTAACGGGCTTTAGTTTTGCTTTATCCTCAAGTTGAAATAACTGTCCATATGCCAACTTAAGAACCAACATTTGGAAGTTCAAGAGGACCTTTGCCCAAAGTTTTGTGGATGACTTTTGGTAGCCTTAAATTCAGTTACAATCAACCATTAAGTAGCGGATCGTTATTAGCTTGAGTGGATCATTAATTAATAGCTTGAAGCGGGATGATATTGAAATTTATGTGTCGTTTGTAATTCTGATGGTTAAAGCTCCTATATAAGTTGAACCATTTTCATCAATGAAGGCAAGCTGAGTTTTCTTCAGAAAATAATCGAGTTTTATCTCATCTATCTTAGTGAGAGTGATTCTCCTAAGTTCTTGAGTGATTCAAGAATCCATGGGTTTAATCAAAGGTCCTTTATCCCTTTGTGTGTTTCAACTCTTAGGCTTATCTTCCATTCTTGGAAGTGTGATGTCTATCAATTTCCGTTCCATCTTCTTTTATGTTTCCATTTTCTCGTTTTAAATAATTTCTCAAATTTCTTGCTTGTTAGCATTCCAACAATGATAGATCAGTCAAACGAATCGAACCTTGTGGATTCACATCATTTGGTATTCAGTGCTTGGCTATCTAGATTTGGAATAGGAAAGGAAGTTTACTATACAAAGTTTTTAAGCGAAGGCCATCCATGTTTAGTTGCATTCGATTACGGAAGCGAAAACAATGTTGTGAGCCAAAGATTGGTGCAGAAACTTCAGTTACCAGCAACCTTTCATCTGGATCAAGCATAGATCAAATTCAGTACATGGCAATGTGTGAAAGAAGTATTATGTGATATTGCTCCCATGAACTCTTGTCATCTTCATTTGGGATGGGCATGGCTTCGTTTTAAAACACTCCATCTTGATGAACGTTCCCTTTTTTTGAGGCATGAGGAACATCAAAAGAAGTAGAAATTTATGACAACAAGACAAGTCAGTAAGGATCAACGTAGGCTGAAGAAGAAAACAGAAAAAGAAAGAATAGAAAAAGAAGTAATATAAACTGCAAAAGGAAGGGAAAATAAAGAAAAAGAAATGGAACTATGATGAAAACTTTATTCGTCAATGTTTTTTCTTCTACAATTTGTGATGTCATTTTACAGGAACAAAAGGATAAGCATGTGAAGGAAACACACCAACTTCCATGTTTAAAAAGGAAGCTTGTTCATAGTGCTTTATTATGCATTTGGTCCGTCGATAAGAAGCAAATTCGTCAAACACAATGCATGGAATTATTTATTGTTACATATCAAGGTGGGGTACTGTTGCCAAGAAATGTTATCGACGGATTGTAACCATTGGAAAGTAACAAATATCAAGTTGAATTTGATCCTGGAAGAAGAGAATTAGTTTCAACTTGTGAAAAAATAAAAGTCCTTCACAAGATCATAATAAACTTACATCAAAACTATTGTCTTAAGATTCGAGACAAATCTTTTCGCAGAAGGAGGGTATGATGTGAATTGCAAATGGGTCAAATGGAGGATGACTAATGCGCCGTGTTGATGCAGTTTCTTTTATTTAAATAAGGGCCCAATGCTTTGTAAAATTGGCTGACCAAATTGTGTTTGTGCTTAACCAATTAATGGGCTTTAGTTTTGCTTTATCTTTAAGTTGAAATAAGGGTCCATATGCCAACTTAAGAACCAACCTTTGGAAGTTCAAGAGGACCTTTGCCCAAAGTTTTGTGGATGACTTTTGGTAGCCTTAAATTCAGTTACAATCAACCATTAAGTAGCGGATCGTTATTAGCTTGAGTGGATCATTAATTAATAGCTTGAAGCGGGATGATATTGAAATTTATGTGTCGTTTGTAATTCTGATGGTTAAAGCTCCTATATAAGTTGAACCATTTTCATCATTGAAGGCAAGCTGAGTTATATTCAGAAAATAAACGAGTTTTATCTCATCTATCTTACAGAGAGTGATTCTCCTAAGTTGTTGAGTGATTCAAGAATGCATGAGTTTAATCAAAGGTCCTTTATCCCTTTGTGTGTTTCAACTCTTAGGTTTATCTTCCATTCTTGGAAGTGTGATGTCTATCAATTTCCGTTCCATCTTCTTTTATGTTTCTATTTTCTCGTTTTAAATAATTTCTCAAATTTCTTGCTTGTTAGCATTCCAACAATGATAGATCAGTCAAACGAATCGAACCCTGTGGATTCACATGATTTGGTATTCAATCCCTGGCTATCTAGATTTGGAATAGGAAAGAAAGTTTATTATACAAAGTGTTTAACCGAAGGTCATCCATGTTTAGCTGCATTCGATTACGGAAGCGAAAATAATGTTGTGAGCCAAAGATTGGTGGAGAAACTCCAGTTACCAGCAACCTTTCATCTGGATCAAGCATGGATCAAATTCAGTACATGGCAATGTGTGAAAGAAGTATTATGTGATATTGCTCCCATGGACTCTTGTCATCTTCTTTTGGGATGGGCATGGCTTCGTTTTAAAACACTCCATCTTGATGAACGTTCTCTTTATTTGAGGCACGAGGGACATAAAAAGAAGTAAAAATTTATGACACCGAGACAAGTCAGTAAGGATCAACGTAGGCTGAAGGAGAAAACAGAAAAAGAAAGAATAGAGAAAGAAGTAATATAAACTGCAGAAGGAAGGGAAAATAAAGAAAAAGAAATGGAACTATGATGAAAACTTTATTTGTCAATGTTTTTTCTTCTACAGGTTATGATGTCATTTTGCAAGAAGAAAAGGATAAGCATGTGAATGAAATACACCAACTTCCATGTTTGAAAAGGAAGCTTATTCATAGTACTTTGTTATGCATTTGCTCCGTCGATAAGAAGCATATTCGTCAAACACAATCCATGGAATTATTTATTGCTACATACCAAGGTGGGGTACTGTTGCCAAGAATTGTTATTGACGGATTGCAACCATTGGAAACTAACAAATATCAAGTGGAATTTGATCCTGGAAGAAGAGAATTAGTTTCAACTTGTGAAAAAATAAAAGTCCTTCACAAGATCATAATAAACTTACATTAAAACTAGTGTCTTAAGATTTGGGACAAATCTTCTCAAAGAAGGAGGGTATGATTTGAATTGCATATGGGTCAAATGGAGGATGACTAATGCGCCGTGTTGATGCAGTTTCTTTTATTTAAATAAGGGCCCAATGCTTTGTAAAATTGGATGACCAAATTGTGTTTGTGCTTAACCAATTAATGGGCTTTAGTTTTGCTCTATCTTCAAGTTGAAATAAGGGTCCATATGCCAACTTAAGAACCAACCTTTGGAAGATCAAGAGGACCATTGCTCAAAGTTTGTGGATGACTTTTGGTAGCCTTAAATTCAGTTACAATCAACCATTAAGTAGCGGATCGTTATTAGCTTGAGTGGATCATTAATTAATAGCTTTAAGCGGGATGATATTGAAATTTATGTGTCTTTTGTAATTCTGATGGTTAAAGCTTCTATATAAGTTGAACCATTTTCTTCAATGAAGGCAAGCTGAGTTTTATTCAGAAAATAAACGAGTTTTATCTGATCTATCTTAGTGAGAGTGATTCTCCTAAGTTCTTGAGTGATTCAATAATCCATGAGTTTAATCAAAGGTCCTTTATCCCTCTGTGTGTTTCAACTCTTAGGCTTATCTTCCATTCTTGGAAGTGTGATGTCTATCAATTTCCGTTCCATCTTCTTTTATGTTTCCATTTTCTCGTTTTAAAGAATTTCACAAATTTCTTGCTTGTTAGCATTCCCACAATGATAGATCAGTCAAACAAATCGAACCCTGTGGATTCACATCATTTTGTATTCAGAGCCTAGCTATCTAGATTTGGAATAGGAATGGAAGTTTATTATACAAAGTGTTTAACTGAAGGCCATCCATGTTTAGCTGCATTCGATTATGGAAGCGAAAACAATGTTGTGAGCCAAAGTTTCGTGCAGAAACTCCAATTACCAGCAACCTTTCATCTTGATCAAGCATGGATCAAATTCAGTACATGGCAATGTGTGAAAGAAATATTATGTGATTTTGCTCCCATGGACTCTTGTCATCTTCATTTGGGATGGGCCTGGCTTCGTTTTAAAACACTCCATCTTGATGAACATTCCCTTTATTTGAGGCATGAGGGACATCAAAAGAAGTAGAAATTTATGACACCAAGACAAGTCAGTAAGGATCAACGTAGGCTGAAGGAGAAAACAGAAAAAGAAAGAATTGAAAAAGAAGTAATATAAACTACAGAAGGAAGGGAAACTAAAGAAAAAGAAATGGAACTATGATGAAAACTTTATTTGTCAATGTTTTTTCTTTTACAGGTTGTGATGTCATTTTACAGGAACAAAAGGATAAGCATGTGAATGAAACACACCAACTTCCATGTTTAAAATGGAAGCTTGTTCATAGTGTTTTATTATGCATTTGGTCCGTCGATAAGAAGCATATTCGTCAAACACAATGCATGAAATTATTTATTATTACATATCAAGGTAGGGTACTGTTGCCAAGAAATGTTATCGACGGATTGCAACCATTGGAAAGTAACAAATATCAAGTTGAATTTGATCATGGAAGAAGAGAATTAGTTTCAACTTGTGAAAAATAAAAAGTCCTTAACAAGATCATAATAAACTTACATTAAAACTAGTGTCTTAAGATTTGGGACAAATCTTCTCGAAGAAGGAGGGTATAATGTGAATTGCATATGGGTCAAATGGAGGATGACTAATGCGCCGTGTTGATGGAGTTTCTTTTATTTAAATAAGGGCCCAATGCTTTGTAAAATTGGCTGACCAAATTGTGTTTGTGCTTAACCAATTAATGGGCTTTAGTTTTGCTTTATCTTCAAGTTGAGATAGGGGTCAATATGCCAACTTAAGAACCAACCTTTGGAAGATCAAGAGGACCTTTGCTCAAAGTTTGTGGATGACTTTTGGTAGCTTTAAATTCAGTTACAATCAACCATTAAGTAGCGGATCGTTATTAGCTTGAGTGGATCATTAATTAATAGCTTTAAGCAGGATGATATTGAAATTTATATGAATTTTGTAATTCTGATGGTTAAAGCTCCTATATAAGTTGAACCATTTTCATCAACGAAGGCAAGCTCAGTTTTATTCAGAAAATAAACGAGTTTTATCTCATCTATCTTAGTGAGAGTGATTCTCCAAATTTCTTGAGTGATTCAAGAATCCATGAGTTTAATAAAAGGTCCTTTATCCCTTTGTGTGTTTCAACTCTTAGGCTTATCTTCCATTCTTGGAAGTGTGATGTCTATCAATTTCCGTTCCATCTTCTTTTATGTTTCCATTTTCTCGTTTTAAATAATTTCTCAAATTTCTTGCTTGTTAGCATTCCAACAATGATAGATCAGTCAAACGAATCGAACCCTGTGGATTCACATCATTTGGTAATCAGGGCCTGGCTATATAGATTTGGAATAGGAAAGGAAGTTTATTATACAAAGTGTTTAACTGAAGGCCATCCATGTTTAGTTGCATTGATTACGAAAGGGAAAACAACGTTGTGATGCAAAGATTGGAGGAGAAACTCCAGTTACCAGCAATCTTTCATCTGGATCAAGCATGGACTAAATTCAGTACATGGCAATGTGATAAAGAAGTATTATGTGATATTGCTCCCATGGACTCTTCTCATCTTCATTTGGAATGGACAAGGCTTCATTTTAAAACACTCCATCATGATGAACGTTCCCTTTATTTGAGGCATGAGGGACATCAAAAGAAGTAGAAATTTATGATACCAAGACAAGTCAGTAAGGATCAACGTAGTCTGAAGGAGAAAACAGAAAAACAAATAATAGAAAAAGAAGTAATATAAACTGCAGAAGGAAGGGAAAATAAAGAAAAAGAAATGGAACTAGAGAAAAATATGATGAAAACTTTATTTGTCAATGTTTTTTCTTCTATAGTTTGTGATGTCATTTTACAAGAACAAAAGAATAAGCATGTGAATGAAACACACCAACTTCCATGCTTAAAAAGGAAGCTTGTTCATAGTGCTTTATTATGCATTTGGTCCGTCGATAAGATGCAAATTCGTCAAACACAATGCATGGAATTATTTATTGTTACATATCAAGGTGGGGTACTGTTGCCAAGAAATGTTATCGACGGATTGCAACCATTGGAAAGTAACAAATATCAAGTTGAATTTGATCCTGAAAGAAGAGAATTAGTTTCAACTTGTGAAAAAATAAAAGTCCTTCACAAGATCATAATAAACTTACATTAAAACTAGTGTCTTAAGATTTGGGACAAATGTTCTCGAAGAAGGAGGGTATGATGTGAATTGCATATGGGTCAAATGGAGGATGACTAATGCGCCGTGTTGATGGAGTTTCTTTTATTTAAATAAGGGCCCAATGCTTTGTAAAATTGGCTGACCAAATTGTGTTTGTGCTTAACCAATTAATGGGCTTTAGTTTTGCTTTATCTTCAAGTTGAAATAGGGGTCCATATGCCAACTTAAGAACCAACCTTTGGAAGATCAAGAGGACCTTTGCTCAAAGTTTGTGGATGACTTTTGGTAGCTTTAAATTCAGTTACAATCAACCATTAAGTAGCGGATCGTTATTAGCTTGAGTGGATCATTAATTAATAGCTTTAAGCAGGATGATATTGAAATTTATGTGTCTTTTGTAATTCTGATGGTTAAAGCTGCTATATAAGTTGAACCATTTTCATCAACGAAGGCAAGCTCAGTTTTATTCAGAAAATAAACGAGTTTTATCTCATCTATCTTAGTGAGAGTGATTCTCCAAATTTCTTGAGTGATTCAAGAATCCATGAGTTTAATAAAAGGTCCTTTATCCCTTTGTGTGTTTCAACTCTTAGGCTTATCTTCCATTCTTGGAAGTGTGATGTCTATCAATTTCCGTTCCATCTTCTTTTATGTTTCCATTTTCTCGTTTTAAATAATTTCTCAAATTTCTTGCTTGTTAGTATTCCAACAATGATAGATCAGTCAAACGAATCGAACCCTGTGGATTCACATCATTTGGTATTCAGAGCCTGACTTTCTAGATTTGGAATAGGAAAGGAAGTTTATTATACAAAGTGTTTAACCGAAGGCCAGCCATGTTTAGTTGCATTCGATTACGGAAGCGAAAATAATGTTGTGAGCCAAAGATTGGTGGAGAAACTCCTGTTACCAGCAACCTTTCATCGGGATCAAGCATGGATTAAATTCAGTACATGGCAATGTGTTAAAGAAGTATTATGTGATATATCTCCCATGGACTCTTGTCATCTTCATTTGGGATGGGCAAGGCTTCGTTTTAAAACACTCCATCTTGATGAACGTTCCCTTTATTTGAGGCATGAGGAATATCAAAAGAAGTAGAAATTTATGACACCAAGACAAGTCAGTAAGGATCAACGTAGGCTGAAGGAGAAAACAGAAAAAGAAAGAATAGAAAAAGAAGTAATATAAACTGCAGAAGGAAGGGAAATAAAGAAAAAGAAATGGAACTAGAAAAATTTTATTCGTCAATGTTTTTTCTCCTACAGTTTGTGATGTCATTTTACAGGAACAAAAGGATAAGCATGTGAATGAAACACACCAACTTCGATGTTTAAAAAGGAAGCTTGTTCATAGTGCTTTATTATGCATTTTGTCCGTCGATAAGAAGAAAATTCGTCAAACACAATACATGGAATTATTTGTTGTTACATATTAAGTTGGGGTACTGTTGCCAATAAATGTTATCGACGGATTGAAACCATTGGAAAGTAACAAATATCAAGTTGAATTTGATCCTGGAAGAAGAGAATTAGTTTCAACTTGTGAAAAAATAAAAGTCCTTCACAAGATCATAATAAACTTACATTAAAACTAGTGTCTTAAGATTCGGGACAAATCTTCTCGAAGAAGGAGGGTATGATGTGAATTGCATATGGGTCAAATGGAGGATGACTAATGTGTCGTGTTGATGCAGTTTCTTTTATTTAAATAAGGGCCCAATGCTTTGTAAAATTAGCTGACCAAATTGTGTTTGTGCTTAACCCACTAATGGGCTTTAGTTTTGCTTTATCTTCAAGTTGAAATAAGGGTCCATATGCCAACTTAAGAACCAACCTTTGGAAGATCAAGAGGACCTTTGCTCAAAGTTTGTGGATGACTTTTGGTAGCTTTAAATTCAGTTACAATCAACCATTAAGTAGCGGATCGTTATTAGCTTGAGTGGATCATTAATTAATAGCTTTAAGCGGGATGATATTGAAATTTATGTGTCTTTTGTAATTCTGATGGTTAAAGCTCCTATATAAGTTGAACCATTTTCATCAATGAAGGCAAGCTGAGTTATATTCAGAAAATAAACGAGTTTTATCTCATCTATCTTAGTGAGAGTGATTCTCTTATGTTGTTGAGTGATTCAAGAATCCATGAGTTTAATAAAAGGTCCTTTATCCCTTTGTGTGTTTCAACTCTTAGGCTTATCTTCCACTCTTGGAAGTGTGATGTCTATCAATTTCCGTTCCATCTTCTTTTATGTTTCCATTTTCTCGTTTTAAATAATTTCTCAAATTTCTTGCTTGTTAGCATTCCAACAATGATAGATCAGTCAAACGAATCGAACCCTGTGGATTCACATCATTTGGTAATCAGGGCCTGGCTATATAGATTTGGAATAGGAAAGGATGTTTATTATACAAAGTGTTTAACTGAAGGCCATCCATGTTTAGTTGCATTGATTACGAAAGGGAAAACAACGTTGTGATGCAAAGATTGGAGGAGAAACTCCAATTACCAATAATCTTTCATCTGGATCAAGCATGGATTAAAATCAGTACATGGCAATGTGATAAAGAAGTATTATGTGATATTGCTCCCATGGACTCTTCTCATCTTCATTTGGAATGGACATGGCTTCATTTTAAAACACTCCATCATGATGAACGTTCCCTTTATTTGAGGCATGAGGGACATCAAAAGAAGTAGAAATTTATGATACCAAGACAAGTCAGTAAGGATCAATGTAGGCTGAAGGAGAAAACAAAAAAAGAGGGAATAGAAAAAGAAGTAATATAAACTGCAGAAGGAAGGGAAAATAAAGAAAAAGAAATGGAACTAGAGAAAGTTTATTCGTCAATGTTTTTTCTTCTATAGTTTGTGATGTCATTTTACAGGAACAAAAGGATAAGCATGTGAATGAAACACACCAACTTCCATGCTTAAAAAGGAAGCTTGTTCATAGTGCTTTATTATGCATTTGGTCCGTCGATAAGATGCAAATTCGTCAAACACAATGCATGGAATTATTTATTGTTACATATCAAGGTGGGGTACTGTTGCCAAGAAATGTTATCGACGGATTGCAACCATTGGAAAGTAACAAATATCAAGTTGAATTTGATCCTGAAAGAAGAGAATTAGTTTCAACTTGTGAAAAAATAAAAGTCCTTCACAAGATCATAATAAACTTACATTAAAACTAGTGTCTTAAGATTTGGGACAAATGTTCTCGAAGAAGGAGGGTATGATGTGAATTGCATATGGGTCAAATGGAGGATGACTAATGCGCCGTGTTGATGGAGTTTCTTTTATTTAAATAAGGGCCCAATGCTTTGTAAAATTGGCTGACCAAATTGTGTTTGTGCTTAACCAATTAATGGGCTTTAGTTTTGCTTTATCTTCAAGTTGAAATAGGGGTCCATATGCCAACTTAAGAACCAACCTTTGGAAGATCAAGAGGACCTTTGCTCAAAGTTTGTGGATGACTTTTGGTAGCTTTAAATTCAGTTACAATCAACCATTAAGTAGCGGATCGTTATTAGCTTGAGTGGATCATTAATTAATAGCTTTAAGCAGGATGATATTGAAATTTATGTGTCTTTTGTAATTCTGATGGTTAAAGCTCCTTTATAAGTTGAACCATTTTCATCAACGAAGGCAAGCTCAGTTTTATTCAGAAAATAAACGAGTTTTATCTCATCTATCTTAGTGAGAATGATTCTCCAAATTTCTTGAGTGATTCAAGAATCCATGAGTTTAATCAAAGGTCCTTTATCCCTCTGTGTGTTTCAACTCTTAGGCTTATCTTCCACTCTTGGAAGTGTGATGTCTATCAATTTCCGTTCCATCTTCTTTTATGTTTCCATTTTCTCGTTTTAAATAATTTCTCAAATTTCTTGCTTGTTAGCATTCCAACAATGATAGATCAGTCAAACGAATCGAACCCTGTGGATTCACATCATTTGGTATTCAGAGCCTGACTTTCTAGATTTGGAATACGAAAGGAAGTTTATTATACAAAGTGTTTAACCGAAGGCCAGCCATGTTTAGTTGCATTCGATTACGGAAGCGAAAATAATGTTGTGAGCCAAAGATTGGTGGAGAAACTCCTGTTACCAGCAACCTTTCATCTGGATCAAGCATGGATTAAATTCAGTACATGGCAATGTGTTAAAGAAGTATTATGTGATATATCTCCCATGGACTCTTGTCATCTTCATTTGGGATGGGCAAGGCTTCGTTTTAAAACACTCCATCTTGATGAACGTTCCCTTTATTTGAGGCATGAGGAATATCAAAAGAAGTAGAAATTTATGACACCAAGACAAGTCAGTAAGGATCAACGTAGGCTGAAGGAGAAAACAGAAAAAGAAAGAATAGAAAAAGAAGTAATATAAACTGCAGAAGGAAGGGAAATAAAGAAAAAGAAATGGAACTAGAAAAATTTTATTCGTCAATGTTTTTTCTCCTACAGTTTGTGATGTCATTTTACAGGAACAAAAGGATAAGCATGTGAATGAAACACACCAACTTCGATGTTTAAAAAGGAAGCTTGTTCATAGTGCTTTATTATGCATTTGGTCCGTCGATAAGAAGAAAATTCGTCAAACACAATACATGGAATTATTTGTTGTTACATATCAAGGTGGGGTACTGTTGCCAAGAAATGTTATCGACGGATTGCAACCATTGGAAAGTAACAAATATCAAGTTGAATTTGATCCTGGAAGAAGAGAATTAGTTTCAACTTGTGAAAAAATAAAAGTCCTTCACAAGATCATAATAAACTTACATTAAAACTAGTGTCTTAAGATTCGGGACAAATCTTCTCGAAGAAGGAGGGTATGATGTGAATTGCATATGTGTCAAATGGAGGATGACTAATGTGTCGTGTTGATGCAGTTTCTTTTATTTAAATAAGGGCCCAATGCTTTGTAAAATTAGTTGACCAAATTGTGTTTGTGCTTAACCCACTAATGGGCTTTAGTTTTGCTTTATCTTCAAGTTGAAATAAGGGTCCATATGCCAACTTAAGAACCAACCTTTGGAAGATCAAGAGGACCTTTGCTCAAAGTTTGTGGATGACTTTTGGTAGCTTTAAATTCAGTTACAATCAACCATTAAGTAGCGGATCGTTATTAGCTTGAGTGGATCATTAATTAATAGCTTTAAGCAGGATGATATTGAAATTTATGTGTCTTTTGTAATTCTGATGGTTAAAGCTCCTATATAAGTTGAACCATTTTCATCAATGAAGGCAAGCTCAGTTTTATTTAGAAAATAAACGAGTTTTATCTCATCTAGCTTAGTGAGAGTGATTCTCCTAAGTTCTTGAGTGATTCAAGAATCCATGAGTTTAATCAAAGGTCCTTTATCCCTCTGTGTGTTTCAACTCTTAGGCTTATCTTCCATTCTTGGAAGTGTGATGTCTATCAATTTCCGTTCCATCTTCTTTTATGTTTCCATTTTCTGGTTTTAAATAATTTCTCAAATTTCTTGCTTGTTAGCATTCCAACAATGATAAATCAGTCAAACAAATCGAACCCTGTGGATTCACATCATTTGGTATTCAGAGCCTGGCTATCTAGATTTGGAATAGGAAAGGAAGTTTATTATACAAAGTGTTTAACCGAAGGCCATCCATGTTTAGTTGCATTCGATTACGGAAGCGAAAACAATGTTGTGAGCCAAAGATCGGTGGAGAAACTCCAGTTACCAGCAACCTTTCATCTGGATCAAGAATGGATCAAATTCAGTACATGGCAATGTGTGAAAGAAGTATTATGTGATATTGCTCCCATGGACTCTTGTCATCTTCTTTTGGGATGGGCATGGCTTCGTTTTAAAATACTCCATCTTGATGAACGTTCCCCTTATTTGAGGCATGACGGACATTAAAAGTTGTAGAAATTTATGACACCGAGACAAGTCCATAAGGATTAACGTAGGCTGAAGGAGAAAACAGAAAAAGAAAGAATAGAAATAGAAGTAATATAAACGGCAGAAGGAAGGGAAAATAAAGAGAATTAGTTTCAACATGTGAAAAAATAAAAGTCCTTCACAAGATCATAATAAACTTACATCAAAACTAGTGTCTTAAGATACGGGTCAAATCTTCTCGAAGAAGGAGGGTATGATGTGAATTGCATATGGGTCAAATGGAGGATGACTAATGCGCCGTGTTGATGCAGTTTCTTTTATTTAAATAAGGGCCCAATGCTTTGTAAAATTGGCTGACCAAATTGTGTTTGCATTTGGTCCGTCGCTAAAAATCAAATTCGTCAAACACAATGCATGGAATTATTTATTGTTACATATCAAGGTGGGGTACTGTTGCCAAGAAATGTTATCGACGGATTGCAACCATTGGAAAATAACAAATATCAAGTTGAATTTGATACTGGAAGAAGAGAATTAGTTTCAACATGTGAAAAAATAAAAGTCCTTCACAAGATCATAATAAACTTACATCAAAACTAGTGTCTTAAGATTCGGGACAAATCTTCTGGAAGAAGGAGGGTATGATGTGAATTGCATATGAGTCAAATGGAGGATGACTAATGCGCCGTGTTGATGCAGTTTCTTTTATTTAAATAAGGGCCCAATGCTTTGTAAAATTGGCTGACCAAATTGTGTTTGTGCTTAACCAATTAGTGGACTTTAGTTTTGCTTTATCTTCAAGTTGAAATAAGAGTTCATATGCCAACTTAAGAACCAACCTTTGGAAAATCAAGAGGACCTTTGCTCAAAGTTTGTGGATGACTTTTGGTATCCTTAAATTCAGTTACAATCAACCATTAAGTAGCGGATCGTTATTAGCTTGAGTGGATCATTAATTAATAGCTTTAAGCGGGATGATATTGAAATTTATTAATAGTTTCTTTTATTTAAATAAGGGCCCAATGCTTTGTAAAATTGGCTGACCAAATTGTGTTTGTGCTTAACCAATTAATGGGCTTTAGTTTTGCTGTATCTTCAAGTTGAAATAAGGGTCCATATGCCAAATTAAGAACCAACCTTTGGAAGATCAAGAGGAACTTTGCTCAAAGTTTGTGGATGACTTTTGGTAGCCTTAAATTCAGTTACAATCAACCATTAAGTAGCGGATCGTTATTAGCTTGAGTGGATCATTAATTAATGGCTTTAAGCGGGATGATATTGAATTTTATGTGTCTTTTGTAATTCAGATGGTTAAAGCTCCTATATAAGTTGAACCATTTTCATCAATGAACGCAAGCTGAGTTTTATTCAGAAAATAAACGAGTTTTATCTCATCTATCTTAGTGAGAGTGATTCTCCTAAGTTCTTGAGTGATTCAAGAATCCATGAGTTTAATCAAAGGTCCTTTATCCCATTGAGTGTTTCAACTCTTAGGCTTATCTTCCATTCTTGGAAGTGTAATGTCTATCAATTTCCGTTCCATCTTCTTTTATGTTTCCATTTTCTCGTTTTAAATAATTTCTCAAATTTTTTGCTTGCTAGCATTCCAAAAATGATAGATCAGTCAAACGAATCGAACCCTGTGGACTCACATCATTTGGTATTCAGAGCCTGGCTAT
Organism: Vigna unguiculata; assembly: GCF_037176805.1. Lineage (NCBI taxonomy): Eukaryota > Viridiplantae > Streptophyta > Magnoliopsida > Fabales > Fabaceae > Vigna > Vigna unguiculata. The sequence goes on along the minus strand of NC_140800.1, from coordinate 22,989,943 downwards.
CTAGATTTGGAATAGGAAAGGAAGTTTATTATACAAAGTGTTTAACCGAACGCCATCCATGTTTAGTTGCATTCAATTACGGAAGCGAAAACAATGTTGTGAGCCAAAGATTGGTGGAGAAACTCCAGTTACCAGCAACCTTTCATCTGGATCAAGCATGGATCAAATTCAGTACATGGCAATGTGTGAAAGAAGTATTATGTGATATTTATTGCTCCAATGGACTCTTGTCATCTTCATTTGGGATGGGCATGGATTCGTTTTAAAACACTCCATCTTGATGAACGTTCCCTTTATTTGAGGCATGAGGGACATCAAAAGAAGTAGAAATTTATGACACCAAGACAAGTCAGTAAGGATCAACGTAGGCTGAAGGAGAAAACAGAAAAAGAAAGAATAGAAAAAGAAGTAATATAAACTGCAGAAGGAAGGGAAAATAAAGAAAAAGAAATGGAACTAGAGAAAGTTTATTCGTCAATGTTTTTTCTTCTACAGTTTGTGATGTCATTTTACAGGAACAAAAGGATAAGCATGTGAATGAAACACACCAACTTCCATGTTTAAAAAGGAAGCTTGTTCATAGTGCTTTTTTATGCATTTGGTCCGTCGATAAGAAGTAAATTCGTCAAACACAATGCATGGAATTATTTATTGTTACATATCAAGGTGGGGTACTGTTGCCAAGAAATGCTATCGACGGATTGCAACCATTGGAAAGTAACAAATATCAAGTTGAATTTGATCCTGGAAGAAGAGAATTAGTTTCAACTTGTGAAAAAATAAAAGTCCTTCACAAGATCATAATAAACTTACATTAAAAGTAGTGTCTTAAGATTCGGGACAAATCTTCTCGAAGAAGGAGGGTATGATGTGAATTGCATATGGGTCAAATGGAGGATGACTAATGCGCCGTGTTGATGCAGTTTCTTTTATTTAAATAAGGGCCCAATGCTTTGTAAAATTGGCTGACCAAATTGTGTTTGCATTTGGTCCGTCGCTAAAAATCAAATTCGTCAAACACAATGCATGGAATTATTTATTGTTACATATCAAGGTGGGGTACTGTTGCCAAGAAATGTTATCGACGGATTGCAACCATTGGAAAATAACAAATATCAAGTTGAATTTGATACTGGAAGAAGAGAATTAGTTTCAACATGTGAAAAAATAAAAGTCCTTCACAAGATCATAATAAACTTACATCAAAACTAGTGTCTTAAGATTCGGGACAAATCTTCTGGAAGAAGGAGGGTATGATGTGAATTGCATATGAGTCAAATGGAGGATGACTAATGCGCCGTGTTGATGCAGTTTCTTTTATTTAAATAAGGGCCCAATGCTTTGTAAAATTGGCTGACCAAATTGTGTTTGTGCTTAACCAATTAGTGGACTTTAGTTTTGCTTTATCTTCAAGTTGAAATAAGAGTTCATATGCCAACTTAAGAACCAACCTTTGGAAAATCAAGAGGACCTTTGCTCAAAGTTTGTGGATGACTTTTGGTATCCTTAAATTCAGTTACAATCAACCATTAAGTAGCGGATCGTTATTAGCTTGAGTGGATCATTAATTAATAGCTTTAAGCGGGATGATATTGAAATTTATTAATAGTTTCTTTTATTTAAATAAGGGCCCAATGCTTTGTAAAATTGGCTGACCAAATTGTGTTTGTGCTTAACCAATTAATGGGCTTTAGTTTTGCTGTATCTTCAAGTTGAAATAAGGGTCCATATGCCAAATTAAGAACCAACCTTTGGAAGATCAAGAGGAACTTTGCTCAAAGTTTGTGGATGACTTTTGGTAGCCTTAAATTCAGTTACAATCAACCATTAAGTAGCGGATCGTTATTAGCTTGAGTGGATCATTAATTAATGGCTTTAAGCGGGATGATATTGAATTTTATGTGTCTTTTGTAATTCAGATGGTTAAAGCTCCTATATAAGTTGAACCATTTTCATCAATGAACGCAAGCTGAGTTTTATTCAGAAAATAAACGAGTTTTATCTCATCTATCTTAGTGAGAGTGATTCTCCTAAGTTCTTGAGTGATTCAAGAATCCATGAGTTTAATCAAAGGTCCTTTATCCCATTGAGTGTTTCAACTCTTAGGCTTATCTTCCATTCTTGGAAGTGTAATGTCTATCAATTTCCGTTCCATCTTCTTTTATGTTTCCATTTTCTCGTTTTAAATAATTTCTCAAATTTTTTGCTTGCTAGCATTCCAAAAATGATAGATCAGTCAAACGAATCGAACCCTGTGGACTCACATCATTTGGTATTCAGAGCCTGGCTATCTAGATTTGGAATAGGAAAGGAAGTTTATTATACAAAGTGTTTAACCGAACGCCATCCATGTTTAGTTGCATTCAATTACGGAAGCGAAAACAATGTTGTGAGCCAAAGATTGGTGGAGAAACTCCAGTTACCAGCAACCTTTCATCTGGATCAAGCATGGATCAAATTCAGTACATGGCAATGTGTGAAAGAAGTATTATGTGATATTTATTGCTCCCATGGACTCTTGTCATCTTCATTTGGGATGGGCATGGATTCGTTTTAAAACACTCCATCTTGATGAACGTTCCCTTTATTTGAGGCATGAGGGACATCAAAAGAAGTAGAAATTTATGACACCAAGACAAGTCAGTAAGGATCAACGTAGGCTGAAGGAGAAAACAGAAAAAGAAAGAATAGAAAAAGAAGTAATATAAACTGCAGAAGGAAGGGAAAATAAAGAAAAAGAAATGGAACTAGAGAAAGTTTATTCGTCAATGTTTTTTCTTCTACAGTTTGTGATGTCATTTTACAGGAACAAAAGGATAAGCATGTGAATGAAACACACCAACTTCCATGTTTAAAAAGGAAGCTTGTTCATAGTGCTTTTTTATGCATTTGGTCCGTCGATAAGAAGTAAATTCGTCAAACACAATGCATGGAATTATTTATTGTTACATATCAAGGTGGGGTACTGTTGCCAAGAAATGCTATCGACGGATTGCAACCATTGGAAAGTAACAAATATCAAGTTGAATTTGATCCTGGAAGAAGAGAATTAGTTTCAACTTGTGAAAAAATAAAAGTCCTTCACAAGATCATAATAAACTTACATTAAAAGTAGTGTCTTAAGATTCGGGACAAATCTTCTCGAAGAAGGAGGGTATGATGTGAATTGCATATGGGTCAAATGGAGGATGACTAATGCGCCGGGATGATGCAGTTTCTTTTATTTAAATAAGGGCCCAATGCTTTGTAAAATTGGCTGACCAAATTGTGTTTGTGCTTAACCAATTAATGGGCTTCAGTTTTGCTTTATCTTCAAGTTGAAATAAGGGTCCATATGCCCTACTTAAGAACCAACCTTTGGAAGATCAGGAGGACCTTTGCTCAAAGTTTGTGGATGACTTTTGGTAGCCTTAAATTCAGTTACAATCAACCATTAAGTAGCGGATCGTTATTAGCTTGAGTGGATCATTTATTAATAGCTTTAAGCGGGATGATATTGAAATTTATATGTCTTTTGTAATTCTGATGGTTAAAGCTCCTATATAAGTTGAACCATTTTCATCAATGAAGGCAAGCTGAGTTTTATTCAGAAAATAAACGAGTTTTATCTCATCTATCTTTGTGAGAGTGATTCTCCTAAGTTCTTGAGTGATTCAAGAATCCATGATGATATGAATCTCATTGCACAAGGGCTGACTTAGGATTTTTTTTTCTTTTAGGGTTAGAACCAGTTATGACCACGAGATGTTTTGTGTGCAGAATTAGATATTCTTTTGAAAATTGGGTGAAGAAGAAAGTAATAAGGGGTGAATCTAAAAGTGGAAGGAAAGAATCGCTCTTTCCAAAGGAGGCAACACACAAAGGATGGCAAAATCCTTTGATACAGCCAAGGGTTCTTGAATCACTCAAGAACTAGGAGAATCACTCTCACTATTAGATATAAAATTGAATTTCTGAACAAAACTTAACTTGATTTCATTGATAAGAAATGGTTCAGCTTATATAGAGGCTTTAGCCATTAGGGTTACAAAAAGACCATTAATTGTCATTATATCCCACTAGTGCTAATAATAAATCAATCAAGCTAATAATTGTCCACTACCTAATGGCTAATTATAACTGAAATTGGGGCAGCCAAAAAGTCATCCAAAATTATTCAGCAAGGTCTTCTTAGTCTTCCAAGGATGGTTCTTAAGATGTCAAATGGGCCTTTATTTAAATAAAAGAAACTGCATTAATCTGGCGCGTTAGTCCTCTTCCATTTGGGCCACGACGCAATTTACAACTTTTTTCTTTCTTTGCTCTAGACCTTGTCATAGGTCCTCCAAGTTCTTCAAGTGGATCCTTGTCTTTGCTCATTGTCACACCTCCATCATTCTCTCCCTCTTGAGAAGGATTTGTCCTCAAATCAGATTCTCCCTCTACATCAAAAAGGGATAAGTCAGACACATTGAATGTGGAACTAACATTATACTCACCAGGCAGATCAATTTTGTAAGCATTATCATTTATTCTTTCAAGCACTTGGAATGGACCATTTCCCCTTGGTTGAAGCTTTGATTTTCTTTGTTCTGGAAACCTTTCCTTTCTCATGTGCACCCAAACTCAATCTCCAGGTTGGAAGCCAACCTTCTTTCTACCTTTGTTAGCTTGCCTTGCATAGCTTTCGTTTTTCTTTTCAATTTGACCCCTTACTTGCTCATGTAACTTCTTCACATAGTCAGCTTTAGCCTGTGCTTCTTTATGCTTAAACATGGAAATGTTAGGCATAGGTAGCAAATCAAGAGGAGTTAAAGGGTTAAATCCATATACAATCTCAAAAGGTGAATAATTAGTTGTGCTATGGACAGCCCTATTATAAGCAAACTCAACATGAGGCAAACATGCTTCCCAAGACTTAAGATTTTTCTTTATAACAGTCCTAAGTAATGTGCCTAAAGTTCTATTGACTACCTCAGTTTGACCATCAGTTTGTGGGTGACAAGTAGTAGAAAATAACAATTTAGTACCAATCTTACCCCACAAGGTCCTCCAAAAGTGACTAAGGAATTTTGTATCCCTATCACTCACAATGCTCCTTGGTAGTCCATGAAGTCTTACTATTTCCTTGAAAAATAAGTCAGCCACATGACAAGCATCATCCACCTTCTTGCAAGGTATGAAGTGTGCCATTTTAGAAAATCTGTCAACAACAACAAAGACAGAATCCTTTCCATTCTTTGTTTTAGGAAGCCCCATAACAAAGTCCATTGAAATGTCAGTCCAAGGATATTCAGGAACAGGTAAAGGAGTATATAATCCATGAGGCTTCACCTTAGATTTAGCTTTTTTACACACAATGCAGTGATCACAAAACTTATGTACATCACGTTTCATATGAGGCCAAAAGAAGTGCTCTTGCAAAATTTCCAAAGTCTTTTGAACCCCAAAATGACCCATCAAACCTCCTTCATGTGATTCAGTCACAAGCAACTCTCTAATGGAACACTTAGGCACACACAATTTATTTGATTTAAACAAGAATCCATTATGCCTATAGTAACCATTTTCAGAAAACTTTTCACATGCAGCATATATTTCAACAAAATTTGCATCATCCTTGTACATGTCTTTCAAAGATTCAAGACCAAACAGTTTAGTTTCAAGCATAGAAAGCAATGCATGCCTCCTAGAAAGTGCATCAGCCACTATATTTCCTTTCCCCTTTTTATACTTGATTACGTACGGAAATTGCTCCAAAAACTCTACCCATTTAGCATGCCTCTTATTAAGCTTACCTTGTCCTTTCAAGTATTTCAAGGACTCATGATCACTGTGAATGACAAATTCTTTGGGTAACAAATAGTGTTGCCAAGTCTTTAAAGCTCTAACCAAAGCATATAATTCCTTATCATAAGTAGAATAGTTAAGGGCAGCCCCACTTAACTTTTCACTAAAATAAGCAATGGGATGTCCATCTTGCAGCAAAACAGCCCCAATACCCACATTTGATGCATCACACTCAATTTCAAAAGATTTTGCAAAATTAGGCATGGCAAGAATAGGTGCATTAGTTAGCTTATGCTTGAGGGAAGCAAAGGCCTCCTCTTGTTTCTCTCCCCATTTAAAACCCACATTCTTTTTAACAATTTCATTTAGAGGTGCAGCCAGGGTACTAAAATCCTTAACAAATCTCCTGTAAAAACTTGCTAAACCATGAAAACCCCTCACCTCACTAACAGTCTTAGGTGTAGGCCATTCTTGGATGGCCTTGACCTTTTCCGCATCAACTTGTACACCTTTAGCACTCACAACAAAACCCAAAAACACCACATGATCAGAATAAAAGATGCATTTTTCCAAATTGGCATACAATTTTTCTTTTCTAAGAACAACCAAAACAGATTGCAAATGCTCAACATGCAACTCAAGACTGGTGCTATAGATCAGAATATCATCATAGTACACCACAACAAATTTACCAATAAACTCTCTTAAAACATGGTTCATTAACCGCATAAAAGTACTAGGTGCATTTGTCAAACCAAAGGGCATAACCAACCACTCATACAATCCATATTTAGTTTTAAAAGCAGTTTTCCATTCATCACCTTCTCTAATCCTAATCTGATTATAGCCACTTTTAAGATCAATTTTAGAAAACACACATGCACCATAAAGTTCATCAAGAAGATCATCTAACCTTGGAATTGGATGCCTATACTTGATGGTGATGTTATTTATTGCTCTACAATCAGAACACATCCTCCATGAGCCATCCTTTTTGGGCACCAAAATCACAGGTACAGCACATGGACTCATGCTATCCCTCACCCAACCTTTACTCATGAGTTCAGTAACTTGTTTTTCAATCTCTTTGGTCTCTTGTGGGTTGCTCCTATAAGCTGGCCTATTGGGCAAAAGCAGCTCCCGGAATGAGATCAATGTGATGCTCAATTCCTCTCAAAGGTGGCAAACCATCAGGGACACTTGCTGGAAACACATCTTTATAATCCTGCAAAAGGGACTCAATACTAGAGGGCAATTCAAATTTGCCAAATTGGTCAGAATTTGAAATTTGATTTTGACAAAACAATAAGTAGAGGGGCTGTCTTGCACAAAGCACCCTTCTTACCTCTCTTTCTCTTGCTAAATAAACTTGCTTACCCTCAAATGTTTCATTTTCTCTCATTTTCCTGTCAAGTGTTTCACTCTTTTTCTTTTTCCTTTCAAGTGTTTCACTCTTTCTCTCATTTGCTAACTTTTCTCTCATTTTTATTTGATCCTCACACACCTCTTTAGGAGACAAGGGTTTGAGGACCACTTTTTTATCTTGATACATGAAAGAGATTTTGTTAGTGAAACCATCATGAATGGCTTTAATGTCATACTGCCACGGTCTTCCCAAAAGAATATGGCTAGCCTCCATGGGAACCACATCACATAAGATCTTATCTTCATATTTCCCAATGGAGAAAGAGACTTCAGCTTGCTGTTTTACTTGGACTTCTTCTCCTTCACTAAGCCATTGAAGTTTGTATGGCCTAGGATGTGGTTTAGTGTCCATGTTCATTTTTGACACTAATCTTGAACTCACCACATTGGTACAACTTAATCAAAGGTCCTTTATCCCTCTGTGTGTTTCAACTCTTAGGCTTATCTTCCATTCTTGGAAGTGTGATGTCTATCAATTTCCGTTCCATCTTCTTTTATGTTTCCATTTTCTCGTTTTAAATAATTTCTCAAATTTCTTGGTTGTTAGCATTCCAACAATGATAGATCAGTCAAACGAATCGAACCCTGTGGATTCACATCATTTGGTATTCAAAGCCTGGCTATCTAGATTTGGAATAGGAAAGGAAGTTTATTATACAAAGTGTTTAATCGAAGGCCATCCATGTTTAGTTGCATTAGATTACGGAAGCGAAAACAATGTTGTGAGCCAAAGATTGGTGGAGAAACTCCAGTTACCAGCAACCTTTCATCTGGATCAAATTCAGTACATGGCAATGTGTGAAAGAAGTATTATGTGATATTACTCCCATGGACTCTTGTCATCTTCATTTGGGATGGGCATGGCTTCGTTTTAAAACACTTCATCTTGATGAACGTACCCTTTATTTGAGGCATGGGGACATCAAAAGAAGTAGAAATTTATGACACCAAGACAAGTCAGTAAGGATCAACGTAGGCTGAAGGAGAAAACAGAAAAAGAAAGAATAGAAAAAGAAGTAATATAAACTGCAGAAGGAAGGGAAAATAAAGAAAAAGAAATGGAACTAGAGAAAGTTTATTCGTCAATGTTTTTTCTTCTACAATTTGTGATGTCATTTTACGGGAACAAAAGGATAAGCATGTGAATGAAACACACCAACTTCCATGTTTAAAAAGGAAGCTTGTTCATAGTGCTTTATAATGCATTTGGTCCGTCGATAAGAAGTAAATTCGTCAAACACAATGCATGGAATTATTTATTGTTACATATCAAGGTGGGGTACTGTTGCCAAGAAATGTTATCGATGGATTGCAACCATTGGAAAGTAACAAATATCAAGTTGAATTTGATCGTGGAAGAAGAGAATTAGTTTTAACTTGTGAAAAAATAAAAGTCGTTCACAAGATCATAATATACTTACATTAAAACTAGTGTCTTAAGATTCGAGACAAATCCTCTCGAAGAAGGAGGGTATGATGTGAATTGCATATGGGTCAAATGGAGGATGACTAATGCGTCGTGTTGATGCAGTTTCTTTTATTCAAATAAGGGCCCAATGCTTTGTAAAATTGGCTGACCAAATTGTGTATGTGCTTAACCAATTAATGGGCTTCAGTTTTGCTTTATCTTCAAGTTGTGGATGACTTTTGGTAGCCTTAAATTCAGTTACAATCAACCATTAAGTAGCGGATTGTTATTAGCTTGAGTGGATCATTAATTAATAGCTTTAAGCGGGATGATATTGAAATTTATGTGTCTTTTGTAATTCTGATAGTTAAAGCTCCTATATAAGTTGAACCATTTTCATCAATGAAGGCAAGCTGAGTTTTATTCAGAAAATAAACGAGTTTTATCTCATCTATCTTAGTGAGAGTGATTCTCATAAGTTCTTGAGTGATTCAAGAATCCATGAGTTTAATCAAAGGTCTTTTATCCCTTTGTGTGTTTCAACTCTTCGGCTTATCTTCCATTCTTGGAAGTGTGATGTCTATCAATTTCCGTTCCATCTTCTTTTATGTTACCATTTTCTCGTTTTAAATAATTTCTCAAATTTCTTGCTTGTTAGCATTCCAACAATGATAGATCAGTCGAACGAATCGAACCCTGCGGATTCACATCATTTGGTATTCAGAGTCTGGCTATCTAGATTTGGAATAGGAAAGGAAGTTTATTATACGAAGTGTTTAATCGAAGGCCATCCATGTTTAGTTGCATTCGATTACGGAAGCGAAAACAATGTTGTGAGCCAAAGATTGGTGGAGAAACTCCAGTTACCAGCAACCTTTCATCTGGATCAAGCATGGATCAAATTCAGTACATGGCAATGTGTGAAAGCCGTATTATGTGATATTGCTCCCATGAACTCTTGTCATCTCATTTGGGATGGGCATGGCTTCGTTTTAAAACACTTCATCTTGATGAACATTCCCTTTATTTGAGGCATGAGGGACATCAAAAGAAGTAGAAATTTATGACACCAAGACAAGTTAGTAAGGATCAATGTAGGCTGAAGGAGAAAACAGAAAAAGAAAGAATAGAAAAAGAAGTAATATAAACTGCGGAAGGAAGGGAAAATAAGGAAAAAAGAAATGGAACTAGAGAAAGTTTATTCGTCTATTTTTTTTCTTCTACAGTTTGTGATGTCATTTTACAAGAACAAAAGGATAAGCATATGAATGAAACACACCAACATCCATGCTTAAAAAGGAAGCTTGTTTATAGTGCTTTATTATGCATTTGGTCCGTCGATAAGAAGCAAATTCGTCAAACACAATGCATGGAATTATTTATTGTTACATATCAAGGTGGGGTACTGTTGCCAAGAAATGTTATCGACGGATTGCAACCATTGCAAAGTAACAAATATCAAGTTGAATTTGATCCCGGAAGAAGAGAATTTGGTTCAACTTGTGAAAAAATAAAAGTCCTTCATAAGATCATAATAAACTTACATTAAAACTAGTGTCTTAAGATTCAGGAAAAATCTTCTCGAAGAAGGAGGGTATGATGTGAATTGAATATGGGTCAAATGGAGGATGACTAATGTGCCGTGTTGATGCAGTTTCTTTTATTTAAATAAGGGCCCAATGCTTTGTAAAATTGGCTGACCAAATTGTGTTTGTGCTAAACCAATTAATGGGCTTTAGTTTTGCTTTATCTTCAAGTTGAAATAAGGGTCCATATGCCAACTTAAGAACCAACCTTTGGAAGATCAAGAGGACCTTTGCTCAAAGTTTGTGGATGACTTTTGGTAGCCTTAAATTCAGTTACAATCAACCATTAAGTAGCGGATCGTTATTAGCTTGAGTGGATCATTAATTAATAGCTTTAAGCGGGATGATATTGAAATTTATGTGTCTTTTGTAATTCTGATGGTTAAAGCTCCTATATAAGTTGAACCATTTTCATCAATGAAGGCAAGTTGAGTTTTATTCAGAAAATAATCGAGTTTTATCTCATCTATCTTAGTGAGAGTGATTCTCCTAAGTTCTTGAGTGATTCAAGAATCCATGAGTTTAATCAAAGGTCCTTTATCCCTTTGTATGTTTCAACTCTTAGGCTTATCTTCCATTCTTTGAAGTGTGATGTCTATCAATTTCTGTTCCATCTTCTGTTATGTTTCCATTTTCCCGTTTTAAATAATTTGTCAAATTTCTTGCTTGTTAGCATTCCAACAATGATAGATCAGTCAAACGAATCGAACCCTGTGGATTCACATCATTTGGTATTCAGAGCCTGGCTATCTAGATTTGGAATAGGAAAGGAAGTTTATTATACAAAGTGTTTAATCGAAGGCCATCCATGTTTAGTTGCATTCGATTACGGAAGCGAAAACAATGTTGTGAGCCAAAGATTGGTGGAGAAACTCCTGTTACCAGCAACCTTTCATCTGGATTAAGCATGGATCAAGTTCAGTACATGGCAATGTGTGAAAGAAGTATTCTGTGATATTGCTCCCACGAACTCTTGTCATCTTCATTTGGGATGGGCATGGCTTCGTTTTAAAACACTCCATCTTGATGAACGTTCCCTTTATTTGAGGCATGAGGGACATCAAAAGAAGTAGAAATTTATGACACCGAGACAAGTCAGTAAGGATCAACGTAGGCTGAAGGAGAAAACAAAAAAAGAAAGAATAGAAAAAGAAGTAATATAAACTACAGGAGGAAGGGAAAATAAAGAAAAAGAAATGGAACTAGAGAAAGTTTATTCGTCAATGTTTTTTCTTCTATAGTTTGTGATGTCATTTTACAGGAACAAAAGGTTAAGCATGTGAATGAAACACACCAACTTCCATGTTTAAAAAGGAACTTGTTCATAGTGCTTTATTATGCATTTTGTCCGTCGATAAGAAGCAAATTCGTCAAACACAATGCATGGAATTATTTATTGTTACATATCAAGGTGTGGTACTGTTGCCAAGAAATGTTATCGACGGATTGCAACCATTGCAAAGTAACAAATATCAAGTTGAATTTGATCCTGGAAGAAGAGAATAAGTTTCAACTTGTGAAAAACTAAAAGTCCTTCACCAAATCATAATAAACTTACATCAAAACAAGTGTCTTAAGATTCGGGACAAATCTTCTCGAAGAAGGAGGGTATGATGTGAATTGCATATGGGTCAAATGGAAGATGACTAATGCGCCGTGTTGATGTAGTTTCTTTTATTTAAATAAGGGCCCAATGCTTTGTAAAATTGGCTGACCAAATTGTGTTTGTGCTTAACCAATTAATGGGCTTTAGTTTTGCTTTATCTTCAAGTTGAAATAAGGGTCCATATGCCAACTTAAGAACCAACCTTTGGAAGATCAAGAGGACCTTTGCTCAAAGTTTGTGGATGACTTTTGGTAGCCTTAAATTCAGTTACAATCAACCATTAAGTAGCGGATCGTTATTAGCTTGAGTGGATCATTAATTAATAGCTTTAAGCGGGATGATATTGAAATTTATGTGTATTTTGTAATTCTGATGGTTAAAGCTCCTATATAAGTTGAACCGTTTTCATCAATGAAGTCAAGCTGATTTTATTCAGAAAATAAACGAGCTTTATCTCATCTATCTTAGTGAGAGTGATTCTCCTAAGTTCTTGAGTGATTCAAGAATGCATGAGTTTAATCAAAATTCCTTTATCCCTTTGTGTGTTTCAACTCTTAGGCTTATCTTCCATTCTTGGAAGTGTGATGTCTATCAATTTCCGTTCCATCTTCTTTTATGTTTCCATTTTCTCGTTTTAAATAATTTCTCAAATTTCTTGCTTGTTAGCATTCCAACAATGATAGATCAGTCAAACGAATCGAACCCTGTGGATTCACATCATTTCGTATTCAGAGCCTGGCTATCTAGATTTGGAATAGGAAAGGAAGTTTATTATACAAAGTGTTTAACCGAAGGCCATCCATGTTTAGGTGCATTCGATTACGGAAGCGAAAACAATGTTGTGAGCCAAAGATTGGTGGAGAAACTCCAGTTACCAGCAACCTTTCATCTGGATCAAGCATGGATCAAATTCAGTACATGGCAATGTGTGAAAGAAGTATTATGTGATATTGCTCCCATGGACTCTTGTCATCTTCATTTGGGATGGGCATGGCTTTGTTGTAAAACACTCCATCTTGATGAACGTTCCCTTTATTTGAGGCATGAGGGACATCAAAAGAAGTAGACATTTATGACACCGAGACAAGTAAGTAAGCATCAACGTAGGCTGAAGGTGAAAACAGAAAAAGAAAGAATAGAAAAAGAAGTAATATAAACTGCAGAAGGAAGGCAAAATAAAGAAAAAGAAATGGAACTAGAGAAAGTTTATTCGTCAATGTTTTTTCTTCTATAGTTTGTGATGTCATTTTACAGGAACAAAAGGATACGCATGCGAATGAAACACACCAACTTCCATGTTTAAAAAGGAAGCATGTTCATAGTGCTGTATTATGCATTTGGTCCGTCGATAAGAAGCAAATTCGTCAAACACAATACATGGAATTATTTATTGTTACATATCAAGGTGGGGTACTCTTGCCAAGAAATGTTATCGACGGATTGCAACCATTGGAAAGTAACAAATATCAAGTTGAATTTGATCCTGGAAGAAGAGAATAAGTTTCAACTTGTGAAAAACTAAAAGTCCTTCACCAAATCATAATAATCTTACATCAATACAAGTGTCTTAAAATTCGGGACAAATCTTCTCGAAGAAGGAGGGTATGATGTGAATTGCATATGGGTCAAATGGAGGATGACTAATGCGCCGTGTTGATGCAGTTTCTTTTATTTAAATAAGGGCCCAATGCTTTGTAAAATTGGCTGACCAAATTGTGTTTGTGCTTAACCAATTAATGGGCTTTAGTTTTGCTTTATCTTCAAGTTGAAATAAGGGTCCATATGCCAACTTAAGAACCAACCTATGGAAGATCAAGAGGACTTTGCTCAAAGTAGGTGGATGACTTTTGGTAGCCTTAAATTCAGTTACAATCAACCATTAAGTAGCGGATCGTTATTAGCTTGAGTGGATCATTAATGAATAACTTTAAGCGGGATGATATTGAAATTTATGTGTCTTTTGTAATTCTGATGGTTAAAGCTCCTATATAAGTTGAACCGTTTTCATCAATGAAGGCAAGCTGAGTTTTATTCAGAAAATAAACGAGTTTTATCTCATCTATCTTAGTGAGAGTGATTCTCCTAAGTTCTTGAGTGATTCAAGAATCCATGAGTTTAATCAAAGGTCCTTTATCCCCCTGTGCGTTTCAACTCTTAGGCTTATCTTCCATTCTTGGAAGTGTGATGTCTATCAATTTCCGTTCCATCTTCTTTTATGTTTCCATTTTCTCGTTTTAAATAATTTCTCAAATTTCTTGCTTGTTAGCATTCCAACAATGATAGATCAGTCAAACGAATCGAACCCTGTGGATTCACATCATTTGGTATTCAGAGCCTGGCTATCTAGATTTGGAATAGGAAAGGAAGTTTATTATACAAAGTGTTTAACCGAAGGCCATCCATGTTTAGCTGCATTCGATTACGGAAGCGAAAACAATGTTGCGAGCCAAAGATTGGTGGAGAAACTCCAGTTACCAGCAACCTTTCATCTGGATCAAGCATGGATCAAATTCAGTACATGGCAATGTGTGAAAGAAGTATTATGTGATATTGCTCCCATGGACTCTTGTCATCTTCATTTGGGATGGGCATAGCTTCGTTTTAAAACACTCCATCTTGATGAACGTTCCCTTTATTTGAGGCATGAGGGACATCAAAAGAAGTAGACATTTATGACACCGAGACAAGTGAGTAAGGATCAACGTAGGATGAAGGAGAAAACAGAAAAAGAAAGAATAGAAAAAGAAGTAATATAAATTGCAGAAGGAAGGCAAAATAAAGAAAAAGAAATGGAACTAGGGAAAGTTTATTCGTCAATAGTTTTTCTTCTACAGTTTGTGATGTCATTTTACAGGAACAAAAGGATACGCATGTGAATGAAACACACCAACTTCCATGTTTAAAAAGGAAGCATGTTCATAGTGCTGTATTATGCATTTGGTCCGTCGATAAGAAGCAAATTCGTCAAACACAATACATGGAATTATTTATTGTTACATATCAAGGTGGGGTACTGTTGCCAAGAAATGTTATCGACAGATTGCAACCATTGGAAAGTAACAAATATCAAGTTGAATTTGATCCTGGAAGAAGAGAATAAGTTTCAACTTGTGAAAAACTAAAAGTCCTTCACCAAATCATAATAATCTTACATCAAAACAAGTGTCTTAAGATTCGGGACAAATCTTCTCGAAGAAGGAGGGTATGATGTGAATTGCATATGGGTCAAATGGAGGATGACTAATGCGCCGTGTTGATGCAGTTTCTTTTATTTAAATAAGGGCCCAATGCTTTGTAAAATTGGCTGACCAAATTGTGTTTGTGCTTAACCAATTAATGGGCTTTAGTTTTGCTTTATCTTCAAGTTGAAATAAGGGTCCATATGCCAACTTAAGAACCAACCTATGGAAGATCAAGAGGACCTTTGCTCAAAGTAGGTGGATGACTTTTGGTAGCCTTAAATTCAGTTACAATCAACCATTAAGTAGCGGATCGTTATTAGCTTGAGTGGATCATTAATGAATAGCTTTAAGCGGGATGATATTGAAATTTATGTGTCTTTTGTAATTCTGATGGTTAAAGCTCCTATATAAGTTGAACCGTTTTCATCAATGAAGGCAAGCTGAGTTTTATTCAGAAAATAAACGAGTTTTATCTCATCTATCTTAGTGAGAGTGATTCTCCTAAGTTCTTGAGTGATTCAAGAATCCAAGAGTTTAATCAATGGTCCTTTATCCCTTTGTGTGTTTCAACTCTTAGGCTTATCTTCCATTCTTGGAAGTGTGATGTCTATCAATTTCCGTTCCATCTTCTTTTATGTTTCCATTTTCTGGTTTTAAATAATTTCTCAAATTTCTTGCTTGTTAGCATTCCAACAATGATAGATCAGTCAAACCAATCGAACCCTGTGGATTCACATCATTTGGTATTCAGAGCCTGGCTATCTAGATTTGGAATAGGAAAGGAAGTTTATTATACAAAGTGTTTAACCGAAGGCCATCCATGTTTAGCTGCATTCGATTACGGAAGCGAATACAATGTTGCGAGCCAAAGATTGGTGGAGAAACTCCAATTACCAGCAACCTTTCATCTGGATCAAGCATGGATCAAATTCAGTACATGGCAATGTGTAAAAGAAGTATTATGTGATATTGCTCCCATGGACTCTTGTCATCTTCATTTGGGATGGGCATGGCTTCGTTTTAAAACACTCCATCTTGATGAACGTTCCCTTTATTTGAGGCATGAGGGACATCAAAAGAAGTAGACATTTATGACACCGAGACAAGTGAGTAAGGATCAACGTAGGATGAAGGAGAAAACAGAAAAAGAAAGAATAGAAAAAGAAGTAATATAAACTGCAGAAGGAAGGCAAAATAAAGAAAAAGAAATGGAACTAGAGAAAGTTTATTCGTCAATGGTTTTTCTTCTACAGATTGTGATGTAATTTTACAGGAACAAAAGGATAAGCATGTGAATGAAGCACACCAACTTCCATGTTTAAAAAGGAAGCTTGTTCATAGTGCTTTATTATGCATTTGGTCCGTCGATAAGAAGCAAATTCGTCAAACACAATGCATGGAATTATTTATTGTTACATATCAAGGTGGGGTACTCTTGCCAAGAAATGTTATCGACGGATTGCAACCATTGGAAAGTAACAAATATCAAGTTGAATTTGATCCTGGAAGAAGAGAATAAGTTTCAACTTGTGAAAAACTAAAAGTCCTTCACCAGATCATAATAAACTTAAATCAAAACAAGTGTCTTAAGATTCGGGACAAATCTTCTCGAAGAAGGAGGGTATGATGTGAATTGCATGTGAGTCAAATGGAGGATGAGTAATGCGCCGTGTTGATGCAGTTTCTTTTATTTAAATAAGGGCCCAATGCTTTGTAAAATTGGCTGACCAAATTGTGTTTGTGCTTAACCAATTAATGGGCTTTAGTTTTGCTTTATCTCCAAGTTGAAATAAGGGTCCATATGCCAACTTAAGAACCAACCTTTGGAAGATCAAGAGGACCTTTGCTCAAAGTAGGTGGATGACTTTTGGTAGCCTTAAATTCAGTTACAATCAACCATTAAGTAGCGGATCGTTATTAGCTTGAGTGGATCATTAATGAATAGCTTTAAGCGGGATGATATTGAAATTTATGTGTCTTTTGTAATTCAGATGGTTAAAGCTCCTATATAAGTTGAACCGTTTTCATCAATGATGCCAAGCTGAGTTTTATTCAGAAAATAAACGAGTTTTATTCCATCTATGTTAGTGAGAGTGATTCTCCTAAATTCTTGAGTGATTCAAGAATCCATGAGTTTAATCAAAGGTCCTTTATCCCTTTGTGTGTTTCAACTCTTAGGCTTATCTTCCATTCTTTGAAGTGTGATGTCTATCAATATCTGTTCCATCTTCTTTTATGTTTCCATGTTCTCGTTTTAAATAATTTCTCAAATTTCTTGCTTGTTAGCATTCCAACAATGATAGATCAGTCAAACCAATCGAACCCTGTGAATTCACATCCTTTGGTATTCAGAGCCTGGGTATCTAGATTTGGAATAGGAAAGGAAGTTTATTATACAAAGTGTTTAATCGAAGGCCATCCATGTTTAGCTGCATTCGATTACGGAAGCGAAAACAATTTTGCGAGCCAAAGATTGGTGGAGAAACTCCAGTTACCAGCAACCTTTCATCTGGATCAAGCATGGATCAAATTCAGTACATGGCAATGTGTGAAAGAAGTATTATGTGATATTGCTCCCATGGACTCTTGTCATCTTCATTTGGGATGGGCATGGCTTTATATTAAAACACTCCATCTTGATGAACGTTCCCTTTATTTGAGGCATGAGGGACATCAAAAGAAGTAGACATTTGTGACACCGAGACAAGTCAGTAAGGATCCACGTAGGCTGAAGGAGAAAACAGAAAAAGAAAGAATAGAAAAAGAAGTAATATAAACTGTAGAAGGAAGGGAAAATAAAGAAAAAGAAATGGAACTAGAGAAAGTTTATTCGTCAATGTTTTTTCTTCTACAGTTTGTGATGTCATTTTACAGGAACAAAAGGATACGCATGCGAATGAAACACACCAACTTCCATGTTTAAAAAGGAAGCATGTTCATAGTGCTGTATTATGCATTTGGTCCGTCGATAAGAAGCAAATTCGTCAAACACAATACATGGAATTATTTAGTGTTACATATCAAGGTGGGGTACTCTTGCCAAGAAATGTTATCGACGGATTGCAACCATTGGAAAGTAACAAATATCAAGTTGAATTTGATACTGGAAGAAGAGAATAAGTTTCAACTTGTGAAAAACTAAAAGTCCTTCACCAAATCATAATAATCTTACATCAAAACAAGTGTCTTAAAATTCGGGACAAATCTTCTCGAAGAAGGAGGGTATGATGTGAATTGCGTGTGGGTCAAATGGAGGATGACTAATGCGCCGTGTTGATGCAGTTTCTTTTATTTAAATAAGGGCCCAATGCTTTGTAAAATTGGCTGACCAAATTGTGTTTGTGCTTAAGCAATTAATGGGCTTTAGTTTTGCTTTATCTTCAAGTTGAAATAAGGGTCCATATGCCAACTGAAGAACCAACCTTTGGAAGATCAAGAGGACCTTTGCTCAGAGTTTGTGGATGACTTTTGGTAGCCTTAAATTCAGTTACAATCAACCATTAAGTAGCGGATCGTTATTAGCTTGAGTGGATCATTAATTAATAGCTTTAAGCGGGATGATATTGAAATTTATGTGTCTTTTGTAATTTTGATGGTTAAAGCTTCTATATAAGTTGAACCATTTTCATCAATGAAGGCAAGCTGAGTTTTATTCAGAAAATAAACGAGTTTTATCTGATCTATCTTAGTGAGAGTGATTCTCCTAAGTTCTTGAGTGATTCAAGAATCCATGAGTTTAATCAAAGGTCCTTTATCCCTCTGTGTGTTTCAACTCTTAGGCTTATCTTCCATTCTTAGAAGTGTGATGTCTATCAATTTCCGTTCCATCTTCTTTTATGTTTCCATTTTCTCGTTTTAAAGAATTTCTCAAATTTCTTGCTTGTTAGCATTCCAACAATGATAGATCAGTCAAACAAATCGAACCCTGTGGATTCACATAATTTTGTAATCAGAGCCTAGCTATCTAGATTTGGAATAGGAATGGATGTTTATTATACAAAGTGTTTAACTGAAGGCCATCCATGTTTAGCTGCATTCGATTATGGAAGCGAAAACAATGTTGTGAGCCAAAGTTTCGTGCAGAAACTCCAATTACCAGCAACCTTTCATCTGGATCAAGCATGGATTAAATTCAGTACATGGCAATGTGTTAAAGAAGTATTATGTGATATATCTCCCATGGACTCTTGTCATCTTCATTTGGGATGGGCATGGCTTCATTTTAAAACACTCCATCTTGATGAACGTTCTCTTTATTTGAGGCACGAGGGACATCAAAAGAAGTAGAAATTTATGACACCGAGACAAGTCAGTAAGGATCAACGTAGGCTGAAGGAGAAAACAGAAAAAGAAAGAATAGAAAAAGAAGTAATATAAACGGCAGAAGGAAGGGAAAATAACGAAAAAGAAATGGAACTAGAGAAATTTTATTCGTCAATGTGTTTTCTTCTACAGTTTGTGATGTCATTTTACAGGAACAAAAGGATAAGCATGTGAATGAAACACACCAACTTCCATGTTTCGAATGGAAGCTTGTTCATAGTGCTTTATCATGCATTTGGTCCGTCGATAAGAATCAAATTCGTCAAACACAATGCATGGAATTATTTATTGTTACATATCAAGGTGGGGTACTGTTGCCAGGAAATGTTATCGACGGATTGTAACTATTGGAAAGTAACAAATATCAAGTTGAATTTGATACTGGAAGAAGAGAATTAGTTTCAACTTGTGAAAAAATAAAAGTCCTTCACAAGATCATAATAAACTTACATCAAAACAAGTGTCTTAAGATTCAGGACAAATCTTCTCGAAGAAGGAGTGTATGATGTGAATTGCATATGGGTCAAATCGAGGATGACTAATGCGTCGTGTTGATGCAGTTTCTTTTATTTAAATAAGGGCCCAATGCTTTGTAAAATTGGCTGACCAAATTGTGTTTGTGCTTAACCAATTAATGGGCTTTAGTTTTGCTTTATCTTCAAGTTGAAATAAGGGTCCATATGCCAACTTAAGAACCAACATTTGGATGATCAAGAGAACCTTTGCCAAAAGTTTGTGGATGACTTTTGGTAGCCTTAAATTCAGTTACAATCAACCATTAAGTAGCGGATCATTATTAGCTTGAGTGGATCATTAATTAATAGCTTTAAGCGGGATGATATTGAAATTTATGTGTCTTTTCTAATTCTGATGGTTAAAGCTCCTATATAAGTTGAACCTTTTTCATCAATGAAGGCAAGCTGTGTTTTATTCAGAAAATAAACGAGTTTTATCTCATCTATCTTAGTGAGAGTGATTCTCCTAAGTTCTTGAGTGATTCAAGAATCCATGAGTTTAATCAAAGGTCCTTTATCCCTTTGTGTGTTTCAACTCTTAGGCTTATCTTCCATTCTTGGAAGAGTGATGTCTATCAATTTCCGTTCCATATTCTTTTATGTTTCCATTTTCTCGTTTTAAATAATTTCTCAAATTTCCTTCCTGTTAGCACTCAAACAATGATAGATCAGTCAAATGAATTGAACCCTGTGGATTCACATCATTTGGTATTATGAGCCTGCCTATCTAGATTTGGAATAGGAAAGGAAGTTTATTATACAAAGTGTTTAACCGAAGGCCATCCATGTTTAGTTGCATTCGATTACGGAAGCGAAAACAATATTGTAAGCCAAAGATTGGTGGAGAAACTGCAGTTACCAGCAACCTTTCATCTAGATCAAGCATGGATCAAATTCAGTACATGGCAATGTGTGAAAGAAGTATAATGTGATATTGCTCCCGTGGACTCTTGTCATCTTCTTCTGGGATGGGCATGGCTTCGTTTTAAAACACTCCATCTTGATGAACGTTCCCCTTATTTGAGGCATGAGGGACATCAAAAGAAGTAGAAATTTCTGACACCAAGACAAGTCAGTAAGGATCAACGTAGGCTGAAGGAGAAAACAGAAAAAGAAAGAATAGAAAAAGAAGTAATATAAACGGCAGAAGGAAGGGAAAATAAAGAAAAGGAAATGGAACTAGAGAAAGTTTATTCGTCAATGTTTTTTCTTCTACAGTTTGTGATGTCATTTTACAGGAACAAAAGGATAAGCATGTGAATGAAACACACCAACTTCCATGTTTAAAAAGGAAGCATGTTCATAGTGCTTTATTATGCATTTGGTCCTTCGATAAGAAGCAAATTTGTCAAACACAATGCATGGAATTATTTATTGTTACATATCAAGGTGGGGTACTGTTGCCAAGAAATGTTATCGACGGATTGCAACCATTGGAAAGTAACAAATATCAAGTTGAATTTGATCCTGGAAGAAGAGAATTAGTTTCAACTTGTGAAAAAATAAAACTCCTTCACAACATCATCATAAACTTACATTAAAACTAGTGTCTTAAGATTCGGGACAAATCTTCTCGAAGAAGGAGGGTATGATGTGAATTGCCTATGGGTCAAATGGAGGATGACTAATGCGCCGTGTTGATGCAGTTTCTT
Organism: Vigna unguiculata; assembly: GCF_037176805.1. Lineage (NCBI taxonomy): Eukaryota > Viridiplantae > Streptophyta > Magnoliopsida > Fabales > Fabaceae > Vigna > Vigna unguiculata. Next base: position 22,968,477 of record NC_140800.1, on the reverse strand, counting down.
TTATTTAAATAAGGGTCCAATGCTTTGTAAAATTGGCTGACCAAATTGTGTTTGTGCTTAACCAATTAATGGCCTTTAGTTTTGCTTTATCCTCAAGTTGAAATAAGGGTCCATATGCCAACTTAAGAACCAACCTTTGGAAGATCAAGAGGACCTTTGCTCAAAGTTTGTGGATGACTTTTGGTAGCCTTAAATTCAGTTACAATCAACCATTAAGTAGCGGATCGTTATTAGCTTGAGTGGATCATTAATTAATAGCTTTAAGCGGGATGATATTGAAATTTATGTGTCTTTTGTTATTGTGATGGTTAAAGCTCCTATATAAGTTGAACCATTGCCATCAATGAAGGCAAGCTGAGTTTTATTCAGAAAATAAATGAGTTTTATCTCATCTATCCTAGTGAGAGTGATTCTCCTAAGTTCTTGAGTGATTCAAGAATCCATGAGTTTAATCAAAGGTCCTTTATCCCTTTGTGTGTTTTAACCCTTAGGCTTATCTTCCATTCTTGGAAGTGTGATGTCTATCAATTTCTGTTCCATCTTCTTTTATGTTTCCATTTTCTCGTTGTAAATAATTTCTCAAATTTCTTGCTTGTTAGCATTCCAACAATGATAGATCAGTCAAACGAATCGAACCCTGTGGATTCACATCATTTGGTATTAAGAGCGTGGCTATCTAGATTTGGAATAGGAAAGGAAGTTTATTATACAAAGTGTTTAACCGAAGGCCATCCATGTTCAGTTGCATTCGATTACGGAAGTGAAAACAATGTTGTGAGCCAAAGATTGGTGGAGAAACTCCAGTTACCAACAACCTTTCATCTAGATCAATTATGGATCAAATTCGGTACATGCCAATGTGTGAAAGAAGTATTATGTGATATTGCTCCCATGGACTCTTGTCATCTTCTTTTGGGATGGGCATGACTTCGTTTTAAAACACTCCATCTTGATGAACGTTCCCTTTATTTAAGGCATGAGGGACACCAAAAGAAGTAGAAATTTATGACACCAAGACAAGTCAGTAAGGATCAACGTAGGCTGAGGAGAAAACAGAAAAAGAAGTAATATAAACGGCAGAAGGAAGGGAAAATAAAGAAAAGGAAATGGAACTAGAGAAAGTTTATTCGTCAATGTTTTTTCTTCTACAGTTTGTGATGTCATTTTACAGGAACAAAAGGATAAGCATGTGAATGAAACACACCAACTTCCATGTTTAAAAAGGAAGCATGTTCATAGTGCTTTATTATGCATTTGGTCCTTCGATAAGAAGCAAATTTGTCAAACACAATGCATGGAATTATTTATTGTTACATATCAAGGTGGGGTACTGTTGCCAAGAAATGTTATCGACGGATTGCAACCATTGGAAAGTAACAAATATCAAGTTGAATTTGATCCTGGAAGAAGAGAATTAGTTTCAACTTGTGAAAAAATAAAAGTCCTTCACAACATCATCATAAACTTACATTAAAACTAGTGTCTTAAGATTCGGGACAAATCTTCTCGAAGAAGGAGGGTATGATGTGAATTGCCTATGGGTCAAATGGAGGATGACTAATGCGCCGTGTTGATGCAGTTTCTTTTATTTAAATAAGGGTCCAATGCTTTGTAAAATTGGCTGATCAAATTGTGTTTGTGCTTAACCAATTAATGGCCTTTAGTTTTGCTTTATCCTCAAGTTGAAATAAGGGTCCATATGCCAACTTAAGAACCAACCTTTGGAAGATCAAGAGGACCTTTGCTCAAAGTTTGTGGATGACTTTTGGTAGCCTTAAATTCAGTTACAATCAACCATTAAGTAGCGGATCGTTATTAGCTTGAGTGGATCATTAATTAATAGCTTTAAGCGGGATGATATTGAAATTTATGTGTCTTTTGTTATTGTGATGGTTAAAGCTCCTATATATGTTGAACCATTGCCATCAATGAAGGCAAGCTGAGTTTTATTCAGAAAATAAACGAGTTTTATCTCATCTATCCTAGTGAGAGTGATTCTCCTAAGTTCTTGAGTGATTCAAGAATCCATGAGTTTAATCAAAGGTCCTTTATCCCTTTGTGTGTTTTAACCCTTAGGCTTATCTTCCATTCTTGGAAGTGTGATGTCTATCAATTTCTGTTCCATCTTCTTTTATGTTTCCATTTTCTCGTTTTAAATAATTTCTCAAATTTCTTGCTTGTTAGCATTCCAACAATGATAGTTCAGTCAAACGAATCAAACCCTGTGGATTCACATCATTTGCTATTCAGAGCCTGGCTATCTAGATTTGGAATAGGAAAGGAAGTTTATTATACAAAGTGTTTAACCGAAGGCAATCCATGGTCAGTTGCATTCGATTACGGAAGCGAAAACAATGTTGTGAGCCTAAGATTGGTGGAGAAACTCCAGTTACTAGCAACCTTTCATCTGGATCAAGCATGGATCAAATTCGGTACATGGCAATGTGTGAAAGAAGTATTATGTGATATTGCTCCCATGGACTCTTGTCATCTTCTTTTGGGATGGGCATGACTTCGTTTTAAAACACTCCATCTTGATGAACGTTCCCTTTATTTGAGGCATGAGGGACACCAAAAGAAGTAGAAATTTATGACACCAAGACAAGTCAGTAAGGATCAACGTAGGCTGAGGAGAAAACAGAAAAAGAAGTAATATAAACGGCAGAAGGAAGGGAAAATAAAGAAAAGGAAATGGAACTAGAGAAAGTTTATTCGTCAATATTTTTTCTTCTACAGTTTGTGATGTCATTTTACAAGAACAAAAGGATAAGCATGTGAATGAAACACACCAACTTCCATGTTTAAAAAGGAAGCATGTTCATAGTGCTTTATTATGCATTTGGTCCTTCGATAAGAAGCAAATTTGTCAAACACAATGCATGGAATTATTTATTGTTACATATCAAGGTGGGGTACTGTTGCCAAGAAATGTTATCGACGGATTGCAACCATTGGAAAGTAACAAATATCAAGTTGAATTTGATCCTGGAAGAAGAGAATTAGTTACAACTTGTGAAAAAATAAAAGTCCTTCACAACATCATCATAAACTTACATTAAAACTAGTGTCTTAAGATTCGGGACAAATCTTCTCGAAGAAGGAGGGTATGATGTGAATTGCCTATGGGTCAAATGGAGGATGACTAATGCGCTGTGTTGATGCAGTTTCTTTTATTTAAATAAGGGTCCAATGCTTTGTAAAATTGGCTGACCAAATTGTGTTTGTGCTTAACCAATTAATGGCCTTTAGTTTTGCTTTATCCTCAAGTTGAAATAAGGGTCCATATGCCAACTTAAGAACCAACCTTTGGAAGATCAAGAGGACCTTTGCTCAAAGTTTGTGGATGACTTTTGGTAGCCTTAAATTCAGTTACAATCAACCATTAAGTAGTGGATCGTTATTAGCTTGAGTGGATCATTAATTAATAGCTTTAAGCGGGATGATATTGAAATTTATTTGTCTGTTGTAATTCTGATGGTTAAAGCTCCTATATAAGTTGAACCATTTTCATCAATGAAGGCAAGCTGAGTTTTATTCAGAAAATAAACGAGTTTTATCTCATCTATCTTAGTGAGAGTGATTCTCCTAAGTTCTTGAGCGATTCAAGAATCCATGAGTTTAATCAAAGGTCCTTTATCCCTTTGTGTGTTTCAACTCTTAGGCTTATCTTCCATTCTTGGAAGTGTGATGTCTATCAATTTCCGTTCCATCTTCTTTTATGTTTCCATTTTCTCGTTTTAAATAATTTCTCAAATTTCTTGCTTGTTAGACTTCCAACAATGATAGATCAGTCAAACGAATCGAACCCTGTGGATTCACATCGTTTGGTATTCAGAGCCTGGCTATCTAGATTTCGAATAGGAAGGAAGTTTATTATACAAAGTGTTTAATCGAAGGCCATCCATGTTTAGTTGCATTCGATTACGGAAGCGAAAACAATGTTGTGATCCAAAGATTGGTGGAGAAACTCCAGTTACCAGCAACCTTTCATCTGGATCAAGCATGGATCAAATTCAGTACATGGCAATGTGTGAAAGAAGTATTATGTGATATTGCTCCCATGGACTCTTGTCATCTTCTTTTGGGATGGGCATGGCTTCATTTTAAAACACTCCATCTTGATGAACGTTCCTCTTATTTGAGGCATGAGGGACATCAAAAGAAGTAGAAATTTCTGACACCAAGACAAGTCAGTAAGGATCAACGTAGGCTGAAGGAGAAAACAGAAAAAGAAAGAATAGAAAAAGAAGTAATATAAATGGCAGAAGGAAGGGAAAATAAAGAAAAAGAAATGGAACTAGAGAAAGTTTATTCATCAATGTTTTTTCTTCTACAGTTTGTGATGTCATTTTACAGGAACAAAAGGACAAGCATGTGAATGAAACACACCAACTGCGATGTTTAAAAAGGAAGCTTGTTCATAGTGCTTTATTATCCATTTGGTCCGTCGATAAGAAGCAAATTCGTCAAACACAATGCTCGAAATTATTTATTGTTACATATCAAGGTGGGGTACTGTTGCCAAGAAATATTATCGACGGATTGCAACCATTGGAAAGTAACAAATACCAAGTTGAATTTGATCCTGGAAGAAGAGAATTAGTTTCAACTTGTGAAAAAATAAAAGTCCTTCAAGAGATCATAATAAACTTACATCAAAACTAGTGTCTTAAAATTCGGGACAAATCTTCTCGCAGAAGGAGGGTATGATTTGAATTGCATATGGGTCAAATGGAGGATGACTAATGCGTCATGTTGATGCAGATTCTTTTATTTAAATAAGGGTCCAATGCTTTGTAAAATTGGCTGACCAAATTGTGTTTGTGCTTAACCAATTAATGGGCTTTAGTTTTGCTTTATCTTCAAGTTGAAATAATGGTCCATATGTCAACTTAAGAACCAACCTTTGGAAGATCAAGAGGACCTCTGCTCAAAATTTGTGGATGACTTTTGGTAGCCTTAAATTCAGTTACAATCAACCATTAAGTAGCGGTTCGTTATTAGCTTGAGTGGATCATTAAATAATAGTTTTAAGCGGGATGATATTGAAATTTATATGTCTGTTGTAATTCTGATGGTTAAAGCTCCTATATAAGTTGAACCATTTTCATCAATGAAGGCAAGCTGAGTTTTATTCAGAAAATAAACGAGTTTTATCTCATCTATCTTAGTGAGAGTCATTCTCCTAAGTTCTTGAGTGATTCAAGAATCCATGAGTTTAATCAAAGGTCCTTTATCCCTTTGTGTGTTTCAACTCTTAGGCTTATCTTCCATTCTTGGAAGTGTGATGTCTATCAATTTCCGTTCCATATTCTTTTATGTTTCCATTTTCTCGTTTTAAATAATTTCTCAAATTTCTTGCTTGTTAGCACTCCAACAATGATAGACCAGTCAAACAAATCGAACCCTGTGGATTCACATCATTTGGTATTAAGAGCCTGACTATCTAGATTTGGAATAGGAAAGGAAGTTTATTATACAAAGTGTTTAACCGAAGTCCATCCATGTTTAGTTGCATTCGATTACGGAAGCGAAAACAATGTTGTGAGCCAAAGATTGGTGGAGAAACTCCAGTTACCAGCAACCTTTCATCTGGATCAAGCATGGATCAAATTCAGTACATGGCAATGTGTGAAAGAAGTATTATGTGATATCGCTCCCATGGACTCTTGTCATCTTCATTTGGGATGGGCAAGGCTTCGTTTTAAAACACTCCATCTTGATGAACGTTCCCTTTATTTGAGGCATGAGGAATATCAAAAGAAGTAGAAATTTATGACACCAAGACAAGTCAGTAAGGATCAACGTAGGCTGAAGGAGAAAACAGAAAAGGAAAGAATAGAAAAAGAAGTAATATAAACTGCAGAAGGAAGGGAAAATAAAGAAAAAGAAATGGAACTAGAAAAATTTTATTCGTCAATGTTTTTTCTCCTACAGTTTGTGATGTCATTTTACAGGAACAAAAGGATAAGCATGTGAATGAAACACACCAACTTCGATGTTTAAAAAGGAAGCTTGTTCATAGTGCTTTATTATGCATTTGGTCCGTCGATAAGAAGAAAATTCGTCAAACACAATACATGGAATTATTTGTTGTTACATATCAAGGTGGGGTACTGTTGCCAAGAAATGTTATCGACGGATTGCAACCATTGGAAAGTAACAAATATCAAGTTGAATTTGATCCTGGAAGAAGAGAATTAGTTTCAACTTGTGAAAAAATAAAAGTCCTTCACAAGATCATAATAAACTTACATTAAAACTAGTGTCTTAAGATTTGGGACAAATCTTCTCAAAGAAGGAGGGTATGATTTGAATTGCATATGGGTCAAATGGAGGATGACTAATGCGCCGTGTTGATGCAGTTTCTTTTATTTAAATAAGGGCCCAATGCTTTGTAAAATTGGATGACCAAATTGTGTTTGTGCTTAACCAATTAATGGGCTTTAGTTTTGCTCTATCTTCAAGTTGAAATAAGGGTCCATATGCCAACTTAAGAACCAACCTTTGGAAGATCAAGAGGACCATTGCTGAAAGTTTGTGGATGACTTTTGGTAGCCTTAAATTCAGTTACAATCAACCATTAAGTAGCGGATCGTTATTAGCTTGAGTGGATCATTAATTAATAGCTTTAAGCGGGATGATATTGAAATTTATGTGTCTTTTGTAATTCTGATGGTTAAAGCTTCTATATAAGTTGAACCATTTTCATCAATGAAGGCAAGCTGAGTTTTATTCAGAAAATAAACGAGTTTTATCTGATCTATCTTAGTGAGAGTGATTCTCCTAAGTTCTTGAGTGATTCAAGAATCCATGAGTTTAATCAAAGGTCCTTTATCCCTCTGTGTGTTTCAACTCTTAGGCTTATCTTCCATTCTTAGAAGTGTGATGTCTATCAATTTCCGTTCCATCTTCTTTTATGTTTCCATTTTCTCGTTTTAAAGAATTTCTCAAATTTCTTGCTTGTTAGCATTCCAACAATGATAGATCAGTCAAACAAATCGAACCCTGTGGATTCACATAATTTTGTATTCAGAGCCTAGCTATCTAGATTTGGAATAGGAATGGAAGTTTATTATACAAAGTGTTTAACTGAAGGCCATCCATCTTTAGCTGCATTCGATTATGGAAGCGAAAACAATGTTGTGAGCCAAAGTTTCGTGCAGAAACTCCAATTACCAGCAACCTTTCATCTAGATCAAGCATGGATTAAATTCAGTACATGGCAATGTGTTAAAGAAGTATTATGTGATATATCTCCCATGGACTCTTGTCATCTTCATTTGGGATGGGCAAGGCTTCGTTTTAAAACACTCCATCTTGATGAACGTTCCCTTTATTTGAGGCATGAGGAATATCAAAAGAAGTAGAAATTTATGACACCAAGACAAGTCAGTAAGGATCAACGTAGGCTGAAGGAGAAAACAGAAAAGGAAAGAATAGAAAAAGAAGTAATATAAACTGCAGAAGGAAGGGAAAATAAAGAAAAAGAAATGGAACTAGAAAAATTTTATTCGTCAATGTTTTTTCTCCTACAGTTTGTGATGTCATTTTACAGGAACAAAAGGATAAGCATGTGAATGAAACACACCAACTTCGATGTTTAAAAAGGAAGCTTGTTCATAGTGCTTTATTATGCATTTGGTCCGTCGATAAGAAGAAAATTCGTCAAACACAATACATGGAATTATTTGTTGTTACATATCAAGGTGGGGTACTGTTGCCAAGAAATGTTATCGACGGATTGCAACCATTGGAAAGTAACAAATATCAAGTTGAATTTGATCCTGGAAGAAGAGAATTAGTTTCAACTTGTGAAAAAATAAAAGTCCTTCACAAGATCATAATAAACTTACATTAAAACTAGTGTCTTAAGATTTGGGACAAATCTTCTCAAAGAAGGAGGGTATGATTTGAATTGCATATGGGTCAAATGGAGGATGACTAATGCGCCGTGTTGATGCAGTTTCTTTTATTTAAATAAGGGCCCAATGCTTTGTAAAATTGGATGACCAAATTGTGTTTGTGCTTAACCAATTAATGGGCTTTAGTTTTGCTCTATCTTCAAGTTGAAATAAGGGTCCATATGCCAACTTAAGAACCAACCTTTGGAAGATCAAGAGGACCATTGCTGAAAGTTTGTGGATGACTTTTGGTAGCCTTAAATTCAGTTACAATCAACCATTAAGTAGCGGATCGTTATTAGCTTGAGTGGATCATTAATTAATAGCTTTAAGCTGGATGATATTGAAATTTATGTGTCTTTTGTAATTCTGATGGTTAAAGCTTCTATATAAGTTGAACCATTTTCATCAATGAAGGCAAGCTGAGTTTTATTCAGAAAATAAACGAGTTTTATCTGATCTATCTTAGTGAGAGTGATTCTCCTAAGTTCTTGAGTGATTCAAGAATCCATGAGTTTAATCAAAGGTCCTTTATCCCTCTGTGTGTTTCAACTCTTAGGCTTATCTTCCATTCTTAGAAGTGTGATGTCTATCAATTTCCGTTCCATCTTCTTTTATGTTTCCATTTTCTCGTTTTAAAGAATTTCTCAAATTTCTTGCTTGTTAGCATTCCAACAATGATAGATCAGTCAAACAAATCGAACCCTGTGGATTCACATAATTTTGTATTCAGAGCCTAGCTATCTAGATTTGGAATAGGAATGGAAGTTTATTATACAAAGTGTTTAACTGAAGGCCATCCATCTTTAGCTGCATTCGATTATGGAAGCGAAAACAATGTTGTGAGCCAAAGTTTCGTGCAGAAACTCCAATTACCAGCAACCTTTCATCTAGATCAAGCATGGATTAAATTCAGTACATGGCAATGTGTTAAAGAAGTATTATGTGATATATCTCCCATGGACTCTTGTCATCTTCATTTGGGATGGGCAAGGCTTCGTTTTAAAACACTCCATCTTGATGAACGTTCCCTTTATTTGAGGCATGAGGAATATCAAAAGAAGTAGAAATTTATGACACCAAGACAAGTCAGTAAGGATCAACGTAGGCTGAAGGAGAAAACAGAAAAGGAAAGAATAGAAAAAGAAGTAATATAAACTGCAGAAGGAAGGGAAAATAAAGAAAAAGAAATGGAACTAGAAAAATTTTATTCGTCAATGTTTTTTCTTCTACAGTTTGTGATGTCATTTTACAGGAACAAAAGGATAAGCATGTGAATGAAACACACCAACTTCCATGTTTAAAAAGGAAGCTTGTTCATAGTGCTTTATTATCCATTTGGTCCGTCGATAAGAAGCAAATTCGTCAAACACAATGCATGGAATTATTTATTTTTACATATCAAGGTGGGGTACTGTTGCCAAGAAATGTTATCGACGGATTGCAACCTTTGGAAAGTAACAAATATCAAGTTGAATTTGAACCTGGAAGAAGAGAATTAGTTTCAACTTGTGAAAAAATAAAAGTCCTTCACAAGATCATAATAAACTTACATCAAAACTAGTGTCTTAAGATTCGGGACAAATCTTCTCGAAGAAGGACGGTATGATGTGAATTGCATATGGGTCAAATGGAGGATGACTAATGCGCCGTGTTGATGCAGTTTCTTTTATTTAAATAAGGGTCCAATGCTTTGTAAAATTGGCTGACCAAATTGTGTTTGTGTTTAACCAATGAATGGGCTTTAGTTTTGCTTTATCTTCAAGTTGAAATAAGGGTCCATATGCCAACTTAAGAACCAACCTTTGGAAGATCAAGAGGACCTTTGCTCAAAGTTTGTGGATGACTTTTGGTAGCCTTAAATTCAGTTACAATCAACCATTAAGTAGTGGATCGTTATTAGCTTGAGTGGATCATTAATTAATAGCTTTAAGCGGGATGATATTGAAATTTATTTGTCTGTTGTAATTCTGATGGTTAAAGCTCCTATATAAGTTGAACCATTTTCATCAATGAAGGCAAGCTGAGTTTTATTCAGAAAATAAACGAGTTTTATCTCATCTATCTTAGTGAGAGTGATTCTCCTAAGTTCTTGAGCGATTCAAGAATCCATGAGTTTAATCAAAGGTCCTTTATCCCTTTGTGTGTTTCAACTCTTAGGCTTATCTTCCATTCTTGGAAGTGTGATGTCTATCAATTTCCGTTCCATCTTCTTTTATGTTTCCATTTTCTCGTTTTAAATAATTTCTCAAATTTCTTGCTTGTTAGACTTCCAACAATGATAGATCAGTCAAACGAATCGAACCTTGTGGATTCACATCGTTTGGTATTCAGAGCCTGGCTATCTAGATTTCGAATAGGAAGGAAGTTTATTATATAAAGTGTTTAATCGAAGGCCATCCATGTTTAGTTGCATTCGATTACGGAAGCGAAAACAATGTTGTGATCCAAAGATTGGTGGAGAAACTCCAGTTACCAGCAACCTTTCATCTGGATCAAGCATGGATCAAATTCAGTACATGGCAATGTGTGAAAGAAGTATTATGTGATATTGCTCCCATGGACTCTTGTCATCTTCTTTTGGGATGGGCATGGCTTCATTTTAAAACACTCCATCTTGATGAACGTTCTCTTTATTTGAGGCACGAGGGACATCAAAAGAAGTAGAAATTTATGACACCGAGACAAGTCAGTAAGGATCAACGTAGGCTGAAGGAGAAAACAGAAAAAGAAGTAATATAAACGGCAGAAGGAAGGGAAAATAACGAAAAAGAAATGGAACTAGAGAAATTTTATTCGTCAATGTGTTTTCTTCTACAGTTTGTGATGTCATTTTACAGGAACAAAAGGATAAGCATGTGAATGAAACACACCAACTTCCATGTTTCGAATGAAAGCTTGTTCATAGTGCTTTATCATGCATTTGGTCTGTCGATAAGAATCAAATTCGTCAAACACAATGCATGGAATTATTTATTGTTACATATCAAGGTGGGGTACTGTTGCCAGGAAATGTTATCGACGGATTGTAACTATTGGAAAGTAACAAATATCAAGTTGAATTTGATACTGGAAGAAGAGAATTAGTTTCAACTTGTGAAAAAATAAAAGTCCTTCACAAGATCATAATAAACTTACATCAAAACAAGTGTCTTAAGATTCAGGACAAATCTTCTCGAAGAAGGAGTGTATGATGTGAATTGCATATGGGTCAAATCGAGGATGACTAATGCGTCGTGTTGATGCAGTTTCTTTTATTTAAATAAGGGCCCAATGCTTTGTAAAATTGGCTGACCAAATTGTGTTTGTGCTTAACCAATTAATGGGCTTTAGTTTTGCTTTATCTTCAAGTTGAAATAAGGGTCCATATGCCAACTTAAGAACCAACCTTTGGATGATCAAGAGAACCTTTGCCAAAAGTTTGTGGATGACTTTTGGTAGCCTTAAATTCAGTTACAATCAACCATTAAGTAGCGGATCATTATTAGCTTGAGTGGATCATTAATTAATAGCTTTAAGCGGGATGATATTGAAATTTATGTGTCTTTTCTAATTCTGATGGTTAAAGCTCCTATATAAGTTGAACCTTTTTCATCAATGAAGGCAAGCTGTGTTTTATTCAGAAAATAAACGAGTTTTATCTCATCTATCTTAGTGAGAGTGATTCTCCTAAGTTCTTGAGTGATTCAAGAATCCATGAGTTTAATCAAAGGTCCTTTATCCCTTTGTGTGTTTCAACTCTTAGGCTTATCTTCCATTCTTGGAAGAGTGATGTCTATCAATTTCCGTTCCATATTCTTTTATGTTTCCATTTTCTCGTTTTAAATAATTTCTCAAATTTCCTTCCTGTTAGCACTCCAACAATGATAGATCAGTCAAATGAATTGAACCCTGTGGATTCACATCATTTGGTATTATGAGCCTGCCTATCTAGATTTGGAATAGGAAAGGAAGTTTATTATACAAAGTGTTTAACCGAAGGCCATCCATGTTTAGTTGCATTCGGTTACAGAAGCGAAAACAATATTGTAAGCCAAAGATTGGTGGAGAAACTGCAGTTACCAGCAACCTTTCATCTAGATCAAGCATGGATCAAATTCAGTACATGGCAATGTGTGAAAGAAGTATTATGTGATATTTATTGCTCCCGTGGACTCTTGTCATCTTCTTTTGGGATGGGCATGGCTTCGTTTTAAAACACTCCATCTTGATGAATGTTCCCCTTATTTGAGGCATGAGGGACATCAAAAGAAGTAGAAATTTCTGACACCAAGACAAGTCAGTAAGGATCAACGTAGGCTGAAGGAGAAAACAGAAAAAGAAAGAATAGAAAAAGAAGTAATATAAACGGCAGAAGGAAGGGAAAATAAAGAAAAGGAAATGGAACTAGAGAAAGTTTATTCGTCAATGTTTTTTCTTCTACAGTTTGTGATGTCATTTTACAGGAACAAAAGGATAAGCATGTGAATGAAACACACCAACTTCCATGTTTAAAAAGGAAGCATGTTCATAGTGCTTTATTATGCATTTGGTCCTTCGATAAGAAGCAAATTTGTCAAACACAATGCATGGAATTATTTATTGTTACATATCAAGGTGGGGTACTGTTGCCAAGAAATGTTATCGACGGATTGCAACCATTGGAAAGTAACAAATATCAAGTTGAATTTGATCCTGGAAGAAGAGAATTAGTTTCAACTTGTGAAAAAATAAAAGTCCTTCACAACATCATCATAAACTTACATTAAAACTAGTGTCTTAAGATTCGGGACAAATCTTCTCGAAGAAGGAGGGTATGATGTGAATTGCCTATGGGTCAAATGGAGGATGACTAATGCGCTGTGTTGATGCAGTTTCTTTTATTTAAATAAGGGTCCAATGCTTTGTAAAATTGGCTGACCAAATTGTGTTTGTGCTTAACCAATTAATGGCCTTTAGTTTTGCTTTATCCTCAAGTTGAAATAAGGGTCCATATGCCAACTTAAGAACCAACCTTTGGAAGATCAAGAGGACCTTTGCTCAAAGTTTGTGGATGACTTTTGGTAGCCTTAAATTCAGTTACAATCAACCATTAAGTAGCGGATCGTTATTAGCTTGAGTGGATCATTAATTAATAGCTTTAAGCGGGATGATATTGAAATTTATGTGTCTTTTGTTATTGTGATGGTTAAAGCTCCTATATTAGTTGAACCATTGCCATCAATGAAGGCAAGCTGAGTTTTATTCAGAAAATAAACGAGATTTATCTCATCTATCCTAGTGAGAGTGATTCTCCTAAGTTCTTGAGTGATTCAAGAATCCATGAGTTTAATCAAAGGTCCTTTATCCCTTTGTGTGTTTTAACCCTTAGGCTTATCTTCCATTCTTGGAAGTGTGATGTCTATCAATTTCTGTTCCATCTTCTTTTATGTTTCCATTTTCTCGTTTTAAATAATTTCTCAAATTTCTTGCTTGTTAGCATTCCAACAATGATAGTTCAGTCAAACGAATCAAACCCTGTGGATTCACATCATTTGCTATTCAGAGCCTGGCTATCTAGATTTGGAATAGGAAAGGAAGTTTATTATACAAAGTGTTTAACCGAAGGCCATCCATGTTTCGTTGCATTCGATTACGGAAGCGAAAGCAATGTTGTGAGCCAAAGATTGGTGGAGAAACTCCAGTTACCAGCAACCTTTCATCTGGATCAAGCATGGATCAAATTCAGTACATGGCAATGTGTGAATGAAGTATTATGTGATATTGCTGCCATGGACTCTTGTGATCTTCATTTGGGATGGGCATGGCTTCTTTTAAAACACTCCATCTTGATGAACGTTCCCTTTATTTGAGGCATGAGGGACATCAAAAGAAGTAGAAATTTATGACACCAAGACAAGTCAGTAAGGATCAACGTATACTGATGGAGAAACCTGAAAAAAAAAGAATAGAAAAAGAAGTAATATAAACGACAGAAGGAAGGGAAAATAAAGAAAAAGAAATGGAACTAGAGAAATTTTATTCGTCAATGTTTTTTCTTCTACAGTTTGTGATGTCATTTTACAGGAACAAAAGGATAAGCATGTGAATGAAACACACCAACTTCCATGTTTAAAAAGGAAGCTTGTTCATAGTTCTTTATTATGCATTTGGTCTGTCGATAAGAAGCAAATTCGTCAAACACAATGCATGGAATTATTTATTGTTACATATCAAGGTGGGGTACTGTTGCCAAGAATCGTTATCGACAGATTGCAACCATTGGAAAGTAACAAATATCAAGTTGAATTTGATCCTGGAAGAACAGAATAAGTTTCAACTTGTGAAAAAATAAAAGTCCTTCACAAGATCATAATAAACTCACATCAAAACAAGTGTCTTAAGATTCGGGACAAATCTTCTCGAAGAAGGAGGGTGTGATGTGAATTACATATGGGTCGAATGGAGGATGACTAATGCGCCGTGTTGGTGCAGTTTCTTTTATTTAAATAAGGGCCCAAGGCTTTGTAAAATTGGCTGACCAAATTGTGTTTGTGCTTAACCAATTAATGGGCTTTAGTTTTGCTTTATCCTCAAGTTGAAATAAGGGTCCATATGCCAACTTGAGAACCAACCTTTGGAAGATCAAGAGGACCTTTGCTCAAAGTTTGTGGATGGCTGTTGGTAGCCTTAAATTCAGTTACAATCAACCATTAAGTAGCGGATCGTTGTTAGCTTGAGTGGATCATTAGTTAATTGCTTTAAGCGGGATGATATTGAAATTAATGTGTCGTTCGTAATTCTGATGGTTAAAGCTCCTATATAAGTTGAACCATTTTCATCATTGAAGGCAAGCTGAGTATTATTCAGAAAATAATCGAGTTTTATCTCATCTATCTTAGTGAGAGTGATTCTCCTAAGTTCTTGAGTGATTCAGGAATCCATGAGTTTAATCAAAGGTCCTTTATCCCTTTGTGTGTTTCAACTCTTAGGTTTATCTTCCATTCTTGGAAGTGTGATGTCTATCAATTTCCGTTCCATCTTCTTTTATATCTCCATTTTCTCGTTTTAAATAATTTCTCAAATTTCTTGCTTGTTAGCATTCCAACAATGATAGATCAGTCAAACGAATCGAACCCTTTGGATTCACATCATTTGGTATTAAGAGCCTGGCTATCTAGATTTGGAATAGGAAAGGAAGTTTATTATACAAAGTGTTTAACCGAAGGCCATCCATGTTTAGTTGTATTCGATTACGGAAGCGAAAACAATGTTGTGAGCCAAAGATTGGTGGAGAAACTCCAGTTACCAGCAACCTTTCATCTGGATCAAGCATGGATCAAATTCAGTACATGGCAATGTGTGAAAGAAGTATTATGTGATATTGCTCCCATGGACTCTTGTCATCTTCATTTGGGATGGGCATGGCTTCTTTTAAAACACTCCATCTTGATGAACGTTCCCTTTATTTGAGGCATGAGGGACATCAAAAGAAGTAGAAATTTATGACACCAAGACAAGTCAGTAAGCATCAACGTAGGCTGAAGGAGAAACCAGAAAAAGAAAGAATAGAAAAAGAAGTAATATAAACAGCAGAAGGAAGGGAAAATAAAGAAAAAGAAATGGAACTAGAGAAAGTTTATTCGTCAATGTTTTTTCTTCTATAGTTTGTGATGTCATTTTTCAGGAACAAAAGGAAAAGCATGTCAATGAAACACACCAACTTCCATGTTTAAAAAGGAAGCTTGTTCATAGTGCTTTATTATGCATTTGGTCCGTCGATAAGAAGCAAATTTGTCAAACACAATGCATGGAATTATTTATTGTTACATATCAAGGTGGGGTACTGTTGCCAAGAAATGTTATCGACGGATTGCAACCATTGGAAAGTAACAAATATCAAGTTGAATTTGATCCTGGAAGAAGAGAATAAGTTTCAACTTGTGAAAAAATAAATGTACTTCACAAGATCATAATAAACTTACATCAAAACAAGTGTCTTAAGATTCGGAACAAATCTTCTCGAAGAAGGAGGGTGTGATGTGAATTGCATATGGGTCGAATGGAGGATGACTAATGCGCCGTGTTGGTGCAGTTTCTTTTATTTAAATAAGGGCCCAAGGCTTTGTAAAATTGGCTGACCAAATTGTGTTTGTACTTAACCAATTAATGGGCTTTAGTTTTGCTTTATCTTCAAGTTGAAATAAGGGTCCATATGCCAACTTAAGAACCAACCTTTGGAAGATCAAGAGGACCTTTGCTCAAAGGTTGTGGATGACTTTTGGTAGCCTTAAATTCAGTTACAATCAACCATTAAGTAGCAGATCGTTATTAGCTTGAGTGGATCATTAATTAATAGCTTTAGGCGGGATGATATTGAAATTTATGTCTCTTTTGTAATTCTGATGGTTAAAGCTTCTATATAAGATGAACCATTTTCATGAATGAAGGCAAGCTGAGTTTTATTCAGAAAATAAACGAGTATCATCTCATCCATCTTAGTGAGAGTGATTCTCCTAAGTTCTTGAGTGATTCAAGAATTCATGAGTTTAATCAAAGGTCCTTTATCCCTTTGTGTGTTTCAACTCTTAGGCTTATCTTCCATTCTTGGAAGTGTGATGTCTATCAATTTTCGTTCCATCTTCTTTTATGTTTCCATTTTCTCGTTTTAAATAATTTCTCAAATTTCTTGCTTGTGAGCATTCCATCAATGATAGATGTGTCAAACGAGTCGAACGCTGTGCATTCACATCATTTGGTATTGAGAGTCGGGCTATCTAGATTTGGAATAGGAAGGGAAGTTTATTATACAAAGTGTTGAACCGAAGGCCATCCATGTTTCATTGCATTCGATTACGGAAGCGAAAACAATGTTGTGAGCCAAAGATTGGTGGAGAAACTCCAGTTACCAGCAACCTTTCATCTGGATCAAGCATGGATCAAATTCAGTACATGGCAATGTGTGAAAGAAGTATTATGTGATATTGCTCCCATGGACTCTTGTCATCTTCTTTTAGGATGGGCATGGCTTCGTTTTAAAACACTCCATCTTGATGAACGTTCCCTTTATTTGAGGCATGAGGGACATCAAAAGAAGTAGAAATTTATGACACCAAGAAGAAATTTAGGCATCGGAGTGTCTTTTGCAGGTCTCCTGCGCCGCCCTCAAGCCCCCTTTGACGAGAGAAGACCGGCCCCGAGAAGACGTACAAGACCCTTGGCTGACCTGTGGATTACAGACCTCGGTTCCTTGAGAACATGTTGATTGTTTGAGTTTGCGTTTGGTGCTTGGCATTATCCAAGGTTGGGAAGAATTTCAGTAGTGGAGGCAACCAATTTAACCCATTCGGTGGCTGGAAATTGATTCCATTATTTCTGAATTCGGTGCCAACATCTAGTGCAAACCGTGCAACCATTCAGTGAAAATTCTAGTGCAGGCAGGAATGTGAATTAGCAGCACACTATTTTTGGCAATAATCTAGTGCAAAGCTAGTGCACAATTTTAGTGGCAGCATCATAATCAAAATCAAGCTGAAAGGCGAACGTGGAATTTTTTTCGCAAATTGCTGCAGAGAGAAATTAGTTCAATTGGCTTAGTTGAGTGCAGATTAGTGGTGGAAAATTTAATCATGGGATGGTGTGCATGGTTGGATGGTACTTAGAGTTGGAAATGTGATTTGAAGCGGTGGAGGCAGGAAATCTTTGTTTGGCACACGTTATAGGAAGTTTCTTGGTGAAATTAGTTGGCCTAATCACACTAAGAAATTGCATTCGGTGCAGCAGAATTGGCCGCCAGATTTAATGCTTTCGGTTCAGTACAAATACATGTTGTAGCTTATTTGGTAAAGCTCCTATTTCAGTTTAAGCTCACCACAAATTCTTCTAGCCCTATCGGTGGCATTTAATTTGGTATGCTGTTTTAGTGCAAAGACAATCCAAGTTCTGCAGCGCCTGGACCATTTCTTCAACCAGCAACCAGCTTTGTGGCAGCAAGAAGCTGTTGTAGTAATTTCAAGCAGGATCCCTACATGGCTTATTGATGCAATGACACGTAATTGTAGACCAACTTTTGGAGCAATTAAAAATTGAATTAGCAGTGCAAAGTGCAGATTGTTTGGTGCTGATTGTGGTAGCGGGACAGTGGACTTATCAAGGACTGTTTGTGCTATGATTGGCTGATGTGTGGGGCATGAATTGAGGTTTTTTTTTTGCTGCTGTTTTGGGACGTAACTTTGGCTGTTTGAACATGAGTTTGTGCTGGATTTTGCTGCTGTTTTGGGACGTAACTTTGGCTGTTTGAACATGACATATTTTAGGCTGGTTTAGACCGCAAGCATGAGGCTGTTTTGGTTGTATTTATTCTGCTGTCCTCCCTCTCTTTTGGATGTTGTTATGATGGATATACATGGTGCCTATTGTGTGTATTTATGGGTCAATATTCTCGTGAGTATAAGTCTCTTTTCTTGAATTGTTAGCTTTGCTTGAGTCCTTTGTCTATCACTTTTCTTTTTGAGTTTAATTTTCCTTGGTTTCTTGTGTTGTGGGACAATGTACCTTGAGCTAAATTGTTGGAAGTATTGCTTGTGGGAGTTTGAATTAATCATCACATTTTAGCTTGAGTATTTTGTTTCACATTTCTAGTAGTAATCCTTAGATTACTCTTGTCTTTAAAAGTGCTTTTCTCGTTGTCATAGTCCTAGTTTTGTCTCATATTTACTCCCTTTGGTTTAGCCCTTTCTTGATTTTGGTGCTTTTGTAGTTTGTCTTCAAATTTCCTTGGTTTTGTCTTAGAGTTTTCTTTCCTTCAAGCCTCCTGAGTTGACCTTAGATTCGTTACATCTTTCACTTTGATGTTGAATTCTTGATAGGTTGATTGGAGGTTCTTTGAAGAACTGAACAGAACTTGAGAGCGAGTGAATACACTTTGAGAGTGAAACACGAGTGGAATTGAGTGTAAACACATAAGGAGTGGTGAGGACCATTTGATAACTTCATCTACGTTCTTTTGCTAACCACTTACTGTGTTTTGTGTTAGTTCTTGTTTCCTCTCTTTCACTACAGGAATTAGAAACTCTGGGCACTCCAGAATGTTCCATACACGTTCGACCTTGATAGAAGATATCAACTTCATTGTGTCCAGAATTATGAGGTTGAATAACAAACTTGGGAATCTTAGAAGGGAGCACCATGAAGATAGAGGATCATTGCCAAGCAACCAAACAAGTGCTATTAGGTGCACCAAGTGTGAAGGATATGGACATGAAAATTATCAATGTCCTAATTGGAACGCAAAGTACCTGAATCTTCAAGATCTCCAAGATTACATTGTATACTTGAAAGAGGTGAAAAGGGGTGTTAGGCAAAAGCTCGAAGTCAGACGAGAGCAACAAGCAGAAAGGGAGTGGGAAAAGGCAAGACAAGAGAGAGAGTTGAAAAAGGAAAAAGAGCTAAAAGAGAGAAAGGAGAAAGAGCTAAGAGAGCAAGAGAAGAAAAAGCATAGAGAAAGAAAGGAGCTAGAGATGAGAGAAAGAAAACAAAAGATGAAAGAGCTTAGAGAAAGAAAAGAGCAAGAGCTACAAGAGCGAGAAGAGAAAGAACAAAGAGCAAAGGAAGAAGAAGAACAAAAAGAGAAACACGAGAAAGAGTCTCTCGTCACACCCTTGACATGCATGGTTGGGATGAAATCCTTAAAGGGGGATGATAATGCGTTAAATTATTATTCCCATTCACACCATGATTTTTCATTTTCATTGGGAACACTTACTAACCCCTCTCTTTTGGTCTTAATGCCTAGGGAAGACTTATACATTAAGGAGCAATGGCATAAGCAATGGGGTGAGGAAAAGATGATAGAAAGGGCAACAACAACATGGGCAACACATGAAGCTGACTTTAATCATCTGCTAGTGTGTTTGTCCTATCCTGAAAATCCTACGGGATTTCAAGGACACTCTTTTTCTATTATGATTACTATGGCTTATTTTCCCTTGTGTTTCATTGTGAATAGTATAGTTGTGTTGAAACTCTTTGATACGTTCTGCAGGTTTATCTTTGATCCTGGAGGACAATCTCCAACCACCTTGATAATAAGAGATGGACCTTTCCAACGATTTCAATCACATTTTTTTTAGAAAGCACTTTATTTTTATCTTTAGACTATTCAGGTTTTGTGAGCTTTCAACACTTATGTATGTGTGTTTGGTTGTAGGTAATAAAACGCTAAAATTCGAGGTCGAATTTTCTCCAACCTGGAGGCAATGATGGAGGCGTGGCTCACGATCGTCAAAGCAGTTGATGGAATCATGCCCAATACCTTTAGAGAGCGATCTCGGATTAGCTTCAAATCATAGAATAGGAACTCTTTTATAATTTTTGTAATGTTTTTGTTTGGGCTTTATTGGACCTTTAGTTGTGTTGGGCCTTTTGGTGTTTCGGCCCATAGTATATAAGCCCTTGTGAGACACTTTTGTTGGCAGATTTGAGTTATATGAAAATTTGAGTTTTCTCTCAAGTCTCGAGGTTCTCCTCAGAACCACCGATCCTTATCTTTCAATCTCCGATTCAAAGTAGCGGATCTTCTTCACTTATCTTGGAACCTCCTCCAAGTGGCGTGATTTCCTCCCGTTCCAAAAACCCCCAAATCGACGTCTTCCATTTTTCCCTTTTCGTTTTAGGGTTCATACCATTCCTGTCCAAGACGAAATTCATCCCCAAATCTGAGATGGTCCTTCATCATTGTGTGTTTCAACTCTTAGGCTTATCTTCCATTCTTGGAAGTGTGATGTCTATCAATTTCCGTTCCATCTTCTTTTATGTTTCCATTTTCTCGTTTTAAATAATTTCTCAAATTTCTTGCTTGTTAGCATTCCAACAATGATAGATGTGTCAAACGAGTCGAACCCTGTGGATTCACATCATTTGGTATTAAGAGCCGGGCTATCTAGATTTGGAATAGGAAAGGAAGTTTATTATACAAAGTGTTTAATTGAAGGCCATCCATGTTTCGTTGCATTCGATTACGGAAGCGAAAACAATGTTGTGAGCCAAAGATTGGTGGAGAAACTCCAGTTACCAGCAACCTTTCATCTGGATCAAGCATGGATCAAATTCAGTACATGGTAAGGTGTGAAAGAAGTATTATGTGATATTGCTCCCATGGACTCTTGTCATCTTCTTTTGGGAGGGGCATGGCTTCGTTTTAAAACACTCCATCTTGATGAACGTTCCCTTTATTTGAGGCATGAGGGACATCAAAAGAAGTAGAAATTTATGACACCAAGACAAGTTAGTAAGGATCAACGTAGGCTGAAGGAGAAAACAGAAAAAGAAAGAATAGAAAAAGAAGTAATATAAACTACAGAAGGAAGGGAAAATAAAGAAAAAAGAAATGGAACTAGAGAAAGTTTATTCGTCAATGTTTTTTCTTCTACAGTTTGTGATGTCATTTCACAGGAACAAAAGCATAAGCATGTGAATGAAACACACCAACTTTCATGTTTAAAAAGGAAGCTTGTTCATAGTTCTTTATTATGCATTTGGTCCATCGATAAGAAGCAAATTCGTCAAACACAATGCTTGGAATTATTTATTGTTACATATCAAGATGGGGTACTGTTGCCAAGAAACGTTATCGACGGATTGCAACCATTGGAAAGTAACAAATATCAAGTTGAATTTGATCCTGGAAGAAGAGAATAAGTTTCAACTTGTGAAAAACTAAAAGTCCGTCACTAGATCATAATAAACTTACATCAAAACTAGTGTCTTAAGATTCGGGACAAATCTTCTCGAAGAAGGAGCGTATGATGTGAATTGCATATGGGTCAAATGGAGGATGACTAATGCGCCGTGTTGATGCAGTTTCTTTTATTTAAATAAGCGCCCAATGCTTTGTAAAATTGGCTGACCAAATTGTGTTTGTACTTAACCAATTAATGGGCTTTAGTTTTGCTTTATCTTCAAGTTAAAATAAGGGTCCATATGCCAACTTAAGAACCAACCTTTGGAAGATCAAGAGGACCTTTGCTCAAAGGTTGTGGATGACTTTTGGTAGCCTTAAATTCAGTTACAATCAACCATTAAGTAGCGGATCGTTATTAGCTTGAGTGGATCATTAATTAATAGCTTTAGGCGGGATGATATTGAAATTTATGTGTCTTTTGTAATTATGATGGTTAAAGCTTCTATATAAGATGAACCATTTTCATCAATGAAGGCAAGCTGAGTTTTATTCAAAAAATTAACGAGTTTCATCTTATCTGTCTTAGTGAGAGTGATTCTCCTAAGTTCTTGAGTGATTCAAGAATCCATGAGTTTAATCAAAGGTCCTTTATCCCTTTGTGTGTTTCAACTCTTAGGCTTATCTTCCATTCTTGGAAGTGTGATGTCTATCAATTTCCGTTCCATCTTCTTTTATGTTTCCATTTTCTTGTTTTAAATAATTTCTCAAATTTCTTGCTTCTTAGCATTCCAACAATGATAGATGTGTCAAACGAGTCGAACCCTGTGGATTCACATCATTTGGTATTAAGAGCCGGGCTATCTAGATTTGGAATAGGAAAGGAAGTTTATTATACAAAGTGTTTAACCAAAGGCCATCCATGTTTCGTTGCATTCGATTACGGAAGCAAAAACAATGTTGTGAGCCAAAGATTGGTGGAAAAACTCCAGTTACCAGCAACCTTTCATCTAGATCAAGCATGGATCAAATTCAGTACATGGCAATGTGTGAAAGAAGTATTATGTGATATTGCTCCCTTGGACTCTTGTCATCTTCTTTTGGGATGGGCATGACTTCGTTTTAAAACACTCCATCTTGATGAACATTCCATTTATTTGAGGCCTGAGGGACATCAAAAGAGGTAGAAATTTATGACACCATGACAAGTTAATAAGGATCAATGTAGGCTGAAGGAGAAAACAGAAAAAGAAAGAATAGAAAAAGAAGTAATATAAACTGCAGAAGGAAGGGAAAATAAAGAAAAAAGAAATGGAACTAGAGAAAGTTTATTCGTCAATGTTTTTTCTTCTACAGTTTGTGATGTCATTTTAAAGGAACAAAAGGATAAGCATGTGAATGAAACACACCAACTTCCATGTTTAAAAAGGAAGCTTGTTCATAGTGCTTTATTATGCATTAGGTCCGTCGATAAGAAGCAAATTCGTCAAACACAATGCATGGAATTATTTATTGTTACATATCAAGGTGGGGTACTGTTGCCAAGAAATGTTATGGACGGATTGCAACCATTGGAAAGTAACAAATATCAAGTTGAATTTGATCCTGGAAGAAGAGAATAAGTTTCAACTTGTGAAAAACTAAAAGTCCTTCACTAGATCATAATAAACTTACATCAAAACTAATGTCTTAAGATTCAGGACAAATCTTCTCGAAGAAGGAGGGTATGATGTGAATTGCATATGGGTCAAATGGAGGATGACTAATGCGCCGTGTGGATGCTGTTTCTTTTATTTAAATAAGGGCCCAATGCCTTGTAAAATTGGCTGACCAAATTGTGTTTGTGCTTAATCAATTAATGGGATTTTGTTTTGCTTTATCTTCAAGTTGAAATAAGGGTCCATATGCCAACTTAAGAACCAACCTTTGGAAGATCAAGAGGACCTTTGCTCAAAGTTTGTGGGTGACTTTTGGTAGCCTTAAATTCAGTTACAATCAACCATTAAGTAGCGGATCGTTATTAGCTTGAGTGGATCATTAATTAATAGCTTTAGGCGGGATGATATTAAAATTTATGTGTCTTTTGTAATTCTGATGGTTAAAGCTTCTATATAAGATGAACCATTTTCATCAATGAAGGCAAGCTGAGTTTTATTCAGAAAATAAACGAGTTTCATCTCATCTATCTTAGTGAGAGCGATTCTGCTAAGTTTTTGAGTGATTGAATAATCCATGAGTTTAATCAAAGGTCCTTTATCCCTTTGTGTGTTTCAACTCTTAGGCTTATCTTCCATTCTTGGAAGTGTGATGTCTATCAATTTCCGTTCCATCTTCTTTTATGCTTCCATTTTCTCGTTTTAAATAATTTCTCAAATTTCTTGCTTGTTAGCATTCCAACAACGATAGATGTGTCAAACGAGTCGAACCCTGTGGATTCACATCATTTGGTATTAAGAGCCGGGCTATCTAGATTTGGAATAGGAAAGGAAGTTTATTATACAAAGTGTTTAACTGAAGGCCATCCATTTTTCGTTGCATTCAATTACGGAAGTGAAAACAATGTTGTGAGCCAAAGATTGGTGGAGAAACCCCAGTTACCAGCAACCTTTCATCTGGATCAAATTCAGTTCATGGCAATATGTGAAAGAAGTATTATGTGATATTGCTCCCATGGACTCTTGTCATCTTCTTTTGGGATGGGCATAACTTCGTTTTAAAACACTCCATCTTGATGAGCGTTCCCTTTAGTTGAGGCATGAGGGACATCAAAAGAAGTAGAAATTTATGACACCAAGACAAGTCAATAAGGATCAACGTAGGCTGAAGGAGAAAACAGAAAAAGAAAGAATAGAAAAAGAAGTAATATAAACTGCAGAGGGAAGGGAAAATAAAGAAAAAAGAAATGGAACTAGAGAAAGTTTATTCGTCAATGTTTTTTCTTCTACAGTTTGTGATGTCATTTTAAAGGAACAAAAGGATAAGCATGTGAATGAAACACACCAACTTCCATGTTTAAAAAGGAAACTTGTTCATAGTGCTTTATTATGCATTTGGTCCGTCGATAAGAAGCAAATTCCTCAAACACAATGCATGGAATTATTTATTGTTACATATCAAGGTGGGGTACTATTGCCAAGAAATGTTATCGACGGATTGCAACCATTGGAAAGTAACAAATATCAAGTTGAATTTGATCCTGGAAGAAGAGAATAACTTTCAACTTGTGAAAAACTAAAAGTCCTTCACTAGATCATAATAAACTTACATCAAAACTAATGTCTTAAGATTCGGGACAAATCTTCTCGAAGAAGGTGGGTATGATGTGAATTGCATATGGGTCAAATGGAGGATGACTAATGCGCCGTGTTGATGCAGTTTCTTTTATTTAAATAAGGGCCCAATGCTTTGTAAAATTGGCTGACCAAATTGTGTTTGTGCTTAACCATTTAATGGGCTTTAGTTTTGCTTTATCTTCAAGTTGAAATAAGGGTCCATATGCCAACTTAAGAACCAACATTTGGAAGGTCAAGAGGACCTTTGCTCATACTTTGTGGATGACTTTTGGTAGCCTTAAATTCAATTACAATCAACCATTAAGTAGCGGATCGTTATTAGGTTGAGTGGATCATTAATTAATAGCTTTAAGCGGGATGATATTGAAATTTATGTGTCTTTTGTAATTCTGATGGTTAAAGCTTCTATATAAGTTGAACCATTTTCATCAATGAAGGCAAGCTAAGTTTTATTCAGAAAATAAACGAGTTTCATCTCATCTATCTTAGTGAGAGTGATTCTCCTAAATTCAAAAGTGATTCAAGACACCATGAGTTTAATCAAAGGTCCTTTATCCCTTTGTGTGTTTCAACTCTTAGGCTTATATTCCATTCTTGGAAGTGTGATGTCTATCAATTTCCGTTCCATGTTCTTTTATGTTTCCATTTTCTCGTTTTAAATAATTTCTCAAATTTCTTGCTTGTTAGCATTCCAACAATGATAGATCAGTCGAACGAATCGAACCCTGTGGATTCACATCATTTGCTATTCAGAGTCTGGCTATCTAGATTTGGAATAGGAAAGGAAGTTTACTATACAAAGTATTTAACCGAAGGCCATCCATGTTTAATTGCATTCGATTACGGAAGCGAAAACAATGTTGTGAGCCAAAGATTGGTGGAGAAACTCCAGTTACCAGCAACCTTTCATCTGGATCAAATTCAGTACATGACAATGTGTGAAAGAAGTATTATGTGATATTGCTCCCTTGGACTCTTGTCATCTTCTTTTGGGATGGGCATGACTTCGTTTTAAAACACTCCATCTTGATGAACGTTCCATTTTTTTGAGGCCTGAGGGACATCAAAAGAGGTAGAAATTTATGACACCAAGACAAGTCAGTAAGGATCAACGTAGGCTGAAGGAGAAAACAGAAAAAGAAAGAATAGAAAAAGAAGTAATATAAACTGCAGAAGGAAGGGAAAATAAAGAAAAAAGAAATGGAACTAGAGAACGTTTATTTGTCAATGTTTTTTCTTCTACAGTTTGTGATGTCATTTTACAGGAACAAAAGGATAAGCATGTGAATGAAACACACCAACTTCCATGTTTAAATAGGAAGCTTGTTGATAGTTCTTTATTTTGCATTTGGTCCGTCGATAAGAAGTAAATTCTTCAAACACAATACATGAAATTATTTATTGTTACATACCAAGGTGGGGTACTGTTGCTAAGAAATGTTATCGACAGATTACAACCATTGGAAAGTAACAAATATCAAGTTGAATTTGATCCTGGAAGAAGAGAATAAGTTTCAAGTTGTGAAAAACTAAATGTCCTTCACTAGATCATAATAAACTTACATCAAAACTAGTGTCTTAAGATTCGGGACAAATCTTCTCGAAGAAGGAGGGTATGATGTGAATTGCATATGGGTCAAATGGAGGATGACTAATTGGCCGTGTTGATGCAGTTTCTTTTATTTAAATAAGGGCCCAATGTTTTGTAAAATTGGATGACCAAATTGTGTTTGTGCTTAACCAATTAATGGGCTTTAGTTTTGCTTTATCTTCAAGTTGAAATAAGGGTCCATATGCCAACTTAACAACCAACATTTGGAAGGTCAAGAGGACCTTGCTCAAAGTTTGTGGATGACTTTTGGTAGCCTTAAATTCAGTTACAATCAACCATTAAGTAGTGGATCGTTATTAGGTTGAGTGGATCATTAATTAATAGCTTTAAGCGGGATGATATTGAAATTTATGTGTCTTTTGTAATTCTGATGGTTAAAGCTTCTATATAAGTTGAACCATTTTCATCAATGAAGGCAAGCTGAGTTTTATTCAGAAAATAAACGAGTTTCATCTCATCTATCTTAGTGAGAGTGATTCTCCTAAATTCAAAAGTGATTCAAGACTCCATGAGTTTAATCAAAGGTCCTTTATCCCTTTGTGTGTTTCAACTCTTAGGCTTATCTTCCATTCTTGGAAGTGTGTTGTCTATCAATTTCCGTTCCACCTTCTTTTATGTTTCCATTTTCTCGTTTTAAATAATTTCTCAAATTTCTTGCTTGTTAGCATTCCAACAATGATAGATCAGTCGAACGAATCGAACCCTGTGGATTCACATCATTTGCTATTCAGAGTCTGGCTATCTAGATTTGGAATAGGAATGGAAGTTTATTATATAAAGTGTTTACTCGAAGGCCTCCATGTTTAGTTGCATTCGATTACGGAAGCGAAAACAATGTTGTGAGCCAAGGATTGGTGGAGAAACTCCAGTTACCAGCAACCTTTCATCTGGATCAAATTCAGTATATGGCAATGTGTGAAAGAAGTATTATGTGATATTGCTCCCTTGGACTCTTGTCATCTTCTTTTGGGATGGGCATGACTTCGTTTTAAAACACTCCATCTTGATGAACATTCCATTTATTTGAGGCCTGAGGGACATCAAAAGAGGTAGAAATTTATGACACCATGACAAGTTAATAAGGATCAATGTAGGCTGAAGGAGAAAACAGAAAAAGAAAGAATAGAAAAAGAAGTAATATAAACTGCAGAAGGAAGGGAAAATAAAGAAAAAAGAAATGGAACTAGAGAAAGTTTATTCGTCAATGTTTTTTCTTCTACAGTTTGTGATGTCATTTTAAAGGAACAAAAGGATAAGCATGTGAATGAAACACACCAACTTTCATGTTTAAAAAGGAAGCTTGTTCATAGTGCTTTATTATGCATTAGGTCCGTCGATAAGAAGCAAATTCGTCAAACACAATGCATGGAATTATTTATTGTTACATATCAAGGTGGGGTACTGTTGCCAAGAAATGTTATGGACGGATTGCAACCATTGGAAAGTAACAAATATCAAGTTGAATTTGATCCTGGAAGAAGAGAATAAGTTTCAACTTGTGAAAAACTAAAAGTCCTTCACTAGATCATAATAAACTTACATCAAAACTAATGTCTTAAGATTTAGGACAAATCTTCTCGAAGAAGGAGGGTATGATGTGAATTGCATATGGGTCAAATGGAGGATGACTAATGCGCCGTGTGGATGCTGTTTCTTTTATTTAAATAAGGGCCCAATGCCTTGTAAAATTGGCTGACCAAATTGTGTTTGTGCTTAATCAATTAATGGGATTTTGTTTTGCTTTATCTTCAAGTTGAAATAAGGGTCCATATGCCAACTTAAGAACCAACCTTTGGAAGATCAAGAGGACCTTTGCTCAAAGTTTGTGGGTGACTTTTGGTAGCCTTAAATTCAGTTACAATCAACCATTAAGTAGCGGATCGTTATTAGCTTGAGTGGATCATTAATTAATAGCTTTAGGCGGGATGATATTGAAATTTATGTGTCTTTTGTAATTCTGATGGTTAAAGCTTCTATATAAGATGAACCATTTTCATCAATGAAGGCAAGCTGAGTTTTATTCAGAAAATAAACGAGTTTCATCTCATCTATCTTAGTGAGAGCGATTCTGCTAAGTTTTTGAGTGATTGAATAATCCATGAGTTTAATCAAAGGTCCTTTATCCCTTTGTGTGTTTCAACTCTTAGGCTTATCTTCCATTCTTGGAAGTGTGATGTCTATCAATTTCCGTTCCATCTTCTTTTATGCTTCCATTTTCTCGTTTTAAATAATTTCTCAAATTTCTTGCTTGTTAGCATTCCAACAACGATAGATGTGTCAAACGAGTCGAACCCTGTGGATTCACATCATTTGGTATTAAGAGCCGGGCTATCTAGATTTGGAATAGGAAAGGAAGTTTATTATACAATGTGTTTAACTGAAGGCCATCCATTTTTCGTTGCATTCAATTACGGAAGTGAAAACAATGTTGTGAGCCAAAGATTGGTGGAGAAACCCCAGTTACCAGCAACCTTTCATCTGGATCAAATTCAGTTCATGGCAATATGTGAAAGAAGTATTATGTGATATTGCTCCCATGGACTCTTGTCATCTTCTTTTGGGATGGGCATAACTTCGTTTTAAAACACTCCATCTTGATGAGCGTTCCCTTTAGTTGAGGCATGAGGGACATCAAAAGAAGTAGAAATTTATGACACCAAGACAAGTCAATAAGGATCAACGTAGGCTGAAGGAGAAAACAGAAAAAGAAAGAATAGAAAAAGAAGTAATATAAACTGCAGAAGGAAGGGAAAATAAAGAAAAAAGAAATGGAACTAGAGAAAGTTTATTCGTCAATGTTTTTTCTTCTACAGTTTGTGATGTCATTTTAAAGGAACAAAAGGATAAGCATGTGAATGAAACACACCAACTTCCATGTTTAAAAAGGAAACTTGTTCATAGTGCTTTATTATGCATTTGGTCCGTCGATAAGAAGCAAATTCCTCAAACACAATGCATGGAATTATTTATTGTTACATATCAAGGTGGGGTACTATTGCCAAGAAATGTTATCGACGGATTGCAACCATTGGAAAGTAACAAATATCAAGTTGAATTTGATCCTGGAAGAAGAGAATAAGTTTCAACTTGTGAAAAACTAAAAGTCCTTCACTAGATCATAATAAACTTACATCAAAACTAATGTCTTAAGATTCGGGACAAATCTTCTCGAAGAAGGTGGGTATGATGTGAATTGCATATGGGTCAAATGGAGGATGACTAATGCGCCGTGTTGATGCAGTTTCTTTTATTTAAATAAGGGCCCAATGCTTTGTAAAATTGGCTGACCAAATTGTGTTTGTGCTTAACCATTTAATGGGCTTTAGTTTTGCTTTATCTTCAAGTTGAAATAAGGGTCCATATGCCAACTTAAGAACCAACATTTGGAAGGTCAAGAGGACCTTTGCTCATACTTTGTGGATGACTTTTGGTAGCCTTAAATTCAATTACAATCAACCATTAAGTAGCGGATCGTTATTAGGTTGAGTGGATCATTAATTAATAGCTTTAAGCGGGATGATATTGAAATTTATGTGTCTTTTGTAATTCTGATGGTTAAAGCTTCTATATAAGTTGAACCATTTTCATCAATGAAGGCAAGCTAAGTTTTATTCAGAAAATAAACGAGTTTCATCTCATCTATCTTAGTGAGAGTGATTCTCCTAAATTCAAAAGTGATTCAAGACACCATGAGTTTAATCAAAGGTCCTTTATCCCTTTGTGTGTTTCAACTCTTAGGCTTATATTCCATTCTTGGAAGTGTGATGTCTATCAATTTCCGTTCCATGTTCTTTTATGTTTCCATTTTCTCGTTTTAAATAATTTCTCAAATTTCTTGCTTGTTAGCATTCCAACAATGATAGATCAGTCGAACGAATCGAACCCTGTGGATTCACATCATTTGCTATTCAGAGTCTGGCTATCTAGATTTGGAATAGGAAAGGAAGTTTACTATACAAAGTATTTAACCGAAGGCCATCCATGTTTAATTGCATTCGATTACGGAAGCGAAAACAATGTTGTGAGCCAAAGATTGGTGGAGAAACTCCAGTTACCAGCAACCTTTCATCTGGATCAAATTCAGTACATGACAATGTGTGAAAGAAGTATTATGTGATATTGCTCCCTTGGACTCTTGTCATCTTCTTTTGGGATGGGCATGACTTCGTTTTAAAACACTCCATCTTGATGAACGTTCCATTTTTTTGAGGCCTGAGGGACATCAAAAGAGGTAGAAATTTATGACACCAAGACAAGTCAGTAAGGATCAACGTAGGCTGAAGGAGAAAACAGAAAAAGAAAGAATAGAAAAAGAAGTAATATAAACTGCAGAAGGAAGGGAAAATAAAGAAAAAAGAAATGGAACTAGAGAACGTTTATTTGTCAATGTTTTTTCTTCTACAGTTTGTGATGTCATTTTACAGGAACAAAAGGATAAGCATGTGAATGAAACACACCAACTTCCATGTTTAAATAGGAAGCTTGTTGATAGTTCTTTATTTTGCATTTGGTCCGTCGATAAGAAGTAAATTCTTCAAACACAATACATGGAATTATTTATTGTTACATACCAAGGTGGGGTACTGTTGCTAAGAAATGTTATCGACAGATTACAACCATTGGAAAGTAACAAATATCAAGTTGAATTTGATCCTGGAAGAAGAGAATAAGTTTCAAGTTGTGAAAAACTAAATGTCCTTCACTAGATCATAATTAACCTACATCAAAACTAGTGTCTTAAGATTCGGGACAAATCTTCTCGAAGAAGGAGGGTATGATGTGAATTGCATATGGGTCAAATGGAGGATGACTAATTGGCCGTGTTGATGCAGTTTCTTTTATTTAAATAAGGGCCCAATGTTTTGTAAAATTGGATGACCAAATTGTGTTTGTGCTTAACCAATTAATGGGCTTTAGTTTTGCTTTATCTTCAAGTTGAAATAAGGGTCCATATGCCAACTTAACAACCAACATTTGGAAGGTCAAGAGGACCTTGCTCAAAGTTTGTGGATGACTTTTGGTAGCCTTAAATTCAGTTACAATCAACCATTAAGTAGTGGATCGTTATTAGGTTGAGTGGATCATTAATTAATAGCTTTAAGCGGGATGATATTGAAATTTATGTGTCTTTTGTAATTCTGATGGTTAAAGCTTCTATATAAGTTGAACCATTTTCATCAATGAAGGCAAGCTGAGTTTTATTCAGAAAATAAACGAGTTTCATCTCATCTATCTTAGTGAGAGTGATTCTCCTAAATTCAAAAGTGATTCAAGACTCCATGAGTTTAATCAAAGGTCCTTTATCCCTTTGTGTGTTTCAACTCTTAGGCTTATCTTCCATTCTTGGAAGTGTGTTGTCTATCAATTTCCGTTCCACCTTCTTTTATGTTTCCATTTTCTCGTTTTAAATAATTTCTCAAATTTCTTGCTTGTTAGCATTCCAACAATGATAGATCAGTCGAACGAATCGAACCCTGTGGATTCACATCATTTGCTATTCAGAGTCTGGCTATCTAGATTTGGAATAGGAAAGGAAGTTTATTATATAAAGTGTTTACTCGAAGGCCTCCATGTTTAGTTGCATTCGATTACGGAAGCGAAAACAATGTTGTGAGCCAAGGATTGGTGGAGAAACTCCAGTTACCAGCAACCTTTCATCTGGATCAAATTCAGTACATGGCAATGTGTGAAAGAAGTATTATGTGATATTGCTCCCTTGGACTCTTGTCATCTTCTTTTGGGATGGGCATGACTTCGTTTTAAAACACTCCATCTTGATGAACATTCCATTTATTTGAGGCCTGAGGGACATCAAAAGAGGTAGAAATTTATGACACCATGACAAGTTAATAAGGATCAATGTAGGCTGAAGGAGAAAACAGAAAAAGAAAGAATAGAAAAAGAAGTAATATAAACTGCAGAAGGAAGGGAAAATAAAGAAAAAAGAAATGGAACTAGAGAAAGTTTATTCGTCAATGTTTTTTCTTCTACAGTTTGTGATGTCATTTTAAAGGAACAAAAGGATAAGCATGTGAATGAAACACACCAACTTCCATGTTTAAAAAGGAAGCTTGTTCATAGTGCTTTATTATGCATTAGGTCCGTCGATAAGAAGCAAATTCGTCAAACACAATGCATGGAATTATTTATTGTTACATATCAAGGTGGGGTACTGTTGCCAAGAAATGTTATGGACGGATTGCAACCATTGGAAAGTAACAAATATCAAGTTGAATTTGATCCTGGAAGAAGAGAATAAGTTTCAACTTGTGAAAAACTAAAAGTCCTTCACTAGATCATAATAAACTTACATCAAAACTAATGTCTTAAGATTCAGGACAAATCTTCTCGAAGAAGGAGGGTATGATGTGAATTGCATATGGGTCAAATGGAGGATGACTAATGCGCCGTGTGGATGCTATTTCTTTTATTTAAATAAGGGCCCAATGCCTTGTAAAATTGGCTGACCAAATTGTGTTTGTGCTTAATCAATTAATGGGATTTTGTTTTGCTTTATCTTCAAGTTGAAATAAGGGTCCATATGCCAACTTAAGAACCAACCTTTGGAAGATCAAGAGGACCATTGGTCAAAGTTTGTGGATGACTTTTGGTAGCCTTAAATTCAGTTGCAATCAACCATTAAGTAGCGAATCGTTCTTAGCTTGAGTGGATCATTAATTAATAGCTTTAAGCGGGATGATATTGAAATTTATGTGTCTTTTGTAATTCTGATGGTTAAAGCTTCTATATAAGTTGAACCATTTTCATCAATGAAGGCAAGCTGAGTTTTATTCAGAAAATAAACGAGTTTCATCTCATCTATCTTAGTGAGAGTGATTCTCCTAAATTCATAAGTGATTCAAGAATCCATGAGTTTAATCAAAGGTCCTTTATCCCTTTGTGTGTTTCAACTCTTGGGCTTATCTTCCATTCTTGGAAGTGTGATGTCTATCAATTTCCGTTCCATCTTCTTTTATGTTTCCATTTTCTCGTTTTAAATAATTTCTCAAATTTCTTGCTTTTTTGCATTCCAACAATGATAGATCAGTCGAACGAATCGAACTCTGTGGATTCACATCATTTGGTATTAAGAGCCTGGCTATCTAGATTTGGAATAGGAAAGGAAGTTTATTATACAAAGTGTTTAACCGAAGGCCATCCATGTTTAGCTGCATTCGATTACGGAAGCAAAAACAATGTTGTGAGCCAAAGATTGGTGGAGAAACTCCAGTTACCAACAACCTTTCATCTGGATCAAATTCAGTACATGGCAATTTGTGAAAGAAGTATTATGTGATATTGCTCCCATGGACTCTTGTCATCTTCATTTGGGATGGGCATGGCTTCGTTTTAAAACACTCCATCTTGATGAACGTTCCCTTTAGTTGAGGCATGAGGGACATCAAAAGAAGTAGAAATTTATGACACCAAGACAAGTCAGTAAGGATCAACGTAGGCTGAAGGAGAAAACAGAAAAAGAAAGAATAGAAAAAGAAGTAATATAAACTGCAGAAGGAAGGGAAACTAAAGAAAAAAGAAATGGAACTAGAGAAAGTTTATTCGTCAATGTTTTTTCTTTTACAGTTTGTGATGTCATTTCACAGGAAAAAAAGGATAAGCATGTGAATGAAACACACCAACTTCCATGTTTAAAAAGGAAGCTTGTTCATAGTGCTTTATTATGTATTTGGTCCGTCGATAAGAAGAAAATCCGTCAAACACAATGCATGGAATTATTTATTGTTACATATCAAGGTGGGGTACTGTTGCCAAGAAATGTTATCGACGGATTGCAACCATTGGAAAGTAACAAATATCAAGTCGAATTTGATCCTGGAAGAAGAGAATAACTTTCAACTTGTGAAAAACTAAAAGTCCTTCACTAGATCATAATAAACTTACATCAAAACTAATGTCTTATAATTCAAGACAAATCTTCTCGAAGAAGGAGGGTATGATGTGAATTGCATATGGGTCAAATGGAGGATGACTAATGCGTATCAATTTCCGTTCCATCTTCTTTTATGTTTCCATTTTCTCGTTTTAAATAATTTCTCAAATTTCTTGCTAGTTTGCATTCCAACAATGATAGATCAGTCGAACGAATCGAACTCTGTGGATTCACATCATTTGGTATTAAGAGCCTGGCTATCTAGATTTGGAATAGGAAAGGAAGTTTATTATACAAAGTGTTTCACCGAAGGCCATCCATGTTTAGTTGCATTCGATTACGGAAGCGAAAACAATGTTGTGAGCCAAAGATTGGTTGAGAAACTCCAGTTACCAGCAACCTTTCATCTGGATCAAGCATGGATAAAATTTAGTACATGGCAATGTGTGAAAGAAGTATTATGTTATATTGCTCCCATGGACTCTTGTCATCTTCATTTGGGATGGGCATGGCTTCGTTTTAAAACACTTCATCTTGATGAACGTTCCCTTTATTTGAGGCATGAGGGACATCAAAAGAAGTAGAAATTTATGAAACCAAGACAAGTCAGTAAGGATCAACGTAGGCTGAAGGAGAAAACAGAAAAAGAAAGAATAGAAAAAGAAGTAATATAAACTACAGAAGGGAGGAAAAATAAAGAAAAAAGAAATGGAACTAAAGAAAGTTTATTCGTCAATGTTTTTTCTTCTACAGTTTGTGATGTCATTTTACAGGAACAATAGGATAAGCATGTGAATGAAACACACCAACTTCCATGTTTAAAAAGTAAGCCTGTTCATAGTGCTTTATTATGCATTTGGTCCGTCGATAAGAAGCAAATTCGTCAAACACAATGCATGGAATTATTTATTGTTACATATCAAGGTGGGGTACTATTGCCAAGAAATGTTATCGACGGATTGCAACCATTGGAAAGTAACAAATATCAAGTTGAATTTGATCCTGGAAGAAGAGAATAAGTTTCAACTTGTGAAATACCAAAAGTCCTTCACTAGATCATAATAAACTTACACCAAAACTAGTGTCTTAAGATTCGGGACAAATCTTCTCGAAGAAGGAGGGTATGATGTGAATTGGAAATCGGTCAAATGGAGGATGACTAATGCGCCTTGTTGATGCAGTTTCTTTTCTTTAAATAAGGGCCCAATGCTTTGTAAAATTAGCTGACCAAATTGTGTTTGTGCTTAACCAATTAATGGGCTTTAGTTTTGCTTTATCTTCAAGTTGAAATAAGGGTCTATATGCCAACTTAAGAACCAACCTTTGGAATATCAAGAGGACCTTTGCTTAAAGTTTGTGGATGACTTTTGGTAGCCTTAAATTCAGTTACAATCAACCATTAAGTAGCGGATCGTTACTAGCTTGAGTGGATCATTAATTAATACCTTTAAGCGGGATGATATTGAAATTTATGTGTGTTTTGTAATTCTGATGGTTAAAGCTTCTATATAAGTTGAACCATTTTCATCAACGAAGGCAAGCTGAGTTTTATTCAGAAAATAAACGAGTTTCATCTCATCTATCTTAGTGAGAGTGATTCTCCTAAATTCATAAGTGATTCAAGAGTCCATGAGTTTAATCAAAGGTCCTTTATCCCTTTGTGTGTTTTAACTCTTAGGCATATCTTCCATTCTTGGAAGTGCGATGTCTATCAATTTCCGTTCCATCTTCTTTTATGTTTCCATTTTCTCGTTTTAAATAATTTCTCAAATTTCTTGCTTGTTTGCATTCCAACAATGATAGATCAGTCGAACGAATCGAACTCTGTGGATTCACATCATTTGGTATTAAGAGCCTGGCTATATAGATTTCGAATAGGAAAGGAAGTTTATTATACAAAGTGTTTAACCGAAGGCCATCCATGTTTAGTTGCATTCGATTACGGAAGCGAAAACAATGTTGTGAGCCAAAGATTGGTTGAGAAACTCCAGTTACCAGCAACCTTTCATCTGGATCAAGCATGGATAAAATTTAGTACATGGCAATGTGTGAAAGAAGTATTATGTTATATTGCTCCCATGGACTCTTGTCATCTTCATTTGGGATGGGCATGGCTTCGTTTTAAAACACTTCATCTTGATGAACGTTCCCTTTATTTGAGGCATGAGGGACATCAAAAGAAGTAGAAATTTATGAAACCAAGACAAGTCAGTAAGGATCAACGTAGGCTGAAGGAGAAAACAGAAAAAGAAAGAATAGAAAAAGAAGTAATATAAACTACAGAAGGGAGGAAAAATAAAGAAAAAAGAAATGGAACTAAAGAAAGTTTATTCGTCAATGTTTTTTCTTCTACAGTTTGTGATGTCATTTTACAGGAACAATAGGATAAGCATGTGAATGAAACACACCAACTTCCATGTTTAAAAAGTAAGCCTGTTCATAGTGCTTTATTATGCATTTGGTCCGTCGATAAGAAGCAAATTCGTCAAACACAATGCATGGAATTATTTATTGTTACATATCAAGGTGGGGTACTATTGCCAAGAAATGTTATCGACGGATTGCAACCATTGGAAAGTAACAAATATCAAGTTGAATTTGATCCTGGAAGAAGAGAATAAGTTTCAACTTGTGAAATACCAAAAGTCCTTCACTAGATCATAATAAACTTACACCAAAACTAGTGTCTTAAGATTCGGGACAAATCTTCTCGAAGAAGGAGGGTATGATGTGAATTGGAAATCGGTCAAATGGAGGATGACTAATGCGCCTTGTTGATGCAGTTTCTTTTCTTTAAATAAGGGCCCAATGCTTTGTAAAATTAGCTGACCAAATTGTGTTTGTGCTTAACCAATTAATGGGCTTTAGTTTTGCTTTATCTTCAAGTTGAAATAAGGGTCTATATGCCAACTTAAGAACCAACCTTTGGAATATCAAGAGGACCTTTGCTTAAAGTTTGTGGATGACTTTTGGTAGCCTTAAATTCAGTTACAATCAACCATTAAGTAGCGGATCGTTACTAGCTTGAGTGGATCATTAATTAATACCTTTAAGCGGGATGATATTGAAATTTATGTGTGTTTTGTAATTCTGATGGTTAAAGCTTCTATATAAGTTGAACCATTTTCATCAACGAAGGCAAGCTGAGTTTTATTCAGAAAATAAACGAGTTTCATCTCATCTATCTTAGTGAGAGTGATTCTCCTAAATTCATAAGTGATTCAAGAGTCCATGAGTTTAATCAAAGGTCCTTTATCCCTTTGTGTGTTTTAACTCTTAGGCATATCTTCCATTCTTGGAAGTGCGATGTCTATCAATTTCCGTTCCATCTTCTTTTATGTTTCCATTTTCTCGTTTTAAATAATTTCTCAAATTTCTTGCTTGTTTGCATTCCAACAATGATAGATCAGTCGAACGAATCGAACTCTGTGGATTCACATCATTTGGTATTAAGAGCCTGGCTATATAGATTTCGAATAGGAAAGGAAGTTTATTATACAAAGTGTTTAACCGAAGGTCATCCATGTTTAGTTGCATTCGATTACGGAAGCGAAAACAATGTTGTGAGCCAAAGATTGGTTGAGAAACTCCAGTTACCAGCAACCTTTCATCTGGATCAAGCATGGATAAAATTTAGTACATGGCAATGTGTGAAAGAAGTATTATGTTATATTGCTCCCATGGACTCTTGTCATCTTCATTTGGGATGGGCATGGCTTCGTTTTAAAACACTTCATCTTGATGAACATTCCCTTTATTTGAGGCATGAGGGACATCAAAAGAAGTAGAAATTTATGAAACCAAGACAAGTCAGTAAGGATCAACGTAGGCTGAAGGAGAAAACAGAAAAAGAAAGAATAGAAAAAGAAGTAATATAAACTACAGAAGGGAGGAAAAATAAAGAAAAAAGAAATGGAACTAAAGAAAGTTTATTCGTCAATGTTTTTTCTTCTACAGTTTGTGATGTCATTTTACAGGAACAATAGGATAAGCATGTGAATGAAACACACCAACTTCCATGTTTAAAAAGTAAGCCTGTTCATAGTGCTTTATTATGCATTTGGTCCGTCGATAAGAAGCAAATTCGTTAAACACAATGCATGGAATTATTTATTGTTACATATCAAGGTGGGGTACTTGTCCCAGCCTAGGTACACGGCACCAAACAGACACACCAACTGCATGCCAAAGCCCCCTTCCGGCTCATGAAACACCCAACAAGCTGATGACCGCCCACATCGCATTACGCCATGGAAGGTCCCAACCCCTAGTATACGCCCCCCAACAAAGCCTGGTGGCCGCTTACTCCAAGTCCTGCGGCCGTGTACTCAACCAAAGTCATGCCTGCCGCATGCACTACGCCAGACACCCTCCCTAGTATACGGCCCCCAGCAAAGCCTGGTGGCCGCTTACTCCAAGT
The DNA here is from genome assembly GCF_037176805.1 of Vigna unguiculata. Classification (NCBI taxonomy): domain Eukaryota; kingdom Viridiplantae; phylum Streptophyta; class Magnoliopsida; order Fabales; family Fabaceae; genus Vigna; species Vigna unguiculata. The sequence goes on along the minus strand of NC_140800.1, from coordinate 22,929,721 downwards.
CCTGCGGCCGTGTACTCAACCAAAGTCATGCCTGCCGCATGCACTACGCCAGACACCCTCCCTAGTATACGGCCCCCAGTAAAGCCTTGTGGCCGCTTACTCCAAGTCTTGCGGCCGTTTACTCAACCAAAGACGCGCCAGCCTGCATGCATTACCCAAACACCCTCCCTAAAGCACGGCCATCGGCGACCACCATACCCCACGTTACAGATGTCTCTCCACCAAAGTAGCTCAGATCCACGACACAACCAGTCAACCCCAAAGATCCTCATAATCGAGTACCGGATACCGCAAACCCCTGAAGGACCTTCTGGTAATTTCCTCCCTAAGAAGCACTGGATCCAAGAATAGCCAAAAAGGGGATGATTGGGCCAGAAAACCCATCCCAGGTAGGACCCACAGGTAAAATAGTATAAATAGCACACTGTTCCATGCATTGATTACGCATTAAATTATTCAAATACTCTGACGTCACCAGTGCTGACTTAGGCATCGGAGTGTCTTTTGCAGGTCCCCTGCTCTGCCCCCGGAATTCCCCTGAAGCAACAGAAGAACGACCGAGATCAGCCATCCGTAGCCCTCAAGTGATTTGTGAATTACAACCTTTGGTCCCGTAAGAACAGTACTGTTGCCAAGAAATGTTATCGACGGATTGCAACCATTGGAAAGTAACAAATATCAAGTTGAATTTGATCATGGAAGAAGAGAATAAGTTTCAACTTGTGAAAAACTAAAAGTCCTTCACTGGATCATAATAAACTTACATCAAAACTAGTATCTTAAGATTCGGGACAAATCTTCTCGAAGAAGGAGGGTATGATGTGAATTGCATATGGGTCAAATGGAGGATGACTAATGCGCCGTGTTGATGCAGTTTCTTTTATTTAAATAAGGGCCCAATGCTTTGTAAAATTGGCTGACAAAATTGTGTTTGTGCTTAACAAATTAATGGGCTTTAGTTTTGCTTTATCTTCAAGTTGAAATAAGGGTCCATATGCCAACTTAAGAACCAACCTTTGGAAGATCAAGAGGACCTTTGGTCAAAGTTTGTGGATGACTTTTGGTAGCCTTAAATTCAGTTACAATCAACCATTAAGTAGCGGATCGTAATTAGCTTGAGTAGATCATTAATTAATAGCTTTAAGCGGGATGATATTGAAATTTATGTCTCTTTTGTAATTCTGATGGTTAAAGCTCCTATATATGTTGAACAGTTTTCATCAACGAAGGCAAGCTGTGTTTTATTCAGAAAATAAACGAGTTTCATCTCATCTATCTTAGTGAGAGTGATTCTCCTAAATTCATAAGTGATTCAAGAGTCCATGAGTTTAATCAAAGGTCCTTTATCCCTTTGTGTGTTTTAACTCTTAGGCATATCTTCCATTCTTGGAAGTGTGATGTCTATCAATTTCCGTTCCATCTTCTTTTATGTTTCCATTTTCTCCTTTTAAATAATTTCTCAAATTTCTTGCTTGTTTGCATTCCAACAATGATAGATCAGTCGAACGAATCGAACTTTGCGGATTCACATCATTTGGTATTAAGAGCCTGGCTATATAGATTTCGAATAGGAAAGGAAGTTTATTATACAAAGTGTTTAACCGAAGGCCATCCATGTTTAGTTGCATTCGATTACGGAAGCGAAAACAATGTTGTGAGCCAAAGATTGGTTGAGAAACTCCAGTTACCAGCAACCTTTCATCTGGATCAAGCATGGATAAAATTTAGTACATGGCAATGTGTGAAAGAAGTATTATGTTATATTGCTCCCATGGACTCTTGTCATCTTCATTTGGGATGGGCATGGCTTCGTTTTAAAACACTTCATCTTGATGAACGTTCCCTTTATTTGAGGCATGAGTGACATCAAAAGAAGTAGAAATTTATGAAACCAAGACAAGTCAGTAAGGATCAACGTAGGCTGAAGGAGAAAACAGAAAAAGCAAGAATAGAAAAAGAAGTAATATAAACTACAGAAGGGAGGAAAAATAAAGAAAAAAGAAATGGAACTAAAGAAAGTTTATTCGTCAATGTTTTTTCTTCTACAGTTTGTGATGTCATTTTACAGGAACAATAGGATAAGCATGTGAATGAAACACACCAACTTCCATGTTTAAAAAGTAAGCCTGTTCATAGTGCTTTATTATGCATTTGGTCCGTCGATAAGAAGCAAATTCGTCAAACACAATGCATGGAATTATTTATTGTTACATATCAAGGTGGGGTACTATTGCCAAGAAATGTTATCGACGGATTGCAAACATTGGAAAGTAACAAATATCAAGTTGAATTTGATCCTGGAAGAAGAGAATAAGTTTCAACTTGTGAAATACTAAAAGTCCTTCACTAGATCATCATAAACTTACATCAAAACTAGTGTCTTAAGATTCGGGACAAATCTTCTCGAAGAAGGAGGGTATGATGTGAATTGCATATGGGTCAAATGGAGGATGACTAATGCGCCGTGTTGATGCAGTTTCTTTTATTTAAATAAGGGCCCAATGCTTTGTAAAATTGGCTGACCAAATTGTGTTTGTGCTTAACCAATTAATGGGCTTTAGTTTTGCTTTATCTTCAAGTTGAAATAAGGGTCCATATGCCAACTTAAGAACCAACCTTTGGAAGATCAAGAGGACCTTTGCTCAAAGTTTGTGGATGACTTTTGGTAGCCTTAAATTCAGTTATAATCAACCATTAAGTAGCGGATCGTAATTAGCTTGAGTAGATCATTAATTAATAGCTTTAAGCGGGATGATATTGAAATTTATGTGTCTTTTAAAATTCTGATGGTTAAAGCTCCTATATATGTTGAACCATTTTCATCAACGAAGGCAAGCTGTGTTTTATTCAGAAAATAAACGAGTTTCATCTCATCTATCTTAGTGAGAGTGATTCTCCTAAATTCATAAGTGATTCAAGAGTCCATGAGTTTAATCAAAGGTCCTTTATCCCATTATGTGTTTTAACTCTTAGGCATATCTTCCATTCTTGGAAGTGTGATGTCTATCAATTTCCGTTCCATCTTCTTTTATCTTTCCATTTTCTCGTTTTAAATAATTTCTCAAATTTCTTGCTTGTTTGCATTCCAACAATGATAGATCAGTCAATGGAATCGAACCCTGTGGATTCACATCATTTGGTATTCAGAGCCTAGCTATCTAGATTTGGAATAGGAAAGGAAGTTTATTATACAAAGTGTTTAACCGAAGGCCATCCATGTTTAGCTGCATTCGATTACGGAAGCGAAAACAATGTTGTGAGCCAAAGATTGGTGGAGAAACTCCAGTTACCCGCAACCTTTCATCTGGATCAAGCATGGATCAAATGCAATACATGGCAATGTGTGAAAGAAGTATTATGTTATATTGCTCCAATGGAGTCTTGTCATCTTCATTTGGGGTGGGCATCGCTTCGTTTTAAAACACTCCATCTTGATGAACGTTTCCTTTATTTGAGGCATGAGGGACATCAAAAGAAGTAGAAATTTATGACACCAAGACATGTCAGTAAGGATCAACTTAGGCTGAAGGAGAAAACAGAAAAAGAAAAAATAGAAAAAGAAGTAATGTAAACTGCAGAAGCAAAGGAAAATAAAGAAAAAGAAATGGAACTAGAGAAAGTTTATTCCTCAATCTTTTTTCCTCTACAGTTTGTGATGTCATTTTACAGGAACAAAAGGATAAGCATGTGAATGAAACACACCAACTTCCATGTTTAAAAAGGAAGCTTGTTCATAGTGCTTTATTATGCATTTGGTCCGTTGATAAGAAGCAAATTCGTCAAACACATTGCATGGAATTATTTATTGTTACATATCAAGGTGGGGTACTGTTGCAAAGAAATCTTATCGACGGATTGCAACCATTGGAAAGTAACAAATATCAAGTTGAATTTGATCCTGGAAGAAGAGAATAAGTTTCAACTTGTGAAAAACTAGAAGTCCTTCACAAGATCATAATAAAGTTACATCAAATATTGTGTCTTAAGATTTGGGACAAATCTTCTCGAAGAAGGAGGGTATGATGTGAATTGCATATGGGTCAAATGGAGGTTGACTAATGCGCCGTGTTGATGCAGTTTCTTTTATTTAAATAAGGGCCCAATGCTTTGTAAAATTGGCTGACCAAATTGTGTTTGTGCTTAACCAATTAATGGGCTTTAGTTTTGCTTTATCTTGAAGTTGAAATAAGGGTCCATATGCAAACTTAAGAACCAACCTTTGGCAGATCAAGAGGACCTTTGCTCAAAGTTAGTGGATGACTTTTGGTAGCCTTAAATTCAGTTACAATCAACCATTAAGTAGCGGAACGTTATTAGCTTGAGTGGATCATTAATTAATAGCTTTAGGCGGGATGATATTGAAATTTATGTGTCTTTTGTAATTCTGATGGTTCAAGCTCCTATATAAGTTGAACCATTTTCATCAATGAAGGCAAGCTGAGTTTTATTCAGAAAATAAACGAGTTTTATCTCATCTTTCTCAGTGAGAGTGATTCTCCTAAGTTCTTGAGTGATTCAAGAATCCATGAGTTTAATCAAAGGTCCTTTATCCCTTTGTGTGTTTCAACCCTTAGGCTTATCTTCCATTCTTGGATGTGTGATGTCTATCAATTTCCGTTCCATCTTCTTTTATTTTTCCATTTTCTCGTTTTAAATAATTGCTCAAATATCTTGCTTGTTAGCATTCCAACAATGATAGATCAGTCAATGGAATCGAACCCTGTGGATTCACATCATTTGGTATTCAGAGCCTAGCTATCTAGATTTGGAATAGGAAAGGAAGATTATTATATAAAGTGTTTAACCGAAGGCCATCCATGTTTAGCTGCATTCGATTACGGAAGCGAAAACAATGTTGTGAGCCAAAGATTGGTGGAGAAACTCCAGTTACCCACAACCTTTCATCTGGATCAAGCATGGATCAAATGCAATACATGGCAATGTGTGAAAGAAGTATTATGTTATATTGCTCCAATGGACTCTTGTCATCTTCATTTGGGGTGGGCATCGCTTCGTTTTAAAACACTCCATCTTGATGAACGTATCCTTTATTTGAGGCATGAGGAACATCAAAAGAAGTAGAAATTTATGACACCAAGACATGTCAGTAAGGATCAACGTAGGCTGAAGGAGAAAACAGAAAAAGAAAAAATAGAAAAAGAAGTAATGTAAACTGCAGAAGCAAAGGAAAATAAAGAAAAAGAAATGGAACTAGAGAAAGTTTATTCCTCAATCTTTTTTCCTCTACAGTTTGTGATGTCATTTTACAGGAACAAAAGGATAAGCATGTGAATGAAACACACCAACTTCCATGTTTAAAAAGGAAGCTTGTTCATAGTGCTTTATTATGCATTTGGTCCGTCGATAAGAAGCAAATTCGTCAAACACATTGCATGGAATTATTTATTGTTACATATCAAGGTGGAGTACTGTTGCCAAGAAATGTTATCGACGGATTGCAAACATTGGAAAGTAACAAATATCAAGTTGAATTTGATCCTGGAAGAAGAGAATAAGTTTCAACTTGTGAAAAACTAGAAGTCCTTCACTAGATCATCATAAACTTACATCAAAACTAGTGTCTTAAGATTCGGGACAAATCTTCTCGAAGAAGGAGGGTATGATGTGAATTGCATATGGGTCAAATGGAGGATGACTAATGCGCCGTGTTGATGCAGTTTCTTTTATTTAAATAAGGGCCCAATGCTTTGTAAAATTGGCTGACCAAATTGTGTTTGTGCTTAACCAATTAATGGGCTTTAGTTTTGCTTTATCTTCAAGTTGAAATAAGGGTCCATATGCCAACTTAAGAACCAACCTTTGGAAGATCAAGAGGACCTTTGCTCAAAGTTTGTGGATGACTTTTGGTAGCCTTAAATTCAGTTACAATCAACCATTAAGTAGCGGATCGTTATTAGCTTGACTGGATCATTAATTAATAGCTTTAAGCGGGATGATATTGAAATTTATGTCTCTTTTGTAATTCTGATGGTTAAAGCTCCTATATAAGTTGAACCATTTTCATGAATGAAGGCAAGCTGAGTTTTATTCAGAAAATAAACGAGTTTTATCTCATCTTTCTCAGTGAGAGTGATTCTCCTAAGTTCTTGAGTGATTCAAGAATCCATGAGTTTAATCAAAGGTCCTTTATCCCTTTGTGTGTTTCAACTCTTAGCCTTATCTTCCATTCTTGGAAGTGTGATGTCTATCAATTTCCGTTCCACCTTCTTTTATGTTTCCATTTTCTCGTTTTGAATAATTTCTCAAATATCTTGCTTGTTAGCATTCCAACAATGATAGATCAGTCAAACGAATTGAACCCTGTGGATTCACATCATTTGGTATTCAGAGCCTGGCTATCTAGATTTGGAATAGGAAAGGAAGTTTATTATACAAAGTGTTTAACCGAAGGCCATCCATGTTTAGCTGCATTCGATTACGAAAGCGAAAACAATGTTGTGAGCCAAAGATTGGTGGAGAAACTCCAGTTACCAGCAACCTTTCATCTGGATCAAGCATGGATCAAATTCAGTACATGGCAATGTGTGAAAGAAGTATTATGTTATATTCCTCCAACGGACTCTTGTCATCTTCATTTGGGATGGGCATGGCTTCGTTTTAAAACACTCCATCTTGATGAACGTTCCCTTTATTTGAGGCATGAGGGACATGAACAGAAGTAGAAATTTATGACACCAAGACAAGTCAGTAAGGATCAACGTAGGCTGAAGGAGAAAACAGAAAAAGAAAGAATAGAAAAAGAAGTAATATACACTGTAGAAGGGAGGGAAAATAAAGAAAAAAGAAATGGAACTAGAGAAAGTTTATTCGTGAATGTTTTTTCTTCTACAGTTTGTGATGTCATTTTACAGGAACAAAAGGATAAGCATGTTAATGAAACACACCAACTTCCATGTTTAAAAAGGAAGCTTGTTCATAGTGCTTTATTATGCATTTGGTCCGTCAATAAGAAGCAAATTCGTCAAACACAATGCATGGAATTATTTATTGTTACATATCAAGGTAGGGTATTGATGCCAAGATATGATATCGACGGATTGCAACCAATGGAAAGTAACAAATATCAAGTTGAATTTGATCCTGGAAGAAGAGAATAAGTTTCAACTTGTGAAAAACTAGAAGTCCTTCACAAGATCATAATCAACTTACATCAAAACTAGTGTCTTAAGATTGGGACAAATCTTCTCGAAGAAGGAGGGTATGATGTGAATTGCATATGGGTCAAATGGAGGATGACTAATGCGTCGTGTTGATGCAGTTTCTTTTATTTAAATAAGGGCCCAATGGATTGTAAAATTGGATGACCAAATAGTGTTTGTGCCTAACCAATTAATGGGCTTTACTTTTGCTTTATCTTGAAGTTGAAATAAGGGTCCATATGCGAACTTAAGAACCAACCTTTGGAAGATCAAGAGGACCTTTGCTCAAAGTTTGTGGATGACTTTTGGTAGCCTTAAATTCAGTTACAATCAACCATTAAGTAGCGGATCGTTATTAGCTTGAGTGGATCATTAATTTATAGCTTTAGGCGGGATGATATTGAAATTTATGTGTCTTTTGTAATTCTGATGGTTAAAGCTCCTATATAAGTTGAAGCATTTTCATCAATGAGGGCAAGCTGAGTTTTATTTAGAAAATAAACTTGTTTTATCTCATCTATCTTAGTGAGAGTGATTCTCCTAAGTTCTTGAGTGATTCAAGAATCCATGAGTTTAATCAAAGGTCCTTTATCCCTTTGTGTGTTTCAACTCTTAGCCTTATCTTCCATTCTTGGAAGTGTGATGTCTATCAATTTCCGTTCCATCTTCTTTTATATTTCCATTTTCTCGTTTTATATAATTTCTCAAATTTCTTGCTTGTTAGCATTCCAACAATGATAGATCAGTCAATGGAATCGAACCCTGTGGATTTACATCATTTGGTATTCAGAGCCTGGCTGTCTAGATTTGGAATACGAAAGGAAGTTTATTATACAAAGTGTTTAACCGAAGGCCATCCATGTTTAGCTGCATTCGATTACGGAAGCGAAAACAATGTTGTGAGCCAAAGATTGGTGGAGAAACTCCAGTTACCATCAACCTTTCATCTGGATCAAGCATGGATCAAATTCAGTACATGGCAATGTGTGAAAGAAGTATTATGTTATATTGCTCCAATGGACTCTTGTCATCTTCATTTGGGATGGGCATGGCTTCGTTTTAAAACACTCCATCTTGATGAACGTTCCCTTTATTTGAGGCATGATGGACATCAACAGAAGTAGAAATTTATGACACCAAGAAAAGTCAGTAAGGATCAACGTAGGCTGAAGGAGAAAACGGAAAAAGAAAAAATAGAAAAAGAAGTAATATACACTGTAGAAGGGAGGGAAAATAAAGAAAAAAGAAATGGAACTAGAGAAAGTTTATTCATCAATGTTTTTTCTTCTACAGTTTGTGATGTCATTTTACAGGAACAAAAGGATAAGCATGTGAATGAAACACAACAACTTCCATGTTTAAAAAGGAAGCTTGTTCATAGTGCTTTATTATGCATTTGGTCCGTCGATAAGAAGCAAATTCGTCAAACACAATTCATGTAATTATTTATTGTTACATATCAAGGTGGGGTACTGTTGCCAAGAAATGTTATCGACGGATTGCAACCATTAGAAAGTAACAAATATCAAGTTGAATTTGATCCTGGAAGAAGAGAATTAGTTTCAACTTGTGAAAAACTAAAAGTCCTTCACAAGATCATAATAAACTTACATCAAAACTAGTGTCTTAAGATTCGGGACAAATCTTCTCGAAGAAGGAGGGTATGATGTGAATTGCATATGGGTCAAATGGAGGATGACTAATGCGACGTGTTGATGCAGTTTCTTTTATTTAAATAAGGGCCCAATGCTTTGTAAAATTGGCTGACCAAATTGTGTTTGTGCTTAACCAATTAATGGGCTTTAGTTTTGCTTTATCTTCAAGTTTAAATAAGGGTCCACATGCCAACTTAAGAACCAACCTTTGGAAGATCAAGAGGACCTTTGCTCAAAGTTTGTGGATGACTTTTGGTAGCCTTAAATTCAGTTACAATCAACCATTAAGTAGCGGATCGTTATTAGCTTGAGTGGATCATTAATTAATAGCTTTAAGCGGGATGATATTGAAATTTATGTGTGTTTTGTAATTCTGATGGTTAAAGCTCCTATATAAGTTGAACCATTTTCATCAATGAATGTAAGCTGAGTTTTATTCAGAAAATAAACGAGTTTTATCTCATCTATCTTAGTGAGAATGATTCTCCTAAGTTCTTGAGTGATTCAAGAATCCATGAGTTTAATCAAAGGTCCTTTATCCCTTTGTGTGTTTCAACTCTTAGGCTTATCTTCCATTCTTGGAAGTGTGATGTCTATCAATTTCCGTTCCATCTTCTTTTATGTTTCCATTTTCTCGTTTGAAATAATTTCTCAAATTTCTTGCTTGTTAGCATTCCAACAATGATAGATCAGTCAAACAATCGAACCCTGTGGATTCACATCATTTGGTATTCAGAGCCTGGCTATCTAGATTTGGAATAGGAAAGGAAGTTTATTATACAAAGTGTTTAACCGAAGGCCATCCATGTTTAGTTGCATTCGATTACGAAATCGAAAACAATGTTGTGAGCCAAAGATTGGTGGAGAAACTCCAGTTACCAGCAACCTTTCATCTGGACCAAGCATGGATCAAATTCAGTACATGGCAATGTGTGAAAGAAGTATTATGTTATATTGTTCCAATGGACTCTTGTCATCTTCATTTGGGATGGGCATGGCTTCGTTTTAAAACACTCCATCTTGATGAACGTTCCCTTTATTTGAGGCATGAGGGACATCAACAGAAGTAGAAATTTATGACACCAAGACATGTCAGTAAGGATCAACGTAGGCTGAAGGAGAAAACAGAAAAAGAAAGAATAGAAAAAGAAGTAATATAAACTGCAGCAGGGAGGGAAAATAAAGAAAAAAGAAATGGAACTAGAGAAAGTTTATTCGTCAATGTTTTTTCTTCTACAGTTTGTGATGTCATTTTACAGGAACAAAAGGATAAGCATGTGAATGAAACACACCAACTTCCATGTTTAGAAAGGAAGCTTGTTCATAGTTATTTATTATGCATTTGGTCCGTCGATAACAAGCAAATTCGTCAAACACAATGCATGGAATTATTTATTGTTACATATCAAGGTGGGGTACTGTTGTCAAGAAATGTAATCGACGGATTGCAACCATTGGAAAGTAACAAATATCAAGTTGAATTTGATCCTGGAAGAAGAGAATAAGTTTCAACTTGTGAAAAACTAAAAGTCCTTCATAAGATCATAATAAACTTACATCAAAACTAGTGTTTTAAGATTCGGGACAAATCTTCTCGAAGAAGGAGGGTATGATGTGAATTGCATATGGGTCAAATGGAGGATGACTAATGCGTCGTGTTGATGCAGTTTCTTTTATTTAAATAAGGGCCCAATGCTTTGTAAAATTGGCTAACCAAATTGTGTTTGTGCTTAACCAATTAATGGGCTTTAGTTTTGCTTTATCTTCAAGTTGAAATAAGGGTCCATATGCCAACTTAAGAACCAACCTTTGGAAGATCAAGTGGACCTTTGCTCAAAGTTTGTGGATGACATTTGGTACCCTTAAATTCAGTTACAATCAACCATTAAGTAGCGGATCGTTTTAGCTTTAGTGGATCATTAATTAATACCTTTAAGCGGGATGATATTGAAATTTATGTGTCTTTTATAATTCTGATGGTTAAAGCTCCTATGTAAGTTGAACCATTTTCATCAATGAAGGCAGGCTGAGTTTTATTCAGAAAATAAACGAGTTTTATCTCATCTATCTTAATGAGAGTGATTCTCCTAAGTTCTTGAGTGATTCAAGAATCCATGAGTTTAATCAAAGGTCCTTTATCCCTTTGTGTGTTTCAACTCTTAGGCTTATCTTCCCTTCTTGGAAGTGTGATGTCTATCAATTTCCGTTCCATCTTCTTTTATGTTTCCATTTGCTCGTTTTAAATAATTTCTCAAATTTCTTGCTTGTTAGCATTCCAACAATGATAGATCAGTCAAACGAATCGAACCCTGTGGATTCACATCATTTGGTATTAAGAGCCTGGCTATCTAGATTTGGAATAGGAAAGGAAGTTTATTATACAAAGTGTTTAACCGAAGGCCATCCATGTTTTGTTGCATTCGATTACGGAAGCAAAAACAATGTTATGAGCCAAAGATTGGTGGAGAAACTCCAGTTACCAGCAACCTTGCATCTGGATGAAATTCAGTACATGGCAATGTGTGAAAGAAGTATTATGTGATATTGCTCCCATGGACTCTTGTCATCTTCATTTGGGATGGGCATGAATTCGTTTTAAAACACTCCATCTTGATTGACGTTCCCTTTATTTGAGGCATGAGGGACATCAAAACAAGTAAAAATTTATGACACTAAGACAAGTGAGTAAGGATCAACTTGGCTGAAGGAGAAAACAGAAAAAGAAAGAATAGATAAAAAAGTAATAAAAACTGCAGAAGGAAGGGAAAATAAAGAAAAAGAAATGGAACTAGAGAAAGTTTATTCGTCAATGTTTTTTCTTCTACAGTTTGTGATGTGATTTTACAGGAACAAAAGGATAAGCATGTGAATGAAACACACCAACTTCCATGTTTAAAAAGGAAGCTTATTCATAGTGCTTTATTATGCATTTGGTCCGTCGATAAGAAGCAAATTCGTCAAACACAATGCATGGAATTATTTATTGTTACATATCAAGGTGGGGTACTGTTGCCAAGAAATGTTATCGACGGATTGCAACCATTGGAAAGTAACAAATATCAAGTTGAATTTGATCCTGGAAGAAGAGAATAAGTTCCAACTTGTGAAAAACTAAAAGTCCTTCACTAGATCATAATAAACTTACATCAAAACTAGTGTCTAAAGATTCGGGACAAATCTTCTCGAAGAAGGAGGGTATGATGTGAATTGCATATGGGTCAAATGGAGGATGACTAATGCGCCGTGTTGATGCAGTTTCTTTTATTTAAATAAGGGCCCAATGCTTTGTAAAATTGGCTGACCAAATTGTGTTTGTGCTTAACCAATTAATGGGCTTTAGTTTTGCTTTATCTTCAAGTTGAAATAAGGGTCCACATGCCAACTTAAGAACCAACCTTTGGAAGATCAAGAGGACATTTGCTCAAAGTTTGTGGATGACTTTTGGTAGCCTTAAATTCAGTTACAATCAACCATTAAGTAGCGGATTGTTATTAGCTTGAGTGGAACTTTAATTAATAGCTTTAAGCGGGATGATATTGAAATTTATGTGTCTTTTGTAATCCTGATGGTTGAAGCTCCTATATAAGTTGAACCATTTTCATCAATGAAGGTAAGCTGAGTTTTATTCAAAAATAAACGAGTTTTATCTCATCTATCTTAATGAGAGTGATTCTCCTAAGTTCTTGAGTGATTCAAGAATCCATGAGTTTAATCAAAGGTCCTTTATCCCCTTGTGTGTTTCAACTCTTAGGCTTATCTTCCATTATTGGAAGTGTGATGTCTATCAATTTCCGTTCCATCTTCTTTTATGTTTCCATTCTCTCGTTTTAAATAATTTCTCAAATTTCTTGCTTGTTAGCATTCCAACAATGATAGATCAGTCAAACGAACCGAACCCTGTGGATTCACATCATTTGGTATTAAGAGCCTGGCTATCTAGATTTGGAATAGGAAAGGAAGTTTATTATACAAAGTGTTTAACCGAAGGCCATCCATGTTTAGTTGCATTCGATTACGGAAGCGAAAACAATGTTGTGAGCCAAAGATTGGTGGAGAAACTCCAGTTACCAGCAACCTTTCATCTGGATCAAGCATGGATCAAATTCAGTACATGGCAATGTGTGAAAGAAGTATTATGTGATATTGCTCCCATGGACTCTTGTCATCTTCTTTTGGATGGGCATGGCTTCGTTTTAAAACACTCCATCTTGATTAACGTTCCCTTTATTTGAGGCATGACGGACATCAACAGATAGAAATTTATGACACCAAGACAGGTCAGTAAGGATCAACGTAGGCTGAAGGAGAAAACAGAAAAAGAAAGAATAGAAAAAAAAGTAATATAAACTGTAGAAGGAAGGGAAAATAAAGAAAAAAGAAATGGAACTAGAGAAATTTTATTCGTCAATGTTTTTTCTTGTACAGTTTGTGATGTCATTTCACAGGAACAAAAGGATAAGCATGTGAATGAAACACACCAACTTCCATGTTTAAAAGGAAGCTTGTTCATAGTGCTTTATTATGCATTTGGTCCGTCGATAAGAAGCAAATTCGTCAAACACAATGCATGAAATTATTTACTGTTACATATCAAGGTGGGGTACTATTGACAAGAAATGTTATCGACGGATTGCAACCATTGGAAAGTAACAAATATCAAGTTGAATTTGATCCTGGAAGAAGAGAATAAGTTTCAACTTGTGAAAAACTAAAAGTCCTTCACAAGATCATAATAAACTTACATCAAAACTAGTGTCTTAAGTTTCAGGACAAATCTTCTCGAAGAAGGAGGGTATGATGTGAATTGCATATGGGTCAAATGGAGGATGACTAATGCGCCGTGTTGATGCAATTTCTTTTATTTAAATAAGGGCCCAATGCTTTGTAAAATTGGCTGACCAAATTGTGTTTGAGGTTAACCAATTAATGGGCTTTAGTTTTGCTTTATCTTCAAGTTGAAATAAGGGTCCATATGCCCACTTAAGAACCAACCTTTGGAAGATCAACAGGACCTTTGCTCAAAGTTTGTGAATGCCTTTTGGTAGCCTTAAATTCAGTTACAATCAACCATTAAGTAGCGGATCGTTATTAGCTTGAGTGGATCATTAATTAATAGCTTTAAGCGGGATGATATTGAAATTTATGTGTCTTTTGTAATTCTGATGGTTAAAGCTCCTATATAAGTTGAACCATTTTCATCAATGAAGGCAAGCTGAGTTTTATTCAGAAAATAAACGAGTTTTATCTCATCTATCTTAGTGAAAGTGATTCTCGTAAGTTCTTAAGTGATTCAAGAATCCATGAGTTTAATCAAAGGTCCTTTATCCCCTTGTGTGTTTCAACTCTTAGGCTTATCTTCCATTCTTGGAAGTGTGATGTCTATCAATTTCCGTTCCATCTTCTTTTATGTTTCCCTTTTCTCGTTTTAAATAATTTCTCAAATTTCTTGCTTGTTAGCATTCCAACAATGATAGATCAGTAAAACAAATCGAACCCTGTGGATTCACATCATTTGGTATTCAGAGCCTGGCTATCTAGATTTGGAATAGGAAAGGAGGTTTATTATACAAAGTGTTTAACCGAAGGCCATCCATGTTTAGCTGCATTCGATTACGGAAGCGAAAACAATGTTGTGAGCCAAAGATTGGTGGAGAAACTCCAGTTACCAGCAACCTTTCATCTGGATCAAGCATGGATCAAATTCAGTACATGGCAATGTGTGAAAGAAGTATTATGTTATATTGCTCCCATGGACTCTTGTCATCTTCATTTGGGATGGGCATGGCTTCGTTTTAAAACACTCCATCTTGATGAACGTTCCCTTTATTTGAGGCATGAGGGACATCAAAAGAAGTAGAAATTTATGACACCAAGACAAGTCAGTAAGGATCAACGTAGGCTCAAGGAGAAAACGGAAAAAGAAAGAATAGAAAAAAAAGTAATATAAACTGCAGAAGGGAGGGAAAATAAAGAAAAAGAAATGGAACTAGAGAAAGTTTATTCGTCAATGTTTTTTCTTCTACAGTTTGTGATGTCATTTTACAGCAACAAAATGATAACCATGTGAATGAAACACACGAACTTCCATGTTTAAAAAGGAAGCGTGTTCATAGTGCTTTATTATGCATTTGGTCCGTCGATAAGAAGCAAATTCGTCAAACACAATGCACGGAATTATTTATTGTTACATATCAAGGTGGGGTACTGTTGCCAAGAAATGTTAGCGACGAATTGCAACCATTGGAAAGTAACAAATATCAAGTTGAATTTGATCCTGGAAGAAGAGAATTAGTTTCAACTTGTGAAAAAATAAAAGTCCTTCACAAGATCATAATAAACTTACATCAAAACTAGTGTCTTAAGATTCAGGACAAATCTTCTCGAAGAAGGAGGGTATGATGTGAATTGCATATGGGTCAAATGGAGGATGACTAATGCACCATGTTGATGCAGTTTCTTTTATTTAAAGAAAGGTCTAATGCTTTGTAAAATTGGCTGACCAAATTGTGTTTGTGCTTAACCAATTAATGGGCTTTAGTTTTGCTTTATCTTCAAGTTGAAATAAGGGTCCATATGCCAACTTAAGAACCAACCTTTGGAAGATCAAGAGGACCTTTGCTGAAAGTTTGTGGATGACTTTTGGTAGCCTTAAATTCAGTTACAATCAACCATTAAGTAGCGGATCGTTATTAACTTGAGTGGGTCATTAATTAATAGCTTTAAGCGGGATGATATTGAAATTTATGTGTCTTTTATAATTCTGATGGTTAAAGCTCCTATGTAAGTTGAACCATTTTCATCAATGAAGGCAAGCTGAGTTTTATTCAGAAAATAAACGAGTTTTATCTCATCTATCTTAGTGAGAGTGATTCTCCTAAGTTCTTGAGTGATTCAAGAATCCATGAGTTTAATCAAAGGTCCTTTATCCCCTTGTGTGTTTCAACTCTTAGGCTTATCTTCCATTCTTGGAAGTGTGATGTCTATCAATTTCCGTTCCATCTTCTTTTATGTTTCCCTTTTCTCGTTTTAAATAATTTCTCAAATTTCTTGCTTGTTAGCATTCCAACAATGATAGATCAGTAAAACAAATCGAACCCTGTGGATTCACATCATTTGGTATTCAGAGCCTGGCTATCTAGATTTGGAATAGGAAAGGAGGTTTATTATACAAAGTGTTTAACCGAAGGCCATCCATGTTTAGCTGCATTCGATTACGGAAGCGAAAACAATGTTGTGAGCCAAAGATTGGTGGAGAAACTCCAGTTACCAGCAACCTTTCATCTGGATCAAGCATGGATCAAATTCAGTACATGGCAATGTGTGAAAGAAGTATTATGTTATATTGCTCCCATGGACTCTTGTCATCTTCATTTGGGATGGGCATGGCTTCGTTTTAAAACACTCCATCTTGATGAACGTTCCCTTTATTTGAGGCATGAGGGACATCAAAAGAAGTATAAATTTATGACACCAAGACAAGTCAATAAGGATCAACGTAGGCTCAAGGAGAAAACGGAAAAAGAAAGAATAGAAAAAGAAGTAATATAAACTGCAGAAGGAAGGGAAAATAAAGAAAAAGAAATGGAACTAGAGAAAGTTTATTCGTCAATGTTTTTTCTTCTACAGTTTGTGATGTCATTTTACAGGAACAAAAGGATAAGCATGTGAAAGAAACACACCAACTTCCATGTTTAGAAAGGAAGCTTGTTCATAGTTATTTATTATGCATTTGGTCCGTCGATAACAAGCAAATTCGTCAAACACAATGCATGGAATTATTTATTGTTACATATCAAGGTGGGGTACTGTTGTCAAGAAATGTAATCGACGGATTGCAACCATTGGAAAGTAACAAATATCAAGTTGAATTTGATCCTGGAAGAAGAGAATAAGTTTCAACTTGTGAAAAACTAAAAGTCCTTCATAAGATCATAATAAACTTACATCAAAACTAGTGTTTTAAGATTCGGGACAAATCTTCTCGAAGAAGGAGGGTATGATGTGAATTGCATATGGGTCAAATGGAGGATGACTAATGCGTCGTGTTGATGCAGTTTCTTTTATTTAAATAAGGGCCCAATGCTTTGTAAAATTGGCTAACCAAATTGTGTTTGTGCTTAACCAATTAATGGGCTTTAGTTTTGCTTTATCTTCAAGTTGAAATAAGGGTCCATATGCCAACTTAAGAACCAACCTTTGGAAGATCAAGTGGACCTTTGCTCAAAGTTTGTGGATGACATTTGGTACCCTTAAATTCAGTTACAATCAACCATTAAGTAGCGGATCGTTTTAGCTTTAGTGGATCATTAATTAATACCTTTAAGCGGGATGATATTGAAATTTATGTGTCTTTTATAATTCTGATGGTTAAAGCTCCTATGTAAGTTGAACCATTTTCATCAATGAAGGCAGGCTGAGTTTTATTCAGAAAATAAACGAGTTTTATCTCATCTATCTTAATGAGAGTGATTCTCCTAAGTTCTTGAGTGATTCAAGAATCCATGAGTTTAATCAAAGGTCCTTTATCCCTTTGTGTGTTTCAACTCTTAGGCTTATCTTCCCTTCTTGGAAGTGTGATGTCTATCAATTTCCGTTCCATCTTCTTTTATGTTTCCATTTGCTCGTTTTAAATAATTTCTCAAATTTCTTGCTTGTTAGCATTCCAACAATGATAGATCAGTCAAACGAATCGAACCCTGTGGATTCACATCATTTGGTATTAAGAGCCTGGCTATCTAGATTTGGAATAGGAAAGGAAGTTTATTATACAAAGTGTTTAACCGAAGGCCATCCATGTTTTGTTGCATTCGATTACGGAAGCAAAAACAATGTTATGAGCCAAAGATTGGTGGAGAAACTCCAGTTACCAGCAACCTTGCATCTGGATGAAATTCAGTACATGGCAATGTGTGAAAGAAGTATTATGTGATATTGCTCCCATGGACTCTTGTCATCTTCATTTGGGATGGGCATGAATTCGTTTTAAAACACTCCATCTTGATTGACGTTCCCTTTATTTGAGGCATGAGGGACATCAAAACAAGTAAAAATTTATGACACTAAGACAAGTGAGTAAGGATCAACTTGGCTGAAGGAGAAAACAGAAAAAGAAAGAATAGATAAAAAAGTAATAAAAACTGCAGAAGGAAGGGAAAATAAAGAAAAAGAAATGGAACTAGAGAAAGTTTATTCGTCAATGTTTTTTCTTCTACAGTTTGTGATGTGATTTTACAGGAACAAAAGGATAAGCATGTGAATGAAACACACCAACTTCCATGTTTAAAAAGGAAGCTTGTTCATAGTGCTTTATTATGCATTTGGTCCGTCGATAAGAAGCAAATTCGTCAAACACAATGCATGGAATTATTTATTGTTACATATCAAGGTGGGGTACTGTTGCCAAGAAATGTTATCGACGGATTGCAACCATTGGAAAGTAACAAATATCAAGTTGAATTTGATCCTGGAAGAAGAGAATAAGTTCCAACTTGTGAAAAACTAAAAGTCCTTCACTAGATCATAATAAACTTACATCAAAACTAGTGTCTAAAGATTCGGGACAAATCTTCTCGAAGAAGGAGGGTATGATGTGAATTGCATATGGGTCAAATGGAGGATGACTAATGCGCCGTGTTGATGCAGTTTCTTTTATTTAAATAAGGGCCCAATGCTTTGTAAAATTGGCTGACCAAATTGTGTTTGTGCTTAACCAATTAATGGGCTTTAGTTTTGCTTTATCTTCAAGTTGAAATAAGGGTCCACATGCCAACTTAAGAACCAACCTTTGGAAGATCAAGAGGACATTTGCTCAAAGTTTGTGGATGACTTTTGGTAGCCTTAAATTCAGTTACAATCAACCATTAAGTAGCGGATTGTTATTAGCTTGAGTGGAACTTTAATTAATAGCTTTAAGCGGGATGATATTGAAATTTATGTGTCTTTTGTAATCCTGATGGTTGAAGCTTCTATATAAGTTGAACCATTTTCATCAATGAAGGCAAGCTGAGTTTTATTCAGAAAATAAACGAGTTGCATCTCATCTATCTTAGTGAGAGTGATTCTCCTAAATTCATAAGTGATTCAAGAATTCACGAGTTTAATCAAAGGTCCTTTATCCCTTTGTGTGTTTCAACTCTTAGGCTTGTCTTCCATTCTTGGAAGTGTGAGGTGTATCAATTTCCGTTCCATCTTCTTTTATGTTTCCATTTCATCGTTTTAAATAATTGCTCAAATTTCTTGCTTGTTAGCATTCCAACAATGATAGATCAGTCAAACGAATCGAACCTTGTGGATTCACATCATTTGGTATTAAGAGCCTGGCTATCCAGATTTAGAATAGGAAAGGAAGTTTATTATACAAAGTGTTTAACCGAAGGCCATCCATGTTTCGTTGCATTCGATTACGGAAGCGAAAACAATGTTGTGAGCCAAAGATTGGTGGAGAAACTCCAGTTACCAGCAACCTTGCATCTGGATCAAATTCAGTACATGGCAATGTGTGAAAGAAGTATTATGTGATATTGATCCCATGGACTCTTGTCATCTTCTTTTGGGATGGGCATGACTTCGTTTTAAAACACTCCATCTTGATAAACGTTCCCTTTATTTGAGGCATGAGGGACATCAAAAGAAGTAGAAATTTATGACACCTAAATAA
Source organism: Vigna unguiculata (assembly GCF_037176805.1). Lineage (NCBI taxonomy): Eukaryota > Viridiplantae > Streptophyta > Magnoliopsida > Fabales > Fabaceae > Vigna > Vigna unguiculata. Next base: position 22,910,249 of record NC_140800.1, on the reverse strand, counting down.
GTCAGGAAGGATCAACGCAGGCTGAAGGAGAAAACAGAAAAAGAAAGAATAGAAAAAGAAGTAATATAAAATGCAGAAGGAAGGAAAAATAAAGAAAAAAGAAATGGAACTAGAGAAAGTTTATTCGTGATTGTTTTTTCTTCTATAGTTTGTGATGTCATTTCACAGGAAAAAAAGGATAAGCATGTGAATGAAACACACCAACTTCTATGTTTAAAAAGCAAGCTTGTTCATAGTGCTTTATTATGCATTTGGTCCGTCGATAAGAAGAAAATTCGTCAAACACAATGCATGGAATTATTTATTGTTACATATCAAGGTGGGGTACTGTTGCCAAGAAATGTTATCGACGGATTGCAACCATTGGAAAGTAACAAATATCAAGTTGAATTTGATCCTGGAAGAAGAGAATTAGTTTCAACTTGTGAAAAACTAAAAGTCCTTCACAAGATCATAATAAACTTACATCAAAACTAGTGTCTTAAGATTCGGGACAAATCTTCTCGAAGAAGGAGGGTATGATGTGAATTGCATATGGGTCAAATGGAGGATGACTAATGCGCCGTGTTGATGCAGTTTCTTTTATTTAAATAAGGGCCCAATGCTTTGTAAAATTGGATGACCCAATTGTGTTTGTGCGTAACCAATTAATGGGCTTTAGTTTTGCTTTATCTTCAAGTTGAAATAAGGGTCCATATGCCAACTTAAGAACCAACATTTGGAAGATCAAGAGGACCTTTGCTCAAAGTTTTTGGATGACTTTTGGTAGCCTTAAATTCAGTTACAATCAACCATTAAGTAGCGGATCGTTATTAGCTTGAGTGGATCATTAATTAATAGCTTTAAGCGGGATGATATTGAAATTTATGTGTCTTTTGTAATTCTCTGGTTAAAGCTTCTATATAAGTTGAACCATTTTCATCAATGAAGGCAAGCTGAGTTTTATTCAGAAAATAAACGAGTTTCATCTCATCTATCTCAGTGAGAGCGATTCTCCTAAATTCATAAGTGATTCAAGAATTCATGAGTTTAATCAAAGGTCCTTTAACCCTTTGTGTGTTTCAACTCTTAGGCTTATCTTCCATTCTTGGAAGTGTGATGTGTATCAATTTCCCTTCCATCTTCTTTTATGTTTCCATTTTCTCGTTTTAAATAATTTCTCAAATTTCTTGCTTGTTAGCATTCCAACAATGATAGATTAGTCAAACGAATCGAACCCTGTGGATTCACATCATTTGGTATTAAGAGCCTTACTATCTAGATTTGGAATAGGAAAGGAAGTTTATTATACAAAGTATTTAACCGAAGGCCATCCATGTTTCGATGCATTCGATTACGGAAGCGAAAACAATGTTGTAAGCCAAAGATTGGTGGAGAAACTCCAGTTACCAGCAACCTTGCATCTGGATGAAATTCAGTACATGGGAATGTGTGAAAGAAGTATTATGTGATATTGCTCCCATGGACTCTTGTCATCTTCATTTGGGATGGGCATGGCTTCGTTTTAAAACACTCCATCTTGATTAATGTTCCCTTTATTTGAGGCATGAGGGACATTAAAAGAAGTAGAAATTTATGACACCAAGACAAGTCAGTAAGGATCAACGTAGGCTGAAGGAGAAAACAGAAAAAGAAAGAATAGAAAAAGAAGTAATATAAACTGCAGAAGGAAGGGAAAATAAAGAAAAAGAAATGGAACTAGAGAAAGTTTGTTCGTCAATGTTTTTTCTTCTACAGTTTGTGATGTCATTTTACAGGAACAAAAGGATAAGCATGTGAATGAAACAGACCAACTTCCATGTTTAAAATGGAAGCTTGTTCACAGTGCTTTATTATGCATTTGGTCCGTCGATAAGAAGCAAATTCGTCAAACACAATGCATGGAATTATTTATTGTTACATATCAAGGTGGGCTACTGTTGCCAAAAAATGTTATCGACGGATTGCAACCATTGGAAAGTAACAAATATCAAGTTGAATTCGATCCTGAAAGAAGAGAATAAGTTTCAACTTGTGAAAAACAAAAAGTCCTTCACAAGATCATAATAAACTTACATCAAAACTAGTGTCATAAGATTCGGGACAAATCTTCTCGAAGAAGGAGGGTATGATGTGAATTGCATATGGGTCAAATGGAGGATGACTAATGCGCCGTGTTGATGCAGTTTCTTTTATTTAAATAAGGGCCCAATGCTTTGTAAAATTGGCTGACCAAATTGTGTTTGTGCTTAACCAATTAATGGGCTTTAGTTTTGCTTTATCTTCAAGTTGAAATAAGGGTCCATATGCCAACTTAAGAACCAACCTTTGAAAGATCAAGGGGACCTTTGCTCAAAGTTTGTGGATGACTTTTGGTAGCCTTAAATTCAGTTACAATCAACCATTATGTAGCGGATCGTTATTAGCTTGAGTGGATCATTAATTAATAGCTTTAAGCGGGATGATATTGAAATTTATGTGTCTTTTGTAATTCTGATGGTTAAAGCTCCTATATAAGTTGAACCATTTTCATCAATGAAGGCAAGCTGAGTTTTATTCAGAAAATAAACGAGTTTCATCTCATCTATCTTAGTGAGAGTGATTCTCCTAAATTCATAAGTGATTCAAGAATCCATGAGTTTAATCAAAGGTCCTTTATCCCTTTTTGTGTTTCAACTCTTAGGCTTATCTTCCCTTCTTGGAAGTGTGATGTCTATCAATTTCCGTTCCATCTTCTTTTATGTTTCCATTTGCTCGTTTTAAATAATTTCTCAAATTTCTTGCTTGTTAGCATTCCAACAATGATAGATCAGTAAAACGAATCGAACCCTGTGGATTCACATCATTTGGTATTAAGAGCCTGGCTATCTAGATTTAGAATAGGAAAGGAAGTTTATTATACAAAGTGTTTAACCGAAGGCCATCCACGTTTCGTTGCATTCGATTACGGAAGCGAAAACAATGTTGTGAGCCAAAGATTGGTGGAGAAACTCCAGTTACCAGCAACATTGCATCTGGATCAAATTCAGTACATGGCAATGTGTGAAAGAAGTATTATGTGGTATTGCTCCCATGGACTCTTGTCATCTTCTTTTGGGATGGGCATGGCTTCGTTTTAAAACACTCCATCTTGATGAACGTTCCCTTTATTTGATGCATGAGGGACATCAAAAGAAGTAGAAATTTATGACACCAAGACAAGTCAGTAAGCATCAACGTAGGCTGAAGGAGAAAACAGAGAAAGAAAGAATAGAAAAAGAAGTAATATAAACTGCAGAAGGAAGGGAAAATAAAGAAAAAAGAAATGGAACTAGAGAAAGTTTATTCGTCACTGTTTTTTCTTCTACAGTTTGTGATGTCATTTCACAGGAATAAAAGGATAAGCATGTGAATGAAACACACCAACTTCCATGTTTAAAAAGGAAACCTGTTCATAGTGCTTTGTTATGCATTTGGTCCGTCGATAAGAAGAAAATTCGTCAAACACAATGCATGGAATTATTTATTGTTACATATCAAGGTGGGGTACTGTTGCCAAGAAATGTTATCGACGGATTGCAACCATTGGAAAGTAACAAATATCAAGTTGAATTTGATCTTGGAAGAAGAGAATTAGTTTCAACTTGTGAAAAACTAAAAGTCCTTCACAAGATCATAATAAACTTACATCAAAACTAGTGTCTTAAGATTCGGGACAAATCTTCTCGAAGAAGGAGGGTATGATGTGAATTGCATATGGGTCAAATGGAGGATGACTAATGCGTCGTGTTGATGCAGTTTCTTTTATTTAAATAAGGGCCCAATGCTTTGTAAAATTGGCTGACCAAATTGTGTTTGTGCTTAACCAATTAATGGGCTTTAGTTTTGCTTTATCTTCAAGTTGAAATAAGGGTCCATATGCCAACTTAAGAACCAACCTTTGGAAGATCAAGAGGACCTTTGCTCAAAGTTTTTGGATGACTTTTGGTAGCCTTAAATTCAGTTACAATCAACCATTAAGTAGCGGATCGTTATTAGCTTGAGTGGATCATTAATTAATAGCCTTAAGCGAGATGATATTGAAATTTATGTGTCTTTTGTAATTCTGATGGTTAAAGCTTCTATATAAGTTGAACCATTTTCATCAATGAAGGCAAGCTGAGTTTTATTCAGAAAATAAACGAGTTTCATCTCATCTATCTTAGTGAGAGTGATTCTCCTAAATTCATACGTGATTCAAGAATCCATGAGTTTAATCAAAGGTCCTTTATCCCTTTTTGTGTTTCAACTCTTAGGCTTATCTTCCATTCTTGGAAGTGTGATGTCTATCAATTTCCGTTCCATCTTCTTTTATGTTTCCATTTTCTCGTTTTAAATAATTTCTCAAATTTCTTGCTTGTTAGCATTCCAACAATGATAGATCGGTCAAACGAATCGAACCCTGTGGATTCACATCATTTGGTATTCAGAGCCTGGCTATCTAGATTTGGAATAGGAAAGGAAGTGTATTATACAAAGTGTTTAACCGAAGGCCATCCATGTTTAGCGGCATTCGATTACGGAAGCGAAAACAATGTTGTGACCCAAATATTGGTGGAGAAACTCCAGTTACCAGCAACCTTTCATCTGGATCAAGCATGGATCAAATTCAGTACATGGGATTGTGTGAAAGAAGTATTATGTGATATTGCTCCCATGGACTGTTATCATCTTCATTTGGGATGGGCATGGCTTCGTTTTAAAACACTCCATCTTGATTAACCTTCCCTTTATTTGAGGCATGAGGGACATTAAAAGAAGTAGAAATCTATGACACCAAGACAAGTCAGTAAGGATCAACATAGGGTGAAGGAGAAAACAGAAAAAGAAAGAATAGAAAAAGAAGTAATATAAACTGCAGAAGGAAGGGAAAATAAAGAAAAAGAAATGGAACTAGAGAAAGTTTATTCGTCAATGTTTTTTCTTCTACAGTTTGTGATGTCATTAACAGGAACAAAAGGCTAAGCATGTGAATGAAACACACCAACTTCCATGTTTAAAAAGGAAGCTTGTTCATAGTGCTTTATTATGCATTTGGTCCATCGATAAGAAGCAAATTCGTCAAAGACAATGCATGGAATTATTTATTGTTACATATCAAGGTGGGGTACTGTTGCAAAGAAATGTTATCGACGGATTGCAACCATTGAAAAGTAACAAATATCAAGTTGAATTTGATCCTGGAAGAAGAGAATAATTTTCAACTTGTGAAAAACTAAAAGTCCTTCACAAGATCATAATAAACTTACATCAAAACTAGTGTCTTAAGATTCGAGACGAATCTTCTCGAAGAAGGAGGGTATGATGTGAATTGCATATGGGTCAAATGGAGGATGACTAATGCGCCGTGTTGATGCAGTTTCTTTTATTTAAATAAGGGCCCAATGCTTTGTAAAATTGGCTGACCAAATTGTGTTTGTGCTTAACCAATTAATGGGCTTTAGTTTTGCTTTCTCTTCAAGTTGAAATAAGGGTCCATATGCCAACTTAAGAACCAACCTTTGGTAGATGAAGAGGACCTTTGCTCAAAGTTTGTGAATGACTTTTGGTAGCCTTAAATTCAGTTACAATCAACCATTAAGTAGCGGATCGTTATTAGCTTGAGTGGATCATTAATTAATAGCTTTAAGCGGGATGATATTGAAATTTATGTGTCTTTTGTAATTCTGATGGTTAAAGCTCCTATATAAGTTCAATCATTTTCATCAATGAAGGCAAGCTAAGTTTTATTCAGAAAATAAACGAGTTTTATCTCATCTATCTTAGTGAGAGTGATTCTCCTAAGTTCTTGAGTGATTCAAGAATCCATGAGTTTAATCAAAGTTCTTTTATCCCTTTGTGTGTTTCAACTCTTAGGCTTATCTTCCATTCTTGGAAGTGTGATGTCTATCAATTTCCGTTCCATCTTCTTTTATGTTTTCATTTTCTCGTTTTAAGTAATTTCTCAAATTTCTTGCTTGTTAGCATTCCAACAATGATAGATCGGTCAAACTAATCGAACCCTGTGGATTCACATCATTTGGTATTCAGAGCCTGGCTATCTAGATTTGGAATAGGAAAGGAAGTTTATTATACAAAGTGTTTAACCGAAGGCCTTCCATGTTTAGCTGCATTCGATTACGGAAGCGAAAACAATGTTGTGACCCAAATATTGGTGGAGAAACTCCAGTTACCAGCAACCTTTCATCTGGATCAAGCATGGATCAAATTCAGTACATGGGATTGTGTGAAAGAAGTATTATGTGATATTGCTCCCATGGACTCTTGTCATCTTCGTTTGGGATGGGCATGGCTTCGTTTTAAAACACTCCATCTTGATTAACCTTCCCTTTATTTGAGGCATGAGTGATGAAGGATTATATTGTTCCTTTTTAAGATTATTAAATATGGTGTGAGTTGATTAAGAAAGCTAAGTGAAATCCCCACTGGACATTAAGATAGCAAGCTATCTAGATGTGAAGGTTCCTTTCACAAAACTCAAGAGAAGAAGATAATGGATTGATTCAAAACAAAAAGGAAATGGAAAGCACATAAACCATAGAAAACCAAGAACAATTAAAGGAAGAAGAAAACATAAAATGGAAAGGAAAGAAATGGTAAAAATGTGAGAAGCACGCCACTACAAGGCTAGGCTGGAAGCCATGGCAACCTTGAAGATGAGTGGATGTGTGCCGCCACTTGCTATGCAAGATAAGGCTTAAAAGTTTCACTCCCAAGGGAGGAAACTCTCACAAATGGTTGAGACACAAGAGTGTTTTTACTTCAAAATGTTCAACCCTTGTACAAGTGTTAGAGGTCCCCTTAAATAGACAAGTCTAGGGGCCCCTTAGCAAAACAACTAAGTTAAAGGATTACAAAAGAAACGTAGCATGTTCTGGAAAGTAGGTCATCCTAGGGTGCACATGGGTGAATTTTCGTCCAAGCCATCTAGGTGGCAAGTCTTCATGGCCAAGGCTCCCAAAGGAAGGTTCTAGAACATTCTAGAAGACTTGGTGTCCAAGGCATGTGGGCCTCCCCTTTCTAGATGCTTCTAGAAAGTTTTATTCCTTCTCTCTCTTCCTTAGGACGCCAAGTGTCTCCTATGTGGTCCTCCTCCTTTCTTATTCCTACAAAAGCAAATTAAGGAATTTATTAGCATGTTGGTTTAAGGTTAAGCTAATCTTTTGAGTCAACAAGTCAACCCAAAGTCAAGGTCAACAAGTCAACTTAAAAATAGTCAACCAAGCCAACTTAATGGAATTTTAAACTAAAGAAAATAAAAGCAAAGAAAGGGATCAAGGAACTCCCTTTCTTCTAAGCATGTGCCATGGGCCATCATCCTTGGTAGGGATCAATCCTTTATCAATGAGGGACATTAAAAGAAGTAGAAATCTATGACACCAAGACAAGTCAGTAAGGATCAACGTAGGGTGAAGGAGAAAACAGAAAAAGAAAGAATAGAAAAAGAAGTAATATAAACTGCAGAAGGAAGGGAAAATAAAGAAAAAAGAAATGGAACTAGAGAAAGTTTATTCGTCAATGTTTTTTCTTCTACAGTTTGTGATGTCATTAACAGGAACAAAAGGCTAAGCATGTGAATGAAACACACCAACTTCCATGTTTAAAAAGGAAGCTTGTTCATAGTGCTTTATTATGCATTTGGTCCATCGATAAGAAGCAAATTCGTCAAAGACAATGCATGGAATTATTTATTGTTACATATCAAGGTGGGGTACTGTTGCCAAGAAATGTTATCGACGGATTGCAACCATTGGAAAGTAACAAATATCAAGTTGAATTTGATCTTGGAAGAAGGATATAAGTTTCAACTTGTGAAAAACTAAAAGTCCCTCACAAGATCATAATAAACTTACATCAAAACTAGTGTCTTAATATTCGGGACAAATCTTCTCGAAGAAGGAGGGTATGATGTGAATTGCATATGGGTCAAATGGAGGGTGACTAATGCGCCGTGTTGATACAGTTTCTTTTATTTAAATAAGGGCCCAATGCTTTGTAAAATTGGTTGACGAAATTGTGTTTGTGCTTAACCAATTAATTGGCTTTAGTTTTGCTTTATCTTCAAGTTGAAATAAGGGTCCATATGCCAACTTAAGAACCAACCTTTGAAAGATCAAGAGGACCTTTGCTCAAAGTTTGTCGATGACTTTTGGTAGCCTTAAATTCAGTTACAATCAACCATTATGTAGCGGATCGTTATTAGCTTGAGTGGATCATTAATTAATAGCTTTAAGCGGGATGATATTGAAATTTATGTGTCTTTTGTACTTCTGATGGTTAAAGCTCCTATATAGGTTGAACCATTTTCATCAATGAAGGCAAGCTGAGTTTTATTCAGAAAATAAACGAGTTTCATCTCATCTATCTTAGTGAGAGTGATTCTCCTAAATTCATACGTGATTCAAGAATCCATGAGTTTAATCAAAGGTCCTTTATCCCTTTGTGTGTTTCAACTCTTAGACTTATCTTCCATTCTTGGAAGTGTGATGTCTATCAATTTCTGTTCCATCTTCTTTTATGTTTCCATTTTCTCGTTTTAAATACTTTCTGAAATTTCTTGCTTGTTAGCATTCCAACAATGATAGATCAATCAAAGGAATCGAACCCTGTGGATTCACATCATTTGGTATTCAGAGCCTGGCTATCTAGATTTGGAATAGGAAAGGAAGTGTATTATACAAAGTGTTTAACCGAAGTCCATCCATGTTTAGCTGCATTCGATTACGGAAGCGAAAACAATGTTGTGAGCCAAATATTGGTGGAGAAACTCCAGTTACCATGAACCTTTCATATGGATCAAGCATGGATCAAATTCAGTACATGGTAATGTGTGAAAGAAGTATTATGTGATATTGCTCCCATGGACTCTTGTCATCTTCATTTGGGATGGGCATGGCTTCGTTTTAAAACACTCCATCTTGATTAACCTTCCCTTTATTTGAGGCATGAGGGACATTAAAAGAAGTAGAAATCTATGACACCAAGACAAGTCAGTAAGGATCAACGTAGGGTGAAGGAGAAAACAGAAAAAGAAAGAATAGAAAAAGAAGTAATATAAACTGCAGAAGGAAGGGAAAATAAAGAAAAAGAAATGGAACTAGAGAAAGTTTATTCGTCAATGTTTTTTCTTCTACAATTTCTGATGTCATTTTACAGGAACAAAAGGGTAACCATGTGAATGAAACACACCAACTTCCTTGTTTAAAAAGGAAGCTTGTTCATAGTGCTTTATTATGCATTTGGTTCGTCGATAAGAAGCAAATTCGTCAAACACATTGCATGGAATTATTTATTGTTACATATCAAGGTGGGGTACTGTTGCAAAGAAATGTTATCGACGGATTGCAACCATTGGAAAGTAACAAATACCAAGTTGAATTTGATCCTGGAAGAAGAGAATAAGTTTCAACTTGTGAAAAACTAAAAGTCCTTCACAAGATCATAATAAACTTACATCAAAACCAGTGTGTTAAGATTCGGGACAAATCTTCTCGAAGAAGGAGGGTATGATGTGAATTGCATATGGGTCAAATGGAGGATGACTAATGCGCCGTGTTGATGCAGTTTCTTTTATTTAAATAAGGGCCCAATGCTTTGTAAAATTGGATGACCCAATTGTGTTTGTGCGTAACCAATTAATGGGCTTTAGTTTTGCTTTATCTTCAAGTTGAAATAAGGGTCCATATGCCAACTTAAGAACCAACCTTTGGAAGATGAAGAGGACCTTTGCTCAAAGTTTGTGGATGACTTTTGGTAGCCTTAAATTCAGTTACAATCAACCATTAAGTAGCAGATCGTTATTAGCTTGAGTGGATCATTAATTAATAGCTTTAAGCGGGATGATATTGAAATTTATGTGTCTTTTGTAATTCTGATGGTTAAAGCTCCTATATAAGTTGAACCATTTTCATCAATGAAGGTAAGCTGAGTTTTATTCAGAAAATAAACGAGTTTTATCTCATCTATCTTAGTGAGAGTGATTCTCCTAAGTTCTTGAGTGATTCAAGAATCCATGAGTTTAATCAAAGGTCCTTTATCCCTCTGTGTGTTTCAACTCTTAGGCTTATCTTCCATTCTTGGAAGTGTGATGTCTATCAATTTCCATTCCATCTTCTTTTATGTTTCCATTTTCTCGTTTTAAATAATTTCTCAAATTTCTTGCTTGTTAGCATTCCAACAATGATAGATCAGTCAAACGAATCGAACCCTATGGATTCACATCATTTGGTCTTCAGGGCCTGGCTATCTAGATTTGGAATAGGAAAGGAAGTTTATTATACAAAGTGTTTAACCGAAGGCCATCCATGTTTAATAGCATTGATTACGGAAGCGAAAACAATGTTGTGATGCAAAGATTGGTGGAGAAACTCCAGTTAACAATAACCTTTCATCTTGATCAAGCATGGATCAAATTCAGTACATGGCAATGTGTGAAAGAAGTATTATGTGATATTGCTCCCATGGACTCTTGTCATCTTCATTTGGGATGGGCAAGGCTTCGTTTTAAAACTCTCCATCTTGATGAACGTTCCCTTTATTTGAGGCATGAGGGACATCAAAAGAAGTAGAAATTTATGACACCAAGACAAGAAGTCAGTAAGGATCAATGTAGGCTGAAGGAGAAAACAGAAAAAGAAAGAATAGAAAAAGAAGTAATATAAACTGCAGAAGGAAGGGAATATAAAGAAAAAGAAATGGAACTAGAGAAAGTTTATTCGTCAATGTTTTTTCTTCTACAGTTTGTGATGTCATTTTACAGGAACAAAAGGATAAGCATGTGAATGAAACACACCAACTTCCATGTTTAAAAAGGAAGCTTGTTCATAGTGCTTTATTATGCATTTGGTCGGTCGATAAGAAGCAAATTCGTCAAACACAATGCATGGAATTATTTATTGTTACATATCAAGGTGGGGTACTATTGCCAAGAAATGTTATCGACGGATTGCAACCATTGGAAAGTAACAAATATCAAGTTGAATTTGATCCTGGAAGAAGAGAATTAGTTTCGACTTGTGAAAAAATAAAAGTGTTTCACAAGATCATAATAAACTTACATTAAAATTAGTGTCTTAAGATTCAGGACAAATCTTCTCGAAGAAGGAGGGTATGATGTGAATTGCATATGGGTCAAATGGAGAATGACTAATGCGTCGTGTTGATGCAGTTTCTTTTATTTAAATAAGGGCACAATGCTTTGTAAAATTGGCTGACCAAATTGTGTTTGTGCTTAACCCACTAATGGGCTTTAGTTTTGCTTTATCTTCAAGTTGAAATAAGGGTCCATATGCCAACTTAAGAACCAACCTTTGGAAGATCAAGAGGACCTTTGCTCAAAGTTTGTGGATGACTTTTGGTAGCCTTAAATTCAGTTACAATCAACCATTAAGTAGCGGATCGTTATTAGCTTGAGTGGATCATTAATTAATAGCTTTAAGCGGGATGATATTGAAATTTATGTGTCTTTTGTAATTCTGATGGTTAAAGCTCCTATATAAGTTGAACCATTTTCATCAATGAAGGCAAGGTCAGTTTTATTCAGAAAATAAACGAGTTTTATCTCATCTAGCTTAGTGAGAGTGATTCTCCTAAGTTCTTGAGTGATTCAAGAATCCATGAACTTAATCAAAGGTCCTTTATCCCTCTGTGTGTTTCAACTCTTAGGCTTATCTTCCATTCTTGGAAGTGTGATGTCTATCAATTTCCATTCCATCTCCTTTTATGTTTCCATTTTCTCGTTTTAAATAATTTCTCAAATTTCTTGCTTGTTAGCATTCCAACAATGATAGATCAGTCAAACGAATCGAACCTTATGGATTCACATCATTTGGTCTTCAAGGCCTGGCTATCTAGATTTGGAATAGGAAAGGAAGTTTATTATACAAAGTGTTTAACCGAAGGCCATCCATGTTTAATAGCATTGATTACGGAAGCGAAAACAATGTTGTGATGCAAAGATTGGTGGAGAAACTCCAGTTAACAGCAACCTTTCATCTTGATCAAGCATGGATCAAATTCAGTACATGGCAATGTGTGAAAGAAGTATTATGTGATATTGCTCCCATGGACTCTTGTCATCTTCATTTGGGATGGGGAAGGCTTCGTTTTAAAACACTCCATCTTGATGAACGTTCCCTTTATTTGAGGCATGAGGGACATCAAAAGAAGTAGAAATTTATGACACCAAGACAAGAAGTCAGTAAGGATCAACGTAGGCTGAAGGAGAAAACAGAAAAAGAAAGAATAGAAAAAGAAGTAATATAAACTGCAGAAGGAAGGGAATATAAAGAAAAAGAAATGGAACTAGAGAAAGTTTATTCGTCAATGTTTTTTCTTCTACAGTTTGTGATGTCATTTTACAGGAACAAAAGGATAAGCATGTGAATGAAACACACCAACTTCCATGTTTAAAAAGGAATCTTGTTCATAGTGCTTTATTATGCATTTGGTCGGTCGATAATAAAGCAAATTCGTCAAACACAATGCATGGAATTATTTATTGTTACATATCAAGGTGGGGTACTGTTGCCAAGAAATGTTATCGACGGATTGCAACCATTGGAAAGTAACAAATATCAAGTTGAATTTGATCCTGGAAGAAGAGAATTAGTTTCGACTTGTGAAAAAATAAAAGTCTTTCACAAGATCATAATAAACTTACATTAAAACTAGTGTCTTAAGATTCGGGAGAAATCTTCTCGAAGAAGGAGGGTATGATGTGAATTGCATATGGGTCAAATGGAGAATGACTAATGCGTCGTGTTGATGCAGTTTCTTTTATTTAAATAAGGGCACAATGCTTTGTAAAATTGGCTGACCAAATTGTGTTTGTGCTTAACCCACTAATGGGCTTTAGTTTTGCCTTATCTTCAAGTTGAAATAAGGGTCCATATGCCAACTTAAGAACCAACCTTTGGAAGATCAAGAGGACCTTTGCTCAAAGTTTGTGGATGACTTTTGGTAGCCTTAAATTCAGTTACAATCAACCATTAAGTAGCGGATCGTTATTAGCTTGAGTGGATCATTAATTAATAGCTTTAAGCGGGATGATATTGAAATTTATGTGTCTTTTGTAATTCTGATGGTTAAAGCTCCTATCTAAGTTGAACCATTTTCATCAATGAAGACAAGCTCAGTTTTATTCAGAAAATAAACGAGTTTTATCTCATCTAGCTTAGTGAGAGTGATTCTCCTAAGTTCTTGAGTGATTCAAGAATCCATGAACTTAATCAAAGGTCCTTTATCCCTCTGTGTGTTTCAACTCTTAGGCTTATCTTCCATTCTTGGAAGTGTGATGTCTATCAATTTCCATTCCATCTTCTTTAATGTTTCCATTTTCTCGTTTTAAATAATTTCTCAAATTTCTTGCTTGTTAGCATTCCAACAATGATAGATCAGTCAAACGAATCGAACCCTATGGATTCACATCATTTGGTCTTCAGGGCCTGGCTATCTAGATTTGGAAGAGGAAAGGAAGTTTATTATACAAAGTGTTTAACCGAAGGCCATCCATGTTTAATAGCATTGATTACGGAAGCGAAAACAATGTTCTGATGCAAAGATTGGTGGAGAAACTCCAGTTAACAGCAACCTTTCATCTTGATCAAGCATGGATCAAATTCAGTACATGGCAATGTGTGAAAGAAGTATTATGTGATATTGCTCCCGTGGACTCTTGTCATCTTCATTTGGGATGGGCAAGGCTTCGTTTTAAAACACTCCATCTTGATGAACGTTCCCTTTATTTGAGGCATGAGGGACATCAAAAGAAGTAGAAATTTATGACACCAAGACAAGAAGTCATTAAGGATCAACGTAGGCTGAAGGAGAAAACAGAAAAAGAAAGAATAGAAAAAGAAGTAATATAAACTGCAGAAGGAAGGGAATATAAAGAAAAAGAAATGGAACTAGAGAAAGTTTATTCGTCAATGTTTTTTCTTCTACAGTTTGTGATGTCATTTTACAGGAACAAAAGGATAAGCATGTGAATGAAACACACCAACTTCCATGTTTAAAAAGGAACCTTGTTCATAGTGCTTTATTATGCATTTGGTCCGTCGATAAGAAGCAACTTCGTCAAACACAATGCATGGAATTATTTATTGTTACATTTCAAGGTGGGGTACTGTTGCCAAGAAATGTTATCGACGAATTGCAACCATTGGAAAGTAACAAATATCAAGTTGAATTTGATCCTGGAAGAAGAGAATTAGTTTCGACTTGTGAAAAAATAAAAGTCTTTCACAAGATCATAATAAACTTACATTAAAACTAGTGTCTTAAGATTCGGGACAAATCTTCTCGAAGAAGGAGGGTATGATGTGAATTGCATATGGGTCAAATGGAGAATGACTAATGCGTCGTGTTGATGCAGTTTCTTTTATTTAAATAAGGGCACAATGCTTTATAAAAATTGGCTGACCAAATTGTGTTTGTGCTTAACCCACTAATGGGCTTTAGTTTTGCTTTATCTTCAAGTTGAAATCAGGGTCCATATGCCAACTTAAGAACCAACCTTTGGAAGATCAAGAGGACCTTTGCTCAAAGTTTGTGGATGACTTTTGGTAGCCTTAAATTCAGTTACAATCAACCATTAAGTAGCGGATCGTTATTAGCTTAAGTGGATCATTAATTAATAGCTTTAAGCGGGATGATATTGAAATTTATGTGTCTTTTGTAATTCTGATGGTTAAAGCTCCTATATAAGTTGAACCATTTTCATCAATGAAGGCAAGCTGAGTTTTATTCAGAAAATAAACGAGTTTTATCTCGTCTATCTTAGTGAGAGTGATTCTCCTAAGTTCTTGAGTGATTCAAGTATCCATGAATTTAATCGAAGGTCCTTTATCCCTCTGTGTGTTTCAACTCTTAGGCTTATCTTCCATTCTTGGAAGTGTGATGTCTATCAATTTCCATTCCATCTTCTTTAATGTTTCCATTTTCTCGTTTTAAATAATTTCTCAAATTTCTTGCTTGTTAGCATTCCAACAAGGATAGATCAGTCAAACGAATCGAACCCTATGGATTCACATCATTTGGTCTTCAGGGCCTGGCTATCTAGATTTGGAATAGGAAAGGAAGTTTATTATACAAAGTGTTTAACCGAAGGCCATCCATGTTTAATTGCATTGATTACAGAAGGGAAAATAATGTTATGTTGCAAAGATTGGTCATCCATGTCTAATTGCATTGATTACAGAAGGGAAAACAATGTTATGACGCAAAGATTGTTGGAGAAATTCCAGTTACCAACAATCTTTCATCTGGATCAAGCATGGATTAAATTCAGTACATGGCAATGTGATAAAGAAGTATTATGTGATATTGCTCCCATGGACTCTTCTCATCTTCATTTGGAATGGACATGGCTTCGTTTTAAAACACTCCACATGATGAACGTTCCCTTTATTTGAGGCATGAGGGACATCAAAAGAAGTAGAAATTTATGACACCAAGAGAAGTCAGTAAGGATCAACGTAGGCTAAAGCAGAAAACAGAAAAAGAAAGAATAGAAAAAGAAGTAATATAAACTGCAGAAGGAAGGGAAAATGAAGAAAAAGAAATGGAACTAGAGAAAAATATGATCAAAACTTTATTCGTCAATGTTTTTTCTTCTATAGTTTGTGATGCCATTTTACAGGAACAAAAGGATAAGCATGTGAATGAAACACACCAATTTCCATGTGTAAAAAGGAAGCTTGTTCATAGTGCTTTATTATGCATTTGGTCCGTCGATAAGAAGCAAATTTTTCAAATACAATGCATGGAATTATTTATTGTTACATATCAAGGTGGGGTACTGTTGCCAAGAAATGTTATCGACCGATTGCAACCATTGGAAAGTAACAAATATCAAGTTGAATTTGATCCTGGAAGAAGAGAATTAGTTTCGACTTGTGAAAAAATAAAAGTCCTTCACAAGATCATAATAAACATACATTAAAACTAGTGTCTTAAGATTCGAGACAAATCTTCTCGAAGAAGGAGGGTATGATGTGAATTGCATATGGGTCAAATGGAGGATGACCAATGCGTCGTGTTGATGCAGTTTCTTTTATTTAAATAAGGGACCAATGCTTTGTAAAATTGGCTGACCAAATTGTGTTTGTGCTTAACCCACTAATGGGCTTTAGTTTTGCTTTATCTTCAAGTTGAAATAAGGGTCCATATGCCAACTTAAGAACCAACCTTTGGAAGATCAAGAGGACCTTTGCTCAAAGTTTGTGGATGACTTTTGGTAGCCTTAAATTCAGTTACAATCAACCATTAAGTAGCGGATCGTTATTAGCTTGAGTGGATCATTAATTAATCGCTTTAAGCTGGATGATATTGAATTTTATTTGTCTTTTGTAATTCTGATGGTTAAAGCTCCTATATAAGTTGAACCATTTTCATCAATGTAGGCAAGGTGAGTTTTATTCAGAAAATAAACGAGTTTTATCTCATCCATCTTAGTGAGAGTGATTCTCCTATGTTCTTGAGTGATTCAAGAATCCATGAGTTTAATCAAAGGTCCTTTATCCCTTTGTGTGTTTCAACTCTTAGGCTTATCTTCCATTCTTGGAAGTGTGATGTCTATCAATTTTCGTTCCATCTTCTTTTATGTTTCCATTTTCTCGTTTTAAATAATTTCTCAAATTTCTTGCTTGTTAGCATTCCAACAATGATAGATCAGTCAAACGAATCGATCCTGTGGATTCACATCTTTTGGTATTCAGAGCCTGGCTATCTAGATTTGGAATAGGAAAGGAAGTTTATTATACAAAGAGTTTAACCGAAGGCCATCCATGTTTAGTTGCATTCGATTACGGAAGCGAAAACAATGTTGTGAGCCAAAGATTGGTGGAGAAACTCCAGTGACCAGTAACCTTTCATCTGGATCAAGCATGGATCAAATTCAGTACATGGCAATGGGTGAAAGACGTATTATGTGATATTGCTCCCATGGACTCTTGTCATCTTCATTTGGGATGGGCATGGCTTCATTTTAAAACACTCCATCTTGATGAACGTTCCCTTTATTTGAGGCATGAGGGACATCAAAAGAAGTAGAAATTTATGACACCAAGAAAAGTCCATAAGGATCAACGTAGGCTGAAGGAGAATACAGAAAAAGAAGGAATAGAAAAAGAAGTAATATAAACTACCGAAGGAAGGGAAAATAAAGAAAAAGAAATGGAACTAGAGAAAGTTTATTCGTCAATGTTTTTTCTTCTACAGTGTGTGATGTCATTTTACATGAACAAAAGGATAAGTATGTGAATGAAACACACCAACTTCCATGTTTAAAAAGGAACCTTGTTCATAGTGCTTGATTATGCATTTGGTCCGTCGATAAGAAGCAAATTCGTCAAACACAATGCATGGAATTATTTATTGTTACATTTCAAGGTGGGGTACTGTTGCCAAGAAATGTTATCGACGAATTGCAACCATTGGAAAGTAACAAATATCAAGTTGAATTTGATCCTGGAAGAAGAAAATTAGTTTCAACTTGTGATAAAATAAAAGTCCTTCACAAGATCATATTAAACTTACATCAAAACTAGTGTCTTAACATTCGGGACAAATCTTCTCGAAGAAGGAGGGTATGATGTGAATTTCATATGGGTCAAATGGAGGATGACTAATGCGCCATGTTGATGCAGTTTCTTTTATTTAATAAATAAGGGCCCAATGCTTTGTAAAATTGGCAGACCAAATTGTGTTTGTGCTTAACCAATTAATGGGCTTTAGTTTTGCTTTATCTTCAAGTTGAAATAAGGGTCCATATGCCAAATTAAGAACCAACCTTTAGAAGATCAAGAGGACCTTTGCTCAAAGTTTGTGGACGACTTTTGGTAACCTTAAATTCAGTTACAATCAACAATTAAGTAGCGGATTATTATTAGATTGAGTGGATCATTAATTAATCGCTTTAAGCTGGATGATATTGAATTTTATTTTTCTTTTGTAATTCTGATGGTTAAAGCTCCTATATAAGTTGAACCATTTTCATCAATGAAGGCAAGGTGAGTTTTATTCAGAAAATAAACGAGTTTTATCTCATCCATCTTAGTGAGAGTGATTCTCCTATGTTCTTGAGTGACTCAAGAATCCATGAGTTTAATCAAAGGACTTTTATCCCTTTGTGTGTTTCAACTCTTAGACTTATCTTCCATTCTTGGAAGTGTGATGTCTATCAATTTCCGTTCCATCTTCGTTTATGTTTCCATTTTCTCGTTTTAAATAATTTCTCAAATTTCTTGCTTGTTAGCATTCCAACAATGATAGATCAGTCAAACGAATCGATCCTGTGGATTCACATCTTTTGGTATTCAGAGCCTGGCTATCTAGATTTGGAATAGGAAAGGAAGTTTATTATACAAAGTGTTTAACCGAAGGCCATCCATGTTTTGTTGCATTCAATTACGGAAGCGAAAACAATGTTGTGAGCCAAAGATTGGTGGAGAAACTCCAGTTACCAACAACCTTTCATCTGGATCAAGCATGGATCAAAGTCAGTACATGACAATGGGTGAAAGAAGTATTATGTGATATTGCTCCCATGAACTCTAGTCATCTTCATTTGGGATGGGCATGGCTTCGTTTTAAAACACTCATTCTTGATGAACGTTCCCTTTATTTGAGGCATGAGGGACATCAAAAGAAGTAGAAATTTATGACACCAAGAAGAGTCCATAAGGATCAACGTAGGCTGAAGGAGAAAACAGAAAAAGAAAGAATAGAAAAATAAGTAATATAAACTGCAGAAGGAAGGGAAAATAAAGAAAAAGAAATGGAACTAGAGAAAGTTTATTCGTCAATGTTTTTTCTTCTACAGTGTGTGATGTCATTTTACAGGAACAAAAGGATAAGCATGTGAATGAAACACACCAACTTCCATGTTTAAAAAGGAACCTTGTTCATAGTGCTTTATTATGCATTTGGTCCGTCGATAAAAAGCAAATTCGTCAAACACAATGCATGGAATTATTTATTGTTACATTTCAAGGTGGGGTACTGTTGCAAAGAAATGTTATCGACGGATTGCATCTATTGGAAAGTAACAAATATCAAGTTGAATTTGATCCTGGAAGAAGAGAATAAGTTTCAACTTGTGAAAAACTAAAAGTCCTTCACAAGATCATAATAAACTTACATCAAAACTAGTGTCTTAAGATTCGGGACAAATCTTCTCGAAGAAGGAGGGTATGATGTGAATTGCATATGGGTCAAATGGAGGATGACTAATGCGCCGTGTTGATGCAGTTTCTTTTATTTAAATAAGGGCCCAATGCTTTGTAAAATTGGCTGACCAAATTGTGTTTGTGCTTAACCTATTAATGGGCTTTAATTTGTTGAAATAAGGGTCCATATTCCAAATTAAAAACCAACCTTTGGAAGATCAAGAGGACGTTTGCTCAAAGTTTGTGGATGACTTTTGGTAGCCTTAATGATGAAAGATTATCTTGTTCCTTTTTAAGATTATTGAATATGGTGTGAGTTGATTAAGAAAACCAAGGAAATCCCCACTGGACATTAAGATAGCAAGCTATCTAGATGTGAAGGTTCCTTTCCAAGGTTCTAGAGAGGAGAATGGATTGATGGGGAGTAAGAAATCAAAAGGAAAAACATATAATAGAAACAATATAAACCAAGAAGAGTAAAGAAACATAAAATGAAAAGCAAGGGAAATGGGAAGAATGGAGGATTCACGCCACTACAAGGCTAGGCTAGAAGAAGCCATGGCAACCTTGAAGATGAGTGGTGTATGCCGCCACTTGCCAAGGCAAGATAAGGCTTGAAAGAACTCCACTCCCTAAGGAGGAATGCTCTCACAAAAGGTTGAAACACAAAGTGTATAATTTCTCCAAAATGTTCAACCCTTGTACAAGTGTTAGAGGTCCCCTTAAATAGACAAGTCTAGGGGCCCCTTAGCAAAACAACTAAGTTAAAGGATTACAAAAGAAACCTAGCATGTTCTAGAAAGTAGGTCATCCTAGGGTGCACATGGGTGAATTTTCGTCCAAGCCATCTAGGTGGCAAGTCTTCATGGCCAAGGCTCCCAAAGGAAGGTTCTAGAACATTCTAGAAGACTTGGTGTCCAAGGCATGTGGGCCTCCTCTTTCTAGATGCTTCTAGAAAGTCTTATTCCTTCTCTCTCTTCCTTAGGACGCCAAGTGTCTCCTATGTGGTCCTCCTCCTTTCTTATTCCTATAAAAACAAATTAAGGAATTTATTAGCATGTTGGTTTAAGGTTAAGCTAATCTTTTGAGTCAACAAGTCAACCCAAAGTCAAGGTCAACAAGTCAACTCAAAAATAGTCAACCAAGCCAACTTAAAGGAATTTTAAACTAAAGAAAATAAAAGCAAAGGAAGGGATCAAGGAACTCCCTTTCTTCTAAGCATGTGCCATGGGCCTTCATCCTTGGTAGTGATCAATCCTTTATCATTCTCCCCTTGTTGGAGAGAATTTGACCTCAAATTCTTGAAGTCTTTGTTGATGGAGCTTGACTTGAGTTGATGAGAACTTTCTTCATCTTTAATGATTTGATCCCTAGTCTTG
The DNA here is from genome assembly GCF_037176805.1 of Vigna unguiculata. Taxonomy (NCBI): domain Eukaryota; kingdom Viridiplantae; phylum Streptophyta; class Magnoliopsida; order Fabales; family Fabaceae; genus Vigna; species Vigna unguiculata. The sequence goes on along the minus strand of NC_140800.1, from coordinate 22,889,704 downwards.
GAGATGCCCTCTTTCTTTTTAATGCCACTCTCCTTTTCTTGCTTGTGTTTTTGTTCATCTCTCTTTGTTTGGGAAGAGAATGAAGAGTGGTGTTGCACCTCTTGCTTTGAAAAACTCTTTTTGTAGGCAAGTAACTCCTTGGTGAAAGCTTGCCCCTTTTCTTTTTCTTTTTCATCTTTTATTTTATTTTTGTCCTCATTTTCTTGTGGAGGTGGGAGAGGTAGGATTGTGAACTTCTTTCCTAGGGAGGAGAAAACATAAGTGTTTGCATGGCCATCATAAACAACTTTTCTATCAAATTGCCATGGCCTACCTAGCAAAATATGGTTGGCTTCCACAGGCACAATGTCACATAATACCTCATCCTTAAAATTGCCAATTGAAAAGTTAATGAGGACTTGTTTAGTTACTTTTATTTCTTCTTCCTTAAGCCATGATAGGTTGTAGGGTTTGACATGAGGAATTGTTTTCAAGCCAAACTTGTCCACCACCCTTGGGCTAGCCATATTTACACAACTTCCACTATCTATGATGAAGTGACATATCTTGTCATTGATAAGGCACCCTCCATGAAAAAGGTCTTGTCTTTGAGAAGGATCAAGTTCTTTGGGAACTTGCCCTAGTTGGCGCCTTACCATTAACAATCCACTTTCAAAGGGTTTAGTCCTTTCAATTGAAGAAGTGTGGGAAGAAGTATTTTGGGGAAAAGGGGAAGAAAAATGTTCACTCTCATCATCACTCTTCTTTAAGATCATTGTCTTCTTGATTGGGAAATTCAAAGTAATGTGTTTATACCCCAAACATTTAAAACATTTAATGGAACTTGATCTTTGAGAAGTGGAATGGTGAGTGTGACCACTTGGTAACTTATTTTTACTTGATGGTGCTTGGTGAGACTTAGAAGGAAATTTATCATGTTTCTCTTTAGCTTTTCCCTTCCATGAGTGACTATAGTAGTGGTTGGGTGAGTAACTCTTCCTTGCCCTATTCTTTCTTTTCAAATGAGTTTCAATCCTAAGAGCAAGTGTGAAAACATTTTGAAGAGTGGAGTACTCATACAACTCTACTTGGTCTTGTATGTCTCTCCTAAGACCATTCACAAACCTTTTCATTTTTTCTTTGTTAGTTTCTCTTATTCCAACCCTAAACATTTGAGACTCTAATTCTTTAAAGTACTCACTCACACACATAGGACCTTGGTGAAGCCTTTGGAGCTTCAAAAGAAGTTCCTTCCTATAGGAGGGAGGAACAAATCTAGCGCGCATAAGAGTTTTAATGTCCATCCAAGAAGCCGCGGGTGGCCCTTGGTCATAATTTTTACAAACTTTATGCCACCAAGTTTTGGCATACTCAAAAAATCCTAACACTACTAGATCAACTTGTGTTTGATCCTTTACATGATTTTCATTGAAAATTTGATCAACTTTAGCTTCCCAATCAAGGAAGATTTTGGGATCACTTCCTCCATAGAACTTAGGAATCTTTGGAGTTTGCTTCTCTTGTGATGGGTTGCGCCTAAAATGCCCTCTTTTCCTAGCCCCTCTTTCTTGCTCTTTAGCTTCAAGCCTTTGAATGTGCTCTTGGATTCTTAGGTCACTTTGCTCCTTGTCTTTTCTCAATTGTTCAAAGGCCTCCTTCCTAGACAACTCCAAATCCCGAAGCAATCTCATCAATGTATTGTTTTTGTTTGGGGTAGGTGCATTTGATGAACTTGCCATGATTCCTACAACAAAAACACTCAAATCCGAGACAAAATAAATGAATTAGGGGTTAGACAACATGAAAACCGAGACCAATTCCAACCCAAAATGTGACCCAAGTGTTTACATCACTCTCCCAAACTAACAAGGCAAGGCTACACTCAAAGCTCCTCCAAGGAGTGAAGAAAAAACTTTGTTCAAAAATCCTTTTCTTGCGTACAAGTGGCTCGGTTCAAACACTCAAGAATTTCAAGAAGACAAACTTACTATGACAAAACCAAGAGTACCTAAAGACAATCAAGAAAAGCACAAAAACAAGAAATGCTAAACTCTAAAGAAGAAAAGTTTGAGACAAACTTTTAACAAGACTAAAACAAGAAAAGCACATTATAAGAATGACATGGAAAATACTTGAACATGCATTCCTAGTCCTAAATCATGCATACACCAAGAAAGATCATAACCAAGTCAAAGAATGGAACTAATTTGCCAATATCACCCATTTCTCAAGCATGAAAACTAGTAGCATAACACTTAGTGACAAACACACTTTTGGTTCATCAAAGAGCCATCTTGCTCTTAGTAAGATTGTAAAAGTGTACCAAAATTTTTCTTCTTTCAAAAACTAGTTTCACAAAATGATGAGAAAGGTGTTTTGGGTGGCTTGGACACTTAGTTCCCAAATTTTAGGCCAAAATCAAGTCCAAGGAGCATACATCAAACAAGACATAAGGTGAATGCAATATTCAAATACTTGGAATAACAAGAATAAGAAAACTTCAAGCTAGCGTATGACATATGACTCAAGCAAAAGTTAGGCACATTTAAAGACTCAAACATGTAGTTATCATGCATTTAAACTTTTGGAAATGAAGGTCAATGATTAAGCACACAAAGACATGTTATCCAACAACATTTAGGAGTAAGAAGAGTAACAAAAACAGTAGCCAAAACTGCCCAACATAACCTGAAAAACGTTGATTCGCGGTGATCTCGGCAGCTCTGACCTTTGCTTACTATTTTAATCATAACTCTCTCCACAGAACTCCAAATGCATTGGTTCTTTTTTTGTTAAAAACTAGACTAACAGAGCTTTCTTTTGACATCAAGAAAGTAATTTTTGGACAACTGAGCAGGTGCAGTTTAATCTTTTAAAATCGTGAACAGTTTCTGCCAGCATTGTTTTTATGTGGACCATTCAAAGATAGCTACACAAGACAAGGTTAGAACATGAAAACACCATATTCAAGGACAACCAAAGCTCTAGATACCAAATGATGAAGGATTATCTTGTTCCTTTTTAAGATTATTGAATATGGTGTGAGTTGATTAAGAAAACCAAGGAAATCCCCACTGGACATTAAGATAGCAAGCTATCTAGATGTGAAGGTTCCTTTCCAAGGTTCTAGAGAGGAGAATGGATTGATGGGGAGTAAGAAATCAAAAGGAAAAACATATAATAGAAACAATATAAACCAAGAAGAGTAAAGAAACATAAAATGAAAAGCAAGGGAAATGGGAAGAATGGAGGATTCACGCCACTACAAGGCTAGGCTAGAAGAAGCCATGGCAACCTTGAAGATGAGTGGTGTATGCCGCCACTTGCCAAGGCAAGATAAGGCTTGAAAGAACTCCACTCCCTAAGGAGGAATGCTCTCACAAAAGGTTGAAACACAAAGTGTATAATTTCTCCAAAATGTTCAACCCTTGTACAAGTGTTAGAGGTCCCCTTAAATAGACAAGTCTAGGGGCCCCTTAGCAAAACAACTAAGTTAAAGGATTACAAAAGAAACCTAGCATGTTCTAGAAAGTAGGTCATCCTAGGGTGCACATGGGTGAATTTTCGTCCAAGCCATCTAGGTGGCAAGTCTTCATGGCCAAGGCTCCCAAAGGAAGGTTCTAGAACATTCTAGAAGACTTGGTGTCCAAGGCATGTGGGCCTCCTCTTTCTAGATGCTTCTAGAAAGTCTTATTCCTTCTCTCTCTTCCTTAGGACGTCAAGTGTCTCCTATGTGGTCCTCCTCCTTTCTTATTCCTACAAAAGCAAATTAAGGAATTTATTAGCATGTTGGTTTAAGGTTAAGCTAATCTTTTGAGTCAAAAAGTTAACCCAAAGTCAAGGTCAACAAGTCAACTCAAAAATAGTCAACCAAGCCAACTTAAAGGAATTTTAAACTAAAGAAAATAAAAGCAAAGGAAGGGATCAAGGAACTCCCTTTCTTCTAAGCATGTGCCATGGGCCATCATCCTTGGTAGTGATCAATCCTTTATCATTTAAATTCAGTTACAATCAACCATTAAGTAGCGGATCGTTATTAGATTGAGTGGATCATTAATTAATAGCTTTAAGCGGGATGATATTGAATTTTATGTGTCTTTTGTAATTCTGATGGTTAAAGCTCCTATATAAGTTGAACCATTTTCATCAATGAAGGCAAGCTGAGTTTTATTCAGAAAATAAACGAGTTTTATCTCATCAATCTTAGTGAGAGTGATCCTCCTAAGTTCTTGAGTGATTCAAGAATCCATGAGTTTAATCAAAGGTCCTTTATCCCTTTGTGTGTTTCAACTCTTAGGCTTATCTTCCATTCTTGGAAGTGTGATGTCTATCAATTTTCGTTCCATCTTCTTTTATGTTTCCATTTTCTCGTTTTAAATAATTTCTCAAATTTCTTGCTTGTTAGCATTCCAACAATGATAGATCAGTCAAACAAATCGAACCCTGTGGATTCACATCTTTTGGTATTCAGAGCCTGGCTATCTAGATTTGGAATAGGAAAGGAAGTTTATTATACAAAGTGTTTAACCGAAGGCCATCCATGTTTAGTTGCATTCGATTACGGAAGCGAAAACAATGTTGTGAGCCAAAGATTGGTGGAGAAACTCCAGTGACCAGTAACCTTTCATCTGGATCAAGCATGGATCAAATTCAGTACATGGCAATGGGTGAAAGACGTATTATGTGATATTGCTCCCATGGACTCTTGTCATCTTCATTTGGGATGGGCATGGCTTCATTTTAAAACACTCCATCTTGATGAACGTTCCCTTTATTTGAGGCATGAGGGACATCAAAAGAAGTAGAAATTTATGACACCAAGAAGAGTCCATAAGGATCAACGTAGGCTGAAGGAGAAAACAGAAAAAGAAGGAATAGAAAAAGAAGTAATATAAACTGCAGAAGGAAGGGAAAATAAAGAAAAAGAAATGGAACTAGAAAAAGTTTATTCGTCAATGTTTTTTCTTCTACAGTGTGTGATGTCATTTTACAGGAACAAAAGGATAAGCATGTGAATGAAACACACCAACTTCCATGTTTAAAAAGGAACCTTGTTCATAGTGCTTTATTATGCACTTGGTCCGTCGATAAGAAGCAAATTCGTCAAACACAATGCATGGAATTATTTATTGTTACATTTCAAGGTGGGGTACTGTTGCCAAGAAATGTTATCGACGGATTGCAACCATTGGAAAGTAACAAATATCTAGTTCAATTTGATCCTGGAAGAAGAGAATTAGTTTCAACTTGTGAAAAAATAAAAGTCCTTCACAAGATCATAATAAACTTACATCAAAACTAGTGTCTTAAGATTCGGGACAAATCTTCTCGAAGAAGGAGGGTATGATGTGAATTGCATATGGGTCAAATGGAGGATGACTAATGCGCCGTGTTGATGCAAATTCTTTTATTTAAATAAGGGCCCAATGCTTTGTAAAATTGGCTGACCAAATTGTGTTTGTGCTTAACCAATTTAATGGGCTTTAGTTTTGCTTTATCTTCAAGTTGAAATAAGGGTCCATATGCCAAATTAAGAACCAACCTTTGGAAGATCAAGAGGACCTTTGCTCAAAGTTTGTAGATGACTTTTGGTAGCCTTAAATTCAGTTACAATCAACCATTAAGTAGCGGATCATTATTAGATTGAGTGGATCATTAATTAATACCTTCAAGCGGGATGATATTGAAATTTATGTGTCTTTTGTAATTTTGATGGTTAAAGCTCCTATATAAGTTGAACCATTTTCATCAATGAAGGCAAGCTTAGTTTTATTCAGAAAATAAACGAGTTTTATCTCATCTACCTTAGTGAGAGTGATTCTCCTAAGTTCTTGAGTGATTCAAGAATCCATGAGTTTAATCAAAGGTCCTTTATCCAATTGAGTGTTTCAACTCTTAGGCTTATCTTCCATTCTTGGAAGTGTGATGTCTATTAATTTCCGTTCCATTTTCTCGTTTTAAATAATTTCTCAAATTTCTTGCTTGTTAGCATTCAAACAATGATAGATCAGTCAAACGAAACGAACCCTGTGGATTCACATCTTTTGGTATTCAGAGCCTGGCTATCTAGATTTGGAATAGGAAAGGAAGTTTATTATACAAAGTGTTTAACCGAACGCCATCCATGTTTAGTTGCATTCGATTACGGAAGCGAAAACAAGGTTATGAGCCAAAGATTGGTGGAGAAACTTCAGTTACCAGTAACCTTTCATCTGGATCAAGCAAGGATCAAATTCAGTACATGGCAATGTGTGAAAGAAGTATTATGTGATATTGCTCCCATGGACTCTTGTCATCTTCATTTGGGATGGGCAAGGCTTCGTTTTAAAACACTCCATCTTGATGAACGTTCCCTTTATTTGAGGCATGAGGGACATCAAAAGAAGTAGAAATTTATGACACCAAGACAAGTCAGTAAGGATCCACGTAGGCTGAAGGAGAAAACAGAAAAAGAAAGAATAGAAAAAGAAGTAATATAAACAGCAGAAGGAAGGGAAAATAAAGAAAAAGAAATGGAACTAGAGAAAGTTTATTCGTCAATGGTTTTTCTTCTACAGTTTGTGATGTCATTTTACAGGAACAAAAAGATAAGCATGTGAATAAAACACACCAACTTCCATGTTTAAAAAGGATGCTTGTTCATAGTGCTTTATTATGCATTTGGTCCGTCGATAAGAAGCAAATTCGTCAAACACAATGCATGGAATTATTTATTGTTACATATCAAGGTGGGGTACTGTTGCCAAGAAATGTTATCGACGGATTGCAACCATTGGAAAATAACAAATATCAAGTTGAATTTGATCCTCGAAGAAGAGAATTAGTTTCAACTTGTGAAAAAATAAAAGTCCTTCACAAGATCATAATAAACTTAGATTAAAACTAGTGTCTTAAGATTCGGGACAAATCTTCTCGAAGAAGGAGGGTATGATGTGAATTGCATATGGGTCAAATGGAGGATGACTAATGCGCCGTGTTGATGCAGTTTCTTTTATTTAAATAAGGGCCCAATGCTTTGTAAAATTGGATGACCAAATTGTGTTTGTGCTTAACCAGTTAATGGGCTTTAGTTTTGCTTTATCTTCAAGTTGAAATAAGGGTCCATATGCCAAATTAAGAACCAACCTTTGGAAGATGAAGAGGAGCTTTGCTCAAAGTTTGTAGATGACTTTTGGTAGCCTTAAATTCAGTTACAATCAACCATTAAGTAGCGGATCATTATTAGATTGAGTGGATCATTAATTAATACCTTCAAGCGGGATGATATTGAAATTTATGTGTCTTTTGTAATTTTGATGGTTAAAGCTCCTATATAAGTTGAACCATTTTAATCAATGAAGGCAAGCTTAGTTTTATTCAGAAAATAAACGAGTTTTATCTCATCTACCTTACTGAGAGTGATTCTCCTAAGTTCTTGAGTGATTCAAGAATCCATGAGTTTAATCAAAGGTCCTTTATCCCATTGAGTGTTTCAACTCTTAGGCTTATCTTCCATTCTTGGAAGTGTGATGTCTATCAATTTCCGTTCCATTTTCTCGTTTTAAATAATTTCTCAAATTTCTTGCTTGTTAGCATTCAAACAATGATAGATCAGTCAAACGAAACGAACCTTGTGGATTCACATCTTTTGGTATTCAGAGCCTGGCTATCTAGATTTGGAGTATGAAACGAAGTTTATTATACAAAGTGTTTAACCGAACGCCATCCATGTTTAGTTGCATTCGATTACGGAAGCGAAAACAATGTTATGAGCCAAAGATTGGTGGAAAAACTCCAGTTACCAGCAACCTTTCATCTGGATCAAGCATGGATCAAATTCAGTACATGGCAATGTGTGAAGGAAGTATTATGTGATATTGCTCCCATGGACTCTTGTCATCTTCATTTGGGATGGGCATGGCTTCGTTTTAAAACACTCCATCTTGATGAACGTTCCCTTTATTTGAGGCATGAGGGACATCAAAAGAAGTAGAAATTTATGACACCAAGACAAGTCAGTAAGGATCCACGTAGGCTGAAGGAGAAAACAGAAAAAGAAAGAATAGAAAAAGAAGTAATATAAACAGCAGAAGGAAGGGAAAATAAAGAAAAAGAAATGGAACTAGAGAAAGTTTATTCGTCAATGGTTTTTCTTCTACAGTTTGTGATGTCATTTTACAGGAACAAAAAGATAAGCATGTGAATAAAACACACCAACTTCCATGTTTAAAAAGGATGCTTGTTCATAGTGCTTTATTATGCATTTGGTCCGTCGATAAGAAGCAAATTCGTCAAACACAATGCATGGAATTATTTATTGTTACATATCAAGGTGGGGTACTGTTGCCAAGAAATGTTATCGACGGATTGCAACCATTAGAAAATAACAAATATCAAGTTGAATTTGATCCTCGAAGAAGAGAATTAGTTTCAACTTGTGAAAAAATAAAAGTCCTTCACAAGATCATAATAAACTTAGATTAAAACTAGTGTCTTAAGATGCGGGACAAATCTTCTCGAAGAAGGAGGGTATGATGTGAATTGCATATGGGTCAAATGGAGGATGACTAATGCAACGTGTTGATGCAGTTTCTTTTATTTAAATAAGGGCCCAATGCTTTGTAAAATTGGCTGACCGAATTGTGTTTGTGCTTAACCAATTAATGGGCTTTAGTTTTGCTTTATCTTCAAGTTGAAATAAGGGTCCATATGCCAAATTAATAACCAACCTTTGGAAGATCAAGAGGACCTTTGCTCAAAGTTTGTGGATGACTTTTGGTAGCCTTAAATTCAGTTACATCAACCATTAAGTAGCGGATCGTTATTAGCTTGAGTGGATCATTAATTAATGGCTTTAAGCGGGATGATATTGAATTTTATGTGTCTTTTGTAATTCTGATGGTTAAAGCTCCTACATAACTTGAACCATTTTCATCAATGAAGGCAAGCTGAGTTTTATTCAGAAAATAAACGAGTTTTATCTCATCTATCTTAGTGAGAGTGATTCTCCTAAGTTTTTGAGTGATTCAAGAATCCATGAGTTTAATCAAAGGTCCTTTATCCCATTGAGTGTTTCAACTCTTAGCCTCATCTTCCATTCTTAGAAGTGTGATGTCTATCAATTTCGGTTCCATTTTCTCGTTTTAAATAATTTCTCAAATTTCTTGCTTGTTAGCATTCCAACAATGATAGATCAGTCAAACGAATCGAACCCTGTGGATTCACATCATTTGGTATTCAGAGCCTGCCTATCTAGATTTGGAATAGGAAAGGAATTTTATCATACAAAGTGTTTAACCGAACGCCATCCATGTTTAGTCGCATTCGATTACGGAAGCAAAAACAATGTTGTGAGCCAAAGATTGGTGGAGAAACTCCAGTTACCAGCAACCTTTCATCTGGATCAAGCATGGATCAAATTCAGTACATGGCAATGTGTGAAAGAAGTATTATGTGATATTGCTCCCATGGACTCTTGTCATCTTCATTTGGGATGGGCATGGCTTCGTTTTGAAACACTCCATCTTGATGAACGTTCCCTTTATTTGAGGCATGAGGGACATCAAAAGAAGTAGAAATTTGTGACACCAAAACAAGTCAGCAAGGATCAAAGTAGGCTGAAGGAGAAAACAGAAAAAGAAAGAATAGAAAAAGAAGTAATATAAACTGCAAAAGGAAGGGAAAATAAAGAAAAAGAAATGGAACTAGAGAAAGTTTATTCGTCAATGTTTTTTCTTCTACAGTTTGTGATGTCATTTTACAGGAACAAAAAGATCAGCATGTGAATAAAACACACCAACTTCCATGTTTAAAAAGGAAGCTTGTTCATAGTGCTTTATTATGCATTTGGTCCGTCGATCAGAAGCAAATTCGTCAAACACAATGCATGGAATTATTTATTGTTACATATCAAGGTGGGGTACTGTTGACAAGAAATGTTATCGACGGATTGCAACCATTGGAAAGTAACAAATATCTAGTTCAATTTGATCCTGGAAGAAGAGAATTAGTTTCAACTTGTGAAAAAATAAAAGTCCTTCACAAGATCATAATAAACTTACATCAAAATTAGTGTCTTAAGATTCGGGACAAATCTTCTCGAAGAAGGAGGGTATGATGTGAATTGCATATGGGTCAAATGGAGGATGACTAATGCGCCGTGTTGATGCAAATTCTTTTATTTAAATAAGGGCCCAATGCTTTGTAAAATTGGCTGACCAAATTGTGTTTGTGCTTAACCAATTAATGGGCTTTAGTTTTGCTTTATCTTCAAGTTGAAATAAGGGTCCATATGCCAAATTAAGAACCAACCTTTGGAAGATCAAGAGGACCTTTGCTCAAAGTTTGTGGATGACTTTTGGTAGCCTTAAATTCAGTTACATCAACCATTAAGTAGCGGATCGTTATTAGCTTGAGTGGATCATTAATTAATGGCTTTAAGCGGGATGATATTGAATTTTATGTGTCTTTTGTAATTCTGATGGTTAAAGCTCCTACATAACTTGAACCATTTTCATCAATGAAGGCAAGCTGAGTTTTATTCAGAAAATAAACGAGTTTTATCTCATCTATCTTAGTGAGAGTGATTCTCCTAAGTTTTTGAGTGATTCAAGAATCCATGAGTTTAATCAAAGGTCCTTTATCCCATTGAGTGTTTCAACTCTGAGCCTCATCTTCCATTCTTAGAAGTGTGATGTCTATCAATTTCGGTTCCATTTTCTCGTTTTAAATAATTTCTCAAATTTCTTGCTTGTTAGCATTCCAACAATGATAGATCAGTCAAACGAATCGAACCCTGTGGATTCACATCATTTGGTATTCAGAGCTTGGCTATCTAGATTTGGAATAGGAAAGGAAGTTTATTATACAAAGTGTTTAACTGAAGGCCATCCATGTTTAGCTGCATTCAATTATGGAAGCGAAAACAATGTTGTGAGCCAAATGTTGGTGGAGAAACTCCAGTTACCAGCAACCTTTCATCTGGATCAAGCATGGATCAAATTCAGTACATGGCAATGTGTGAAAAAAGTATTATGTGATATTGCTCCCATGGACTCTTGTCATCTTCATTTGGGATGGGCATGGCTTCGTTTTAAAACACTCCATCTTGATGAACGTTCCCTTTATTTGAGGCATGAGGGACATCAAAAGAAGTAGAAATTTATGACACCAAGACAAGTCAGTAAGGATCAACGTAGGCTGAAGGAGAAAACAGAAAAAGAAAGAATACAAAAAGAAGTAATATAAACTGCAAAAGGAAGGGAAAATAAAGAAAAAGAAATGGAACTAGGGAAAGTTTATTCGTCAATGTTTTTTCTTCTACAGTTTGTGATGTCATTTTACAGGAACAAAAAGATCAACATGTGAATAAAACACACCAACTTCCATGTTTAAAAAGGAAGCTTGTTCATAGTGCTTTATTATGCATTTGGTCCGTCAATAAGAAGCAAATTCGTCAAACACAATGCATGGAATTATTTATTGTTACATATCAAGGTGGGGTACTGTTGCCAAGAAATGTTATCGACGGATTGCAACCATTGGAAAGTAACAAATATCAAGTTGAATTTGATCCTGGAAGAAGAGAATAAGTTTCAACTTGTGAAAAACTAAAAGTCCTTCACAAGATCATAATAAACTTACTTCAAAACTAGTGTCTTAAGATTCGGGACAAATCTCTCGAAGAAGGAGGGTATGATGTGAATTGCGTATGGGTCAAATGGAGGATGACTAATGCCCCGCATTGATGCAATTTCTTTTATTTAAATAAGGGCCCAATGCTTTGTAAAATTGGCTGACCAAATTGTGTTTGTGCTTAACCAATAAATGGGCTTTAGTTTTGCTTTATCTTCAAGTTGAAATAAGCGTCCATATGCCAACTTAAGAACCAACCTTTGGAAGATCAGGAGGACCTTTGCTCAAAGTTTGTGGATGACTTTTGGTAGCCTTAAATTCAGTTACAATCAACCATTAAGTAGCGGATCGTTATTAGCTTGAGTCGATCATTAATTCATAGCTTTAAGCGGGTTGATATTGAAATTTATGTGTCTTTTGTAATTCTGATGGTTAAAGCTCCTATATAAGTTGAACCATTTTCATCAATGAAGGCAAGCTGAGTTTTATTCAGAAAATAAACGAGTTTATCTCATCTATCTTAGTAAGAGTTATTCTCCTAAGTTCTTGAGTGATTCAAGAATCCATGAGTCAAAGGTCCTTTATCCCTTTGTGTGTTTCAACTCTTAGGCTTATCTTCCATTCTTGGAAGTGTGATGTCTATCAATTTCCGTTTCATCTTCTTTTATGTTTCCATTTTGTCGTTTGAAATAATTTCTCAAATTTCTTGCTTGTTAGCATTCCAACAATGATAGATCAGTCAAACGAATCGAACCCTGTGGATTCACATCATTTGGTATTCAGAGCCTGGCTATCTAGATTTGGAATAGGAAAGGAAGTTTATTATACAAAGTGTTTCACCGAAGGCCATCCATGTTTAGCTGCTTTGGATTACGAAAGCGAAAAAATTGTTGTGAGCCAAAGATTGGTGGAGAAACTCCAGTTACCAGCAACCTTTCATCTGGATCAAGCATGCATCAAATTCAGTACATGGAATGCGTGAAAGAAGTATTATGTTATATTGCTCTATTGGACTCTTGTCATCTTCATTTGGGATGGGCATGGCTTCGTTTTAAAACACTCCATCTTGATGAACGTTCCCTTTATTTGAGGCATGAGGGTCATCAAAAGAAGTAGAAATTTATGACACCAAGACAAGTCAGTAAGGATCAACGTAGGCTGAAGGAGAAAACAGAAAAAGAATAAATAGAAAAAGAAGTAATATAAACTGTAGAGGGAAGGGAAAATAAAGAAAAAGAAATGGAACTAGAGAAAGTTTATTCGTCAATGTTTTTTCTTCTACAGTTTGTGATGTCATTTTACAGGAACAAAAGGAGAAGCATGTGAATGAAACACACCAACTTCCATGTTTAAAAAGGAAGCTTATTCATAGTGCTTTATTATGCATTTGGTCCGTCGATAAGAAGCAAGTTCGTCAAACATAATGCATGGAATTATTTATTGTTACATATCAAGGTTGGGTACTGGTTCCAAGAAATGTTATCGACGGATTGCAACCATTGGAAAGTAACAAATATCCAATTGAATTTGATCCTGGAAGAAGAGAATAAGTTTCAACTTGTAAAAACTAAAAGTCCCTCACAAGATCATAGTAAACTTACATCAAAACTAGTGTCTTAAGATTCGGGACAAATCTTCTCGAAGAAGGAGGGTATGATGTGAATTGCACATCGGTCAAACGGAGGATGACTAATGCGCCGTGTTGATGCAGTTTCTTTTATTTAAATAAGGGCCCAATGCTTTGTAAAATTGGCTGACGAAATTGTGTTTGTGCTTAACCAATTAATGGGCTTTAGTTTTGCTTTATCTTCAAGTTGAAATAAGGGTCCATATGCCAACTTAAGAACCAACCTTTGAAAGATGAAGAGGACCTTTGCTCAAAGTTTGTGGATGACTTTTGGTAGCCTTAAATTCAGTTACAATCAACCATTAAGTAGCGGATCGTTATTAGCTTGAGTGGATCATTAATTAATAGCTTTAAGCGGGATGATATTGAAATTTATGTGTCTTTTGTAATTATGATGGTTAAAGCTCCTACATAACTTGAACCATTTTCATCAATGAAGGCAAGATGAGTTTTATTCAGAAAATAAACGAGTTTTATCTCATCTATCTTAGTGAGAGTGATTCTCCTAAGTTTTTGAGTGATTCAAGAATCCATGAGTTTAATCAAAGGTCCTTTATCCCATTGAGTGTTTCAACTCTTAGCCTCATCTTCCATTCTTAGAAGTGTGATGTCTATCAATTTCGGTTCCATTTTCTCGTTTTAAATAATTTCTCAAATTTCTTGCTTGTTAGCATTCCAACAATGATAGATCAGTCAAACGAATCGAACCCTGTGGATTCACATCATTTGGTATTCAGAGCCTGCCTATCTAGATTTGGAATAGGAAAGGAATTTTATCATACAAAGTGTTTAACCGAACGCCATCCATGTTTAGTCGCATTCGATTACGGAAGCAAAAACAATGTTGTGAGCCAAAGATTGGTGGAGAAACTCCAGTTACCAGCAACCTTTCATCTGGATCAAGCATGGATCAAATTCAGTACATGGCAATGTGTGAAAGAAGTATTATGTGATATTGCTCCCATGGACTCTTGTCATCTTCATTTGGGATGGGCATGGCTTCGTTTTGAAACACTCCATCTTGATGAACGTTCCCTTTATTTGAGGCATGAGGGACATCAAAAGAAGTAGAAATTTGTGACACCAAAACAAGTCAGCAAGGATCAAAGTAGGCTGAAGGAGAAAACAGAAAAAGAAAGAATAGAAAAAGAAGTAATATAAACTGCAAAAGGAAGGGAAAATAAAGAAAAAGAAATGGAACTAGAGAAAGTTTATTCGTCAATGTTTTTTCTTCTACAGTTTGTGATGTCATTTTACAAGAACAAAAAGATCAGCATGTGAATAAAACACACCAACTTCCATGTTTAAAAAGGAAGCTTGTTCATAGTGCTTTATTATGCATTTGGTCCGTCGATCAGAAGCAAATTCGTCAAACACAATGCATGGAATTATTTATTGTTACATATCAAGGTGGGGTACTGTTGCCAAGAAATGTTATCGACGGATTGCAACCATTGGAAAGTAACAAATATCTAGTTCAATTTGATCCTGGAAGAAGAGAATTAGTTTCAACTTGTGAAAAAATAAAAGTCCTTCACAAGATCATAATAAACTTACATCAAAATTAGTGTCTTAAGATTCGGGACAAATCTTCTCGAAGAAGGAGGGTATGATGTGAATTGCATATGGGTCAAATGGAGGATGACTAATGCGCCGTGTTGATGCAAATTCTTTTATTTAAATAAGGGCCCAATGCTTTGTAAAATTGGCTGACCAAATTGTGTTTGTGCTTAACCAATTAATGGGCTTTAGTTTTGCTTTATCTTCAAGTTGAAATAAGGGTCCATATGCCAAATTAAGAACCAACCTTTGGAAGATCAAGAGGACCTTTGCTCAAAGTTTGTGGATGACTTTTGGTAGCCTTAAATTCAGTTACATCAACCATTAAGTAGCGGATCGTTATTAGCTTGAGTGGATCATTAATTAATTGCTTTAAGCGGGATGATATTGAATTTTATGTGTCTTTTGTAATTCTGATGGTTAAAGCTCCTACATAACTTGAACCATTTTCATCAATGAAGGCAAGCTGAGTTTTATTCAGAAAATAAACGAGTTTTATCTCATCTATCTTAGTGAGAGTGATTCTCCTAAGTTTTTGAGTGATTCAAGAATCCATGAGTTTAATCAAAGGTCCTTTATCCCATTGAGTGTTTCAACTCTGAGCCTCATCTTCCATTCTTAGAAGTGTGATGTCTATCAATTTCGGTTCCATTTTCTCGTTTTAAATAATTTCTCAAATTTCTTGCTTGTTAGCATTCCAACAATGATAGATCAGTCAAACGAATCGAACCCTGTGGATTCACATCATTTGGTATTCAGAGCTTGGCTATCTAGATTTGGAATAGGAAAGGAAGTTTATTATACAAAGTGTTTAACTGAAGGCCATCCATGTTTAGCTGCATTCGATTATGGAAGCGAAAACAATGTTGTGAGCCAAATGTTGGTGGAGAAACTCCAGTTACCAGCAACCTTTCATCTGGATCAAGCATGGATCAAATTCAGTACATGGCAATGTGTGAAAAAAGTATTATGTGATATTGCTCCCATGGACTCTTGTCATCTTCATTTGGGATGGGCATGGCTTCGTTTTAAAACACTCCATCTTGATGAACGTTCCCTTTATTTGAGGCATGAGGGACATCAAAAGAAGTAGAAATTTATGACACCAAGACAAGTCAGTAAGGATCAACGTAGGCTGAAGGAGAAAACAGAAAAAGAAAGAATACAAAAAGAAGTAATATAAACTGCAAAAGGAAGGGAAAATAAAGAAAAAGAAATGGAACTAGGGAAAGTTTATTCGTCAATGTTTTTTCTTCTACTGTTTGTGATGTCATTTTACAGGAACAAAAAGATCAACATGTGAATAAAACACACCAACTTCCATGTTTAAAAAGGAAGCTTGTTCATAGTGCTTTATTATGCATTTGGTCCGTCAATAAGAAGCAAATTCGTCAAACACAATGCATGGAATTATTTATTGTTACATATCAAGGTGGGGTACTGTTGCCAAGAAATGTTATCGACGGATTGCAACCATTGGAAAGTAACAAATATCAAGTTGAATTTGATCCTGGAAGAAGAGAATAAGTTTCAACTTGTGAAAAACTAAAAGTCCTTCACAAGATCATAATAAACTTACTTCAAAACTAGTGTCTTAAGATTCGGGACAAATCTCTCGAAGAAGGAGGGTATGATGTGAATTGCGTATGGGTCAAATGGAGGATGACTAATGCCCCGCATTGATGCAATTTCTTTTATTTAAATAAGGGCCCAATGCTTTGTAAAATTGGCTGACCAAATTGTGTTTGTGCTTAACCAATAAATGGGCTTTAGTTTTGCTTTATCTTCAAGTTGAAATAAGCGTCCATATGCCAACTTAAGAACCAACCTTTGGAAGATCAGGAGGACCTTTGCTCAAAGTTTGTGGATGACTTTTGGTAGCCTTAAATTCAGTTACAATCAACCATTAAGTAGCGGATCGTTATTAGCTTGAGTCGATCATTAATTCATAGCTTTAAGCGGGATGATATTGAAATTTATGTGTCTTTTGTAATTCTGATGGTTAAAGCTCCTATATAAGTTGAACCATTTTCATCAATGAAGGCAAGCTGAGTTTTATTCAGAAAATAAACGAGTTTATCTCATCTATCTTAGTAAGAGTTATTCTCCTAAGTTCTTGAGTGATTCAAGAATCCATGAGTCAAAGGTCCTTTATCCCTTTGTGTGTTTCAACTCTTAGGCTTATCTTCCATTCTTGGAAGTGTGATGTCTATCAATTTCCGTTTCATCTTCTTTTATGTTTCCATTTTGTCGTTTGAAATAATTTCTCAAATTTCTTGCTTGTTAGCATTCCAACAATGATAGATCAGTCAAACGAATCGAACCCTGTGGATTCACATCATTTGGTATTCAGAGCATGGCTATCTAGATTTGGAATAGGAAAGGAAGTTTATTATACAAAGTGTTTCACCGAAGGCCATCCATGTTTAGCTGCTTTGGATTACGAAAGCGAAAAAATTGTTGTGAGCCAAAGATTGGTGGAGAAACTCCAGTTACCAGCAACCTTTCATCTGGATCAAGCATGCATCAAATTCAGTACATGGAATGCGTGAAAGAAGTATTATGTTATATTGCTCTATTGGACTCTTGTCATCTTCATTTGGGATGGGCATGGCTTCGTTTTAAAACACTCCATCTTGATGAACGTTCCCTTTATTTGAGGCATGAGGGTCATCAAAAGAAGTAGAAATTTATGACACCAAGACAAGTCAGTAAGGATCAACGTAGGCTGAAGGAGAAAACAGAAAAAGAATAAATAGAAAAAGAAGTAATATAAACTGTAGAGGGAAGGGAAAATAAAGAAAAAGAAATGGAACTAGAGAAAGTTTATTCGTCAATGTTTTTTCTTCTACAGTTTGTGATGTCATTTTACAGGAACAAAAGGAGAAGCATGTGAATGAAACACACCAACTTCCATGTTTAAAAAGGAAGCTTATTCATAGTGCTTTATTATGCATTTGGTCCGTCGATAAGAAGCAAGTTCGTCAAACATAATGCATGGAATTATTTATTGTTACATATCAAGGTTGGGTACTGGTTCCAAGAAATGTTATCGACGGATTGCAACCATTGGAAAGTAACAAATATCCAATTGAATTTGATCCTGGAAGAAGAGAATAAGTTTCAACTTGTAAAAACTAAAAGTCCCTCACAAGATCATAGTAAACTTACATCAAAACTAGTGTCTTAAGATTCGGGACAAATCTTCTCGAAGAAGGAGAGTATGATGTGAATTGCACATCGGTCAAACGGACGATGACTAATGCGCCGTGTTGATGCAGTTTCTTTTATTTAAATAAGGGCCCAATGCTTTGTAAAATTGGCTGACGAAATTGTGTTTGTGCTTAACCAATTAATGGGCTTTAGTTTTGCTTTATCTTCAAGTTGAAATAAGGGTCCATATGCCAACTTAAGAACCAACCTTTGAAAGATGAAGAGGACCTTTGCTCAAAGTTTGTGGATGACTTTTGGTAGCCTTAAATTCAGTTACAATCAACCATTAAGTAGCGGATCGTTATTAGCTTGAGTGGATCATTAATTAATAGCTTTAAGCGGGATGATATTGAAATTTATGTGTCTTTTGTAATTATGATGGTTAAAGCTCCAATATAAGTTGAACTATTTTCATCAATGAAGGCAAGATGAGTTTTATTCAGAAAATAAACGAGTTTTATCTCATCTATCTTAGTGAGAGTGATTCTCCTAAGTTCTTGAGTGATTCAAGAATCCATGAGTTTAATCAAAGGTCCTTTATCCCTTTGTGTGTTTCAACTACTAGGCTTATGTTCCATTCTTGGAAGTGTGATGTCTATCAATTTTCGTTTCATTTTCTTTTATGTTTCCATTTTCTCGTTTTAAATAATTTCTCAAATTTCTTGCTTGTTAGTATTCCAACAATGATACATCAGTCAAAGGAATCGAACCCTGTGGATTCACATCATTTGGTATTCAGAGCCTGGCTATCTAGATTTGGAATAGGAAAGGAAGTTTATTATACAAAGTGTTTAACCGAAGGCCATCCATGTTTGGCTGCATTCGATTACGGAAGCGAAAACAATGTTGTGAGCCAAAGATTGGTGGAGAAACTCCAGTTACCAGCAACCTTTCATCTGGATCAAGCATGGATCAAATTCAGTACATGGCAATGTGTGAAAGAAGTATTATGTTATATTGCTCCCATGGACTCTTGTCATCTTCATTTGGGATAGGCATGGCTTCGTTTTAAAACACTCCATCTTGATGAACGTTCCCTTTATTTGAGGCATGAGGGACATGAAAAGAAGTAGAAATTTATGACACCAAGACAAGTCAGTAAGGATCAACGTAGGCTGAAGGAGAAAACAGAAAAAGAAAGAATAGAAAAAGAAGTAATATAAACTATAGAAGGAAGGGAAAATAAAGAAAAAAGAAATGGAAGTAGAGAAAGTTTATTCCTCAATGTTTTTTCTTCTACAGTTTGTGATGTCATTTTACAGGAACAAAAGGATAAGCATGTGAATGAAACACACCAACTTCCATGTTTAAAAAGGAAGCTTATTCATAGTGCTTTATTATGCATTTGGTCCGTCGATAAGAAGCAATTTCGTCAAACACAATGCATGGAATTATTTATTGTTACATATCAAGGTGGGGTACTGTTGCCAAGAAATGTTATCGACGGATTGCAACCATTGGAAAGTAACAAATATCAAGTTGAATTTGATCCTGTAAGAAGAGAATAAGTTTCAACTTGTGAAAAACTAAAAGTCCTTCACAAGATCATAATAAACTTACATCAAAACTAGTGTCTTAAGATTCGGGACAAATCTTCTCGAAGAAGGAGGGTATGATGTGAATTGCATATGGGTCAAATGGAGGATGACTAATGTGCCGTGTTGATGCAGTTTCTTTTATTTAAATAAGGGCCCAATGCTTTATAAAATTGGCTGACGAAATTTTGTTTGTGCTTAACCAATTAATGGGCTTTAGTTTTGCTTTATCTTCAAGTTGAAATAAGGGTCCATATGCCAACTTAAGAACCAACCTTTGGAAGATGAAGAGGACCTTTGCTCAAAGTTTGTGGATGACTTTTGGTAGCCTTAAATTCAGTTACAATTTACCATTAAGTAGCGGATTGTTATTAGCTTGAGTGGATCATTAATTAATAGCTTTAAGCGGGATGATATTGAAATTTATGTGTCTTTTGTAATTCTGATGGTTAAAGCTCCTATATAAGTTGAACCATTTTCATCAATGAAGGCAAGATGAGTTTTATTCAGAAAATAAATGAGTTTTATCTCATCTATCTTAGTGAGAGTGATTCTCCTAAGTTCTTGAGTGATTCAAGAATCCATGAGTTTAATCAAAGGTCCTTTATCCCTTTGTGTGTTTCAACTATTAGGCTTATCTTCCATTCTTGGAAGTGTGATGTCTATCAATTTCCGTTTCATCTTCTTTTATGTTTCCATTTTCTCGTTTTAAATAATTTCTCAAATTTCTTGCTTGTTAGCATTCCAACAATGATAGATCAGTCAAACGAATCGAACCCTGTGGATTCACATCATTTGGTATTCAGAGCTTGGCTATCTAGATTTGGAAGAGGAAAGGAAGTTTATTATACAAAGTGTTTAACCGAAGGCCATCCATATTTAACTGCATTCGATTACGGAAGTGAAAACAATGTTGTGAGCCAAAGATTGGTTGAGAAACTCCAGTTACCAGCAACCTTTCATCTGGATCAGGGATGGATAAAATTCAGTACATGGCAATGTGTGAAAGAAGTATTATGTTATATTGCTCCCATGGACTCTTGTCATCTTCATTTGGGATGGGCATGGCTTCGTTTTAAAACACTCTGTCTTGATGAACGCTCCCTTTATTTGAGGCATGAGGGACATCAAAAGAAGTAGAAATTTATGACACCAAGACAAGTCAGTAACGATCAACGTAGGCTGAAGGAGAAACAGAAAAAGAAAGAATAGAAAAAGAAGAAAATAAAGAAAAAGAAATGGAACTAGAGAAAGTTTATTCGTCAATGTTTTTTCTTCTATAGTTTGTGATGTCATTTTACATGAATAAAAGGATAAGCATGTGAATGAAACACACCAACTTCCATGTTTAAAAAGGAAGCTTGTTCATAGTGCTTTATTATGCATTTGGTCCGTCGATAAGAAGCAAATTCGTCAAACACAATGCATGGAATTATTTATTGTTACATATCAAGGTGGGGTACTGTTGCCAAGAAATGTTATCGACGGATTGAAACCATTGGAAAGTAACAAATATCAAGTTGAATTTGATCCTGGAAGAAGAGAATAAGTTTCAACTTGTCAAAAACTAAAAGTCCCTCACAAGATCATAATAAACTTACATCAAAACTAGTGTCTTAAGATTCGGGACAAATCTTCTCGAAGAAGGAGGGTATGATGTGAATTGCATATGGGTCAAATGGAGGATGACTAATGCACCGTGTTGATGCAGTTTCTTTTATTTAAATAAGGGCCCAATGCTTTGTAAAATTGGCTGACGAAATTGTGTTTGTGCTTAACCAATTAATGGGCTTTAGTTTTGCTTTATCTTCAAGTTGAAATAAGGGTCCATATGCCAACTTAAGAACCAACCTTTGGAAGATGAAGAGGACCTTTGCTCAAAGTTTGTGGATGACTTTTGGTAGCCTTAAATTCAGTTACAATCAACCATTAAGTAGCGGATCGTTATTAGCTTGAGTGGATCATTAATTAATAGCTTTAAGCGGGATGATATTGAAATTTATGTGTCTTTTGTAATTCTGATGGTTAAAGCTCCTATATAAGTTGAACCATTTTCATCAATGAAGGCAAGCTGAGTTTTATTCAGAAAATAAACGAGTTTTATCTCATATATCTTAGTGAGAGTGATTCTCCTAAGTTCTTGAGTGATTCAAGAATCCATGAGTTTAATCAAAGGTCCTTTATCCCTTTGTGTGTTTCAACTATTTGGCTTGCCTTCCATTCTTGGAAGTGTGATGTCTATCAATTTCCGTTTCATCTTCTTTTATGTTTCCATTTTCTCGTTTTAAATAATTTCTCAAATTTCTTGCTTGTTAGCATTCCAACAATGATAGATCAGTCAAACGAATCGAACCCTGTGGATTCACATCATTTGGTATTCAGAGTCTGGCCATCTAGATTTGGAATAGGAAAGGAAGTTTGATATACAAAGTGTTTAACCGAAGGCCATCCATGTTTAGCTGCATTCTATTACGGAAGCGAAAACAATGTTGTGAGCCAAAGATTGGTGGACAAACTCCAGTTACCAGCAACCTTTCATCTGGATCAAGCATGGATCCAATTCAGTACATGGCAATGTGTGAAAGAAGTATTATGTGATATTGCTCCCATGGACTCTTGTCATCTTCATTTGGGATGGGCATGGCTTCGTTTTAAAACACTCCGTGTTGATGAACGCTCCCTTTATTTGAGGCATGAGGGACATCAAAAGAAGTAGAAAGTTATGACACCAAGACAAGTCAGTAAGGATCAACGTAGGCTGAAGGAGAAAACAGAAAAAGAAAGAATAGAAAAAGAAGAAAATAAAGAAAAAGAAATGGAACTAGAGAAAGTTTATTCGTCAATGGTTTTGCTTCTACGGTTTGTGATGTCATTTTACAAGAACAAAAGGATAAGCATGTGAATGAAACACACCAACTTCCATGTTTAAAAAGGAAGCTTGTTCATAGTGCTTTATTATGCATTTGGTCCGTCAATAAGAAGCAAATTCATCAAACACAATGCATGGAATTATTTATTGTTACATATCAAGGTGGGGTACTGTTGCCAAGAAATGTTATCGACGGATTGCAACAATTGGAAAGTAACAAATATCAAGTTAAATTTGATCCTGGAAGAAGAGAATAAGTTTCAACTTGTGAAAAACTAAAAGTCCCTCACAAGATCATAATAAACTTACATCAAAACTAGTGTCGTAAGATTCGGGACAAATCTTCTCGAAGAAGGAGGGTATGATGTGAATTGCATATGGGAAAAATGGAGGATGACTAATGCGCCGTGTTGATGCAGTTTCTTTTATTTAAATAAGGGCCCAATGCTTTGTAAAATTGGTTGACGAAATTGTGTTTGTGCTTAACCAATTAATGGGCTTCAGTTTTGCTTTATCTTCAAGTTGAAATAAGGGTCCATATGCCAACTTAAGAACCAACCTTTGGAAGATGAAGACGATCTTTGCTCAAAGTTTGTGGATGACTTTTGGTAGCCTTAAATTCAGTTACAATCAACCATTAAGTAGCGGACCGTTATTAGCTTGAGTGGATCATTAATTAATAGCTTTAAGGGGGATGATATTGAATTTTATATGTGTTTTGTAATTTTGATGGTTAAAGCTCCTATATAAGTTGAACCATTTTCATCAATGAAGGCAAGCTGTGTTTTATTCAGAAAATAAACGAGTTTTATCTCATCTATCTTAGTGAGAGTTATTCTCCCAAGTTCTTGAGTGATTCAAGAATCCATGAGTCAAAGGTCCTTTATCCCTTTGTGTGTTTCAACTCTTAGGCTTATCTTCCATTCTTGGAAGTGTGATGTCTATCAATTTCCGTTTCATCTTCTTTTATGTTTCCATTTTCTCGTTTTAAATAATTTCTCAAATTTCTTGCTTGTTAGCATTCCAACAATGATAGATCAGTCAAACGAATCGAACCCTGTGGATTCACATCATTTGGTATTCAGAGCTTGGCTATCTAGATTTGGAAGAGGAAAGGAAGTTTATTATACAAAGTGTTTAACCGAAGGCCATCCATATTTAACTGCATTCGATTACGGAAGTGAAAACAATGTTGTGAGCCAAAGATTGGTTGAGAAACTCCAGTTACCAGCAACCTTTCATCTGGATCAGGGATGGATAAAATTCAGTACATGGCAATGTGTGAAAGAAGTATTATGTTATATTGCTCCCATGGACTCTTGTCATCTTCATTTGGGATGGGCATGGCTTCGTTTTAAAACACTCTGTCTTGATGAACGCTCCCTTTATTTGAGGCATGAGGGACATCAAAAGAAGTAGAAATTTATGACACCAAGACAAGTCAGTAACGATCAACGTAGGCTGAAGGAGAAACAGAAAAAGAAAGAATAGAAAAAGAAGAAAATAAAGAAAAAGAAATGGAACTAGAGAAAGTTTATTCGTCAATGTTTTTTCTTCTATAGTTTGTGATGTCATTTTACATGAATAAAAGGATAAGCATGTGAATGAAACACACCAACTTCCATGTTTAAAAAGGAAGCTTGTTCATAGTGCTTTATTATGCATTTGGTCCGTCGATAAGAAGCAAATTCGTCAAACACATGGAATTATTTATTGTTACATATCAAGGTGGGGTACTGTTGCCAAGAAATGTTATCGACGGATTGAAACCATTGGAAAGTAACAAATATCAAGTTGAATTTGATCCTGGAAGAAGAGAATAAGTTTCAACTTGTCAAAAACTAAAAGTCCCTCACAAGATCATAATAAACTTACATCAAAACTAGTGTCTTAAGATTCGGGACAAATCTTCTCGAAGAAGGAGGGTATGATGTGAATTGCATATGGGTCAAATGGAGGATGACTAATGCACCGTGTTGATGCAGTTTCTTTTATTTAAATAAGGGCCCAATGCTTTGTAAAATTGGCTGACGAAATTGTGTTTGTGCTTAACCAATTAATGGGCTTTAGTTTTGCTTTATCTTCAAGTTGAAATAAGGGTCCATATGCCAACTTAAGAACCAACCTTTGGAAGATGAAGAGGACCTTTGCTCAAAGTTTGTGGATGACTTTTGGTAGCCTTAAATTCAGTTACAATCAACCATTAAGTAGCGGATCGTTATTAGCTTGAGTGGATCATTAATTAATAGCTTTAAGCGGGATGATATTGAAATTTATGTGTCTTTTGTAATTCTGATGGTTAAAGCTCCTATATAAGTTGAACCATTTTCATCAATGAAGGCAAGCTGAGTTTTATTTAGAAAATAAACGAGTTTTATCTCATATATCTTAGTGAGAGTGATTCTCCTAAGTTCTTGAGTGATTCAAGAATCCATGAGTTTAATCAAAGGTCCTTTATCCCTTTGTGTGTTTCAACTATTTGGCTTGCCTTCCATTCTTGGAAGTGTGATGTCTATCAATTTCCGTTTCATCTTCTTTTATGTTTCCATTTTCTCGTTTTAAATAATTTCTCAAATTTCTTGCTTGTTAGCATTCCAACAATGATAGATCAGTCAAACGAATCGAACCCTGTGGATTCACATCATTTGGTATTCAGAGTCTGGCCATCTAGATTTGGAATAGGAAAGGAAGTTTGATATACAAAGTGTTTAACCGAAGGCCATCCATGTTTAGCTGCATTCTATTACGGAAGCGAAAACAATGTTGTGAGCCAAAGATTGGTGGACAAACTCCAGTTACCAGCAACCTTTCATCTGGATCAAGCATGGATCCAATTCAGTACATGGCAATGTGTGAAAGAAGTATTATGTGATATTGCTCCCATGGACTCTTGTCATCTTCATTTGGGATGGGCATGGCTTCGTTTTAAAACACTCCGTGTTGATGAACGCTCCCTTTATTTGAGGCATGAGGGACATCAAAAGAAGTAGAAAGTTATGACACCAAGACAAGTCAGTAAGGATCAACGTAGGCTGAAGGAGAAAACAGAAAAAGAAAGAATAGAAAAAGAAGAAAATAAAGAAAAAGAAATGGAACTAGAGAAAGTTTATTCGTCAATGGTTTTGCTTCTACGGTTTGTGATGTCATTTTACAAGAACAAAAGGATAAGCATGTGAATGAAACACACCAACTTCCATGTTTAAAAAGGAAGCTTGTTCATAGTGCTTTATTATGCATTTGGTCCGTCAATAAGAAGCAAATTCATCAAACACAATGCATGGAATTATTTATTGTTACATATCAAGGTGGGGTACTGTTGCCAAGAAATGTTATCGACGGATTGCAACAATTGGAAAGTAACAAATATCAAGTTAAATTTGATCCTGGAAGAAGAGAATAAGTTTCAACTTGTGAAAAACTAAAAGTCCCTCACAAGATCATAATAAACTTACATCAAAACTAGTGTCGTAAGATTCGGGACAAATCTTCTCGAAGAAGGAGGGTATGATGTGAATTGCATATGGGAAAAATGGAGGATGACTAATGCGCCGTGTTGATGCAGTTTCTTTTATTTAAATAAGGGCCCAATGCTTTGTAAAATTGGTTGACGAAATTGTGTTTGTGCTTAACCAATTAATGGGCTTCAGTTTTGCTTTATCTTCAAGTTGAAATAAGGGTCCATATGCCAACTTAAGAACCAACCTTTGGAAGATGAAGACGATCTTTGCTCAAAGTTTGTGGATGACTTTTGGTAGCCTTAAATTCAGTTACAATCAACCATTAAGTAGCGGACCGTTATTAGCTTGAGTGGATCATTAATTAATAGCTTTAAGGGGGATGATATTGAATTTTATATGTGTTTTGTAATTTTGATGGTTAAAGCTCCTATATAAGTTGAACCATTTTCATCAATGAAGGCAAGCTGTGTTTTATTCAGAAAATAAACGAGTTTTATCTCATCTATCTTAGTGAGAGTTATTCTCCCAAGTTCTTGAGTGATTCAAGAATCCATGAGTCAAAGGTCCTTTATCCCTTTGTGTGTTTCAACTCTTAGGCTTATCTTCCATTCTTGGAAGTGTGATGTCTATCAATTTCCGTTTCATCTTCTTTTATGTTTCCATTTTCTCGTTTTAAATAATTTCTCAAATTTCTTGCTTGTTAGCATTCCAACAATGATAGATCAGTCAAACGAATCGAACCCTGTGGATTCACATCATTTGGTATTCAGAGCTTGGCTATCTAGATTTGGAAGAGGAAAGGAAGTTTATTATACAAAGTGTTTAACCGAAGGCCATCCATATTTAACTGCATTCGATTACGGAAGTGAAAACAATGTTGTGAGCCAAAGATTGGTTGAGAAACTCCAGTTACCAGCATCCTTTCATCTGGATCAGGGATGGATAAAATTCAGTACATGGCAATGTGTGAAAGAAGTATTATGTTATATTGCTCCCATGGACTCTTGTCATCTTCATTTGGGATGGGCATGGCTTCGTTTTAAAACACTCTGTCTTGATGAACGCTCCCTTTATTTGAGGCATGAGGGACATCAAAAGAAGTAGAAATTTATGACACCAAGACAAGTCAGTAACGATCAACGTAGGCTGAAGGAGAAACAGAAAAAGAAAGAATAGAAAAAGAAGAAAATAAAGAAAAAGAAATGGAACTAGAGAAAGTTTATTCGTCAATGTTTTTTCTTCTATAGTTTGTGATGTCATTTTACATGAATAAAAGGATAAGCATGTGAATGAAACACACCAACTTCCATGTTTAAAAAGGAAGCTTGTTCATAGTGCTTTATTATGCATTTGGTCCGTCGATAAGAAGCAAATTCGTCAAACACAATGCATGGAATTATTTATTGTTACATATCAAGGTGGGGTACTGTTGCCAAGAAATGTTATCGACGGATTGAAACCATTGGAAAGTAACAAATATCAAGTTGAATTTGATCCTGGAAGAAGAGAATAAGTTTCAACTTGTCAAAAACTAAAAGTCCCTCACAAGATCATAATAAACTTACATCAAAACTAGTGTCTTAAGATTCGGGACAAATCTTCTCGAAGAAGGAGGGTATGATGTGAATTGCATATGGGTCAAATGGAGGATGACTAATGCACCGTGTTGATGCAGTTTCTTTTATTTAAATAAGGGCCCAATGCTTTGTAAAATTGGCTGACGAAATTGTGTTTGTGCTTAACCAATTAATGGGCTTTAGTTTTGCTTTATCTTCAAGTTGAAATAAGGGTCCATATGCCAACTTAAGAACCAACCTTTGGAAGATGAAGAGGACCTTTGCTCAAAGTTTGTGGATGACTTTTGGTAGCCTTAAATTCAGTTACAATCAACCATTAAGTAGCGGATCGTTATTAGCTTGAGTGGATCATTAATTAATAGCTTTAAGCGGGATGATATTGAAATTTATGTGTCTTTTGTAATTCTGATGGTTAAAGCTCCTATATAAGTTGAACCATTTTCATCAATGAAGGCAAGCTGAGTTTTATTCAGAAAATAAACGAGTTTTATCTCATATATCTTAGTGAGAGTGATTCTCCTAAGTTCTTGAGTGATTCAAGAATCCATGAGTTTAATCAAAGGTCCTTTATCCCTTTGTGTGTTTCAACTATTTGGCTTGCCTTCCATTCTTGGAAGTGTGATGTCTATCAATTTCCGTTTCATCTTCTTTTATGTTTCCATTTTCTCGTTTTAAATAATTTCTCAAATTTCTTGCTTGTTAGCATTCCAACAATGATAGATCAGTCAAACGAATCGAACCCTGTGGATTCACATCATTTGGTATTCAGAGTCTGGCCATCTAGATTTGGAATAGGAAAGGAAGTTTGATATACAAAGTGTTTAACCGAAGGCCATCCATGTTTAGCTGCATTCTATTACGGAAGCGAAAACAATGTTGTGAGCCAAAGATTGGTGGACAAACTCCAGTTACCAGCAACCTTTCATCTGGATCAAGCATGGATCCAATTCAGTACATGGCAATGTGTGAAAGAAGTATTATGTGATATTGCTCCCATGGACTCTTGTCATCTTCATTTGGGATGGGCATGGCTTCGTTTTAAAACACTCCGTGTTGATGAACGCTCCCTTTATTTGAGGCATGAGGGACATCAAAAGAAGTAGAAAGTTATGACACCAAGACAAGTCAGTAAGGATCAACGTAGGCTGAAGGAGAAAACAGAAAAAGAAAGAATAGAAAAAGAAGAAAATAAAGAAAAAGAAATGGAACTAGAGAAAGTTTATTCGTCAATGGTTTTGCTTCTACGGTTTGTGATGTCATTTTACAAGAACAAAAGGATAAGCATGTGAATGAAACACACCAACTTCCATGTTTAAAAAGGAAGCTTGTTCATAGTGCTTTATTATGCATTTGGTCCGTCAATAAGAAGCAAATTCATCAAACACAATGCATGGAATTATTTATTGTTACATATCAAGGTGGGGTACTGTTGCCAAGAAATGTTATCGACGGATTGCAACAATTGGAAAGTAACAAATATCAAGTTAAATTTGATCCTGGAAGAAGAGAATAAGTTTCAACTTGTGAAAAACTAAAAGTCCCTCACAAGATCATAATAAACTTACATCAAAACTAGTGTCGTAAGATTCGGGACAAATCTTCTCGAAGAAGGAGGGTATGATGTGAATTGCATATGGGAAAAATGGAGGATGACTAATGCGCCGTGTTGATGCAGTTTCTTTTATTTAAATAAGGGCCCAATGCTTTGTAAAATTGGTTGACGAAATTGTGTTTGTGCTTAACCAATTAATGGGCTTCAGTTTTGCTTTATCTTCAAGTTGAAATAAGGGTCCATATGCCAACTTAAGAACCAACCTTTGGAAGATGAAGACGATCTTTGCTCAAAGTTTGTGGATGACTTTTGGTAGCCTTAAATTCAGTTACAATCAACCATTAAGTAGCGGACCGTTATTAGCTTGAGTGGATCATTAATTAATAGCTTTAAGGGGGATGATATTGAATTTTATATGTGTTTTGTAATTTTGATGGTTAAAGCTCCTATATAAGTTGAACCATTTTCATCAATGAAGGCAAGCTGTGTTTTATTCAGAAAATAAACGAGTTTTATCTCATCTATCTTAGTGAGAGTTATTCTCCCAAGTTCTTGAGTGATTCAAGAATCCATGAGTCAAAGGTCCTTTATCCCTTTGTGTGTTTCAACTCTTAGGCTTATCTTCCATTCTTGGAAGTGTGATGTCTATCAATTTCCGTTTCATCTTCTTTTATGTTTCCATTTTCTCGTTTTAAATAATTTCTCAAATTTCTTGCTTGTTAGCATTCCAACAATGATAGATCAGTCAAACGAATCGAACCCTGTGGATTCACATCATTTGGTATTCAGAGCTTGGCTATCTAGATTTGGAAGAGGAAAGGAAGTTTATTATACAAAGTGTTTAACCGAAGGCCATCCATATTTAACTGCATTCGATTACGGAAGTGAAAACAATGTTGTGAGCCAAAGATTGGTTGAGAAACTCCAGTTACCAGCATCCTTTCATCTGGATCAGGGATGGATAAAATTCAGTACATGGCAATGTGTGAAAGAAGTATTATGTTATATTGCTCCCATGGACTCTTGTCATCTTCATTTGGGATGGGCATGGCTTCGTTTTAAAACACTCTGTCTTGATGAACGCTCCCTTTATTTGAGGCATGAGGGACATCAAAAGAAGTAGAAATTTATGACACCAAGACAAGTCAGTAACGATCAACGTAGGCTGAAGGAGAAACAGAAAAAGAAAGAATAGAAAAAGAAGAAAATAAAGAAAAAGAAATGGAACTAGAGAAAGTTTATTCGTCAATGTTTTTTCTTCTATAGTTTGTGATGTCATTTTACATGAATAAAAGGATAAGCATGTGAATGAAACACACCAACTTCCATGTTTAAAAAGGAAGCTTGTTCATAGTGCTTTATTATGCATTTGGTCCGTCGATAAGAAGCAAATTCGTCAAACACAATGCATGGAATTATTTATTGTTACATATCAAGGTGGGGTACTGTTGCCAAGAAATGTTATCGACGGATTGAAACCATTGGAAAGTAACAAATATCAAGTTGAATTTGATCCTGGAAGAAGAGAATAAGTTTCAACTTGTCAAAAACTAAAAGTCCCTCACAAGATCATAATAAACTTACATCAAAACTAGTGTCTTAAGATTCGGGACAAATCTTCTCGAAGAAGGAGGGTATGATGTGAATTGTATATGGGTCAAATGGAGGATGACTAATGCACCGTGTTGATGCAGTTTCTTTTATTTAAATAAGGGCCCAATGCTTTGTAAAATTGGCTGACGAAATTGTGTTTGTGCTTAACCAATTAATGGGCTTTAGTTTTGCTTTATCTTCAAGTTGAAATAAGGGTCCATATGCCAACTTAAGAACCAACCTTTGGAAGATGAAGAGGACCTTTGCTCAAAGTTTGTGGATGACTTTTGGTAGCCTTAAATTCAGTTACAATCAACCATTAAGTAGCGGATCGTTATTAGCTTGAGTGGATCATTAATTAATAGCTTTAAGCGGGATGATATTGAAATTTATGTGTCTTTTGTAATTCTGATGGTTAAAGCTCCTATATAAGTTGAACCATTTTCATCAATGAAGGCAAGCTGAGTTTTATTCAGAAAATAAACGAGTTTTATCTCATATATCTTAGTGAGAGTGATTCTCCTAAGTTCTTGAGTGATTCAAGAATCCATGAGTTTAATCAAAGGTCCTTTATCCCTTTGTGTGTTTCAACTATTTGGCTTGCCTTCCATTCTTGGAAGTGTGATGTCTATCAATTTCCGTTTCATCTTCTTTTATGTTTCCATTTTCTCGTTTTAAATAATTTCTCAAATTTCTTGCTTGTTAGCATTCCAACAATGATAGATCAGTCAAACGAATCGAACCCTGTGGATTCACATCATTTGGTATTCAGAGTCTGGCCATCTAGATTTGGAATAGGAAAGGAAGTTTGATATACAAAGTGTTTAACCGAAGGCCATCCATGTTTAGCTGCATTCTATTACGGAAGCGAAAACAATGTTGTGAGCCAAAGATTGGTGGACAAACTCCAGTTACCAGCAACCTTTCATCTGGATCAAGCATGGATCCAATTCAGTACATGGCAATGTGTGAAAGAAGTATTATGTGATATTGCTCCCATGGACTCTTGTCATCTTCATTTGGGATGGGCATGGCTTCGTTTTAAAACACTCCGTGTTGATGAACGCTCCCTTTATTTGAGGCATGAGGGACATCAAAAGAAGTAGAAAGTTATGACACCAAGACAAGTCAGTAAGGATCAACGTAGGCTGAAGGAGAAAACAGAAAAAGAAAGAATAGAAAAAGAAGAAAATAAAGAAAAAGAAATGGAACTAGAGAAAGTTTATTCGTCAATGGTTTTGCTTCTACGGTTTGTGATGTCATTTTACAAGAACAAAAGGATAAGCATGTGAATGAAACACACCAACTTCCATGTTTAAAAAGGAAGCTTGTTCATAGTGCTTTATTATGCATTTGGTCCGTCAATAAGAAGCAAATTCATCAAACACAATGCATGGAATTATTTATTGTTACATATCAAGGTGGGGTACTGTTGCCAAGAAATGTTATCGACGGATTGCAACAATTGGAAAGTAACAAATATCAAGTTAAATTTGATCCTGGAAGAAGAGAATAAGTTTCAACTTGTGAAAAACTAAAAGTCCCTCACAAGATCATAATAAACTTACATCAAAACTAGTGTCGTAAGATTCGGGACAAATCTTCTCGAAGAAGGAGGGTATGATGTGAATTGCATATGGGAAAAATGGAGGATGACTAATGCGCCGTGTTGATGCAGTTTCTTTTATTTAAATAAGGGCCCAATGCTTTGTAAAATTGGTTGACGAAATTGTGTTTGTGCTTAACCAATTAATGGGCTTCAGTTTTGCTTTATCTTCAAGTTGAAATAAGGGTCCATATGCCAACTTAAGAACCAACCTTTGGAAGATGAAGACGATCTTTGCTCAAAGTTTGTGGATGACTTTTGGTAGCCTTAAATTCAGTTACAATCAACCATTAAGTAGCGGACCGTTATTAGCTTGAGTGGATCATTAATTAATAGCTTTAAGGGGGATGATATTGAATTTTATATGTGTTTTGTAATTTTGATGGTTAAAGCTCCTATATAAGTTGAACCATTTTCATCAATGAAGGCAAGCTGTGTTTTATTCAGAAAATAAACGAGTTTTATCTCATCTATCTTAGTGAGAGTTATTCTCCCAAGTTCTTGAGTGATTCAAGAATCCATGAGTCAAAGGTCCTTTATCCCTTTGTGTGTTTCAACTCTTAGGCTTATCTTCCATTCTTGGAAGTGTGATGTCTATCAATTTCCGTTTCATCTTCTTTTATGTTTCCATTTTCTCGTTTTAAATAATTTCTCAAATTTCTTGCTTGTTAGCATTCCAACAATGATAGATCAGTCAAACGAATCGAACCCTGTGGATTCACATCATTTGGTATTCAGAGCTTGGCTATCTAGATTTGGAAGAGGAAAGGAAGTTTATTATACAAAGTGTTTAACCGAAGGCCATCCATATTTAACTGCATTCGATTACGGAAGTGAAAACAATGTTGTGAGCCAAAGATTGGTTGAGAAACTCCAGTTACCAGCATCCTTTCATCTGGATCAGGGATGGATAAAATTCAGTACATGGCAATGTGTGAAAGAAGTATTATGTTATATTGCTCCCATGGACTCTTGTCATCTTCATTTGGGATGGGCATGGCTTCGTTTTAAAACACTCTGTCTTGATGAACGCTCCCTTTATTTGAGGCATGAGGGACATCAAAAGAAGTAGAAATTTATGACACCAAGACAAGTCAGTAACGATCAACGTAGGCTGAAGGAGAAACAGAAAAAGAAAGAATAGAAAAAGAAGAAAATAAAGAAAAAGAAATGGAACTAGAGAAAGTTTATTCGTCAATGTTTTTTCTTCTATAGTTTGTGATGTCATTTTACATGAATAAAAGGATAAGCATGTGAATGAAACACACCAACTTCCATGTTTAAAAAGGAAGCTTGTTCATAGTGCTTTATTATGCATTTGGTCCGTCGATAAGAAGCAAATTCGTCAAACACAATGCATGGAATTATTTATTGTTACATATCAAGGTGGGGTACTGTTGCCAAGAAATGTTATCGACGGATTGAAACCATTGGAAAGTAACAAATATCAAGTTGAATTTGATCCTGGAAGAAGAGAATAAGTTTCAACTTGTCAAAAACTAAAAGTCCCTCACAAGATCATAATAAACTTATATCAAAACTAGTGTCTTAAGATTCGGGACAAATCTTCTCGAAGAAGGAGGGTATGATGTGAATTGCATATGGGTCAAATGGAGGATGACTAATGCACCGTGTTGATGCAGTTTCTTTTATTTAAATAAGGGCCCAATGCTTTGTAAAATTGGCTGACGAAATTGTGTTTGTGCTTAACCAATTAATGGGCTTTAGTTTTGCTTTATCTTCAAGTTGAAATAAGGGTCCATATGCCAACTTAAGAACCAACCTTTGGAAGATGAAGAGGACCTTTGCTCAAAGTTTGTGGATGACTTTTGGTAGCCTTAAATTCAGTTACAATCAACCATTAAGTAGCGGATCGTTATTAGCTTGAGTGGATCATTAATTAATAGCTTTAAGCGGGATGATATTGAAATTTATGTGTCTTTTGTAATTCTGATGGTTAAAGCTCCTATATAAGTTGAACCATTTTCATCAATGAAGGCAAGCTGAGTTTTATTCAGAAAATAAACGAGTTTTATCTCATATATCTTAGTGAGAGTGATTCTCCTAAGTTCTTGAGTGATTCAAGAATCCATGAGTTTAATCAAAGGTCCTTTATCCCTTTGTGTGTTTCAACTATTTGGCTTGCCTTCCA
The DNA here is from genome assembly GCF_037176805.1 of Vigna unguiculata. Taxonomy (NCBI): domain Eukaryota; kingdom Viridiplantae; phylum Streptophyta; class Magnoliopsida; order Fabales; family Fabaceae; genus Vigna; species Vigna unguiculata. The sequence goes on along the minus strand of NC_140800.1, from coordinate 22,855,370 downwards.
TTCTTGGAAGTGTGATGTCTATCAATTTCCGTTTCATCTTCTTTTATGTTTCCATTTTCTCGTTTTAAATAATTTCTCAAATTTCTTGCTTGTTAGCATTCCAACAATGATAGATCAGTCAAACGAATCGAACCCTGTGGATTCACATCATTTGGTATTCAGAGTCTGGCCATCTAGATTTGGAATAGGAAAGGAAGTTTGATATACAAAGTGTTTAACCGAAGGCCATCCATGTTTAGCTGCATTCTATTACGGAAGCGAAAACAATGTTGTGAGCCAAAGATTGGTGGACAAACTCCAGTTACCAGCAACCTTTCATCTGGATCAAGCATGGATCCAATTCAGTACATGGCAATGTGTGAAAGAAGTATTATGTGATATTGCTCCCATGGACTCTTGTCATCTTCATTTGGGATGGGCATGGCTTCGTTTTAAAACACTCCGTGTTGATGAACGCTCCCTTTATTTGAGGCATGAGGGACATCAAAAGAAGTAGAAAGTTATGACACCAAGACAAGTCAGTAAGGATCAACGTAGGCTGAAGGAGAAAACAGAAAAAGAAAGAATAGAAAAAGAAGAAAATAAAGAAAAAGAAATGGAACTAGAGAAAGTTTATTCGTCAATGGTTTTGCTTCTACGGTTTGTGATGTCATTTTACAAGAACAAAAGGATAAGCATGTGAATGAAACACACCAACTTCCATGTTTAAAAAGGAAGCTTGTTCATAGTGCTTTATTATGCATTTGGTCCGTCAATAAGAAGCAAATTCATCAAACACAATGCATGGAATTATTTATTGTTACATATCAAGGTGGGGTACTGTTGCCAAGAAATGTTATCGACGGATTGCAACAATTGGAAAGTAACAAATATCAAGTTAAATTTGATCCTGGAAGAAGAGAATAAGTTTCAACTTGTGAAAAACTAAAAGTCCCTCACAAGATCATAATAAACTTACATCAAAACTAGTGTCGTAAGATTCGGGACAAATCTTCTCGAAGAAGGAGGGTATGATGTGAATTGCATATGGGAAAAATGGAGGATGACTAATGCGCCGTGTTGATGCAGTTTCTTTTATTTAAATAAGGGCCCAATGCTTTGTAAAATTGGTTGACGAAATTGTGTTTGTGCTTAACCAATTAATGGGCTTCAGTTTTGCTTTATCTTCAAGTTGAAATAAGGGTCCATATGCCAACTTAAGAACCAACCTTTGGAAGATGAAGACGATCTTTGCTCAAAGTTTGTGGATGACTTTTGGTAGCCTTAAATTCAGTTACAATCAACCATTAAGTAGCGGACCGTTATTAGCTTGAGTGGATCATTAATTAATAGCTTTAAGGGGGATGATATTGAATTTTATATGTGTTTTGTAATTTTGATGGTTAAAGCTCCTATATAAGTTGAACCATTTTCATCAATGAAGGCAAGCTGTGTTTTATTCAGAAAATAAACGAGTTTTATCTCATCTATCTTAGTGAGAGTTATTCTCCTAAGTTCTTGAGTGATTCAAGAATCCATGAGTCAAAGGTCCTTTATCCCTTTGTGTGTTTCAACTCTTAGGCTTATCTTCCATTCTTGGAAGTGTGATGTCTATCAATTTCCGTTTCATCTTCTTTTATGTTTCCATTTTCTCGTTTTAAATAATTTCTCAAATTTCTTGCTTGTTAGCATTCCAACAATGATAGATCAGTCAAACGAATCGAACCCTGTGGATTCACATCATTTGGTATTCAGAGCCTGGCTATCTAGATTTGGAATAGGAAAGAAAGTTTATTATACAAAGTGTTTAACCGAAGGCCATCCATGTTTAGCTGCATTCGATTAGGGAAGCAAAAACAATGTTGTGAGCCAAAGATTGGTGGAGAAACTGCAATTACGAGCAACCTTTCATTTGGATCAAGCATGGATCAAATTCAGTACATGGCAATGTGTGAAAGAAGTATTATGTGATATTGCTCCCATGGACTCTTGTCATCTTCATTTGGGATGGGCATGGCTTCGTTTTAAAACACTCTGTCTTGATGAACGCTCCCTTTATTTGAGGCATGAGGGACATCAAAAGAAGTAGAAATTTTTGACACTAAGACAAGTCAGTAAGGATCAACGTAGGCTGAAGGAGAAAACAGAAAAAGAAAGAATAGAAAAAGAAGTAATATAAACTGTAGAAGGAAGGGAAAATAAAGAAAAAGAAATGAAACTAGAGAAAGTTTATTCGTCAATGTTTTTTCTTCTACAGTTTGTGATGTCATTTTACAGGAACAAAAGGATAAGCATGTGAATGAAACACACCAATTTTAATGTTTAAAAAGGAAGCTTGTTCATAGTGCTTTATCATGCATTTGGTCCGTCGATAAGAAGCAAATTTGTCAAACACAATGCATGGAATTATTTATTCTTACATATCAAGGTGGGGTACTGTTGCCAAGAAATGTTATCGACGGATTGCAACCATTGGAATGTAACAAATATCAAGTTGAATTTGATCCTGGAAGAAGAGAATAAGTTTCAACTTGTGAAAAACTAAAAGTCCCTCACACGATCATAATAAACTTACATCAAAAGTAGTGTCGTAAGATTCAGGACAAATCTTCTCGAAGAAGGAGGGTATGATGTGAATTGCATATGGGTCAAATGGAGGATGACTAATGCGCCGTGTTGATGCAGTTTCTTTTATTTAAATAAGGGCCCAATGCTTTGTAAAATTGGTTGACGAAATTGTGTTTGTGCTTAACCAATTAATGGGCTTCAGTTTTGCTTTATCTTCAAGTTGAAATAAGGGTCCATATGCCAACTTAAGAACCAACCTTTGGAAGATGAAGAGGACCTTTGGTCAAAGTTTGTGGATGACTTTTGGTAGCCTTAAATTCAGTTACAATCAACCATTAAGTAGCGAATCGTTTTTAGCTTGAGTGGATCACTAATTAATAGCTTTAAGCGGGATGATATTGAAATTTATGTGTCTTTTGTAATTTTGATGGTTAAAGCTCCTATATAAGTTGAACCATTTTCATCAGTGAAGGCAAGATGAGCTTTATTCAGAAAATAAACGAGTTTTATCTCATCTATCTTAGTGAGAGTGATTCTCCTAAGTTCTTGAGTGATTCAAGAATCCCTGAGTTTAATCAAAGGTCCTTTATCCCTTTGTGTGTTTCAACTATTAGGCTTATCTTCCATTCTTGGAAGTGTGATGTCTATCAATTTCCGTTTCATCTTCTTTTATGTTTCCATTTTCTCGTTTTAAATAATTTCTCAAATATCTTGCTTGTTAGCATTCCAACAATGATAGATCAGTCAAACGAATCGAACCTTGTGGATTCACATCATTTGGTATTCAGAGCCTGGCTATCTAGATTCGGATTGGGAAAGGAAGTTTATTATACAAAGTGTTTAACCGAAGGCCATCCATGTTTAGCTGCATTCGATTACGGAAGCGAATCCAATGTTGTGAGCCAAAGATTGGTGGAGAAACTCCAGTTACCAGCAACCTTTCATCTGGATCAAGCATGGATCCAATTCAGTACATGGCAATGTGTGAAAGAAGTATTATGTGATATTGCTCCCATGGACTCTTGTCATCTTCATTTGGGATGGGCATGGCTTCGTTTTAAAACACTCCGTCTTGATGAACGCTCCCTTTATTTGAGGCATGAGGGACATCAAAAGAAGTAGAAATTTATGACACCAAGACAAGCCAGTAACGATCAACGTAGGCTGAAGGAGAAACAGAAAAAGAAAGAATAGAAAAAGAAGAAAATAAAGAAAAAGAAATGGAACTAGAGAAAGTTTATTCGTCAATGTTTTTTCTTCTACAGTTTGTGATGTCATTTTACATGAATAAAAGGATAAGCATGTGAATGAAACACACCAACTTCCATGTTTAAAAAGGAAGCTTGTTCATAGTGCTTTATTATGCATTTGGTCCGTCGATAAGAAGCAAATTCGTCAAACACAATGCATGGAATTATTTATTGTTACATATCAAGGTGGGGTACTGTTGCCAAGAAATGTTATCGACGGATTGAAACCATTGGAAAGTAACAAATATCAAGTTGAATTTGATCCTGGAAGAAGATAATAAGTTTCAACTTGTCAAAAACTAAAAGTCCCTCACAAGATCATAATAAACTTACATCAAAACTAGTGTCTTAAGATTCGGGACAAATCTTCTCGAAGAAGGAGGGTATGATGTGAATTGCATATGGGTCAAATGGAGGATGACTAATGCACCGTGTTGATGCAGTTTCTTTTATTTAAATAAGGGCCCAATGCTTTGTAAAATTGGCTGACGAAATTGTGTTTGTGCTTAACCAATTAATGGGCTTTAGTTTTGCTTTATCTTCAAGTTGAAATAAGGGTCCATATGCCAACTTAAGAACCAACCTTTGGAAGATGAAGAGGACCTTTGCTCAAAGTTTGTGGATGACTTTTGGTAGCCTTAAATTCAGTTACAATCAACCATTAAGTAGCGGATCGTTATTAGCTTGAGTGGATCATTAATTAATAGCTTTAAGCGGGATGATATTGAAATTTATGTGTCTTTTGTAATTCTGATGGTTAAAGCTCCTATATAAGTTGAACCATTTTCATCAATGAAGGCAAGCTGAGTTTTATTCAGAAAATAAACGAGTTTTATCTCATATATCTTAGTGAGAGTGATTCTCCTAAGTTCTTGAGTGATTCAAGAATCCATGAGTTTAATCAAAGGTCCTTTATCCCTTTGTGTGTTTCAACTATTTGGCTTGCCTTCCATTCTTGGAAGTGTGATGTCTATCAATTTCCGTTTCATCTTCTTTTATGTTTCCATTTTCTCGTTTTAAATAATTTCTCAAATTTCTTGCTTGTTAGCATTCCAACAATGATAGATCAGTCAAACGAATCGAACCCTGTGGATTCACATCATTTGGTATTCAGAGTCTGGCCATCTAGATTTGGAATAGGAAAGGAAGTTTGATATACAAAGTGTTTAACCGAAGGCCATCCATGTTTAGCTGCATTCTATTACGGAAGCGAAAACAATGTTGTGAGCCAAAGATTGGTGGACAAACTCCAGTTACCAGCAACCTTTCATCTGGATCAAGCATGGATCCAATTCAGTACATGGCAATGTGTGAAAGAAGTATTATGTGATATTGCTCCCATGGACTCTTGTCATCTTCATTTGGGATGGGCATGGCTTCGTTTTAAAACACTCCGTGTTGATGAACGCTCCCTTTATTTGAGGCATGAGGGACATCAAAAGAAGTAGAAAGTTATGACACCAAGACAAGTCAGTAAGGATCAACGTAGGCTGAAGGAGAAAACAGAAAAAGAAAGAATAGAAAAAGAAGAAAATAAAGAAAAAGAAATGGAACTAGAGAAAGTTTATTCGTCAATGGTTTTGCTTCTACGGTTTGTGATGTCATTTTACAAGAACAAAAGGATAAGCATGTGAATGAAACACACCAACTTCCATGTTTAAAAAGGAAGCTTGTTCATAGTGCTTTATTATGCATTTGGTCCGTCAATAAGAAGCAAATTCATCAAACACAATGCATGGAATTATTTATTGTTACATATCAAGGTGGGGTACTGTTGCCAAGAAATGTTATCGACGGATTGCAACAATTGGAAAGTAACAAATATCAAGTTAAATTTGATCCTGGAAGAAGAGAATAAGTTTCAACTTGTGAAAAACTAAAAGTCCCTCACAAGATCATAATAAACTTACATCAAAACTAGTGTCGTAAGATTCGGGACAAATCTTCTCGAAGAAGGAGGGTATGATGTGAATTGCATATGGGAAAAATGGAGGATGACTAATGCGCCGTGTTGATGCAGTTTCTTTTATTTAAATAAGGGCCCAATGCTTTGTAAAATTGGTTGACGAAATTGTGTTTGTGCTTAACCAATTAATGGGCTTCAGTTTTGCTTTATCTTCAAGTTGAAATAAGGGTCCATATGCCAACTTAAGAACCAACCTTTGGAAGATGAAGACGATCTTTGCTCAAAGTTTGTGGATGACTTTTGGTAGCCCTAAATTCAGTTACAATCAACCATTAAGTTGCGGATCGTTATTAGCTTGAGTGGATCATTAATTAATAGCTTTAAGCGGGATGATATTGAAATTTATGTGTCTTTTGTAATTCTGATGGTTAAAGCTCCTATATAAGTTGAACCATTTTCATCAATAAAGGCAAGCTGAGTTTTATTGAGAAAATAGACGAGTTTTATCTCATCTATCTTAGTGAGAGTGATTCTCCTAAGTTCTTGAGTGATTCAAGAATCCATGAGTTTAATCAAAGGTCCTTTATCCCTTTGTGTGTTTCAACTATTAGGCATATCTTCCATTCTTGGAAGTGTGATGTCTATCAATTTCCGTTTCATCTTCTTTTTTTACATTTTCTCGTTTTAAATAATTTCTGAAATTTCTTGCTTGTTAGCATTCCAACAATAATAGATCAGTCAAACGAATCGAACCCTGTGGATTCACATCATTTGGTATTCAGAGCCTGGCTATCTAGATTTGGAATAGGAAAGGAAGTGTATTATACAAAGTGTTTAACCGAAGGCCATCCATGTTTAGCTGCATTCGATTACGGAAGCGAAAACAATGTCGTAAGCCAAAGATTGGTGGAGAAACTCCAGTTACCAGCAACCTTTCATCGGGATCAAGCATGGATCAAATTCAGTACATGGCAATGTGTGAAAGAAGTATTATGTGATATTGCTCCCATGGACTCTTGTCATCTTCATTTGGGATGGGCATGGCTTCGTTTTAAAACACTCCATCTTGATGAACGTTCCCTTTATTTGAGGCATGAGGGACATCAAAAGAAGTAGAAATTTATGACACCAAGACAAGTCAGTAAGGATCAACGTAGGCTGAAGGAGAAAACAGAAAAAGAAAGAATAGAAGTAATATAAACTGCAGAAGGAAGGGAAAATAAAGAAAAAGAAATGGAACTAGAGAAAGTTTATTCGTCAACGTTTTTTCTTCTACAGTTTGTGATGTCATTTTACAGGAACAAAAGGATAAGCATGTGAATGAAACACAGCAACTTCCATGTTTAAAAAGGAAGCTTGTTCATAGTGCTTTATAATGCATTTGGTCCGTCGATAAGAAGCAAATTCGTCAAACACAGTGCATGGAATTATTTATTGTAACATATCAAGGTGGGGTGCTGTTGCCAAGAAATGTTATCGACGGATTGCAACTATTGGAAAGTAACAAATATCAAGTTGAATTTGACCCTGGAAGAAGAGAATAAGTTTCAACTTGTGAAAAACTAAAAGTCCTTCACAAGATCATAATAAACTTACATCAAAACTAGTGTCTTAAGATTCGGGACAAATCTTCTCGAAGAAGGAGCGTATGATGTGAATTGCATATGGGTCAAATGGAGGATGACTAATGCGTCGTGTTGATGCAGTTTCTTTTATTTAAATAAGGGCCCAATGCTTTGTAAAATTGGCTGACGAAATTGTGTTTGTGCTTAACCAATTAATGGGCTTTAGTTTTGCTTTATCTTCAAGTTGAAATAAGGGTCTATATGCCAACTTAAGAACCAACCTTTGGAAGATCAAGAGGACCTTTGCTCAAAGTTTATGGATGACTTTTGGTAGCCCAAAATTCAATTACAATCAACCATTAAGTAGCGGATCGTTATTAGCTTAAGAGGATCATTAATTAATAGCTTTAGCGCGATGATATTGAAATTTATGTGTGTTTTGTAATTCTGATGGTTAAAGCTCTTATATAAGTTGAACCATTTTCATCAATAAAGGCAAGCTGAGTTTTATTCAGAAAATAAACGAGTTTTATCTCATCTATCTTAGTGAGAGTGATTCTCCTAAGTTCTTGAGTGATTCAAGAATCCATGAGTTTAATCAAAGGTCTTTTATCCCTTTGTGTGTTTCAACTCTTAGGCTTATCTTCCATTCTTGGAAGTGTGATGTCTATCAATTTTCGTTCCATCTTCTTTTATGTTTTCATTTTCTCGTTTTAAATAATTTCTCAATTTTCTTGCTTGTTAGCATTCCAACAATGATAGATCGGTCAAACGAATCGAACCTTGTGGATTCACATCATTTGGTATTCAGAGCCTGGCTATCTAGATTTGGAATAGGAAAGGAAGTTTATTATACAAAGTGTTTAGCCGAAGGCCATCCATGTTTAGCTACATTCGATTACGGAAGCGAAAACAATGTTGTGAGCCAAAGATTGGTGGAGAAACTCCAGTTACCAGCAACCTTTCATCTGGATCAAGCATGGATCAAATTCAGTACATGGCAATGTGTGAAAGAAGTATTATGTGATATTGCTCCCATGGACTCTTGTTATCTTCATTTGGGATGGGCATGGCTTCGTTTTAAAACACTCCATCTTGATGAACGTTCCCTTTATTTGAGGCATGAGGGACATCAAAAGAAGTAGAAATTAATGACACCAAGACAAGTCAGTAAGGATCTACATAGGCTGAAGGAGAAAACAGAAAAAGAAAGAATAGAAAAAGAAGTAATATAAACTGCAGAAGGAAGGGAAAATAAAGAAAAAGAAATGGAACTAGAGAAAGTTTATTCGTCAATGTTTTTTCTTCTACAATTTATGATGTCATTTTACAGGAACAAAAGGATAAGCATGTGAATGAAACACACCAACTTCCATGTTTAAAAAGGAAGCTTCTTCATAGTGCTTTATAATGCATTTGGTCCGTCGATAAGAAGCAAATTCGTCAAACACAGTGCATGGAATTATTTATTGTAACATATCAAGGTGGGGTGCTGTTGCCAAGAAATGTTATCGACGGATTGCAACCATTGGAAAGTAACAAATATCAAGTTGAATTTGACCCTGGAAGAAGAGAATAAGTTTCAACTTGTGAAAAACTAAAAGTCCTTCAAGAGATCATAATAAACTTAATTCAAAACTAGTGTCTTAAGATTCGGGACAAATCTTCTCGAAGAAGGAGGGTATGATGTGAATTGCATATGGGTCAAATGGAGGATGACTAATGCGTCGTGTTGATGCAGTTTCTTTTATTTAAATAAGGGCCCAATGCTTTGTAAAATTGGCTGACGAAATTGTGTTTGTGCTTAACCAATTAATGGGCTTTAGTTTTGCTTTATCTTCAAGTTGAAATAAGGGTCTATATGCCAACTTAAGAACCAACCTTTGGAAGATCAAGAGGACCTTTGCTCAAAGTTTATGGATGACTTTTGGTAGCCCAAAATTCAATTACAATCAACCATTAAGTAGCGGATCGTTATTAGCTTAAGAGGATCATTAATTAATAGCTTTAGCGCGATGATATTGAAATTTATGTGTGTTTTGTAATTCTGATGGTTAAAGCTCTTATATAAGTTGAACCATTTTCATCAATAAAGGCAAGCTGAGTTTTATTCAGAAAATAAACGAGTTTTATCTCATCTATCTTAGTGAGAGTGATTCTCCTAAGTTCTTGAGTGATTCAAGAATCCATGAGTTTAATCAAAGGTCTTTTATCCCTTTGTGTGTTTCAACTCTTAGGCTTATCTTCCATTCTTGGAAGTGTGATGTCTATCAATTTTCGTTCCATCTTCTTTTATGTTTTCATTTTCTCGTTTTAAATAATTTCTCAATTTTCTTGCTTGTTAGCATTCCAACAATGATAGATCGGTCAAACGAATCGAACCTTGTGGATTCACATCATTTGGTATTCAGAGCCTGGCTATCTAGATTTGGAATAGGAAAGGAAGTTTATTATACAAAGTGTTTAGCCGAAGGCCATCCATGTTTAGCTACATTCGATTACGGAAGCGAAAACAATGTTGTGAGCCAAAGATTGGTGGAGAAACTCCAGTTACCAGCAACCTTTCATCTGGATCAAGCATGGATCAAATTCAGTACATGGCAATGTGTGAAAGAAGTATTATGTGATATTGCTCCCATGGACTCTTGTTATCTTCATTTGGGATGGGCATGGCTTCGTTTTAAAACACTCCATCTTGATGAACGTTCCCTTTATTTGAGGCATGAGGGACATCAAAAGAAGTAGAAATTAATGACACCAAGACAAGTCAGTAAGGATCTACATAGGCTGAAGGAGAAAACAGAAAAAGAAAGAATAGAAAAAGAAGTAATATAAACTGCAGAAGGAAGGGAAAATAAAGAAAAAGAAATGGAACTAGAGAAAGTTTATTCGTCAATGTTTTTTCTTCTACAATTTATGATGTCATTTTACAGGAACAAAAGGATAAGCATGTGAATGAAACACACCAACTTCCATGTTTAAAAAGGAAGCTTCTTCATAGTGCTTTATAATGCATTTGGTCCGTCGATAAGAAGCAAATTCGTCAAACACAGTGCATGGAATTATTTATTGTAACATATCAAGGTGGGGTGCTGTTGCCAAGAAATGTTATCGACGGATTGCAACCATTGGAAAGTAACAAATATCAAGTTGAATTTGACCCTGGAAGAAGAGAATAAGTTTCAACTTGTGAAAAACTAAAAGTCCTTCAAGAGATCATAATAAACTTAATTCAAAACTAGTGTCTTAAGATTCGGGACAAATCTTCTCGAAGAAGGAGGGTATGATGTGAATTGCATATGGGTCAAATGGAGGATGACTAATGCGTCGTGTTGATGCAGTTTCTTTTATTTAAATAAGGGCCCAATGCTTTGTAAAATTGGCTGACGAAATTGTGTTTGTGCTTAACCAATTAATGGGCTTTAGTTTGGCTTTATCTTCAAGTTGAAATAAGGGTCTATATGCCAACTTAAGAACCAACCTTTGGAAGATCAAGAGGACCTTTGCTCAAAGTTTATGGATGACTTTTGGTAGCCCAAAATTCAATTACAATCAACCATTAAGTAGCGGATCGTTATTAGCTTAAGAGGATCATTAATTAATAGCTTTAGCGCGATGATATTGAAATTTATGTGTGTTTTGTAATTCTGATGGTTAAAGCTCTTATATAAGTTGAACCATTTTCATCAATAAAGGCAAGCTGAGTTTTATTCAGAAAATAAACGAGTTTTATCTCATCTATCTTAGTGAGAGTGATTCTCCTAAGTTCTTGAGTGATTCAAGAATCCATGAGTTTAATCAAAGGTCTTTATCCCTTTGTGTGTTTCAACTCTTAGGCTTATCTTCCATTCTTGGAAGTGTGATGTCTATCAATTTTCGTTCCATCTTCTTTTATGTTTTCATTTTCTCGTTTTAAATAATTTCTCAATTTTCTTGCTTGTTAGCATTCCAACAATGATAGATCGGTCAAACGAATCGAACCTTGTGGATTCACATCATTTGGTATTCAGAGCCTGGCTATCTAGATTTGGAATAGGAAAGGAAGTTTATTATACAAAGTGTTTAGCCGAAGGCCATCCATGTTTAGCTACATTCGATTACGGAAGCGAAAACAATGTTGTGAGCCAAAGATTGGTGGAGAAACTCCAGTTACCAGCAACCTTTCATCTGGATCAAGCATGGATCAAATTCAGTACATGGCAATGTGTGAAAGAAGTATTATGTGATATTGCTCCCATGGACTCTTGTTATCTTCATTTGGGATGGGCATGGCTTCGTTTTAAAACACTCCATCTTGATGAACGTTCCCTTTATTTGAGGCATGAGGGACATCAAAAGAAGTAGAAATTAATGACACCAAGACAAGTCAGTAAGGATCTACGTAGGCTGAAGGAGAAAACAGAAAAAGAAAGAATAGAAAAAGAAGTAATATAAACTGCAGAAGGAAGGGAAAATAAAGAAAAAGAAATGGAACTAGAGAAAGTTTATTCGTCAATGTTTTTTCTTCTACAATTTATGATGTCATTTTACAGGAACAAAAGGATAAGCATGTGAATGAAACACACCAACTTCCATGTTTAAAAAGGAAGCTTCTTCATAGTGCTTTATAATGCATTTGGTCCGTCGATAAGAAGCAAATTCGTCAAACACAGTGCATGGAATTATTTATTGTAACATATCAAGGTGGGGTGCTGTTGCCAAGAAATGTTATCGACGGATTGCAACCATTGGAAAGTAACAAATATCAAGTTGAATTTGACCCTGGAAGAAGAGAATAAGTTTCAACTTGTGAAAAACTAAAAGTCCTTCACAAGATCATAATAAACTTAATTCAAAACTAGTGTCTTAAGATTCGGGACAAATCTTCTCGAAGAAGGAGGGTATGATGTGAATTGCATATGGGTCAAATGGAGGATGACTAATGCGTCGTGTTGATGCAGTTTCTTTTATTTAAATAAGGGCCCAATGCTTTGTAAAATTGGCTGACGAAATTGTGTTTGTGCTTAACCAATTAATGGGCTTTAGTTTTGCTTTATCTTCAAGTTGAAATAAGGGTCTATATGCCAACTTAAGAACCAACCTTTGGAAGATCAAGAGGACCTTTGCTCAAAGTTTGTGGATGACTTTTGGTAGCCCTAAATTCAGTTACAATCAACCATTAAGTAGCGGATCGTTATTAGGTTGAGTGGATCATTAATTAATAGCTTTAAGCGGGATGATATTGAAATTTATGTGTCTTTTGTAATTCTGATGGTTAAAGCTCCTATATAAGTTGAACCATTTTCATCAATAAAGGCAAGCTGAGTTTTATTCAGAAAATAAACGAGTTTTATCTCATCTATCTTAGTGAGAGTGATTCTCCTAAGTTCTTGAGTGATTCAAGAATCCATGAGTTTAATCAAAGGTCCTTTATCCCTTTGTGTGTTTCAACTCTTAGGCTTATCCTCCATTCTTGGAAGTGTGATGTCTATCAATTTCTGTTCCATCTTCTTTTATGTTTCCATTTTCTCGTTTTAAATAATTTCTCAAATTTCTTGCTTGTTAGCATTCCAACAATGATAGATCAGTCAAACGAATCGAACCCTGTGGATTCACATCATTTGGTATTCAGAGCCTGGCTATCTAGATTTGGAATAGGAAAGGAAGTGTATTATACAAAGTGTTTAATCGAAGGCCATCCATGTTTAGCTGCATTCGATTACGGAAGCGAAAACAATGTTGCGAGCCAAAGATTGGTGGAGAAACTCCAGTTACCAGCAACCTTTCATCTGGATCAAGCATGGATCAAATTCAGTACATGGCAATGTGTGAAAGAAGTATTATGTGATATTGCTCCCATGGACTCTTGTCATCTTCATTTCGGATGGGCATGGCTTCTTTTTAAAACACTCCATCTTGATGAACGTTCCCTTTATTTGAGGCATGAGGGACATCAAAAGATGTAGAAATTAATGACACCAAGACAAGTCAGTAAGAATCAACGTAGGCTGAAGGAGAAAACAGAAAAAGAAAGAATAGAAACAAAAGTAATATAAATTGTAGAAGGAAGTGAAAATAAAGAAAAAAGAAATGGAACTAGAGAATGTTTATTCGTCAATGTTTTTTCTTCTACAGTTTGTGATGTCATTTTACAGGAACAAAAGGATAAGCATATGAATGAAACACAGCAACTTCCATGTTTAAAAAGGAAGCTTGTTCATTGTGCTTTATCATGCATTTGGTCCGTCGATAAGAAGCAAATTCGTCAAACACAGTGCATGGAATTATTTATTGTTACATATCAAGGTGGGGTGCTGTTGCCAAGAAATGTTATCGACGGATTGCAACCATTGGAAAGTAACAAATATCAAGTTGAATTTGACCCTGGAAGAAGAGAATAAGTTTCAACTTGTGAAAAACTAAAAGTCCTTCACAAGATCATAATAAACTTACATCAAAACTAGTGTCTTAAGATTCGGGACAAATCTTCTCGAAGAAGGAGGGTATGATGTGAATTGCATATGGGTCAAATGGAGGATGACTAATGCGTCGTGTTGATGCAGTTTCTTTTATTTAAATAAGGGCCCAATTCTTTGTAAAATTGGCTGACGAAATTGTGTTTGTGCTTAACCAATTAATGGGCTTTAGTTTTGCTTTATCTACAAGTTGAAATAAGGGTCTATATGCCAACTTAAGAACCAACCTTTGGAAGATCAAGAGGACCTTTGCTCAAAGTTTGTGGATGACTTTTGGTAGCCCTAAATTCAGTTACAATCAACCATTAAGTAGCGGATCGTTATTAGCTTGAGTGGATCATTAATTAATAGCTTTAAGCGGGATGATATTGAAATTTATGTGTCTTTTGTAATTCTGATGGTTAAAGCTCCTATATAAGTTGAACCATTTTCATCAATGAAGGCAAGATGAGTTTTATTAAGAAAATAAACGAGTTTTATCTCATCTATCTTAGTGAGAGTGATTCTCCTAAGTTCTTTAGTGATTCAAGAATCCATGAGTTTAATCAAAGGTCTTTTATCCCTTTGTTGTTTCAACTCTTAGGCTTATCTTCCATTCTTGGAAGTGTGATGTCTATCAATTTTCGTTCCATCTTCTTTTATGTTTCCATTTTCTCGTTTTAAATAATTTCTCAATTTTCTTGCTTGTTAGCATTCCAACAATGATAGATCGGTCAAACGAATCGAACCTTGTGGATTCACATCATTTGGTTGTCAGAGCCTGGCTATCTAGATTTGGAATAGGAAATGAAGTTTATTATACAAAGTCTTTAACCGAAGGCCATCCATGTTTAGCTACATTCGATTACGGAAGCGAAAACAATGTTGTGAGCCAAAGATTGGTGGAGAAACTCCAGTTACCAGCAACCTTTCATCTGGATCAAGCATGGATCAAATTCAGTACATGGCAATGTGTGAAAGAAGTATTATGTGATATTGCTCCCATGGACTCTTGTCATCTTCATTTGGGATGGGCATGGCTTCGTTTTAAAACACTCCATCTTGATTAACGTTCCCTTTATTTCAGGCATGAGGGACATCAAAAGAAGTAGATATTTATGACACCAAGACAAGTCAGTAAGGATCAACGTAGGCTGAAGGAGAAAATAGAAAAGGAAAGAATAGAAAAAGAAGTAATATAAACTGTAGAAGGAAGGGAAAATAAAGAAAAAGAAATGAAACTAGAGAAAGTTTATTCGTCAATGTTTTTTCTTCTACAGTTTGTGATGTCATTTTACAGGAACAAAAGGAGAAGCATGTGAATGAAACACACCAACTTCCATGTTTAAAAAGGAAGCTTGTTCATAGTGCTTTATTTTGTATTTGGTCTGTCGATAAGAAGTAAATTCGTCAAACACAATGCATGGAATTATTTATTGTTGCATATCAAGGTGGGGTACTATTGCCAAGAAATGTTATCGACGGATTGCAACCATTGGAAAGTAACAAAAATCATGTTTTGATTGATCTTGGAAGAAGAGAATTAGTTTCAACTTGTGAAAAACTAAAAGTCCTTCACAAGATCATAATAAACTTACATCAAAACTAGTGTCTTATGATTCGGGACAAATCTTCTCGAAGAAGGAGGGTATGATGTGAATTGCATATGGGTCAAATGGAGGATGAGTAATGCACCGTGTTGATGCAGTTTCTTTTATTTAAATAAGGGCCCAATGCTTTGTAAAATTGGCTGACCAAATTGTGTTTGTGCTTAACCAATTAATGGGCTTTAGTTTTGCTTTATCTTCAAGTTGAAATATGGGTCCATATGCCAACTTAAGAACCAACCTTTGGAAGATCAAGAGGACCTTTGGTCAAAGTTTGTGGATGACTTTTGGTAGCCTTAAATTCAGTTACAATCAACCATTAAGTAGCGGATCGTTATTAGGTTGAGTGGATCATTAATTAATAGCTTTAAGCGGGATGATATTGAAATTTATGTGTCTTTTGTAATTTTGATGGTTAGAGCTCCTATATAAGTTGAACCATTTTCATCAATGAAGGCAAGCTGAGTTTTATTCAGAAAATAAACGAGTTTTATCTCATCTATCTTAGTGAGAGTGATTCTCCTAAGTTCTTGAGTGATTCAAGAATCCATGAGTTTAATCAAAGGTCCTTTATCCCTTTGTGTGTTTCAACTCTTAGGCTTATCCTCTATTCTTGGAAGTGTGATGTCTATCAATTTCTGTTCCATCTTCTTTTATGTTTCCATTTTCTCGTTTTAAATAATTTCTCAAATTTCTTGCTTGTTAGCATTCCAACAATGATAGATCAGTCAAACGAATCGAACCCTGTGGATTCACATCATTTGGTATTCAGAGCCTGGCTATCTAGATTTGGAATAGGAAAGGAAGTGTATTATACAAAGTGTTTAATCGAAGGCCATCCATGTTTAGCTGCATTCGATTACGGAAGCGAAAACAATGTTGCGAGCCAAAGATTGGTGGAGAAACTCCAGTTACCAGCAACCTTTCATCTGGATCAAGCATGGATCAAATTCAGTACATGGCAATGTGTGAAAGAAGTATTATGTGATATTGCTCCCATGGACTCTTGTCATCTTCATTTCGGATGGGCATGGCTTCTTTTTAAAACACTCCATCTTGATGAACGTTCCCTTTATTTGAGGCATGAGGGACATCAAAAGATGTAGAAATTAATGACACCAAGACAAGTCAGTAAGAATCAACGTAGGCTGAAGGAGAAAACAGAAAAAGAAAGAATAGAAACAAAAGTAATATAAATTGTAGAAGGAAGTGAAAATAAAGAAAAAAGAAATGGAACTAGAGAATGTTTATTCGTCAATGTTTTTTCTTCTACAGTTTGTGATGTCATTTTACAGGAACAAAAGGATAAGCATATGAATGAAACACAGCAACTTCCATGTTTAAAAAGGAAGCTTGTTCATTGTGCTTTATCATGCATTTGGTCCGTCGATAAGAAGCAAATTCGTCAAACACAGTGCATGGAATTATTTATTGTTACATATCAAGGTGGGGTGCTGTTGCCAAGAAATGTTATCGACGGATTGCAACCATTGGAAAGTAACAAATATCAAGTTGAATTTGACCCTGGAAGAAGAGAATAAGTTTCAACTTGTGAAAAACTAAAAGTCCTTCACAAGATCATAATAAACTTACATCAAAACTAGTGTCTTAAGATTCGGGACAAATCTTCTCGAAGAAGGAGGGTATGATGTGAATTGCATATGGGTCAAATGGAGGATGACTAATGCGTCGTGTTGATGCAGTTTCTTTTATTTAAATAAGGGCCCAATTCTTTGTAAAATTGGCTGACGAAATTGTGTTTGTGCTTAACCAATTAATGGGCTTTAGTTTTGCTTTATCTTCAAGTTGAAATAAGGGTCTATATGCCAACTTAAGAACCAACCTTTGGAAGATCAAGAGGACCTTTGCTCAAAGTTTGTGGATGACTTTTGGTAGCCCTAAATTCAGTTACAATCAACCATTAAGTAGCGGATCGTTATTAGCTTGAGTGGATCATTAATTAATAGCTTTAAGCGGGATGATATTGAAATTTATGTGTCTTTTGTAATTCTGATGGTTAAAGCTCCTATATAAGTTGAACCATTTTCATCAATGAAGGCAAGATGAGTTTTATTAAGAAAATAAACGAGTTTTATCTCATCTATCTTAGTGAGAGTGATTCTCCTAAGTTCTTTAGTGATTCAAGAATCCATGAGTTTAATCAAAGGTCTTTTATCCCTTTGTTGTTTCAACTCTTAGGCTTATCTTCCATTCTTGGAAGTGTGATGTCTATCAATTTTCGTTCCATCTTCTTTTATGTTTCTATTTTCTCGTTTTAAATAATTTCTCAATTTTCTTGCTTGTTAGCATTCCAACAATGATAGATCGGTCAAACGAATCGAACCTTGTGGATTCACATCATTTGGTATTCAGAGCCTGGCTATCTAGATTTGGAATAGGAAATGAAGTTTATTATACAAAGTGTTTAACCGAAGGCCATCCTTGTTTAGCTACATTCGATTACGGAAGCGAAAACAATGTTGTGAGCCAAAGATTGGTGGAGAAACTCCAGTTACCAGCAACCTTTCATCTGGATCAAGCATGGATCAAATTCAGTACATGGCAATGTGTGAAAGAAATATTATGTGATATTGCTCCCATGGACACTTGTCATCTTCATTTGGGATGCGCATGGCTTCGTTTTAAAACACTCCATCTTGATGAACGTTCCCTTTATTTGAGGCATGAGGGACATCAAAAGAAGTAGAAATTAATGACACCAAGACAAGTCAGTAAGGATCTACGTAGGCTGAAGGAGAAAACAGAAAAAGAAAGAATAGAAAAAGAAGTAATATAAACTGCAGAAGGAAGGGAAAATAAAGAAAAAGAAATGGAACTAGAGAAAGTTTATTCGTCAATGTTTTTTCTTCTACAGTTTGTGATGTCATTTTACAGGAACAAAAGGATAAGCATATGAATGAAACACAGCAACTTCCATGTTTAAAAAGGAAGCTTGTTCATTGTGCTTTATCATGCATTTGGTCCGTCGATAAGAAGCAAATTCGTCAAACACAGTGCATGGAATTATTTATTG
The DNA here is from genome assembly GCF_037176805.1 of Vigna unguiculata. Lineage (NCBI taxonomy): Eukaryota > Viridiplantae > Streptophyta > Magnoliopsida > Fabales > Fabaceae > Vigna > Vigna unguiculata. The sequence continues at coordinate 22,837,027 of NC_140800.1, read as the reverse complement.
TTACATATCAAGGTGGGGTGCTGTTGCCAAGAAATGTTATCGACGGATTGCAACCATTGGAAAGTAACAAATATCAAGTTGAATTTGATCCTGGAAGAAGAGAATAAGTTTCAACTTGTGAAAAACTAAAAGTCCTTCACAAGATCATAATAAACTTACATCAAAACTAGTGTCTTAAGATTCGGGACAAATCTTCTCGAAGAAGGAGGGTATGATGTGAATTGCATATGGGTCAAATGGAGGATGACTAATGCGTCATGTTGATGCAGTTTCTTTTATTTAAATAAGGGCCCAATTCTTTGTAAAATTGGCTGACGAAATTGTGTTTGTGCTTAACCAATTAATGGGCTTTAGTTTTGCTTTATCTTCAAGTTGAAATAAGGGTCCATATGCCAACTTAAGAACCAACCTTTGGAAGATGAAGAGGACCTTTGCTCAAAGTTTGTGGATGACTTTTGGTAGCCTTATATTCAGTTACAATCAACCATTAAGTAGCGGATCGTTATTAGCTTGAGTGGATCATTAATTAATAGCTTTAAGCGGGATGATATTGAAATTTATGTGTCTTTTGTAATTCTGATGGTTAAAGCTCCTATATAAGTTGAACCATTTTCATCAATGAAGGCAAGCTGAGTTTTATTCAGAAAATAAACGAGTTTTATCTCATCTATCTTAGTGAGAGTGATTCTCCTAAGTTCTTGAGTGATTCAAGAATCCATGAGTTTAATCAAAGGTCCTTTATCCAATTGAGTGTTTCAACTCTTAGGCTTATCTTCCATTCTTGGAAGTGTGATGTCTATCAATTTCCGTTCCATCTTCTTTTATGTTTCCATTTTCTCGCTTTAAATAATTTCTCAAATTTCTTGCTTGTTAGCATTCCAACAATGATAGATCAGTCAAACGAATCGAACCCTGTGGATTCACATCATTTGGTATTCAGAGCCTGGCTATCTAGATTTGGAATAGGAAAGGAAGTGTATTATACAAAGTGTTTAATCGAAGGCCATCCATGTTTAGCTGCATTCGATTACGGAAGCGAAAACAATGTTGCGAGCCAAAGATTGGTGGAGAAACTCCAGTTACCAGCAACCTTTCATCTGGATCAAGCATGGATCAAATTCAGTACATGGCAATGTGTGAAAGAAGTTTTATGTGATATTGGTCCCATGGACTCTTGTCATCTTCATTTGGGATGGGCATGGCTTCGTTTTAAAACACTCCATCTTGATTAACGTTCCCTTTATTTCAGGCATGAGGGACATCAAAAGAAGTAGATATTTATGACACCAAGACAAGTCAGTAAGGATCAACGTAGGCTGAATGAGAAAACAGAAAAAGAAAGAATAGAAAAAGAAGTAACATAAACTGTAGAAGGAAGGGAAAATAAAGAAAAAGAAATGGAACTAGAGAATGTTTATTCGTCAAAGTTTTTTCTTCTACAGTTTGTGATGTCATTTTACAGGAACAAAAGGAGAAGCATGTGAATGAAACACACCAACTTCCATGTTTAAAAAGGAAGCTTGTTCATAGTGCTTTATTATGTATTTGGTCTGTCGATAAGAAGTAAATTCGTCAAACACAATGCATGGAATTATTTATTGTTGCATATCAAGGTGGGGTACTGTTGCCAAGAAATGTTATCGACGGATTGCAACCATTGGAAAGTAACAAATATCATGTTTTGATTGATCCTGGAAGAAGAGAATTAGTTTCAACTTGTGAAAAACTAAAAGTCCTTCACAAGATCATAATAAACGTACATCAAAACTAGTGTCTTAAGATTCGGGACAAATCTTCTCGAAGAAGAAGTGTATGATGTGAATTACATATGGGTCAAATGGAGGATGACTAATGCGCCGTGTTGATGCAGTTTCTTTTATTTAAATAAGGGCCCAATGCTTTGTAAAATTGGCTGACCAAATTGTGTTTGTGCTTAACCAATTAATGGGCTATAGTTTTGCTTTATCTTCAAGTTGAAATAAGGGTCCATATGCCAACTTAAGAACCAACCTTTAGAAGATGACGAGGACCTTTGCTCAAAGTTTGTGGATGGCTTTTGGTAGCCTTAAATTCAGTTACAATCAACCATTAAGTAGCAGATCGTTATTAGCTTGAGTGGATCATTAATTAATAGCTTTAAGCGGGATGATATTGAAATTTATGTGTCTTTTGTAATTCTGATGGTTAAAGCTCCTATATAAGTTCAACCATTTTCATCAATGAAGGCAAGCTGAGTTTTATTCAGAAGATAAACGAGTTTTATCTCATCTATCTTAGTGAGAGTGATTCCCTTATGTTCATTAGTGACTCAAGAATCCAGGAGTTTAATCAAAGGTCCTTTATCCCTTTGTGTGTTTCAACTCTTAGGCTTATCTTCCATTCTTGTAAGTGTGATATCTATCAATTTCCGTTCCATCTTCTTTTATGTTTCCATTTTCTCGTTTTAAATAATTTCTCAAATTTCTTGCTTGTTAGCATACCAACAATGATAGATCGGTCAAACGTATCGAACCCTGTGGATTCACATCATTTGGTATTCAGAGCCTGGCTATCTAGATTTGGAATAGGAAAGGAAGTTTATTATACAAAGTCTTTAACCGAAGGCCATCCATGTTTAGCTGCATTCGATTACGGAAGCGAAAACAATGTCGTAAGCCAAAGATTGGTGGAGAAACTCCAGTTACCAGCAACCTTTCATCTGGATCAAGCATGGATCAAATTCAGTACATGATAATGTGTGAAAGAAGTTTTATGTGATATTGCTCCCATGGACTCTTGTCATCTTCATTTGGGATGGGCATGGCTTCGTTTTAAAACACTCCATCTTGATTAACGTTCCCTTTATTTCAGGCATGAGGGACATCAAAAGAAGTAGATATTTATGACACCAAGACAAGTCAGTAAGGATCAACGTAGGCTGAAGGAGAAAATAGAAAAGGAAAGAATAGAAAAAGAAGTAATATAAACTGTAGAAGGAAGGGAAAATAAAGAAAAAGAAATGAAACTAGAGAAAGTTTATTCGTCAATGTTTTTTCTTCTACAGTTTGTGATGTCATTTTACAGGAACAAAAGGAGAAGCATGTGAATGAAACACACCAACTTCCATGTTTAAAAAGGAAGCTTGTTCATAGTGCTTTATTTTGTATTTGGTCTGTCGATAAGAAGTAAATTCGTCAAACACAATGCATGGAATTATTTATTGTTGCATATCAAGGTGGGGTACTATTGCCAAGAAATGTTATCGACGGATTGCAACCATTGGAAAGTAACAAAAATCATGTTTTGATTGATCTTGGAAGAAGAGAATTAGTTTCAACTTGTGAAAAACTAAAAGTCCTTCACAAGATCATAATAAACGTACATCAAAACTAGTGTCTTAAGATTCGGGACAAATCTTCTCGAAGAAGAAGTGTATGATGTGAATTACATATGGGTCAAATGGAGGATGACTAATGTGCCGTGTTGATGCAGTTTCTTTTATTTAAATAAGGGCCCAATGCTTTGTAAAATTGGCTGACAAAATTGTGTTTGTGCTTAACCAATTAATGGGCTATAGTTTTGCTTTATCTTCAAGTTGAAATAAGGGTCCATATGCCAACTTAAGAACCAACCTTTAGAAGATGACGAGGACCTTTGCTCAAAGTTTGTGGATGGCTTTTGGTAGCCTTAAATTAAGTTACAATCAACCATTAAGTAGCAGATCGTTATTAGCTTGAGTGGATCATTAATTAATAGCTTTAAGCGGGATGATATTGAAATTTATGTGTCTTTTGTAATTCTGATGGTTAAAGCTCCTATATAAGTTGAACCATTTTCATCAATGAAGGCAAGCTGAGTTTTATTCAGAAGATAAACGAGTTTTATCTAATCTATCTTAGTGAGAGTGATTCCCTTATGTTCATTAGTGACTCAGGAATCCAGGAGTTTAATCAAAGGTCCTTTATCCCTTTGTGTGTTTCAACTCTTAGGCTTATCTTCCATTCTTGTAAGTGTGATATCTATCAATTTCCGTTCCATCTTCTTTTATGTTTCCATTTTCTCGTTTTAAATAATTTCTCAAATTTCTTGCTTGTTAGCATTCCAACAATGATAGATCGGTCAAAAGAATCGAACCCTGTGGATTCACATCATTTGGTATTCAGAGCCTGGCTATCTAGATTTGGAATAGGAAAGGAAGTTTATTATACAAAGTCTTTAACCGAAGGCCATCCATGTTTAGCTGCATTCGATTACGGAAGCGAAAACAATGTCGTAAGCCAAAGATTGGTGGAGAAACTCCAGTTACCAGCAACCTTTCATCTGGATCAAGCATGGATCAAATTCAGTACATGATAATGTGTGAAAGAAGTTTTATGTGATATTGCTCCCATGGACTCTTGTCATCTTCATTTGGGATGGGCATGGCTTCGTTTTAAAACACTCCATCTTGATTAACGTTCCCTTTATTTCAGGCATGAGGGACATCAAAAGAAGTAGATATTTATGACACCAAGACAAGTCAGTAAGGATCAACATAGGCTGAAGGAGAAAACAGAAAAAGAAAGAATAGAAAAAGAAGTAATATAAACTGTAGAAGGAAGGGAAAATAAAGAAAAAGAAATGAAACTAGAGAAAGTTTATTCGTCAATGTTTTTTCTTCTACAGTTTGTGATGTCATTTTACAGGAACAAAAGGAGAAGCATGTGAATGAAACACACCAACTTCCATGTTTAAAAAGGAAGCTTGTTCATAGTGCTTTATTATGCATTTGGTCTGTCGATAAGAAGTAAATTCGTCAAACACATTGCATGGAATTATTTATTGTTGCATATCAAGGTGGGGTACTGTTGCCAAGAAATGTTATCGACGAATCGCAACCATTGGAAAGTAACAAATATCAAGTTGAATTTGATCTTGGAAGAAGAGAATGATTTTCAACTTGTGAAAAACAAAACGTCCTTCACAAGATCATAATAAACTTACATCAAAACTAGTGTCTTAAGATTCGGGACAAATCTTCTCGAAGAAGGAGGGTATGATGTGAATTGCATATGGGTCAAATGGAGGATGACTAATGCGCCGTGTTGATGCAGTTTCTTTTATTTAAATAAGGGCCTAATGCTTTGTAAAATTGGCTGACCAAATTGTGTTTGTGCTTAACCAATTAATGGGCTTTAGTTTTGCTTTATCTTCAAGTTGAAATAAGGGTCCATATGCCAACTTAAGAACCAACCTTTGGAAGATGAAGAGGATCTTTGCTCAAAGTTTGTGGATGACTTTTGGTAGCCTTAAATTCAGTTACAATCAACCATTAAGTAGCGGATCGTTATTAGCTTGAGTGGATCATTAATTAATAGCTTTAAGCGGGATGATATTGAAATTTATGTGTCTTTTGTAATTCTGATGGTTAAAGCTCCTATATAAGTTCAACCATTTTCATCAATGAAGGCAAGCTGAGTTTTATTCAGAAGATAAACGAGTTTAATCTCATCTATCTTAGGGAGAGTGATTCCCTTATGTTCTTGAGTGACTCTAGAATCCAGGAGTTTAATCAAAGGTCCTTTATCCCTTTGTGTGTTTCAACTCTTAGGCTTATCTTCCACTCTTGTAAGTGTGATGTCTATCAATTTCCGTTTCATCTTCTTTTATGTTTCCATTTTCTCGTTTTAAATAATTTCTCAAATTTCTTGCTTGTTAGCATACCAACAATGATAGATCGGTCAAACGTATCGAACCCTGTGGATTCACATCATTTGGTATTCAGAGCCTGGCTATCTAGATTTGGAATAGGAAAGGAAGTTTATTATACAAAGTCTTTAACCGAAGGGCATCCATGTTTAGCTGCATTCGATTACGGAAGCGAAAACAATGTCGTAAGCCAAAGATTGGTGGAGAAACTCCAGTTACCAGCAACCTTTCATCTGGATCAAGCATGGATCAAATTCAGTACATGATAATGTGTGAAAGAAGTTTTATGTGATATTGCTCCCATGGACTCTTGTCATCTTCATTTGGGATGGGCATGGCTTCGTTTTAAAACACTCCATCTTGATTAACGTTCCCTTTATTTCAGGCATGAGGGACATCAAAAGAAGTAGATATTTATGACACCAAGACAAGTCAGTAAGGATCAACGTAGGCTGAAGGAGAAAATAGAAAAGGAAAGAATAGAAAAAGAAGTAATATAAACTGTAGAACGAAGGGAAAATAAAGGAAAAGAAATGAAACTAGAGAAAGTTTATTCGTCAATGTTTTTTCTTCTACAGTTTGTCATGTCATTTTACAGGAACAAAAGGAGAAGCATGTGAATGAAACACACCAACTTCCATGTTTAAAAAGGAAGCTTGTTCATAGTGCTTTATTTTGTATTTGGTCTGTCGATAAGAAGTAAATTCGTCAAACACAATGCATGGAATTATTTATTGTTGCATATCAAGGTGGGGTACTGTTGCCAAGAAATGTTATCGACGGATTGCAACCATTGGAAAGTAACAAATATCATGTTTTGATTGATCCTGGAAGAAGAGAATTAGTTTCAACTTGTGTAAAACTAAAAGTCCTTCACAAGATCATAATAAACTTACATCAAAACTATTGTCTTAAGATTCGGGACAAATCTTCTCGAAGAAGGAGGGTATGATGTGAATTGCATATGGGTCAAATGGAGGATGACTAATGCGCCGTGTTGATGCAGTTTCTTTTATTTAAATAAGGGCCTAATGCTTTGTAAAATTGGCTGACCAAATTGTGTTTGTGCTTAACCAATTAATGGGCTTTAGTTTTGCTTTATCTTCAAGTTGAAATAAGGGTCCATATGCCAACTTAAGAACCAACCTTTGGAAGATGAAGAGGACCTTTGCTCAAAGTTTGTGGATGACTTTTGGTAGCCTTATATTCAGTTACAATCAACCATTAAGTAGCGGATCGTTATTAGCTTGAGTGGATCATTAATTAATAGCTTTAAGCGGGACGATATTGAAATTTATGTGTCTTTTGTAATTCTGATGGTTAAAGCTCCTATATAAGTTCAACCATTTTCATCAATGAAGGCAAGCTGAGTTTTATTCAGAAGATAAACGAGTTTAATCTCATCTATCTTAGTGAGAGTGATTCCCTTATGTTCTTGAGTGACTCAAGAATCCAGGAGTTTAATCAAAGGTCCTTTATCCCTTTGTGTATTTCAACTCTTAGGCTTATCTTCCATTCTTGTAAGTGTGCTGTCTATCAATTTCCGTTCCATCTTCTTTTATGATTCCATTTTCTCGTTTTAAATAATTTCTCAAATTTCTTGCTTGTTAGCATTCCAACAATGATAGATCGGTCAAACGAATCGAACCCTGTGGATTCACATCATTTGGTATTCAGAGCCTGGCTATCTAGATTTGGAATAGGAAAGGAAGTTTATTATACAAAGTCTTTAACCGAAGGCCATCCATGTTTAGCTGCATTCGATTACGGAAGCGAAAACAATGTTGTAAGCCAAAGATTGGTGGAGAAACTCCAGTTACCAGCAACCTTTCATCTGGATCAAGCATGGATCAAATTCAGTACATGGCAATGTGTGAAAGAAGTATTATGTGATATTGCACCAATGGACTCTTGTCATCTTCATTTGGGATGGGCATGGCTTCGTTTTAAAACACTCCATCTTGATTAACGTTCCCTTTATTTGAGGCATGAGGGACATCAAAAGAAGTAGAAATTTATGACACCAAGACAAGTCAGTAAGGATCAACGTAGGCTAGGCTGAAGGAGAAAACAGAAAAAGAAAGAATAGAAAAAGAAGTAATATAAACTGCAGAAGGAAGGGAAAATAAAGAAAAAGAAATGGAACTAGAGAAAGTTTATTCGTCAATGTTTTTTCTTCTATAGTTTGTGATGTCATTTTACAGGAACAAAAGGAGAAGCATGTGAATGAAACACACCAACTTCCATGTTTAAAAAGGAAGCTTGTTCATAGTGCTTTATTATGTATTTGGTCTGTCGATAAGAAGTAAATTCGTCAAACACAATGCATGGAATTATTTATTGTTGCATATCAAGGTGGGGTACTGTTGCCAAGAAATGTTATCGACGGATTGCAACCATTGGAAAGTAACAAATATCATGTTTTGATTGATCCTGGAAGAAGAGAATTAGTTTCAACTTGTGAAAAACTAAAAGTCCTTCACAAGATCATAATAAACGTACATCAAAACTAGTGTCTTAAGATTCGGGACAAATCTTCTCGAAGAAGAAGTGTATGATGTGAATTACATATGGGTCAAATGGAGGATGACTAATGCGCCGTGTTGATACTGTTTCTTTTATTTAAATAAGGGCCCAATGCTTTGTAAAATTGGCTGACCAAATTGTGTTTGTGCTTAACCAATTAATGGGCTATAGTTTTGCTTTATCTTCAAGTTGAAATAAGGGTCCATATGCCAACTTAAGAACCAACCTTTAAAAGATGACGACGACCTTTGCTCAAAGTTTATGGATGGCTTTTGGTAGCCTTAAATTCAGTTACAATCAACCATTAAGTAGCGGATCGTTATTAGCTTGAGTGGATCATTAATTAATAGCTTTAACCGGGATGATATTGAAATTTATGTGTCTTTTGTAATTCTGATGGTTAAAGCTCCTATATAAGTTGAACCATTTTCATCAATGAAGGCAAGCTGAGTTTTATTCAGAAAATAAACGAGTTTTATCTCATCTATCTTAGTGAGAGTGATTCTCCTAAGTTCTTGAGTGATTCAAGAATGCATGAGTTTAATCAAATGTCTTTTATCCCATTGTGTTTTTCAACTCATATGCTTATCTTCCATTCTTGGAAGTGTGATGTCTATCAATTTCTGTTCCATCTTCTTTTATGTTTCCATTTTCTCGTTTTAAATAATTTCTCAAATTTCTTGCTTGTTAGCATTCCAACAATGATAGATCAGTCAAACGAATCGAACCCTGTGGATTCACATCATCTGATATTCAGAGCCTGGCTATCTAGATTTGAAATAGGAAAGGAAGTTTATTATACAAAGTCTTTAACCGAAGGCCATCCATGTTTAGCTGCATTCGATTACGGAAGCGAAAACAATGTTGTGAGCCAAAGATTGGTGTAGAAACTCCAGTTACCGGCAACCTTTCATCTGGATCAAGCATGGATCAAATTCAGTACATGGCAATGTGTGAAAGAAGTATTATGTGATATTGCTCCCATGGACTGTTGTCATCTTCATTTGGGATGGGCATGGCTTCGTTTTAAAACACTCCACCTTGATTAACGTTCCCTTTATTTGAGGCATGAGGGACATTAAAAGAAGTAGAAATTTATGACACCAAGACAAGTCAGTAAGGATCAACGTAGGCTGAAGGAGAAAACAGAAAAAGAAAGAATAGAAAAAGAAGTAATATAAACTGCAGAAGGAAGGGAAAATAAAGAAAAAGAAATGGAACTAGAGAAAGTTTATTCGTCAATGTTTTTTCTTCTACAGTTTGTGATGTCATTAACAGGAACAAAAGGATAAGCATGTGAATGAAACACACCAACTTCCATGTTTGAAAAGGAAGCTTGTTCATAGTGCTTTATTATGCATTTGGTCCGTCGATAAGAAGCAAATTCGTCAAACACAATGCATGGAATTATTTATTGTTACATATCAAGGTGGGGTACTGTTGCCAAGAAATGTTATCGACGGATCGCAACCATTGGAAAGTAACAAATATCAAGTTGAATTTGATCTTGGAAGAAGAGAATTAGTTTCAACTTGTGAAAAACTAAAAGTCCTTCACAAGATCATAATAAACTTACATCAAAACTAGTGTCTTAAGATTTGGGACAAATCTTCTCGAAGAAGGAGGGTATGATGTGAATTGCGTGTGGATCAAATGGAGGATGACTAATGCGTCATGTTGAAATAAGGGTCCATATGCCAACTTAAGAACCAACCTTTAAAAGATGACGACGACCTTTGCTCAAAGTTTATGGATGGCTTTTGGTAGCCTTAAATTCAGTTACAATCAACCATTAAGTAGCGGATCGTTATTAGCTTGAGTGGATCATTAATTAATAGCTTTAACCGGGATGATATTGAAATTTATGTGTCTTTTGTAATTCTGATGGTTAAAGCTCCTATATAAGTTGAACCATTTTCATCAATGAAGGCAAGCTGAGTTTTATTCAGAAAATAAACGAGTTTTATCTCATCTATCTTAGTGAGAGTGATTCTCCTAAGTTCTTGAGTGATTCAAGAATGCATGAGTTTAATCAAATGTCTTTTATCCCATTGTGTTTTTCAACTCATATGCTTATCTTCCATTCTTGGAAGTGTGATGTCTATCAATTTCCGTTCCATCTTCTTTTATGTTTCCATTTTCTCGTTTTAAATAATTTCTCAAATTTCTTGCTTGTTAGCATTCCAACAATGATAGATCAGTCAAACGAATCGAACCCTGTGGATTCACATCATCTGATATTCAAAGCCTGGCTATCTAGATTTGGAATAGGAAAGGAAGTTTATTATACAAAGTGTTTAACCGAAGGCCATCCATGTTTAGCTGCATTCGATTACGGAAGCGAAAACAATGTTGTGAGCCAAAGATTGGTGCAGAAACTCCAGTTACCAGCAACCTTTCATCTGGATCAAGCATGGATCAAATTCAGTACATGGCAATGTGTGAAAGAAGTATTATGTGATATTGCTCCCATGGACTGTTGTCATCTTCATTTGGGATGGGCATGGCTTCGTTTTAAAACACTCCACCTTGATTAACGTTCCCTTTATTTGAGGCATGAGGGACATTAAAAGAAGTAGAAATTTATGACACCAAGACAAGTCAGTAAGGATCAACGTAGGCTGAAGGAGAAAACAGAAAAAGAAAGAATAGAAAAAGAAGTAATATAAACTGCAGAAGGAAGGGAAAATAAAGAAAAAGAAATGGAACTAGAGAAAGTTTATTCGTCAATGTTTTTTCTTCTACAGTTTGTGATGTCATTAACAGGAACAAAAGGATAAGCATGTGAATGAAACACACCAACTTCCATGTTTAAAAAGGAAGCTTGTTCATAGTGCTTTATTTTGTATTTGGTCTGTCGATAAGAAGTAAATTCGTCAAACACAATGCATGGAATTATTTATTGTTGCATATCAAGGTGGGGTACTGTTGCCAAGAAATGTTATCGACAGATTGCAACCATTGGAAAGTAACAAATATCATGTTTTGATTGATCCTGGAAGAAGAGAATTAGTTTCAACTTGTGTAAAACTAAAAGTCCTTCACAAGATCATAATAAACTTACATCAAAACTATTGTCTTAAGATTCGGGACAAATCTTCTCGAAGAAGGAGGGTATGATGTGAATTGCATATGGGTCAAATGGAGGATGACTAATGCGCCGTGTTGATGCAGTTTCTTTTATTTAAATAAGGGCCTAATGCTTTGTAAAATTGGCTGACCAAATTGTGTTTGTGCTTAACCAATTAATGGGCTTTAGTTTTGCTTTATCTTCAAGTTGAAATAAGGGTCCATATGCCAACTTAAGAACCAACCTTTGGAAGATGAAGAGGACCTTTGCTCAAAGTTTGTGGATGACTTTTGGTAGCCTTATATTCAGTTACAATCAACCATTAAGTAGCGGATCGTTATTAGCTTGAGTGGATCATTAATTAATAGCTTTAAGCGGGACGATATTGAAATTTATGTGTCTTTTGTAATTCTGATGGTTAAAGCTCCTATATAAGTTCAACCATTTTCATCAATGAAGGCAAGCTGAGTTTTATTCAGAAGATAAACGAGTTTAATCTCATCTATCTTAGTGAGAGTGATTCCCTTATGTTCTTGAGTGACTCAAGAATCCAGGAGTTTAATCAAAGGTCCTTTATCCCTTTGTGTATTTCAACTCTTAGGCTTATCTTCCATTCTTGTAAGTGTGCTGTCTATCAATTTCCGTTCCATCTTCTTTTATGATTCCATTTTCTCGTTTTAAATAATTTCTCAAATTTCTTGCTTGTTAGCATTCCAACAATGATAGATCGGTCAAACGAATCGAACCCTGTGGATTCACATCATTTGGTATTCAGAGCCTGGCTATCTAGATTTGGAATAGGAAAGGAAGTTTATTATACAAAGTCTTTAACCGAAGGCCATCCATGTTTAGCTGCATTCGATTACGGAAGCGAAAACAATGTTGTAAGCCAAAGATTGGTGGAGAAACTCCAGTTACCAGCAACCTTTCATCTGGATCAAGCATGGATCAAATTCAGTACATGGCAATGTGTGAAAGAAGTATTATGTGATATTGCACCAATGGACTCTTGTCATCTTCATTTGGGATGGGCATGGCTTCGTTTTAAAACACTCCATCTTGATTAACGTTCCCTTTATTTGAGGCATGAGGGACATCAAAAGAAGTAGAAATTTATGACACCAAGACAAGTCAGTAAGGATCAACGTAGGCTAGGCTGAAGGAGAAAACAGAAAAAGAAAGAATAGAAAAAGAAGTAATATAAACTGCAGAAGGAAGGGAAAATAAAGAAAAAGAAATGGAACTAGAGAAAGTTTATTCGTCAATGTTTTTTCTTCTACAGTTTGTGATGTCATTAACAGGAACAAAAGGATAAGCATGTGAATGAAACACACCAACTTCCATGTTTAAAAAGGAAGCTTGTTCATAGTGCTTTATTATGCATTTGGTCCGTCGATAAGAAGCAAATTCGTCAAACACAATGCATGGAATTATTTATTGTTACATATCAAGGTGGGGTACTGTTGCCAAGAAATGTTATCGACGGATCGCAACCATTGGAAAGTAACAAATATCAAGTTGAATTTGATCTTGGAAGAAGAGAATTAGTTTCAACTTGTGAAAAACTAAAAGTCCTTCACAAGATCATAATAAACTTACATCAAAACTAGTGTCTTAAGATTTGGGACAAATCTTCTCGAAGAAGGAGGGTATGATGTGAATTGCGTGTGGGTCAAATGGAGGATGACTAATGCGTCATGTTGATGCAGTTTCTTTTATTTAAATAAGGGCCCAATGCTTTGTAAAATTGGTTGACCAAATTGTGTTTGTGCTTAACCAATTAATGGGCTTTAGTTTTGCTTTATCTTCAAGTTGAAATAAGGGTCCATATGCCAACTTAAGAACCAACCTTTGGAAGATGAAGAGGACCTTTGCTCAAAGTTTGTGGATGACTTTTGGTAGCCATATATTCAGTTACAATCAACCATTAAGTAGCGGATCCTTATTAGCTTGAGCGGATCATTAATTAATAGCTTTAAGCCGGATGATATTGAAATTTATGTGTCTTTTGTAATTCTGATGGTTAAAGCTCCTATATAAGTTGAACCATTTTCATCAATGAAGGCAAGCTGAGTTTTATTCAGAAAATAAACGAGTTTTATCTCATCTATCTTAGTGAGAGTGATTCTCCTAAGTTCTTGAGTGATTCAAGAATGCATGAGTTTAATCAAATGTCTTTTATCCCATTGTGTTTTTCAACTCATATGCTTATCTTCCATTCTTGGAAGTGTGATGTCTATCAATTTCTGTTCCATCTTCTTTTATGTTTCCATTTTCTCGTTTTAAATAATTTCTCAAATTTCTTGCTTGTTAGCATTCCAACAATGATAGATCAGTCAAACGAATCGAACCCTGTGGATTCACATCATCTGATATTCAGAGCCTGGCTATCTAGATTTGAAATAGGAAAGGAAGTTTATTATACAAAGTCTTTAACCGAAGGCCATCCATGTTTAGCTGCATTCGATTACGGAAGCGAAAACAATGTTGTGAGCCAAAGATTGGTGTAGAAACTCCAGTTACCGGCAACCTTTCATCTGGATCAAGCATGGATCAAATTCAGTACATGGCAATGTGTGAAAGAAGTATTATGTGATATTGCTCCCATGGACTGTTGTCATCTTCATTTGGGATGGGCATGGCTTCGTTTTAAAACACTCCACCTTGATTAACGTTCCCTTTATTTGAGGCATGAGGGACATTAAAAGAAGTAGAAATTTATGACACCAAGACAAGTCAGTAAGGATCAACGTAGGCTGAAGGAGAAAACAGAAAAAGAAAGAATAGAAAAAGAAGTAATATAAACTGCAGAAGGAAGGGAAAATAAAGAAAAAGAAATGGAACTAGAGAAAGTTTATTCGTCAATGTTTTTTCTTCTACAGTTTGTGATGTCATTAACAGGAACAAAAGGATAAGCATGTGAATGAAACACACCAACTTCCATGTTTGAAAAGGAAGCTTGTTCATAGTGCTTTATTATGCATTTGGTCCGTCGATAAGAAGCAAATTCGTCAAACACAATGCATGGAATTATTTATTGTTACATATCAAGGTGGGGTACTGTTGCCAAGAAATGTTATCGACGGATCGCAACCATTGGAAAGTAACAAATATCAAGTTGAATTTGATCTTGGAAGAAGAGAATTAGTTTCAACTTGTGAAAAACTAAAAGTCCTTCACAAGATCATAATAAACTTACATCAAAACTAGTGTCTTAAGATTTGGGACAAATCTTCTCGAAGAAGGAGGGTATGATGTGAATTGCGTGTGGATCAAATGGAGGATGACTAATGCGTCATGTTGAAATAAGGGTCCATATGCCAACTTAAGAACCAACCTTTAAAAGATGACGACGACCTTTGCTCAAAGTTTATGGATGGCTTTTGGTAGCCTTAAATTCAGTTACAATCAACCATTAAGTAGCGGATCGTTATTAGCTTGAGTGGATCATTAATTAATAGCTTTAACCGGGATGATATTGAAATTTATGTGTCTTTTGTAATTCTGATGGTTAAAGCTCCTATATAAGTTGAACCATTTTCATCAATGAAGGCAAGCTGAGTTTTATTCAGAAAATAAACGAGTTTTATCTCATCTATCTTAGTGAGAGTGATTCTCCTAAGTTCTTGAGTGATTCAAGAATGCATGAGTTTAATCAAATGTCTTTTATCCCATTGTGTTTTTCAACTCATATGCTTATCTTCCATTCTTGGAAGTGTGATGTCTATCAATTTCCGTTCCATCTTCTTTTATGTTTCCATTTTCTCGTTTTAAATAATTTCTCAAATTTCTTGCTTGTTAGCATTCCAACAATGATAGATCAGTCAAACGAATCGAACCCTGTGGATTCACATCATCTGGTATTCAGAGCCTGGCTATCTAGATTTGGAATAGGAAAGGAAGTTTATTATACAAAGTGTTTAACCGAAGGCCATCCATGTTTAGCTGCATTCGATTACGGAAGCGAAAACAATGTTGTGAGCCAAAGATTGGTGCAGAAACTCCAGTTACCAGCAACCTTTCATCTGGATCAAGCATGGATCAAATTCAGTACATGGCAATGTGTGAAAGAAGTATTATGTGATATTGCTCCCATGGACTGTTGTCATCTTCATTTGGGATGGGCATGGCTTCGTTTTAAAACACTCCACCTTGATTAACGTTCCCTTTATTTGAGGCATGAGGGACATTAAAAGAAGTAGAAATTTATGACACCAAGACAAGTCAGTAAGGATCAACGTAGGCTGAAGGAGAAAACAGAAAAAGAAAGAATAGAAAAAGAAGTAATATAAACTGCAGAAGGAAGGGAAAATAAAGAAAAAGAAATGGAACTAGAGAAAGTTTATTCGTCAATGTTTTTTCTTCTACAGTTTGTGATGTCATTAACAGGAACAAAAGGATAAGCATGTGAATGAAACACACCAACTTCCATGTTTAAAAAGGAAGCTTGTTCATAGTGCTTTATTATGCATTTGGTCCGTCGATAAGAAGCAAATTCGTCAAACACAATGCATGGAATTATTTATTGTTACATATCAAGGTGGGGTACTGTTGCCAAGAAATGTTATCGACGGATCGCAACCATTGGAAAGTAACAAATATCAAGTTGAATTTGATCTTGGAAGAAGAGAATTAGTTTCAACTTGTGAAAAACTAAAAGTCCTTCACAAGATCATAATAAACTTACATCAAAACTAGTGTCTTAAGATTTGGGACAAATCTTCTCGAAGAAGGAGGGTATGATGTGAATTGCGTGTGGGTCAAATGGAGGATGACTAATGCGTCATGTTGATGCAGTTTCTTTTATTTAAATAAGGGCCCAATGCTTTGTAAAATTGGTTGACCAAATTGTGTTTGTGCTTAACCAATTAATGGGCTTTAGTTTTGCTTTATCTTCAAGTTGAAATAAGGGTCCATATGCCAACTTAAGAACCAACCTTTGGAAGATGAAGAGGACCTTTGCTCAAAGTTTGTGGATGACTTTTGGTAGCCATATATTCAGTTACAATCAACCATTAAGTAGCGGATCCTTATTAGCTTGAGCGGATCATTAATTAATAGCTTTAAGCCGGATGATATTGAAATTTATGTGTCTTTTGTAATTCTGATGGTTAAAGCTCCTATATAAGTTGAACCATTTTCATCAATGAAGGCAAGCTGAGTTTTATTCAGAAAATAAACGAGTTTTATCTCATCTATCTTAGTGAGAGTGATTCTCCTAAGTTCTTGAGTGATTCAAGAATGCATGAGTTTAATCAAATGTCTTTTATCCCATTGTGTTTTTCAACTCATATGCTTATCTTCCATTCTTGGAAGTGTGATGTCTATCAATTTCCGTTCCATCTTCTTTTATGTTTCCATTTTCTCGTTTTAAATAATTTCTCAAATTTCTTGCTTGTTAGCATTCCAACAATGATAGATCAGTCAAACGAATCGAACCCTGTGGATTCACATCATCTGGTATTCAGAGCCTGGCTATCTAGATTTGGAATAGGAAAGGAAGTTTATTATACAAAGTGTTTAACCGAAGGCCATCCATGTTTAGCTGCATTCGATTACGGAAGCGAAAACAATGTTGTGAGCCAAAGATTGGTGCAGAAACTCCAGTTACCAGCAACCTTTCATCTGGATCAAGCATGGATCAAATTCAGTACATGGCAATGTGTGAAAGAAGTATTATGTGATATTGCTCCCATGGACTGTTGTCATCATCATTTGGGATGGGCATGGCTTCGTTTTAAAACACTCCACCTTGATTAACGTTCCCTTTATTTGAGGCATGAGGGACATTAAAAGAAGTAGAAATTTATGACACCAAGACAAGTCAGTAAGGATCAACGTAGGCTGAAGGAGAAAACAGAAAAAGAAAGAATAGAAAAAGAAGTAATATAAACTGCAGAAGGAAGGGAAAATAAAGAAAAAGAAATGGAACTAGAGAAAGTTTATTCGTCAATGTTTTTTCTTCTACAGTTTGTGATGTCATTAACAGGAACAAAAGGATAAGCATGTGAATGAAACACACCAACTTCCATGTTTAAAAAGGAAGCTTGTTCATAGTGCTTTATTTTGTATTTGGTCTGTCGATAAGAAGTAAATTCGTCAAACACAATGCATGGAATTATTTATTGTTGCATATCAAGGTGGGGTACTGTTGCCAAGAAATGTTATCGACGGATTGCAACCATTGGAAAGTAACAAATATCATGTTTTGATTGATCCTGGAAGAAGAGAATTAGTTTCAACTTGTGTAAAACTAAAAGTCCTTCACAAGATCATAATAAACTTACATCAAAACTATTGTCTTAAGATTCGGGACAAATCTTCTCGAAGAAGGAGGGTATGATGTGAATTGCATATGGGTCAAATGGAGGATGACTAATGCGCCGTGTTGATGCAGTTTCTTTTATTTAAATAAGGGCCTAATGCTTTGTAAAATTGGCTGACCAAATTGTGTTTGTGCTTAACCAATTAATGGGCTTTAGTTTTGCTTTATCTTCAAGTTGAAATAAGGGTCCATATGCCAACTTAAGAACCAACCTTTGGAAGATGAAGAGGACCTTTGCTCAAAGTTTGTGGATGACTTTTGGTAGCCTTATATTCAGTTACAATCAACCATTAAGTAGCGGATCGTTATTAGCTTGAGTGGATCATTAATTAATAGCTTTAAGCGGGACGATATTGAAATTTATGTGTCTTTTGTAATTCTGATGGTTAAAGCTCCTATATAAGTTCAACCATTTTCATCAATGAAGGCAAGCTGAGTTTTATTCAGAAGATAAACGAGTTTAATCTCATCTATCTTAGTGAGAGTGATTCCCTTATGTTCTTGAGTGACTCAAGAATCCAGGAGTTTAATCAAAGGTCCTTTATCCCTTTGTGTATTTCAACTCTTAGGCTTATCTTCCATTCTTGTAAGTGTGCTGTCTATCAATTTCCGTTCCATCTTCTTTTATGATTCCATTTTCTCGTTTTAAATAATTTCTCAAATTTCTTGCTTGTTAGCATTCCAACAATGATAGATCGGTCAAACGAATCGAACCCTGTGGATTCACATCATTTGGTATTCAGAGCCTGGCTATCTAGATTTGGAATAGGAAAGGAAGTTTATTATACAAAGTCTTTAACCGAAGGCCATCCATGTTTAGCTGCATTCGATTACGGAAGCGAAAACAATGTTGTAAGCCAAAGATTGGTGGAGAAACTCCAGTTACCAGCAACCTTTCATCTGGATCAAGCATGGATCAAATTCAGTACATGGCAATGTGTGAAAGAAGTATTATGTGATATTGCACCAATGGACTCTTGTCATCTTCATTTGGGATGGGCATGGCTTCGTTTTAAAACACTCCATCTTGATTAACGTTCCCTTTATTTGAGGCATGAGGGACATCAAAAGAAGTAGAAATTTATGACACCAAGACAAGTCAGTAAGGATCAACGTAGGCTAGGCTGAAGGAGAAAACAGAAAAAGAAAGAATAGAAAAAGAAGTAATATAAACTGCAGAAGGAAGGGAAAATAAAGAAAAAGAAATGGAACTAGAGAAAGTTTATTCGTCAATGTTTTTTCTTCTACAGTTTGTGATGTCATTAACAGGAACAAAAGGATAAGCATGTGAATGAAACACACCAACTTCCATGTTTAAAAAGGAAGCTTGTTCATAGTGCTTTATTATGCATTTGGTCCGTCGATAAGAAGCAAATTCGTCAAACACAATGCATGGAATTATTTATTGTTACATATCAAGGTGGGGTACTGTTGCCAAGAAATGTTATCGACGGATCGCAACCATTGGAAAGTAACAAATATCAAGTTGAATTTGATCTTGGAAGAAGAGAATTAGTTTCAACTTGTGAAAAACTAAAAGTCCTTCACAAGATCATAATAAACTTACATCAAAACTAGTGTCTTAAGATTTGGGACAAATCTTCTCGAAGAAGGAGGGTATGATGTGAATTGCGTGTGGGTCAAATGGAGGATGACTAATGCGTCATGTTGATGCAGTTTCTTTTATTTAAATAAGGGCCCAATGCTTTGTAAAATTGGTTGACCAAATTGTGTTTGTGCTTAACCAATTAATGGGCTTTAGTTTTGCTTTATCTTCAAGTTGAAATAAGGGTCCATATGCCAACTTAAGAACCAACCTTTGGAAGATGAAGAGGACCTTTGCTCAAAGTTTGTGGATGACTTTTGGTAGCCATATATTCAGTTACAATCAACCATTAAGTAGCGGATCCTTATTAGCTTGAGCGGATCATTAATTAATAGCTTTAAGCCGGATGATATTGAAATTTATGTGTCTTTTGTAATTCTGATGGTTAAAGCTCCTATATAAGTTGAACCATTTTCATCAATGAAGGCAAGCTGAGTTTTATTCAGAAAATAAACGAGTTTTATCTCATCTATCTTAGTGAGAGTGATTCTCCTAAGTTCTTGAGTGATTCAAGAATGCATGAGTTTAATCAAATGTCTTTTATCCCATTGTGTTTTTCAACTCATATGCTTATCTTCCATTCTTGGAAGTGTGATGTCTATCAATTTCTGTTCCATCTTCTTTTATGTTTCCATTTTCTCGTTTTAAATAATTTCTCAAATTTCTTGCTTGTTAGCATTCCAACAATGATAGATCAGTCAAACGAATCGAACCCTGTGGATTCACATCATCTGATATTCAGAGCCTGGCTATCTAGATTTGAAATAGGAAAGGAAGTTTATTATACAAAGTCTTTAACCGAAGGCCATCCATGTTTAGCTGCATTCGATTACGGAAGCGAAAACAATGTTGTGAGCCAAAGATTGGTGTAGAAACTCCAGTTACCGGCAACCTTTCATCTGGATCAAGCATGGATCAAATTCAGTACATGGCAATGTGTGAAAGAAGTATTATGTGATATTGCTCCCATGGACTGTTGTCATCTTCATTTGGGATGGGCATGGCTTCGTTTTAAAACACTCCACCTTGATTAACGTTCCCTTTATTTGAGGCATGAGGGACATTAAAAGAAGTAGAAATTTATGACACCAAGACAAGTCAGTAAGGATCAACGTAGGCTGAAGGAGAAAACAGAAAAAGAAAGAATAGAAAAAGAAGTAATATAAACTGCAGAAGGAAGGGAAAATAAAGAAAAAGAAATGGAACTAGAGAAAGTTTATTCGTCAATGTTTTTTCTTCTACAGTTTGTGATGTCATTAACAGGAACAAAAGGATAAGCATGTGAATGAAACACACCAACTTCCATGTTTGAAAAGGAAGCTTGTTCATAGTGCTTTATTATGCATTTGGTCCGTCGATAAGAAGCAAATTCGTCAAACACAATGCATGGAATTATTTATTGTTACATATCAAGGTGGGGTACTGTTGCCAAGAAATGTTATCGACGGATCGCAACCATTGGAAAGTAACAAATATCAAGTTGAATTTGATCTTGGAAGAAGAGAATTAGTTTCAACTTGTGAAAAACTAAAAGTCCTTCACAAGATCATAATAAACTTACATCAAAACTAGTGTCTTAAGATTTGGGACAAATCTTCTCGAAGAAGGAGGGTATGATGTGAATTGCGTGTGGATCAAATGGAGGATGACTAATGCGTCATGTTGAAATAAGGGTCCATATGCCAACTTAAGAACCAACCTTTAAAAGATGACGACGACCTTTGCTCAAAGTTTATGGATGGCTTTTGGTAGCCTTAAATTCAGTTACAATCAACCATTAAGTAGCGGATCGTTATTAGCTTGAGTGGATCATTAATTAATAGCTTTAACCGGGATGATATTGAAATTTATGTGTCTTTTGTAATTCTGATGGTTAAAGCTCCTATATAAGTTGAACCATTTTCATCAATGAAGGCAAGCTGAGTTTTATTCAGAAAATAAACGAGTTTTATCTCATCTATCTTAGTGAGAGTGATTCTCCTAAGTTCTTGAGTGATTCAAGAATGCATGAGTTTAATCAAATGTCTTTTATCCCATTGTGTTTTTCAACTCATATGCTTATCTTCCATTCTTGGAAGTGTGATGTCTATCAATTTCCGTTCCATCTTCTTTTATGTTTCCATTTTCTCGTTTTAAATAATTTCTCAAATTTCTTGCTTGTTAGCATTCCAACAATGATAGATCAGTCAAACGAATCGAACCCTGTGGATTCACATCATCTGGTATTCAGAGCCTGGCTATCTAGATTTGGAATAGGAAAGGAAGTTTATTATACAAAGTCTTTAACCGAAGGCCATCCATGTTTAGCTGCATTCGATTACGGAAGCGAAAACAATGTTGTGAGCCAAAGATTGGTGCAGAAACTCCAGTTACCAGCAACCTTTCATCTGGATCAAGCATGGATCAAATTCAGTACATGGCAATGTGTGAAAGAAGTATTATGTGATATTGCTCCCATGGACTGTTGTCATCTTCATTTGGGATGGGCATGGCTTCGTTTTAAAACACTCCACCTTGATTAACGTTCCCTTTATTTGAGGCATGAGGGACATTAAAAGAAGTAGAAATTTATGACACCAAGACAAGTCAGTAAGGATCAACGTAGGCTGAAGGAGAAAACAGAAAAAGAAAGAATAGAAAAAGAAGTAATATAAACTGCAGAAGGAAGGGAAAATAAAGAAAAAGAAATGGAACTAGAGAAAGTTTATTCGTCAATGTTTTTTCTTCTACAGTTTGTGATGTCATTAACAGGAACAAAAGGATAAGCATGTGAATGAAACACACCAACTTCCATGTTTAAAAAGGAAGCTTGTTCATAGTGCTTTATTATGCATTTGGTCCGTCGATAAGAAGCAAATTCGTCAAACACAATGCATGGAATTATTTATTGTTACATATCAAGGTGGGGTACTGTTGCCAAGAAATGTTATCGACGGATCGCAACCATTGGAAAGTAACAAATATCAAGTTGAATTTGATCTTGGAAGAAGAGAATTAGTTTCAACTTGTGAAAAACTAAAAGTCCTTCACAAGATCATAATAAACTTACATCAAAACTAGTGTCTTAAGATTTGGGACAAATCTTCTCGAAGAAGGAGGGTATGATGTGAATTGCGTGTGGGTCAAATGGAGGATGACTAATGCGTCATGTTGATGCAGTTTCTTTTATTTAAATAAGGGCCCAATGCTTTGTAAAATTGGTTGACCAAATTGTGTTTGTGCTTAACCAATTAATGGGCTTTAGTTTTGCTTTATCTTCAAGTTGAAATAAGGGTCCATATGCCAACTTAAGAACCAACCTTTGGAAGATGAAGAGGACCTTTGCTCAAAGTTTGTGGATGACTTTTGGTAGCCATATATTCAGTTACAATCAACCATTAAGTAGCGGATCCTTATTAGCTTGAGCGGATCATTAATTAATAGCTTTAAGCCGGATGATATTGAAATTTATGTGTCTTTTGTAATTCTGATGGTTAAAGCTCCTATATAAGTTGAACCATTTTCATCAATGAAGGCAAGCTGAGTTTTATTCAGAAAATAAACGAGTTTTATCTCATCTATCTTAGTGAGAGTGATTCTCCTAAGTTCTTGAGTGATTCAAGAATGCATGAGTTTAATCAAATGTCTTTTATCCCATTGTGTTTTTCAACTCATATGCTTATCTTCCATTCTTGGAAGTGTGATGTCTATCAATTTCCGTTCCATCTTCTTTTATGTTTCCATTTTCTCGTTTTAAATAATTTCTCAAATTTCTTGCTTGTTAGCATTCCAACAATGATAGATCAGTCAAACGAATCGAACCCTGTGGATTCACATCATCTGGTATTCAGAGCCTGGCTATCTAGATTTGGAATAGGAAAGGAAGTTTATTATACAAAGTCTTTAACCGAAGGCCATCCATGTTTAGCTGCATTCGATTACGGAAGCGAAAACAATGTTGTGAGCCAAAGATTGGTGCAGAAACTCCAGTTACCAGCAACCTTTCATCTGGATCAAGCATGGATCAAATTCAGTACATGGCAATGTGTGAAAGAAGTATTATGTGATATTGCTCCCATGGACTGTTGTCATCTTCATTTGGGATGGGCATGGCTTCGTTTTAAAACACTCCACCTTGATTAACGTTCCCTTTATTTGAGGCATGAGGGACATTAAAAGAAGTAGAAATTTATGACACCAAGACAAGTCAGTAAGGATCAACGTAGGCTGAAGGAGAAAACAGAAAAAGAAAGAATAGAAAAAGAAGTAATATAAACTGCAGAAGGAAGGGAAAATAAAGAAAAAGAAATGGAACTAGAGAAAGTTTATTCGTCAATGTTTTTTCTTCTACAGTTTGTGATGTCATTAACAGGAACAAAAGGATAAGCATGTGAATGAAACACACCAACTTCCATGTTTAAAAAGGAAGCTTGTTCATAGTGCTTTATTATGCATTTGGTCCGTCGATAAGAAGCAAATTCGTCAAACACAATGCATGGAATTATTGATTGTTACATATCAAGGTGGGGTACTGTTGCCAAGAAATGTTATCGACGGATCGCAACCATTGGAAAGTAACAAATATCAAGTTGAATTTGATCTTGGAAGAAGAGAATTAGTTTCAACTTGTGAAAAACTAAAAGTCCTTCACAAGATCATAATAAACTTACATCAAAACTAGTGTCTTAAGATTTGGGACAAATCTTCTCGAAGAAGGAGGGTATGATGTGATTTGCGTGTGGGTCAAATGGAGGATGACTAATGCGTCATGTTGATGCAGTTTCTTTTATTTAAATAAGGGCCCAATGCTTTGTAAAATTGGTTGACCAAATTGTGTTTGTGCTTAACCAATTAATGGGCTTTAGTTTTGCTTTATCTTCAAGTTGAAATAAGGGTCCATATGCCAACTTAAGAACCAACCTTTGGAAGATGAAGAGGACCTTTGCTCAAAGTTTGTGGATGACTTTTGGTAGCCATATATTCAGTTACAATCAACCATTAAGTAGCGGATCCTTATTAGCTTGAGCGGATCATTAATTAATAGCTTTAAGCCGGATGATATTGAAATTTATGTGTCTTTTGTAATTCTGATGGTTAAAGCTCCTATATAAGTTGAACCATTTTCATCAATGAAGGCAAGCTGAGTTTTATTCAGAAAATAAACGAGTTTTATCTCATCTATCTTAGTGAGAGTGATTCTCCTAAGTTCTTGAGTGATTCAAGAATGCATGAGTTTAATCAAATGTCTTTTATCCCATTGTGTTTTTCAACTCATATGCTTATCTTCCATTCTTGGAAGTGTGATGTCTATCAATTTCCGTTCCATCTTCTTTTATGTTTCCATTTTCTCGTTTTAAATAATTTCTCAAATTTCTTGCTTGTTAGCATTCCAACAATGATAGATCAGTCAAACGAATCGAACCCTGTGGATTCACATCATCTGGTATTCAGAGCCTGGCTATCTAGATTTGGAATAGGAAAGGAAGTTTATTATACAAAGTCTTTAACCGAAGGCCATCCATGTTTAGCTGCATTCGATTACGGAAGCGAAAACAATGTTGTGAGCCAAAGATTGGTGCAGAAACTCCAGTTACCAGCAACCTTTCATCTGGATCAAGCATGGATCAAATTCAGTACATGGCAATGTGTGAAAGAAGTATTATGTGATATTGCTCCCATGGACTGTTGTCATCTTCATTTGGGATGGGCATGGCTTCGTTTTAAAACACTCCACCTTGATTAACGTTCCCTTTATTTGAGGCATGAGGGACATTAAAAGAAGTAGAAATTTATGACACCAAGACAAGTCAGTAAGGATCAACGTAGGCTGAAGGAGAAAACAGAAAAAGAAAGAATAGAAAAAGAAGTAATATAAACTGCAGAAGGAAGGGAAAATAAAGAAAAAGAAATGGAACTAGAGAAAGTTTATTCGTCAATGTTTTTTCTTCTACAGTTTGTGATGTCATTAACAGGAACAAAAGGATAAGCATGTGAATGAAACACACCAACTTCCATGTTTAAAAAGGAAGCTTGTTCATAGTGCTTTATTATGCATTTGGTCCGTCGATAAGAAGCAAATTCGTCAAACACAATGCATGGAATTATTGATTGTTACATATCAAGGTGGGGTACTGTTGCCAAGAAATGTTATCGACGGATCGCAACCATTGGAAAGTAACAAATATCAAGTTGAATTTGATCTTGGAAGAAGAGAATTAGTTTCAACTTGTGAAAAACTAAAAGTCCTTCACAAGATCATAATAAACTTACATCAAAACTAGTGTCTTAAGATTTGGGACAAATCTTCTCGAAGAAGGAGGGTATGATGTGATTTGCGTGTGGGTCAAATGGAGGATGACTAATGCGTCATGTTGATGCAGTTTCTTTTATTTAAATAAGGGCCCAATGCTTTGTAAAATTGGTTGACCAAATTGTGTTTGTGCTTAACCAATTAATGGGCTTTAGTTTTGCTTTATCTTCAAGTTGAAATAAGGGTCCATATGCCAACTTAAGAACCAACCTTTGGAAGATGAAGAGGACCTTTGCTCAAAGTTTGTGGATGACTTTTGGTAGCCATATATTCAGTTACAATCAACCATTAAGTAGCGGATCCTTATTAGCTTGAGCGGATCATTAATTAATAGCTTTAAGCCGGATGATATTGAAATTTATGTGTCTTTTGTAATTCTGATGGTTAAAGCTCCTATATAAGTTGAACCATTTTCATCAATGAAGGCAAGCTGAGTTTTATTCAGAAAATAAACGAGTTTTATCTCATCTATCTTAGTGAGAGTGATTCTCCTAAGTTCTTGAGTGATTCAAGAATGCATGAGTTTAATCAAATGTCTTTTATCCCATTGTGTTTTTCAACTCATATGCTTATCTTCCATTCTTGGAAGTGTGATGTCTATCAATTTCCGTTCCATCTTCTTTTATGTTTCCATTTTCTCGTTTTAAATAATTTCTCAAATTTCTTGCTTGTTAGCATTCCAACAATGATAGATCAGTCAAACGAATCGAACCCTGTGGATTCACATCATCTGGTATTCAGAGCCTGGCTATCTAGATTTGGAATAGGAAAGGAAGTTTATTATACAAAGTCTTTAACCGAAGGCCATCCATGTTTAGCTGCATTCGATTACGGAAGCGAAAACAATGTTGTGAGCCAAAGATTGGTGCAGAAACTCCAGTTACCAGCAACCTTTCATCTGGATCAAGCATGGATCAAATTCAGTACATGGCAATGTGTGAAAGAAGTATTATGTGATATTGCTCCCATGGACTGTTGTCATCTTCATTTGGGATGGGCATGGCTTCGTTTTAAAACACTCCACCTTGATTAACGTTCCCTTTATTTGAGGCATGAGGGACATTAAAAGAAGTAGAAATTTATGACACCAAGACAAGTCAGTAAGGATCAACGTAGGCTGAAGGAGAAAACAGAAAAAGAAAGAATAGAAAAAGAAGTAATATAAACTGCAGAAGGAAGGGAAAATAAAGAAAAAGAAATGGAACTAGAGAAAGTTTATTCGTCAATGTTTTTTCTTCTACAGTTTGTGATGTCATTAACAGGAACAAAAGGATAAGCATGTGAATGAAACACACCAACTTCCATGTTTAAAAAGGAAGCTTGTTCATAGTGCTTTATTATGCATTTGGTCCGTCGATAAGAAGCAAATTCGTCAAACACAATGCATGGAATTATTGATTGTTACATATCAAGGTGGGGTACTGTTGCCAAGAAATGTTATCGACGGATCGCAACCATTGGAAAGTAACAAATATCAAGTTGAATTTGATCTTGGAAGAAGAGAATTAGTTTCAACTTGTGAAAAACTAAAAGTCCTTCACAAGATCATAATAAACTTACATCAAAACTAGTGTCTTAAGATTTGGGACAAATCTTCTCGAAGAAGGAGGGTATGATGTGAATTGCGTGTGGGTCAAATGGAGGATGACTAATGCGTCATGTTGATGCAGTTTCTTTTATTTAAATAAGGGCCCAATGCTTTGTAAAATTGGTTGACCAAATTGTGTTTGTGCTTAACCAATTAATGGGCTTTAGTTTTGCTTTATCTTCAAGTTGAAATAAGGGTCCATATGCCAACTTAAGAACCAACCTTTGGAAGATGAAGAGGACCTTTGCTCAAAGTTTGTGGATGACTTTTGGTAGCCATATATTCAGTTACAATCAACCATTAAGTAGCGGATCCTTATTAGCTTGAGCGGATCATTAATTAATAGCTTTAAGCCGGATGATATTGAAATTTATGTGTCTTTTGTAATTCTGATGGTTAAAGCTCCTATATAAGTTGAACCATTTTCATCAATGAAGGCAAGCTGAGTTTTATTCAGAAAATAAACGAGTTTTATCTCATCTATCTTAGTGAGAGTGATTCTCCTAAGTTCTTGAGTGATTCAAGAATGCATGAGTTTAATCAAATGTCTTTTATCCCATTGTGTTTTTCAACTCATATGCTTATCTTCCATTCTTGGAAGTGTGATGTCTATCAATTTCCGTTCCATCTTCTTTTATGTTTCCATTTTCTCGTTTTAAATAATTTCTCAAATTTCTTGCTTGTTAGCATTCCAACAATGATAGATCAGTCAAACGAATCGAACCCTGTGGATTCACATCATCTGGTATTCAGAGCCTGGCTATCTAGATTTGGAATAGGAAAGGAAGTTTATTATACAAAGTCTTTAACCGAAGGCCATCCATGTCTAGCTGCATTCGATTACGGAAGCGAAAACAATGTTGTGAGCCAAAGATTGGTGCAGAAACTCCAGTTACCAGCAACCTTTCATCTGGATCAAGCATGGATCAAATTCAGTACATGGCAATGTGTGAAAGAAGTATTATGTGATATTGCTCCCATGGACTGTTGTCATCTTCATTTGGGATGGGCATGGCTTCGTTTTAAAACACTCCACCTTGATTAACGTTCCCTTTATTTGAGGCATGAGGGACATTAAAAGAAGTAGAAATTTATGACACCAAGACAAGTCAGTAAGGATCAACGTAGGCTGAAGGAGAAAACAGAAAAAGAAAGAATAGAAAAAGAAGTAATATAAACTGCAGAAGGAAGGGAAAATAAAGAAAAAGAAATGGAACTAGAGAAAGTTTATTCGTCAATGTTTTTTCTTCTACAGTTTGTGATGTCATTAACAGGAACAAAAGGATAAGCATGTGAATGAAACACACCAACTTCCATGTTTAAAAAGGAAGCTTGTTCATAGTGCTTTATTATGCATTTGGTCCGTCGATAAGAAGCAAATTCGTCAAACACAATGCATGGAATTATTGATTGTTACATATCAAGGTGGGGTACTGTTGCCAAGAAATGTTATCGACGGATCGCAACCATTGGAAAGTAACAAATATCAAGTTGAATTTGATCTTGGAAGAAGAGAATTAGTTTCAACTTGTGAAAAACTAAAAGTCCTTCACAAGATCATAATAAACTTACATCAAAACTAGTGTCTTAAGATTTGGGACAAATCTTCTCGAAGAAGGAGGGTATGATGTGATTTGCGTGTGGGTCAAATGGAGGATGACTAATGCGTCATGTTGATGCAGTTTCTTTTATTTAAATAAGGGCCCAATGCTTTGTAAAATTGGTTGACCAAATTGTGTTTGTGCTTAACCAATTAATGGGCTTTAGTTTTGCTTTATCTTCAAGTTGAAATAAGGGTCCATATGCCAACTTAAGAACCAACCTTTGGAAGATGAAGAGGACCTTTGCTCAAAGTTTGTGGATGACTTTTGGTAGCCATATATTCAGTTACAATCAACCATTAAGTAGCGGATCCTTATTAGCTTGAGCGGATCATTAATTAATAGCTTTAAGCCGGATGATATTGAAATTTATGTGTCTTTTGTAATTCTGATGGTTAAAGCTCCTATATAAGTTGAACCATTTTCATCAATGAAGGCAAGCTGAGTTTTATTCAGAAAATAAACGAGTTTTATCTCATCTATCTTAGTGAGAGTGATTCTCCTAAGTTCTTGAGTGATTCAAGAATGCATGAGTTTAATCAAATGTCTTTTATCCCATTGTGTTTTTCAACTCATATGCTTATCTTCCATTCTTGGAAGTGTGATGTCTATCAATTTCCGTTCCATCTTCTTTTATGTTTCCATTTTCTCGTTTTAAATAATTTCTCAAATTTCTTGCTTGTTAGCATTCCAACAATGATAGATCAGTCAAACGAATCGAACCCTGTGGATTCACATCATCTGGTATTCAGAGCCTGGCTATCTAGATTTGGAATAGGAAAGGAAGTTTATTATACAAAGTCTTTAACCGAAGGCCATCCATGTCTAGCTGCATTCGATTACGGAAGCGAAAACAATGTTGTGAGCCAAAGATTGGTGCAGAAACTCCAGTTACCAGCAACCTTTCATCTGGATCAAGCATGGATCAAATTCAGTACATGGCAATGTGTGAAAGAAGTATTATGTGATATTGCTCCCATGGACTGTTGTCATCTTCATTTGGGATGGGCATGGCTTCGTTTTAAAACACTCCACCTTGATTAACGTTCCCTTTATTTGAGGCATGAGGGACATTAAAAGAAGTAGAAATTTATGACACCAAGACAAGTCAGTAAGGATCAACGTAGGCTGAAGGAGAAAACAGAAAAAGAAAGAATAGAAAAAGAAGTAATATAAACTGCAGAAGGAAGGGAAAATAAAGAAAAAGAAATGGAACTAGAGAAAGTTTATTCGTCAATGTTTTTTCTTCTACAGTTTGTGATGTCATTAACAGGAACAAAAGGATAAGCATGTGAATGAAACACACCAACTTCCATGTTTAAAAAGGAAGCTTGTTCATAGTGCTTTATTATGCATTTGGTCCGTCGATAAGAAGCAAATTCGTCAAACACAATGCATGGAATTATTTATTGTTACATATCAAGGTGGGGTACTGTTGCCAAGAAATGTTATCGACGGATCGCAACCATTGGAAAGTAACAAATATCAAGTTGAATTTGATCTTGGAAGAAGAGAATTAGTTTCAACTTGTGAAAAACTAAAAGTCCTTCACAAGATCATAATAAACTTACATCAAAACTAGTGTCTTAAGATTTGGGACAAATCTTCTCGAAGAAGGAGGGTATGATGTGAATTGCGTGTGGGTCAAATGGAGGATGACTAATGCGTCATGTTGATGCAGTTTCTTTTATTTAAATAAGGGCCCAATGCTTTGTAAAATTGGTTGACCAAATTGTGTTTGTGCTTAACCAATTAATGGGCTTTAGTTTTGCTTTATCTTCAAGTTGAAATAAGGGTCCATATGCCAACTTAAGAACCAACCTTTGGAAGATGAAGAGGACCTTTGCTCAAAGTTTGTGGATGACTTTTGGTAGCCATATATTCAGTTACAATCAACCATTAAGTAGCGGATCCTTATTAGCTTGAGCGGATCATTAATTAATAGCTTTAAGCCGGATGATATTGAAATTTATGTGTCTTTTGTAATTCTGATGGTTAAAGCTCCTATATAAGTTGAACCATTTTCATCAATGAAGGCAAGCTGAGTTTTATTCAGAAAATAAACGAGTTTTATCTCATCTATCTTAGTGAGAGTGATTCTCCTAAGTTCTTGAGTGATTCAAGAATGCATGAGTTTAATCAAATGTCTTTTATCCCATTGTGTTTTTCAACTCATATGCTTATCTTCCATTCTTGGAAGTGTGATGTCTATCAATTTCCGTTCCATCTTCTTTTATGTTTCCATTTTCTCGTTTTAAATAATTTCTCAAATTTCTTGCTTGTTAGCATTCCAACAATGATAGATCAGTCAAACGAATCGAACCCTGTGGATTCACATCATCTGGTATTCAGAGCCTGGCTATCTAGATTTGGAATAGGAAAGGAAGTTTATTATACAAAGTCTTTAACCGAAGGCCATCCATGTCTAGCTGCATTCGATTACGGAAGCGAAAACAATGTTGTGAGCCAAAGATTGGTGCAGAAACTCCAGTTACCAGCAACCTTTCATCTGGATCAAGCATGGATCAAATTCAGTACATGGCAATGTGTGAAAGAAGTATTATGTGATATTGCTCCCATGGACTGTTGTCATCTTCATTTGGGATGGGCATGGCTTCGTTTTAAAACACTCCACCTTGATTAACGTTCCCTTTATTTGAGGCATGAGGGACATTAAAAGAAGTAGAAATTTATGACACCAAGACAAGTCAGTAAGGATCAACGTAGGCTGAAGGAGAAAACAGAAAAAGAAAGAATAGAAAAAGAAGTAATATAAACTGCAGAAGGAAGGGAAAATAAAGAAAAAGAAATGGAACTAGAGAAAGTTTATTCGTCAATGTTTTTTCTTCTACAGTTTGTGATGTCATTAACAGGAACAAAAGGATAAGCATGTGAATGAAACACACCAACTTCCATGTTTAAAAAGGAAGCTTGTTCATAGTGCTTTATTATGCATTTGGTCCGTCGATAAGAAGCAAATTCGTCAAACACAATGCATGGAATTATTTATTGTTACATATCAAGGTGGGGTACTGTTGCCAAGAAATGTTATCGACGGATCGCAACCATTGGAAAGTAACAAATATCAAGTTGAATTTGATCTTGGAAGAAGAGAATTAGTTTCAACTTGTGAAAAACTAAAAGTCCTTCACAAGATCATAATAAACTTACATCAAAACTAGTGTCTTAAGATTTGGGACAAATCTTCTCGAAGAAGGAGGGTATGATGTGAATTGCGTGTGGGTCAAATGGAGGATGACTAATGCGTCATGTTGATGCAGTTTCTTTTATTTAAATAAGGGCCCAATGCTTTGTAAAATTGGTTGACCAAATTGTGTTTGTGCTTAACCAATTAATGGGCTTTAGTTTTGCTTTATCTTCAAGTTGAAATAAGGGTCCATATGCCAACTTAAGAACCAACCTTTGGAAGATGAAGAGGACCTTTGCTCAAAGTTTGTGGATGACTTTTGGTAGCCATATATTCAGTTACAATCAACCATTAAGTAGCGGATCCTTATTAGCTTGAGCGGATCATTAATTAATAGCTTTAAGCCGGATGATATTGAAATTTATGTGTCTTTTGTAATTCTGATGGTTAAAGCTCCTATATAAGTTGAACCATTTTCATCAATGAAGGCAAGCTGAGTTTTATTCAGAAAATAAACGAGTTTTATCTCATCTATCTTAGTGAGAGTGATTCTCCTAAGTTCTTGAGTGATTCAAGAATGCATGAGTTTAATCAAATGTCTTTTATCCCATTGTGTTTTTCAACTCATATGCTTATCTTCCATTCTTGGAAGTGTGATGTCTATCAATTTCCGTTCCATCTTCTTTTATGTTTCCATTTTCTCGTTTTAAATAATTTCTCAAATTTCTTGCTTGTTAGCATTCCAACAATGATAGATCAGTCAAACGAATCGAACCCTGTGGATTCACATCATCTGGTATTCAGAGCCTGGCTATCTAGATTTGGAATAGGAAAGGAAGTTTATTATACAAAGTCTTTAACCGAAGGCCATCCATGTCTAGCTGCATTCGATTACGGAAGCGAAAACAATGTTGTGAGCCAAAGATTGGTGCAGAAACTCCAGTTACCAGCAACCTTTCATCTGGATCAAGCATGGATCAAATTCAGTACATGGCAATGTGTGAAAGAAGTATTATGTGATATTGCTCCCATGGACTGTTGTCATCTTCATTTGGGATGGGCATGGCTTCGTTTTAAAACACTCCACCTTGATTAACGTTCCCTTTATTTGAGGCATGAGGGACATTAAAAGAAGTAGAAATTTATGACACCAAGACAAGTCAGTAAGGATCAACGTAGGCTGAAGGAGAAAACAGAAAAAGAAAGAATAGAAAAAGAAGTAATATAAACTGCAGAAGGAAGGGAAAATAAAGAAAAAGAAATGGAACTAGAGAAAGTTTATTCGTCAATGTTTTTTCTTCTACAGTTTGTGATGTCATTAACAGGAACAAAAGGATAAGCATGTGAATGAAACACACCAACTTCCATGTTTAAAAAGGAAGCTTGTTCATAGTGCTTTATTATGCATTTGGTCCGTCGATAAGAAGCAAATTCGTCAAACACAATGCATGGAATTATTTATTGTTACATATCAAGGTGGGGTACTGTTGCCAAGAAATGTTATCGACGGATCGCAACCATTGGAAAGTAACAAATATCAAGTTGAATTTGATCTTGGAAGAAGAGAATTAGTTTCAACTTGTGAAAAACTAAAAGTCCTTCACAAGATCATAATAAACTTACATCAAAACTAGTGTCTTAAGATTTGGGACAAATCTTCTCGAAGAAGGAGGGTATGATGTGAATTGCGTGTGGGTCAAATGGAGGATGACTAATGCGTCATGTTGATGCAGTTTCTTTTATTTAAATAAGGGCCCAATGCTTTGTAAAATTGGTTGACCAAATTGTGTTTGTGCTTAACCAATTAATGGGCTTTAGTTTTGCTTTATCTTCAAGTTGAAATAAGGGTCCATATGCCAACTTAAGAACCAACCTTTGGAAGATGAAGAGGACCTTTGCTCAAAGTTTGTGGATGACTTTTGGTAGCCATATATTCAGTTACAATCAACCATTAAGTAGCGGATCCTTATTAGCTTGAGCGGATCATTAATTAATAGCTTTAAGCCGGATGATATTGAAATTTATGTGTCTTTTGTAATTCTGATGGTTAAAGCTCCTATATAAGTTGAACCATTTTCATCAATGAAGGCAAGCTGAGTTTTATTCAGAAAATAAACGAGTTTTATCTCATCTATCTTAGTGAGAGTGATTCTCCTAAGTTCTTGAGTGATTCAAGAATGCATGAGTTTAATCAAATGTCTTTTATCCCATTGTGTTTTTCAACTCATATGCTTATCTTCCATTCTTGGAAGTGTGATGTCTATCAATTTCCGTTCCATCTTCTTTTATGTTTCCATTTTCTCGTTTTAAATAATTTCTCAAATTTCTTGCTTGTTAGCATTCCAACAATGATAGATCAGTCAAACGAATCGAACCCTGTGGATTCACATCATCTGGTATTCAGAGCCTGGCTATCTAGATTTGGAATAGGAAAGGAAGTTTATTATACAAAGTCTTTAACCGAAGGCCATCCATGTCTAGCTGCATTCGATTACGGAAGCGAAAACAATGTTGTGAGCCAAAGATTGGTGCAGAAACTCCAGTTACCAGCAACCTTTCATCTGGATCAAGCATGGATCAAATTCAGTACATGGCAATGTGTGAAAGAAGTATTATGTGATATTGCTCCCATGGACTGTTGTCATCTTCATTTGGGATGGGCATGGCTTCGTTTTAAAACACTCCACCTTGATTAACGTTCCCTTTATTTGAGGCATGAGGGACATTAAAAGAAGTAGAAATTTATGACACCAAGACAAGTCAGTAAGGATCAACGTAGGCTGAAGGAGAAAACAGAAAAAGAAAGAATAGAAAAAGAAGTAATATAAACTGCAGAAGGAAGGGAAAATAAAGAAAAAGAAATGGAACTAGAGAAAGTTTATTCGTCAATGTTTTTTCTTCTACAGTTTGTGATGTCATTAACAGGAACAAAAGGATAAGCATGTGAATGAAACACACCAACTTCCATGTTTAAAAAGGAAGCTTGTTCATAGTGCTTTATTATGCATTTGGTCCGTCGATAAGAAGCAAATTCGTCAAACACAATGCATGGAATTATTTATTGTTACATATCAAGGTGGGGTACTGTTGCCAAGAAATGTTATCGACGGATCGCAACCATTGGAAAGTAACAAATATCAAGTTGAATTTGATCTTGGAAGAAGAGAATTAGTTTCAACTTGTGAAAAACTAAAAGTCCTTCACAAGATCATAATAAACTTACATCAAAACTAGTGTCTTAAGATTTGGGACAAATCTTCTCGAAGAAGGAGGGTATGATGTGAATTGCGTGTGGGTCAAATGGAGGATGACTAATGCGTCATGTTGATGCAGTTTCTTTTATTTAAATAAGGGCCCAATGCTTTGTAAAATTGGTTGACCAAATTGTGTTTGTGCTTAACCAATTAATGGGCTTTAGTTTTGCTTTATCTTCAAGTTGAAATAAGGGTCCATATGCCAACTTAAGAACCAACCTTTGGAAGATGAAGAGGACCTTTGCTCAAAGTTTGTGGATGACTTTTGGTAGCCATATATTCAGTTACAATCAACCATTAAGTAGCGGATCCTTATTAGCTTGAGCGGATCATTAATTAATAGCTTTAAGCCGGATGATATTGAAATTTATGTGTCTTTTGTAATTCTGATGGTTAAAGCTCCTATATAAGTTGAACCATTTTCATCAATGAAGGCAAGCTGAGTTTTATTCAGAAAATAAACGAGTTTTATCTCATCTATCTTAGTGAGAGTGATTCTCCTAAGTTCTTGAGTGATTCAAGAATGCATGAGTTTAATCAAATGTCTTTTATCCCATTGTGTTTTTCAACTCATATGCTTATCTTCCATTCTTGGAAGTGTGATGTCTATCAATTTCCGTTCCATCTTCTTTTATGTTTCCATTTTCTCGTTTTAAATAATTTCTCAAATTTCTTGCTTGTTAGCATTCCAACAATGATAGATCAGTCAAACGAATCGAACCCTGTGGATTCACATCATCTGGTATTCAGAGCCTGGCTATCTAGATTTGGAATAGGAAAGGAAGTTTATTATACAAAGTCTTTAACCGAAGGCCATCCATGTCTAGCTGCATTCGATTACGGAAGCGAAAACAATGTTGTGAGCCAAAGATTGGTGCAGAAACTCCAGTTACCAGCAACCTTTCATCTGGATCAAGCATGGATCAAATTCAGTACATGGCAATGTGTGAAAGAAGTATTATGTGATATTGCTCCCATGGACTGTTGTCATCTTCATTTGGGATGGGCATGGCTTCGTTTTAAAACACTCCACCTTGATTAACGTTCCCTTTATTTGAGGCATGAGGGACATTAAAAGAAGTAGAAATTTATGACACCAAGACAAGTCAGTAAGGATCAACGTAGGCTGAAGGAGAAAACAGAAAAAGAAAGAATAGAAAAAGAAGTAATATAAACTGCAGAAGGAAGGGAAAATAAAGAAAAAGAAATGGAACTAGAGAAAGTTTATTCGTCAATGTTTTTTCTTCTACAGTTTGTGATGTCATTAACAGGAACAAAAGGATAAGCATGTGAATGAAACACACCAACTTCCATGTTTAAAAAGGAAGCTTGTTCATAGTGCTTTATTATGCATTTGGTCCGTCGATAAGAAGCAAATTCGTCAAACACAATGCATGGAATTATTTATTGTTACATATCAAGGTGGGGTACTGTTGCCAAGAAATGTTATCGACGGATCGCAACCATTGGAAAGTAACAAATATCAAGTTGAATTTGATCTTGGAAGAAGAGAATTAGTTTCAACTTGTGAAAAACTAAAAGTCCTTCACAAGATCATAATAAACTTACATCAAAACTAGTGTCTTAAGATTTGGGACAAATCTTCTCGAAGAAGGAGGGTATGATGTGAATTGCGTGTGGGTCAAATGGAGGATGACTAATGCGTCATGTTGATGCAGTTTCTTTTATTTAAATAAGGGCCCAATGCTTTGTAAAATTGGTTGACCAAATTGTGTTTGTGCTTAACCAATTAATGGGCTTTAGTTTTGCTTTATCTTCAAGTTGAAATAAGGGTCCATATGCCAACTTAAGAACCAACCTTTGGAAGATGAAGAGGACCTTTGCTCAAAGTTTGTGGATGACTTTTGGTAGCCATATATTCAGTTACAATCAACCATTAAGTAGCGGATCCTTATTAGCTTGAGCGGATCATTAATTAATAGCTTTAAGCCGGATGATATTGAAATTTATGTGTCTTTTGTAATTCTGATGGTTAAAGCTCCTATATAAGTTGAACCATTTTCATCAATGAAGGCAAGCTGAGTTTTATTCAGAAAATAAACGAGTTTTATCTCATCTATCTTAGTGAGAGTGATTCTCCTAAGTTCTTGAGTGATTCAAGAATGCATGAGTTTAATCAAATGTCTTTTATCCCATTGTGTTTTTCAACTCATATGCTTATCTTCCATTCTTGGAAGTGTGATGTCTATCAATTTCCGTTCCATCTTCTTTTATGTTTCCATTTTCTCGTTTTAAATAATTTCTCAAATTTCTTGCTTGTTAGCATTCCAACAATGATAGATCAGTCAAACGAATCGAACCCTGTGGATTCACATCATCTGGTATTCAGAGCCTGGCTATCTAGATTTGGAATAGGAAAGGAAGTTTATTATACAAAGTCTTTAACCGAAGGCCATCCATGTCTAGCTGCATTCGATTACGGAAGCGAAAACAATGTTGTGAGCCAAAGATTGGTGCAGAAACTCCAGTTACCAGCAACCTTTCATCTGGATCAAGCATGGATCAAATTCAGTACATGGCAATGTGTGAAAGAAGTATTATGTGATATTGCTCCCATGGACTGTTGTCATCTTCATTTGGGATGGGCATGGCTTCGTTTTAAAACACTCCACCTTGATTAACGTTCCCTTTATTTGAGGCATGAGGGACATTAAAAGAAGTAGAAATTTATGACACCAAGACAAGTCAGTAAGGATCAACGTAGGCTGAAGGAGAAAACAGAAAAAGAAAGAATAGAAAAAGAAGTAATATAAACTGCAGAAGGAAGGGAAAATAAAGAAAAAGAAATGGAACTAGAGAAAGTTTATTCGTCAATGTTTTTTCTTCTACAGTTTGTGATGTCATTAACAGGAACAAAAGGATAAGCATGTGAATGAAACACACCAACTTCCATGTTTAAAAAGGAAGCTTGTTCATAGTGCTTTATTATGCATTTGGTCCGTCGATAAGAAGCAAATTCGTCAAACACAATGCATGGAATTATTTATTGTTACATATCAAGGTGGGGTACTGTTGCCAAGAAATGTTATCGACGGATCGCAACCATTGGAAAGTAACAAATATCAAGTTGAATTTGATCTTGGAAGAAGAGAATTAGTTTCAACTTGTGAAAAACTAAAAGTCCTTCACAAGATCATAATAAACTTACATCAAAACTAGTGTCTTAAGATTTGGGACAAATCTTCTCGAAGAAGGAGGGTATGATGTGAATTGCGTGTGGGTCAAATGGAGGATGACTAATGCGTCATGTTGATGCAGTTTCTTTTATTTGAATAAGGGCCCAATGCTTTGTAAAATTGGTTGACCAAATTGTGTTTGTGCTTAACCAATTAATGGGCTTTAGTTTTGCTTTATCTTCAAGTTGAAATAAGGGTCCATATGCCAACTTAAGAACCAACCTTTGGAAGATGAAGAGGACCTTTGCTCAAAGTTTGTGGATGACTTTTGGTAGCCATATATTCAGTTACAATCAACCATTAAGTAGCGGATCCTTATTAGCTTGAGCGGATCATTAATTAATAGCTTTAAGCCGGATGATATTGAAATTTATGTGTCTTTTGTAATTCTGATGGTTAAAGCTCCTATATAAGTTGAACCATTTTCATCAATGAAGGCAAGCTGAGTTTTATTCAGAAAATAAACGAGTTTTATCTCATCTATCTTAGTGAGAGTGATTCTCCTAAGTTCTTGAGTGATTCAAGAATGCATGAGTTTAATCAAATGTCTTTTATCCCATTGTGTTTTTCAACTCATATGCTTATCTTCCATTCTTGGAAGTGTGATGTCTATCAATTTCCGTTCCATCTTCTTTTATGTTTCCATTTTCTCGTTTTAAATAATTTCTCAAATTTCTTGCTTGTTAGCATTCCAACAATGATAGATCAGTCAAACGAATCGAACCCTGTGGATTCACATCATCTGGTATTCAGAGCCTGGCTATCTAGATTTGGAATAGGAAAGGAAGTTTATTATACAAAGTCTTTAACCGAAGGCCATCCATGTCTAGCTGCATTCGATTACGGAAGCGAAAACAATGTTGTGAGCCAAAGATTGGTGCAGAAACTCCAGTTACCAGCAACCTTTCATCTGGATCAAGCATGGATCAAATTCAGTACATGGCAATGTGTGAAAGAAGTATTATGTGATATTGCTCCCATGGACTGTTGTCATCTTCATTTGGGATGGGCATGGCTTCGTTTTAAAACACTCCACCTTGATTAACGTTCCCTTTATTTGAGGCATGAGGGACATTAAAAGAAGTAGAAATTTATGACACCAAGACAAGTCAGTAAGGATCAACGTAGGCTGAAGGAGAAAACAGAAAAAGAAAGAATAGAAAAAGAAGTAATATAAACTGCAGAAGGAAGGGAAAATAAAGAAAAAGAAATGGAACTAGAGAAAGTTTATTCGTCAATGTTTTTTCTTCTACAGTTTGTGATGTCATTAACAGGAACAAAAGGATAAGCATGTGAATGAAACACACCAACTTCCATGTTTAAAAAGGAAGCTTGTTCATAGTGCTTTATTATGCATTTGGTCCGTCGATAAGAAGCAAATTCGTCAAACACAATGCATGGAATTATTTATTGTTACATATCAAGGTGGGGTACTGTTGCCAAGAAATGTTATCGACGGATCGCAACCATTGGAAAGTAACAAATATCAAGTTGAATTTGATCTTGGAAGAAGAGAATTAGTTTCAACTTGTGAAAAACTAAAAGTCCTTCACAAGATCATAATAAACTTACATCAAAACTAGTGTCTTAAGATTTGGGACAAATCTTCTCGAAGAAGGAGGGTATGATGTGAATTGCGTGTGGGTCAAATGGAGGATGACTAATGCGTCATGTTGATGCAGTTTCTTTTATTTGAATAAGGGCCCAATGCTTTGTAAAATTGGTTGACCAAATTGTGTTTGTGCTTAACCAATTAATGGGCTTTAGTTTTGCTTTATCTTCAAGTTGAAATAAGGGTCCATATGCCAACTTAAGAACCAACCTTTGGAAGATGAAGAGGACCTTTGCTCAAAGTTTGTGGATGACTTTTGGTAGCCATATATTCAGTTACAATCAACCATTAAGTAGCGGATCCTTATTAGCTTGAGCGGATCATTAATTAATAGCTTTAAGCCGGATGATATTGAAATTTATGTGTCTTTTGTAATTCTGATGGTTAAAGCTCCTATATAAGTTGAACCATTTTCATCAATGAAGGCAAGCTGAGTTTTATTCAGAAAATAAACGAGTTTTATCTCATCTATCTTAGTGAGAGTGATTCTCCTAAGTTCTTGAGTGATTCAAGAATGCATGAGTTTAATCAAATGTCTTTTATCCCATTGTGTTTTTCAACTCATATGCTTATCTTCCATTCTTGGAAGTGTGATGTCTATCAATTTCCGTTCCATCTTCTTTTATGTTTCCATTTTCTCGTTTTAAATAATTTCTCAAATTTCTTGCTTGTTAGCATTCCAACAATGATAGATCAGTCAAACGAATCGAACCCTGTGGATTCACATCATCTGGTATTCAGAGCCTGGCTATCTAGATTTGGAATAGGAAAGGAAGTTTATTATACAAAGTCTTTAACCGAAGGCCATCCATGTCTAGCTGCATTCGATTACGGAAGCGAAAACAATGTTGTGAGCCAAAGATTGGTGCAGAAACTCCAGTTACCAGCAACCTTTCATCTGGATCAAGCATGGATCAAATTCAGTACATGGCAATGTGTGAAAGAAGTATTATGTGATATTGCTCCCATGGACTGTTGTCATCTTCATTTGGGATGGGCATGGCTTCGTTTTAAAACACTCCACCTTGATTAACGTTCCCTTTATTTGAGGCATGAGGGACATTAAAAGAAGTAGAAATTTATGACACCAAGACAAGTCAGTAAGGATCAACGTAGGCTGAAGGAGAAAACAGAAAAAGAAAGAATAGAAAAAGAAGTAATATAAACTGCAGAAGGAAGGGAAAATAAAGAAAAAGAAATGGAACTAGAGAAAGTTTATTCGTCAATGTTTTTTCTTCTACAGTTTGTGATGTCATTAACAGGAACAAAAGGATAAGCATGTGAATGAAACACACCAACTTCCATGTTTAAAAAGGAAGCTTGTTCATAGTGCTTTATTATGCATTTGGTCCGTCGATAAGAAGCAAATTCGTCAAACACAATGCATGGAATTATTTATTGTTACATATCAAGGTGGGGTACTGTTGCCAAGAAATGTTATCGACGGATCGCAACCATTGGAAAGTAACAAATATCAAGTTGAATTTGATCTTGGAAGAAGAGAATTAGTTTCAACTTGTGAAAAACTAAAAGTCCTTCACAAGATCATAATAAACTTACATCAAAACTAGTGTCTTAAGATTTGGGACAAATCTTCTCGAAGAAGGAGGGTATGATGTGAATTGCGTGTGGGTCAAATGGAGGATGACTAATGCGTCATGTTGATGCAGTTTCTTTTATTTGAATAAGGGCCCAATGCTTTGTAAAATTGGTTGACCAAATTGTGTTTGTGCTTAACCAATTAATGGGCTTTAGTTTTGCTTTATCTTCAAGTTGAAATAAGGGTCCATATGCCAACTTAAGAACCAACCTTTGGAAGATGAAGAGGACCTTTGCTCAAAGTTTGTGGATGACTTTTGGTAGCCATATATTCAGTTACAATCAACCATTAAGTAGCGGATCCTTATTAGCTTGAGCGGATCATTAATTAATAGCTTTAAGCCGGATGATATTGAAATTTATGTGTCTTTTGTAATTCTGATGGTTAAAGCTCCTATATAAGTTGAACCATTTTCATCAATGAAGGCAAGCTGAGTTTTATTCAGAAAATAAACGAGTTTTATCTCATCTATCTTAGTGAGAGTGATTCTCCTAAGTTCTTGAGTGATTCAAGAATGCATGAGTTTAATCAAATGTCTTTTATCCCATTGTGTTTTTCAACTCATATGCTTATCTTCCATTCTTGGAAGTGTGATGTCTATCAATTTCCGTTCCATCTTCTTTTATGTTTCCATTTTCTCGTTTTAAATAATTTCTCAAATTTCTTGCTTGTTAGCATTCCAACAATGATAGATCAGTCAAACGAATCGAACCCTGTGGATTCACATCATCTGGTATTCAGAGCCTGGCTATCTAGATTTGGAATAGGAAAGGAAGTTTATTATACAAAGTCTTTAACCGAAGACCATCCATGTCTAGCTGCATTCGATTACGGAAGCGAAAACAATGTTGTGAGCCAAAGATTGGTGCAGAAACTCCAGTTACCAGCAACCTTTCATCTGGATCAAGCATGGATCAAATTCAGTACATGGCAATGTGTGAAAGAAGTATTATGTGATATTGCTCCCATGGACTGTTGTCATCTTCATTTGGGATGGGCATGGCTTCGTTTTAAAACACTCCACCTTGATTAACGTTCCCTTTATTTGAGGCATGAGGGACATTAAAAGAAGTAGAAATTTATGACACCAAGACAAGTCAGTAAGGATCAACGTAGGCTGAAGGAGAAAACAGAAAAAGAAAGAATAGAAAAAGAAGTAATATAAACTGCAGAAGGAAGGGAAAATAAAGAAAAAGAAATGGAACTAGAGAAAGTTTATTCGTCAATGTTTTTTCTTCTACAGTTTGTGATGTCATTAACAGGAACAAAAGGATAAGCATGTGAATGAAACACACCAACTTCCATGTTTAAAAAGGAAGCTTGTTCATAGTGCTTTATTATGCATTTGGTCCGTCGATAAGAAGCAAATTCGTCAAACACAATGCATGGAATTATTTATTGTTACATATCAAGGTGGGGTACTGTTGCCAAGAAATGTTATCGACGGATCGCAACCATTGGAAAGTAACAAATATCAAGTTGAATTTGATCTTGGAAGAAGAGAATTAGTTTCAACTTGTGAAAAACTAAAAGTCCTTCACAAGATCATAATAAACTTACATCAAAACTAGTGTCTTAAGATTTGGGACAAATCTTCTCGAAGAAGGAGGGTATGATGTGAATTGCGTGTGGGTCAAATGGAGGATGACTAATGCGTCATGTTGATGCAGTTTCTTTTATTTGAATAAGGGCCCAATGCTTTGTAAAATTGGTTGACCAAATTGTGTTTGTGCTTAACCAATTAATGGGCTTTAGTTTTGCTTTATCTTCAAGTTGAAATAAGGGTCCATATGCCAACTTAAGAACCAACCTTTGGAAGATGAAGAGGACCTTTGCTCAAAGTTTGTGGATGACTTTTGGTAGCCATATATTCAGTTACAATCAACCATTAAGTAGCGGATCCTTATTAGCTTGAGCGGATCATTAATTAATAGCTTTAAGCCGGATGATATTGAAATTTATGTGTCTTTTGTAATTCTGATGGTTAAAGCTCCTATATAAGTTGAACCATTTTCATCAATGAAGGCAAGCTGAGTTTTATTCAGAAAATAAACGAGTTTTATCTCATCTATCTTAGTGAGAGTGATTCTCCTAAGTTCTTGAGTGATTCAAGAATCCATGAGTTTAATCAAAGGTCCTTTATCCCTCTGTGTGTTTCAACTCTTAGGCTTATCTTCCATTCTTGGAAGCGTGATGTCTATCAATTTCCGTTCCATCTTCTTTTATGTTTCCATTTTCTCGTTTTAAATAATTTCTCAAATTTCTTGCTTGTTAGCATTCCAACAATGATAGATCAGTCAAACGAATCGAACCCTGTGGATTCACATCATCTGGTATTCAGAGCCTGGCTATCTAGATTTGGAATAGGAAAGGAAGTTTATTATACAAAGTGTTTAACCGAAGGCCATCCATGTTTAGCTGCATTCGATTACGGAAGCGAAAACAATGTTGTGAGCCAAAGATTGGTGCAGAAACTCCAGTTACCAGCTACCTTTCATCTGGATCAAGCATGGATCAAATTCAGTACATGGCAATGTGTGAAAGAAGTAT
This sequence comes from Vigna unguiculata, assembly GCF_037176805.1. Lineage (NCBI taxonomy): Eukaryota > Viridiplantae > Streptophyta > Magnoliopsida > Fabales > Fabaceae > Vigna > Vigna unguiculata. The sequence continues at coordinate 22,792,994 of NC_140800.1, read as the reverse complement.
TATGTGATATTGCTCCCATGGACTGTTGTCATCTTCATTTGGGATGGGCATGGCTTCGTTTTAAAACACTCCACCTTGATTAACGTTCCCTTTATTTGAGGCATGAGGGACATTAAAAGAAGTAGAAATTTATGACACCAAGACAAGTCAGTAAGGATCAACGTAGGCTGAAGGAGAAAACAGAAAAAGAAAGAATAGAAAAAGAAGTAATATAAACTGCAGAAGGAAGGGAAAATAAAGAAAAAGAAATGGAACTAGAGAAAGTTTATTCGTCAATGTTTTTTCTTCTACAGTTTGTGATGTCATTAACAGGAACAAAAGGATAAGCATGTGAATGAAACACACCAACTTCCATGTTTAAAAAGGAAGCTTGTTCATAGTGCTTTATTATGCATTTGGTCCGTCGATAAGAAGCAAATTCGTCAAACACAATGCATGGAATTATTTATTGTTACATATCAAGGTGGGGTACTGTTGCCAAGAAATGTTATCGACGGATCGCAACCATTGGAAAGTAACAAATATCAAGTTGAATTTGATCTTGGAAGAAGAGAATTAGTTTCAACTTGTGAAAAACTAAAAGTCCTTCACAAGATCATAATAAACTTACATCAAAACTAGTGTCTTAAGATTTGGGACAAATCTTCTCGAAGAAGGAGGGTATGATGTGAATTGCGTGTGGGTCAAATGGAGGATGACTAATGCGTCATGTTGATGCAGTTTCTTTTATTTGAATAAGGGCCCAATGCTTTGTAAAATTGGTTGACCAAATTGTGTTTGTGCTTAACCAATTAATGGGCTTTAGTTTTGCTTTATCTTCAAGTTGAAATAAGGGTCCATATGCCAACTTAAGAACCAACCTTTGGAAGATGAAGAGGACCTTTGCTCAAAGTTTGTGGATGACTTTTGGTAGCCATATATTCAGTTACAATCAACCATTAAGTAGCGGATCCTTATTAGCTTGAGCGGATCATTAATTAATAGCTTTAAGCCGGATGATATTGAAATTTATGTGTCTTTTGTAATTCTGATGGTTAAAGCTCCTATATAAGTTGAACCATTTTCATCAATGAAGGCAAGCTGAGTTTTATTCAGAAAATAAACGAGTTTTATCTCATCTATCTTAGTGAGAGTGATTCTCCTAAGTTCTTGAGTGATTCAAGAATCCATGAGTTTAATCAAAGGTCCTTTATCCCTCTGTGTGTTTCAACTCTTAGGCTTATCTTCCATTCTTGGAAGCGTGATGTCTATCAATTTCCGTTCCATCTTCTTTTATGTTTCCATTTTCTCGTTTTAAATAATTTCTCAAATTTCTTGCTTGTTAGCATTCCAACAATGATAGATCAGTCAAACGAATCGAACCCTGTGGATTCACATCATCTGGTATTCAGAGCCTGGCTATCTAGATTTGGAATAGGAAAGGAAGTTTATTATACAAAGTGTTTAACCGAAGGCCATCCATGTTTAGCTGCATTCGATTACGGAAGCGAAAACAATGTTGTGAGCCAAAGATTGGTGCAGAAACTCCAGTTACCAGCAACCTTTCATCTGGATCAAGCATGGATCAAATTCAGTACATGGCAATGTGTGAAAGAAGTATTATGTGATATTGCTCCCATGGACTGTTGTCATCTTCATTTGGGATGGGCATGGCTTCGTTTTAAAACACTCCACCTTGATTAACGTTCCCTTTATTTGAGGCATGAGGGACATTAAAAGAAGTAGAAATTTATGACACCAAGACAAGTCAGTAAGGATCAACGTAGGCTGAAGGAGAAAACAGAAAAAGAAAGAATAGAAAAAGAAGTAATATAAACTGCAGAAGGAAGGGAAAATAAAGAAAAAGAAATGGAACTAGAGAAAGTTTATTCGTCAATGTTTTTTCTTCTACAGTTTGTGATGTCATTAACAGGAACAAAAGGATAAGCATGTGAATGAAACACACCAACTTCCATGTTTAAAAAGGAAGCTTGTTCATAGTGCTTTATTATGCATTTGGTCCGTCGATAAGAAGCAAATTCGTCAAACACAATGCATGGAATTATTTATTGTTACATATCAAGGTGGGGTACTGTTGCCAAGAAATGTTATCGACGGATCGCAACCATTGGAAAGTAACAAATATCAAGTTGAATTTGATCTTGGAAGAAGAGAATTAGTTTCAACTTGTGAAAAACTAAAAGTCCTTCACAAGATCATAATAAACTTACATCAAAACTAGTGTCTTAAGATTTGGGACAAATCTTCTCGAAGAAGGAGGGTATGATGTGAATTGCGTGTGGGTCAAATGGAGGATGACTAATGCGTCATGTTGATGCAGTTTCTTTTATTTGAATAAGGGCCCAATGCTTTGTAAAATTGGTTGACCAAATTGTGTTTGTGCTTAACCAATTAATGGGCTTTAGTTTTGCTTTATCTTCAAGTTGAAATAAGGGTCCATATGCCAACTTAAGAACCAACCTTTGGAAGATGAAGAGGACCTTTGCTCAAAGTTTGTGGATGACTTTTGGTAGCCATATATTCAGTTACAATCAACCATTAAGTAGAGGATCCTTATTAGCTTGAGCGGATCATTAATTAATAGCTTTAAGCCGGATGATATTGAAATTTATGTGTCTTTTGTAATTCTGATGGTTAAAGCTCCTATATAAGTTGAACCATTTTCATCAATGAAGGCAAGCTGAGTTTTATTCAGAAAATAAACGAGTTTTATCTCATCTATCTTAGTGAGAGTGATTCTCCTAAGTTCTTGAGTGATTCAAGAATCCATGAGTTTAATCAAAGGTCCTTTATCCCTCTGTGTGTTTCAACTCTTAGGCTTATCTTCCATTCTTGGAAGCGTGATGTCTATCAATTTCCGTTCCATCTTCTTTTATGTTTCCATTTTCTCGTTTTAAATAATTTCTCAAATTTCTTGCTTGTTAGCATTCCAACAATGATAGATCAGTCAAACGAATCGAACCCTGTGGATTCACATCATCTGGTATTCAGAGCCTGGCTATCTAGATTTGGAATAGGAAAGGAAGTTTATTATACAAAGTGTTTAACCGAAGGCCATCCATGTTTAGCTGCATTCGATTACGGAAGCGAAAACAATGTTGTGAGCCAAAGATTGGTGCAGAAACTCCAGTTACCAGCAACCTTTCATCTGGATCAAGCATGGATCAAATTCAGTACATGGCAATGTGTGAAAGAAGTATTATGTGATATTGCTCCCATGGACTGTTGTCATCTTCATTTGGGATGGGCATGGCTTCGTTTTAAAACACTCCACCTTGATTAACGTTCCCTTTATTTGAGGCATGAGGGACATTAAAAGAAGTAGAAATTTATGACACCAAGACAAGTCAGTAAGGATCAACGTAGGCTGAAGGAGAAAACAGAAAAAGAAAGAATAGAAAAAGAAGTAATATAAACTGCAGAAGGAAGGGAAAATAAAGAAAAAGAAATGGAACTAGAGAAAGTTTATTCGTCAATGTTTTTTCTTCTACAGTTTGTGATGTCATTAACAGGAACAAAAGGATAAGCATGTGAATGAAACACACCAACTTCCATGTTTAAAAAGGAAGCTTGTTCATAGTGCTTTATTATGCATTTGGTCCGTCGATAAGAAGCAAATTCGTCAAACACAATGCATGGAATTATTTATTGTTAGATATCAAGGTGGGGTACTGTTGCCAAGAAATGTTATCGACGGATCGCAACCATTGGAAAGTAACAAATATCAAGTTGAATTTGATATTGGAAGAAGAGAATTAGTTTCAACTTGTGAAAAACTAAAAGTCCTTCACAAGATCATAATAAACTTACATCAAAACTAGTGTCTTAAGATTTGGGACAAATCTTCTCGAAGAAGGAGGGTATGATGTGAATTGCGTGTGGGTCAAATGGAGGATGACTAATGCGTCATGTTGATGCAGTTTCTTTTATTTGAATAAGGGCCCAATGCTTTGTAAAATTGGTTGACCAAATTGTGTTTGTGCTTAACCAATTAATGGGCTTTAGTTTTGCTTTATCTTCAAGTTGAAATAAGGGTCCATATGCCAACTTAAGAACCAACCTTTGGAAGATGAAGAGGACCTTTGCTCAAAGTTTGTGGATGACTTTTGGTAGCCATATATTCAGTTACAATCAACCATTAAGTAGAGGATCCTTATTAGCTTGAGGGGATCATTAATTAATAGCTTTAAGCCGGATGATATTGAAATTTATGTGTCTTTTGTAATTCTGATGGTTAAAGCTCCTATATAAGTTGAACCATTTTCATCAATGAAGGCAAGCTGAGTTTTATTCAGAAAATAAACGAGTTTTATCTCATCTATCTTAGTGAGAGTGATTCTCCTAAGTTCTTGAGTGATTCAAGAATCCATGAGTTTAATCAAAGGTCCTTTATCCCTCTGTGTGTTTCAACTCTTAGGCTTATCTTCCATTCTTGGAAGCGTGATGTCTATCAATTTCCGTTCCATCTTCTTTTATGTTTCCATTTTCTCGTTTTAAATAATTTCTCAAATTTCTTGCTTGTTAGCATTCCAACAATGATAGATCAGTCAAACGAATCGAACCCTGTGGATTCACATCATCTGGTATTCAGAGCCTGGCTATCTAGATTTGGAATAGGAAAGGAAGTTTATTATACAAAGTGTTTAACCGAAGGCCATCCATGTTTAGCTGCATTCGATTACGGAAGCGAAAACAATGTTGTGAGCCAAAGATTGGTGCAGAAACTCCAGTTACCAGCAACCTTTCATCTGGATCAAGCATGGATCAAATTCAGTACATGGCAATGTGTGAAAGAAGTATTATGTGATATTGCTCCCATGGACTGTTGTCATCTTCATTTGGGATGGGCATGGCTTCGTTTTAAAACACTCCACCTTGATTAACGTTCCCTTTATTTGAGGCATGAGGGACATTAAAAGAAGTAGAAATTTATGACACCAAGACAAGTCAGTAAGGATCAACGTAGGCTGAAGGAGAAAACAGAAAAAGAAAGAATAGAAAAAGAAGTAATATAAACTGCAGAAGGAAGGGAAAATAAAGAAAAAGAAATGGAACTAGAGAAAGTTTATTCGTCAATGTTTTTTCTTCTACAGTTTGTGATGTCATTAACAGGAACAAAAGGATAAGCATGTGAATGAAACACACCAACTTCCATGTTTGAAAAGGAAGCTTGTTCATAGTGCTTTATTATGCATTTGGTCCGTCGATAAGAAGCAAATTCGTCAAACACAATGCATGGAATTATTTATTGTTAGATATCAAGGTGGGGTACTGTTGCCAAGAAATGTTATCGACGGATCGCAACCATTGGAAAGTAACAAATATCAAGTTGAATTTGATATTGGAAGAAGAGAATTAGTTTCAACTTGTGAAAAACTAAAAGTCCTTCACAAGATCATAATAAACTTACATCAAAACTAGTGTCTTAAGATTTGGGACAAATCTTCTCGAAGAAGGAGGGTATGATGTGAATTGCGTGTGGGTCAAATGGAGGATGACTAATGCGTCATGTTGATGCAGTTTCTTTTATTTGAATAAGGGCCCAATGCTTTGTAAAATTGGTTGACCAAATTGTGTTTGTGCTTAACCAATTAATGGGCTTTAGTTTTGCTTTATCTTCAAGTTGAAATAAGGGTCCATATGCCAACTTAAGAACCAACCTTTGGAAGATGAAGAGGACCTTTGCTCAAAGTTTGTGGATGACTTTTGGTAGCCATATATTCAGTTACAATCAACCATTAAGTAGAGGATCCTTATTAGCTTGAGGGGATCATTAATTAATAGCTTTAAGCCGGATGATATTGAAATTTATGTGTCTTTTGTAATTCTGATGGTTAAAGCTCCTATATAAGTTGAACCATTTTCATCAATGAAGGCAAGCTGAGTTTTATTCAGAAAATAAACGAGTTTTATCTCATCTATCTTAGTGAGAGTGATTCTCCTAAGTTCTTGAGTGATTCAAGAATCCATGAGTTTAATCAAAGGTCCTTTATCCCTCTGTGTGTTTCAACTCTTAGGCTTATCTTCCATTCTTGGAAGCGTGATGTCTATCAATTTCCGTTCCATCTTCTTTTATGTTTCCATTTTCTCGTTTTAAATAATTTCTCAAATTTCTTGCTTGTTAGCATTCCAACAATGATAGATCAGTCAAACGAATCGAACCCTGTGGATTCACATCATCTGGTATTCAGAGCCTGGCTATCTAGATTTGGAATAGGAAAGGAAGTTTATTATACAAAGTGTTTAACCGAAGGCCATCCATGTTTAGCTGCATTCGATTACGGAAGCGAAAACAATGTTGTGAGCCAAAGATTGGTGCAGAAACTCCAGTTACCAGCAACCTTTCATCTGGATCAAGCATGGATCAAATTCAGTACATGGCAATGTGTGAAAGAAGTATTATGTGATATTGCTCCCATGGACTGTTGTCATCTTCATTTGGGATGGGCATGGCTTCGTTTTAAAACACTCCACCTTGATTAACGTTCCCTTTATTTGAGGCATGAGGGACATTAAAAGAAGTAGAAATTTATGACACCAAGACAAGTCAGTAAGGATCAACGTAGGCTGAAGGAGAAAACAGAAAAAGAAAGAATAGAAAAAGAAGTAATATAAACTGCAGAAGGAAGGGAAAATAAAGAAAAAGAAATGGAACTAGAGAAAGTTTATTCGTCAATGTTTTTTCTTCTACAGTTTGTGATGTCATTAACAGGAACAAAAGGATAAGCATGTGAATGAAACACACCAACTTCCATGTTTGAAAAGGAAGCTTGTTCATAGTGCTTTATTATGCATTTGGTCCGTCGATAAGAAGCAAATTCGTCAAACACAATGCATGGAATTATTTATTGTTAGATATCAAGGTGGGGTACTGTTGCCAAGAAATGTTATCGACGGATCGCAACCATTGGAAAGTAACAAATATCAAGTTGAATTTGATATTGGAAGAAGAGAATTAGTTTCAACTTGTGAAAAACTAAAAGTCCTTCACAAGATCATAATAAACTTACATCAAAACTAGTGTCTTAAGATTTGGGACAAATCTTCTCGAAGAAGGAGGGTATGATGTGAATTGCGTGTGGGTCAAATGGAGGATGACTAATGCGTCATGTTGATGCAGTTTCTTTTATTTGAATAAGGGCCCAATGCTTTGTAAAATTGGTTGACCAAATTGTGTTTGTGCTTAACCAATTAATGGGCTTTAGTTTTGCTTTATCTTCAAGTTGAAATAAGGGTCCATATGCCAACTTAAGAACCAACCTTTGGAAGATGAAGAGGACCTTTGCTCAAAGTTTGTGGATGACTTTTGGTAGCCATATATTCAGTTACAATCAACCATTAAGTAGAGGATCCTTATTAGCTTGAGGGGATCATTAATTAATAGCTTTAAGCCGGATGATATTGAAATTTATGTGTCTTTTGTAATTCTGATGGTTAAAGCTCCTATATAAGTTGAACCATTTTCATCAATGAAGGCAAGCTGAGTTTTATTCAGAAAATAAACGAGTTTTATCTCATCTATCTTAGTGAGAGTGATTCTCCTAAGTTCTTGAGTGATTCAAGAATCCATGAGTTTAATCAAAGGTCCTTTATCCCTCTGTGTGTTTCAACTCTTAGGCTTATCTTCCATTCTTGGAAGCGTGATGTCTATCAATTTCCGTTCCATCTTCTTTTATGTTTCCATTTTCTCGTTTTAAATAATTTCTCAAATTTCTTGCTTGTTAGCATTCCAACAATGATAGATCAGTCAAACGAATCGAACCCTGTGGATTCACATCATCTGGTATTCAGAGCCTGGCTATCTAGATTTGGAATAGGAAAGGAAGTTTATTATACAAAGTGTTTAACCGAAGGCCATCCATGTTTAGCTGCATTCGATTACGGAAGCGAAAACAATGTTGTGAGCCAAAGATTGGTGCAGAAACTCCAGTTACCAGCAACCTTTCATCTGGATCAAGCATGGATCAAATTCAGTACATGGCAATGTGTGAAAGAAGTATTATGTGATATTGCTCCCATGGACTGTTGTCATCTTCATTTGGGATGGGCATGGCTTCGTTTTAAAACACTCCACCTTGATTAACGTTCCCTTTATTTGAGGCATGAGGGACATTAAAAGAAGTAGAAATTTATGACACCAAGACAAGTCAGTAAGGATCAACGTAGGCTGAAGGAGAAAACAGAAAAAGAAAGAATAGAAAAAGAAGTAATATAAACTGCAGAAGGAAGGGAAAATAAAGAAAAAGAAATGGAACTAGAGAAAGTTTATTCGTCAATGTTTTTTCTTCTACAGTTTGTGATGTCATTAACAGGAACAAAAGGATAAGCATGTGAATGAAACACACCAACTTCCATGTTTGAAAAGGAAGCTTGTTCATAGTGCTTTATTATGCATTTGGTCCGTCGATAAGAAGCAAATTCGTCAAACACAATGCATGGAATTATTTATTGTTACATATCAAGGTGGGGTACTGTTGCCAAGAAATGTTATCGACGGATCGCAACCATTGGAAAGTAACAAATATCAAGTTGAATTTGATATTGGAAGAAGAGAATTAGTTTCAACTTGTGAAAAACTAAAAGTCCTTCACAAGATCATAATAAACTTACATCAAAACTAGTGTCTTAAGATTTGGGACAAATCTTCTCGAAGAAGGAGGGTATGATGTGAATTGCGTGTGGGTCAAATGGAGGATGACTAATGCGTCATGTTGATGCAGTTTCTTTTATTTGAATAAGGGCCCAATGCTTTGTAAAATTGGTTGACCAAATTGTGTTTGTGCTTAACCAATTAATGGGCTTTAGTTTTGCTTTATCTTCAAGTTGAAATAAGGGTCCATATGCCAACTTAAGAACCAACCTTTGGAAGATGAAGAGGACCTTTGCTCAAAGTTTGTGGATGACTTTTGGTAGCCATATATTCAGTTACAATCAACCATTAAGTAGAGGATCCTTATTAGCTTGAGCGGATCATTAATTAATAGCTTTAAGCCGGATGATATTGAAATTTATGTGTCTTTTGTAATTCTGATGGTTAAAGCTCCTATATAAGTTGAACCATTTTCATCAATGAAGGCAAGCTGAGTTTTATTCAGAAAATAAACGAGTTTTATCTCATCTATCTTAGTGAGAGTGATTCTCCTAAGTTCTTGAGTGATTCAAGAATCCATGAGTTTAATCAAAGGTCCTTTATCCCTCTGTGTGTTTCAACTCTTAGGCTTATCTTCCATTCTTGGAAGCGTGATGTCTATCAATTTCCGTTCCATCTTCTTTTATGTTTCCATTTTCTCGTTTTAAATAATTTCTCAAATTTCTTGCTTGTTAGCATTCCAACAATGATAGATCAGTCAAACGAATCGAACCCTGTGGATTCACATCATCTGGTATTCAGAGCCTGGCTATCTAGATTTGGAATAGGAAAGGAAGTTTATTATACAAAGTGTTTAACCGAAGGCCATCCATGTTTAGCTGCATTCGATTACGGAAGCGAAAACAATGTTGTGAGCCAAAGATTGGTGCAGAAACTCCAGTTACCAGCAACCTTTCATCTGGATCAAGCATGGATCAAATTCAGTACATGGCAATGTGTGAAAGAAGTATTATGTGATATTGCTCCCATGGACTGTTGTCATCTTCATTTGGGATGGGCATGGCTTCGTTTTAAAACACTCCACCTTGATTAACGTTCCCTTTATTTGAGGCATGAGGGACATTAAAAGAAGTAGAAATTTATGACACCAAGACAAGTCAGTAAGGATCAACGTAGGCTGAAGGAGAAAACAGAAAAAGAAAGAATAGAAAAAGAAGTAATATAAACTGCAGAAGGAAGGGAAAATAAAGAAAAAGAAATGGAACTAGAGAAAGTTTATTCGTCAATGTTTTTTCTTCTACAGTTTGTGATGTCATTAACAGGAACAAAAGGATAAGCATGTGAATGAAACACACCAACTTCCATGTTTAAAAAGGAAGCTTGTTCATAGTGCTTTATTATGCATTTGGTCCGTCGATAAGAAGCAAATTCGTCAAACACAATGCATGGAATTATTTATTGTTACATATCAAGGTGGGGTACTGTTGCCAAGAAATGTTATCGACGGATCGCAACCATTGGAAAGTAACAAATATCAAGTTGAATTTGATCTTGGAAGAAGAGAATTAGTTTCAACTTGTGAAAAACTAAAAGTCCTTCACAAGATCATAATAAACTTACATCAAAACTAGTGTCTTAAGATTTGGGACAAATCTTCTCGAAGAAGGAGGGTATGATGTGAATTGCGTGTGGGTCAAATGGAGGATGACTAATGCGTCATGTTGATGCAGTTTCTTTTATTTGAATAAGGGCCCAATGCTTTGTAAAATTGGTTGACCAAATTGTGTTTGTGCTTAACCAATTAATGGGCTTTAGTTTTGCTTTATCTTCAAGTTGAAATAAGGGTCCATATGCCAACTTAAGAACCAACCTTTGGAAGATGAAGAGGACCTTTGCTCAAAGTTTGTGGATGACTTTTGGTAGCCATATATTCAGTTACAATCAACCATTAAGTAGAGGATCCTTATTAGCTTGAGGGGATCATTAATTAATAGCTTTAAGCCGGATGATATTGAAATTTATGTGTCTTTTGTAATTCTGATGGTTAAAGCTCCTATATAAGTTGAACCATTTTCATCAATGAAGGCAAGCTGAGTTTTATTCAGAAAATAAACGAGTTTTATCTCATCTATCTTAGTGAGAGTGATTCTCCTAAGTTCTTGAGTGATTCAAGAATCCATGAGTTTAATCAAAGGTCCTTTATCCCTCTGTGTGTTTCAACTCTTAGGCTTATCTTCCATTCTTGGAAGCGTGATGTCTATCAATTTCCGTTCCATCTTCTTTTATGTTTCCATTTTCTCGTTTTAAATAATTTCTCAAATTTCTTGCTTGTTAGCATTCCAACAATGATAGATCAGTCAAACGAATCGAACCCTGTGGATTCACATCATCTGGTATTCAGAGCCTGGCTATCTAGATTTGGAATAGGAAAGGAAGTTTATTATACAAAGTGTTTAACCGAAGGCCATCCATGTTTAGCTGCATTCGATTACGGAAGCGAAAACAATGTTGTGAGCCAAAGATTGGTGCAGAAACTCCAGTTACCAGCAACCTTTCATCTGGATCAAGCATGGATCAAATTCAGTACATGGCAATGTGTGAAAGAAGTATTATGTGATATTGCTCCCATGGACTGTTGTCATCTTCATTTGGGATGGGCATGGCTTCGTTTTAAAACACTCCACCTTGATTAACGTTCCCTTTATTTGAGGCATGAGGGACATTAAAAGAAGTAGAAATTTATGACACCAAGACAAGTCAGTAAGGATCAACGTAGGCTGAAGGAGAAAACAGAAAAAGAAAGAATAGAAAAAGAAGTAATATAAACTGCAGAAGGAAGGGAAAATAAAGAAAAAGAAATGGAACTAGAGAAAGTTTATTCGTCAATGTTTTTTCTTCTACAGTTTGTGATGTCATTAACAGGAACAAAAGGATAAGCATGTGAATGAAACACACCAACTTCCATGTTTAAAAAGGAAGCTTGTTCATAGTGCTTTATTATGCATTTGGTCCGTCGATAAGAAGCAAATTCGTCAAACACAATGCATGGAATTATTTATTGTTACATATCAAGGTGGGGTACTGTTGCCAAGAAATGTTATCGACGGATCGCAACCATTGGAAAGTAACAAATATCAAGTTGAATTTGATCTTGGAAGAAGAGAATTAGTTTCAACTTGTGAAAAACTAAAAGTCCTTCACAAGATCATAATAAACTTACATCAAAACTAGTGTCTTAAGATTTGGGACAAATCTTCTCGAAGAAGGAGGGTATGATGTGAATTGCGTGTGGGTCAAATGGAGGATGACTAATGCGTCATGTTGATGCAGTTTCTTTTATTTGAATAAGGGCCCAATGCTTTGTAAAATTGGTTGACCAAATTGTGTTTGTGCTTAACCAATTAATGGGCTTTAGTTTTGCTTTATCTTCAAGTTGAAATAAGGGTCCATATGCCAACTTAAGAACCAACCTTTGGAAGATGAAGAGGACCTTTGCTCAAAGTTTGTGGATGACTTTTGGTAGCCATATATTCAGTTACAATCAACCATTAAGTAGAGGATCCTTATTAGCTTGAGGGGATCATTAATTAATAGCTTTAAGCCGGATGATATTGAAATTTATGTGTCTTTTGTAATTCTGATGGTTAAAGCTCCTATATAAGTTGAACCATTTTCATCAATGAAGGCAAGCTGAGTTTTATTCAGAAAATAAACGAGTTTTATCTCATCTATCTTAGTGAGAGTGATTCTCCTAAGTTCTTGAGTGATTCAAGAATCCATGAGTTTAATCAAAGGTCCTTTATCCCTCTGTGTGTTTCAACTCTTAGGCTTATCTTCCATTCTTGGAAGCGTGATGTCTATCAATTTCCGTTCCATCTTCTTTTATGTTTCCATTTTCTCGTTTTAAATAATTTCTCAAATTTCTTGCTTGTTAGCATTCCAACAATGATAGATCAGTCAAACGAATCGAACCCTGTGGATTCACATCATCTGGTATTCAGAGCCTGGCTATCTAGATTTGGAATAGGAAAGGAAGTTTATTATACAAAGTGTTTAACCGAAGGCCATCCATGTTTAGCTGCATTCGATTACGGAAGCGAAAACAATGTTGTGAGCCAAAGATTGGTGCAGAAACTCCAGTTACCAGCAACCTTTCATCTGGATCAAGCATGGATCAAATTCAGTACATGGCAATGTGTGAAAGAAGTATTATGTGATATTGCTCCCATGGACTGTTGTCATCTTCATTTGGGATGGGCATGGCTTCGTTTTAAAACACTCCACCTTGATTAACGTTCCCTTTATTTGAGGCATGAGGGACATTAAAAGAAGTAGAAATTTATGACACCAAGACAAGTCAGTAAGGATCAACGTAGGCTGAAGGAGAAAACAGAAAAAGAAAGAATAGAAAAAGAAGTAATATAAACTGCAGAAGGAAGGGAAAATAAAGAAAAAGAAATGGAACTAGAGAAAGTTTATTCGTCAATGTTTTTTCTTCTACAGTTTGTGATGTCATTAACAGGAACAAAAGGATAAGCATGTGAATGAAACACACCAACTTCCATGTTTAAAAAGGAAGCTTGTTCATAGTGCTTTATTATGCATTTGGTCCGTCGATAAGAAGCAAATTCGTCAAACACAATGCATGGAATTATTTATTGTTACATATCAAGGTGGGGTACTGTTGCCAAGAAATGTTATCGACGGATCGCAACCATTGGAAAGTAACAAATATCAAGTTGAATTTGATCTTGGAAGAAGAGAATTAGTTTCAACTTGTGAAAAACTAAAAGTCCTTCACAAGATCATAATAAACTTACATCAAAACTAGTGTCTTAAGATTTGGGACAAATCTTCTCGAAGAAGGAGGGTATGATGTGAATTGCGTGTGGGTCAAATGGAGGATGACTAATGCGTCATGTTGATGCAGTTTCTTTTATTTGAATAAGGGCCCAATGCTTTGTAAAATTGGTTGACCAAATTGTGTTTGTGCTTAACCAATTAATGGGCTTTAGTTTTGCTTTATCTTCAAGTTGAAATAAGGGTCCATATGCCAACTTAAGAACCAACCTTTGGAAGATGAAGAGGACCTTTGCTCAAAGTTTGTGGATGACTTTTGGTAGCCATATATTCAGTTACAATCAACCATTAAGTAGAGGATCCTTATTAGCTTGAGGGGATCATTAATTAATAGCTTTAAGCCGGATGATATTGAAATTTATGTGTCTTTTGTAATTCTGATGGTTAAAGCTCCTATATAAGTTGAACCATTTTCATCAATGAAGGCAAGCTGAGTTTTATTCAGAAAATAAACGAGTTTTATCTCATCTATCTTAGTGAGAGTGATTCTCCTAAGTTCTTGACAGATTCAAGAATCCATGAGTTTAATCAAAGGTCCTTTATCCCTCTGTGTGTTTTAACTCTTAGGCTTATCTTCCATTCTTGGAAGCGTGATGTCTATCAATTTCCGTTCCATCTTCTTTTATGTTTCCATTTTCTCGTTTTAAATAATTTCTCAAATTTCTTGCTTGTTAGCATTCCAACAATGATAGATCAGTCAAACGAATCGAACCCTGTGGATTCACATCATCTGGTATTCAGAGCCTGGCTATCTAGATTTGGAATAGGAAAGGAAGTTTATTATACAAAGTGTTTAACCGAAGGCCATCCATGTTTAGCTGCATTCGATTACGGAAGCGAAAACAATGTTGTGAGCCAAAGATTGGTGCAGAAACTCCAGTTACCAGCAACCTTTCATCTGGATCAAGCATGGATCAAATTCAGTACATGGCAATGTGTGAAAGAAGTATTATGTGATATTGCTCCCATGGACTGTTGTCATCTTCATTTGGGATGGGCATGGCTTCGTTTTAAAACACTCCACCTTGATTAACGTTCCCTTTATTTGAGGCATGAGGGACATTAAAAGAAGTAGAAATTTATGACACCAAGACAAGTCAGTAAGGATCAACGTAGGCTGAAGGAGAAAACAGAAAAAGAAAGAATAGAAAAAGAAGTAATATAAACTGCAGAAGGAAGGGAAAATAAAGAAAAAGAAATGGAACTAGAGAAAGTTTATTCGTCAATGTTTTTTCTTCTACAGTTTGTGATGTCATTAACAGGAACAAAAGGATAAGCATGTGAATGAAACACACCAACTTCCATGTTTAAAAAGGAAGCTTGTTCATAGTGCTTTATTATGCATTTGGTCCGTCGATAAGAAGCAAATTCGTCAAACACAATGCATGGAATTATTTATTGTTACATATCAAGGTGGGGTACTGTTGCCAAGAAATGTTATCGACGGATCGCAACCATTGGAAAGTAACAAATATCAAGTTGAATTTGATCTTGGAAGAAGAGAATTAGTTTCAACTTGTGAAAAACTAAAAGTCCTTCACAAGATCATAATAAACTTACATCAAAACTAGTGTCTTAAGATTTGGGACAAATCTTCTCGAAGAAGGAGGGTATGATGTGAATTGCGTGTGGGTCAAATGGAGGATGACTAATGCGTCATGTTGATGCAGTTTCTTTTATTTGAATAAGGGCCCAATGCTTTGTAAAATTGGTTGACCAAATTGTGTTTGTGCTTAACCAATTAATGGGCTTTAGTTTTGCTTTATCTTCAAGTTGAAATAAGGGTCCATATGCCAACTTAAGAACCAACCTTTGGAAGATGAAGAGGACCTTTGCTCAAAGTTTGTGGATGACTTTTGGTAGCCATATATTCAGTTACAATCAACCATTAAGTAGAGGATCCTTATTAGCTTGAGGGGATCATTAATTAATAGCTTTAAGCCGGATGATATTGAAATTTATGTGTCTTTTGTAATTCTGATGGTTAAAGCTCCTATATAAGTTGAACCATTTTCATCAATGAAGGCAAGCTGAGTTTTATTCAGAAAATAAACGAGTTTTATCTCATCTATCTTAGTGAGAGTGATTCTCCTAAGTTCTTGAGTGATTCAAGAATCCATGAGTTTAATCAAAGGTCCTTTATCCCTCTGTGTGTTTCAACTCTTAGGCTTATCTTCCATTCTTGGAAGCGTGATGTCTATCAATTTCCGTTCCATCTTCTTTTATGTTTCCATTTTCTCGTTTTAAATAATTTCTCAAATTTCTTGCTTGTTAGCATTCCAACAATGATAGATCAGTCAAACGAATCGAACCCTGTGGATTCACATCATCTGGTATTCAGAGCCTGGCTATCTAGATTTGGAATAGGAAAGGAAGTTTATTATACAAAGTGTTTAACCGAAGGCCATCCATGTTTAGCTGCATTCGATTACGGAAGCGAAAACAATGTTGTGAGCCAAAGATTGGTGCAGAAACTCCAGTTACCAGCAACCTTTCATCTGGATCAAGCATGGATCAAATTCAGTACATGGCAATGTGTGAAAGAAGTATTATGTGATATTGCTCCCATGGACTGTTGTCATCTTCATTTGGGATGGGCATGGCTTCGTTTTAAAACACTCCACCTTGATTAACGTTCCCTTTATTTGAGGCATGAGGGACATTAAAAGAAGTAGAAATTTATGACACCAAGACAAGTCAGTAAGGATCAACGTAGGCTGAAGGAGAAAACAGAAAAAGAAAGAATAGAAAAAGAAGTAATATAAACTGCAGAAGGAAGGGAAAATAAAGAAAAAGAAATGGAACTAGAGAAAGTTTATTCGTCAATGTTTTTTCTTCTACAGTTTGTGATGTCATTAACAGGAACAAAAGGATAAGCATGTGAATGAAACACACCAACTTCCATGTTTAAAAAGGAAGCTTGTTCATAGTGCTTTATTATGCATTTGGTCCGTCGATAAGAAGCAAATTCGTCAAACACAATGCATGGAATTATTTATTGTTACATATCAAGGTGGGGTACTGTTGCCAAGAAATGTTATCGACGGATCGCAACCATTGGAAAGTAACAAATATCAAGTTGAATTTGATCTTGGAAGAAGAGAATTAGTTTCAACTTGTGAAAAACTAAAAGTCCTTCACAAGATCATAATAAACTTACATCAAAACTAGTGTCTTAAGATTTGGGACAAATCTTCTCGAAGAAGGAGGGTATGATGTGAATTGCGTGTGGGTCAAATGGAGGATGACTAATGCGTCATGTTGATGCAGTTTCTTTTATTTGAATAAGGGCCCAATGCTTTGTAAAATTGGTTGACCAAATTGTGTTTGTGCTTAACCAATTAATGGGCTTTAGTTTTGCTTTATCTTCAAGTTGAAATAAGGGTCCATATGCCAACTTAAGAACCAACCTTTGGAAGATGAAGAGGACCTTTGCTCAAAGTTTGTGGATGACTTTTGGTAGCCATATATTCAGTTACAATCAACCATTAAGTAGCGGATCCTTATTAGCTTGAGCGGATCATTAATTAATAGCTTTAAGCCGGATGATATTGAAATTTATGTGTCTTTTGTAATTCTGATGGTTAAAGCTCCTATATAAGTTGAACCGTTTTCATCAATGAAGGCAAGCTGAGTTTTATTCAGAAAATAAACGAGTTTTATCTCATCTATCTTAGTGAGAGTGATTCTCCTAAGTTCTTGAGTGATTCAAGAATGCATGAGTTTAATCAAAGGTCCTTTATCCCTCTGTGTGTTTCAACTCTTAGGCTTATCTTCCATTCTTGGAAGCGTGATGTCTATCAATTTCCGTTCCATCTTCTTTTATGTTTCCATTTTCTCGTTTTAAATAATTTCTCAAATTTCTTGCTTGTTAGCATTCCAACAATGATAGATCAGTCAAACGAATCGAACCCTGTGGATTCACATCATCTGGTATTCAGAGCCTGGCTATCTAGATTTGGAATAGGAAAGGAAGTTTATTATACAAAGTGTTTAACCGAAGGCCATCCATGTTTAGCTGCATTCGATTACGGAAGCGAAAACAATGTTGTGAGCCAAAGATTGGTGCAGAAACTCCAGTTACCAGCAACCTTTCATCTGGATCAAGCATGGATCAAATTCAGTACATGGCAATGTGTGAAAGAAGTATTATGTGATATTGCTCCCATGGACTGTTGTCATCTTCATTTGGGATGGGCATGGCTTCGTTTTAAAACACTCCACCTTGATTAACGTTCCCTTTATTTGAGGCATGAGGGACATTAAAAGAAGTAGAAATTTATGACACCAAGACAAGTCAGTAAGGATCAACGTAGGCTGAAGGAGAAAACAGAAAAAGAAAGAATAGAAAAAGAAGTAATATAAACTGCAGAAGGAAGGGAAAATAAAGAAAAAGAAATGGAACTAGAGAAAGTTTATTCGTCAATGTTTTTTCTTCTACAGTTTGTGATGTCATTAACAGGAACAAAAGGATAAGCATGTGAATGAAACACACCAACTTCCATGTTTAAAAAGGAAGCTTGTTCATAGTGCTTTATTATGCATTTGGTCCGTCGATAAGAAGCAAATTCGTCAAACACAATGCATGGAATTATTTATTGTTACATATCAAGGTGGGGTACTGTTGCCAAGAAATGTTATCGACGGATCGCAACCATTGGAAAGTAACAAATATCAAGTTGAATTTGATCTTGGAAGAAGAGAATTAGTTTCAACTTGTGAAAAACTAAAAGTCCTTCACAAGATCATAATAAACTTACATCAAAACTAGTGTCTTAAGATTTGGGACAAATCTTCTCGAAGAAGGAGGGTATGATGTGAATTGCGTGTGGGTCAAATGGAGGATGACTAATGCGTCATGTTGATGCAGTTTCTTTTATTTGAATAAGGGCCCAATGCTTTGTAAAATTGGTTGACCAAATTGTGTTTGTGCTTAACCAATTAATGGGCTTTAGTTTTGCTTTATCTTCAAGTTGAAATAAGGGTCCATATGCCAACTTAAGAACCAACCTTTGGAAGATGAAGAGGACCTTTGCTCAAAGTTTGTGGATGACTTTTGGTAGCCATATATTCAGTTACAATCAACCATTAAGTAGCGGATCCTTATTAGCTTGAGCGGATCATTAATTAATAGCTTTAAGCCGGATGATATTGAAATTTATGTGTCTTTTGTAATTCTGATGGTTAAAGCTCCTATATAAGTTGAACCGTTTTCATCAATGAAGGCAAGCTGAGTTTTATTCAGAAAATAAACGAGTTTTATCTCATCTATCTTAGTGAGAGTGATTCTCCTAAGTTCTTGAGTGATTCAAGAATGCATGAGTTTAATCAAAGGTCCTTTATCCCTCTGTGTGTTTCAACTCTTAGGCTTATCTTCCATTCTTGGAAGCGTGATGTCTATCAATTTCCGTTCCATCTTCTTTTATGTTTCCATTTTCTCGTTTTAAATAATTTCTCAAATTTCTTGCTTGTTAGCATTCCAACAATGATAGATCAGTCAAACGAATCGAACCCTGTGGATTCACATCATCTGGTATTCAGAGCCTGGCTATCTAGATTTGGAATAGGAAAGGAAGTTTATTATACAAAGTGTTTAACCGAAGGCCATCCATGTTTAGCTGCATTCGATTACGGAAGCGAAAACAATGTTGTGAGCCAAAGATTGGTGCAGAAACTCCAGTTACCAGCAACCTTTCATCTGGATCAAGCATGGATCAAATTCAGTACATGGCAATGTGTGAAAGAAGTATTATGTGATATTGCTCCCATGGACTGTTGTCATCTTCATTTGGGATGGGCATGGCTTCGTTTTAAAACACTCCACCTTGATTAACGTTCCCTTTATTTGAGGCATGAGGGACATTAAAAGAAGTAGAAATTTATGACACCAAGACAAGTCAGTAAGGATCAACGTAGGCTGAAGGAGAAAACAGAAAAAGAAAGAATAGAAAAAGAAGTAATATAAACTGCAGAAGGAAGGGAAAATAAAGAAAAAGAAATGGAACTAGAGAAAGTTTATTCGTCAATGTTTTTTCTTCTACAGTTTGTGATGTCATTAACAGGAACAAAAGGATAAGCATGTGAATGAAACACACCAACTTCCATGTTTAAAAAGGAAGCTTGTTCATAGTGCTTTATTATGCATTTGGTCCGTCGATAAGAAGCAAATTCGTCAAACACAATGCATGGAATTATTTATTGTTACATATCAAGGTGGGGTACTGTTGCCAAGAAATGTTATCGACGGATCGCAACCATTGGAAAGTAACAAATATCAAGTTGAATTTGATCTTGGAAGAAGAGAATTAGTTTCAACTTGTGAAAAACTAAAAGTCCTTCACAAGATCATAATAAACTTACATCAAAACTAGTGTCTTAAGATTTGGGACAAATCTTCTCGAAGAAGGAGGGTATGATGTGAATTGCGTGTGGGTCAAATGGAGGATGACTAATGCGTCATGTTGATGCAGTTTCTTTTATTTGAATAAGGGCCCAATGCTTTGTAAAATTGGTTGACCAAATTGTGTTTGTGCTTAACCAATTAATGGGCTTTAGTTTTGCTTTATCTTCAAGTTGAAATAAGGGTCCATATGCCAACTTAAGAACCAACCTTTGGAAGATGAAGAGGACCTTTGCTCAAAGTTTGTGGATGACTTTTGGTAGCCATATATTCAGTTACAATCAACCATTAAGTAGCGGATCCTTATTAGCTTGAGCGGATCATTAATTAATAGCTTTAAGCCGGATGATATTGAAATTTATGTGTCTTTTGTAATTCTGATGGTTAAAGCTCCTATATAAGTTGAACCGTTTTCATCAATGAAGGCAAGCTGAGTTTTATTCAGAAAATAAACGAGTTTTATCTCATCTATCTTAGTGAGAGTGATTCTCCTAAGTTCTTGAGTGATTCAAGAATGCATGAGTTTAATCAAAGGTCCTTTATCCCTCTGTGTGTTTCAACTCTTAGGCTTATCTTCCATTCTTGGAAGCGTGATGTCTATCAATTTCCGTTCCATCTTCTTTTATGTTTCCATTTTCTCGTTTTAAATAATTTCTCAAATTTCTTGCTTGTTAGCATTCCAACAATGATAGATCAGTCAAACGAATCGAACCCTGTGGATTCACATCATCTGGTATTCAGAGCCTGGCTATCTAGATTTGGAATAGGAAAGGAAGTTTATTATACAAAGTGTTTAACCGAAGGCCATCCATGTTTAGCTGCATTCGATTACGGAAGCGAAAACAATGTTGTGAGCCAAAGATTGGTGCAGAAACTCCAGTTACCAGCAACCTTTCATCTGGATCAAGCATGGATCAAATTCAGTACATGGCAATGTGTGAAAGAAGTATTATGTGATATTGCTCCCATGGACTCTTGTCATCTTCATTTGGGATGGGCATGGCTTCGTTTTAAAACACTCCACCTTGATTAACGTTCCCTTTATTTGAGGCATGAGGGACATTAAAAGAAGTAGAAATTTATGACACCAAGACAAGTCAGTAAGGATCAACGTAGGCTGAAGGAGAAAACAGAAAAAGAAAGAATAGAAAAAGAAGTAATATAAACTGCAGAAGGAAGGGAAAATAAAGAAAAAGAAATGGAACTAGAGAAAGTTTATTCGTCAATGTTTTTTCTTCTACAGTTTGTGATGTCATTAACAGGAACAAAAGGATAAGCATGTGAATGAAACACACCAACTTCCATGTTTAAAAAGGAAGCTTGTTCATAGTGCTTTATTATGCATTTGGTCCGTCGATAAGAAGCAAATTCGTCAAACACAATGCATGGAATTATTTATTGTTACATATCAAGGTGGGGTACTGTTGCCAAGAAATGTTATCGACGGATCGCAACCATTGGAAAGTAACAAATATCAAGTTGAATTTGATCTTGGAAGAAGAGAATTAGTTTCAACTTGTGAAAAACTAAAAGTCCTTCACAAGATCATAATAAACTTACATCAAAACTAGTGTCTTAAGATTTGGGACAAATCTTCTCGAAGAAGGAGGGTATGATGTGAATTGCGTGTGGGTCAAATGGAGGATGACTAATGCGTCATGTTGATGCAGTTTCTTTTATTTGAATAAGGGCCCAATGCTTTGTAAAATTGGTTGACCAAATTGTGTTTGTGCTTAACCAATTAATGGGCTTTAGTTTTGCTTTATCTTCAAGTTGAAATAAGGGTCCATATGCCAACTTAAGAACCAACCTTTGGAAGATGAAGAGGACCTTTGCTCAAAGTTTGTGGATGACTTTTGGTAGCCATATATTCAGTTACAATCAACCATTAAGTAGCGGATCCTTATTAGCTTGAGGGGATCATTAATTAATAGCTTTAAGCCGGATGATATTGAAATTTATGTGTCTTTTGTAATTCTGATGGTTAAAGCTCCTATATAAGTTGAACCGTTTTCATCAATGAAGGCAAGCTGAGTTTTATTCAGAAAATAAACGAGTTTTATCTCATCTATCTTAGTGAGAGTGATTCTCCTAAGTTCTTGAGTGATTCAAGAATGCATGAGTTTAATCAAAGGTCCTTTATCCCTCTGTGTGTTTCAACTCTTAGGCTTATCTTCCATTCTTGGAAGCGTGATGTCTATCAATTTCCGTTCCATCTTCTTTTATGTTTCCATTTTCTCGTTTTAAATAATTTCTCAAATTTCTTGCTTGTTAGCATTCCAACAATGATAGATCAGTCAAACGAATCGAACCCTGTGGATTCACATCATCTGGTATTCAGAGCCTGGCTATCTAGATTTGGAATAGGAAAGGAAGTTTATTATACAAAGTGTTTAACCGAAGGCCATCCATGTTTAGCTGCATTCGATTACGGAAGCGAAAACAATGTTGTGAGCCAAAGATTGGTGCAGAAACTCCAGTTACCAGCAACCTTTCATCTGGATCAAGCATGGATCAAATTCAGTACATGGCAATGTGTGAAAGAAGTATTATGTGATATTGCTCCCATGGACTGTTGTCATCTTC
The DNA here is from genome assembly GCF_037176805.1 of Vigna unguiculata. Taxonomy (NCBI): domain Eukaryota; kingdom Viridiplantae; phylum Streptophyta; class Magnoliopsida; order Fabales; family Fabaceae; genus Vigna; species Vigna unguiculata. The sequence continues at coordinate 22,770,558 of NC_140800.1, read as the reverse complement.
ATTTGGGATGGGCATGGCTTCGTTTTAAAACACTCCACCTTGATTAACGTTCCCTTTATTTGAGGCATGAGGGACATTAAAAGAAGTAGAAATTTATGACACCAAGACAAGTCAGTAAGGATCAACGTAGGCTGAAGGAGAAAACAGAAAAAGAAAGAATAGAAAAAGAAGTAATATAAACTGCAGAAGGAAGGGAAAATAAAGAAAAAGAAATGGAACTAGAGAAAGTTTATTCGTCAATGTTTTTTCTTCTACAGTTTGTGATGTCATTAACAGGAACAAAAGGATAAGCATGTGAATGAAACACACCAACTTCCATGTTTAAAAAGGAAGCTTGTTCATAGTGCTTTATTATGCATTTGGTCCGTCGATAAGAAGCAAATTCGTCAAACACAATGCATGGAATTATTTATTGTTACATATCAAGGTGGGGTACTGTTGCCAAGAAATGTTATCGACGGATCGCAACCATTGGAAAGTAACAAATATCAAGTTGAATTTGATCTTGGAAGAAGAGAATTAGTTTCAACTTGTGAAAAACTAAAAGTCCTTCACAAGATCATAATAAACTTACATCAAAACTAGTGTCTTAAGATTTGGGACAAATCTTCTCGAAGAAGGAGGGTATGATGTGAATTGCGTGTGGGTCAAATGGAGGATGACTAATGCGTCATGTTGATGCAGTTTCTTTTATTTGAATAAGGGCCCAATGCTTTGTAAAATTGGTTGACCAAATTGTGTTTGTGCTTAACCAATTAATGGGCTTTAGTTTTGCTTTATCTTCAAGTTGAAATAAGGGTCCATATGCCAACTTAAGAACCAACCTTTGGAAGATGAAGAGGACCTTTGCTCAAAGTTTGTGGATGACTTTTGGTAGCCATATATTCAGTTACAATCAACCATTAAGTAGCGGATCCTTATTAGCTTGAGCGGATCATTAATTAATAGCTTTAAGCCGGATGATATTGAAATTTATGTGTCTTTTGTAATTCTGATGGTTAAAGCTCCTATATAAGTTGAACCGTTTTCATCAATGAAGGCAAGCTGAGTTTTATTCAGAAAATAAACGAGTTTTATCTCATCTATCTTAGTGAGAGTGATTCTCCTAAGTTCTTGAGTGATTCAAGAATCCATGAGTTTAATCAAAGGTCCTTTATCCCTCTGTGTGTTTCAACTCTTAGGCTTATCTTCCATTCTTGGAAGCGTGATGTCTATCAATTTCCGTTCCATCTTCTTTTATGTTTCCATTTTCTCGTTTTAAATAATTTCTCAAATTTCTTGCTTGTTAGCATTCCAACAATGATAGATCAGTCAAACGAATCGAACCCTGTGGATTCACATCATCTGGTATTCAGAGCCTGGCTATCTAGATTTGGAATAGGAAAGGAAGTTTATTATACAAAGTGTTTAACCGAAGGCCATCCATGTTTAGCTGCATTCGATTACGGAAGCGAAAACAATGTTGTGAGCCAAAGATTGGTGCAGAAACTCCAGTTACCAGCAACCTTTCATCTGGATCAAGCATGGATCAAATTCAGTACATGGAAATGTGTGAAAGAAGTATTATGTGATATTGCTCCCATGGACTCTTGTCATCTTCATTTGGGATGGGCATGGCTTCGTTTTAAAACACTCCACCTTGATTAACGTTCCCTTTATTTGAGGCATGAGGGACATTAAAAGAAGTAGAAATTTATGACACCAAGACAAGTCAGTAAGGATCAACGTAGGCTGAAGGAGAAAACAGAAAAAGAAAGAATAGAAAAAGAAGTAATATAAACTGCAGAAGGAAGGGAAAATAAAGAAAAAGAAATGGAACTAGAGAAAGTTTATTCGTCAATGTTTTTTCTTCTACAGTTTGTGATGTCATTAACAGGAACAAAAGGATAAGCATGTGAATGAAACACACCAACTTCCATGTTTAAAAAGGAAGCTTGTTCATAGTGCTTTATTATGCATTTGGTCCGTCGATAAGAAGCAAATTCGTCAAACACAATGCATGGAATTATTTATTGTTACATATCAAGGTGGGGTACTGTTGCCAAGAAATGTTATCGACGGATCGCAACCATTGGAAAGTAACAAATATCAAGTTGAATTTGATCTTGGAAGAAGAGAATTAGTTTCAACTTGTGAAAAACTAAAAGTCCTTCACAAGATCATAATAAACTTACATCAAAACTAGTGTCTTAAGATTTGGGACAAATCTTCTCGAAGAAGGAGGGTATGATGTGAATTGCGTGTGGGTCAAATGGAGGATGACTAATGCGTCATGTTGATGCAGTTTCTTTTATTTGAATAAGGGCCCAATGCTTTGTAAAATTGGTTGACCAAATTGTGTTTGTGCTTAACCAATTAATGGGCTTTAGTTTTGCTTTATCTTCAAGTTGAAATAAGGGTCCATATGCCAACTTAAGAACCAACCTTTGGAAGATGAAGAGGACCTTTGCTCAAAGTTTGTGGATGACTTTTGGTAGCCATATATTCAGTTACAATCAACCATTAAGTAGCGGATCCTTATTAGCTTGAGCGGATCATTAATTAATAGCTTTAAGCCGGATGATATTGAAATTTATGTGTCTTTTGTAATTCTGATGGTTAAAGCTCCTATATAAGTTGAACCGTTTTCATCAATGAAGGCAAGCTGAGTTTTATTCAGAAAATAAACGAGTTTTATCTCATCTATCTTAGTGAGAGTGATTCTCCTAAGTTCTTGAGTGATTCAAGAATCCATGAGTTTAATCAAAGGTCCTTTATCCCTCTGTGTGTTTCAACTCTTAGGCTTATCTTCCATTCTTGGAAGCGTGATGTCTATCAATTTCCGTTCCATCTTCTTTTATGTTTCCATTTTCTCGTTTTAAATAATTTCTCAAATTTCTTGCTTGTTAGCATTCCAACAATGATAGATCAGTCAAACGAATCGAACCCTGTGGATTCACATCATCTGGTATTCAGAGCCTGGCTATCTAGATTTGGAATAGGAAAGGAAGTTTATTATACAAAGTGTTTAACCGAAGGCCATCCATGTTTAGCTGCATTCGATTACGGAAGCGAAAACAATGTTGTGAGCCAAAGATTGGTGCAGAAACTCCAGTTACCAGCAACCTTTCATCTGGATCAAGCATGGATCAAATTCAGTACATGGCAATGTGTGAAAGAAGTATTATGTGATATTGCTCCCATGGACTCTTGTCATCTTCATTTGGGATGGGCATGGCTTCGTTTTAAAACACTCCACCTTGATTAACGTTCCCTTTATTTGAGGCATGAGGGACATTAAAAGAAGTAGAAATTTATGACACCAAGACAAGTCAGTAAGGATCAACGTAGGCTGAAGGAGAAAACAGAAAAAGAAAGAATAGAAAAAGAAGTAATATAAACTGCAGAAGGAAGGGAAAATAAAGAAAAAGAAATGGAACTAGAGAAAGTTTATTCGTCAATGTTTTTTCTTCTACAGTTTGTGATGTCATTAACAGGAACAAAAGGATAAGCATGTGAATGAAACACACCAACTTCCATGTTTAAAAAGGAAGCTTGTTCATAGTGCTTTATTATGCATTTGGTCCGTCGATAAGAAGCAAATTCGTCAAACACAATGCATGGAATTATTTATTGTTACATATCAAGGTGGGGTACTGTTGCCAAGAAATGTTATCGACGGATCGCAACCATTGGAAAGTAACAAATATCAAGTTGAATTTGATCTTGGAAGAAGAGAATTAGTTTCAACTTGTGAAAAACTAAAAGTCCTTCACAAGATCATAATAAACTTACATCAAAACTAGTGTCTTAAGATTTGGGACAAATCTTCTCGAAGAAGGAGGGTATGATGTGAATTGCGTGTGGGTCAAATGGAGGATGACTAATGCGTCATGTTGATGCAGTTTCTTTTATTTGAATAAGGGCCCAATGCTTTGTAAAATTGGTTGACCAAATTGTGTTTGTGCTTAACCAATTAATGGGCTTTAGTTTTGCTTTATCTTCAAGTTGAAATAAGGGTCCATATGCCAACTTAAGAACCAACCTTTGGAAGATGAAGAGGACCTTTGCTCAAAGTTTGTGGATGACTTTTGGTAGCCATATATTCAGTTACAATCAACCATTAAGTAGAGGATCCTTATTAGCTTGAGGGGATCATTAATTAATAGCTTTAAGCCGGATGATATTGAAATTTATGTGTCTTTTGTAATTCTGATGGTTAAAGCTCCTATATAAGTTGAACCGTTTTCATCAATGAAGGCAAGCTGAGTTTTATTCAGAAAATAAACGAGTTTTATCTCATCTATCTTAGTGAGAGTGATTCTCCTAAGTTCTTGAGTGATTCAAGAATCCATGAGTTTAATCAAAGGTCCTTTATCCCTCTGTGTGTTTCAACTCTTAGGCTTATCTTCCATTCTTGGAAGCGTGATGTCTATCAATTTCCGTTCCATCTTCTTTTATGTTTCCATTTTCTCGTTTTAAATAATTTCTCAAATTTCTTGCTTGTTAGCATTCCAACAATGATAGATCAGTCAAACGAATCGAACCCTGTGGATTCACATCATCTGGTATTCAGAGCCTGGCTATCTAGATTTGGAATAGGAAAGGAAGTTTATTATACAAAGTGTTTAACCGAAGGCCATCCATGTTTAGCTGCATTCGATTACGGAAGCGAAAACAATGTTGTGAGCCAAAGATTGGTGCAGAAACTCCAGTTACCAGCAACCTTTCATCTGGATCAAGCATGGATCAAATTCAGTACATGGCAATGTGTGAAAGAAGTATTATGTGATATTGCTCCCATGGACTCTTGTCATCTTCATTTGGGATGGGCATGGCTTCGTTTTAAAACACTCCACCTTGATTAACGTTCCCTTTATTTGAGGCATGAGGGACATTAAAAGAAGTAGAAATTTATGACACCAAGACAAGTCAGTAAGGATCAACGTAGGCTGAAGGAGAAAACAGAAAAAGAAAGAATAGAAAAAGAAGTAATATAAACTGCAGAAGGAAGGGAAAATAAAGAAAAAGAAATGGAACTAGAGAAAGTTTATTCGTCAATGTTTTTTCTTCTACAGTTTGTGATGTCATTAACAGGAACAAAAGGATAAGCATGTGAATGAAACACACCAACTTCCATGTTTAAAAAGGAAGCTTGTTCATAGTGCTTTATTATGCATTTGGTCCGTCGATAAGAAGCAAATTCGTCAAACACAATGCATGGAATTATTTATTGTTACATATCAAGGTGGGGTACTGTTGCCAAGAAATGTTATCGACGGATCGCAACCATTGGAAAGTAACAAATATCAAGTTGAATTTGATCTTGGAAGAAGAGAATTAGTTTCAACTTGTGAAAAACTAAAAGTCCTTCACAAGATCATAATAAACTTACATCAAAACTAGTGTCTTATGATTTGGGACAAATCTTCTCGAAGAAGGAGGGTATGATGTGAATTGCGTGTGGGTCAAATGGAGGATGACTAATGCGTCATGTTGATGCAGTTTCTTTTATTTGAATAAGGGCCCAATGCTTTGTAAAATTGGTTGACCAAATTGTGTTTGTGCTTAACCAATTAATGGGCTTTAGTTTTGCTTTATCTTCAAGTTGAAATAAGGGTCCATATGCCAACTTAAGAACCAACCTTTGGAAGATGAAGAGGACCTTTGCTCAAAGTTTGTGGATGACTTTTGGTAGCCATATATTCAGTTACAATCAACCATTAAGTAGAGGATCCTTATTAGCTTGAGGGGATCATTAATTAATAGCTTTAAGCCGGATGATATTGAAATTTATGTGTCTTTTGTAATTCTGATGGTTAAAGCTCCTATATAAGTTGAACCGTTTTCATCAATGAAGGCAAGCTGAGTTTTATTCAGAAAATAAACGAGTTTTATCTCATCTATCTTAGTGAGAGTGATTCTCCTAAGTTCTTGAGTGATTCAAGAATCCATGAGTTTAATCAAAGGTCCTTTATCCCTCTGTGTGTTTCAACTCTTAGGCTTATCTTCCATTCTTGGAAGCGTGATGTCTATCAATTTCCGTTCCATCTTCTTTTATGTTTCCATTTTCTCGTTTTAAATAATTTCTCAAATTTCTTGCTTGTTAGCATTCCAACAATGATAGATCAGTCAAACGAATCGAACCCTGTGGATTCACATCATCTGGTATTCAGAGCCTGGCTATCTAGATTTGGAATAGGAAAGGAAGTTTATTATACAAAGTGTTTAACCGAAGGCCATCCATGTTTAGCTGCATTCGATTACGGAAGCGAAAACAATGTTGTGAGCCAAAGATTGGTGCAGAAACTCCAGTTACCAGCAACCTTTCATCTGGATCAAGCATGGATCAAATTCAGTACATGGCAATGTGTGAAAGAAGTATTATGTGATATTGCTCCCATGGACTCTTGTCATCTTCATTTGGGATGGGCATGGCTTCGTTTTAAAACACTCCACCTTGATTAACGTTCCCTTTATTTGAGGCATGAGGGACATTAAAAGAAGTAGAAATTTATGACACCAAGACAAGTCAGTAAGGATCAACGTAGGCTGAAGGAGAAAACAGAAAAAGAAAGAATAGAAAAAGAAGTAATATAAACTGCAGAAGGAAGGGAAAATAAAGAAAAAGAAATGGAACTAGAGAAAGTTTATTCGTCAATGTTTTTTCTTCTACAGTTTGTGATGTCATTAACAGGAACAAAAGGATAAGCATGTGAATGAAACACACCAACTTCCATGTTTAAAAAGGAAGCTTGTTCATAGTGCTTTATTATGCATTTGGTCCGTCGATAAGAAGCAAATTCGTCAAACACAATGCATGGAATTATTTATTGTTACATATCAAGGTGGGGTACTGTTGCCAAGAAATGTTATCGACGGATCGCAACCATTGGAAAGTAACAAATATCAAGTTGAATTTGATCTTGGAAGAAGAGAATTAGTTTCAACTTGTGAAAAACTAAAAGTCCTTCACAAGATCATAATAAACTTACATCAAAACTAGTGTCTTATGATTTGGGACAAATCTTCTCGAAGAAGGAGGGTATGATGTGAATTGCGTGTGGGTCAAATGGAGGATGACTAATGCGTCATGTTGATGCAGTTTCTTTTATTTGAATAAGGGCCCAATGCTTTGTAAAATTGGTTGACCAAATTGTGTTTGTGCTTAACCAATTAATGGGCTTTAGTTTTGCTTTATCTTCAAGTTGAAATAAGGGTCCATATGCCAACTTAAGAACCAACCTTTGGAAGATGAAGAGGACCTTTGCTCAAAGTTTGTGGATGACTTTTGGTAGCCATATATTCAGTTACAATCAACCATTAAGTAGAGGATCCTTATTAGCTTGAGGGGATCATTAATTAATAGCTTTAAGCCGGATGATATTGAAATTTATGTGTCTTTTGTAATTCTGATGGTTAAAGCTCCTATATAAGTTGAACCGTTTTCATCAATGAAGGCAAGCTGAGTTTTATTCAGAAAATAAACGAGTTTTATCTCATCTATCTTAGTGAGAGTGATTCTCCTAAGTTCTTGAGTGATTCAAGAATCCATGAGTTTAATCAAAGGTCCTTTATCCCTCTGTGTGTTTCAACTCTTAGGCTTATCTTCCATTCTTGGAAGCGTGATGTCTATCAATTTCCGTTCCATCTTCTTTTATGTTTCCATTTTCTCGTTTTAAATAATTTCTCAAATTTCTTGCTTGTTAGCATTCCAACAATGATAGATCAGTCAAACGAATCGAACCCTGTGGATTCACATCATCTGGTATTCAGAGCCTGGCTATCTAGATTTGGAATAGGAAAGGAAGTTTATTATACAAAGTGTTTAACCGAAGGCCATCCATGTTTAGCTGCATTCGATTACGGAAGCGAAAACAATGTTGTGAGCCAAAGATTGGTGCAGAAACTCCAGTTACCAGCAACCTTTCATCTGGATCAAGCATGGATCAAATTCAGTACATGGCAATGTGTGAAAGAAGTATTATGTGATATTGCTCCCATGGACTCTTGTCATCTTCATTTGGGATGGGCATGGCTTCGTTTTAAAACACTCCACCTTGATTAACGTTCCCTTTATTTGAGGCATGAGGGACATTAAAAGAAGTAGAAATTTATGACACCAAGACAAGTCAGTAAGGATCAACGTAGGCTGAAGGAGAAAACAGAAAAAGAAAGAATAGAAAAAGAAGTAATATAAACTGCAGAAGGAAGGGAAAATAAAGAAAAAGAAATGGAACTAGAGAAAGTTTATTCGTCAATGTTTTTTCTTCTACAGTTTGTGATGTCATTAACAGGAACAAAAGGATAAGCATGTGAATGAAACACACCAACTTCCATGTTTAAAAAGGAAGCTTGTTCATAGTGCTTTATTATGCATTTGGTCCGTCGATAAGAAGCAAATTCGTCAAACACAATGCATGGAATTATTTATTGTTACATATCAAGGTGGGGTACTGTTGCCAAGAAATGTTATCGACGGATCGCAACCATTGGAAAGTAACAAATATCAAGTTGAATTTGATCTTGGAAGAAGAGAATTAGTTTCAACTTGTGAAAAACTAAAAGTCCTTCACAAGATCATAATAAAGTTACATCAAAACTAGTGTCTTAAGATTTGGGACAAATCTTCTCGAAGAAGGAGGGTATGATGTGAATTGCGTGTGGGTCAAATGGAGGATGACTAATGCGTCATGTTGATGCAGTTTCTTTTATTTGAATAAGGGCCCAATGCTTTGTAAAATTGGTTGACCAAATTGTGTTTGTGCTTAACCAATTAATGGGCTTTAGTTTTGCTTTATCTTCAAGTTGAAATAAGGGTCCATATGCCAACTTAAGAACCAACCTTTGGAAGATGAAGAGGACCTTTGCTCAAAGTTTGTGGATGACTTTTGGTAGCCATATATTCAGTTACAATCAACCATTAAGTAGCGGATCCTTATTAGCTTGAGCGGATCATTAATTAATAGCTTTAAGCCGGATGATATTGAAATTTATGTGTCTTTTGTAATTCTGATGGTTAAAGCTCCTATATAAGTTGAACCGTTTTCATCAATGAAGGCAAGCTGAGTTTTATTCAGAAAATAAACGAGTTTTATCTCATCTATCTTAGTGAGAGTGATTCTCCTAAGTTCTTGAGTGATTCAAGAATCCATGAGTTTAATCAAAGGTCCTTTATCCCTCTGTGTGTTTCAACTCTTAGGCTTATCTTCCATTCTTGGAAGCGTGATGTCTATCAATTTCCGTTCCATCTTCTTTTATGTTTCCATTTTCTCGTTTTAAATAATTTCTCAAATTTCTTGCTTGTTAGCATTCCAACAATGATAGATCAGTCAAACGAATCGAACCCTGTGGATTCACATCATCTGGTATTCAGAGCCTGGCTATCTAGATTTGGAATAGGAAAGGAAGTTTATTATACAAAGTGTTTAACCGAAGGCCATCCATGTTTAGCTGCATTCGATTACGGAAGCGAAAACAATGTTGTGAGCCAAAGATTGGTGCAGAAACTCCAGTTACCAGCAACCTTTCATCTGGATCAAGCATGGATCAAATTCAGTACATGGCAATGTGTGAAAGAAGTATTATGTGATATTGCTCCCATGGACTCTTGTCATCTTCATTTGGGATGGGCATGGCTTCGTTTTAAAACACTCCACCTTGATTAACGTTCCCTTTATTTGAGGCATGAGGGACATTAAAAGAAGTAGAAATTTATGACACCAAGACAAGTCAGTAAGGATCAACGTAGGCTGAAGGAGAAAACAGAAAAAGAAAGAATAGAAAAAGAAGTAATATAAACTGCAGAAGGAAGGGAAAATAAAGAAAAAGAAATGGAACTAGAGAAAGTTTATTCGTCAATGTTTTTTCTTCTACAGTTTGTGATGTCATTAACAGGAACAAAAGGATAAGCATGTGAATGAAACACACCAACTTCCATGTTTAAAAAGGAAGCTTGTTCATAGTGCTTTATTATGCATTTGGTCCGTCGATAAGAAGCAAATTCGTCAAACACAATGCATGGAATTATTTATTGTTACATATCAAGGTGGGGTACTGTTGCCAAGAAATGTTATCGACGGATCGCAACCATTGGAAAGTAACAAATATCAAGTTGAATTTGATCTTGGAAGAAGAGAATTAGTTTCAACTTGTGAAAAACTAAAAGTCCTTCACAAGATCATAATAAAGTTACATCAAAACTAGTGTCTTAAGATTTGGGACAAATCTTCTCGAAGAAGGAGGGTATGATGTGAATTGCGTGTGGGTCAAATGGAGGATGACTAATGCGTCATGTTGATGCAGTTTCTTTTATTTGAATAAGGGCCCAATGCTTTGTAAAATTGGTTGACCAAATTGTGTTTGTGCTTAACCAATTAATGGGCTTTAGTTTTGCTTTATCTTCAAGTTGAAATAAGGGTCCATATGCCAACTTAAGAACCAACCTTTGGAAGATGAAGAGGACCTTTGCTCAAAGTTTGTGGATGACTTTTGGTAGCCATATATTCAGTTACAATCAACCATTAAGTAGCGGATCCTTATTAGCTTGAGCGGATCATTAATTAATAGCTTTAAGCCGGATGATATTGAAATTTATGTGTCTTTTGTAATTCTGATGGTTAAAGCTCCTATATAAGTTGAACCGTTTTCATCAATGAAGGCAAGCTGAGTTTTATTCAGAAAATAAACGAGTTTTATCTCATCTATCTTAGTGAGAGTGATTCTCCTAAGTTCTTGAGTGATTCAAGAATCCATGAGTTTAATCAAAGGTCCTTTATCCCTCTGTGTGTTTCAACTCTTAGGCTTATCTTCCATTCTTGGAAGCGTGATGTCTATCAATTTCCGTTCCATCTTCTTTTATGTTTCCATTTTCTCGTTTTAAATAATTTCTCAAATTTCTTGCTTGTTAGCATTCCAACAATGATAGATCAGTCAAACGAATCGAACCCTGTGGATTCACATCATCTGGTATTCAGAGCCTGGCTATCTAGATTTGGAATAGGAAAGGAAGTTTATTATACAAAGTGTTTAACCGAAGGCCATCCATGTTTAGCTGCATTCGATTACGGAAGCGAAAACAATGTTGTGAGCCAAAGATTGGTGCAGAAACTCCAGTTACCAGCAACCTTTCATCTGGATCAAGCATGGATCAAATTCAGTACATGGCAATGTGTGAAAGAAGTATTATGTGATATTGCTCCCATGGACTCTTGTCATCTTCATTTGGGATGGGCATGGCTTCGTTTTAAAACACTCCACCTTGATTAACGTTCCCTTTATTTGAGGCATGAGGGACATTAAAAGAAGTAGAAATTTATGACACCAAGACAAGTCAGTAAGGATCAACGTAGGCTGAAGGAGAAAACAGAAAAAGAAAGAATAGAAAAAGAAGTAATATAAACTGCAGAAGGAAGGGAAAATAAAGAAAAAGAAATGGAACTAGAGAAAGTTTATTCGTCAATGTTTTTTCTTCTACAGTTTGTGATGTCATTAACAGGAACAAAAGGATAAGCATGTGAATGAAACACACCAACTTCCATGTTTAAAAAGGAAGCTTGTTCATAGTGCTTTATTATGCATTTGGTCCGTCGATAAGAAGCAAATTCGTCAAACACAATGCATGGAATTATTTATTGTTACATATCAAGGTGGGGTACTGTTGCCAAGAAATGTTATCGACGGATCGCAACCATTGGAAAGTAACAAATATCAAGTTGAATTTGATCTTGGAAGAAGAGAATTAGTTTCAACTTGTGAAAAACTAAAAGTCCTTCACAAGATCATAATAAACTTACATCAAAACTAGTGTCTTAAGATTTGGGACAAATCTTCTCGAAGAAGGAGGGTATGATGTGAATTGCGTGTGGGTCAAATGGAGGATGACTAATGCGTCATGTTGATGCAGTTTCTTTTATTTGAATAAGGGCCCAATGCTTTGTAAAATTGGTTGACCAAATTGTGTTTGTGCTTAACCAATTAATGGGCTTTAGTTTTGCTTTATCTTCAAGTTGAAATAAGGGTCCATATGCCAACTTAAGAACCAACCTTTGGAAGATGAAGAGGACCTTTGCTCAAAGTTTGTGGATGACTTTTGGTAGCCATATATTCAGTTACAATCAACCATTAAGTAGAGGATCCTTATTAGCTTGAGCGGATCATTAATTAATAGCTTTAAGCCGGATGATATTGAAATTTATGTGTCTTTTGTAATTCTGATGGTTAAAGCTCCTATATAAGTTGAACCATTTTCATCAATGAAGGCAAGCTGAGTTTTATTCAGAAAATAAACGAGTTTTATCTCATCTATCTTAGTGAGAGTGATTCTCCTAAGTTCTTGAGTGATTCAAGAATCCATGAGTTTAATCAAAGGTCCTTTATCCCTCTGTGTGTTTCAACTCTTAGGCTTATCTTCCATTCTTGGAAGCGTGATGTCTATCAATTTCCGTTCCATCTTCTTTTATGTTTCCATTTTCTCGTTTTAAATAATTTCTCAAATTTCTTGCTTGTTAGCATTCCAACAATGATAGATCAGTCAAACGAATCGAACCCTGTGGATTCACATCATCTGGTATTCAGAGCCTGGCTATCTAGATTTGGAATAGGAAAGGAAGTTTATTATACAAAGTGTTTAACCGAAGGCCATCCATGTTTAGCTGCATTCGATTACGGAAGCGAAAACAATGTTGTGAGCCAAAGATTGGTGCAGAAACTCCAGTTACCAGCAACCTTTCATCTGGATCAAGCATGGATCAAATTCAGTACATGGCAATGTGTGAAAGAAGTATTATGTGATATTGCTCCCATGGACTCTTGTCATCTTCATTTGGGATGGGCATGGCTTCGTTTTAAAACACTCCACCTTGATTAACGTTCCCTTTATTTGAGGCATGAGGGACATTAAAAGAAGTAGAAATTTATGACACCAAGACAAGTCAGTAAGGATCAACGTAGGCTGAAGGAGAAAACAGAAAAAGAAAGAATAGAAAAAGAAGTAATATAAACTGCAGAAGGAAGGGAAAATAAAGAAAAAGAAATGGAACTAGAGAAAGTTTATTCGTCAATGTTTTTTCTTCTACAGTTTGTGATGTCATTAACAGGAACAAAAGGATAAGCATGTGAATGAAACACACCAACTTCCATGTTTAAAAAGGAAGCTTGTTCATAGTGCTTTATTATGCATTTGGTCCGTCGATAAGAAGCAAATTCGTCAAACACAATGCATGGAATTATTTATTGTTACATATCAAGGTGGGGTACTGTTGCCAAGAAATGTTATCGACGGATCGCAACCATTGGAAAGTAACAAATATCAAGTTGAATTTGATCTTGGAAGAAGAGAATTAGTTTCAACTTGTGAAAAACTAAAAGTCCTTCACAAGATCATAATAAACTTACATCAAAACTAGTGTCTTAAGATTTGGGACAAATCTTCTCGAAGAAGGAGGGTATGATGTGAATTGCGTGTGGGTCAAATGGAGGATGACTAATGCGTCATGTTGATGCAGTTTCTTTTATTTGAATAAGGGCCCAATGCTTTGTAAAATTGGTTGACCAAATTGTGTTTGTGCTTAACCAATTAATGGGCTTTAGTTTTGCTTTATCTTCAAGTTGAAATAAGGGTCCATATGCCAACTTAAGAACCAACCTTTGGAAGATGAAGAGGACCTTTGCTCAAAGTTTGTGGATGACTTTTGGTAGCCATATATTCAGTTACAATCAACCATTAAGTAGAGGATCCCTATTAGCTTGAGGGGATCATTAATTAATAGCTTTAAGCCGGATGATATTGAAATTTATGTGTCTTTTGTAATTCTGATGGTTAAAGCTCCTATATAAGTTGAACCATTTTCATCAATGAAGGCAAGCTGAGTTTTATTCAGAAAATAAACGAGTTTTATCTCATCTATCTTAGTGAGAGTGATTCTCCTAAGTTCTTGAGTGATTCAAGAATCCATGAGTTTAATCAAAGGTCCTTTATCCCTCTGTGTGTTTCAACTCTTAGGCTTATCTTCCATTCTTGGAAGCGTGATGTCTATCAATTTCCGTTCCATCTTCTTTTATGTTTCCATTTTCTCGTTTTAAATAATTTCTCAAATTTCTTGCTTGTTAGCATTCCAACAATGATAGATCAGTCAAACGAATCGAACCCTGTGGATTCACATCATCTGGTATTCAGAGCCTGGCTATCTAGATTTGGAATAGGAAAGGAAGTTTATTATACAAAGTGTTTAACCGAAGGCCATCCATGTTTAGCTGCATTCGATTACGGAAGCGAAAACAATGTTGTGAGCCAAAGATTGGTGCAGAAACTCCAGTTACCAGCAACCTTTCATCTGGATCAAGCATGGATCAAATTCAGTACATGGCAATGTGTGAAAGAAGTATTATGTGATATTGCTCCCATGGACTCTTGTCATCTTCATTTGGGATGGGCATGGCTTCGTTTTAAAACACTCCACCTTGATTAACGTTCCCTTTATTTGAGGCATGAGGGACATTAAAAGAAGTAGAAATTTATGACACCAAGACAAGTCAGTAAGGATCAACGTAGGCTGAAGGAGAAAACAGAAAAAGAAAGAATAGAAAAAGAAGTAATATAAACTGCAGAAGGAAGGGAAAATAAAGAAAAAGAAATGGAACTAGAGAAAGTTTATTCGTCAATGTTTTTTCTTCTACAGTTTGTGATGTCATTAACAGGAACAAAAGGATAAGCATGTGAATGAAACACACCAACTTCCATGTTTAAAAAGGAAGCTTGTTCATAGTGCTTTATTATGCATTTGGTCCGTCGATAAGAAGCAAATTCGTCAAACACAATGCATGGAATTATTTATTGTTACATATCAAGGTGGGGTACTGTTGCCAAGAAATGTTATCGACGGATCGCAACCATTGGAAAGTAACAAATATCAAGTTGAATTTGATCTTGGAAGAAGAGAATTAGTTTCAACTTGTGAAAAACTAAAAGTCCTTCACAAGATCATAATAAACTTACATCAAAACTAGTGTCTTAAGATTTGGGACAAATCTTCTCGAAGAAGGAGGGTATGATGTGAATTGCGTGTGGGTCAAATGGAGGATGACTAATGCGTCATGTTGATGCAGTTTCTTTTATTTGAATAAGGGCCCAATGCTTTGTAAAATTGGTTGACCAAATTGTGTTTGTGCTTAACCAATTAATGGGCTTTAGTTTTGCTTTATCTTCAAGTTGAAATAAGGGTCCATATGCCAACTTAAGAACCAACCTTTGGAAGATGAAGAGGACCTTTGCTCAAAGTTTGTGGATGACTTTTGGTAGCCATATATTCAGTTACAATCAACCATTAAGTAGAGGATCCTTATTAGCTTGAGGGGATCATTAATTAATAGCTTTAAGCCGGATGATATTGAAATTTATGTGTCTTTTGTAATTCTGATGGTTAAAGCTCCTATATAAGTTGAACCGTTTTCATCAATGAAGGCAAGCTGAGTTTTATTCAGAAAATAAACGAGTTTTATCTCATCTATCTTAGTGAGAGTGATTCTCCTAAGTTCTTGAGTGATTCAAGAATCCATGAGTTTAATCAAAGGTCCTTTATCCCTCTGTGTGTTTCAACTCTTAGGCTTATCTTCCATTCTTGGAAGCGTGATGTCTATCAATTTCCGTTCCATCTTCTTTTATGTTTCCATTTTCTCGTTTTAAATAATTTCTCAAATTTCTTGCTTGTTAGCATTCCAACAATGATAGATCAGTCAAACGAATCGAACCCTGTGGATTCACATCATCTGGTATTCAGAGCCTGGCTATCTAGATTTGGAATAGGAAAGGAAGTTTATTATACAAAGTGTTTAACCGAAGGCCATCCATGTTTAGCTGCATTCGATTACGGAAGCGAAAACAATGTTGTGAGCCAAAGATTGGTGCAGAAACTCCAGTTACCAGCAACCTTTCATCTGGATCAAGCATGGATCAAATTCAGTACATGGCAATGTGTGAAAGAAGTATTATGTGATATTGCTCCCATGGACTCTTGTCATCTTCATTTGGGATGGGCATGGCTTCGTTTTAAAACACTCCACCTTGATTAACGTTCCCTTTATTTGAGGCATGAGGGACATTAAAAGAAGTAGAAATTTATGACACCAAGACAAGTCAGTAAGGATCAACGTAGGCTGAAGGAGAAAACAGAAAAAGAAAGAATAGAAAAAGAAGTAATATAAACTGCAGAAGGAAGGGAAAATAAAGAAAAAGAAATGGAACTAGAGAAAGTTTATTCGTCAATGTTTTTTCTTCTACAGTTTGTGATGTCATTAACAGGAACAAAAGGATAAGCATGTGAATGAAACACACCAACTTCCATGTTTAAAAAGGAAGCTTGTTCATAGTGCTTTATTATGCATTTGGTCCGTCGATAAGAAGCAAATTCGTCAAACACAATGCATGGAATTATTTATTGTTACATATCAAGGTGGGGTACTGTTGCCAAGAAATGTTATCGACGGATCGCAACCATTGGAAAGTAACAAATATCAAGTTGAATTTGATCTTGGAAGAAGAGAATTAGTTTCAACTTGTGAAAAACTAAAAGTCCTTCACAAGATCATAATAAACTTACATCAAAACTAGTGTCTTATGATTTGGGACAAATCTTCTCGAAGAAGGAGGGTATGATGTGAATTGCGTGTGGGTCAAATGGAGGATGACTAATGCGTCATGTTGATGCAGTTTCTTTTATTTGAATAAGGGCCCAATGCTTTGTAAAATTGGTTGACCAAATTGTGTTTGTGCTTAACCAATTAATGGGCTTTAGTTTTGCTTTATCTTCAAGTTGAAATAAGGGTCCATATGCCAACTTAAGAACCAACCTTTGGAAGATGAAGAGGACCTTTGCTCAAAGTTTGTGGATGACTTTTGGTAGCCATATATTCAGTTACAATCAACCATTAAGTAGAGGATCCTTATTAGCTTGAGGGGATCATTAATTAATAGCTTTAAGCCGGATGATATTGAAATTTATGTGTCTTTTGTAATTCTGATGGTTAAAGCTCCTATATAAGTTGAACCGTTTTCATCAATGAAGGCAAGCTGAGTTTTATTCAGAAAATAAACGAGTTTTATCTCATCTATCTTAGTGAGAGTGATTCTCCTAAGTTCTTGAGTGATTCAAGAATCCATGAGTTTAATCAAAGGTCCTTTATCCCTCTGTGTGTTTCAACTCTTAGGCTTATCTTCCATTCTTGGAAGCGTGATGTCTATCAATTTCCGTTCCATCTTCTTTTATGTTTCCATTTTCTCGTTTTAAATAATTTCTCAAATTTCTTGCTTGTTAGCATTCCAACAATGATAGATCAGTCAAACGAATCGAACCCTGTGGATTCACATCATCTGGTATTCAGAGCCTGGCTATCTAGATTTGGAATAGGAAAGGAAGTTTATTATACAAAGTGTTTAACCGAAGGCCATCCATGTTTAGCTGCATTCGATTACGGAAGCGAAAACAATGTTGTGAGCCAAAGATTGGTGCAGAAACTCCAGTTACCAGCAACCTTTCATCTGGATCAAGCATGGATCAAATTCAGTACATGGCAATGTGTGAAAGAAGTATTATGTGATATTGCTCCCATGGACTCTTGTCATCTTCATTTGGGATGGGCATGGCTTCGTTTTAAAACACTCCACCTTGATTAACGTTCCCTTTATTTGAGGCATGAGGGACATTAAAAGAAGTAGAAATTTATGACACCAAGACAAGTCAGTAAGGATCAACGTAGGCTGAAGGAGAAAACAGAAAAAGAAAGAATAGAAAAAGAAGTAATATAAACTGCAGAAGGAAGGGAAAATAAAGAAAAAGAAATGGAACTAGAGAAAGTTTATTCGTCAATGTTTTTTCTTCTACAGTTTGTGATGTCATTAACAGGAACAAAAGGATAAGCATGTGAATGAAACACACCAACTTCCATGTTTAAAAAGGAAGCTTGTTCATAGTGCTTTATTATGCATTTGGTCCGTCGATAAGAAGCAAATTCGTCAAACACAATGCATGGAATTATTTATTGTTACATATCAAGGTGGGGTACTGTTGCCAAGAAATGTTATCGACGGATCGCAACCATTGGAAAGTAACAAATATCAAGTTGAATTTGATCTTGGAAGAAGAGAATTAGTTTCAACTTGTGAAAAACTAAAAGTCCTTCACAAGATCATAATAAACTTACATCAAAACTAGTGTCTTAAGATTTGGGACAAATCTTCTCGAAGAAGGAGGGTATGATGTGAATTGCGTGTGGGTCAAATGGAGGATGACTAATGCGTCATGTTGATGCAGTTTCTTTTATTTGAATAAGGGCCCAATGCTTTGTAAAATTGGTTGACCAAATTGTGTTTGTGCTTAACCAATTAATGGGCTTTAGTTTTGCTTTATCTTCAAGTTGAAATAAGGGTCCATATGCCAACTTAAGAACCAACCTTTGGAAGATGAAGAGGACCTTTGCTCAAAGTTTGTGGATGACTTTTGGTAGCCATATATTCAGTTACAATCAACCATTAAGTAGAGGATCCCTATTAGCTTGAGGGGATCATTAATTAATAGCTTTAAGCCGGATGATATTGAAATTTATGTGTCTTTTGTAATTCTGATGGTTAAAGCTCCTATATAAGTTGAACCATTTTCATCAATGAAGGCAAGCTGAGTTTTATTCAGAAAATAAACGAGTTTTATCTCATCTATCTTAGTGAGAGTGATTCTCCTAAGTTCTTGAGTGATTCAAGAATCCATGAGTTTAATCAAAGGTCCTTTATCCCTCTGTGTGTTTCAACTCTTAGGCTTATCTTCCATTCTTGGAAGCGTGATGTCTATCAATTTCCGTTCCATCTTCTTTTATGTTTCCATTTTCTCGTTTTAAATAATTTCTCAAATTTCTTGCTTGTTAGCATTCCAACAATGATAGATCAGTCAAACGAATCGAACCCTGTGGATTCACATCATCTGGTATTCAGAGCCTGGCTATCTAGATTTGGAATAGGAAAGGAAGTTTATTATACAAAGTGTTTAACCGAAGGCCATCCATGTTTAGCTGCATTCGATTACGGAAGCGAAAACAATGTTGTGAGCCAAAGATTGGTGCAGAAACTCCAGTTACCAGCAACCTTTCATCTGGATCAAGCATGGATCAAATTCAGTACATGGCAATGTGTGAAAGAAGTATTATGTGATATTGCTCCCATGGACTCTTGTCATCTTCATTTGGGATGGGCATGGCTTCGTTTTAAAACACTCCACCTTGATTAACGTTCCCTTTATTTGAGGCATGAGGGACATTAAAAGAAGTAGAAATTTATGACACCAAGACAAGTCAGTAAGGATCAACGTAGGCTGAAGGAGAAAACAGAAAAAGAAAGAATAGAAAAAGAAGTAATATAAACTGCAGAAGGAAGGGAAAATAAAGAAAAAGAAATGGAACTAGAGAAAGTTTATTCGTCAATGTTTTTTCTTCTACAGTTTGTGATGTCATTAACAGGAACAAAAGGATAAGCATGTGAATGAAACACACCAACTTCCATGTTTAAAAAGGAAGCTTGTTCATAGTGCTTTATTATGCATTTGGTCCGTCGATAAGAAGCAAATTCGTCAAACACAATGCATGGAATTATTTATTGTTACATATCAAGGTGGGGTACTGTTGCCAAGAAATGTTATCGACGGATCGCAACCATTGGAAAGTAACAAATATCAAGTTGAATTTGATCTTGGAAGAAGAGAATTAGTTTCAACTTGTGAAAAACTAAAAGTCCTTCACAAGATCATAATAAACTTACATCAAAACTAGTGTCTTAAGATTTGGGACAAATCTTCTCGAAGAAGGAGGGTATGATGTGAATTGCGTGTGGGTCAAATGGAGGATGACTAATGCGTCATGTTGATGCAGTTTCTTTTATTTGAATAAGGGCCCAATGCTTTGTAAAATTGGTTGACCAAATTGTGTTTGTGCTTAACCAATTAATGGGCTTTAGTTTTGCTTTATCTTCAAGTTGAAATAAGGGTCCATATGCCAACTTAAGAACCAACCTTTGGAAGATGAAGAGGACCTTTGCTCAAAGTTTGTGGATGACTTTTGGTAGCCATATATTCAGTTACAATCAACCATTAAGTAGAGGATCCCTATTAGCTTGAGGGGATCATTAATTAATAGCTTTAAGCCGGATGATATTGAAATTTATGTGTCTTTTGTAATTCTGATGGTTAAAGCTCCTATATAAGTTGAACCATTTTCATCAATGAAGGCAAGCTGAGTTTTATTCAGAAAATAAACGAGTTTTATCTCATCTATCTTAGTGAGAGTGATTCTCCTAAGTTCTTGAGTGATTCAAGAATCCATGAGTTTAATCAAAGGTCCTTTATCCCTCTGTGTGTTTCAACTCTTAGGCTTATCTTCCATTCTTGGAAGCGTGATGTCTATCAATTTCCGTTCCATCTTCTTTTATGTTTCCATTTTCTCGTTTTAAATAATTTCTCAAATTTCTTGCTTGTTAGCATTCCAACAATGATAGATCAGTCAAACGAATCGAACCCTGTGGATTCACATCATCTGGTATTCAGAGCCTGGCTATCTAGATTTGGAATAGGAAAGGAAGTTTATTATACAAAGTGTTTAACCGAAGGCCATCCATGTTTAGCTGCATTCGATTACGGAAGCGAAAACAATGTTGTGAGCCAAAGATTGGTGCAGAAACTCCAGTTACCAGCAACCTTTCATCTGGATCAAGCATGGATCAAATTCAGTACATGGCAATGTGTGAAAGAAGTATTATGTGATATTGCTCCCATGGACTCTTGTCATCTTCATTTGGGATGGGCATGGCTTCGTTTTAAAACACTCCACCTTGATTAACGTTCCCTTTATTTGAGGCATGAGGGACATTAAAAGAAGTAGAAATTTATGACACCAAGACAAGTCAGTAAGGATCAACGTAGGCTGAAGGAGAAAACAGAAAAAGAAAGAATAGAAAAAGAAGTAATATAAACTGCAGAAGGAAGGGAAAATAAAGAAAAAGAAATGGAACTAGAGAAAGTTTATTCGTCAATGTTTTTTCTTCTACAGTTTGTGATGTCATTAACAGGAACAAAAGGATAAGCATGTGAAT
This sequence comes from Vigna unguiculata, assembly GCF_037176805.1. Lineage (NCBI taxonomy): Eukaryota > Viridiplantae > Streptophyta > Magnoliopsida > Fabales > Fabaceae > Vigna > Vigna unguiculata. Next base: position 22,749,458 of record NC_140800.1, on the reverse strand, counting down.
GAAACACACCAACTTCCATGTTTAAAAAGGAAGCTTGTTCATAGTGCTTTATTATGCATTTGGTCCGTCGATAAGAAGCAAATTCGTCAAACACAATGCATGGAATTATTTATTGTTACATATCAAGGTGGGGTACTGTTGCCAAGAAATGTTATCGACGGATCGCAACCATTGGAAAGTAACAAATATCAAGTTGAATTTGATCTTGGAAGAAGAGAATTAGTTTCAACTTGTGAAAAACTAAAAGTCCTTCACAAGATCATAATAAACTTACATCAAAACTAGTGTCTTAAGATTTGGGACAAATCTTCTCGAAGAAGGAGGGTATGATGTGAATTGCGTGTGGGTCAAATGGAGGATGACTAATGCGTCATGTTGATGCAGTTTCTTTTATTTGAATAAGGGCCCAATGCTTTGTAAAATTGGTTGACCAAATTGTGTTTGTGCTTAACCAATTAATGGGCTTTAGTTTTGCTTTATCTTCAAGTTGAAATAAGGGTCCATATGCCAACTTAAGAACCAACCTTTGGAAGATGAAGAGGACCTTTGCTCAAAGTTTGTGGATGACTTTTGGTAGCCATATATTCAGTTACAATCAACCATTAAGTAGAGGATCCCTATTAGCTTGAGGGGATCATTAATTAATAGCTTTAAGCCGGATGATATTGAAATTTATGTGTCTTTTGTAATTCTGATGGTTAAAGCTCCTATATAAGTTGAACCATTTTCATCAATGAAGGCAAGCTGAGTTTTATTCAGAAAATAAACGAGTTTTATCTCATCTATCTTAGTGAGAGTGATTCTCCTAAGTTCTTGAGTGATTCAAGAATCCATGAGTTTAATCAAAGGTCCTTTATCCCTCTGTGTGTTTCAACTCTTAGGCTTATCTTCCATTCTTGGAAGCGTGATGTCTATCAATTTCCGTTCCATCTTCTTTTATGTTTCCATTTTCTCGTTTTAAATAATTTCTCAAATTTCTTGCTTGTTAGCATTCCAACAATGATAGATCAGTCAAACGAATCGAACCCTGTGGATTCACATCATCTGGTATTCAGAGCCTGGCTATCTAGATTTGGAATAGGAAAGGAAGTTTATTATACAAAGTGTTTAACCGAAGGCCATCCATGTTTAGCTGCATTCGATTACGGAAGCGAAAACAATGTTGTGAGCCAAAGATTGGTGCAGAAACTCCAGTTACCAGCAACCTTTCATCTGGATCAAGCATGGATCAAATTCAGTACATGGCAATGTGTGAAAGAAGTATTATGTGATATTGCTCCCATGGACTCTTGTCATCTTCATTTGGGATGGGCATGGCTTCGTTTTAAAACACTCCACCTTGATTAACGTTCCCTTTATTTGAGGCATGAGGGACATTAAAAGAAGTAGAAATTTATGACACCAAGACAAGTCAGTAAGGATCAACGTAGGCTGAAGGAGAAAACAGAAAAAGAAAGAATAGAAAAAGAAGTAATATAAACTGCAGAAGGAAGGGAAAATAAAGAAAAAGAAATGGAACTAGAGAAAGTTTATTCGTCAATGTTTTTTCTTCTACAGTTTGTGATGTCATTAACAGGAACAAAAGGATAAGCATGTGAATGAAACACACCAACTTCCATGTTTAAAAAGGAAGCTTGTTCATAGTGCTTTATTATGCATTTGGTCCGTCGATAAGAAGCAAATTCGTCAAACACAATGCATGGAATTATTTATTGTTACATATCAAGGTGGGGTACTGTTGCCAAGAAATGTTATCGACGGATCGCAACCATTGGAAAGTAACAAATATCAAGTTGAATTTGATCTTGGAAGAAGAGAATTAGTTTCAACTTGTGAAAAACTAAAAGTCCTTCACAAGATCATAATAAACTTACATCAAAACTAGTGTCTTAAGATTTGGGACAAATCTTCTCGAAGAAGGAGGGTATGATGTGAATTGCGTGTGGGTCAAATGGAGGATGACTAATGCGTCATGTTGATGCAGTTTCTTTTATTTGAATAAGGGCCCAATGCTTTGTAAAATTGGTTGACCAAATTGTGTTTGTGCTTAACCAATTAATGGGCTTTAGTTTTGCTTTATCTTCAAGTTGAAATAAGGGTCCATATGCCAACTTAAGAACCAACCTTTGGAAGATGAAGAGGACCTTTGCTCAAAGTTTGTGGATGACTTTTGGTAGCCATATATTCAGTTACAATCAACCATTAAGTAGAGGATCCCTATTAGCTTGAGGGGATCATTAATTAATAGCTTTAAGCCGGATGATATTGAAATTTATGTGTCTTTTGTAATTCTGATGGTTAAAGCTCCTATATAAGTTGAACCATTTTCATCAATGAAGGCAAGCTGAGTTTTATTCAGAAAATAAACGAGTTTTATCTCATCTATCTTAGTGAGAGTGATTCTCCTAAGTTCTTGAGTGATTCAAGAATCCATGAGTTTAATCAAAGGTCCTTTATCCCTCTGTGTGTTTCAACTCTTAGGCTTATCTTCCATTCTTGGAAGCGTGATGTCTATCAATTTCCGTTCCATCTTCTTTTATGTTTCCATTTTCTCGTTTTAAATAATTTCTCAAATTTCTTGCTTGTTAGCATTCCAACAATGATAGATCAGTCAAACGAATCGAACCCTGTGGATTCACATCATCTGGTATTCAGAGCCTGGCTATCTAGATTTGGAATAGGAAAGGAAGTTTATTATACAAAGTGTTTAACCGAAGGCCATCCATGTTTAGCTGCATTCGATTACGGAAGCGAAAACAATGTTGTGAGCCAAAGATTGGTGCAGAAACTCCAGTTACCAGCAACCTTTCATCTGGATCAAGCATGGATCAAATTCAGTACATGGCAATGTGTGAAAGAAGTATTATGTGATATTGCTCCCATGGACTCTTGTCATCTTCATTTGGGATGGGCATGGCTTCGTTTTAAAACACTCCACCTTGATTAACGTTCCCTTTATTTGAGGCATGAGGGACATTAAAAGAAGTAGAAATTTATGACACCAAGACAAGTCAGTAAGGATCAACGTAGGCTGAAGGAGAAAACAGAAAAAGAAAGAATAGAAAAAGAAGTAATATAAACTGCAGAAGGAAGGGAAAATAAAGAAAAAGAAATGGAACTAGAGAAAGTTTATTCGTCAATGTTTTTTCTTCTACAGTTTGTGATGTCATTAACAGGAACAAAAGGATAAGCATGTGAATGAAACACACCAACTTCCATGTTTAAAAAGGAAGCTTGTTCATAGTGCTTTATTATGCATTTGGTCCGTCGATAAGAAGCAAATTCGTCAAACACAATGCATGGAATTATTTATTGTTACATATCAAGGTGGGGTACTGTTGCCAAGAAATGTTATCGACGGATCGCAACCATTGGAAAGTAACAAATATCAAGTTGAATTTGATCTTGGAAGAAGAGAATTAGTTTCAACTTGTGAAAAACTAAAAGTCCTTCACAAGATCATAATAAACTTACATCAAAACTAGTGTCTTAAGATTTGGGACAAATCTTCTCGAAGAAGGAGGGTATGATGTGAATTGCGTGTGGGTCAAATGGAGGATGACTAATGCGTCATGTTGATGCAGTTTCTTTTATTTGAATAAGGGCCCAATGCTTTGTAAAATTGGTTGACCAAATTGTGTTTGTGCTTAACCAATTAATGGGCTTTAGTTTTGTTTTATCTTCAAGTTGAAATAAGGGTCCATATGCCAACTTAAGAACCAACCTTTGGAAGATGAAGAGGACCTTTGCTCAAAGTTTGTGGATGACTTTTGGTAGCCATATATTCAGTTACAATCAACCATTAAGTAGCGGATCCTTATTAGCTTGAGCGGATCATTAATTAATAGCTTTAAGCCGGATGATATTGAAATTTATGTGTCTTTTGTAATTCTGATGGTTAAAGCTCCTATATAAGTTGAACCATTTTCATCAATGAAGTCAAGCTGAGTTTTATTCAGAAAATAAACGAGTTTTATCTCATCTATCTTAGTGAGAGTGATTCTCCTAAGTTCTTGAGTGATTCAAGAATCCATGAGTTTAATCAAATGTCTTTTATCCCATTGTGTTTTTCAACTCATAGGCTTATCTTCCATTCTTGGAAGCGTGATGTCTATCAATTTCCGTTCCATCTTCTTTTATGTTTCCATTTTCTCGTTTTAAATAATTTCTCAAATTTCTTGCTTGTTAGCATTCCAACAATGATAGATCAGTCAAACGAATCGAACCCTGTGGATTCACATCATCTGGTATTCAGAGCCTGGCTATCTAGATTTGGAATAGGAAAGGAAGTTTATTATACAAAGTGTTTAACCGAAGGCCATCCATGTTTAGCTGCATTCGATTACGGAAGCGAAAACAATGTTGTGAGCCAAAGATTGGTGCAGAAACTCCAGTTACCAGTAACCTTTCATCTGGATCAAGCATGGATCAAATTCAGTACATGGCAATGTGTGAAAGAAGTATTATGTGATATTGCTCCCATGGACTCTTGTCATCTTCATTTGGGATGGGCATGGCTTCGTTTTAAAACACTCCACCTTGATTAACGTTCCCTTTATTTGAGGCATGAGGGACATTAAAAGAAGTAGAAATTTATGACACCAAGACAAGTCAGTAAGGATCAACGTAGGCTGAAGGAGAAAACAGAAAAAGAAAGAATAGAAAAAGAAGTAATATAAACTGCAGAAGGAAGGGAAAATAAAGAAAAAGAAATGGAACTAGAGAAAGTTTATTCGTCAATGTTTTTTCTTCTACAGTTTGTGATGTCATTAACAGGAACAAAAGGATAAGCATGTGAATGAAACACACCAACTTCCATGTTTAAAAAGGAAGCTTGTTCATAGTGCTTTATTATGCATTTGGTCCGTCGATAAGAAGCAAATTCGTCAAACACAATGCATGGAATTATTTATTGTTACATATCAAGGTGGGGTACTGTTGCCAAGAAATGTTATCGACGGATCGCAACCATTGGAAAGTAACAAATATCAAGTTGAATTTGATCTTGGAAGAAGAGAATTAGTTTCAACTTGTGAAAAACTAAAAGTCCTTCACAAGATCATAATAAACTTACATCAAAACTAGTGTCTTAAGATTTGGGACAAATCTTCTCGAAGAAGGAGGGTATGATGTGAATTGCGTGTGGGTCAAATGGAGGATGACTAATGCGTCATGTTGATGCAGTTTCTTTTATTTGAATAAGGGCCCAATGCTTTGTAAAATTGGTTGACCAAATTGTGTTTGTGCTTAACCAATTAATGGGCTTTAGTTTTGTTTTATCTTCAAGTTGAAATAAGGGTCCATATGCCAACTTAAGAACCAACCTTTGGAAGATGAAGAGGACCTTTGCTCAAAGTTTGTGGATGACTTTTGGTAGCCATATATTCAGTTACAATCAACCATTAAGTAGCGGATCCTTATTAGCTTGAGCGGATCATTAATTAATAGCTTTAAGCCGGATGATATTGAAATTTATGTGTCTTTTGTAATTCTGATGGTTAAAGCTCCTATATAAGTTGAACCATTTTCATCAATGAAGTCAAGCTGAGTTTTATTCAGAAAATAAACGAGTTTTATCTCATCTATCTTAGTGAGAGTGATTCTCCTAAGTTCTTGAGTGATTCAAGAATGCATGAGTTTAATCAAATGTCTTTTATCCCATTGTGTTTTTCAACTCATAGGCTTATCTTCCATTCTTGGAAGCGTGATGTCTATCAATTTCCGTTCCATCTTCTTTTATGTTTCCATTTTCTCGTTTTAAATAATTTCTCAAATTTCTTGCTTGTTAGCATTCCAACAATGATAGATCAGTCAAACGAATCGAACCCTGTGGATTCACATCATCTGGTATTCAGAGCCTGGCTATCTAGATTTGGAATAGGAAAGGAAGTTTATTATACAAAGTGTTTAACCGAAGGCCATCCATGTTTAGCTGCATTCGATTACGGAAGCGAAAACAATGTTGTGAGCCAAAGATTGGTGCAGAAACTCCAGTTACCAGCAACCTTTCATCTGGATCAAGCATGGATCAAATTCAGTACATGGCAATGTGTGAAAGAAGTATTATGTGATATTGCTCCCATGGACTCTTGTCATCTTCATTTGGGATGGGCATGGCTTCGTTTTAAAACACTCCACCTTGATTAACGTTCCCTTTATTTGAGGCATGAGGGACATTAAAAGAAGTAGAAATTTATGACACCAAGACAAGTCAGTAAGGATCAACGTAGGCTGAAGGAGAAAACAGAAAAAGAAAGAATAGAAAAAGAAGTAATATAAACTGCAGAAGGAAGGGAAAATAAAGAAAAAGAAATGGAACTAGAGAAAGTTTATTCGTCAATGTTTTTTCTTCTACAGTTTGTGATGTCATTAACAGGAACAAAAGGATAAGCATGTGAATGAAACACACCAACTTCCATGTTTAAAAAGGAAGCTTGTTCATAGTGCTTTATTATGCATTTGGTCCGTCGATAAGAAGCAAATTCGTCAAACACAATGCATGGAATTATTTATTGTTACATATCAAGGTGGGGTACTGTTGCCAAGAAATGTTATCGACGGATCGCAACCATTGGAAAGTAACAAATATCAAGTTGAATTTGATCTTGGAAGAAGAGAATTAGTTTCAACTTGTGAAAAACTAAAAGTCCTTCACAAGATCATAATAAACTTACATCAAAACTAGTGTCTTAAGATTTGGGACAAATCTTCTCGAAGAAGGAGGGTATGATGTGAATTGCGTGTGGGTCAAATGGAGGATGACTAATGCGTCATGTTGATGCAGTTTCTTTTATTTGAATAAGGGCCCAATGCTTTGTAAAATTGGTTGACCAAATTGTGTTTGTGCTTAACCAATTAATGGGCTTTAGTTTTGCTTTATCTTCAAGTTGAAATAAGGGTCCATATGCCAACTTAAGAACCAACCTTTGGAAGATGAAGAGGACCTTTGCTCAAAGTTTGTGGATGACTTTTGGTAGCCATATATTCAGTTACAATCAACCATTAAGTAGAGGATCCTTATTAGCTTGAGCGGATCATTAATTAATAGCTTTAAGCCGGATGATATTGAAATTTATGTGTCTTTTGTAATTCTGATGGTTAAAGCTCCTATATAAGTTGAACCATTTTCATCAATGAAGGCAAGCTGAGTTTTATTCAGAAAATAAACGAGTTTTATCTCATCTATCTTAGTGAGAGTGATTCTCCTAAGTTCTTGAGTGATTCAAGAATCCATGAGTTTAATCAAAGGTCCTTTATCCCTCTGTGTGTTTCAACTCTTAGGCTTATCTTCCATTCTTGGAAGCGTGATGTCTATCAATTTCTGTTCCATCTTCTTTTATGTTTCCATTTTCTCGTTTTAAATAATTTCTCAAATTTCTTGCTTGTTAGCATTCCAACAATGATAGATCAGTCAAACGAATCGAACCCTGTGGATTCACATCATCTGGTATTCAGAGCCTGGCTATCTAGATTTGGAATAGGAAAGGAAGTTTATTATACAAAGTGTTTAACCGAAGGCCATCCATGTTTAGCTGCATTCGATTACGGAAGCGAAAACAATGTTGTGAGCCAAAGATTGGTGCAGAAACTCCAGTTACCAGCAACCTTTCATCTGGATCAAGCATGGATCAAATTCAGTACATGGCAATGTGTGAAAGAAGTATTATGTGATATTGCTCCCATGGACTCTTGTCATCTTCATTTGGGATGGGCATGGCTTCGTTTTAAAACACTCCACCTTGATTAACGTTCCCTTTATTTGAGGCATGAGGGACATTAAAAGAAGTAGAAATTTATGACACCAAGACAAGTCAGTAAGGATCAACGTAGGCTGAAGGAGAAAACAGAAAAAGAAAGAATAGAAAAAGAAGTAATATAAACTGCAGAAGGAAGGGAAAATAAAGAAAAAGAAATGGAACTAGAGAAAGTTTATTCGTCAATGTTTTTTCTTCTACAGTTTGTGATGTCATTAACAGGAACAAAAGGATAAGCATGTGAATGAAACACACCAACTTCCATGTTTAAAAAGGAAGCTTGTTCATAGTGCTTTATTATGCATTTGGTCCGTCGATAAGAAGCAAATTCGTCAAACACAATGCATGGAATTATTTATTGTTACATATCAAGGTGGGGTACTGTTGCCAAGAAATGTTATCGACGGATCGCAACCATTGGAAAGTAACAAATATCAAGTTGAATTTGATCTTGGAAGAAGAGAATTAGTTTCAACTTGTGAAAAACTAAAAGTCCTTCACAAGATCATAATAAACTTACATCAAAACTAGTGTCTTAAGATTTGGGACAAATCTTCTCGAAGAAGGAGGGTATGATGTGAATTGTGTGTGGGTCAAATGGAGGATGACTAATGCGTCATGTTGATGCAGTTTCTTTTATTTGAATAAGGGCCCAATGCTTTGTAAAATTGGTTGACCAAATTGTGTTTGTGCTTAACCAATTAATGGGCTTTAGTTTTGCTTTATCTTCAAGTTGAAATAAGGGTCCATATGCCAACTTAAGAACCAACCTTTGGAAGATGAAGAGGACCTTTGCTCAAAGTTTGTGGATGACTTTTGGTAGCCATATATTCAGTTACAATCAACCATTAAGTAGCGGATCCTTATTACCTTGAGCGGATCATTAATTAATAGCTTTAAGCCGGATGATATTGAAATTTATGTGTCTTTTGTAATTCTGATGGTTAAAGCTCCTATATAAGTTGAACCATTTTCATCAATGAAGTCAAGCTGAGTTTTATTCAGAAAATAAACGAGTTTTATCTCATCTATCTTAGTGAGAGTGATTCTCCTAAGTTCTTGAGTGATTCAAGAATGCATGAGTTTAATCAAATGTCTTTTATCCCATTGTGTTTTTCAACTCATATGCTTATCTTCCATTCTTGGAAGCGTGATGTCTATCAATTTCCGTTCCATCTTCTTTTATGTTTCCATTTTCTCGTTTTAAATAATTTCTCAAATTTCTTGCTTGTTAGCATTCCAACAATGATAGATCAGTCAAACGAATCGAACCCTGTGGATTCACATCATCTGGTATTCAGAGCCTGGCTATCTAGATTTGGAATAGGAAAGGAAGTTTATTATACAAAGTGTTTAACCGAAGGCCATCCATGTTTAGCTGCATTCGATTACGGAAGCGAAAACAATGTTGTGAGCCAAAGATTGGTGCAGAAACTCCAGTTACCAGCAACCTTTCATCTGGATCAAGCATGGATCAAATTCAGTACATGGCAATGTGTGAAAGAAGTATTATGTGATATTGCTCCCATGGACTCTTGTCATCTTCATTTGGGATGGGCATGGCTTCGTTTTAAAACACTCCACCTTGATTAACGTTCCCTTTATTTGAGGCATGAGGGACATTAAAAGAAGTAGAAATTTATGACACCAAGACAAGTCAGTAAGGATCAACGTAGGCTGAAGGAGAAAACAGAAAAAGAAAGAATAGAAAAAGAAGTAATATAAACTGCAGAAGGAAGGGAAAATAAAGAAAAAGAAATGGAACTAGAGAAAGTTTATTCGTCAATGTTTTTTCTTCTACAGTTTGTGATGTCATTAACAGGAACAAAAGGATAAGCATGTGAATGAAACACACCAACTTCCATGTTTAAAAAGGAAGCTTGTTCATAGTGCTTTATTATGCATTTGGTCCGTCGATAAGAAGCAAATTCGTCAAACACAATGCATGGAATTATTTATTGTTACATATCAAGGTGGGGTACTGTTGCCAAGAAATGTTATCGACGGATCGCAACCATTGGAAAGTAACAAATATCAAGTTGAATTTGATCTTGGAAGAAGAGAATTAGTTTCAACTTGTGAAAAACTAAAAGTCCTTCACAAGATCATAATAAACTTACATCAAAACTAGTGTCTTAAGATTTGGGACAAATCTTCTCGAAGAAGGAGGGTATGATGTGAATTGCGTGTGGGTCAAATGGAGGATGACTAATGCGTCATGTTGATGCAGTTTCTTTTATTTGAATAAGGGCCCAATGCTTTGTAAAATTGGTTGACCAAATTGTGTTTGTGCTTAACCAATTAATGGGCTTTAGTTTTGCTTTATCTTCAAGTTGAAATAAGGGTCCATATGCCAACTTAAGAACCAACCTTTGGAAGATGAAGAGGACCTTTGCTCAAAGTTTGTGGATGACTTTTGGTAGCCATATATTCAGTTACAATCAACCATTAAGTAGAGGATCCTTATTAGCTTGAGCGGATCATTAATTAATAGCTTTAAGCCGGATGATATTGAAATTTATGTGTCTTTTGTAATTCTGATGGTTAAAGCTCCTATATAAGTTGAACCATTTTCATCAATGAAGGCAAGCTGAGTTTTATTCAGAAAATAAACGAGTTTTATCTCATCTATCTTAGTGAGAGTGATTCTCCTAAGTTCTTGAGTGATTCAAGAATCCATGAGTTTAATCAAAGGTCCTTTATCCCTCTGTGTGTTTCAACTCTTAGGCTTATCTTCCATTCTTGGAAGCGTGATGTCTATCAATTTCCGTTCCATCTTCTTTTATGTTTCCATTTTCTCGTTTTAAATAATTTCTCAAATTTCTTGCTTGTTAGCATTCCAACAATGATAGATCAGTCAAACGAATCGAACCCTGTGGATTCACATCATCTGGTATTCAGAGCCTGGCTATCTAGATTTGGAATAGGAAAGGAAGTTTATTATACAAAGTGTTTAACCGAAGGCCATCCATGTTTAGCTGCATTCGATTACGGAAGCGAAAACAATGTTGTGAGCCAAAGATTGGTGCAGAAACTCCAGTTACCAGCAACCTTTCATCTGGATCAAGCATGGATCAAATTCAGTACATGGCAATGTGTGAAAGAAGTATTATGTGATATTGCTCCCATGGACTCTTGTCATCTTCATTTGGGATGGGCATGGCTTCGTTTTAAAACACTCCACCTTGATTAACGTTCCCTTTATTTGAGGCATGAGGGACATTAAAAGAAGTAGAAATTTATGACACCAAGACAAGTCAGTAAGGATCAACGTAGGCTGAAGGAGAAAACAGAAAAAGAAAGAATAGAAAAAGAAGTAATATAAACTGCAGAAGGAAGGGAAAATAAAGAAAAAGAAATGGAACTAGAGAAAGTTTATTCGTCAATGTTTTTTCTTCTACAGTTTGTGATGTCATTAACAGGAACAAAAGGATAAGCATGTGAATGAAACACACCAACTTCCATGTTTAAAAAGGAAGCTTGTTCATAGTGCTTTATTATGCATTTGGTCCGTCGATAAGAAGCAAATTCGTCAAACACAATGCATGGAATTATTTATTGTTACATATCAAGGTGGGGTACTGTTGCCAAGAAATGTTATCGACGGATCGCAACCATTGGAAAGTAACAAATATCAAGTTGAATTTGATCTTGGAAGAAGAGAATTAGTTTCAACTTGTGAAAAACTAAAAGTCCTTCACAAGATCATAATAAACTTACATCAAAACTAGTGTCTTAAGATTTGGGACAAATCTTCTCGAAGAAGGAGGGTATGATGTGAATTGCGTGTGGGTCAAATGGAGGATGACTAATGCGTCATGTTGATGCAGTTTCTTTTATTTGAATAAGGGCCCAATGCTTTGTAAAATTGGTTGACCAAATTGTGTTTGTGCTTAACCAATTAATGGGCTTTAGTTTTGCTTTATCTTCAAGTTGAAATAAGGGTCCATATGCCAACTTAAGAACCAACCTTTGGAAGATGAAGAGGACCTTTGCTCAAAGTTTGTGGATGACTTTTGGTAGCCATATATTCAGTTACAATCAACCATTAAGTAGAGGATCCTTATTAGCTTGAGCGGATCATTAATTAATAGCTTTAAGCCGGATGATATTGAAATTTATGTGTCTTTTGTAATTCTGATGGTTAAAGCTCCTATATAAGTTGAACCATTTTCATCAATGAAGGCAAGCTGAGTTTTATTCAGAAAATAAACGAGTTTTATCTCATCTATCTTAGTGAGAGTGATTCTCCTAAGTTCTTGAGTGATTCAAGAATCCATGAGTTTAATCAAATGTCTTTTATCCCATTGTGTTTTTCAACTCATATGCTTATCTTCCATTCTTGGAAGTGTGATGTCTATCAATTTCCGTTCCATCTTCTTTTATGTTTCCATTTTCTCGTTTTAAATAATTTCTCAAATTTCTTGCTTGTTAGCATTCCAACAATGATAGATCAGTCAAACGAATCGAACCCTGTGGATTCACATCATCTGGTATTCAGAGCCTGGCTATCTAGATTTGGAATAGGAAAGGAAGTTTATTATACAAAGTGTTTAACCGAAGGCCATCCATGTTTAGCTGCATTCGATTACGGAAGCGAAAACAATGTTGTGAGCCAAAGATTGGTGCAGAAACTCCAGTTACCAGCAACCTTTCATCTGGATCAAGCATGGATCAAATTCAGTACATGGCAATGTGTGAAAGAAGTATTATGTGATATTGCTCCCATGGACTCTTGTCATCTTCATTTGGGATGGGCATGGCTTCGTTTTAAAACACTCCACCTTGATTAACGTTCCCTTTATTTGAGGCATGAGGGACATTAAAAGAAGTAGAAATTTATGACACCAAGACAAGTCAGTAAGGATCAACGTAGGCTGAAGGAGAAAACAGAAAAAGAAAGAATAGAAAAAGAAGTAATATAAACTGCAGAAGGAAGGGAAAATAAAGAAAAAGAAATGGAACTAGAGAAAGTTTATTCGTCAATGTTTTTTCTTCTACAGTTTGTGATGTCATTAACAGGAACAAAAGGATAAGCATGTGAATGAAACACACCAACTTCCATGTTTAAAAAGGAAGCTTGTTCATAGTGCTTTATTATGCATTTGGTCCGTCGATAAGAAGCAAATTCGTCAAACACAATGCATGGAATTATTTATTGTTACATATCAAGGTGGGGTACTGTTGCCAAGAAATGTTATCGACGGATCGCAACCATTGGAAAGTAACAAATATCAAGTTGAATTTGATCTTGGAAGAAGAGAATTAGTTTCAACTTGTGAAAAACTAAAAGTCCTTCACAAGATCATAATAAACTTACATCAAAACTAGTGTCTTAAGATTTGGGACAAATCTTCTCGAAGAAGGAGGGTATGATGTGAATTGCGTGTGGGTCAAATGAAGATGACTAATGCGTCATGTTGATGCAGTTTCTTTTATTTAAATAAGGGCCCAATGCTTTGTAAAATTGGTTGACCAAATTGTGTTTGTGCTTAACCAATTAATGGGCTTTAGTTTTGCTTTATCTTCAAGTTGAAATAAGGGTCCATATGCCAACTTAAGAACCAACCTTTGGAAGATGAAGAGGACCTTTGCTCAAAGTTTGTGGATGACTTTTGGTAGCCTTAAATTCAGTTACAATCAACCATTAAGTAGCGGATCGTTATTAGCTTGAGCGGATAATTAATTAATAGCTTTAAGCCGGATGATATTGAAATTTATGTGTCTTTTGTAATTCTGATGGTTAAAGCTCCTATATAAGTTGAACCATTTTCATCAATGAATGCAAGATGAGTTTTATTCAGAAAATAAACGAGTTTTATCTCATCTATCTTAGAGAGAGTGATTCTCCTAAGTTCTTGAGTGATTCAAGAAGCCATGAGTTTAATCAAAGGTCCTTTATCCCTTTGTGTGTTTCAACTATTAGGCTTATCTTCCATTCTTGGAAGTGTGATGTCTATCAATTTCCGTTTCATCTTCTTTTATGTTTCCATTCTCTCGTTTTAAATAATTTCTCAAATTTCTTGCTTGTTAGCATTCCAACAATGATAGATCAGTCAAACGAATCAAACCCTGTGGATTCACATCATCTGGTATTCAGAGCCTGGCTATCTAGATTTGGAATAGGAAAGGAAGTTTATTATACAAAGTGTTTAACCGAAGGCCATCCATGTTTAGCTGCATTCGATTACGGAAGCGGAAACAATGTTGTGAGCCAAAGATTGGTGGAGAAACACCAGTTACCAACAACCTTTCATCTGGATCAAGCATGGATCAAATTCAGTACATGGCAATGTGTGAAAGAAATATTATGTTATATTGCTCCCATGGACTCTTGTCATCTTCATTTGGGATGGGCAAGGTTTCGTTTTAAAACACTCCGTCTTGATGAACACTCCCTTTATTTGAGGCATGAGGGACATTAAAAGAAGTAGAAATTTATGACACCAAGACAAGTCAGTAAGGATCAACGTAGGCTGAAGGAGAAAACAGAAAAAGAAAGAATAGAAAAAGAAGTAATATAAACTGCAGAAGGAAGGGAAAATAAAGAAAAAGAAATGGAACTAGAGAAAGTTTATTCGTCAATGTTTTTTCTTCTACAGTTTGTGATGTCATTAACAGGAACAAAAGGATAAGCATGTGAATGAAACACACCAACTTCCATGTTTAAAAAGGAAGCTTGTTCATAGTGCTTTATTATGCATTTGGTCCGTCGATAAGAAGCAAATTCGTCAAACACAATGCATGGAATTATTTATTGTTACATATCAAGGTGGGGTACTGTTGCCAAGAAATGTTATCGACGGATCGCAACCATTGGAAAGTAACAAATATCAAGTTGAATTTGATCTTGGAAGAAGAGAATTAGTTTCAACTTGTGAAAAACTAAAAGTCCTTCACAAGATCATAATAAACTTACATCAAAACTAGTGTCTTAAGATTTGGGACAAATCTTCTCGAAGAAGGAGGGTATGATGTGAATTGCGTGTGGGTCAAATGGAGGATGACTAATGCGTCATGTTGATGCAGTTTCTTTTATTTGAATAAGGGCCCAATGCTTTGTAAAATTGGTTGACCAAATTGTGTTTGTGCTTAACCAATTAATGGGCTTTAGTTTTGCTTTATCTTCAAGTTGAAATAAGGGTCCATATGCCAACTTAAGAACCAACCTTTGGAAGATGAAGAGGACCTTTGCTCAAAGTTTGTGGATGACTTTTGGTAGCCATATATTCAGTTACAATCAACCATTAAGTAGAGGATCCCTATTAGCTTGAGGGGATCATTAATTAATAGCTTTAAGCCGGATGATATTGAAATTTATGTGTCTTTTGTAATTCTGATGGTTAAAGCTCCTATATAAGTTGAACCATTTTCATCAATGAAGGCAAGCTGAGTTTTATTCAGAAAATAAACGAGTTTTATCTCATCTATCTTAGTGAGAGTGATTCTCCTAAGTTCTTGAGTGATTCAAGAATCCATGAGTTTAATCAAAGGTCCTTTATCCCTCTGTGTGTTTCAACTCTTAGGCTTATCTTCCATTCTTGGAAGCGTGATGTCTATCAATTTCCGTTCCATCTTCTTTTATGTTTCCATTTTCTCGTTTTAAATAATTTCTCAAATTTCTTGCTTGTTAGCATTCCAACAATGATAGATCAGTCAAACGAATCGAACCCTGTGGATTCACATCATCTGGTATTCAGAGCCTGGCTATCTAGATTTGGAATAGGAAAGGAAGTTTATTATACAAAGTGTTTAACCGAAGGCCATCCATGTTTAGCTGCATTCGATTACGGAAGCGGAAACAATGTTGTGAGCCAAAGATTGGTGGAGAAACACCAGTTACCAACAACCTTTCATCTGGATCAAGCATGGATCAAATTCAGTACATGGCAATGTGTGAAAGAAATATTATGTTATATTGCTCCCATGGACTCTTGTCATCTTCATTTGGGATGGGCAAGGTTTCGTTTTAAAACACTCCGTCTTGATGAACACTCCCTTTATTTGAGGCATGAGGGACATCAAAAGAAGTAGAAATTTATGACACCAAGACAAGTCAGTAAGGATCAACGTAGGCTGAAGGAGAAAACAGAAAAAGAAAGAATAGAAAAAGAAGAAAATAAAGAAAAAGAAATGGAACTAGAGAAAGTTTATTCGTCAATATTTTTTCTTCTACAGTTTGTGATATCATTTTACAGGAACAAAAGGATAAGCATGTGAATGAAACACACCAACTTCCATGTTTAAAAAGGAAGCTTGTTCATAGTGCTTTATCATGCATTTGGTCCGTCGATAAGAAGCAAATTCGTCAAACACAATGCATGGAATTATTTATTGTTACATATCAAGGTGGGGTACTGTTGCCAAGAAATGTTATCGACGGATTGCAACCATTGGAAAGTAACAAATATCAAGTTGAATTGGATCGTGGAAGAAGAGAATAAGTTTCAACTTGTGAAAAACTAAATGTCCCTCACAAGATCATAATAAACTTACATCAAAACTAGTGTCTTAAGATTCGGGACAAATCTTCTCGAAGAAATAGGGTATGATGTGAATTGCATATGGGTCAGATGGAGGATGACTAATGCGCCATGTTGATGGAATTTCTTTTATTTAAATGAGGGCCCAATGCATTGTAAAATTGGCTGACGAAAATGTGTTTCTGCTTAACCAATTAATGGGCTTTAGTTTTGCTTTATCTTCAAGTTGAAATAAGGGTCCATATGCCAACTTAAGAACCAACCTTTGGAAGATCAAGAGGACCTTTGGTCAAAGTTTGTGGATGACTTTTGGTATACCTTAAATTCAGTTACAATCATCCATTAAGTAGCGGATCGTTATTAGCTCGAGTGGATCATTAATTAATAGCTTTAAGCGGGATGATATTGAAATTTATGTGTCTTTTGTAATTTTGATGGTTAAAGCTCCTATATAAGTTGAACCATTTTCATCAATGAAGGCAAGCTGAGTTTTATTCAGAAAATAAACGAGTTTTATCTCATCTATCTTAGTGAGAGTGATTCTCCTAAGTTCTTGAGTGATTAAAGAATCCATGAGTTTAATCAAAGGTCCTTTATGCCTTTGTGTGTTTCAACTCTTAGGCTTATCCTCCATTCTTGGAAGTGTGATGTCTATCAATTTCCGTTCCATCTTCATTTATGTTTCCATTTTCTCGTTTTAAATAATTTCTCAAATTTCTTGCTTGTTAGCATTCCGACAATGATAGATCAGTCAAACAAATCGAACCCTGTCGATTCACATCATTTGGTATTCAGAGCCTGGCTATCTAGATTTGGAATAGGAAAGGAAGTGTATTATACAAAGTGTTTAATCGAAGGCCATCCATGTTTGGCTGCATTCGATTACGGAAGCGAAAACAATGTTGTGAGCCAAAGATTGGTGGAGAAACTCCAGTTACCAACAACCTTTCATCTGGATCAAGCATGGAACAAATTCAGTACATGGCAATGTGTGAAAGAAGTATTATGTGATATTGCTCCCATGGACTCTTGTCATCTTCATTTGGGATGGGCATGGCGTCGTTTTAAAACACTCCATCTTGATGAACGCTCCCTTTATTTGAGGCATGAGGGACATCAAAAGAAGTAGAAATTTATGACACCAAGACAAGTCAGTAAGGATCAACGTAGGCTGAAGTAGAAAATAGAAAAAGAAAGAATAGAAAAAGAAGTAATATAAACTGCAGAAGGAAGGGAAAATAAGGAAAAAGCAATGGAACTAGAGAAAGTTTATTCGTCAATGTTTTTTCTTCTACAATTTGTGATGTCATTTTACAGGAACAACAGGATAAGCATGTGAATGAAACACACCAACTTCCATGTTTAAAAAGGAAGCTTGTTCATAGTGCTTTATCATGCATTTTGTCCGTCGATAAGAAGCAAATTCGTCAAACACAATGCATTGAATTATTTATTGTTACATATCAAGGAGGGGTACTGTTGCCAAGAAATGTTATCGACGGATTGCAACCATTGGAAAGTAACAAATATCAAGTTGAATTTGATCCTGGAAGAAGGATATAAGTTTCAACTTGTGAAAAACTAAAAGTCCCTTACAAGATCATAATAAACTTACATTAAAACTAGTGTCTTAAGATTAGGGACAAATCTTCTCGAAGAAGGAGGGTATGATGTTAATTGCATATGGGTCAAATGGAGGATGACTAATGCGTCGTGTTGATGCAGTTTCTTTTATTTAAATAAGGACACAATGCTTTGTAAAATTGGCTTACCAAATTGTGTTTGTGCTTAACCAATTAATGGGCTTTAGTTTTGCTTTATCTTCAAGTTGAAATAAGGGTCCATATGCCAACTTAAGAACCAACCTTTGGAAGATCAAGAGGACCTTTGCTCAAAGTTTGTGGATGACTTTTGGTAGCCTTAAATTCAGTTACAATGAACCATTAAGTAGCGTATCGTTATTAGCTTGAGTGGATCATTAATTAATAGCTTTAAGCGGGATGATATTGAAATTTATGTGTCTTTTGTAATTCTGATGGTTAAAGCTCCTATATAAGTTGAACCATTTTCATCATTGAATGCAAGATGACTTTTGTTCAGAAAATAAACGAGTTTTATCTCATTTATCTTAGTGAGAGTGATTCTCCCAAGTTCTTGAGCGATTCAAGAATCCATGAGTTTAATCAAAGGTCCTTTATCCCTTTGTGTGTTTCAACTATTAGGCTTATCTTCCATTCTTGGAAGTGTGATGTCTATCAATTTCCGTTTCATCTTCTTTTATGTTTCCATTTTCTCGATTTAAATAATTTCTCAAATTTCTTGCTTGTTAGCATTCCAACAATGATATATCAGTCAAACGAATCGAACCCTGTGGATTCACATCATTTCGTATTCAGAGCATGGCTATCTAGATTTGGAATAGGAAAGGAAGTTTATTATACAAAGTGTTTAACCGAAGGCCATCCATGTTTAGCTGCATTGGATTACGAAAGCGAACACAATGTTGTGAGCCAAGATTGGTAGAGAAACTCCAGTTACCAGCAACCTTTCATCTGGATCAAGCATGGATCAAATTTAGTACATGGCAATGTGTGAAAGAAATATTATGTTATATTGCTCCCATGGACTCTTGTCATCTTCATTTGGGATGGGCATGGCTTCGTTTTAAAACACTCCATCTTGATGAACGCTCCCTTTATTTGAGGCATGAGGGACATCAAAAGAAGTAGAAATTTATGACACCAAGACAAGTCAGTAAGGATCAACGTAGGCTGAAGGAGAAAACAGAAAAAGAAAGAATAGAAAAAGAAGTAATATAAACTGCAGAAGGAAGGGAAAATAAAGAAAAAGAAATGGAACTAGAGAAAGTTTATTCGTCAATGTTTTTTCTTCTACAATTTGTGATGTCATTTGACAGGAACAACAGGATAAGCATGTGAATGAAACACACCAACTTCCATGTTTAAAAAGGAAGCTTGTTCATAGTGCTTTATTATGCATTTTGTCCATCGATAAGAAGCAAATTCGTCAAACACAATGCATGGAATTATTTATTGTTACATATCAAGGTGGGGTACTGTTGCCAAGAAATGTTATCTACGGATTGCAACCATTGGAAAGTAACAAATATCATGTTGAATTTGATCCTGGAAGAAGAGAAATAGTTTCGACTTGTGAAAAAATAAAAGTCTTTCACAAGATCATAATAAACTTACATTAAAACTAGTGTCTTAAGATTAGGGACAAATCTTCTCGAAGAAGGAGGGTATGATGTTAATTGCATATGGGTCAAATGGAGGATGACTAATGCGTCGTGTTGATGCAGTTTCTTTTATTTAAATAAGGGCACAATGCTTTGTAAAATTGGCTTACCAAATTGTGTTTGTGCTTAACCAATTAATGGGCTTTAGTTTTGCTTTATCTTCAAGTTGAAATAAGGGTCCATATGCCAACTTAAGAACCAACCTTTGGAAGATCAAGAGGACCTTTGCTCAAAGTTTGTGGATGACTTTTGGTAGCCTTAAATTCAGTTACAATGAACCATTAAGTAGCGTATCGTTATTAGCTTGAGTGGATCATTAATTAATAGCTTTATGCAGGATGATATTGAAATTTATGTGTCTTTTGTAATTCTGATGGTTAAAGCTCCTATAGAAGTTGAACCATTTTCATCAATGAAGGCAAGCTGAGTTTTAATCAGAAAATAAACGAGTTTTATCTCATCTATCTTAGTGAGAGTGATTCTCCTAAGTTCTTGAGTGATTCAAGAATCCATGAGTTTAATCAAAGGTCCTTTATCCCTCTGTGTGTTTCAACTCTTAGGCTTATCATCCATTCTTGGAAGTGTGATGTCTATCAATTTCTGTTCCATCTTCTTTTATGTTTCCATTTTCTCGTTTTAAATAATTTCTCAAATTTCTTGCTTGTTAGCATTCCAACAATGATAGATTAGTCAAACGAATCGAATCCTGTGGATTCACATCATTTGGTATTCAGAGCCTGGCTATCTAGATTTGGAATAGGAAAGGAAGTTTATTATACAAAGTGTTTAAGCGAAGGCCATCCATGTTTAGTTGCATTCGATTACGGAAGCAAAAAAAATGTTGTGACCCAAAGATTGGTGGAGAAACTCCAGTTACCAGCAACCTTTCATCTGGATCAAGCATGCATCAAATTCAGTACATGGCAATGTGTGAAAGAAGTATTATGTGATATTGCTCTCATGGACTCTTGTTATCTTCATTTGGGATGGGCATGGCCACGTTTTAAAACACTCCATCTTGATGAACGTTCCCTTTATTTGAGGCATCAGGGACATAAAAGAAGTAGAAATTTATGACACCAAGACAAGTCAGTAAGGATCAACGTAGGCTGAAGGAGAAAACAGAAAAAGAAAGAATAGAAAAAGAGGTAATATAAACTGCAGAAGGAAGGGAAAATAAAGAAAAAGAAATGGAACTAGAGAAAGTTTATTCGTCAATGTTTTTTCTTCTACAGTTTGTGATGTCATTTTACAGGAACAAAAGGATAAGCATGTGAATGAAACACACCAACTTCCATGTTTAAAAAGGAAGCTTGCTCATAGTGCTTTATTATGGATTTGGTCCATCGATAAGAAGCATATTCGTTAAACACAGTGCATGGAATTATTTATTGTTACATATCAATGTGGGGCACTGTTGCCAAGTAATGTTATCGACGGATTGCAACCATTGGAAAGTAACAAATATCAAGTTGAAGTTGATCCTGGAAGAAGAGAATTAGTTTCAACTTGTGAAAAATTAAAAGTCCTTCACAAGATCATAAGAAACTTACATTAAAACTAGTGTCTTAAGATTCGGGACAAATCTTTTCGAAGAAGGAGGGTATGATGTGAATTGCATATGGATCAAATGGAGGATGACTAATGCGCCGTGATGATGCAGTTTCTTTTATTTAAATAAGGGCCCAATGCTTTGTAAAATTGGCTTACCAAATTGTGTTTGTGCTTAACCAATTAATGGGCTTTAGTTTTGCTTTATCTTCAAGTTGAAATAAGGGTCCATATGCCAAATTAAGAACCAACCTTTGGAAGATCAAGAGGACCTTTGCTCAAAGTTTGTGGATGACTTTTGGTAGCCTTAAATTCAGTTACAATCAACCATTAAGTAGCGGATCGTTATTAGCTTGAGTGGATCATTAATTAATGGCTTTAAGCGGTATGATATTGAATTTTATGTGTCTTTTGTAATTCAGATGGTTAAAGCTCATATATAAGTTGAACCATTTTCATCAATGAAGGCAAGCTGAGTTTTATTCAGAAAATAAACGAGTTTTATCTCATCTATCTAAGTGAGAGTGATTCTCCTAAGTTCTTGAGTGATTCAAGAATCCATGAGTTTAATCAAAGGTCCTTTATCCCTCTGTGTGTTTCAACTTTTTGGCTTATCATCCATTCTTGGAAGTGTGATGTCTATCAATTTCTGTTCCATCTTCTTTTATGTTTCCATTTTCTCGTTTTAAATAATTTCTCAAATTTCTTGCTTGTTAGCATTCCAACAATGATAGATTAGTCAAACGAATCGAATCCTGTGGATTCACATCATTTGGTATTCAGAGCCTGGCTATCTAGATTTGGAATAGGAAAGGAAGTTTATTATACAAAGTGTTTAAGCGAAGGCCATCCATGTTTAGTTGCATTCGATTACGGAAGCGAAAAAAATGTTGTGAGCCAAAGATTGGTGGAGAAACTCAAGTTACCAGCAACCTTTCATCTGGATCAAGCATGGAGCAAATTCAGTACATGGCAATGTGTGAAAAAAGTATTATGTGATATTGCTCCCATGGACTCTCGTCATCTTCTTTTGGGATGGGCATGGCTTCGTTTTAAAACACTCCATCTTGATGAACGTTCCCTTTATTTGAGGCATGAGGGACATCAAAAGAAGTAGAAATTTATGACACCAAGACAAGTCAGTAAGGATCAACGTAGGCTGAAGGAGAAAACAGAAAAAGAAAGAATAGAAAAAGAGGTAATATAAACTGCAGAAGGAAGGGAAAATAAAGAAAAAGAAATGGAACTAGAGAAAGTTTATTCGTCAATGTTTTTTCTTCTACAGTTTGTGATGTCATTTTACAGGAACAAAAGGATAAGCATGTGAATGAAACACACCAACTTCCATGTTTAAAAAGGAAGCTTGCTCATAGTGCTTTATTATGGATTTGGTCCATCGATAAGAAGCAAATTCGTCAAACACAATGCATGGAAATATTTATTGTTACATATCAATGTGGGGCACTGTTGCCAAGTAATGTTATCGACGGATTGCAACCATTGGAAAGTAACAAATATCAAGTTGAAGTTGATCCTGGAAGAAGAGAATTAGTTTCAACTTGTGAAAAATTAAAAGTCCTTCACAAGATCATAAGAAACTTACATTAAAACTAGTGTCTTAAGATTCGGGACAAATCTTTTCGAAGAAGGAGGGTATGATGTGAATTGCATATGGATCAAATGGAGGATGACTAATGCGCCGTGATGATGCAGTTTCTTTTATTTAAATAAGGGCCCAATGCTTTGTAAAATTGGCTTACCAAATTGTGTTTGTGCTTAACCAATTAATGGGCTTTAGTTTTGCTTTATCTTCAAGTTGAAATAAGGGTCCATATGCCAAATTAAGAACCAACCTTTGGAAGATCAAGAGGACCTTTGCTCAAAGTTTGTGGATGACTTTTGGTAGCCTTAAATTCAGTTACAATCAACCATTAAGTAGCGGATCGTTATTAGCTTGAGTGGATCATTAATTAATGGCTTTAAGCGGGATGATATTGAATTTTATGTGTCTTTTGTAATTCAGATGGTTAAAGCTCATATATAAGTTGAACCATTTTCATCAATGAAGGCAAGCTGAGTTTTATTCAGAAAATAAACGAGTTTTATCTCATCTATCTAAGTGAGAGTGATTCTCCTAAGTTCTTGAGTGATTCAAGAATCCATGAGTTTAATCAAAGGTCCTTTATCCCTCTGTGTGTTTCAACTTTTTGGCTTATCATCCATTCTTGGAAGTGTGATGTCTATCAATTTCTGTTCCATCTTCTTTTATGTTTCCATTTTCTCGTTTTAAATAATTTCTCAAATTTCTTGCTTGTTAGCATTACAACAATGATAGATTAGTCAAACGAATCGAATCCTGTGGATTCACATCATTTGGTATTCAGAGCCTGGCTATCTAGATTTGGAATAGGAAAGGAAGTTTATTATACAAAGTGTTTAAGCGAAGGCCATCCATGTTTAGTTGCATTCGATTACGGAAGCGAAAAAAATGTTGTGAGCCAAAGATTGGTGGAGAAACTCCAGTTACCAGCAACCTTTCATCTGGATCAAGCATGGAGCAAATTCAGTACATGGCAATGTGTGAAAAAAGTATTATGTGATATTGCTCCCATGGACTCTCGTCATCTTCTTTTGGGATGGGCATGGCTTCGTTTTAAAACACTCCATCTTGATGAACGTTCCCTTTATTTGAGGCATGAGGGACATCAAAAGAAGTAGAAATTTATGACACCAAGACAAGTCAGTAAGGATCAACGTAGGCTGAAGGAGAAAACAGAAAAAGAAAGAATAGAAAAAGAGGTAATATAAACTGCAGAAGGAAGGGAAAATAAAGAAAAAGAAATGGAACTAGAGAAAGTTTATTCGTCAATGTTTTTTCTTCTACAGTTTGTGATGTCATTTTACAGGAACAAAAGGATAAGCATGTGAATGAAACACACCAACTTCCATGTTTAAAAAGGAAGCTTGCTCATAGTGCTTTATTATGGATTTGGTCCATCGATAAGAAGCAAATTCGTCAAACACAATGCATGGAAATATTTATTGTTACATATCAATGTGGGGCACTGTTGCCAAGTAATGTTATCGACGGATTGCAACCATTGGAAAGTAACAAATATCAAGTTGAAGTTGATCCTGGAAGAAGAGAATTAGTTTCAACTTGTGAAAAATTAAAAGTCCTTCACAAGATCATAAGAAACTTACATTAAAACTAGTGTCTTAAGATTCGGGACAAATCTTTTCGAAGAAGGAGGGTATGATGTGAATTGCATATGGGTCAAATGGAGGATGACTAATGCGCCGTGATGATGCAGTTTCTTTTATTTAAATAAGGGCCCAATGCTTTGTAAAATTGGCTTACCAAATTGTGTTTGTGCTTAACCAATTAATGGGCTTTAGTTTTGCTTTATCTTCAAGTTGAAATAAGGGTCCATATGCCAAATTAAGAACCAACCTTTGGAAGATCAAGAGGACCTTTGCTCAAAGTTTGTGGATGACTTTTGGTAGCCTTAAATTCAGTTACAATCAACCATTAAGTAGCGGATCGTTATTAGCTTGAGTGGATCATTAATTAATGGCTTTAAGCGGGATGATATTGAATTTTATGTGTCTTTTGTAATTCAGATGGTTAAAGCTCATATATAAGTTGAACCATTTTCATCAATGAAGGCAAGCTGAGTTTTATTCAGAAAATAAGCGAGTTTTATCTCATCTATCTAAGTGAGAGTGATTCTCCTAAGTTCTTGAGTGATTCAAGAATCCATGAGTTTAATCAAAGGTCCTTTATCCCTCTGTGTGTTTCAACTTTTTGGCTTATCATCCATTCTTGGAAGTGTGATGTCTATCAATTTCTGTTCCATCTTCTTTTATGTTTCCATTTTCTCGTTTTAAATAATTTCTCAAATTTCTTGCTTGTTAGCATTACAACAATGATAGATTAGTCAAACGAATCGAATCCTGTGGATTCACATCATTTGGTATTCAGAGCCTGGCTATCTAGATTTGGAATAGGAAAGGAAGTTTATTATACAAAGTGTTTAAGCGAAGGCCATCCATGTTTAGTTGCATTCGATTACGGAAGCGAAAAAAATGTTGTGAGCCAAAGATTGGTGGAGAAACTCCAGTTACCAGCAACCTTTCATCTGGATCAAGCATGGAGCAAATTCAGTACATGGCAATGTGTGAAAAAAGTATTATGTGATATTGCTCCCATGGACTCTCGTCATCTTCTTTTGGGATGGGCATGGCTTCGTTTTAAAACACTCCATCTTGATGAACGTTCCCTTTATTTGAGGCATGAGGGACATCAAAAGAAGTAGAAATGTATGACACCAAGACAAGTCAGTAAGGATCAACGTAGGCTGAAGGAGAAAACAGAAAAAGAAAGAATAGAAAAAGAGGTAATATAAACTGCAGAAGGAAGGGAAAATAAAGAAAAAGAAATGGAACTAGAGAAAGTTTATTCGTCAATGTTTTTTCTTCTACAGTTTGTGATGTCATTTTACAGGAACAAAAGGATAAGCATGTGAATGAAACACACCAACTTCCATGTTTAAAAAGGAAGCTTGCTCATAGTGCTTTAGTATGGATTTGGTCCATCGATAAGAAGCAAATTCGTCAAACACAATGCATGGAAATATTTATTGTTACATATCAATGTGGGGCACTGTTGCCAAGTAATGTTATCGACGGATTGCAACCATTGGAAAGTAACAAATATCAAGTTGAATTTGATCCTAGAAGAAGAGAATTAGTTTCAACTTGTGAAAAATTAAAAGTCCTTCACAAGATCATAAGAAACTTACATTAAAACTAGTGTCTTAAGATTCGGGACAAATCTTTTCGAAGAAGGAGGGTATGATGTGAATTGCATATGGGTCAAATGGAGGATGACTAATGCGCCGTGATGATGCAGTTTCTTTTATTTAAATAAGGGCCCAATGCTTTGTAAAATTGGCTTACCAAATTGTGTTTGTGCTTAACCAATTAATGGGCTTTAGTTTTGCTTTATCTTCAAGTTGAAATAAGGGTCCATATGCCAAATTAAGAACCAACCTTTGGAAGATCAAGAGGACCTTTGCTCAAAGTTTGTGGATGACTTTTGGTAGCCTTAAATTCAGTTACAATCAACCATTAAGTAGCGGATCGTTATTAGCTTGAGTGGATGATTAATTAATGGCTTTAAGCGGGATGATATTGAATTTTATGTGTCTTTTGTAATTCAGATGGTTAAAGCTCATATATAAGTTGAACCATTTTCATCAATGAAGGCAAGCTGAGTTTTATTCAGAAAATAAACGAGTTTTATCTCATCTATCTAAGTGAGAGTGATTCTCCTAAGTTCTTGAGTGATTCAAGAATCCATGAGTTTAATCAAAGGTCCTTTATCCCTCTGTGTGTTTCAACTTTTTGGCTTATCATCCATTCTTGGAAGTGTGATGTCTATCAATTTCTGTTCCATCTTCTTTTATGTTTCCATTTTCTCGTTTTAAATAATTTCTCAAATTTCTTGCTTGTTAGCATTACAACAATGATAGATTAGTCAAACGAATCGAATCCTGTGGATTCACATCATTTGGTATTCAGAGCCTGGCTATCTAGATTTGGAATAGGAAAGGAAGTTTATTATACAAAGTGTTTAAGCGAAGGCCATCCATGTTTAGTTGCATTCGATTACGGAAGCGAAAAAAATGTTGTGAGCCAAAGATTGGTGGAGAAACTCCAGTTACCAGCAACCTTTCATCTGGATCAAGCATGGAGCAAATTCAGTACATGGCAATGTGTGAAAAAAGTATTATGTGATATTGCTCCCATGGACTCTCGTCATCTTCTTTTGGGATGGGCATGGCTTCGTTTTAAAACACTCCATCTTGATGAACGTTCCCTTTATTTGAGGCATGAGGGACATCAAAAGAAGTAGAAATGTATGACACCAAGACAAGTCAGTAAGGATCAACGTAGGCTGAAGGAGAAAACAGAAAAAGAAAGAATAGAAAAAGAGGTAATATAAACTGCAGAAGGAAGGGAAAATAAAGAAAAAGAAATGGAACTAGAGAAAGTTTATTCGTCAATGTTTTTTCTTCTACAGTTTGTGATGTCATTTTACAGGAACAAAAGGATAAGCATGTGAATGAAACACACCAACTTCCATGTTTAAAAAGGAAGCTTGCTCATAGTGCTTTAGTATGGATTTGGTCCATCGATAAGAAGCAAATTCGTCAAACACAATGCATGGAAATATTTATTGTTACATATCAATGTGGGGCACTGTTGCCAAGTAATGTTATCGACGGATTGCAACCATTGGAAAGTAACAAATATCAAGTTGAATTTGATCCTAGAAGAAGAGAATTAGTTTCAACTTGTGAAAAATTAAAAGTCCTTCACAAGATCATAAGAAACTTACATTAAAACTAGTGTCTTAAGATTCGGGACAAATCTTTTCGAAGAAGGAGGGTATGATGTGAATTGCATATGGGTCAAATGGAGGATGACTAATGCGCCGTGATGATGCAGTTTCTTTTATTTAAATAAGGGCCCAATGCTTTGTAAAATTGGCTTACCAAATTGTGTTTGTGCTTAACCAATTAATGGGCTTTAGTTTTGCTTTATCTTCAAGTTGAAATAAGGGTCCATATGCCAAATTAAGAACCAACCTTTGGAAGATCAAGAGGACCTTTGCTCAAAGTTTGTGGATGACTTTTGGTAGCCTTAAATTCAGTTACAATCAACCATTAAGTAGCGGATCGTTATTAGCTTGAGTGGATGATTAATTAATGGCTTTAAGCGGGATGATATTGAATTTTATGTGTCTTTTGTAATTCAGATGGTTAAAGCTCATATATAAGTTGAACCATTTTCATCAATGAAGGCAAGCTGAGTTTTATTCAGAAAATAAACGAGTTTTATCTCATCTATCTAAGTGAGAGTGATTCTCCTAAGTTCTTGAGTGATTCAAGAATCCATGAGTTTAATCAAAGGTCCTTTATCCCTCTGTGTGTTTCAACTTTTTGGCTTATCATCCATTCTTGGAAGTGTGATGTCTATCAATTTCTGTTCCATCTTCTTTTATGTTTCCATTTTCTCGTTTTAAATAATTTCTCAAATTTCTTGCTTGTTAGCATTCCAACAATGATAGATTAGTCAAACGAATCGAATCCTGTGGATTCACATCATTTGGTATTCAGAGCCTGGCTATCTAGATTTGGAATAGGAAAGGAAGTTTATTATACAAAGTGTTTAAGCGAAGGCCATCCATGTTTAGTTGCATTCGATTACGGAAGCGAAAAAAATGTTGTGAGCCAAAGATTGGTGGAGAAACTCCAGTTACCAGCAACCTTTCATCTGGATCAAGCATGGAGCAAATTCAGTACATGGCAATGTGTGAAAAAAGTATTATGTGATATTGCTCCCATGGACTCTCGTCATCTTCTTTTGGGATGGGCATGGCTTCGTTTTAAAACACTCCATCTTGATGAACGTTCCCTTTATTTGAGGCATGAGGGACATCAAAAGAAGTAGAAATTTATGACACCAAGACAAGTCAGTAAGGATCAACGTAGGCTGAAGGAGAAAACAGAAAAAGAAAGAATAGAAAAAGAGGTAATATAAACTGCAGAAGGAAGGGAAAATAAAGAAAAAGAAATGGAACTAGAGAAAGTTTATTCGTCAATGTTTTTTCTTCTACAGTTTGTGATGTCATTTTACAGGAACAAAAGGATAAGCATGTGAATGAAACACACCAACTTCCATGTTTAAAAAGGAAGCTTGCTCATAGTGCTTTAGTATGGATTTGGTCCATCGATAAGAAGCAAATTCGTCAAACACAATGCATGGAAATATTTATTGTTACATATCAATGTGGGGCACTGTTGCCAAGTAATGTTATCGACGGATTGCAACCATTGGAAAGTAACAAATATCAAGTTGAATTTGATCCTAGAAGAAGAGAATTAGTTTCAACTTGTGAAAAATTAAAAGTCCTTCACAAGATCATAAGAAACTTACATTAAAACTAGTGTCTTAAGATTCGGGACAAATCTTTTCGAAGGAGGGTATGATGTGAATTGCATATGGGTCAAATGGAGGATGACTAATGCGCCGTGATGATGCAGTTTCTTTTATTTAAATAAGGGCCCAATGCTTTGTAAAATTGGCTTACCAAATTGTGTTTGTGCTTAACCAATTAATGGGCTTTAGTTTTGCTTTATCTTCAAGTTGAAATAAGGGTCCATATGCCAAATTAAGAACCAACCTTTGGAAGATCAAGAGGACCTTTGCTCAAAGTTTGTGGATGACTTTTGGTAGCCTTAAATTCAGTTACAATCAACCATTAAGTAGCGCATCGTTATTAGCCTGAGGGGATCATTAATTAATGGCTTTAAGCGGGATGATATTGAATTTTATGTGTCTTTTGTAATTCAGATGGTTAAAGCTCATATATAAGTTGAACCATTTTCATCAATGAAGGGAAGCTCAGTTTTATTCACAAAATAAACGTGTTTTATCTCATCTATCTAAGTGAGAGTGATTCTCCTAAGTTCTTGAATGATTCAAGAATCCATGAGTTTAATCAAAGGTCCTTTATCCCATTGAGTGTTTCAACTCTTAGGCTTATCTTCCATTCTTGGAAGTGTGATGTCTATCAATTTCCGTTCCATCTTCTTTTATGTTTCCATTTTCTCATTTTAAATAATTTCTCAAATTTCTTGCTTGTTAGCATTCCAACAATTATAGATCAGTCAAACGAATCGAACCCTGTGGATTCAAATCATTTGGTTTTCAGAGCCTGGCTATCTAGATTTGGAATAGGAAAGGAAGTGTATTATACAAAGTGTTTAATTGAAGGCCATCCATGTTTAGCTGCATTCGATTACGGAAGCGAAAACAATGTTGTGAGCCAAATATTGGTGGAGAAACTCCAGTTACCATCAACCTTTCATCTGGATCAAGCATGGATCAAATTCAGTACATGGTAATGTGTGAAAAAAGTATTATGTGATATTGCTCCCATGGACTCTGGTCATCTTCTTTTGGGATGGGCATGGCTTCGTTTTAAAACACTCCATCTTGATGAACGTTCCCTTTATTTGAGGCATGAGGGACATCAAAAGAAGTAGAAATTTATGACACCAAGACAAGTCAGTAAGGATCAACGTAGGCTGAAGGAGAAAACAGAAAAAGAAAGAATAGAAAAAGAGGTAATATAAACTGCAGAAGGAAGGGAAAATAAAGAAAAAGAAATGGAACTGGAGAAAGTTTATTCGTCAATGTTTTTTCTTCTACAGTTTGTGATGTCATTTTACAGGAACAAAAGGATAAGCATGTGAATGAAACACACCAACTTCCATGTTTAAAAAGGAAGCTTGCTCATAGTGCTTTAGTATGGATTTGGTCCATCGATAAGAAGCAAATTCGTCAAACACAATGCATGGAAATATTTATTGTTACATATCAATGTGGGGCACTGTTGCCAAGTAATGTTATCGACGGATTGCAACCATTGGAAAGTAACAAATATCAAGTTGAATTTGATCCTGGAAAAAGAGAATTAGTTTCAACTTGTGAAAAATTAAAAGTCCTTCACAAGATCATAATAAACTTACATTAAAACTAGTGTCTTAAGATTCGGGACAAATCTTTTCGAAGAAGGAGGGTATGATGTGAATTGCATATGGGTCAAATGGAGGATGACTAATGCGCCGTGATGATGCAGTTTCTTTTATTTAAATAAGGGCCCAATGCTTTGTAAAATTGGCTTACCAAATTGTGTTTGTGCTTAACCAATTAATGGGCTTTAGTTTTGCTTTATCTTCAAGTTGAAATAAGGGTCCATATGCCAAATTAAGAACCAACCTTTGGAAGATCAAGAGGACCTTTGCTCAAAGTTTGTGGATGACTTTTGGTAGCCTTAAATTCAGTTACAATCAACCATTAAGTAGCGCATCGTTATTAGCCTGAGGGGATCATTAATTAATGGCTTTAAGCGGGATGATATTGAATTTTATGTGTCTTTTGTAATTCAGATGGTTAAAGCTCATATATAAGTTGAACCATTTTCATCAATGAAGGGAAGCTCAGTTTTATTCACAAAATAAACGAGTTTTATCTCATCTATCTAAGTGAGAGTGATTCTCCTAAGTTCTTGAATGATTCAAGAATCCATGAGTTTAATCAAAGGTCCTTTATCCCTCTGTGTGTTTCAACTCTTAGGCTTATCTTCCATTCTCTGAAGCGTGATGTCTATCAATTTTCGTTCCATCTTCTTTTATGTTTCCATTTTCTCATTTTAAATAATTTCTCAAATTTCTTGCTTGTTAGCATTCCAACAATTATAGATCAGTCAAACGAATCGAACCCTGTGGATTCAAATCATTTGGTTTTCAGAGCCTGGCTATCTAGATTTGGAATAGGAAAGGAAGTGTATTATACAAAGTGTTTAATTGAAGGCCATCCATGTTTAGCTGCATTCGATTACGGAAGCGAAAACAATGTTGTGAGACAAATATTGGTGGAGAAACTCCAGTTACCATCAACCTTTCATCTGGATCAAGCATGGATCAAATTCAGTACATGGTAATGTGTGAAAAAAGTATTATGTGATATTGCTCCCATGGACTCTGGTCATCTTCTTTTGGGATGGGCATGGCTTCGTTTTAAAACACTCCATCTTGATGAACGTTCCCTTTATTTGAGGCATGAGGGACATCAAAAGAAGTAGAAATTTATGACACCAAGACAAGTCAGTAAGGATCAACGTAGGCTGAAGGAGAAAACAGAAAAAGAAAGAATAGAAAAAGAGGTAATATAAACTGCAGAAGGAAGGGAAAATAAAGAAAAAGAAATGGAACTGGAGAAAGTTTATTCGTCAATGTTTTTTCTTCTACAGTTTGTGATGTCATTTTACAGGAACAAAAGGATAAGCATGTGAATGAAACACACCAACTTCCATGTTTAAAAAGGAAGCTTGCTCATAGTGCTTTAGTATGGATTTGGTCCATCGATAAGAAGCAAATTCGTCAAACACAATGCATGGAAATATTTATTGTTACATATCAATGTGGGGCACTGTTGCCAAGTAATGTTATCGACGGATTGCAACCATTGGAAAGTAACAAATATCAAGTTGAATTTGATCCTGGAAAAAGAGAATTAGTTTCAACTTGTGAAAAATTAAAAGTCCTTCACAAGATCATAATAAACTTACATTAAAACTAGTGTCTTAAGATTCGGGACAAATCTTCTCGAAGAAGGAGGGTATGATGTGAATTGCATATGGGTCAAATGGAGGATGACTAATGCGTCGTGATGATGCAGTTTCTTTTATTTAAATAAGGGCCCAATGCTTTGTAAAATTGGCTGACCAAATTGTGTTTGTGCTTAACCAATTAATGGGCTTTAGTTTTGCTTTATCTTCAAGTTGAAATAAGGGTCCATATGCCAAATTAAGAACCAACCTTTGGAAGATCAAGAGGACCTTTGCTCAAAGTTTGTGGATGACTTTTGGTAGCCTTAAATTCAGTTACAATCAACCATTAAGTAGCGGATCGTTATTAGCTTGAGTGGATCATTAATTAATGGCTTTAAGCGGGATGATATTGAATTTTATGTGTCTTTTGTATTTCAGATGGTTAAAGCTCATATATAAGTTGAACCATTTTCATCAATGAAGGCAAGCTGAGTTTTATTCAGAAAATAAACGAGTTTTATCTCATCTATCTAAGTGAGAGTGATTCTCCTAAGTTCTTGAGTGATTCAAGAATCCATGAGTTTAATCAAAGGTCCTTTATCCCTCTGTGTGTTTCAACTTTTTGGCTTATCATCCATTCTTGGAAGTGTGATGTCTATCAATTTCTGTTCCATCTTCTTTTATGTTTCCATTTTCTCGTTTTAAATAATTTCTCAAATTTCTTGCTTGTTAGCATTCCAACAATGATAGATTAGTCAAACGAATCGAATCCTGTGGATTCACATCATTTGGTATTCAGAGCCTGGCTATCTAGATTTGGAATAGGAAAGGAAGTTTATTATACAAAGTGTTTAAGCGAAGGCCATCCATGTTTAGTTGCATTCGATTACGGAAGCGAAAAAAATGTTGTGAGCCAAAGATTGGTGGAGAAACTCCAGTTACCAGCAACCTTTCATCTGGATCAAGCATGGAGCAAATTCAGTACATGGCAATGTGTGAAAAAAGTATTATGTGATATTGCTCCCATGGACTCTCGTCATCTTCTTTTGGGATGGGCATGGCTTCGATTTAAAACACTCCATCTTGATGAACGTTCCCTTTATTTGAGGCATGAGGGACATCAAAAGAAGTAGAAATTTATGACACCAAGACAAGTCAGTAAGGATCAACGTAGGCTGAAGGAGAAAACAGAAAAAGAAAGAATAGAAAAAGAGGTAATATAAACTGCAGAAGGAAGGGAAAATAAAGAAAAAGAAATGGAACTAGAGAAAGTTTATTCGTCAATGTTTTTTCTTCTACAGTTTGTGATGTCATTTTACAGGAACAAAAGGATAAGCATGTGAATGAAACACACCAACTTCCATGTTTAAAAAGGAAGCTTGCTCATAGTGCTTTAGTATGGATTTGGTCCATCGATAAGAAGCAAATTCGTCAAACACAATGCATGGAAATATTTATTGTTACATATCAATGTGGGGCACTGTTGCCAAGTAATGTTATCGACGGATTACAACCATTGGAAAGTAACAAATATCAAGTTGAATTTGATCTTGGAAGAAGAGAATTAGTTTCAACTTGTGAAAAATTAAAAGTCCTTCACAAGATCATAAGAAACTTACATTAAAACTAGTGTCTTAAGATTCGGGACAAATCTTTTCGAAGAAGGAGGGTATGATTGAATTGCATATGGGTCAAATGGAGGATGACTAATGCGCCGTGATGATGCAGTTTCTTTTATTTAAATAAGGGCCCAATGCTTTGTAAAATTGGCTTACCAAATTGTGTTTGTGCTTAACCAATTAATGGGCTTTAGTTTTGCTTTATCTTCAAGTTGAAATAAGGGTCCATATGCCAAATTAAGAACCAACCTTTGGAAGATCAAGAGGACCTTTGCTCAAAGTTTGTGGATGACTTTTGGTAGCCTTAAATTCAGTTACAATCAACCATTAAGTAGCGGATCGTTATTAGCTGAGTGGATCATTAATTAATGGCTTTAAGCGGGATGATATTGAATTTTATGTGTCTTTTGTATTTCAGATGGTTAAAGCTCATATATAAGTTGAACCATTTTCATCAATGAAGGGAAGCTCAGTTTTATTCACAAAATAAACGAGTTTTATCTCATCTATCTAAGTGAGAGTGATTCTCCTAAGTTCTTGAGTGATTCAAGAATCCATGAGTTTAATCAAAGGTCCTTTATCCCTCTGTGTGTTTCAACTTTTTGGCTTATCATCCATTCTTGGAAGTGTGATGTCTATCAATTTCTGTTCCATCTTCTTTTATGTTTCCATGGACTCTTGTCATCTTCATTTGGGATGGGTATGGCTTCGTTTTAAAACACTTCATCTTGATGAACGTTCCCTTTATTTGAGGCATGAGGGACATCAAAAGATGTAGAAATTTATGACACCAAGACAAGTCAGTAAGGATCAACGTAGGCCGAAGGAGAAAACAGAAAAAGAAAGTATAGAAAAAGAAGTAATATAAACTGCAGAAGGAAGGGAAAATAAAGAAAAAGAAATGGAACTAGAGAAAGTTTATTCGTCAATATTTTTTCTTCTACAGTTTGTGATGTCATTTTACAAGAACAAAAGGATAAGCATGTGAATGAAACACACCAACTTCCATGTTTAAAAAGGAAGCTTTTTCATAGTGCTTTATTATGCATTTTGGTCCGTCGATAAGAAGCAAATTCGTCAAACACAATGCATGGAATTATTTATTGTTACATATCAAGGTGGGGTACTGTTGCCAAGAAATGTTATCGACGGATTGCAACCATTGGAAAGTAACAAATATCAAGTTGAATTTGATCCTGGAAGAAGAGAATTAGTATCAGCTTGTGAAAAATTAAAAGTCCTTCACAAGATCATAATAAACTTACATTAAAACTAGTGTCTTAAGATTCGGGACAAATCTTCTCGAAGAAGGAGGGTATGATGTGAATTGCATATGGGTCAAATGGAGGATGACTAATGCGTCGTGATGATGCAGTTTCTTTTATTTAAATAAGGGCCCAATGCTTTGTAAAATTGGCTGACCAAATTGTGTTTGTGCTTAACCAATTAATGGGCTTTAGTTTTGCTTTATCTTCAAGTTGAAATAAGGGTCAATATGCCAAATTAAGAACCAACCTTTGGAAGACAAAGAGGACTTTTGCTCAAAGTGTGTGGATGACTTTTGGTAACCTTAAATTCAGTTACAATCAACCATTAAGTAGCAGATCGTTATTAGCTTGAGTGGATCATTAATTAATGGCTTTAAGCGGGATGATATTGAATTTTATGTGTCTTTTGTAATTCAGATGGTTAAACCTCCTATATAAGTTGAACCATTTTCATCAATGAAGGTAAGCTGATTTTTATTCATAAAATAAACGAATTTTATCTCAACAATCTTAGTGAGAGTGATTCTCCTAAGTTCTTGAGTGATTCAAGAATCCATGAGTTTAATCAAAGTTCCTTTATCCCTCTGTGTGTTTCAACTCTTAGGCTTATCTTCCATTCTTGGAAGCGTGATGTCTATCAATTTTCGTTCCATCTTCTTTTATGTTTCCATTTTCTCGTTTTAAATAATTTCTCAAATTTCTTGCTTGCTAGCATTCCAACAATGATAGATCAGTCAAACGAATCGAACCCTGTGGATTCACATCATTTGGTATTCAGAGCCTGGCTATCTAGATTTGGAATAGGAAAGGAAGTTTGTTATACAAAGTGTTTAACCGAACGCCATCCATGTTTAGTTGCATTCGATTACGAAAGTGAAAATAATGTTGTGAGCCAAAGATTGGTGGAGAAACTCCAGTTACCAGCAACCTTTCAACTGGATCAAGCATGGATCAAATTCAGTACATGGCAATGTGTGAAAGAAGTATTATGTGATATTGCTCCCATGGACTCTTGTCATCTTCATTTGGGATGGGTATGGCTTCGTTTTAAAACACTTCATCTTGATGAACGTTCCCTTTATTTGAGGCATGAGGGACATCAAAAGATGTAGAAATTTATGACACCAAGACAAGTCAGTAAGGATCAACGTAGGCCGAAGGAGAAAATAGAAAAAGAAAGAATAGAAAAAGAAGTAATATAAACTGCAGAAGGAAGGGAAAATAAAGAAAAAGAAATGGAACTAGAGAAACTTTATTCGTCAATATTTTTTCTTCTACAGTTTGTGATGTCATTTTACAAGAACAAAAGGATAAGCATGTGAATGAAACACACCAACTTCCATGTTTAAAAAGGAAGCTTGTTCATAGTGCTTTATTATGCATTTGGTCCGTCGATAAGAAGCAAATTCGTCAAACACAATGCATGGAATTATTTATTGTTACATATCAAGGTGGGGTACTGTTGCCAAGAAATGTTATCGACGGATTGCAACCATTTGAAAGTAACAAATATCAAGTTGAATTTGATCCTGGAAGAAGAGAATTAGTATCAGCTTGTGAAAAATTAAAAGTCCTTCACAAGATCATAATAAACTTACATTAAAACTAGTGTCTTAAGATTCGGGACAAATCTTCTCGAAGAAGGAGGGTATGATGTGAATTGCATATGGGTCAAATGGAGGATGACTAATGCGTCGTGATGATGCAGTTTCTTTTATTTAAATAAGGGCCCAATGCTTTGTAAAATTGGCTGACCAAATTGTGTTTGTGCTTAACCAATTAATGGGCTTTAGTTTTGCTTTATCTTCAAGTTGAAATAAGGGTCAATATGCCAAATTAAGAACCAACCTTTGGAAGATAAAGAGGACTTTTGCTCAAAGTGTGTGGATGACTTTTGGTAACCTTAAATTCAGTTACAATCAACCATTAAGTAGCAGATCGTTATTAGCTTGAGTGGATCATTAATTAATGGCTTTAAGCGGGATGATATTGAATTTTATGTGTCTTTTGTAATTCAGATGGTTAAAGCTCCTATATAAGTTGAACCATTTTCATCAATGAAGGCAAGCTGAGTTTTATTCAGAAAAAAACGAGTTTTATCTCGTCTATCTTAGTGAGATTCTCCTAAGTTCTTGAGTGATTCAAGAATCCATGAGTTTAATCAAAGGTCCTTTATCCCATTGAGTGTTTCAACTCTTAGGCTTATCTTCCATTCTTGGAAGTGTGATGTCTATCAATTTCCGTTCCATCTTCTTTTATGTTTCCATTTTCTCGTTTTAAATAATTTCTCAAATTTCTTGCTTGCTAGCATTCCAACAATGATAGATCAGTCAAACGAATCGAACCCTGTGGATTCACATCATTTGGTATTCAGAGCCTGGCTATCTAGATTTGGAATAGGAAAGGAAGTTTGTTATACAAAGTGTTTAACCGAACGCCATCCATGTTTAGTTGCATTCGATTACGAAAGTGAAAACAATGTTGTGA
This sequence comes from Vigna unguiculata, assembly GCF_037176805.1. Taxonomy (NCBI): domain Eukaryota; kingdom Viridiplantae; phylum Streptophyta; class Magnoliopsida; order Fabales; family Fabaceae; genus Vigna; species Vigna unguiculata. The sequence continues at coordinate 22,711,846 of NC_140800.1, read as the reverse complement.
GCCAAAGATTGGTGGAGAAACTCCAGTTACCAGCAACCTTTCAACTGGATCAAGCATGGATCAAATTCAGTACATGGCAATGTGTGAAAGAAGTATTATGTGATATTGCTCCCATGGACTCTTGTCATCTTCATTTGGGATGGGTATGGCTTCGTTTTAAAACACTTCATCTTGATGAACGTTCCCTTTATTTGAGGCATGAGGGACATCAAAAGATGTAGAAATTTATGACACCAAGACAAGTCAGTAAGGATCAACGTAGGCCGAAGGAGAAAACAGAAAAAGAAAGTATAGAAAAAGAAGTAATATAAACTGCAGAAGGAAGGGAAAATAAAGAAAAAGAAATGGAACTAGAGAAAGTTTATTCGTCAATATTTTTTCTTCTACAGTTTGTGATGTCATTTTACACGAACAAAAGGATAAGCATGTGAATGAAACACACCAACTTCCATGATAAAAAGGAAGCTTGTTCATAGTGCTTTATTATGCATTTGGTCCGTCGATAAGAAGCAAATTCGTCAAACACAATGCATGGAATTATTTATTGTTACATATCAAGGTGGGGTACTGTTGCCAAGAAATGTTATCGACGGATTGCAACCATTTGAAAGTAACAAATATCAAGTTGAATTTGATCCTGGAAGAAGAGAATTAGTATCAGCTTGTGAAAAATTAAAAGTCCTTCACAAGATCATAATAAACTTACATTAAAACTAGTGTCTTAAGATTCGGGACAAATCTTCTCGAAGAAGGAGGGTATGATGTGAATTGCATATGGGTCAAATGGAGGATGACTAATGCGTCGTGATGATGCAGTTTCTTTTATTTAAATAAGGGCCCAATGCTTTGTAAAATTGGCTGACCAAATTGTGTTTGTGCTTAACCAATTAATGGGCTTTAGTTTTGCTTTATCTTCAAGTTGAAATAAGGGTCAATATGCCAAATTAAGAACCAACCTTTGGAAGATCAAGAGGACTTTTGCTCAAAGTGTGTGGATGACTTTTGGTAACCTTAAATTCAGTTACAATCAACCATTAAGTAGCAGATCGTTATTAGCTTGAGTGGATCATTAATTAATGGCTTTAAGCGGGATGATATTGAATTTTATGTGTCTTTTGTAATTCAGATGGTTAAAGCTCCTATATAAGTTGAACCATTTTCATCAATGAAGGCAAGCTGAGTTTTATTCAGAAAAAAACGAGTTTTATCTCATCTATCTTAGTGAGATTCTCCTAAGTTCTTGAGTGATTCAAGAATCCATGAGTTTAATCAAAGGTCCTTTATCCCATTGAGTGTTTCAACTCTTAGGCTTATCTCCCATTCTTGGAAGTGTGATGTCTATCAATTTCCGTTCCATCTTCTTTTATGTTTCCATTTTCTCGTTTTAAATAATTTCTCAAATTTCTTGCTTGCTAGCATTCCAACAATGATAGATCAGTCAAACGAATCGAACCCTGTGGATTCACATCATTTGGTATTCAGAGCCTGGCTATCTAGATTTGGAATAGGAAAGGAAGTTTGTTATACAAAGTGTTTAACCGAACGCCATCCATGTTTAGTTGCATTCGATTACGAAAGTGAAAACAATGTTGTGAGCCAAAGATTGGTGGAGAAACTCCAGTTACCAGCAACCTTTCAACTGGATCAAGCATGGATCAAATTCAGTACATGGCAATGTGTGAAAGAAGTATTATGTGATATTGCTCCCATGGACTCTTGTCATCTTCATTTGGGATGGGTATGGCTTCGTTTTAAAACACTTCATCTTGATGAACGTTCCCTTTATTTGAGGCATGAGGGACATCAAAAGATGTAGAAATTTATGACACCAAGACAAGTCAGTAAGGATCAACGTAGGCCGAAGGAGAAAACAGAAAAAGAAAGTATAGAAAAAGAAGTAATATAAACTGCAGAAGGAAGGGAAAATAAAGAAAAAGAAATGGAACTAGAGAAAGTTTATTCGTCAATATTTTTTCTTCTACAGTTTGTGATGTCATTTTACAAGAACAAAAGGATAAGCATGTGAATGAAACACACCAACTTCCATGTTTAAAAAGGAAGCTTGTTCATAGTGCTTTATTATGCATTTGGTCCGTCGATAAGAAGCAAATTCGTCAAACACAATGCATGGAATTATTTATTGTTACATATCAAGGTGGGGTACTGTTGCCAAGAAATGTTATCGACGGATTGCAACCATTTGAAAGTAACAAATATCAAGTTGAATTTGATCCTGGAAGAAGAGAATTAGTATCAGCTTGTGAAAAATTAAAAGTCCTTCACAAGATCATAATAAACTTACATTAAAACTAGTGTCTTAAGATTCGGGACAAATCTTCTCGAAGAAGGAGGGTATGATGTGAATTGCATATGGGTCAAATGGAGGATGACTAATGCGTCGTGATGATGCAGTTTCTTTTATTTAAATAAGGGCCCAATGCTTTGTAAAATTGGCTGACCAAATTGTGTTTGTGCTTAACCAATTAATGGGCTTTAGTTTTGCTTTATCCTCAAGTTGAAATAAGGGTCCATATACCAAATTAAGAACCAACCTTTGGAAGATAAAGAGGACCTGTGCTCAAAGTTTGTGGATGACTTTTGGTAGCCTTAAATTCAGTTACAATCAACCATTAAGTAGCGGATCGTTATTAGATTGAGTGGATCATTAATTAATAGCTTTAAGCAGCATGATATTGAATTTTATGTGTCTTTTGTAATTCAGATGGTTAAAGCTCCTATATAAGTTGAACCATTTTCATCAATGAAGGCAAGTTGATTTTTATTCAGAAAATAAACGAGTTTTATCTCATCAATCTTAGTGAGAGTGATTCTCCTAAGTTCTTGAGTGATTCAAGAATCCATGAGTTTGATCAAAGGTCCTTTATCCCTCTGTGTGCTTCAACTCTTAGGCTTATCTTCCATTCTTGGAAGTGTGATGTCTATCAATTTCCGTTCCATTTTCTCGTTTTAAATAATTTCTCAAATTTCTTGCTTGTTAGCATTCCAACAATTATAGATCAGTCAAACGAATCGAACCCTGTGGATTCACATCATTTGGTATTCAGAGCCTGGTTATCTAGATTTTGAATAGGAAAGGAAGTTTGTTATACAAAGTGTTTAACCGAACGCCATCCATGTTTAGTTGCATTCAATTACGGAAGCGAAAACAATGTTGTGAGCCAAAGATTGGTGGAGAAACTCCAGTTACCAGCAACCTTTCATCTGGATCAAGCATGGATCAAATTCAGTACATGGCAATGTGTGAAAGAAGTATTATGTGATATTGCTCCCATGGACTCTTGTCATCTTCATTTGGGATGGGCATGACTTCGTTTTAAAACACTCCATCTTGATGAACGTTCCCTTTATTTGAGGCATGAGGGACATCAAAAGAAGTAGAAATTTATGACACCAAGACAAGTCAGTAAGGATCAACTTAGGCTGAAGGAGAAAACAGAAAAAGAAAGAATAGGAAAAGAAGTAATATAAACTGCAGAAGGAAGGGAAAATAAAGAAAAAGAAATGGAACTAGAGAAAGTTTATTCGTCAATGTTTTTTCTTCTACAGTTTGTGATGTCATTTTACAGGAACAAAAGGATAAGCATGTGAATGAAACACACCAACTTCCATGTTTAAAAAGGAAGCTTGTTCATAGTGCTTTATTATGCATTTGGTCTGTCGATAAGAAGCAAATTCGTCAAACACAATGCATGGAATTATTTATTGTTACATATCAAGGTGGGGTACTGTTGCCAAGAAATGTTATCGACGGATTGCAACCATTGGAAAGTAACAAATATCAAGTTGAATTTGATCCTGGAAGAAGAGAATTAGTTTCAACTTGTGAAAAAATAAAAGTCCTCCACAAGATCATAATAAACTTACATTAAAACTAGTGTCTTAAGATTCGGGACAAATCTTCTCGAAGAAGGAGGGTATGATGTGAATTGCATATGGGTCAAATGGAGGATGACTAATGCGCCGTGATGATGCAGTTTCTTTTATTTAAATAAGGGCCCAATGCTTTGTAAAATTGGCTGACCAAATTGTGTTTGTGCTTAACCAATTAATGGGCTTTAGTTTTGCTTTATCTTCAAGTTGAAATAAGGGTCCATATGCCAACTTAAGAACCAACCTTTGGAAGATCAAGAGGACCTTTGGTCAAAGTTTGTGGATGACTTTTGGTAGCCTTAAATTCAGTTACAATCAATCATTAAGTAGCGGATCGTTATTAGATTGAGTGGATCATTAATTAATAGCTTTAAGCGGGATGATATTGAATTTTATGTGTCTTTTGTAATTCAGATGGTTAAAGCTCCTATATAAGTTGAACCATTTTCATCAATGTAGGCAAGCTGATTTTTATTCAGAAAATAAACGAGTTTTATCTCATCTATCTTAGTGAGAGTGATTCTCCTAAGTTCTTGAGTGATTCAAGAATCCATGAGTTTAATCAAAGGTCCTTTATCCCTCTGTGTGTTTCAACTCTTAGGCTTATCTTCCATTCTTGGAAGTGTGATGTCTATCAATTTCCATTCCATTTTCTCGTTTTAAATAATTTCTCAAATTTCTTTTTTGTTAGCATTCCAACAATGATAGATCAGTTAAACGAATCGAACCCTGTGGATTCACATCATTTGGTATTCAGAGCCTGGCTATCTAGATTTGGAATAGGAAAGGAAGTTTATTATACAAAGTGTTTAATGTAACATCCCGTCAGGATATTACTAATTTATAAATAAATAATTTGAATAAATAAGACAACATATTTAATAATACCTCATTTTCCCAAAACGCGGGAAAATTTAAAGATTTATTATTTGTGCAGATAATTTAAAAGCGTTCATTACAAAACTAAAACCTCAATAACATCAAGTCACCCCTCAGGGTGTACAATTGTTTTCAAAAAGAAATAGATACATATGAAAGTTTCCCAGGTCAATCCCCTCTCCGCAACTAAGCTGCACCAGAGCCACCTACATCACCAACATCTGCTCCCGTGTACCGCGTACACGATCATCGCCACACACACGCAGATAGGGTGAGCTTAGCAGATAAAATCACATATGTATATACAAAGCTATAAACATATATATCTTTACATGTACATATCTCGACCTGCTTACATATCACAACACTTAACGTAACTTTCCACATTACTCTATGTTTTTATTCCCTCAATTCAATCTCCAATACGTTTATTTGTGTTCTACATCGTCTGATAATTGCTTCAAGGTGACTTGCTGCCATACCTATCGGCCACAACCGATAGAGCACGTGCGGGAATACATGCTACGGATCATACACCGCAACGCCAGGTAGAGTTCCCATATACGAGCAAAGCCCGTATCGTCCCAAGACTACCAAACTCGTCAGCCAACAACTGAGGAGGGCAATCTATCTGGACCCATCCGTACTGGCCACAACCAGCACACTCATACCGGCCACACTCGCCAACCCAAGCCACAACTCAAAGGTTCCTCGTGTCCATCCGCCATCCCGAGTCACAACTCAAGAGATGCTATTCCGAGCCACAACTCAAGGAATACCACGTGCTTAACCCCTATCCCGAGCCACAACTCAAGGGATACGTTCCGAGCCACAACTCAAGGAACTCCAGCAACCTCACCTCTAAAGCACTACCAGAAGCCTCGTAGAACACCCTACGAAGTCCATCAACTAGGACTCACAGCAGCTAAATCGCCTAGCGGGGGACACGTACCGCTAGACGCCACAGCTTCCAGACCGCCTGGCGGGTGTCGCGTACCGCCAGGCGCACAGCGCCTCAAAACCTCCTCGCTGCAGGTACCGCCTGGCGGGAAGTCCCTCACCGCCAGGCGCCCGAGAATCAGGTACCCCCCTGTTTGGTCACTTCCGCCTGGCGGTCTCCAACTCACCGCCAGGCGGCATATCAGTAGTCTCTCTTAACTACTTTTACTCATTTTTCTCCTGGTTCGACCCTGTGACAATTTGAACTCTAAGTTAACCCTGCGCACCTTGCACACTCCAGACTAATACATCTGTATTACAAGCAAGTTATCTAATAGCGCAATTCTCTATACCACATAAAATCCAAGTCTCAATTGTTCTTACTATAATGTCTTACAACCAATCTTACCATTCCCACAACCTACTGATAATCTCAGTCACATATGTCTAAGCTCATATCAACTTTTCCTTAAGTCACCAATCTTTGTTAATACCATCATTCTATAAAATTGTACTCTCTGGATAATCTTAGTTAACCATACAATTCAGTGTTTTCTCCTATCACCATAACAATCCCTACCCGAGCCTCACCTCACCCCGCTGCCACTCTCTCCGCAGTCCTTACTGTACTCGAGATATATATGCCCGCTCCACTTCCACTCCTTCACATTCATACCCAACTTTCACGTAACCTTACTAAGGTTTCCTCATTCCATTACTGCACCTAACCCAATCATCCTCTCGGGTCAAATCCCCTCTAAAATCACGCCGCATCAAGACTCCTCCCTCTAACGCACCTCTAAACCACGCTGTTTCCTCTCCCTACGTTGGCGCTTACGTCGCCTGGCGGCCAGCTTCGCACCGCCAGGTGGTGCATCAGTTCTGGAATTTTCCAGACTCCACCTGCAACTAATTTCTCAGCCATTTTTCCATCTTTAAGAGTACACACAAAACTAATCCATGTACCATAATAACACTTAACTTTATTGCTCACCAATTCCTAAGTCAAATTCATAGTACGCATTCCATTTCGTGATCTCTGATAACATACGCTCAACCCTAACTCATGTTCACTGTTCCATTCAATTAACCTTCGATTTGGTGGTTATACCAACTGTTGTTCGTCATTACTCCTCTATAAGGATTGCCACTGCCTTTTGTTCCGATCAGATTTCACCCAAAACTCCAGAAAACCCAAAAACGAGTCAGATTACCCCGCGCCGCCTGACGGTTTAACCAGTCCCGCCAGGCACTTCATCAACAAGCCCAGTAATTGGTTAAGACGCCTTGCGTCGCCTGGCGGCCGGGAATGTGCCGCCAGGCGGTTCCTCTTCCAGGAACCTAGAACACACCAAAACGCATGAGTCGCCTGGCGGTGGTTCGTCACCCGCCAGGCGGTTTCTGGAAAATTCCAGAAATCCAGAATTACGAAGACTTTAACAGTACTCAAACAATCATTATGCCATACAGTTACACACATATAATTATATGCATAAAATTACGGAGTCCAGCTCCCCTAACCTGGTTCCTTAGCTTAAATTTGAATACTTGATGAAGCTCTCCTTTGATCACCAATGGCCAACCTTGGTTTTCCCTCAATTCTGCCTTCAATTCCCTCACGCCAGCCCCTCTCACTCAAACCTCACCAATCCCTCTGATTTTCGTGCTCTAATTTAGGTATAGTTTATCAGCTTATCAAACCTTAGCCCTTAACCTAATTTTCCCTTTTAAAGTGTGCCTAAACTAAGGGATTAATTTCTAAAACGAAAATGGCATTCAATGAGACCTAATGTGCCATTCAATCCTTCCCTTGGCTGCCCTTCCAGCCTCCTTTGGCTGCCCACTCACTTAGGTTTTCCTCCCCACCTTTCCATATTCACGTCAAAACCAAAAATGCCAAAAATATAAAGTTTAATGTAAGTTCTCCAAGACTTGAACCCACAACCATGCAATTGCCCAATCAATATCAAACCATTTAACCAATCCATATTTCATGCTAGGAACTACAATTCAATTATCAAAATATACCAGAACATGTTTTCATAAATTTAAATAACAAAACTATAACATCAAAAGTTAGCATACATAGGACTCGAACCCAAGTCCTCTCGCACAATCAAAGTGCTCTCAACCATATGAGCTAGCACTTTTCCACGTCATACCAACCATAATTTAATGTCATAATTATTACCCCTCCCGTATTTATTAATTAATTATTTATTTAATTAATTAAATTCTACGGGTCTTACATTTAACCGAAGGCCATCCATGTTTAGTTGCATTCGATTACGGAAGCGAAAAATGTTGTGAGCCAAAGATTGGTGGAGAAACTCCAGTTACCAGCAACCTTTCATCTGGATCAAGCATGGATCAAATTCAGTACATGGCAATGTGTGAAAGAAGTATTATGTGATATTGCTCCATGGACTCTTGTCATCTTCATTTGGGATGGGCATGACTTCGTTTTAAAACACTCCATCTTGATGAACGTTCCCTTTATTTGAGGCATGAGGGACATCAAAAGAAGTAGAAATTTATGACACCAACACAAGTCAGTAAGGATCAACGTAGGCTGAAGGAGAAAACAGAAAAAGAAAGAATAGAAAAAGAAGTAATATAAACTGCAGAAGGAAGGGAAAATAAAGAAAAAGAAATGGAACTAGAGAAAGTGTATTCGTCAATGTTTTTTCTTCTACAGTTTGTGATGTCATTTTAAAGGAACAAAAGGATAAGCATGTGAATGAAACACACCAACTTCCATGTTTAAAGAGGAAGCTTGTTCATAGTGCTTTATTATGCATTTGGTCTGTCGATAAGAAGCAAATTCGTCAAACACAATGCATGGAATTATTTATTGTTACATATCAAGGTGGGGTACTGTTGCCAAGAAATGTTATCGACGGATTGCAACCATTGGAAAGTAACAAATATCAAGTTGAATTTGATCCTGAAAGAAGAGAATTAGTTTCAACTTGTGAAAAAATAAAAGTCCTTCACAAGATCATAATAAACTTACGTTAAAACTAGTGTCTTAAGATTCGGGTCAAATCTGCTCGAAGAAGGAGGGTATGATGTGAAATGCATATGGGTCAAATGGAGGATGACTAATGCGCCGTGATGATGCAGTTTCTTTTATTTAAATAAGGGCCCAATGCTTTGTAAAATTGGCTGACCAAATTGTGTTTGTGCTTAACCAATTAATAGGCTTTAGTTTTGCTTTATCTTCAAGTTGAAATAAGGGTCCATACGCCAAATTAAGAACCAACCTTTGGAAGATCAAGAGGACCTTTGCTCAAAGTTTGTGGATGACTTTTGGTAGCCTTAAATTCAGTTACAATCAACCATTATGTAGCGGATCGTTATTAGCTTGAGTGGATCATTAATTAATGGCTTTAAGCGGGATGATATTGAATTTTATGTGTCTTTTGTAATTCAGATGGTTAGAGCTCCTATTTAAGTTGAACCATTTTCATCAATGAAGGCAAGCTGAGCTTTATTCAGAAAATAAACGAGTTTTATCTCATCTATCTTAGTGAGAGTGATTCTCCTAAGTTCTTGAGTGGTTCAAGAATCCATGAGTTTAATCAAAGGTCCTTTATCCCATTGAGTGTTTCAACTCTTAGGCTTATCTTCCATTCTTGGAGGTGTGATGTCTATCAATTTCCGTTCCATCTTCTTTTATGTTTCCATTTTCTCGTTTTAAATAATTTCTCAAATTTCTTGCTTGCTAACATTCCAACAATGATAGACCAGTCAAACGAATCGAACCCTGTGGATTCACATCATTTGGTATTCAGAGCCTGGCTATCTAGATTTGGAATAGGAAAGGAAGTTTATTATACAAAGTGTTTAACCGAAGGCCATCCATGTTTAGTTGCATTCGATTACGGAAGCGAAAAATGTTGTGAGCCAAAGATTGGTGGAGAAACTCCAGTTACCAGCAACCTTTCATCTGGATCAAGCATGGATCAAATTCAGTACATGGCAAGGTGTGAAAGAAGTATTATGTGATATTGCTCCCATGGACTCTTGTCATCTTCATTTGGGATGGGCATGGATTCGTTTTAAAACACTCCATCTTGATGAACGTTCCCTTTATTTGAGGCAGGAGGGACATCAAAAGAAGTAAAAATTTATGACACCAAGACAAGTCAGTAAGGATCAACGTAGGCTGAAGGAGAAAACAGAAAAAGAAAGAATAGAAAAAGAAGTAATATAAACTGCAAAAGGAAGGGAAAATAAAGAAATAGAAATGGAACTAGAGAAAGTTTATTCGTCAATGTTTTTTCTTCTTCAGTTTGTGATGTCATTTTACAGGAACAAAAGGATAAACATGTCAATGAAACACACCAACTTCCATGTTTAAAAAGGAAGCTTGTTCATAGTGCTTTATTATGCATTTGGTCCGTCGATAAGAAGCAAATTCGTCAAACACAATGCATGGAATTATTTATTGTTACATATCAAGGTGGGGTACTGTTGCCAAGAAATGTTATCGACGGATTGCAACCATTGGAAAGTAACAAATATCAAGTTGAATTTGATCCTGAAAGAAGAGAATTAGTTTCAACTTGTGAAAAAATAAAAGTCCTTCACAAGATCATAATAAACTTACGTTAAAACTAGTGTCTTAAGATTCGGGTCAAATCTGCTCGAAGAAGGAGGGTATGATGTGAAATGCATATGGGTCAAATGGAGGATGACTAATGCGCCGTGATGATGCAGTTTCTTTTATTTAAATAAGGGCCCAATGCTTTGTAAAATTGGCTGACCAAATTGTGTTTGTGCTTAACCAATTAATAGGCTTTAGTTTTGCTTTATCTTCAAGTTGAAATAAGGGTCCATATGCCAAATTAAGAACCAACCTTTAGAAGATCAAGAGGACCTTTGCTCAAAGTTTGTGGATGACTTTTGGTAGCCTTAAATTCAGTTACAATCAACCATGAAGTAGCGGATCGTTATTAGCTTGAGTGGATCATTAATTAATGGCTTTAAGCGGGATGATATTGAATTTTATGTGTCTTTTGTAATTCAGATGGTTAGAGCTCCTATTTAAGTTGAACCATTTTCATCAATGAAGGCAAGTTGAGTTTTATTCAGAAAATAAACGAGTTTTATCTCATCTATCTTAGTGAGAGTGATTCTCCTAAGTTCTTGAGTGATTCAAGAATCCATGAGTTTAATCAAAGGTCCTTGATCCCTTTGTGTGTTTCAACTCTTATGCTTATCTTCCATTCTTTGAAGTGTGATGTCTATCAATTTCCGTTCCATCTTCTTTTATGTTTCCATTTTCTCGTTTTAAATAATTTCTCAAATTTCTTGCTTGTTAGCATTCCAACAATGATAGATCAGTCAAACCAATCGAACCTTGTGAATTCACATCATTTGGTATTCAGAGCCTGGCTATCTAGATTTGCAATAGGAAAGAAAGTTTATTATACAAAGTGTTTAACAGAAGGCCATCCATGTTTAGCTGCATTCGATTACGGAAGTGAAAACAATGTTGTGAGCCAAAGATTGGTGGAGAAACTCCAGTTACCAGCAACCTTTCATCTGGATCAAGCATGGATCAAATTCAGTACATGGCAATGTGTGAAAGAAGTATTATGTGATATTGCTCCTTGTCAACACCCAATTTTGTCCGGGTTATAATGTATTTTACCTTTTTTCTCGTAATCTTATTTTACTTTTATTTTGCTTTTTTCTTTTCATCTTATTTTACTTTTATTTTTTATTTTTTATTTTTATTTTTTATTTTTTTTATTATTATTTTATTTTATTATTATTTTATTTTTATTTTTATTTTATTTTTATTTTTATTTTTTCGTTTTAATCTTATTTTATTTATTTTTATTTTATTTAAAATTTTCTTTATTTTCCTTTTTTACTTTTTATTATTTAAGAAAAAAATGAAATGAAAAGAAAAGAAGACCAAGAGTTAACGTAAGGTTTCTGATAGCTATGGGTGGTAGCTAGCTGGTCATGGTCATGATGGCTGAAGAAGGAAGGAGCAGGAAGCAACATCTGCTTTCAGCCTTATCCCACGTCTCGAGGTGGGAAAGGAACAGAGGAGAGGCACAACAAATATCATCAGAGATCCCTTCATTCAGCACATTCATCTTCTTCACTCATGGGGACGTTTTCTTATAGTGTTCTCTGCAAAACAAAAAAAAAACACACCTTCATCCTCAGGTTGATTGACTCAACAGATTCACATCCTCTCAATCATCTCCTTGACGCCGCAACCCAACTTTTTACCACAAACTAACCCATCCCACACGGTCACCAACAATTATCACCACCTCCCCGCAACAACACCCATACCACAAATAACCACAATCACGCATATTCGTCATCATTTCAACCTGCAGTCTCCGTTCACTGAACCGAAACCCCAATTCCAATCCCAAACAGCACACAAGCCTTCACATTTCTCATCATCAACCTAGCACGAGTCGAAACAGAAAACCAAGAGGAGAGAAACCCCCTCGGTGGCCTCGCCGCCGGCGAATCGAAGCTCGTCGACGGTGGAGTGTGGCCGCATGGCATTCTCGAACCAGGTCGCGAGAACGGAGGAGGGATGGTCGCGTGGTGACGAGCCGCGGAGTCCTCGCGCGCCAGCGGCGTCGCGATTCCCTCGTCGATGACGGCGGAACCGGCGACGACCTTGAGGTGGCTGAACCCGCTGACGACGGTCTCCGGCAGGCGAGTCCTCGAGGCCATGAAGGGGATGAGTGCAGCCCCTGTCTTGCGCGCGTTGGAGAAGAAAGAAGAAGGAGATGCGTGGTCACCGAAGTTTTTTGGTGGTGGACAGCGTCGTCACCAGTGTCGTCACTGACGTCCCTGGTGCGGCGAGGCAGAGATGGAAGTGGTGTGCTGGTGGTAGGTGAACGGTGACGGGTCTTGGTGTCGAGGGAGAAAGGAGGCTTGCCTCTTGTTTCTTTGAGTAGTTAGGTTTAGGTCATTTGGTTCCATATGCCACACGTTTTTTCACAGCGCACCCCCCTTTTTTTTATCTCTGCACCTCCATGTTCATCATTTCTTTTCTTCGTGCACCACCATTTTAATATTCTCACTCTCTTGCATTTTGAGTCTGATCATGTTTGCTTCCTTCCCGCACCTCCATTCTCTTTATCCTTGCGCACCCCCCTGTTTTTTAATTGCAGCCCTTGCTTCATTGTGCACACACCTCCCAATATTTGCTGACGGCACCACCATGTTTACTGACCCTATTCCCTCTGCATTTTTATTGTCACTTTTTGGGCTTGTTTTATATTTTATTTGTTGCACCCCCGTCTTAACCTCTCCACCCCTGTTTTCACTTCATACACCTCTATAATTGCTAACCCCGCACCCCTGCCACACTTGTTTCACATTTTACTCTACACACCCTTTTTTTTTCTTTATCTCGCACCCCTGTTTTAATTTTACGTTACGACTACCCCCTGATATTTACTAACCTCGCATCCCTGGCACACTTGTTTCATGTTTATTTCATGCACTCTCACATTTACTTCACGCACCCTGCCTGCTTACTGTGTGCACCTCCCATATCTTATAACTCGCACCCCTGTGTCTTTGTTTCTTATTTTTGGGCTTGTGTGTATGCATTACTCGTGGCACCCCTCACATTACTCATGCACCCTACTATTGTTGTTTTTCTTTTTCTTTTTTTTTGTATCTTTTTGTTATTATTTTTTTTGCTTTTCTTTTCCTAAAAGAGAGAAAATGAAAATATTTTAAATTATAAAAAATTACAAAAAATAGAAAAAATGAAAAAAAGAAAAATATTCTTTTTTGCTTTATTGTGTCTGTCCGGTCGCCCGCACCGTGTGACACTCATTTTTAAAAATACCAAAAATAGTTATCTTTTCCTTTTAGTGTTTGTCCGACCGCCCGCGTCGTGTGACACGTATTTTCAAGTTATTCAAAAAAAACAAAAAAATATAAAATTTTCAAAATATAAAAAAACATCACCATTTTCAAACAAAGAGTCCTTGAATAGAACTACGTGATCTTTGATTCTCCACCGTGAGATATGTAGGAGCAAGGCCAGTCCTTGTCAGGTTCACCTCTAAAAAAAAATCAAATCTTTTTCTCATTTGTTTTTCAAATATCTTTTTAAGAACTACGTAACCTTGATTTCTCATTTTTTAAGTGAGAATACGTAGGACCAAGGTCAATCCTTGTCGGGTCCAAAAATTAAAACAATATTTTTGTTTCTTTTTAGTATTATTTGTGTCATTATTTTTGGGAAAAATTAATATTTTGAAAATCACATCAACTTCGCATTTTTAATTAAAGGTATCGCCCTCGGGTGGGCGCGGTGGGGTGCTAACACCTTCCCTACGCGTAACCGACTTCCGAATCCAAAATATGGTTTTTTTCGCAGACTTGTCTTATCTTTATGGTTTTCCATAGTTTTCCAGAATAACTATGGTGGCGACTCCCAAATATTTTTTAAACCGGTTTCTTTTTTCGGTTCGCCTTCTCGTCGTGATTCCGGTTGCGACAGCTGGCGACTCCACTGGGGATGCTAGAGAGTCAAGTCATTTAATTAGATATGCAAACTTGATGTGATTTTCCTAATGTTTTCTTTCCCCATTTCTTCCATTTGTGTATTCTTGTCTTTATATGTGTTTGTATATATTTTCGTTTTGGATTAATTGTGTGTGAATTACTTTGCTTATTTTGATATATATGGAATTGCTCTACTTGCTTGGGAAATTTTCTGGTTGTTTTGCAGGTGGGGGTTTGGGTATGCATCATTCTCCTCCCTTCACACACACATTGTGCATATCATGAGTGGGGCCCTATACCCGGGTCTGTGTAACTTAGAATTAGAGGGGATTGTGTAGCAGTGCCACAGTGGATGAACTTCCCAAGTGGTCATTGTGAGAACCCCAACTAGAGTTTGCTTGTTTCCTTGGTACTCTCACTCTTTGGTGTATACCAACTATTGTGGGAAATATCATGAAGTGGGCCATAGCTCTAGTGACCTTGATCCTTAAGTTTAGGGAACCATCCCGGTGAGCGCATGTACTTCACCCTAGACCTTAAGCGCCAAACCTCTATTGAGCACAAAGGGAGATTGCTTGCTTTAATCATCATCTTGTGGTGTGCATAATGTACATGTGAATAAGTGCCTATTGAGGCACAATCACGCATAGCATTTTTATATCATACATCACATCTCATGAAAATAAGCGCCTTTTGAGGCATAAACATGCATTTCATTATGTCACTCTGCATTCATGCATTTCATTATGTCACTCTGCATATCATGCAGGATATTTCTAAATGAGTGTATCACATTCCATCATCATATCATGGGAATAAATGCCTCTTGAGGCATATGCATTACATCTCATGTAGGTTTTTCAATTAGTTTCATATCATGCATGGTACTCTTTAATCGCATCGGCATACAAGTGAGTAAGTGCCTCTTGGGCACAAACTTGTGTTGCAATTGTTGTTTTTAGTCATAGTGGCATGTACATAGTTTTTTTAATCCATATCATGCATATCACCTCATATGAATAAACCGACTCTACAAAAGAGAGGAAGGAAATAAAAAAAGGTTGTCACATTTTGAGTCACTTGTTTTTCTCGCAAATCATCAAATTCACTTCTTGAAAAAAAAAGAGAATAATGGGGTGTCACGCTTTTCTGGGGTCAAATGTTTAATCAAGAATAACGACTTGACTTTTTCTTTTGAGACGTTCGTGTGCGCATGGTTTGAAACAGTCTATCCTTCGGCTTCCCTACAATGAAGGATTTGTCCTATCAACATTGACATTACCCAAGTTGATAAATATAAACCCTTAGAGTTGGCAAATTTTCTAAGTTTATCCTTGTCTACACTTGTTGGGTGGTCCTTGAATCCATCGAGACAAAAAAATTTCATTAAAAAAAAAGGAAAATGAGAAAAGAAAATAAAGTTTGCTAGACTCAAAACCAAAAAAGGCAGTTTTGGCAACAAAAAAAACAAAAAAAAACATGCTTTGGTCAAATCAGTAGGTTGAATGAATAGATAATGTTTGATATCATATCTTTTGAAGCATTTGTCTAATCTGCATAACATGAGATTTTCAAACTCATCCTTTTTTTTTTCATTACATTTTCACCATAAAGCCTACATTTTGAATTTCATGGAGGATCAACATAAAAGGGGCACACTGGCCTGGATAGACTGCGAGCAAATCTCTTAGCTTGAAAATAAAAAAAAAATGTCTGCTAGACTGAAAACCTGAAAGGGTGGTTTAGGCAAAAAAAAAAAGAATAAAAGCAAGGGACAAACTTTAACATGAACCGATTTTTTTTTCTTGAGTTAAAATTTCTTGAAAGAGAAAATAATCATGTTTTGGAAATGATGTGTGGCCATGTTTCTTTATCATAAAACACAAAATGTGATCCTTTGTTACCCCTTTGAGACTTAAAAGAGCAAATTTTTTTCTTTCAAATTACCTTGAACAAGGGTCACCTCACATGGATGGTTTGCACTTTTGTTTGACAGACGGTTCACCAATAAAAAATCCATCAGAATCAAAAAGTTTGAAAAAAAATGATGATGATGATTTGGTTACATCAAGAAGAAACAAAAAAAAAAGAGAATCGATGTTTAGAGAAAAAAAAAAGAAATGGTGAACACATAAGAGGCAAATGAATTTATGATGAAGCATTATTCAAAGATCATTGTTCCAAAATACCATCACATCTTTTTGAGTTTTTACTATCCACATTTGCTTTCATACCCTTAGCCTTGACCACGATACAAGCATAATAAAGCCCCCGCAGATCCAAGACTGATTGTCAGTACCTTTCAAAAAGTTTAAGTCATGAAAATCATTTTGACGTGCTGAAAGGTTTGTCCCTAATCAAAAAAAAAAGGAAAAATAAAAATTGAAAAATATGTTTTGAGATTTGCTTTCAGTGATTCAGATAGTTTTTCATTCACATGTGCCTAAAGCTCATTAAAATAAGCCTGGTTAATCAATTAGATAAGGGGCATCCTCCTTCGTTGTTTCATTCTCACCCTCTTCATGGATCTCATCTTTATATCCTACCATATCCTCTACTCTCAGCCCAAACTTGTCCAACAATTTCATACAATTGTCAAACCTTTTTCTCTAAAATTCAAACTAGACAGTTGCTTCATTTCACCATTCATATGACTTGTCATTTATCCCAAGATAGGGCAATTTCACCCTAACCATCATGGTTACACTAGGGGCAACGTCTAGAGTCCCTACCACATTTCAACCTCTTCATGCCTTACTATAACTGGGGCGGATCAAACACAATTTGTGTGTCAATCCAGGTCCTCAAATCAGAGAAATTTTTGAAGTCCTCTTAATTTGTCTAACCCTTTCATCAATAAATGGGGAAGTCAAACACATTTGGTACCCTGAAGCCAATCCATACTCTCAAGTTGGGCCAACTTTTGAAGTCTATATCATTTTCTTCATGTCATTAATAGCTGGGGCAAGCCCAAACATACTTGGTGCCCTAAGACTAAATCAAACTGGGTTAGCTCCCTAGTCGGTCCTTGTCATCTCATCCAACCCCTTCCAAGCCATCGGAAATTTCATACATGTTGTTTAAATAATGCTTCAAAAGAAATAAAAAGAAAGGTTTTTCAATAAATTGATCAGACCAAAGAGTTGATTTCAAAAGTGAAAAAAAAAATGAAAGAAAAATAATGTCTCATGAAGAAGGGAACACCCTATTATCTTACCGAAGGCAAGTGAAAGAAAAATAAACCAACTGGGGCAATCCTTTTCACCTAATCCTTTCCATTTCCACTACCTCCTTTGAAACAACATCCATCGTTCGAATTCTTCTTCAAACACCAAAACTGGGGCAGTTTTATGGGTCTCACTTGAATTTCTCACCCCAAATGCTCATAAATCCCCATCTTCTGAAATAAAACCCATTGTTTGATCAAAATCTTTTGTGTATATCAAAATTGGGGCAGTTTCGTGGGTTTTCGCGTGAATATCTCACCCTAACATTCATTGATCAATATCCTTATACCCTTTTTCTCATACACCATAACTGGGGCAATTTTTGGGATTCTTGTGTTTGTCAACCTGATATTCACATATTACTTCTCCTTTGAAGGGTGTGTGGAGACAACGTGCCCGCACGACTATCTCATTCTCCTTCACACTCTTTCCAAACATTTCTAGCTTTCACTCACTTGTGAATTCAAACATGCGTGCATTAATATCATGAAAGAGAAAGTCAAAGATGTACTCATTTCAGATGTTAGACCTCGATAAATGTGGCATTCCTCACTTTCATGAAACATTGAAAATAAATATGAGTTTGATGATTGCAAATGAAACAGTTGGCTCATACTTGCATAGAATAATCAAAGGACAAAACACAACCAACATTGTTTTCATCAGGCATTCAAGTTTTCATGCATATCTGGGTTTCGACACCCTCATCCTTGCATCAAGGTTTTTGACACCTTGTTTCTCTTGCATATCGGGGTTATGACGCCCTGATCCCTGCACCAAGGTTACGACACCTTGTTTCTCATGCATATCGGGGTTACGACACCCTGATCCCTGCACCAAGGTTATGACACCTTATTTTCTCCTGCATATCGAGGTTACGACACCTTGATCCCTGCACTAAGGTTCCAACACCTTGTTTCTGATGCATATTGGGGTTACAACACCCTGATCCTTGCACTAAGGTTTTGACAAACTGTTTCTCCTACGTATCAGGGTTATGACACCCTGATCCATGCACCAAGGTTTTGACACCTTGGGTCTCCTACATATCAGGGTTACAACATTCTGATTCCTACACTAAGGTTTCGACATCTGGTCTCTCTTGTTTAAGTTAGGGTTCCTATGCTTTTCCAAGGTTCTACATCTTGTTTTTCTCCTTATTAAGTTGGGGTTTCAACACCCTATCAAAGTTTCAACAACTTGTTTCTTCTCTTTGAAAACATGGCTACCAATGTTTGAACGCCTTGTCAACTATCTCTTGCAATCATTACTCCCTTTCAAAATAGGTCGATTTTCATCCTACATATCTCCACAACAATGAGTTTGATGATTGAAAAGAGAACAATTGACTCTAGCAAAAATTTTCAAAATGCAGAGCATAACAAGTTTTTCATCATGCATTCGTGCATTTCATGATCTTGATCTCTACAATAATGTTTTGATTCCTTGTGCTTAAAAATAAGAAAACATGCTTTCTATCATGCATAACCATTTGCATGTCATATCATCATGTCGTGTGTTGACACCAGATTCGAAAAGCAAAAACCTTGACATCATGAACATGCAATCATTTTCATGCATCATACATCTTCAACCATTGTTTCTTCTGAAGGAATCAATCTACAAAAATCATCTTGAGTTTTCTCAAATTAAGGATCATCTTCAAAGTCCTATATATCCTCTGAGCCTAGTTTCGTACTGGCCCACCAAGCCCAGTTTCGTACTGGCCCATCAAGCCCAGTTTTGTTTGGCCCACCAAGCCCAGTTTCGTACTAGCCCACCAAGCCCAGTTTTATCTGGCCCAAGCCCAACTCCATACTAGCCACCAAGCCCAGCTCTGTACTGGCCCACCAAGCCCAGTTTTGCACTGGCCATAAACCATAGCTCCGTACTAGCCTACCAAGCCCATCTCACTTGGTCCGCTAAGCCTATCTCGTGACCCTCTCCTTAGGAATGGTCAACTCTTGTGTTCTCCTTTCGGACAACGACCCTCTCCTTGGGATTGGTCAAGTCCAGATCCTCCTTTCATCAAGGCCCTCTCCGATGGAATGGTCATTGATTTTCTTATGCTTACATCAAGGCCCTCTCCGATGGAATGGTCATTGATTTTCTTATGCTTACATCAAGGCCTTCTCCGATGGAATGGTCATTGATTTTCTTATGCTTACATCAAAGCCCTCTCCGATGGAATGGTCATTGATTTTCTTATGTTCACATCAAGGCCCTCTCCAATGGAATGGTCATTGATTTTTGTCACACCAAGGCCCTCTCTGATGGAATGGTCATTGATTTTCTTATGTTTACAGCAAGACCCTCTCTGATGGAATAGTCATTGTTTTCTCTCTTTATCAAGGCCCTCTCCAATGGAATGGTCATTGATTTTTGTCACATCAAGGCCCTCTCCGATGGAATGGTCATTGATTTTCTTGTTTACATCAAGGCCCTCTCCGATGGAATGGTCATTGATTTTCTTATGTTTACAGCAAGACCCTCTCCGATGGAATGGTCATTGTTTTCTCTCTTTATCAAGGCCCTCTCCAATGGAATGGTCATTGATTTTTGTCACATCAAGGCCCTCTCCGATGGAATGGTCATTGATTTTCTTGTTTACATCAAGGCCCTCTCCGATGGAATGGTCATTGATTTTCTTATGTTTACAGCAAGACCCTCTCCGATGGAATGGTCATTGTTTTCTCTCTTTATCAAGGCCCTCTCCGATGGAATGGTCATTGATTTTCTTGTTTACATCAAGGCCCTCTCCAATGGAATGGTCATTAAATTCTTTGTCACATTAAGACCCTCTCCGATGGAATGGTCATTAATCTCTTTGTCACATTAAGACCCTCTCCTATGGAATGGTTGAGTCTTGTTTTTACTTTCCATATCATGAGCCTCTTCATGGAATTGGTCGCCAGATCCGTGTGAATCAATTTTTACTCATCTTTTTCCTCTTGAAAATCCGGACAAAATTAGTGTCTTTATCTTTACTTATCTTTTACTGCGATAATTTGAAAATGTCACCTTTTCATATTATCTAATAAAATCTAAGTAAAGAGGGGCAGCTGTCAACACCCAATTTTGTCCGGGTTATAATGTATTTTATCTTTTTTCTCATAATCTTATTTTACTTTTATTTTTTATTTTTTATTTTTTTATTATTATTTTATTTTATTTTATTTTATTTTTATTTTATTTTTATTTTATTTTTTATTTTTATTTTTTCGTTTTAATCTTATTTTATTTATTTTTATTTTATTTAAAATTTTCTTTATTTTCCTTTTTTACTTTTTATTATTTAACAAAAAAATGAAATGAAAAAAAAAAGAAGACCAAGAGTTAACGTAAGGTTTCTGATAGCAATAGAGGAGAGGCACAACAAATATCATCAGAGATCCCTTCATTCAGCACATTCATCTTCTTCACTCATGGGGACGTTTTCTTATAGTGTTCTCTACAAAACAAAAAAAAACACAACTTCATCCTCAGGTTGATTGACTCAACAGATTCACATCCTCTCAATCATCTCCTTCATGCTGCAACCCAACTTTTTACCACAAACCATCCCATCCCACACGGTCACCAACAATTATCACCACCTCCCCGCAACACTTCCATACCACCTCAACATCACAGCACCTGCAAATAGAACTCACAAGCAAACAACCACAATCACGCATATTCGTCATCATTTCAACCTGCAGTCTCCGTTCACTGAACCGAAACCCCAATTCCAATCCCAAACAGCACACAAGCCCTCACATTTCTCATCATCAACCTAGCATGAGTCGAAACAGAAAACCAAGAGGAGAGAAACCCCTATCGGTGGCCTCGCCGCCGGCGAATTGAAGCTCATCGACGGTGGAGTGTGGCCGCATGGCGTTCTTGAACCTGGTCACGAGAATGGAGGAGGGATGGTCGCGTGGTGACGAGCCGTGGAGTCCTCGCGCGCCAGCGACGTCGCGATTCCCTCGCCGGTGACGGCGGAACCGGCGACGACCTTGAGGTGGCTGAACCCGCTGACGACGGTCTCTGGCAGGCGAGTCCTCGAGGCCATGAAGGGGATGAGTGCAGCCCCTGTCTCGCGCGCGTTGGAGAAGAAAGAAGAAGGAGATGCGTGGTCACCGGAGTTTTTTGGTGGTGGACAGCGTCGTCACCGGCGTCGTCACCGACGTCCCTGGTGCGGCGAGGCAGAGATGGAAGTGGTGTGCTGGTGGTAGGTGAACGGTGACGGGTCTTGGTGTCGAGGGAGAAAGGAGGCTTGCCTCTTGTTTCTTTGAGCAGTTAGGTTTAGGTCATTTGGTTCCATATGCCACACGTTTTTTCACAGCGCACCCCCCTTTTTTTTATCTCTGCACCTCCATGTTCATCATTTCTTTTCTTCGTGCACCACCATTTTAATATTCTCACTCTCTTGCATTTTGAGTCTGATCATGTTTGTTTCCTTCCCGCACCTCCATTCTCTTTATCCTTGCGCACCCCTCTGTTTTTAAATTGCAGCCCTTGCTTCACTGTGCACACACCTCCCAATATTTGCTGACGGCACCACCATGTTTACTGACCCCATTCCCTCTGCATTTTTATTGTCACTTTTTGGGCTTGTTTTATATTTTATTTGTTGCACCCCCGTCTTAACCTCTCCACCCCTGTTTTCACTTCATACACCTCCATAATTGCTAACCCCGCACCCCTGCCACACTTGTTTCACATTTTACTCTACACACCTTTTTTTTTTCTTTATCTCGCACCCCTGTTTTAATTTTACGTTACGAGTACCCTATGATATTTACTAATCTCGCACCCCTGACACACTTGTTTCATGTTTATTTCATGCACTCTCACATTTACTTCACGCACCCTGCCTACTTACTGTGTGCACCTCCCATATCTTATAACTCGCACCCCCTGTGTCTTTGTTTCTTATTTTTGGGCTTGTGTTTATGCATTACTCGTGGCACCCCTCACATTACTCATGCACCCTACTATTGTTGTTTTTCTTTTTCTTTTTTTTTGTATCTTTTTGTTATTATTTTTTTTTCTTTTCTTTTCCTAAAAAAGAGAAAATGAAAATATTTTAAATTATAAAAAATTACAAAAAATAGAAAAAATGAAAAAACGAAAAATATTCTTTTTTGCTTTATTGTGTCTGTCCGGTCGCCCGCACCATGTGACACTCATTTTTAAAAATACCAAAAATAGTTATCTTTTCGTTTTAGTGTATGTCTGACCGCCCGCGTCGTGTGACACGTATTTTCAAGTAATTCAAAAAATATAAAAAAATATAAAATTTTCAAAATATAAAAAAACATTCCCATTTTCAAACAAAGAGTCCTTGAATAGAACTACGTGATCCTTGATTCTCCACCGTGAGATACGTAGGAGCAAGGCCAGTCCTTGTCAGGTTCACCTCTAAAAAAAATCAAATCTTTTTCACATTTGTTTTTCAAATATCTTTTTAAGAACTACGTAACCTTGATTTCTCATTTTTTTAAGTGAGAATACGTAGGACCAAGGTCAATCCTTGTCGGGCCCAAAAATTAAAACAATATTTTTGTTTCTTTTTAGTATTATTTGTGTCATTATTTTTGGGAAAAATTAATATTTTGAAAATCACATCAACTTCGCATTTTTAATTAAAGGTACCGCCCTCGGGTGGGCGCGGTAGGGTGCTAACACCTTCCCTACGCGTAACCGACTTCCGAATCCAAAATATGGTTTTTTTGCGGACTTGTCTTATCTTTATGGTTTTCCATAGTTTTCCAGAATAACTATGGTGGCGACTCCCAAATCTTTTTTAAACCCGTTTCTTTTTTCGGTTCGCCTTCCCGTCGTGATTCCGGTTGCGACACTCCCATGGACTCTTGTCATCTTCATTTGGGATGGGCATGGCTTCGTTTTAAAACACTTCATCTTGATGAACGTTCCCTTTATTTGAGGCATGAGGGACATCAAAAGAAGTAGACATTTATGACACTGAGACAAGTAAGTAAGGATCAACATAGGCTGAAGGAGAAAACAGAAAAAGAAAGAATAGAAAAAGAAGTAATATAAACTGCAGAAGGAAGGGAAAATAAAGAAAAAGAAATGGAACTAGAGAAAGTTTATTCGTCAATGTTTTTTCTTCTACAGTTTGTGATGTCATTTTACAGGAACAAAAGGATAAGCATGTGAATGAAACACACCAACTTCCATGTTTAAAAAGGAAGCATGTTCATAGTGTTGTATTATGCATTTGGTCCGTCGATAAGAAGCAAATTCGTCAAACACAATGCATGGAATTATTTATTGTTACATATCAAGGTGGGGTACTGTTGCCAAGAAATGTTATCGACGGATTGCAACCATTGGAAAGTAACAAATATCAAGTTGAATTTGATCCTGGAAGAAGAGAATAAGTTTCAACTTGTGAAAAACTAAAAGTCCTTCACCAGATCATAATAAACTTACATCAAAACAAGTGTCTTAAGATTCGGGACAAATCTTCTCGAAGAAGGAGGGTATGATGTGAATTGCATATGGTTCAAATGGAGGATGACTAATGCGCCGTGTTGATGCAGTTTCTTTTACTTAAATAAGGGCCCAATGCTTTGTAAAATTGGCTGACCAAATTGTGTCTGTGCTTAACCAATTAATGGGCTTTAGTTTTGCTTTATTTTAAAGTTGAAATAAGGGTCCATATGCCAACTTAAGAACCAACCTTTGGAAGATCAAGAGGACCTTTGCTCAAAGTAGGTGGATGACTTTTGGTAGCCTTAAAGTCAGTTACAATCAACCATTAAGTAGCGGATCGTTATTAGCTTGAGTGGATCATTAATTAATAGCTTTAACCGGGATGATATTGAAATTTATATGTCTTTTGTAATTCTGATGGTTAAAGCTCCTATATCAGTTGAACCGTTTTCATCAATGAAGGCAAGCTGAGTTTTATTCAGAAAATAAACGAGTTTTATCTCATCTATGTTAGTGAGAGTGATTCTCCTAAGTTCTTGAGTGATTCAAGAATCCATGAGTTTAATCAAAGGTCCTTTATCCCTTTGTGTGTTTCAACTCTTAGGCTTATCTTCCATTCTTGGATGTGTGATGTCTATCAATTTCCGTTCCATCTTCTTTTATGTTTCCATTTTCTCGTTTTAAATAATTTCTCAAATTTCTTGCTTGTTAGCATTCCAACAATGATAGATCAGTCAAACGAATCGAACCCTGTGGATTCACATCATTTGGTATTCAGAGCCTGGCTATCTAGATTTGGAATAGGAAAGGAAGTTTATTATACAAAGTGTTTAACCGAAGGCCATCCATGTTTAGCTGCATTCGATTGGAAACGAAAACAATGTTGTGAGCCAAAGATTGGTGGAGAAACTCCTGTTACCAGCAACCTTTCATCTGGATCAAGCATGGATCAAATTCAGTACATGGCAATGTGTGAAAGAAGTATTATGTGATATTGCTCCCATGGACTCTTGTCATCTTCATTTGGGATGGGCATGGCTTTGTTTTAAAACACTCCATCTTGATGAACGTTCCCTTTATTTGAGGCATGAGGGACATCAAAAGAAGTAGACATTTATGACACCAAGACAAGTCAGTAAGGATCAACGTAGGATGAAGGAGAAAACAGGAAAAAAAAGAATAGAAAAAGAAGTAATATAAACTGCATAAGGAAGGCAAAATAAAGAAAAAGAAATGGAACTAGAGAAAGTTTATTCGTCAATGGTTTTTCTTCTACAGTTTGTGATGTCATTTTACAGGAACAAAAGGATAAGCATGTGAATGAAGCACACCAACTTCCATGTTTAAAAAGGAAGCTTTTTCATAGTGCTTTCTTATGCATTTGGTCCGTCGATAAGAAGCAAATTCGTCAAACACAATGCGTGGAATTATTTATTGTTACATATCAAGGTGGGGTACTGTTGCCAAGAAATGTTATCGACGGATTGCAACCATTGGAAAGTAACAAATATCAAGTTGAATTTGATCCTGGAAGAAGAGAATAAGTTTCAACTTGTGAAAAACTAAAAGTCCTTCACCAGATCATAATAAACTTACATCAAAACAAGTGTCTTAAGATTCGGGACAAATCTTCTCGAAGAAGGAGGGTATGATGTGAATTGCATGTGAGTCAAATGGAGGATGACTAATGCGCCGTGTTGATGCAGTTTCTTTTATTTAAATAAGGGCCCAATGCTTTGTAAAATTGGCTGACCAAATTGTGTTTGTGCTTAACCAATTAATAGGCTTTAGTTTTGCTTTATCTTCAAGTTGAAATAAGGGTCCATATGCCAACTTAAGAACCAACCTTTGGAAGATCAAGAGGACCTTTGCTCAGAGTTTGTGGATGACTTTTGGTAGCCTTAAATTCAGTTACAATCAACCATTAAGTAGCGGATCGTTATTAGCTTGAGTGGATCATTAATTAATGGCTTTAAGCGGGATGATATTGAAATTTATGTGTCTTTTGTAATTTTGATGGTTAAAGCTCCTATATAAGTTGAACCGTTTTCATCAATGAAGGCAAGCTGAGTTTTATTCAGAAAATAAACGAGATTTATCTCATCTATGTTAGTGAGAGTGATTCTCCTAAGTTCTTGAGTGATTCAAGAATCCACGAGTTTAATCAAAGGTCCTTTACCCCTTTAAGTGTTTCAACTCTTAGGCTTATCTTCCATTCTTGGAAGTGTGATGTCTATCAATTTCCGTTCCATCTTCTTTTATGTTTCCATTTTCTCGTTTTAAATAATTTCTCAAATTTCTTGCTTGTTAGCATTCCAACAATGATAGATCAGTCAAACGAATCGAACCCTGTGGATTCACATCATTTGGTATTCAGAGCCTGGGTATCTAGATTTGGAATAGGAAAGGAAGTTTATTATACAAAGTGTTTAACCGAAGGCCATCCATGTTTAGCTGCATTCGATTACGGAAGCGAAAACAGTGTTGCGAGCCAAAGATTGGTGGAGAAACTCCAGTTACCAGCAACCTTTCATCTGGATCAAGCATGGATCAAATTCAGTACATGGCAATGTGTGAAAAAAGTATTATGTGATATTGCTCCCATGGACTCTTGTCATCTTCGTTTGGGATGGGCATGGCTTCGTTTTAAAACACTCCATCTTGATGAACGTTCCCTTTATTTGAGGCATGAGGGACATCAAAAGAAGTAGACATTTATGACACCGAGACAAGTCAGTAAGGATCAACGTAGGCTGAAGGAGAAAACAGAAAAAGAAAGAATAGAAAAAGAAGTAATATAAACTGCAGAAGGAAGGGAAAACAAAGAAAAAGAAATGGAACTAGAGAAAGTTTATTCGTCAATGTTTTTTCTTCTACAGCTTGTGATGTCATTTTACAGGAACAAAAGGATAAGCATGTGAATGAAACACACCACCTTCCATGTTTAAAAAGGAAGCTTGTTCATAGTGCTTTATTATGCATTTGGTCCGTCGATAAGAAGCAAATTCGTCAAACACAATGCATGGAATTATTTATTGTTACATGTCAAGGTGGGGTACTGTTGCTAAGAAATGTTATCGACGGATTGCAACCATTGGAAAGTAACAAATATCAAGTTGAATTTGATCCTGGAAGAAGTGAATAAGTTTCAACTTGTGAAAAACTAAATGTCCTTCACCAGATCATAATAAACTTACATCAAAACAAGTGCATAAGATTCGGGACAAATCTTCTCGAAGAAGGAGGGTATGATGTGAATTGCATGTGGATCAAATGAAGGATGACTAATGCGCCGTTTTGATGTAGTTTCTTTTATTTAAATAAGGGCCCAATGCTTTGTAAAATTGGCTGACCAAATTGTGTTTGTGCTTAACCAATTAATAGGCTTCAGTTTTGCTTTATCTTCAAGTTGAAATAAGGGTCCATATGCCAACTTAAGAACCAACCTTTGGAAGATCAAGAGGACCTTTGCTCAGAGTTTGTGGATGACTTTTGGTAGCCTTAAATTCAGTTACAATCAACCATTAAGTAGCGGATCGTTATTAGCTTGAGTGGATCATTAATTAATAGCTTTAAGCGGGATGATATTGAAATTTATGTGTCTTTTATAATTTTGATGGTTAAAGCTCCTATATAAGTTGAACCGTTTTCATCAATGAAGGCAAGCTGAGTTTTATTCAGAAAATAAACGAGATTTATCTCATCTATGTTAGTGAGAGTGATTCTCCTAAGTTCTTGAGTGATTCAAGAATCCACGAGTTTAATCAAAGGTCCTTTACCCCTTTAAGTGTTTCAACTCTTAGGCTTATCTTCCATTCTTGGAAGTGTGATGTCTATCAATTTCCGTTCCATCTTCTTTTATGTTTCCATTTTCTCGTTTTAAATAATTTCTCAAATTTCTTGCTTGTTAGCATTCCAACAATGATAGATCAGTCAAACGAATTGAACCCTGTGGATTCACATCATTTGGTATTCAGAGCCTGGCTATCTAGATTTGGAATAGGAAAGGAAGTTTATTATACAAAGTGTTTAACCGAAGGCCATCCATGTTTAGCTGCATTCGATTACGGAAGCGAAAACAGTGTTGCGAGCCAAAGATTGGTGGAGAAACTCCAATTACCAGCAACCTTTCATCTGGATCAAGCATGGATCAAATTCAGTACATGGCAATGTGTGAAAGAAGTATTATGTGATATTGCTCCCATGGACTGTTGTCATCTTCATTTGGGATGGGCAAGGCTTCGTTTTAAAACACTTCATCTTGATGAACGTTCCCTTTATTTGAGGCATGAGGGACATCAAAAGAAGTAGACATTTATGACACCGAGACAAGTCAGTAAGGATCAACGTAGGCTGAAGGAGAAAACAGAAAAAGAAAGAATAGAAAAAGAATTAATATAAACTACAGAAGGAAGGGAAAACAAAGAAAAAGAAATGGAACTAGAGAAAGTTTATTCGTCAATGTTTTTTCTTCTACAGCTTGTGATGTCATTTTACAGGAACAAAAGGATAAGCATGTGAATGAAACACACCACCTTCCATGTTTAAAAAGGAAGCTTGTTCATAGTGCTTTATTATGCATTTGGTCCGTCGATAAGAAGCAAATTCGTCAAACACAATGCATGGAATTATTTATTGTTACATATCAAGGTGGGGTACTGTTGCCAAGAAATGTTATCGACGGATTGCAACCATTGGAAAGTAACAAATATCAAGTTGAATTTGATCCTGGAAGAAGTGAATAAGTTTCAACTTGTGAAAAACTAAAAGTCCTTCACCAGATCATAATAAACTTACATCAAAACAAGTGTCTTAAGATTCGGGACAAATCTTCTCGAAGAAGGAGGGTATGATGTGAATTGCATGTGAGTCAAATGGAGGATGACTAATGCGGTGTTTATGCAGTTTCTTTTATTTAAATAAGGGCCCAATGCTTTGTAAAATTGGCTGACCAAATTGTGTTTGTGCTTAACCAATTAATGGGCTTTAGTTTTGCTTTATCTTCAAGTTGAAATAAGGGTCCATATGTCAACTTAAGAACCAACCTTTGGAAGATCAAGAGGACCTTTGCTCAAAGTAGGTGGATGACTTCTGGTAGCCTTATATTCAGTTACAATCAACCATTAAGTAGCGGATCGTTATTAGCTTGAGTGGATCATTAATGAATAGCTTTAAGCGGGAAGATATTGAAATTTATGTGTCTTTTGTAATTCTGATGGTTAAAGCTCCTATATAAGTTGAACCGTTTTCGTCAATGAAGGCTAGTTGAGTTTTATTTAGAAAATTAAACGAGTTTTATCTCATCTATCTTAGTGAGATTGATTCTCCTAAGTTCTTGAGTGATTCAAGAATCCATGAGTTCAATCAAAGGTCATTTATCCCTTTGTGTGTTTCAACTCTTAGGCTTATCTTCCATTCTTTGAAGTGTGATGTCTATCAATTTCCGTTCCATCTTCTTTTATGTATCCATTTTCTCGTTTTAAATAATTTATCAAATTTCTCGCTTGTTAGCATTCCAACAATGATAGATCAGTCAAACGAATCGAACCTTGTGGATTCACATCATTTGGTATTCAGAGCATGGCTATCTAGATTTGGAATAGGAAAGGAAGTTTATTATACAAAGTGTTTAACCGAAGGTCATCCATGTTTAGTTGCATTCGATTACGGAAGCGAAAACAATGTTAGCCAAAGATTGGTGGAGAAACTCTAGTTACCAGCAACCTTTCATCTGGATCAAGCATGGATCAAATTCAGTACATGCCAATGTGTGAAAGAAGTATTATGTGATATTGCTCCCATGGACTCCTGTCATCTTCATTTGGGATGGGCATGGCTTCGTTTTAAAACACTTCATCTTCATGAACGTTCCCTTTATTTGAGGCATGAGGGACATCAAAAGAAGTAGAAATTTATGACAAGTTTATTCGTCAATGTTTTTTCTTCTACAGTTTGTGATGTCATTTTACAGGAACAAAAGGATAAGCATGTGAATGAAACACACCAACTTCAATGTTTAAAAGGGAAGCTTGTTCATAGTGCTTTATTATCCATTTGGTCCGTCGATAAGAAGCAAATTCGTCAAACACAATGCATGGAATTATTTATGGTTACATATCAAGGTCGGGTACTGTTGCCAAGAAATGTTATCGACGGATTGCAACCATTGGAAAGTAACAAATATCAAGTTGAATTTGATCCTGGAAGAAGACAATAAGTTTCAACATGTGAAAAAACTAAAAGTCCTTCACCAGATCATAATAAACTTACATCAAAACAAGTGTCTTAAGATTCGGGACAAATCTTCTCGAAGAAGGAGGGTATGATGTGAATTGCATGTGGATCAAATGGAGGATGACTAATGCGCCGTGTTGATGCAGTTTCTTTTATTTAAATAAGGGCCCAATGCTTTGTAAAATTGGCTGACCAA
Source organism: Vigna unguiculata (assembly GCF_037176805.1). Taxonomy (NCBI): domain Eukaryota; kingdom Viridiplantae; phylum Streptophyta; class Magnoliopsida; order Fabales; family Fabaceae; genus Vigna; species Vigna unguiculata. Next base: position 22,681,513 of record NC_140800.1, on the reverse strand, counting down.
ATTGTGTTTGTGCTTAACCAATTAATGGCCTTTAGTTTTGCTTTATCTTCAAGTTGAAATAAGGGGCCATATACCAACTTAAGAACCAACCTTTGGAAGATCAAGAGGACCTTTGCTCAAAGTAGGTGGATGACTTTTGGTAGCCTTAAATTCAGTTACAATCAACCATTAAGTAGCAGATCGTTATTAGCTTGAGTGGATCATTAATGAATAGCTTTAAGCGGGATGATATTGAAATTTATGTGTCTTTTGTAATTCTGATGGTTAAAGCTCCTATATAAGTTGAACCATTTTCATCAATGAAGGCAAGCTGAGTTTTATTCAGAAAATAAACGAGTTTTATCTCATCTATCTTAGTGAGAGTGATTCTCCTAAGTTCTTGAGTGATTCAAGAATCCATGAGTTTAATCAAAGGTCCTTTATCCCTTTGTGTGTTTCAACTCTTAGGCTTATCTTCCATTCTTTGAAGTGTGATGTCTATCAATTTCCGTTCCATCTTCTTTTATGTTTCCATTTTCTCGTTTTAAATAATTTCTCAAATTTCTCGCTTGTTAGCATTCCAACAATGATAGATCAGTCAAACGAATCGAACCTTGTGGATTCACATCATTTGGCATTCAGAGCCTGGCTATCTAGATTTGGAATAGGAAAGGAAGTTTATTATACAAAGTGTTTAACCGAAGGCCATCCATGTTTCGTTGCATTCGATTACGGAAGCGAAAACAATGTTGTGAGCCAAAGATTGGTGGAGAAACTCCACTTACCAGCAACCTTTCATCTGGATCAAGCATGGATCAAATTCAGTACATGGAAATGTGTGAAAGAAGTATTATGTGATATTGCTCCCATGGACTCTTGTCATCTTCTTTTGGGATGGGCATGACTTTGTTTTAAAACACTCCATCTTGATGAACGTTCCCTTTATTTGAGGCATGAGGGACATCAAAAGAAGTAGAAATTTATGACACCAAGACAAGTCAGTAAGAATCAACGTAGGCTGAAGGAGAAACCAGAAAAAGAAAGAATAGAAAAAGAAGTAATATAAACGGCAGAAGGAAGGGAAAATAAAGAAAAAGAAATGGAACTAGAGAAAGTTTATTCGTCAATATTTTTTCTTCTACTGTTTGTGATGTCATTTTACAGGAACAAAAGGATAAGCATGTGAATGAAACACACCAACTTCCATGTTTAAAAAGGAAGCTTGTTCATAGTGCTTTATTATGGATTTGGTCTGTCGATAAGAAGCAAATTCGTCAAACACAATGCATGGAATTATTCATTGTTACATATCAGGATGGAGTACTGTTGCCAAGAAATGTTATCGACGAATTGCAACCATTGGGAAGTAACAAATATCAGGTTGAATATGATCCTAGAAGAAGAGAATTAGTTTCAACTTGTGAAAAAATAAAAGTCCTTCACAAGATCATAATAAACTTACATCAAAACTAGTGTCTTAAGATTCGGCACAAATCTTCTAGAAGAAGGAGGGTACGATGTGAATTGCATATGGGTCAAATGGAGGATGACTAATGCATCGTGTTGATGCAGTTTCTTTTATTTAAATAAGGGTCCAATGCTTTGTAAAATTGGCTGACCAATTGTGTTTGTGCTTAACCAAGACAAGTCAGTAAGAATCAAAGGCTGAAGGAGAAACCAGGAAAAGAAAGAATAGAAAAAGAAGTAATATAAACGGCAGAACGAAGGGAAAACAAAGAAAAAGAAATGGAACTAGAGAAAGTTTATTCGTCAATGTTTTTTCTTCTACTGTTTGTGATGTCATTTTACAGGAACAAAAGGATAAGCATGTGAATGAAACACACCACCTTCCATGTTTAAAAAGGAAGCTTGTTCATAGTGCTTTATTATGCATTTGGTCTGTCGATAAGAAGCAAATTCGTCAAACACAATGCATGGAATTATTCATTGTTACATATCAAGATGGAGTACTGTTGCCAAGAAATGTTATCGACGAATTGCAACCATTGGAAAGTAACAAATATCAGGTTGAATTTGATCCTAGAAGAAGAGAATTAGTTTCAACTTGTGAAAAAATAAAAGTCCTTCACAAGATCATAATAAACTTACATCAAAACTAGTGTCTTAAGATTCGGGACAAATCTTCTAGAAGAAGGAGGGTACGATGTGAATTGCATATGGGTCAAATGGAGGATGACTAATGCATCGTGTTGATGCAGTTTCTTTTATTTAAATAAGGGTCCAATGCTTTGTAGAATTGGCTGACCAAATTGTGTTTGTGCTTAACCAATTAATGGACTTTAGTTTTGCTTTATCTTCAAGTTGAAATAAGGGTCCATATGCCAACTTAAGAACCAACCTTTGGAAGATCAAGAGGACCTTTGCTCAGAGTTTGTGGATGACTTTTGGTAGCCTTAAATTCAGTTACAATCAACCATTAAGTAGCGGATCGTTATTAGCTTGAGTGGATCATTAATTAATGGCTTTAAGCGGGATGATATTGAATTTTATGTGTCTTTTGTAATTCAGATGGTTAAAGCTCCTATATAAGTTGAACCATTTTCATCAATGAAGGCAAGCTGAGTTTTATTAAGAAAATAATCGAGTTTTATCTCATCTATCTTAGTGAGAGTGATTCACCTAAGTTCTTGAGTGATTCAAGAATTCATTAGTTTAATCAAAGGTCCTTTATCCCTTTGTGTGTTTCAACTCTTAGGCTTATCTTCCGTTCTTGGAAGTGTGATGTCTATCAATTTCCGTTCCATCTTCTTTTACGTTTACATTTTCTCGTTTTAAGTAATTTCTCAAATTTCTTGCTTGTTAGCATTCCAACAATGATAGATCAGTCAAACGAATCGAACCTTGTGGATTCACTTCATTTGGTATTAAGAGCCTGGCTATCTAGATTTGGAATAGGAAAGGAAGTTTATTATACAAAGTGTTTAACCGAAGGCCATCCATGTTTCGTTGCATTCGACTACGGAAGCGAAAACAATGTTGTGAGCCAAAGATTGGTGGAGAAACTCCACTTACCAGCAACCTTTCATCTGGATCAAGCATGGATCAAATTCAGTACATGGCAATGTGTGAAAGAAGTATTATGTGATATTGCTCCCATGGACTCTTGTCATCTTCTTTTGGGATGGGCATGGCTTTGTTTTAAAACACTCCATCTTGATGAACGTTCCCTTTATTTGAGGCATGATGGACATCAAAAGAAGTAGAAATTTATGACACCAAGACAAGTCAGTAAGAATCAACGTAGGCTGAAGGAGAAACCATAAAAAGAAACAATAGAAAAAGAAGTAATATAAACGGTAGAAGGAAGGGAAAATAAAGAAAAAGAAATGGAACTAGAGAAAGTTTATTCGTCAATGTTTTTTCTTCTACAGTTTGTGATGTCATTTTAGAGGAACAAAAGGATAAACATGTGAATGAAGCACACCAACTTCCATGTTTAAAAAGGAAGCTTGTTCATAGTGCTTTATTATGCATTTGGTCCGTCGATAAGAAGCAAATTCGTCAAACACAATGCATGGAATTATTTATTGTTACATATCAAGGTGGGGTACTGTTGCCAAGAAATGTTATCGACGGATTGCAACCAAAGCTCTAGATACCAAATGATGAAGGATTATCTTGTTTCCTTTTAGAGTTATGAATATGGTGAAGTTGTTTAAGAAAGCTTTTTGAAAATTCCCACTGGACATTAAGATAGCATGCTATCTAGATGTGAAGGTTCATTTCTCAAGCTCATGAATGGAAGAAGAGAGTTGGATTCAAGCTTAAACACACACAGCAATAACAACACTAAAGAGCAAAATGAAAGAAGAAACAATAAAAATGGAAAGCATAGAAGATGAAGAATGGAAGAAGCACGCCACTCATAGGGGGGGATCTAAGCCAACCAAGCCCTAGAGATGAGTGATGGTGCCGCCACTTGCAAGCAAGATAAGGCAAAGGTGAGTTCACTTCTAGGAAGGAGAGCTCACGAAAATTGGTGGTTGAATGCACAAAGTTTATAACAAAATGATCAACCCTTTTACAAGACAAGGAGCACCCTTTAAATAGGAGTTCATAGGGGTCCTTTAGCAAATACAAAAACATGAAAAAGGATTAACTAGCAAACCCTAAACCTAATGTGAGAGTGAGTCTTGGCCAAGTGAAGGGAGATGATTGGTGGAGGCATTCCCATGAGGATTCTAGGCCAAAAGAGGAAAGAGACCAAGTGACCTTCTAAGGCATAAACCACAAAGGCAAAAGGAGACAAGGTACATGTCTACTTTTGCTTTTGCTTTATGCTTTTTGCTTTCCTCTCTCTTCCACTTCATCCAAGTGCTCCAATCACCAAGTGCCACCTAGCCATGCTCTACTTTCTCTTAATTACCTACAAAACAAGACAAACAAGGATTAACATGTTGGTTTAAGTTAATCTAATCTTGGTAAAAGGTCAACTTTGGATTAAAGTCAACAAGTCAACCAAAATAAATCAACTAGAAACCAACTTAGGGAATTCAAACTAAAGTAATGCAAAACAAAGATAAAAGTGAAGGAATAGAAGACTCCCCTCTAGACATGATTCTAGTGATCCTTCTTGAGGGAGCTTCTAAGGAGGTGGTCATGCCTTCATCATAATATAAACTGCAGAAGGGAGGGAAAATAAAGAAAGAAGAAATGGAACTAGAGAAAGTTTATTCGTCAATGTTTTTTCTTCTACAGTTTGTGATGTCATTTTACAGGAACAAAAGGATAAGCATGTGAATGAAACACACCAACTTCCATGTTTAAAAAGGAAGCTTGTTCATAGTGCTTTATTATGCATTTGGTCCGTCCATAAGAAGCAAATTCGTCAAACACAATGCATGGAATTATTTATTGTTACATATCAAGGTGGGGTACTGTTTCCAAGAAATGTTATCGACGGATTGCAACCATTGGAAAGTAACAAATATCAAGTTGAATTTGATCCTGGAAGAAGAGATTAAGTTTCAACTTTTGAAAATCTAAAAGTCCTTCACAAGATCATAATAAACTTACATCAAAACTAGTGTCTTAAGATTCAGGACAAATCTTCAAGAAGAAGGAGGCTATGATGTAAATTGCATATGGGTCAAATGGAGGATGACTAATGCGCCGTGTTGATGCAGTTTCTTTTATTTAAATAAGGGCCCAATGCTTTGTAAAATTGGCTGACCAAATTGTGTTTGTGCTTAACCAATTAATGGGATTTAGTTTTGCTTTATCTTCAAGTTGAAATAAGGGTCCATATGCCAACTTAAGAACCAAGCTTTGGAAGATCAAGAGGACCTTTGCTCAAAGTTTTTGGATGACTTTTGGAAGCCTTAAATTCAGTTACAATCAACCATTAAGTAGCGGATCGTTATTATCTTTAGTGGATCATTAATTAATAGCTTTAAGCGGGATGATATTGAAATTTAAGTGTCTTTTGTAATTCTGATGGTTAAAGCTTCTATATAAGTTGAACCATTTTCATCAATGAAGGCAAGCTGAGTTTTATTCAGAAAATAAACGAGTTTCATCTCATCTATCTTAGTGAGAGTGATTCTCCTAAATTCATAAGTGATTCAAGAATCCATGAGTTTAATCAAAGGTCCTTTATCCCTTTGTGTGTTTCAACTCTTAGGCTTATCTTTCATTTTTGGAAGTGTGATGTCTATCAATTTCCGTTCCATCTTCTTTTATGTTTCCATTTTCTCGTTTTAAATAATTTCTCAAATTTCTTGCTTGTTAGCATTCCAAAAATGATAGATCAATCAAACAAATCGAACCCTGTGGATTCACATCATTTGGTATTAAGAGCCTGGCTATCTAGATTTGGAATAGGAAAGGAAGTTTATTATACAAAGTGTTTAACCGAAGGCCATCCAAGTTTGGTTGCATTCGATTAAGGAAGCGAAAACAATGTTGTTGTGAGCCAAAGATTGGTGGAGAAACTCTAGTTACCAGCAACCTTTCATCTGGATCAAATTCAGTACATGGCAATGTGTGAAAGAAGTATTATGTGATATTGCTCCCACAGACTCTTGTCATCTTCTTTTGGGATGGGCATGGCTTCGTTTTAAAACACTCAATCTTGATGAACGTTCCCTTTATTTGAGGCATGAGGGACATCAAAAGATAGAAATTTATGACACCAAGACTGGTCAGTAAGGATCAACGTAGGCTGAAGGAGAAAACAGAAAAAGAAAGAATAGAAAAAGAAATAATATAAACTGCAGAAGGAAGGGAAAATAAAGAAAAAAGAAATGGAACTAGAGAAAGTTTATTCGTGAATGTTTTTTCTTCTACAGTTTGTGATGTCATTTCACAGGAACAAAAGGATAAGCATGTGAATGAAACACACCAACTTCCATGTTTAAAAAGGAAGCTTGTTCATAATGCTTTATTATGCATTTGGTCCTTCCATAAGTAGCAAATTCGTCAAACACAATGCATGGAATTATTTATTGTTACATATCAAGGTGGGGTACTGTTGCCAAGAAATGTTATCGACGGATTGCAACCATTGGAAAGTAACAAATATCAAGTTGAATTTGATCCTGGAAGAAGAGAATAAGTTTCAACTTTTGAAAATCTAAAAGTCCTTCACAAGATCATAATAAACTTGCATCAAAACTAGTGTCTTAAGATTCAGGACAAATCTTCAAGAAGAAGGAGGCTATGATGTGGATTGCATATGGGTCAAATGGAGGATGACTAATGCGCCGTGTTGATGCAGTTTCTTTTATTTAAATAAGGGCCCAATGCTTTGTAAAATTGGCTGACCAAATTGTGTTTGTGCTTAACCAATTAATGGGCTTTAGTTTTTCTTTATCTTCAAGTTGAAATAGGATCCATATGCCAACTTAAGAACCAACCTTTGGAAGATCAAGAGGACCTTTGCTCAAAGTTTGTGGATGACTTTTGGTCGCCTTAAATTCAGTTACAATCAACCATTAAGTAGCGGATCGTTATTAGCTTGGGTGGATCATTAATTAATAGCTTTAAGCGGGATGATATTGAAATTTATGTGTCTTTTGTAATTCTGATGGTTAAAGCTCCTATATAAGTTGAACCATTTTCATCAATGAAAGCAAGCTGAGTTTTATTCAGAAAATAAACGAGTTTTATCTCATCTATCTTAGTGAGAGTGATTCTCCTAAGCTCTTGAGTGATTCAAGAATCCATGAGTTTAATCAAAGGTCCCTTATCCCTTTGTGTGTTTCAACTCTTAGGCTTATCTTCCATTGTTGGAAGTGTGATGTCTATCAATTACCATTCCATCTTCTTTTACGTTTCCATTTTCTCGTTCTAAATAATTTCTCAAATTTCTTGCTTTTTGGCATTCCAACAATGATAGATTATACAAAGTGTTTAATCGAAGGCCATCCAGATTTAGTTGCATTCGATTACGGAAGCGAAAACAATGTTGTGAGCCAAAGATTGGTGGAGAAACTCCAGTTATCAGCAACCTTTCATCTGGATCAAGCATTGATCAAATTCAGTACATGACAATGTGTGAAAGAAGTATTATGTAATATTGCTCCCATGGACTCTTGTCATCTTCATTTGGGATGGACATGGCTTCGTTTTAAAACACTTCATCTTGATGAACGTTCCCTTTATTTGAGGCATGAGGGACATCAAAAGAAGTAGAAATTTATGACACCGAGACAAGTCAGTAAGGATCAACGTAGGCTGAAGGAGAAAACAGAAAAAGAAAGAATAGAAAAAGAAGTAATACAAACTGCAGAAGGAAGGGAAAATAAAGAAAAAGAAATAGAACTAGAGAAAGTTTATTCGTGAATGTTTTTTCTTCTACAGTTTGTGATGTCATTTTACAGGAACAAAAGGATAAGCATGTGAATGAAACACACCAACTTCCATGTTTAAAAAGGAAGCTTGTTCATAGTGCTTTATTATGCATTTTGTCCGTCGATAAGAAGCAAATTCGTCAAACACAATGCATGGAATTATTTATTGTTACATATCAAGGTGGGGTACTGTTGCCAAGAAATGTTATGGACGGATTGCCACCATTGGAAAGTAACAAATATCAAGTTGAATTTGATCCTGGAAGAAGAGAATTAGTTTCAACTTGTGAAAAAATAAAAGTCCTTCACAAGATCATAATAAACTTACATTAAAACTAGTGTCTTAAGATTCGGGAAAAATCATCTCGAAGAAGGAGGGTATGATGTGAACTGCATATGGGTCAAATGGAGGATGACTAATGCGCCGTGTTGATGCAGTTTCTTTTATTTATATAAGGGCCCAATGCTTTGTAAAATTGGCTGACCAAATTGTGTTTGTGCTTAACCAATTAATGGGCTTTAGTTTTTCTTTATCTTCAAGTTGAAATAGGATCCATATGCCAACTTAAGAACCAACCTTTGGAAGATCAAGAGGACCGTTGCTCAAAGTTTTTGGATGACTTTTGGTCGCCTTAAATTCAGTTACAATCAACCATTAAGTAGCGGATCGTTATTAGCTTGGGTGGATCATTAATTAATAGCTTTAAGCGGGATGATATTGAAATTTATGTGTCTTTTGTAATTCTGATGGTTAAAGCTCCTATATAAGTTGAACCATTTTCATCAATGAAGGCAAGCTGAGTTTTATTCAGAAAATAAACGAGTTTTATCTCATCTATCTTAGTGAGAGTGATTCTCCTAAGTTCTTGAGTGATTCAAGAATCCATGAGTTTAATCAAAGGTCCTTTATCCCTTTGTGTGTTTCAACTCTTAGGCTTATCTTCCATTCTTGGAAGTGTGATGTCTATCAATTTCCGTTCCATCTTCTTTTATGTTTCCATTTTCTCGTTTTAAATAATTTCTCAAATTTCTTGCTTGTTAGCATTCCAACAATGATAGATCAGTCAAACGATTCGAACCCTGTGGATTCACATCATTTGCTATTCAGAGCCTGGTTATCTAGATTTGGAATAGGAAAGGAAGATTATTATACAAAGTGTTTAATCGAAGGCCATCCATGTTTAGTTGCATTCGATTACGGAAGCGAAAACAATGTTGTGAGCCAAAGATTGGTGGAGAAACTCCAGTTACCAGCAACCTTTCATCTGGATCAAGCATGGATCAAATTCAGTACATGGCAATGTGTGAAAGAAGTATTATGTGATATTGCTCCCATGGAATCTTGTCATCTTCTTTTGGGATGGGTATGGCTTCGTTTTAAAACACTTCATCTTGATGAACGTTCCCTTTATTTGAGGCATGAGGGACATCAAAAGATGTAGAAATTTATGACACCAAGACAAGTCAGTAAGGATCAACGTAGGCCGAAGGAGAAAACAGAAAAAGAAAGTATAGAAAAAGAAGTAATATAAACTGCAGAAGGAAGGGAAAATAAAGAAAAAGAAATGGAACTAGAGAAAGTTTATTCGTCAATATTTTTTCTTCTACAGTTTGTGATGTCATTTTACAAGAACAAAAGGATAAGCATGTGAATGAAACACACCAACTTCCATGTTTAAAAAGGAAGCTTGTTCATAGTGCTTTATTATGCATTTGGTCCGTCCATAAGAAGCAAATTCGTCAAACACAATGCATGGAATTATTTATTGTTACATATCAAGGTGGGGTACTGTTTCCAAGAAATGTTATCGACGGATTGCAACCATTGGAAAGTAACAAATATCAAGTTGAATTTGATCCTGGAAGAAGAGATTAAGTTTCAACTTTTGAAAATCTAAAAGTCCTTCACAAGATCATAATAAACTTACATCAAAACTAGTGTCTTAAGATTCAGGACAAATCTTCAAGAAGAAGGAGGCTATGATGTGAATTGCATATGGGTCAAATGGAGGATGACTAATGCGCCGTGTTGATGCAGTTTCTTTTATTTAAATAAAGGTCCAATGCTTTGTAGAATTGGCTGACCAAATTGTGTTTGTGCTTAACCAATTAATGGGATTTAGTTTTGCTTTATCTTCAAGTTGAAATAAGGGTCCATATGCCAACTTAAGAACCAACCTTTGGAAGATCAAGAGGACCTTTGCTCAAAGTTTTTGGATGACTTTTGGTAGCCTTAAATTCAGTTACAATCAACCATTAAGTAGCGGATCGTTATTAGCTTGGGTGGATCATTAATTAATAGCTTTAAGCGGGATGATATTGAAATTTATGTGTCTTTTGTAATTCTGATGGTTAAAGCTCCTATATAAGTTGAACCATTTTCATCAATGAAAGCAAGCTGAGTTTTATTCAGAAAATAAACGAGTTTTATCTCATCTATCTTAGTGAGAGTGATTCTCCTAAGTTCTTGAGTGATTCAAGAATCCATGAGTTTAATCAAAGGTCCTTTATCCCTTTGTGTGTTTCAACTCTTAGGCTTATCTTCCATTCTTGGAAGTGTGATGTCTATCAATTTCCATTCCATCTTCTTTTACGTTTCCATTTTCTCGTTCTAAATAATTTCTCAAATTTCTTGCTTTTTGGCATTCCAACAATGATAGATTATACAAAGTGTTTAATCGAAGGCCATCCAGATTTAGTTGCATTTGATTACGGAAGCGAAAACAATGTTGTGAGCCAAAGATTGGTGGAGAAACTCCAGTTATCAGCAACCTTTCATCTGGATCAAGCATTGATCAAATTCAGTACATGACAATGTGTGAAAGAAGTATTATGTAATATTACTCCCATGGACTCTTGTCATCTTCATTTGGGATGGACATGGCTTCGTTTTAAAACACTTCATCTTGATGAACGTTCCCTTTATTTGAGGCATGAGGGACATCAAAAGAAGTAGAAATTTATGACACCGAGACAAGTCAGTAAGGATCAACGTAGGCTGAAGGAGAAAACAGAAAAAGAAAGAATAGAAAAAGAAGTAATACAAACTGCAGAAGGAAGGGAAAATAAAGAAAAAGAAATAGAACTAGAGAAAGTTTATTCGTGAATGTTTTTTCTTCTACAGTTTGTGATGTCATTTTACAGGAACAAAAGGATAAGCATGTGAATGAAACACACCAACTTCCATGTTTAAAAAGGAAGCTTGTTCATAGTGCTTTATTATGCATTTTGTCCGTCGATAAGAAGCAAATTCGTCAAACACAATGCATGGAATTATTTATTGTTACATATCAAGGTGGGGTACTGTTGCCAAGAAATGTTATGGACGGATTGCAACCATTGGAAAGTAACAAATATCAAGTTGAATTTGATCCTGGAAGAAGAGAATTAGTTTCAACTTGTGAAAAAATAAAAGTCCTTCACAAGATCATAATAAACTTACATTAAAACTAGTGTCTTAAGATTCGGGAAATATCATCTCGAAGAAGGAGGGTATGATGTGAACTGCATATGGGTCAAATGGAGGATGACTAATGCGCCGTGTTGATGCAGTTTCTTTTATTTAAATAAGGGCCCAATGCTTTGTAAAATTGGCTGACCAAATTGTGTTTGTGCTTAACCAATTAATGGGCTTTAGTTTTTCTTTATCTTCAAGTTGAAATAGGATCCATATGCCAACTTAAGAACCAACCTTTGGAAGATCAAGAGGACCTTTGCTAGAAGTTTGTGGATGACTTTTGGTCGCCTTAAATTCAGTTACAATCAACCATTAAGTAGCGGATCGTTATTAGCTTGGGTGGATCATTAATTAATAGCTTTAAGCGGGATGATATTGAAATTTATGTGTCTTTTGTAATTCTGATGGTTAAAGCTCCTATATAAGTTGAACCATTTTCATCAATGAAGGCAAGCTGAGTTTTATTCAGAAAATAAACGAGTTTTATCTCATCTATCTTAGTGAGAGTGATTCTCCTAAGTTCTTGAGTGATTCAAGAATCCATGAGTTTAATCAAAGGTCCTTTATCCCTTTGTGTGTTTCAACTCTTAGGCTTATCTTCCATTCTTGGAAGTGTGATGTCTATCAATTTCCGTTCCATCTTCTTTTATGTTTCCATTTTCTCGTTTTAAGTAATTTCTCAAATTTCTTGCTTTTTGGCATTCCAACAATGATAGATTATACAAAGTGTTTAACCGAAGGCCATCCATGTTTAGCTGCATTCGATTACAGAAGCGAAAACAATGTTGTGAGCCAGAGATTGGTGGAGAAACTCCAGTTACCAGCAACCTTTCATCTGGATCAAGCATTGATCAAATTCAGTACATGGCAATGTGTGAAAGAAGTATTATGTGATATTGCTCCCATGGACTCTTGTCATCTTCATTTGGGATGGGAATGGCTTCGTTTTAAAACACTTCATCTTGATGAACATTCCCTTTATTTGAGGCATGAGGGACATCAAAAGAAGTAGAAATTTATGACACCAAGACAAGTCAGTAAGGATCAACGTAGGCTGAAGGAGAAAACAGAAAAAGAAAGAATAGAAAAAGAAGTAATACAAACTGCAGAAGGAAGGGAAAATAAAGAAAAAGAAATGGAACTATAGAAAGTTTATTCGTCAATGTTTTTTCTTCTACAGTTTGTGATGTCATTTTACAGGAACAAAAGGATAAGCATGTGAATGAAACACACCAACTTCCATGTTTAAAAAGGAAGCTTGTTCATAGTGCTTTATTATGCATTTTGTCCGTCGATGAGAAGCAAATTCGTCAAACACAATGCATGGAATTATTTATTGTTACATATCAAGGTGGGGTACTGTTGCCAAGAAATGTTATGGACGGATTGCAACCATTGGAAAGTAACAAATATCAAGTTGAATTTGATCCTGGAAGAAGAGAATTAGTTTCAACTTGTGAAAAAATAAAAGTCCTTCACAAGATCATAATAAACTTACATTAAAACTAGTGTCTTAAGATTCGGGAAAAATCTTCTCGAAGAAGGAGGGTATGATGTGAATTGCATATGGGTCGAATGGAGGATGACTAATGCGCTGTGTTGATGCAGTTTCTTTTATTTAAATAAGGGCCCAATGCTTTGTAAAATTGGCTGACCAAATTGTGTTTGTGCTTAACCAATTAATGGGCTTTAGTTTTTCTTTATCTTCAAGTTGAAATAAGGGTCTATATGCCAACTTAAGAACCAACCTTTGGAAGATCAAGAGGACCTTTGCTCAAAGTTTGTGGATGACTTTTGGTAGCTGTTCTTACGAGGCCAAAGGTTGTAGTCCACAAATCACTTGGGGGCTTCGGATGACTGATCTCGGTCCTTCTTCTGTCGCTTCAGGGTGATTCTGGGGCGGAGCCGGTGACCTGCAAAGACACTCCGATGCCATAGTCAGCACTGGTGATGTCAGAATATCTGAATAATTTAATGCGTAATCAATGCATTGAACAATGTGCTATTTATACTATTTTACCTGTGGGTCCTACCTGGGATGGGCTTTCTGGCCCAATCATCCCCTTTTTGGCTGTTCTTGGATCCAGTGCTTCTTGGGGGAAATTACTAGAGGGTCCTTTGGGGGTTTCCGATATTCGGTACTCGGCTATGAGGATCTATGGGGGTTGACTGGCAACGTCGCGGATCTGGGGGGGTGTTTGGTCAATGTATGCAGGCTGGCATGACTGGTTGGGCAACTGGCTACAAGGCTTGGAGTAAGCGGCATCAGGTTTGGGGTAAGCGGCCATCAGGCTTCGCTGGGGGCCGTGTATTAGGGAGGGTGCTTAGTCAATGCCTGCAGGCTGGCATGACTTTGGTTGGGGAGCTAGTCACAAGGCTTGGAGTAAGCGGCACAGGTTTGGAGTAAGCGGCCATCAGGCTTCGCTGGGGGCCGTGTACTTGGGCTGGGACATCTTTGGTTGGGGAGCTGGTCACAAGGCTTGGAGTAAGCGGCACAGGTTTGGAGTAAGCGGCCATCAGGCTTCGCTGGGGGCCGTGTACTTGGGCTGGGACATCAGCCTCCCAGTCTTGAGGAGATGTTGACGAAAAGACTTACCGGTGTCCTGCCATTTTGCAATTTTCATTTGTGGGTTAAGGTCGCGTGCCCTATGGCTATACCAGCCTCCCAATCTTGAGGAAACGGAGTGAGGTAAAGACTTACGAGATGACGGTTGGAAAGGGCTTTGTTGCGGAGAGGCCGCTATGTATGTGCCGGTTTGGGTGTTTCAGTGGTGAGTGGGAGTTTGTAGGTAGCTGTCAGAATGTGCTGCAGGGGTGTCAGGGTGCATTCAATTGATGGGACGTTTGGGTTGCACTGTTTCGCGCTAGGGTGCGTTTTTCGAAGGGTTTTGGGCCTTGGGCTTGCACTGTTTGGTGTGGGGTGTGAAAGGGTGCATGCATGTTATTTAAGATTCGTGGGTGGTGGTTGGGTCTCATAGTAGCTGCGTTATTGAATTTGCGAAGAGAGGAATCGGCAGAGAATTGAGCACAGTTGCGTGAATTGGTCGTGTTGTTTACTGTGAAGGTATGTCATCCTCTTCTCATGGTTCTAATTCCGGGGAGTCGGACGCGAGTTATGGGGAATTGAGGTTGGAGTTTCTCAACAGCTCGTCTGAGTCTTTACGGATTGAGGTGGAGCGGGAGGTGCGGGAGGATCCGCCAAGCGAGCATGCCGAATCTCTATGGCCGAAGCGGGACGGGTACTTTTGGGTGGCCGAGGGTGTAAGGAATTGTTACTCGAAGTATAGATGGTCTCGGCTGCTTAAATCCTGGCTGAATAGTATATACCTTTTTGAGAGGGGTTTTGATCCGGATACGATGAGAGTGGAGCGGGTGAGTGCCGTGGAGTGTGTCTGCCATGGACGAGAGGGGGCTTCTTCTGACTTTTTTTACATGTATTCGTGTATGTTCGTGAAGTTGCACATCCGATTGCCGTTTGATGCTTTTACGATGGGCGTTCTGAAGCTTCTGAACGTGGCGCCTACTCAGTTGCATCCGAACAGCTGGGGTAGTTTGCAAGCGTTCAGACTGTTGTGTAGAGCGCTTGGGTTGGAGCCGACAGCCGAGAGCTTCCTGTATTTTTACGTAACTAGGCCGAGGGATCCGTGTAGCTGGTTGTCGCTGGTGGGCAGACCAAGGATTTGTGTGCTGGATGGCTTCACCCAATCTTTCAAGAATTTTAAAGATGGGTTCTTCCGTGTGTGGATGGAGGTAGGGCATGAGCCGTGGTACTTGGATGGGGCGGGTGTGGCGAGGTTTCTGCTGTATTGGACGAGTTCGCCTGCTAAGTTGGAGGTGGTGAGTAGGGAGATGTTGGATGCGAGCAGTAGGCGGGTTGTAGAAGTGTTGGAGAGATTGCCGCCTAGGGCCCCCGGGAAGTGGATAGTGTGTTGCTACTTGACGGATGATCCGGGGCGGGATGTTTGTGGTATGTTCTCTTGTAACCATAGGGGTTCTCGTTGGACTAATCTGAATATGTTGCGTTTTTGCAGGTGTGATGGCTCATTACGCGAAGAAGGTGGGGGCTTCTGAAGATTTATTTGCTAAAATCAGGGATCAGTTAGCGGCCTCTTCGAAAGGGGAGGGTTCTTCGAAGGCGGCTGCTTTGGCGGGTCCTGTGGTGGAGACGGTTCGTCCTGCTGCGAAAAGGCCGGCTGTTTCAAAGTTAAAGGGGGTTGGTAAAGATCGGAAAAGGTTAAGGGCTCTTGCTAAGACGGGAGGTGTTGCGCCTGGTGGAACGAACAATCCAGACTTGGGTGGATTTGAGAAGGAGAAGGTGCAGATGAGGAAGGGAGTGGCGATTAAGCTAACAGACCCGGAGGTTGCACTTGTTGAGGCTGCCGACCCTGGGTTGATTATGAGGGCATGGAACGAGTATACGTCTCGTGGGCTCGTGTTGGGGCGTCGGTTGTCGGCCATGCTGCAGGAAGAGATAGCTGCAGGTGACAAGAAGAGATTAGCCGACGAGCTGGCTGCTTTGAAGGTGCAGGTGGAACTTGATCAACGGACGTGGGATGAGGAGAAGAAGAAGTTGGAGGCGGAAGTGAAGAAGTTGAAGGTAGGCGTGTTGGCTGCAGAGAAAAAATTGAAGTTAAAGCAGGTGGAGGTAGATGAGTTGCAGGCGAGGAGGAAGGCGGAGTCTGAGGAGGCGGCGGACGAAATTAGCAGCCTACAGCAGGCCGTGTATACTGAACATGTGAAGGGCTTTGAGAAGGCGCTGAGGCAAGCGGAGTTTTTGTATAAGGAGGTCTCTGTCACCGACTGCCGTTTCAACGTAAATTTGGACATCTACGATAACAAGATGTTGGATGTGGCAGAGATCAGCAAGCTGAAGGCGTTTGTCGAGGGCGAGGAGGTGGCGCGGGATGAGGAGGGGACTTTAATGACGACTCCACTGCATGTTGGTGATGATCGTGTTTCCAACGAGGAAGAGGTGGGTGAGGAGGTCGAGGCCGAGGCTGTTGATGGGGGTAATGGTGCGGGGGAGGAGTAGCGTTTTTGTTCTGTTTTTTGGGGGCGAGGACGCCGACATCTTTGTGATTTTGTAATGTTTGAGAACTGAATTTTAGTTTGTGTTTGGGTACTCTTTGCATTTTGTTAATCGTAAAGGGCCGCTATGTATTGGTTTGTAATGGGAACTTGTTTGGAAATTAATGGTAGGTTTATTTATTCATCTGTTGTTTTACGCTGCATGTTGCTATACTTCTTGCTTAGTTGATATCTG